>NC_140371.1:9170000-10420000 GCF_054491055.1 Hypomesus nipponensis | reverse complement strand
CCGAGCTGTGAGAGGAACAGGAAGGAAGTGGGTTCAGAGGCGTTTTGGACTCCGCGGAGCAGCAAGTCGTAGGATTGGCGAGTACTAACGGGCTTACTGAGGGTTTAGCATAGAAACGTACTTCTGGATTGCGTTGAGGATGCCCCACATGTACTGGTCCACCTCCAGCCCCTCTAACAACGCCGTTTTACTGCAGGACAGACGGGAGAGAAGAGAACATTTTACCAACTAGGACAGTTCAAAAGAAGAAGAGAATCAGATTCAAACATGTTTTGGTCTTACTTGCATACAGGACACCGCCAGGTCCCCCTCTCACAGTTAAGCTGCAGGTAGGACTCCAGGTCGAAGCACTGGAGAACATAACAGGCGTGTTAGACAGGATTAGCATCCACCAGGGGTGAGCGCTGACACAGCCTTAAGAAATAATAACAAAAAGAACTCGCAAGGTGAACATATTTTGAGCGTGTGTCAAAATCGCCACGTAACAGATTCGAACGATTCCACCTCAGAGTCCAATGGCACTTGGTACATATGAAACCAAACTGGTTTACGTCAAAGGCATTTTAACTGACAACTGGGACATTCGGCGATGAGAGTATTTCAAATAAATGACTCTCCTTCTTAATTTGAGGTGTGTGGGAAGTCGAGCTGCTGCACAGTACCTGGACGTGTTTACAGTCGTGGCCTCTGGCCGGCAACTGGATGCGTCTGAAGGTGATTGGACACTTGAGCGAGACTTTGATGGCGGTCTGCTCCACGCCGTCCTCCCCGTTCAGAGTGGTGTTCCCCGACGAGGCCACGACACTGCTGAAGTTCCTCTTGACTGGGAAGAGAGAGAGAGAGAGGGAGAAATAGAGAGTGAGCGAGAGTGAGTGAGTGAGTGAGTGAGTGAGGGAGAGAGAGAGAGAGAGAGGGAGGGAGAGAGAAAGAGAGAGAGGGAAGGAGGGAGGGAGAGAAAGAGAGGGAGAGAGAGAGAGAGAGAGAGAGAGAGAGAGAGAGAGAGAGAGAGAGAGAGAGAGAGAGAGAGAGAGAGAGAGAGTGAGTGAGTGAGAGAGGGAGGGAGGGAGAGAGGGAGGGAGAGAGAGTTAGAGTTAGGAGGAACGGGGGATGGGGAGGGAGTGGTTGAGGGATGGATGAGGGGGATGGGGAGGACCTACTCTTGGTGATGCAGTGCTCCGCAGGCAGGAGCCTCTTCTTCAGCAGGCCCTGGAGGACCGACCGGACGGACGGCCTGTGGACCAGTTGCAGCACGAACAGGTGGGACTGCGCGCACACACACGCACACACAGGCACACACACACAGGTTAAGTACCAATCATAGTCCGCTGCTTTGTGTTCACTGAGGTTCCTTCTGTGTAGGAAGTCTGTGTGTGTGTGTGTGTGTGTGTGTGTGAGTACTCACGCAGCAGCAGGCAGTGACGGTGATCTGGATGGTGTTTCTACCAGGTTGACAGACATGCTTCAGGTGCAAGGGTTTATGGGAAGTCTTGTTGTCTCCTCTCTCAATGGTTAGGGGCGTGGCATTGACGCTGACCTAAGAACAAAAAAGAAGTTATTTGTGTGCCCATGAATATTTGCCGATAATGTGTGTATGTGTGTGTGTGTGTGTGTGTGTGTGTGCTGACCTGGACGGAGGCTGGCCAGTTAGTATTCATCTGCCTGTCCTCATGGTGGTAACACTTGAACTGTAATTCCAAGTCTGACCTGTAGGTCAAAGATCAAGACATTCATGCCCACGTCCCTCTTTCATACCCAGTCATTTCAAGTACAGACGCGAGGCTTCTTTCCGAAAGTTACAACCCTTCTTTTCACACCAGACTCATTCCACACAGAAGTGCGTGTCGTGTGTCGTGTGTATGTGTGTGTGTGTGCGTCTCACCTCCACATGAGAGTCTGGTGAACGGACGGACGCAGGTGGAAGACGTGGTTGCTGACGGCCAGGTTGTGCTCCAGACGAAAGGGTTCCAACACCACGCCGTCGCGGACCGGGAAGGTCAGTCGCAGCTCCTCGTTCGGGTTGGCTGGGAGCGGAGAGCAAGAGAGGACGTCAACTTTCCTTTTCACATCTGTGGGGCGGGGGGGGCGAGAGCGTTTTGACTGTTTACCCCCGAAACGGTCCACAGCACAGGAAACAGCGCCCGGGGAAATCGGCTTGTTGGGGTTTTTTTTCAACCCTTCGGATCCCCCCCCCCCCCCACCGGTCACAAATAAAGTACTCACTGGGTGGAGGAGGGGGGAGTGCAGCCATATTTGGTTTCATGTCTGGAGGGAACGGGGGTTTGACGTCCTGGTTGGGGGACAGGTATGGAGGGATGCCACTTCCTGGGGTCATGGGTGGTGTAGGGTTCCCCGGGACGGGAGAGTGGGGGTAGGTCCCAGGCCGGGGAGGCTGCAGAGAGGGAGGGAAGCACAAGGACAACAATATTGACGGGATTTATTTGAACGGATGACACGGATGACTATGGCCACGTTTTCTCGTTTATTTTTATGTTTTTACAACCCCAAGCGCCTTTCTCCGCATGATTGTTCAGGTCACTGAATTGAAATCCCTCTGGACCAGTGGTTCAGCTTTGGGGGAAAACATTATAATAATAATAATAATAAAAGGTTTCTAGGTGCAAAAAAAAAATATTCTTTATAGTTTGAGAATACTTAAATGAAGTAATGAGTGGACAGTACAGTTTATGTTGCTCGAGGTCAACGTTTTTGCAACTGAGATAAGAGTAACTTACAACAAGCAGCCCTTAGCCATTTAATGTATTAAAGAAACAATTCAATCAATAGAGATCACGTAAGACAGAGACCACCTACCCCATTGCCTTGGTTGTAGGAGTATCCAGCACCAGAGAAGTTGGTGTTCTGGCCATTAAACTGCTCCTGCTGTAAAGTACAAAGACACACGGCTGAGCCTAATATTCATCCAGAATCTGACACTTCACATTGTATTGTATTGTAGAAAACTGCAAATTGAAGTTCCAAATGCAGTCTTTTAGTAGGGTTATAGTGTTTGGTATTAGAATGGTAAGGAGTTACCTTATAGTATTGACCCATGGTCATGCCAGGACCATACTGCCCTTGGACCTGCTGCCCTGGCATCCTCTGCCCGGGGTAGTTTGGTGAGGACATCGGTCTGGGGGGGTTGGATGAGGGGTAAGGCCCTTGCTGCGGAGGGAACTGACCGTTGGGCCCGTACTGCTGACCCCCATAGTTTGGCTGTGTGACCGAAGCAAGCGGAAGAAGACGTTGGTGATGTGGACAACTGATAACTTTATGGTACCTTTATCATCTTCCTCATCGACGACAGGTGAACCCTCGTAGGATAATCCCAGTCTAGCCACTCACCTCTCCAGGGTAGGGCCTCTTCATGCCTTGCATAGGTATGCCCTGTCTGGGCCCGCTGGGATAGCCTTGCTGGGGCATCCTTTGCCCGTGGCCGCCGAAAGGCCCCATGCCTGGGGCTCGAGTTTGGTTCATGCCCATGGGAGGCCCACTCATGTTGGGGTTGTTCATGGGAGAGCCCATGCTGGCTGGGTTCATTCCCCCAGGGGGGCCTCTTGGTCCCGGCTGGTTCATAAACTGGCTGTTGTAGGCCTGGGCTGGCCCCATCTGGAACGACGAACACATCTACCGATGGAAAGGAGATGGAAAGACGGTTAGAATAGACAACTTTATTGTCCACACAGGTGGAAAATCTTCTTTTGCTATAGAGGGTTAAAGATGTCTACCATGCATGACGTACTGTATATCCCTACCTGTCCATATTGGTTCATGTCTTTGTTCTGGGTCTCTTGCAAGGCTGCCACGGTGGCGGTTGCCGTGGCCGTTGCCGTGGCAGCGGCGGCGGCAACGGCGGCAGCGGCGGCCGCCGCTGCTGGTTGGGTGAAGTCAGCAGGGGTGCGGCTGTGGGGGGGCATACCCATCCCTCCTGGAGGGGCGTTGGGACCCCCAGAGTAACTACAGACCACACATACACAACGACTGTTAGGTAAAAACCTCCGCTATTTGACACATTCTTTGGGTGCGTGCGTGTGGGTAGAGAGAGAGAGAGAGAGAGAGAGTTGGCTTGTGGCTAGTTGGAAAATAAGAGAGAGAACACATGTGGTGGGAGAGAGAGAGAGAGAGCGAGAGAGAGAGAGCAAGAGAGAGAGAGAGAGAGCGAGAGAGAGAGAGAGCGAGAGAGAGAGAGAGAGAGAGCGAGAGAGAGAGAGAGCAAGAGAGAGAGTCCCTTACCTGCCGCTGTAGCCCCCTCCTCCAGGGTAGCCAGGTCTGCCGTACATGCCCTGCTGCATGTAGGCCTGACTGGAGCCCCCCTTGGAGGGGAACTGCTGCTGCTGCTGCCCGCTGAACTGGGGGGAGCTGAGCCCCCCTCCACCACCCGACATCCCCGAGCCCATGGGGTTCGCTCCAGGGTTCATTGGGTTGTTGCTGTTTGCCATAGGGTTGCCTAGTACCTGCACATCCAATCGCACACACGCACACAGCAATGAGGAGAGCGGTTCTGGTCGAGTTCGGTCAACGCAGACTTGTGAACTAACACCCACTGGATGGGGGGGGGGGGGGGGGGTTAAACCAGACCGTGTGTCGTTGGGGTCTCACCTGACTCTGTGACGTGTTAGTCACACCCCATACCGTCGTGACCACGGACAACGACCCAGGGGGCTGGTTGGTGTTCTGTTGCCAGGGAACCGAGTCGTAGGGAAAGGAGCCATCGCTGTGGAGGAGATACACACACAACAAGAGCATGACCCCTGGGCCCTAAAGACCTCTGAGTTTCAGTTGGCACAGGGAGTGGAATGAGAAATCCGCCCCAAAACTGGGAAATACATTTATTTTTCTATGCCTTTTGCCAAACAGTTGGGGTATTTGACATGCTTGGCATTTGCTTTGCAAAACACATGAGAAGCCAGACTAACCATGAACAACCGTGAAATGGAAAGAGCAAAAAAAGTGAAAATGAGTGTGAATAAAATATCCAAGATAAACTGTGAAATGAGAGAACCTTTTGGGGGTTAGAGTGGGACCTTTGACTCGGACCAGGCTGGTGGAATTTTGAAAGTCACTCAAGCGCTACATTTCAAAAACAAATCTGTAGGTTGCAGTGGGAGTCACTGTGCAAGCTCCCCACGAGCGCTCGGACGTGAGAAGTAACTGCTGACTTTGGACCGGACCATGTTTTCGCCCTGAGGTGTGCTGCTCGATGGGAATGTGTGAAAGGACACAATGTGATCTGTGGCACTGCATGTCCACTTTGGAGGAACAACTCATCCCAAGATGCTCGGTGCGGAGTGTACTTCCAGCAGACCCTGCCAATGCACTGGTTTGGGGTCACAGAGAGCATGAAATGTTTTACAGAACAGGATTTCGCTGCCTCCCACTCCCCTGTATGTGTACTGCTTCTCAGTCCAGACAGTGTGTGTGTGTTGGGTTTCGACTTCCCAATGGAGCAGCCTCTGTTGGAGCAATTCTGCCTCGCAGTCAAGGAGTGCGAGGTAAACACACACACACACCTATACACAAGACACACGGCTGCAAATACACATACAGATACAACTACTACACACATGCAAGCTCCCAGCTACAACCACACACACACACACACACACACACAGCTACAAGTAAACACACCACTGACCTGTGTGTGAGGCCTGGTTTCATGCTGTTCATGCTGGGCTGCATGGGGACTTTGCCCTGCGGTTCGTTCTGTCTGTTCTTCTGGTGACGCAGCAGAAGAAGACGGCCCAGCTCCTCACACCACGACGACAGCAGGGCTGCAAGGAACACAACACACACACACACACACATATCTGGGTCAGTTTGCAATCTGACTTGGGAGTCCACCAGCAGTCTGTCACTCTTCATCGGTCAGATGTCAAATTGATGAAACGGGATTGAAATTGAGCACATTTGCCAATCGGATGCATTTCGTCGGATGTTTTTGTCCAGCAAAGTTGTTCAGTCTTTAGAATCCCAAGTTGTGTGGACAAGGACTCTTTCTGCCTGCAGTTCACCTTACGGCCTTGGGAGGGAAGCCTAACTCTGCCCACGCCAGCCTGGTGGTGGCTTGCTGTCTGTATGGATTTCACTGACTGAATGAATCACACAATCTATCTGCACTGCAACATTTCCCCAGATCCAACAACAGAACAAGGACTTCCTAGTCTATCTGACAGGAGGAGTTAAGAGTGAGAGAGAGAGATGGGACGAGGGAGAGAGAGAGAGAGAGAGAGAGAGGAGGGAAGAGGGGAGAGAGACTGGAGGGGGGGAGAGATGTAATCTCTAGGAGGCTGGTGAATCATGCTGATGATGTACTTCAGGGCTGGAGTACTACAGTATTTTAAAGGACAGACTGAGAGAAGAGACTCAGGGAAAGAGCGAGGGCAGTTTCTCTCGTCTCGCCCTCGCTCTCCTCCTCACCTCTCGCCTCTGCCCTCTCATCTCCCTCTCTTCCTCTCCCCTCCTCCCACCCCCTTTTCCCCTCTCCTCTCCATCTCCTCTCGCCTCCTCCTTTCACGTTCGCTCCCCTCTTGTTCACCCCCTTCCCCCCCCCACAACCTCCTCTCCTCCACCCTTCTTCCCTCTTCCCCTTGCTCCTTTTCCCCTGCCCCCCCCCCCCTGTCCCCTTCTCCCTTCCTTTCCTCTTCTTCTTGCCCCTCCTCCACCCATCTCTCCTCTCCTTCTCCCGACTCCTTCTCCCCTCGGAGGATCGATGTGTCAGTAATGACTGATCAGACTGTTCAGTGTTCTCAGACCCTTGCAGGGCAGACAGGAAGGGCAGGACATAGAAGGGCTCCACGGCAGCAGTACAAAAACAAAGACGACAGCGCCTCCTTCCCCTGTCTCAACGCAGACATGCCGCTGCCTGCTAACAGTGTCACTGCATGTTTCCCCTGCACTCTAATCTACCACACGACATTCCCGGATATGCATAATTCATTTAACAGCATGCATCTGACTCGCTGAAATCTGTGCCGTTGCAAACAAGTTGCAGCGCCATTTAAAATCGGTGCAGATGCATAATAATAACTGGTGCTTTGCAATAACTATTATGGGGGAAATGATGGTTATAGCTGTAAGAAGAATAGTTATGTAGCTATACTATAAGAGGGTTCAATTTCAATGCTAGCAGAAGCTGGGAACCTGCAGGTTTCCTTGGAGGGAGGGGACACCAACCCTCCTAGTTAAGAGAGGAATTACTCCACCCTACCATTAGCAAGAGGTTACGTCCCCACTAAATTACCACCTCAACAGACTTCCTCAATCGTGACAACCCACCATTTAACTGAGCAATGATACAACCAGCGGGTATCTAGAGAATGAGGGATGTGCATGTAGCTTCTCCCGTCTAAACCAGTGAGCCGCAATACCCAGCACGCACCAGCAATGTCATCATTCATAACAGAAGGGGTGGCAGTCAAATGTCCTCTCCCCCTTTCCATACTACATGGTTCTGAGTGTCAAAAAGCTTGACAGGCAAAGTATTCACTGCAGGTGGCAAACCACCACAACGCCCAAACCCCATCCACTCACCCCCCCTGTCTCTGTCTCTGTCTGTCTCTCTCTGTCTCTGTCTGTCTCTGTCTGTCTCTGTCTGTCTCTGTCTGTCTCTCTCTCTTCTTACCTTCACGCGTAGCGCCCCTGCAATGCCACGCAAGCTCATTAGCGCCCTTTTAATGAAGGTGCAGTGCTTACCTTGCTAATGGAGAACAAACAGAAGCAGTTGCTATGGACAGCAACCATCAGCTACTGCTCTCACTCTCTCTCTCTAATGACCTGTCCCTCTCACTCTCTCACACATCTTCTACCTTATATACCCCTTCCTTTCACTGCTTACAACTCCCCTCCGTTAAACCAAATCACAAAGGATAACCGTGATTGAATCACGGTGCAACAGAAACTCCTAAGTCTACAGCACTGCCTAGCAGTCACACACACAATCTGTCATTTGGAGCTTTTTAACCCACTAGGGAGAAGGAACAGCCTCTTTCCACATGACCAAACACAGCCACAAACCAACATCATATGTTGCGCTGACCCTGGTAAATGCACAACCACCACCCCTGTGTGCCAACGGTCCAAGCCTGCACGGGCTGCCAGTCTGACGGGCATTAACTCATTTGTTCTAGAAGCCCTCTAACCCCTTCCTTGAAAGGCCTTGGTTCGAAGAGGTATCCTCTGATCAGCCACACATATGGATAGCCCGATGCTCATCATTACATTTAGCAGACGCTCTTATCCAGAGCGACTTACAGTAAGTACAGGGACATTCCCCCGAGGCAAGTTGGGTGAAATGCCTTGCCCAAGGACACAACGTCATTTGGCACGGCGGGGAATCGATCCGGCAACCTTCTGAACCTTCTGATTACTAGCCCGAAACCAACTTGGAGAGTAACCGGGGGCAACAGGCTATAGTGTCTATTAACTAATGCGTGGGCGAATACAAGTCTTTGTCTACTCGGAAATCCCAATGCTAATTACCGGGAGGTCACCTGACTTGTGAGAGGCCACAGGATTGTTAAAAGGGGAAACGATTCAAAGTTCAAACATTACATTGTTTTCGGCCGACATCGAAAAGAAAATACTGTACATGATATACTGAGGACCACATACTGTAACTCAACACACAGGAAACAGGAAGATGAAAACATAAACGCTGGCTAGCCTCTGATACAACATGAGCCTTCTCCTCTCTGAAAGCTCGAAACAGACACACCAAGCATGCATTCCAGCCCAGGTGGGATAAAACACACAAACCAGAAATACTATGAAACTGTACAGTACAATACACTCTCAGGGCGTGAATACTGTATTAGAAGCCTTCTCAGACAATGTGTGAAAGGGCAGAAACGTTTTGATTGAAAATAATTTGAGGCAAAGTCTGAAAAGCTCTAGACGGTAGGCTGTGTGCGCATAACATGTACGCAAAAGAAAAAATATGGAAGGGGATGGAGGGAAAAAAAAGCCATGCTTCTGCAAAAGTGTAATGGAAACCATTTAAGCAGCCAATGATATCTCCGACCTCCCACTCCATTCAGCCAACCTCTGCTCTGCTCAGCCAGGAGCACATCCAATCAGGTTAGCGCTCCATGACTCCAGTCTCGATTCAATCAAAGCTGCACCGCGTGGAAAACCAGCGATGTTTATTAAAACAAATGCAGCGACTTTTGTCTACGGCAAAACCACCGCACCGACTGTTATTTCATTTTTGGGTTGCAAACAAATAAAACCCCCCCCCAAACTTCAGACAGTGCAGCACCGATGGACGGTGACGGAGGAGACCAGAGGAGGAGTGGAGGGCGGACCGTGGTTGGAGGGCGGGTGGGGATGGAGGGGGGGGGGGGGGGGGGGAGGGTACCCCCAGGATGTGGTCACAAGCTGGAGGATGCCGAAGCACAGAAGGGAAAGTAGCTACCTGAGTCAGTCTGACATCTCCTGCAGGTGCTGGTTTCTGTGGGGGTTCAAATTACACATTTTACTCGGGCGCGGGGTTAATAGAGGTAAGCATGAGCACCACAACAAATGCAGCAACAGAAGCAGGGTTAGAGAAGCCGTTTTGGCGTCCCGTCCACTGTGGTTGGACTGTGGCAAGAGGCAGCAGACAGTCGGGAAAGAGAAACAAACGCAGGACAACAGCACAAGGTCTATTTCATGTACCCGTCGTGTGCAGTGCACTTCCAAGCACCCCATCTCTAAATGTGTTGTTTTTCTTCTCTACTTTATTTATTTGAACTGAATAAAGACGACCTTTGGTAAGCCCCTTTGTGTTCGGTGCCTGAACCATGGGGATGAGATGTGGATGAAATACGGATCGAATATCTCAAAAGCCTTTAAGCGAATGGCACTTCTTGTCCAATGAGACACGGTCTCATTCAACAGACATCACAAAATCCACGGAGAGAAAGCGTGTCCAACGCTACTGGACGTAGCTTCTGACACCGGCCGATCTTTGAGAACATGAGAACATCACGAAAGACTGTTAAACACGACAGAAAGCTTAGCGGGCGCGAAACGGTGAGCCGCTACGAGGAACCCCCAAGACGAACAGTGAATATACACCTGTGCCTCGTTCAGCCAGACCTTGGTTTAAGGCCTTCACGTATGCACCGGGGCGTTTTCACAGGCCTGTGACGCGCGAGCACATCACCCACGTCTTCTCCACTGTCACACCACTGGTATTTACCGTCGCTAACCCATAAGCCTGCTAACACCATGTTCCTCTCAAGGACTGAGGAACAGCATTGTAGATACATTTTCAGAATAGGTGATATTGTAAAGCCATATTGAGATAACCAGTAGCAGATTCATGGAGGGGAGAAAGGGGTGGTGGTGGTGGTGGTGGTGGTGGTGGTGGGGTGGGGGGGTTCTTACAACCTTTGTGAGCATGATCATATTTAGGGAGCACACATGTCCCTTGATATAAGCAACATTCGACGTAAATACTAGATCATCAAAACCATGTATACATATTCATAAGAGGTTGCTCACTGTAAAGAAGCATCGAGAGGAACAAGGCAGAGAGATGCGGGACATGGTGAACAAATCTTCAAGTTAAAACGGCATGTCTGACAACATTGCTGCGACCACATTTGACAGAACTATGTCGATAACACAAAATGTGTGGGAGACAGAGAGAGCTGGCTGGAGAATATGCATACAAGAGGAATGGGTAGGCTGGCTAGATGTGGCCACAGGTTGAGGATGTTAGTGGTTGTGGCGGTTAGAGTCTGTTGAGAGGCAGGAAATCATGCAGCTCCACATCTTTCAAACTGCACTGTCTTTGTTATGATGAATATGACAAGTTTACACTTCATGGACACTTTGGCCTACTCTCGAAGCCTCCCTTTAGTCATCTATACGAGCCTACCATTAGCCTTATCTAATAGCATACTCTAGAAGCATACCATAACACCATTATCATACTCTACTGGGAGTCAGGGGCTGAGCAGTTAGGGAATCGGGCTAGTAATCTGAAGGTTGCCAGTTCGATTCCCGGCTGTGCAAAATGACGTTGTGTCCTTGGGCAAGGCACTTCATCCTACTTGCTTCGGGGGAATGTCCGTGTACTTACTGTAAGTTGCTCTGGATAAGAGCGTCCGCTAAATGACTATATACTAGCCTACCTTTAGCCTCCTCTACTAGCATACTATAGTAGCCTACCTCCAGACTTCTCTACTATCATACTCTACAAGCCAACATTTAGCCTTCTCTACTAGGATACTATACTAGCCTACATCCAGACTTATCATACTCTACTAGCCTACCTTTAGCCTTCTCTACTAGCATACTATACTAGTCTACCTCCAGACTTATCTACAAGCATACTCTATGAGCCTACCTTTAGCCTAATCTACTAGCATACTCTAGAAGCATACCATTAGTCCATTATCATACTCTACTAGCCTACCTTTTGCCTACTCGACAAGCTTTCTTGACAAGTGTACCATTAGCCTACTATCATACTCTTCGAACCTACCTCCAGACTTATCTACTAGCATACTCTACTAACCTACCTCCAGACTTATCTACTAGCATACTCTACTAACCTACCTTTAGCCTTATCTATACTATCTAAACTAGCCTACCCTTTTTCCTACCCGACTAGCCTATTCTGTTGGCTTACCTTGAGCATACTCTACTTGCCTACATTTACCCTTCTTTCCTAGCCTACCTTTAACCTTCACTAGCCTACATTTAGCCTTTTGCACTAGCGTTTCTTTAGCCTACTTAAAATGGAATGAATCTCTGACAGATTAAGCACTAGGATGAGATATAATGCTATTGGGCCTCTCAGCCTGTTTCCTGTCACTGTGTTCTTACAGAGTTGCAGTGTCATCATCCCTTACCAACCTACTTGTACTGTACTTACTCACAGGGCAGGGAGACACTCTCTCTGGCACGCAGCTCAAACACTTAAAAGAGCCCACATACAGTCACTGAAATAGGTCACCTCTTTGTCACAGAAACACACACCCATACACACACGGACCGACCCTGCGAGGGGCTGAAACATGTAGGTCAAGCTCTGGTCAGCTGATTTGGCCGGGCCACGTGCCGTGTTGCAGCGGTGAGTGCTGTGCGACTGCAGTCGCTCTCACACAGAGAAGTTCCACCACTAAATGGATCTCACTTACACTCTGGCGAGCAGGACTGAGCCCACTTTGCACTGCCGCAGAACAACTTGGAAGACATGCCCCTGATCTAATAAGACTATCATTCTGACACCACTTCAGCCTGCATATGCGCACACACACACACACACGTGCACCTGTTCAGGCTGCAAAACATACTTCATCGAATTGTTCATCTGCAAGAAGCCGCATGTGCTCCCATGGTGTGCATGCATGCACGCACGCACGCACACGCGCGCACTCTTAAGTAACAACAGTCCTTGGACTTACCCGCTGTCAAGCAAAGTCCCAGTACGTCTCATCTCATTCTCCTCATGGCGCGGGGGGGAAAAAAAACCCCGCCTGTGTCAAAACCACTCCTGTGTCCCACCAGAGGCCAGAGGCTGCTCTCCAGCTTTTGGTTTGTGATCTATCTCGTTTTCCTCCGTAACTCCTCCTATCATAGGCTCTCTTTTCGCTGTCTCTCTCATTTCCTCTTCCAACCCCCCCCCCCGCCCCCCTCTCTTTTTATCTCTTCCTCTCTCTCTCACCCCTCCCTGTCTTCTTCCGCTGTCCAGTGTCTGCACAATGTACATCAATTATTCAGAGGCAGACTCCCGGATTCCCTGGCTCATCCAATGAAAGAGCAGCTCTGTTCTAATGGGCTCCTGCTGTACCTGCTGCTGGCTCCAACCAACTCATGAGACAAGCAGAAGAAGAGGGAAGGAGAGGTGAGGGGTGGGGTGGTAGAAAGCGGGGGGGACAGAAAGCGAGACCGAGAGAGTAGGAACGACGGGTCGAGCACGAGGAAGGGAAGTGTAGAAAGAGAGAAGGAGATAAAGAGAGATGGAGAGGGGGGGGGAAGTCAAAGAGGAAGGTGACGCTCATACTTCTTACCTCTGTGGTGTCGTGCCGTTATTGATGTATCCTAGCTTTACATCCACTGATCTATCCCCGGAAGCTCCCACCACACACACACACACACACACAAGTACAGTCACAAATATGCACAGACTCTCTTTCTCTCTCTCCCCCTCCCTCTCTCTCACACACACACACAAGCAGAGCAATAGCCACTTTGCCCGAGGGAAGGAAAGAAGAAAGCCAGCTCACATTGCAAACTTGCAGAAATGGGCGGGATCTTCACATGCTAGACAGGCTGTATCCTGGCTGGAGTCCAGCACATCCTAGTGAGGAGAGGGGGGAGGGGAGAGAGAGGGGAGGGGGGGCAGACCCGTGCAGATCAATCTATTCCAAAGCAGCCTAGTGGTAAGTCATTACAGATATCAGAGGGGGGATTCCGACCTCCCAGAAAAAAAAGCTAATCTGACGGATCCCCCATGATCCCCCCCCACCCCATCAGACAACAGTGGATCAACCACACAAGACAGCCACTCGATGGGCCGACACTTCCACGGTATTTACCCCACCGCGTACGTTACTCAATCAGTGCTGTTTCTGCCCATTAAGAAAAAGACACCTTCCTTGACCTGAGGGCCGCCGCAAACAGGTGACCCCGTCAAAGACACCGTACATACCTTTTCAGAATGCCATAAGGCATATGGTCCCTACATGGTAGTGGTGTGGTCAGGAAAACAGGGAATACACGTATGCCTGATTGGCCAATCTGGTGGGCGAATCTGGACAGCGATGTTCTCAGAATCAACTGTGGACTTATCAAAGCTCATTGACTTTTCATCTGAACTATGAAATCGCCAAATGTTATTCACTGAGAACCTAATAAGCCGCCAACTGAAAGTGTGGCCATATCAAATGGTGATTTACTCGGAATGAAAAACACATACACTTCGCAGGATCGAAGTCGTAAACTTACTTCGTGATTGCAAAGTGGTTTCATCATCTTAGGCAAAGCTCGGCAGAGTGTCAGAGGAGAGGCCACCTCGCTAAAAATAACCTGTGCATCTCGTTAATAATTCAGCAGGCTGCTCTTACTCAGCAGTAATTAAATATAAAAGTCTGTAAGGTTGATTAGGTCAGTGACAAAGGAATGACTACCCACACCTTATGCTACAGTATGTCTGTACAAAGAAACACTTTGTAACACAACTCAAAGAGAGAAAGAGAGATTGAGTGAAAGATGCAACAACAAAAAAAGAGGCAGGCAGATCAAACGCATTTTTGAAAAGCTGCCGAGGGAGGAAGTCCAGCCTTTTTCCGAAAACAGGAGAGCGATATCTGCTGATCTGGAGTCAGCATGGGGAAGTCGCTCTTTGTGTTTCAAAACGTGTGTACGAGACGTGTGTGTGTTTGTCTGCATTCGCGCGTTTGAATGGGCACATGTGTGAGTTATGGCCGCACCCTGGAAGTGATCCGTCACTGTTGACACGGCGGACTGGTTGCTTTCCTGATGGGAAACACCAGATTGCCCCTTGAGCATGCTCAGTTGATTTACGGTGAGCTGACCGCATTCCATTGGCCTGCCGAAGCGTTATGTTGTTCGATAAAAGGGGGAGGGGGGGGTCATCTGACTTCATACCAATAGCCACACAGCTTGACAGAATTCCATTTTCACTCTTCCTCATCCTTTCCCCCCAACCCTACAATATCTTAACACAGCGTTGGCTAAACGTACTCCAGAACCCGCTGCGTTGTAAGTTGCTCGCTGTTTTGTGGGGTGGCTGGTTGAAACTGTGTTGCTGACAACGCAATGCTGACTTTCACAGTTGAAACCAAATGAGAGACATTACAGCACATTCTGTGCCCTGGTTGAGGTGTTGTTTTGGGGTAGGAAATGAATCACGGTGATATCTGTCACACACACACACATGAGCACGTCAAATATCACTGTTTGTTGTGCTAACAACACAAGAAAAAATTGGGAGCAATGCAAACTTACATAAATGGATAGTCAATATCTTAAAAACCACGGAGATTGATTGCAGAATGGAATTCAGGGAATTTAATCCACCAATTTAATCTGGAGTTCAATAAAAATGAAAGCATTACATCTAATGGATAATAATCTATTTGTTACCTTTTAACAGTTGTTTCTGGAGTCACACTTTGACCTAACAGTCAATTTACACCCTCAACCTTCAGGAAGGACAGAGGAGATGAAGCCTCCTGGAGCACACTCTTTGAATACGAGCAGAGTGTAAAACAGAGAAACAAGAGAATTGAGAAGACTTCAGGATGCACACAGGTAAGGTCTGGCATGTCAATGTGATGGATCCTAATTCGTTTTTTTACAGTGTAAGTGTGCAAATCCTCAAGATAAGAGGGGACCGGTTGATCTTCGCCTGCTTCCTGGGAACAGTCGTTTCTTTTGGGGGGTTTTATTGGCTGTCTGACAACCAGTGATAAAGTCTTTGAGAGCAGGGCACAATAGCACTTATTAAGTTTGGCGAATGGCAAACTGTTGATGAAGTAGCTGAAGTACTGGAAGCCAATGCTAATGAGGCGTCTACAGCAGCATAGTGATGGCTGCAGTGTATAACCCAGCCTAATTGATCTCACAGTGCAGTTTGTTGGATTTGATAGTGGTCCAGTCATCACCTGACAGTCTGCTCCAGCATGCCAGTAGGATTACGGCTCCAGTAACCATTATCTAATGAACCAGGCAGCAGGGAGCCCGCTTAACACCCGGTAAACAGCCTGCATGTCAGCTCCGACGCTACATTAACCACGCCCTAACTACTGGAGAACATCTTGTTTCATGGCTACTGGAGTACTTTGGCTGCAGAGGTCAGGTGCAATTTATAATTGACACTGAAATATGCATTTTATAATTCAAGCTCGGTAAGTGATATACTTGAGTCAAACTCACTTTCTGAATAGCTTGAAACACAATTGAGCCAAACCCTTCAATCTGGATACAGTGTATCAAAGCTGCTATACTGTATACAAAGCTACTGCTGTTGCCGATTCAGCAATGCTCACTCCGATGCCAAGCTCCTAAAATCACTTTCAGGTTTGATGACAATACAGGAAACTGGTCCAATTCAATCAAAGTTAACCTCACCATGAATCCAGTACAATGTCGTACTATTTCAATCCATATCAAGTATAAAAAATGAACCCACCTCGCTTGTTGCCTTGTTAGAAGCAGACTTAGATATATGATCCACAGTAGTAGACTGGTCATGCTAACTGGTCTATTGCTAGCGCTTGGTTAAGTCTCTTCACCAGCTGATCGCAGATTAGCTGTCAGTATGTTAATACCCCAGTCACAGTGATAAGTCACCAGACGGTTTATCTAGCCCTTTAACCCGGTGCTGAAGATTTTGAAACACACTCACGGAAATATCAATCCATGGAGTGTGTGGGGGGTGTCATTCAGTGACTAATGGGTGGGGTTTTCGTGATGAGTTACAGGCTCTTATTTGATCCTCCGCTATCATTTCCTGTGTATGGGTTAGGGCTTCCAAATGTAGATTTTCACAACAAAACGGCAAGTGTGCAGTCGGCAGGCACGGATCTTCTATACGACAGAATCTATAGTGAGAGGTCATGTGACCGATCAGGAGCACCAGGCCCTTCCCCCGTTCCCGCCCTGTGTGGATCCCAGACTCCCCCCCCCCCCCCGTCTGGGGTCTCGGATGTCGGATATGCGGCCCTCTGTCGCCATGCTGGCTGTCAGAAGATTGTGCTCGGGCTGCACTTCACAGTAGAGACACACGGGCGCACGCACACACACACACGCACACACACACACACACACACCAGCATGGGATAGGCCAGAGAAGGAGCCTGCACATCCTGTCTGTAGTCTACAGGACAGAGTGGCCTTAATGGGTCCTCTGTCTCACTGGTGGGCTTGTGCGTTTGTGTGCGCCCGTGCTCGGAAGTGCACCACCGTAGCGCGCGCACGCCGACGCACGCGTCTGTTCCATTCCCGTCACACTCCAGTCCGGCTGTACGCACAGACGCCCTTGAAACCCAAGCAAGACGTATGTTCTCTGGGTCAAATCCCCCCCCCCCCCACGTCTGAGTCACGTCGGGCTCCATGTCTACGTTCACCCCCCCCCCCCCCCCGCCCACGTGAAGCCAACCTCCAGCCCCTCATCTCCCCTTCCTCTCTGTAGAAGACCAGCCCCCCCCGCCCCCCCTTCCCCCCTTCCTCTCTGTAGAAGACCAGCCCCCCCCCCCCCCCCCCGCCCCCCCTTCCCCCCCCTCGGAAACACAGAGGGCTCTGCAGACCGCTCAATTAGATCCCAGGGCCATCAGCGTGTCTGGAGACGCTGCTGACCGTCATCCAGAACCAGAGAGCCGACCCGAGGCCTGGCCCTCTATCCGATTACACCAGCAGCAGACGGCGGGCCAGAGAAAAAGCCCATTGACACAGACGTACGTCCACCAACCTTGGGTCCCTACCAACAAGAGGAACAACCGCACATAAAAGCAAATACGGTCTCAAGTAAATACCTCACTGGGATGAAGTGAAATATCGCCGTGCTGAGCAGACCCCCCCCCCCCCCCCCCCCCCCCCCCCCCGGCGAGAACAAGGAAAAGATTGTTACCACTGAAACTCGTTCTCGCCCGGCCCACCTAACTAATGCAGCGGTGACGGGCTGCGGCGGCGTCGTCGGGTCTTTGGGAAGCGGAAGGTTCCGCACACCTCAACACAGACCGCCTCGTCAGTCCGGTCATCCGTCTCTCTCGGCCCGGACTCACTCTGACAAATGTACGAGAACGGGTCAGGATTGGCTGGTACTGAGTGGGTATGGATTGAAGGAATTGGATTTGAGGAGGTTGGCGTCTGAGGAAAGCATTACTGAACCGCTGTGTGTGTGTGTGTCTGTGTGTGTGTGTGTGTGTGTGTGTGTGGGATGAGACAGTTGAGTGGACAGTTTGGGTGAGGATGCCATCTGGACTACTATCTTCTCAATGGCACATTCAAGTGCAATGGCGGCTAAAAACACATGTCGTTATCATGCACTCTGGGTGATCCGTGCGATGTCCGAACATACCGTACAGCCCAGAGCAGACGCGAGCAAAACACAGGAGACCGTACCAAGCGACCGATGCAAGAGCCTTGAATGGACGGCTGACCAATGAGAACGTACTTACCACATTCGTGCGACGCTACAGTGCGAGTCATCTAGTGAGTTACAGGAAGCCCCTATAGAGGGCCGTGTCCAGGTCTCAGCCGTACAGGCCCTTCCCTAGACAGCGAGGAGTGTGTGTGTGTGTGTGCGCGTGCTCACCGGCAGACTTGGGGGTGAACTTGTCCCTGTTGGCAGCACACACAGCCAGAAGTCTGTAGCCCAGGTCCAGGTCGTAGCCCTGCTGGGCTGCAACACGGCTCACCACCTGAGGAAAAAAAAGAGTGAGAGAGAGAGAGAGAGAGAGAGAGAGAGAGAGATGGTGAGACAGAAAGGTGGGAGAGAGACTCAGGAGGGAGGGAGAGAGAGAGAGAGATACAGGTAGAAAAAGGCAGTGGCAATTAGTGACCAGTGACAAATTATTTGGCACGTAGGTCAGCACCGAAAATAAATATCTCTAAACATTCAGCGATTAAGCTGTTGATGATCAGAAGTGGTCAAACTTCCCCGGCACGTGCACCAGTGAAAACGTTCTCCAAATCACCTCAGTTGGACCCGGCAGAACAACGTTTCCATTTCAGAGGCCGACCGACGAGAAAATGTCTATCCCAATCGAACGCCGACTGGACAGACAAACGTTTCGCGGTCAAGCCGGCTACTGTCTGAAAGGGTATTGGCATTTTTGACCACTCATCACACGCAAACACGTTCTCATCACGAGTGCTTGATTCTGCCCCGGATCCAGAGGAGGGCGGACAGTGAGTCGGCAGGTCTGCCAGGGACAACCCCTCCTGGAGTCCCACAGTCCCCTGTGGCTCAGGGGAATACCCTGGCTCGGGCAGCAAGGCGTTAACAATGCTTCTGTGTTTATGACTCCAAACAGCGGTTCAGCTTTATTAGACGCCCTCCGAACTCACGATCAGTTAAAGGGGATGGTAAGTGAAAGCTAACAGCCGTCAGGAGACGGCTACATCACTATTAAAAAGGGGGGGAAAGCCCTCTGGTTGTATCTGCCAACAGAGTACAACTCCACTGACCCTAAACTCACATTACCTTTAACGAGGTCAGGTAGGAGCATCTTCTAGTGATATTAGTTGTAGGACGGCGTGAAGGCTGTGACAGTTGCCGGGGTAAAGTGAAGCTACAAAATGTTCAAACGTGTCTTCCAGGGGCTAGTGACAGTGTGTGTTTGATCACGTATCAGGGAACGTATGCGTTTCCCCCCCCCAAAAAAACACATACTGAACTGGCGGTTTAGACTGCGCTGAGAACGACACAGACAAACAAAGGCCCAGCGTGCCGAGAGGACGTGTAGCTGAGAAACAGTCGCTAATTCTCCAGATAAGAAGTCATTTGTTCTTTCAGACTGATCAAACCACTCGGCTGATGGAACGACCCCATGCTAGGAGAGAACTCAGAGGGGGGTTCCAATCCTATGGGTCTTTGTCAGCCGGTAAGAAGCTTTCATTCTGATTTACACATTAATGAGCATTTGGGCTGTTTACACGCGCCACCACTCCAGTTAAAGACAATTCCAAAAGACTGATCTCTACTTAGAATCCGGACAGCAGTTACTCTGTGTGTTTGGTGCGTGCTTGTGTGTGTAACATGCGTGTGTTCCTACCCGCACGTGTGCTTGTGTCAGTGTGTGCGTGAGCCTGTGTGTGTGTCCCCTCGTGTTTGTGTTCTCCTCCACCTGGGGCTTGTTTGCAGGACTCTGGCCTCTTGCCCAGATCAATGAGCAGTTACAGTGGAACAGAGAAGGGGCGGCCAGGGGTGACCGGCTGACTAGGGCCTTGTTTAACTGCGTCTGTGTCTGTGTTCCGGCCTAAGTGTGTGTGCGTGTGTGTGTGCGTGCGGAGTGTGTGTGCGTGCGGAGTGTGTCTGGGGCTTTAACCCCTGTCACTGGCCCCTGACGACCCGAGCAGCTGCTGCAGATCTCCGTGGGTTACGCTAACAGCGGGCTGCGAGTGGCTCACGTGGTACATGTCCCCCCTCCCCCCTTCCCCCCCCCCCGCCTCCCCAGATTGCGTCGTACAATCTGAGTGAACGAGGACCGGCCCAGAAAGTATCTGGACGTCGAGGCAACGGGGACGTCTCACGTACCGTCAGGCATCCCATGAGGCTCTGCTCAAAGGGTCTCTGGAAAGCTCGGGGGTCCCCACACCAGTCCAGGAGCTCTGTGGCGGCCGTGTGGAAGTTAGCCGGGTTCTGTAGGTGCTGTCGAGGCAGAACAACTGGGGGTTAGCGTGTGAAGACGGCGAACCAGACATGTACCGGAGCACGGGTGAAGCGTCAACAGAAGGATGGACTGAGAACGGCGGGTATGCATGGCCACTTCGCTTGCTCCAGAACCATGGACGTAATAAGTGGTTTGGGATAAAAGGGTCTGTTGAAAAAAGGACAAGTCTACACGTAAGCAGGATTTGTGAAGCCATAGAAATATCTACGCAGGCATACACCCCTCTCATCTCCCCCTCGGTCCCCATGGATGACCCGACCCCTCTTGTGTCTGAAGAAACCCTGTGAAGACATTCACTCCCTTCCAATCACGTCTAGTCGGGGCCCCTGCTGCATTGTGGGTACCAGAACCCGCCTCCACAACAATGAAGTCGGTGTTCCTCCTCGGTGTCTCCTGGCAACGCCCACCCCCTCCCCAAATCGCTAACCCTTAATTCCACCCCTGTGGTTACCTAATCCTCCAACCACCCTCTCTATACCTCTCATCCTCTGCCTGTTTCACAATTGGACTCCGCCGCAGTCCTGAAAGGCTCAGCCGCCATGCTGCGCTACAGTCTGACAATGCCAATCACGACCCCCCGCCCCCCCCCCCCCCCCCCCAACCGCCCACACAGCCCCCACCATCTCCCCGCGCGCCCCATCCGAGTCTCTTGGCCCCTGCAGCTTTGTGTGTACGAAACCCGGACCACGTCGGGTAGCTGCTCCCCCCGCTCTCCCCTCCGCCCTCCTCTCACTGAGGGCCTGAAAACCGTCCTTTTGAACTTCCGTCCCTCCATTCGGCGAACGACTCGGCCTCGCGGGACACAATGAGATGCTCGAAAGCGGGCTCCCCTCTCCGCCCCGCGCGAGGTTAATGATTTCGAGATGGCTCCGCGTTGAGGCTCGCTCGGCCGAGGAGATTGAGCCTACTTAAAAAGCGTTTATTATTCTCATCTGGGCGGCAAAGTCTGGGTTTTGTGCCTCTTAAGAAGGGAAGGTAGTGGGGCATTGTCTTTAGGGGGCAGCAGAGGTGAGCGTTTGAATGGGCGGCTTTGCCAGAGCCTGACAAAGACTTGTTATAGGAGCGAGCCGGCAATCACGGCCCGTCCTGTGTATGTGTGTGTGCGTTTTTCTGGCTGTGCGCAGCTCCGGTAGTCTTAGTGTCCGCCCACAGAGAAAGGCCTTGAGCACACCAACGATATCATGAGCTCAGAGAGCAGTCTTCAATGACTCATCTTTTGTAATGTGAAGATTAGCGACTGTGGAAGCAGCTGTGGACTCCCGCTCTCCGAAACAGACAGAGAGAGGAGAGAGAGACAGAGAGAGAGAGCGAGAAAGAGCGAGAGAGAGCGAGAGAGTGAGAGAGAGTGAGAGAGAGCAAGAGCGCGAGAGAGAGAGAGAGAGACATGGAGAGAGAGAGCGAGAAAGAGCGAGAGAGTGAGAGACAGAGAGAGCGAGAGAGAGAGACAGAGAGCGAGAGAGAGCGAGAGAGTGAGAAACAGAGAGAGAGAGAGTGAGAGAGAGCGAGAGAGAGCGAGAGAGAGCGAGAGAGAACGAGAGAGCGAGAGCGAGCACGAGAGCAAGAGAGAGAGAGGGAGAGAGAGAGAGAGAGAGAAAGAGAGAGAGAGAGAGAGGGGGCAAGGGCATGATTGAGAGGGCGAGATGGAGAGGTAAAGGAGAAAAGGAGGGGCGGGGGGGGGCTAGATGAACGGAGAGGCCGAGAAGCGTCTGAGACGAGTGACACAGTGGCATTACTGCAGGTTGATAGGAGTCCTATCCCCCACCGCCGGGCGTGAAATCACAGAGGGGCCCGTGTGTCTGGAGACGCACACTCGCCCCTCAGAGAAACCACCGCTGTGGTTCTCCCTGAGGCCCGTCGAACAGGCTGGAGCCTGGTGAGGGAGAGCCAGCAGGAGGGAAATAACTAGAGACGGGGGCCAGGGATGGATAGGGTTAGGGATAGGTGTGTGTGTGTGTTTACTGTTGAGGACGGTGTGTGTGAGACGCAGTTGAGAGGTGCCGGCCACCTCACAGTAAGAGGGACTTTCCCAACCACCCTCGGTCTCCCCTCCTGTCTTCCTGCCCAATAGGTGGGTTGACACCGGCCTGGGCTGTCCAGAGTAGCTCTTGAATGACACAGGACCTGGCCCTCACTTATCAGATCCCCCCCGCCCCCCCCATCCACTCTCGCCCTCTCCCTGTATCTCTGGAGGGTGACCTAGACCAGTCTGCCAGAGAAGACGTCGAGTTTCACATGTGTAGAAAGCACCGGATTGAGTATCTCTATTGACAGAATGTTCCGGTGAACGACGTCTGTTTGCGAGGGAGCACTGTGTAAAGGAATGGCTGGTCAGCTTGAATGGGGCAGAGATTGACACATGGGTGGATGAGCAGGATATGTCAGAGAAGAGGATGTGTCTTTCCCCTTTCAGCCAAAGACTAACAGAGTACCCTGAAATGCACTCCGATGGAGCTGTTGGCAGACAATGAGTCAGACCCACAAACAAACAAAGAGTCGGAACCTCTGTCAAAAGCTGCTATTCAAAAGCAGTGGCCTGTGGTAGTGTCAGAGCGTGTGTGTGTGTGAGAGAGAGAGTGTGTGTTTCGGTTCTGTAGTTTCCTTATACTAAGTGAGATTGTCTGTTCCTGCTCTGAACAATAACAAGGGAGCTAAGACAGGAGAGTTCTCCGCAGTCACGAGTTTCTCAAGAGCAGTTTATTTCTTTTTTTTTCTTTTTGTCTCTCTCTACTTCTCTCTCTCTCTCTCTCTCTCTCTTAGTCTCAGACTCAGTGAAATATGATCTGTCTGCAGCTAATGGCCAGACTAGCAGATGTCCATATAAGGTGGTGATGGCCAGGGAGAAGAGAGAGAGAAAGAACAGCTGGAGAGGAGTTCGGACCCTCTCTCTCTCTCTCTCTCTCGCTTGCTCGCTTTCTCTCTCGCTCTCCATTTTGCTCCATCCCCTCTCTACCTCTCTCTCCATTTCCCCTTCCAACTCTGTCCCTCACCCTCCCTTCATCCCCCACAGTCTCTCGATCGACCCCCCCTCCCTCCCCCCCCCCCTCCCCCCCCCCCCCCCTTGTCTCGTCTCTCACCTGTTTGATGCACAGCAGCCTGTCGTTAGTCTGCTGAATGTGCCGGTCCATCGACGGCAGCGTGTTCATCTTGGCGACGGCTTCCTCTCTTTATCTGGACGCCATCAAGGTGCTCGACTCTGGAGGAGGAGGGGGTGGACAGAGAGAGACGGGGGCGTTTAGGGGTGGTTTGAAGCACACGGGCGCCCGCCGTGCCCCTTGGAGGGAGCGGTTTGGCAGGTGACAGCACGGGTGACAGCACAGGTGACAACATTGTGAGAAGCACAGTCACTCCTTCGGGTCTCGGAGACAAAAGGGCACCTCTCATCTTATTCTGGGGGAATTTCTTCTGCAGCTCCGAGGAATTGCTTGGTAAAACTGCTGTAGACACATTTCAACAGCACAACTCAGCCACACGTTCTCAGGAAACCGAGACCATGGACGGTTGGTCATCTCCTGTTGGGCTACATGAGCTTGTTTCTCGCAACTACTGGATCCAACACACCACTGTTGACATCACAGGGCCCATTATCTCTATTTTAAAGTTAATTTAAAAAGTCTTCAAAATGCTTGCTTTCTCTTTCTCTGTGTGTGTTTCTGAGTGTGTGTGTCTCTCTCTGTGTCTTTGTATCTCTGTGTGTGTGTGTTTCTCTCTGTGTCTCTCTCTGTGTGTCTCCCTCTCTGTGTCTCTCTGTGTGTCTCCCTCTCTGTGTGTCTCTGTGTATCTCTGTGTGTCTCCCTCTCTGTGTGTCTCTCTGTGTGCGTCTCTTTCTGTGTGTCTCTCTTTGTGTGTCTCTCTGTGTGTATCTGTGTGTCTCTGTGTGTCTCTCTGTGTGTATCTGTGTGTCTCTGTGTGTCTCTCTGTGTGTCTCTGTGCGTCTCCCTCTCTGTGTGTCTCTCTGTGTGCGTCTCTTTCTGTGTGTCTCTCTTTGTGCGTCTCTCTGTGTGTCTCTCTGTGTGTCTCTCTGTGTGTCTCTCTGTGTGTCTCTCTCTGTGTCTCTCTCTGTGTCTCTCTCTGTGTCTCTCTCTGTGTCTCTCTGTGTGTCTCTCTGTGTGTCTCTCTCTGTGTGTGTGTGTGTCTCTCTGTGTGTCTCTCTCCGAGTGTCTCTCTCTCTCCAAGTGTCGCTCTTTGTGTCTCTGTTTGTGTGTCTCTCTGTGTCTCTCTCTCTCTGTGTCTCTCTCTCTCTGTGTCTCTCTCTCTGTGTCTCTCTCTCTGTGTCTCTCTCTCTGTCTCTCTCTCTCTGTGTCTCTCTCTCTGTGTCTCTCAAGGGCTAATTAATATCTTCCCCGGAGTACTGAGGAGACACGCCGATGGATCAACAGGTGGACAAGCGGCAGGGCGCCTGGTCGCAAGTCAAGTCCATCTCCATCGCATGCACAGATTCCCTCACACAAAGGAGGAAGTGAGAACCCTCTGCGCAGCCCTGAGGAAGCCAAACCTGTGGAAGTCTGCTGAGAGCTGACCAAGTACCCCCGCTAGGGCCCCCACTGAAATGGACAGAGACAGGGGAGGGGGGGAGGAGGGAGGAAAGGTGGGAGAGAGGGAGGGAGGGAGGGGGGGAGGGAGGGAAGGAGAGGGACGGAGGGAAGGAGGGAGGGAGGGAGGGAGTGAAGGAGAGGGAGGGAGGGAGGGAGGGAGGGAGGGAGGGAGGGAGGGAGGGAGGGAGGGAGGGAGGGAGGGAGGGAGGGAGGGAGGGAGGGAAGGAGGGAAGGAGGGAGGGAGGGAGGGAGGGAGGGAGGGAGGGAGGGAGGGAGGGAGGGAGGGAGGGAGGGAGGGAGGGAGGGAGGGAGGGAGGGAGGGAGCAAGACGGGGAGAAGAAAAAAAGGGGGGTGGGTTGAAAAGAGCAAGACAGAGGGGGAGGTGACAGAGAGAGGGAAGAGAGAAAGGCATGGAAGAACGATACAGCTCAGCCAACCATGTTAGGAGCTTTCAGGGATAATGGAGCTCATCTCACCCCTCGGATGTAGACACATTAAACAGCCGAAAAGGCTTGAAATGCTTCAGTTTCCTCAATTCATTTGTTAGGATCACAGGTAAAAACTTCAAAGGAAGGCTTATCTTAGAGCATTTTGGAGTGTTTTACTAATCCAGAAAGATTAGGAATTACGAGGGTAGAATAGCTTGAAATGCAAGTTAAAAGTGATTAACGTGTTACACTTTCAAGAAGGCTCTTGAAGGGAAAAAAACGAAAGACATACTTTGGCACAAGTCTGTCAATCAACACATCGGAACAAGGTGTTCATTGTGTCTAAAGTACTGAGTGGAATGGGCTTGGCTTATAGCCTACTTCAGTGGTTTCCTAAACAGCGCACACTTGTAAACAGTCGATACAAATCTGGGGGAAACCCCAAAATGACACTACTTGAATTAATTAATTCATTCATTAATGGAATGGGATGTAATACCATCCCAGTGAGTTGCTAGTACTGACAGATACCAGTAGGGGTCTCTCTCTCCCACTATCCAGACCTGCTGCCACACAGCAGTCAATTCTACTGAGGCTCCTTAAAGCCTTTACAAGCGCTACAAATCCCTCAGCACAGCCAAGCGGCCCTGTAGACCACTAACAGGGCACACTCCAGACCACTATTGCCTGCCTGCCTTTCCGCCTGCCTGCCTGTCTGTCTGTCTGTCTGCCTGTCGGTCTGTCTGCATGCTGCCTGACCTTGTAGCTATTGATTAACCGTTTCCCCTGCAACCCCCCCCCCCACCCACTGCCCCTCACACCTCCAGCTAAGACCAATGAGAAAAGGGGGAGAGACGAGGGCTCGCTTTTGTTGGCGGTTCAAGAGCAGGAGCCTCCATGTCGAAAGGGGGAAAGCAGATATGAGCATGCGGTGGTGGACTGACTGGCCGGCTAGCTGGCTGACTGCCTGGCTAGCTGGGTGGATGAGTGTCGCCATCTGACTGGCTGGTTGACTGACTGCCTGGTTCGCTGGACGGATGAATGTAGTTGGTTTTCTGACTGGTTGACGGCCTGGCTAGCTGGATGGATGAGTGTAGCCAGCTGACCGGCTAGTTGACTAACTGCCTTGGCTAGGTGGTCAACTGGCTAGCTGGATGGATGTAGCTATCTGACTGGCTGGCTGGCTGACTGGCTTGCTGGATGACTGCAGCTGGCTGAATGGCTTGTTTGCTGCCGGCCTGCCGCGGCATGCTGGTCTGTGCTAGGCTAGACGGGGCCGTTGAGTCTGCTCCGGCGTCCAGGCGGATGCGCGGCACTCATCCTCCACCCAGCTCTGTCCTCACCCCCGGGGCTGTCCTTACGTAACAGATCAAATACCTCGGTGAAAACCGGGCTCCCGCCACCCTCTGTATCAAAACATCGCAGATGAATCTGCCATCGGATCACAGATAGCAACAACAGCAAAAAACTCTTCCAGCTCGTCCGGTGCATGATTAAAGAAGCCGCTACGACACGTTTTCTCGAACGGGAACATTTCATGACGTCGTCTCAGGTGGTCACATGATGTTGGAGATACTGTATTTTGGTTTTCTTCCACAGACTCGCACAGACGCAATCCCGCTGCACCGAGGAGGAGTCACTCCTCGGGAAACCACCTCCGAGACAACCTCACCAGGTCCGTCTGGCTCGTCTTACTCGAGGTGCGAGGCAGGGATTACACAACCAATTACGCCGTGCATATTACAAGCCTTAAAACAGCAGTGGGAGGGCATGATATGAATCATAGCAAGGTAACAGAGCACAAACAGCAGCAGCAGCACCGCTTCCGGAACCATCCTCTGGAGTGAGGCGAGTGGTGTGTGTGTGTGTGTGTGTGTGGAGGAGGGGGTGCCCCCGCAAGACATGAGCATTCTGAAACAAAAGCAGAGTAATAGGAAAAGCGCTGGGGTGTGTCAGAAGGGGCAGGCGAGGCCGCGGCCACAGGAGAGAGAGAGAGACAGAGAGAGAGAGAGAGAGAGAGAGAGAGAGAGAGAGAGACAGAGAGAGAGAGAGAGAGACAGAGAGAGAAAGGGAGAGAGGGAGAGAGAGCGAGAGAGGGAGGGAGACAGAGACAGAAACAGAGACAGAGCGAGAGAGCGAGAGGCAGAGAGAGAGAGCGAGGGGGAGAGAGAGCGTGAAACGGCAAACGATCTCTTCATAATCACATGCGCGCGGGCGCAGGGCCGTCCTGTCGAGGGACAAGAAGAGGCACGCGGGCATGAAGGCTGAGGATGAGGAGGGGCGGGCAAGGCAGACAACAACAGCCGCCGAGGCCGCCGCTCCGGTCCTTTCCCTCCTGCGCTCGTCTTCCTCCCCCCACCTCCGAAACACCAGCTCTGGCCACTCGCAACGCCCCACCCACTCACCTCTCTCCCCTCTCCCATTTCCTCTCTCCTTTTCTTTCCAGCCTTCATCTGCACCCTGCCACGCTCCCTCCCTCCCTCCTCCCTCTCCTTTCTTATCCCCCCCCCCCCCCCCTCCCTACTTCCCCCCCATCCTGTGAGGGAGCTGCCATAACGGAAGGTGGAATGGATTCATTTGCTCTAATGTGGTTTGGGCTGCAGGGCGGCACGGCACAGCAAGACACACTCCCACAGCAGTGTCTCTCTTTCTCTCTCTCTCTTCCTCTCTCTCTCTCTCTCTCCTCTCTCTCTCTCTCTCACACACACACACACACACACACACACACGCCCCCCACCTCTCTCTCCCTCTCACACACGGCTTTCTCTCCCCCCCCCCCTCTTCCCCTCCCCCTCTCCCCCTCTCCCCCCCCCCCCTCCCTCTCCCCGCACGCTCACACTCTCTGCCGTTCATGTGTTTTCAAACGGGCCAATCAAGAGCACTCAGTGAGCTGGCCTCTTTCCCTCCCTCCCTGCCACCCCCCCCCCCCCCCCCCCCCCCCGTTCTCTTTTCCTCTCTCTCCTCTCCCTCCGTTTGTTCTGTGTGCGGGCCGATGTAGCCCGTGGCGTGCATCGTATCCCCTCTGTCCGGTCGGGCACACGCGTCATCGTGCGGCTTTTTCCGTCTCCTGCGCCCTCTCAAACACGGGTTCGTCCCCGCCCCCCCCCCCCCTCCCCCCTTTCGCAGGCTCCGTGCTGTCACTCGTGTGGCCGACGGAAACGCTCGTGCCGCTGTTTGTTTACCTTGTCGTCGAATGCGACGACCGCATTAGACGGTTACGTGACACCCCAGGACCGCGACGCAAACAGCTGCTGTAGGAGACCGTGTGAGCCGTCTGGCTCGCTATTAATACGGTGCCTCGCTGTGGAGCATTACAGATATGTGCCACCAGATATCCAGGGACTAGAATGCTCATTCCACCACGACCTGCCATATAACAGGCCAGAATGTACCTGGGACTAAAGGTCAACCGGGGATGGACAGAGAGAGAGAGAGAGAGAGAGAGAGAGAGAGAGAGAGAGAGAGAGAGAGAGAGAGAGAGAGAGAGAGAGAGAGAGAGACAGAGAGAGAGACAGAGAGAGAGCGAGAGAGAGAGACAGAGAGAGAGAGAGAGACAGAGAGAGAGAGAGAGAGAGAGAGAGAGAGAGAAAAAGAGAAAAAGAGAGAGAGAGAAAGAGAGAGAGAGAGAGAGGGAGACAGAGTATTTGTCTGTGTGTGTGAGAGTGTGTGCGTTCGTCTCCGTATATTTGCGTGTGCCTGTATTTGTGTGCGTTTGCATCCAAGTGCGAGCGCGAGCGCATCGGCGCAAATCCAGAAGACCGTGTAGGAGTCTGTTAAGCTGCCCTTGCTGGCACCTTCATGAATGGGACAGACCGTATCTGTCCCCGAGTTACTAAATCAGGTCACTCATGAGTTGGAACAGGACTTGAGCCGAGCCTCACATGACGTTGAATGAATCCCTTATTCCATAGAATGTTCCAGTCTCTCGACTATAAATACCAGAGCAGGAAGACTGCGTGTGCTCCGGCACCCTACTTTCCGCAGTCACGAAAAGGCAAGATTCCACCACTCATGTGATTCTGTCGAGACGACGACCGTGCTGTTCGGCTGGAACACAAGACAGGCCCAATGTTGCTCGTGTTGTCAACCCATTGAGTGGGTGACACTCCAAACCAGGTCATTGGTGAACAGATGAGGAAGTTGGGTAGTTTCCCCGGAGCCGGCCGGGACGAAGAGCAGCAGACACGGGGGGCTCTCCGGCTTGAACGCGCTCACGTGGGCAGCAGGAGGAGGGGGCGAGGGGGCGATGGACGGCTCGCGCTGACGGCTCGGTGGAAAGCTAACCTCGTGGGCTCGGCTCCAGCTGGACAGGGAGCTCGCCCTCCGCAGCCTGCCATCGCTGCGCGGGTAAGCTGAGAAATTCCACGTCCTTCGGTTTCAGCGCCCCCGCAAAAACTGCTGACCCCAATGCAATCGCCCCCCCCCCCCCCCCCCAAACCAACACCGCCATATCACCCCCCTTCCCCCCTGCAGTAGAAGTGTGAGCGAGAGGCCGGGATGGACGGAGCGCGTGTCTCGTTCCGCCCGGGCTTCAGGATGTGGGGGAGGGGGGGGGGCTTCTCGGAGACGGCGTCGGGGCGCTGTGCGCGTGGCCGAACGGGAGGCGCAGGAATCTCCCGACAGGAGTGGTTCCGAAGTCGGCACTCGGGCGACGGCCCGTCCCCTTCGTCTGCGTGCAGGCTCCTGCTGTGTCGGTTTGCTCTCTCCTCGTTTCATCTTCCACAGGATCAATCTAACGAGCCAAATAAACCGCTCCGTCCAACCAGGAGGCACAACTGTACGGGTGCACACACGGACACGCACGTAGCCCACGCACAAACCCCCCTCCCCCCCCCCCCCCCCCGCCCGGCATTTCTCCTTCATTGCGCCAAACGCGAACGCTGCGCCCGCGCGCGCGCACGTGTGTGTGTGTGTGTTTTTCATTGGCAAGCCGTCAAGGGTAATGACACCAGACAGCTCCTTCCAGTTCTGGGGCCAGAGTGTCTGCTCTGCTCTGCCTCTCATAACTACATTACCAGGGCCCAGAGGTGTACTGTGGCCTCCTGACCCCGAGCTGGATCCACCCACAGCCGCTTCCCTTCAGCACGCAGCGAGCTCGGCGCTGGTCAGGGAAGAAGCCTGGGCTCTGCGGTGCCTCAGCAGCCCGACCCACCAGGTTCCCGGGCCGAACCGGAGCTTCGAGTTCATAGCTGGATAGCGAGCGGAGCGGGAGGGAGGCCGTACCACCAATGCTGTCACGGCATGAAGTGCTCGTGAAGACGACAACCCGGTTAACCACCGGATAACCTCGATGGTGAGGCTTATGCGCGCGCGGGGGGGGGGGGGGGGGGGGTGTAGGCTAGTGGCCAAAGTGTGTGTGCACGTGTGAGTGTGTGTGCCGACAGCCAGTGAATGTGACTACGGCATGCCAAACGTCCTCGGTGGGGAACATGGAACAGCCTAATGGAGTAACGACGCCACTCCGACCCCCCCCCCCCCTCCCCCCCCAGTCTGCTCGCGGCCTGGTCAGCGCGGAGGGCAGCGCACCACGCTCAAGGCTTTTCGCCGCGAGTTTGAGCGACCTGCCGTACCTGGAGCTAGCGACGACACTTTAGTGCGGCGCTGCGCTACGGTAGAGATCCTTTGTGTGTGTGTGGCGCATGTGTCCGTTTGCACAACACTCGTGGTTTTAATGCGGAGGGTGAGAGAGAGAGAGAGAGAGAGAGAGAGAGAGAGAGAGAGAGAGAGAGAGAGAGAGAGAGAGAGAGAGAGAGAGAGAGAGAGGGAACGAAAGAGGAAAACATCTATATCCTTAGTGCTTTAATGAATAGAGATCATTTGTATGTGTGGTGCATGCGTCCATCTATCCGTGTGTGTGTGCGAGCGTGTATGTGTGTGTGTGTGTGTGTTTAAAGAGGGAGGGTGGGCATACACGGCGACACTGCCAAACCTCCAGCTTATCGTCAACACAGACACAGAACATGCATGTCCTGCAGGAGAGAGAGAGAAAGAGAAAGGAGTGGGGAGGGGGTGCCTGTGTGTGTGTGTGTGTGTGTGTGTGTGTGCGTGTGTGTGGGAAGGGTCATCTCTGGGTAATTTGTTTTGCTCCTCTCAGACACAGACACACAGGGAGCAGGTAAACCAATTACAATGTGACACGAATCGCCAAGATCTACAGCCAACCAGCCAGCCAGCCAAGGCAACCAGCCACACAGCCTGCCTCACAGCCAGCCAGCCAGCCAAGGCAACCAGCCACACAGCCTGCCTCACAACCAGCCAGCCGGGCGACTCAGCCAGCCCTGACCACGAGCCCCCGAACAGCCAATGAGAGCTCGGCTCCCAGACATGCGCCGTTACACACACACTTTCATGTAGATCCCTTCTCCCGATATCAATAATCGACATGGCGGTAATGCCCGGTAATGCCTTAAAACCCATCCAACACGGACGCTTCAGAACGGCGACACCCAAGGATGCGCCGGGGCTTTCCGGGACGGAGAGAGTGGCTAAGTGAGTAGGATGAGTGCCACTATTTACATGACAATGACATGAGCAATTACTTGAATTTCTTTAATCACTCGCGGCTGTCAAAACAATGTTCTGAGCACGGCGTCGGGACTCAGTCAGCGCTGCAGGCCACACGCGCGCACACGCGCGCGCACCCGTAAATAAACAATCAGAGGTCTCTCTGGAGAGGGTGGTTATGTTCCTAATCCTGGGGTTGATGTTAAACTGACAGTGTGTCATGGAAAGCCTACCCCGCCTCTGAGAGGAAGGAGAATGAAGTCGACAGGAAGAGGGATTTGACTGGATTAGATAGCTCTGGCACTTGGGCTTTATTTTCTGTGGTATGACCTCGCTGGGGTAAATATGAGATGAATTGGTGCGGCGGCACTTCTCAGGGACTGCCTCGTAAAGACAGCTTGCCTTGTGTTCACTACCCAGGCTCAGGAGGGTATTACCATGAGGACTGAAGGATTGTTTGCGCGTGTGTGTGTGTGTTTGTGTGTGTGGATAAAGATGTGATCCTAGATCATCTGTGCCCACCAAACAACAAGGCCCTAATGGCTTCTTTGTAGCGACATGCTCGCGCATGCTCGCACGCTCGCACACAAACACAGGTCTGGTCTTGGGGCGTTCAAAGGCAGGACACTGGGGTATGGTTTTCTGAGATGTTAAATGTATCATCTCATGCACCCTTGAAATTAATGAAGCCTCTGAACTGCTCTCAGAGAGCTACTAACTGCTCGTTTTCACTGCCTGGCACCAATGGAAACACTGTTCTGCCAATGCACTCTCAACTCTTACCACCCCCCCCCCCCCCCCTCTTCGCTCTTTTTCTCCCTCCCTCTCTTTCGCTGTCTCTCTCTTTGCATTTTTGTCTCTCTCTTTAAATCCCTCCTTTTTCCCTTTTTCTATCTCCTCCTCTCTTCTACATTTCTACCTTCGTCCCACTCTCTCCATTTGTTTTCAATCCTCTCCTCTCTTTTCCTCCTCACCCACCCACCCCCTCTCCCTCTCCCTCCCTCTCTCTCCCTCTCGCTCTCGCTCTCGCTCTCTCTCACTCTCTCTCTCTCTCTCCATTCCTCTGGCCTTAACATCAGCCCCTCGGCTGCCCGCTCGCGCTCACTCAGATGGCTGTTACCATGACAACGCCGGTCTTTCAGTCCTCACAAAATAATGAAGACAATGTGTTTTCCATTTAGATGAGTTTTCTGGCGCGGAGGAGCGATATGGAGTGTCCATCTTGTCTCGTCTTTCACTGCAGAGGAAATGTAATAAAAATTGGTCCCTCTCCCTCTCTCCCTCTTTCTCCCTCCCTCTCACATGCCACACACACACACAGGTGAGGGTTATGCTTTGTAAGCCAGGTGGGTGGTTTAGTCAGCTTTTCTTTCTCCCTCTATCGCAGTGGAGCAGGTAGAGGGGAGCAGGTAGAGGGAGAAGGGAGCAGGTAGAGGGAGAAGAGAGCAGGTAGAGGGAGAAGAGAGCAGGTAGAGGGAGAAGGGAGCAGGTAGAGGGGAGTAGGTAGAGGGGAGCAGGTAGAGGGTAAAGGTAGAGGGGGCAGGTAGAGGGAGAAGGTAGAGGGTAAAGGTAGAGGGGGCAGGTAGAGGGAGAAGGTAGAGGGTAAAGGTAGAGGGGGCAGGTAGAGGGAGAAGGTAGAGGGGAGAAGGTAGAAGAGAGCAGGTAGAGGGAGCAGGTAGAGGGAGCAGGTAGAAGAGAGCAGGTAGAGGGAGCAGGTAGAAGAGAGCAGGTAGAAGAGAGCAGGTAGAGGGAGCAGGTAGAGGGAGCAGGTAGAAGAGAGCAGGTAGAGGGAGCAGGTAGAGGGAGCAGGTAGAGGGAGCAGGTAGAAGAGAGCAGGTAGAGGGGAGCAGGTAGAGTGACAGAGTAGAGGAGAATCTGCCAACAAAGCCAGTGCAGGTCATGTGCAGGGGGAAACACACAGAAAGCCGCTGCTGTCTAACGGTGCAGAGGATCCATCACAGAAAGAAAGAAGGGGGGGAAAAAAGGTTTCATCGAAACAACCTGGTACCAGATACCTGCAGACGTGGTGAGCAGAACAATGTACTCCGCTGTCTAAACCTGAGAAAAACAATACTTTCATCTCCCGGCTAACAAGTAAATGATGAAGTGTAATGAACATTGGAACAGTGAGACCCTGCCCTGGCAGGGTAGGCATCCGTGTAAGCAACGACAAACGAGGCACACTTCTGAGGCTGTGACCTTTGGAGGGCCAGCTTGGCATGGTCACACACACAACCTCTGGATTATGAGTGGGCTTCCCCCTGGCCATGAGACAAACCCCACTCTGTGACCCAGAGTCGGCGGCCTTTAGCCTGTTGCGTCATGAATGTCAAACCCAAGGTTAGGGTTGGGTTTGGGAGGATAGCCTTTCCCCTCCACCCCTGACCAAAAAACAAACAAACATTCCTCTCCTCCAAACTCCCTGACCGGGGGAGGCTGAGGAGGGGGGGGGGGGGAAAGGGCGGAAAAAAAACAGAAAGCGACAGGGCTGTGCATGTGTATGTGTGTTTACAGTGGAAATAGTGAGTCGGAGACATTTTCTTTGGGTCTCTTTTCCACTGTTTACGGAGAGGCGGTGAGGAACAACACTTCCTGAGAGGAAAGCCAGCTTTCCGAGCCCAAACCCCATCCAAGCCCTCCAGACGGAGAACACTCTGTCTCCAATTTATGTTTTCCACCCAGCGCCCCCGTAAACACCAGCACCAGAGACTGCGCTGGTGTGTGCGTGTGCGCGCGTGCGGAACGCGAGCGCGCACGTCATATCGGAGACACGTCTGCGCAGCCAAAACGCACGAGCCAAACGCAGAGGCACCGCCTCCCTACGGGGGAACGGACATTCTTGCCATGTGTTTACCGGGGGGCCCTAATAGGTCTTTGTCATGCAAGAGGGGAGAGAGAGAGAGCTGCGATGGGACGGCCGTGACGTCGTGGGGTGTTTCAGCGTGGTCCCTGAGAGAGAGAGTCGTCGTCCTCCTCGGGGGGGGGGGGGGCGGGGGGCTGCTCCGCCTGCGAGACGCCCCCGAGCGAGGCTGAGCCCGTGTGATGGGCTGATTCGAAAGGGCGACGCGAGACAAGCTCCGAGGTGTCTCTCTCCACCCCTCCCCCCCTCCCCCCCCCCCCCCCCCCCCCGCCAGCCTCCTCCTTAATTACAACCAGATCAGACTATTCATGAAGCTGGTCTGAATTAGCAAACACCTACCGGGGACGACAGAGCTCGGCTCTCCTGCCAGAAGATATCCCCCCACCCCCCCACCCCCCCACCCCCCTCTCCCGTATGGCAGTGAAGTGGCGATACCAAACCGCGAGGCGCGTGACAGGGCAAACGCACAAAGGGGGGGGGGGAGAGCGGACGTACAAACATGCCGAGGTGTCGACAGAGCTTTGATGAGCACCTCCGCATGGGGGGGGGGGTTGGGGGCGGAGGGAGGGGTGGAGGGGAGGGCTCTAAAGCACTCCAGTTATGCCGATGCTTCCCACACGCATCCATATTTGATGTGCCGCGCGAGGCGGGGCGCAGTCTCGACAGCGAGCCTCTCTGATCTCCCGACACATTTGTGTCAGACGACATGATGGTGCACGCCGTGTTCTCCGCCTAGTCTCTGCACGTGCGCGCGCGTGTGTGTGCGTGAGAGAGAGGGAGAGAGTGTGTTTATGCTGCCTTTCACACCGATACATTAGCCCAGGCCACCTGCAGAGAGCTCCATGTCATGGAAAGACGCACACGCGCGCGCACACACAAAAGACCCAGCACACCGAAAACCTGACCCCCAACACACACACACACACACACACAAATCCTGGCAGATCAAAAGGCTACACTCCATGAAATCCAGAGAAAAGCCTGTTTACCGATCATCCAGTGTGAAGACAACAGACAGGAGTGGGATGGGGGGGGGGGGCTTTATGGTGAGGCTGGGGAGGGCGAGTGAGGCTGGGGAGGGCGAGTGAGGCTGGGGAGGGCGAGTGAGGCAGGGGAGGGCGAGTGAGGCTGGGGTGGGCGAGTGAGGCTGGGGAGGGCGAGTGAGGCTGGGGAGGGCGAGTGGGGCTGGGGAGGGCGAGTGAGGCTGGGGAGGGCGAGTGAGGCTGGGGAGGGCGAGTGAGGCTGGGGAGGGCGAGTGAGGCTGGGGAGGGCCACAGGGGTGGGGTTATATTGCTTGAGCTATTGCTAATGACTCCAACCAGGTGCTCCAACCCGGGTGAACGGCCTTTCTACGCTCGATACGCCGCGTGCATTTTGTTACACGTCTCAAATTGAGGTCACTGAGGTCACCGCAGGTCTCCCACGTTTCCCGCGGTCTGTCGCTGCTGTAGTAAAACGTACCGTTCAAACGTGTCGTGATCGGAAACACATTGAGAGACAGAAAAACTGAGCGCGATGGCGAGAGAAAGAGCGAGCGAGCGATACAGACAGTAAGGGAGAGAAAGAGAGAGCATGAGCAAGTAAGCATGGACTTAAAAAAGACAACAACAACAAAAAAACTAAGGAGAACGGTGCAACCATCGTTCGAATAACAGGAGGCAAAATCGCTAAACAACCCGGAACGTCCCAGAACACGAACATCCACTCTCCTCCAGAACCCTGAATCATTTCACGCTCAACAGGGTTGTGGTGAAGGCCTGAAGTCAAGTCCTCAGACCCTTAAAGCAGACAGAGGTCGCCTCTGACCTCAGACGGGTCATGAGGGGGCTATCACTAGAACAAGAGGAATCAGATATTTAAGAAGCAAGGGTTGGGGAGTAACGCGGCGGCAGGTTAAGTGAATTAAGAAATGTAAGTCCAGTTAAGCCCCTGCCTGCACCCCGCTATACAAGTCAGCTTCCTGTTGTCGGAGGGTAAAATGCTTAGGCTTTGCCGCGTTGTAATAGTATTACACGTTAAACACCTCACGGAGTGCGTTTGCACTCACTGTTTGTGGTTGAGTTGGTGTGTGTGGTTGAGTTGGTGTGTGTGTGTGTGGTTGAGTTGGTGTGTGTGTGTGTGTGTGTGTGTTAACCAAAGCTTCAAAAGCATCCATACCTCCACTGGACAGAGGAGGGTTTTCAACGGGCAGCAGAACAGAGAGAGGGAAGAGAGGGGAAAGATTGAACAAGTGGGATGGAGGACGGTTTGACTTGAATTTATGACTCCTCCACTCCCAACAACACGAGCCAAACTCTGGCCTATCTCCCCGTACCCAGCTCTCCCTGGTCCTCGATAAGACGTCTCGCGATACGAGCGCGCCGTGTTCCTATCCAACCGCGGCCTGCGCGCATGCCGCATTTTCACGTGTGAAAGCAGCAAGGCGTTGATGGAACAGCCGGGGCGAGCCGGCCAGACTGTGACAGCAAGCGGAGGCTGCAGCCCTGTGAGTCGCTAAAAGACCCCACCCCCCTCCCACCCCCCCACCCCGAGACTGACAGGGAACCAATCCCGGGACGCGGACGCAAAGCGGTGAGGAGAAGCATCTGGACGACGCCAAAATGAAATCTATTTTCTGACGGCGGACAGACGGACCCACTGTCCAACCCCTGCTAATCTAGCCTTCTCGTAATCCCTGTCAAAACCCTGGGTGGGAGGGAGGGGGGGAGGCGGGGAGGGGGAGAGAGAGCGAGAAGGAGGAGGAGGGGTCAGTGAACGACAGATAAGGGGGGGGGGGGGGGGGAGTGAGAGTGTGTCAGACCAAGATAGAGATAGAGGGGCAGGGAGCGAGAGAGAGAGAGAGAGAGAGAGAGAGAGAGAGAGAGAGAGAGAGAGAGAGAGAGAGAGAGAGAGAGAGAGAGAGAGAGAGAGAGAGAGAGAGAGAGAGAGAGAAAGGGGAGAGGGGAAGGGGAAGGGAGAAAGAGGCGGCGAGAGGGAGAGAGCAGTTCGGGAACACTTGCGTAATGCTGAAAATAGGTCTTGATCTTATCCCTGGACTGGACCGAGGTGGACGGCCCACTAGCTAAATAAACAGTGAGGGGCTGGGCCGATGGACGGGCACTGGAACACAGATCATATTCCATTCACGCCCTCTATTCACAGGACGAGCCCAGCAAAGTAGAGCACACAGTCGAGGCAGTATTACACTCTTCCAATAACAGCCAGAAGGCAGGGACTGTGCACTTTGGGCCTGTTAAATGGAAACTCGGGATGCTGAGCGCCCGGTGTGAAATGAACGCGGAAGAGAGTGTCGGTACTTGCTCGCGTGTTTGCGTTTCGTGTTTCAATTGAAGCCGCGTCGCCGGTCCCACCGAATCTCCCCCCCCCCCCGAGGTGGGCTGCTCAGTCTCTACCGTAGGGGGAGGGGAGGGGGAGGGGAGGGAGGGAGGAAGGGGGGAGGAAGGGAGGGAGGGAGGGAGTGTGTGTCCTGCTCTGCTCGACAGTATGTGCTTTGTATTCATTGCAGATAACGAGAGCCAGTTGGAGGAAGGAGGGGGGGGGGGGGGGGGGAAGAAAAAAAAAAAAGAGAGAGAAAGAAACGGCATTGATTTTGTTTGCAGGGCAGGCGTTTCTCCACACCGGGAGCAGGTCGATACGCGGAGCAGCAGGACTGGGGGGGGGAGGGAGCTGCTGCAGGGACAGGCCATCTGCAGTGGACACTAGGCCTGTCCGGTTATCCCGTCTGACTTATTAACCCGCGCTCACGCGCTAACGCACACACGCTCACGCGCTAACGCACACGCGCACAAGCAGCAAGAGCCTCTGGGCAGGGTGGGAGGGGAGGGGGGTGGAGTTGACCACCTACACTGTTTACACGGGGTGTCAGTCGTCCCCCCCCCCCCCCCTATGGGAGAGAACTGGGAAAACACAGACGCACAGACGCACAGACACAGACTCACAGACGCACAGACACAGACGCACAGACACAAACGCACAGACACACACGCACAGACACAGACGCACCGACACAGACGCACAGACACAGACGCACAGACACACACGCACAGACACAGACGCACAGACACAGACGCACAGACACAGACGCACAGACACACACGCACAGACACAGACGCACAGACACACACACACAGACGCACAGACACAGACGCACAGACACAGACGCACAGACACAGACGCACAGACACAGACACCACCCAGCGTGCTGTGCGTGTGCGTGCACAGATAACTGTTCCAATATGACAAGAGGGGTTGCGTGCTGTCTCTGGAAGCTCACTGCCTTTGATCACACGGTGACAGAAAGTCTGGTAAGCAAGGTGCTACACGCACACACACACACACACACGCACACACGCACACACACACCATAACCATGTATAGGCGAGATCAGGGATCAATCCGGTTCAACTCTTGATTATGTTTAATGAGGCATGCACACTCTGGTTGGCCTTACTCCTGTTTTCTGCTTGCTGTGGTCTGAACAAGCTTTGGTTTTGGTTTGATGACGTATTCTTAAAGCAGTTTATGAGTAGCTGTGTCTGCGGTGTGTAGGTGCCGGACGGTGCAAACACTCCAGTCGCCGCGCTGACATGCTCTATCCCACAAGCCCCTGGGAATGGGACTGTTGTGACATTTTCAGTTGTGAGAGTGCAGAGATCCAGTGCAAAGTCTGACGGGGAGAGTGGTAGGCACACACACACACACAGATGTGGACACGCGCACACACACACACACAGACAGAAGGAAATTCAGGAAATTAGCTTGTCCCTGTCGAGGACAGGACAGCAAGGAAAGGAGGAGAAAGACAGAAAAAGATGAAGATGGAGAGACAGCCATGACTTTAGTAAGGCTACAGTTTGTTTCTCCTCTGAAACACAAACATTTGATTTTGCAATAACCTCTGTAACCTACCCTACTCACTGTGTGTGTGTGTGTGTGTGTGTGTGTGCGTTTCCATGTGCGAGTGTGTGTGGTTCAGACCAGACCTCCTCCAGCACCACACCTCAGCAGTATGACCTTCGACCCCCAGCAGATGGCTCAGGGTGAAATCTAAAACTCTGTGTTTCCATTCCAGCACAAAACACACCGACAACAGGACACGCACGCGGTTATTTCGATGCGGTAGCTTCCACGCGAAAAAAAAAAGAAAAAAACTCACCCTACTAGGAAAAAAAAACACTATTTTGTATGACAACGGTACCATCTCTGTCAGTGACTGTGAGATGGACATGAAGATAAACCCACAACAGAACCATGTCACCAGGAGAGGAGGAGAAAAAAGGAGAACGCAGCGGAGGACAGAGCAGTAACAGTAACGTATGTCTTCAGTCCAGGATCCGTGTGTGTGTGTGTGTGTGTGTGCGTGCCACAGCGGTGAAATGCAGCATGTCAGCTCCAAGGAGCAGCCGGTCGCAGAACAAAGACTCAGTGAAGGAGCCTGCTAATGATCTGAGAGCCTGCACATGTTACCCAATGCCAGACACAGACGCACACGAGCAGGCAAACCGACACACACGTCGCTCCTCGCTGCCTGGCTGCTGTGAGATGGTCCACAGAAGTCCTCTGTCTACAGGACAGGGGGAAGGAAGGAAGGAAAGAAGGAAGGAGAGAGAAAGAGAGAGAGAGAGAGAGAGAGAGAGAGAGAGAAAGAGAGAGAAAAATAGAGAAAAAAAAGAGAAAAAGAGAGAGAGAGAGAGAGAGAGAGAGAGAGAGAGAAAGAGAGAGAAAAATAGAGAAAAAAAGAGAAAAAGAGAGAGAGAGAGAGAGAGAGAGAGAGAGAGAGAGAGAGAGAGAGAGAGGAGAAAGATTGAAAATGAAAATGCCTCGATTAAATAGTCAAAATAGGACAGGGGTTTATCTGTTAGAGAGGCTGAGGATATAGGAGATAGTGTTAGGGCTAACCCTACACTACTGTGTGTGTGTGTGTGTGGTGTGTGTGTGGTGTGTGAGCGGCAGTTCATTAAAAGTCATGCCAGTGTGGTTGAACAGCAGCTCCAGGCTCCTCGTGGCTACGCTAATCCTTCGGTTGGCTAGCTCGTCAATACCACCTACCCACCTACGTTACACCCCTCCATCGCTCCACGCTCCCTCCCCCCTCCTTTTCCTGTTTGCATTCACCCCTCCCCTATTCCACCGTCCTCCACCCCCCGTCCTCCACCCCGCCCCGCCCCCAAGAGACTTCACCCCCCACCCCGCCCCCAAGAGACTCCACCCCCCCACCCCGCCCCCAAGAGACTCCACCCCCCCGCCCCCAAGAGACTCCACCCCCCAGCCGAGCCCCCTCGCTGGGTTTCCAAATCCATCTTCCTTTCTTTCCCTCCACCGATAAAAGACACAAAAGGGGATTTGTAGTCAGAAGTGAAAGTAGTGAGGTCAACTCCAAGCCTGGTTATTAAGCCCCCCCATACAACCTGCCATGGGGGGGGGGGGGGGGGGGGCACCAGAGGTGAGGGCCCCAGGGGCCCCAGACCATTCACTGGGTCCCGGCCTGGACACGGAACGGAGGGGAGGGGAGGGGGTGGCCTCTTGGCGGGGGGGGTGGGGGTATGGTAATGGCAACGAAGCAGGGACGGCTTGGGAGTGGGAGCAACCAGCAACTCGAGAACAGGCCAGCCTCCCCTACCAACAACACCACCACGGCACCAAAACCGGGGGGTCAGACGGCTGAGCGGTTAGGGAGTCGGGCTATGAATCAGAAGGTTGTTAGTTCGATTCCCGGCCGTGCCAAATGACGTTGTGTCCTTGGGCAAGGCACTTCACCCTACTTGCCTCGGGGACAATGTCCCTGTACTGACTGTAAGTCGCTCTGGATAAGAGCGTCTGCTAAATGACTACATGTAAATGTAAAACCCCAACCCCCTCACACACAGTCGTCCATTCTGGCCTGTGGTTGTTCGCAAGCCCTAATGCCGTGGCCTGCTGTGTTGAACCTGGTGTGGCCCGGGGCCACACAGTCCTGCACCCAGAGGAGGTCCACTCCGGTCTGCTGATGGGGGATAAGCCCTCTTTCAAACAGGATTTGCCCTGTTCCCACCACCCCTATCTCTGGGACCTAATTCAGTACATCTCAGTGCAGATCATTTTTCATTTCCCAATCTGCTTTACTCACAGTGGATGGGTGGGGGGTAGGGACGGAGAGTGGAGGGCTGGATCAACGCGGGGATGTTTCGAGGGAGGGGTGGGCTCAGGTGGGTGGGTGGGGTCAGGTGGCTTGAGTCAGGTGGGTGGGTGGGTTCAGGTGGGTGGGTTGGGGGGGGGGGGGGGTCAGGTGGGTGGGTGGGGTCAAGTGGGTGGGTGGGTTGAGTCAGGTGGGTGGGTGGGGTCAGGTGGGTGGGTTGAGTCAGGTGGGTGGGTGGGGTCAGGTGGGTGGGCGGGGGGGGGTCAGGTGGGTGGGCGGGTGGGGTCAGGTGGGTGGGTGGGGTCAGGTGGTTGGGTGGGGTCAGGTGGGTGGGTGGGTGGGGTCAGGTGGTTGGGTGGGGTCAGGTGGTTGGGTGGGGTCAGGTGGGTGGGTGGGGTCAGGTGGTTGGGTGGGGTCAGGTGGGTGGGTGGGGTCAGGTGGTTGGGTGGGGTACAGAGAGATCTGACAGCTTTCTTAGCACACTCCGGTTTTCTGCAGTGATGGCATAGGATGAGGTCTTCTTCCGTCACATCTGCTCAGCTGAGCAATCAGGTCATCTTTTCTTCTCTCTCTCACACACACATACACACACACACACACACGCATGCGCACACACACAGCATGTATGCTCCAAGACATGCTCTGCGTGCAGCCTGCAGTTGTTGCCAATGACGTAATTCCTGATTCGGGCAACCTTTTGTCTCACTGCGTGAACGTGGAGTAGAGCAGGCTGGTTTAACAGACAAGTCTGTCCTGTCTGTCCTGTCTGTCCTTGTTGTCCTGTCTGTCCTTGTTGTCATGTCTGTCCTGTCTGTCTTGTCTGTCCTTGTTGTCCTGTCTGTCTTGTCTGTTCTTGTTGTCTTGTCTGTCCTGTCTGTCCTTGTTGTCTTGTCTGTCCTGTCTGTCCTGTCTGTCCTGTCTGTCTTGTCTGTCCTGTCTGTCCTGTCTGTCTTGTCTGTTCTTGTTGTCTTGTCTGTCCTGTCTGTCCTGTCTGTCCTGTCTGTCCTTGTTGTCCTGTCTGTCCTGTCTGTCTTGTCTGTCCTGTCTGTCTTGTCTGTCCTTGTTGTCCTGTCTGTCCTGTCTGTCCTGTCTGTCCTGTCTGTCCTGTTTGTCCTTGTTGTCCTGTCTGTCCTGTCTGTCCTTGTTGTCCTGTCTGTCCTGTCTGTCCTGTCTGTCCTGTCTTTCCTGTCTGTCATGTCTGTCCTTGTTGTCCTGTCTGTCCTGTCTGTCCTTGTTGTCCTGTCTGTCCTGTCTGTCCTGTCTGTCTTGTCTGTCTTGTCTGTCTTGTCTGTTCTTGTTGTCTTGTCTGTCCTGTCTGTCCTGTCTGTCTTGTCTGTCCTGTCTGTCTTGTCTGTTCTTGTTGTCTTGTCTGTCCTGTCTGTCCTGTCTGTCTTGTCTGTCCTTGTTGTCTTGTCTGTCCTGTCTGTCCTGTCTGTCCTGTCTGTCTTGTCTGTCCTTGTTGTCTTGTCTGTCCTGTCTGTCCTGTCTGTCCTGTCTGTCCTGTCTGTCCTTGTTGTCTTGTCTGTCCTGTCTGTCCTGTCTGTCTTGTCTGTCCTTGTTGTCTTGTCTGTCCTGTCTGTCCTGTCTGTCCTGTCTGTCTTGTCTGTCTTGTCTGTTCTTGTTGTCTTGTCTGTCCTGTCTGTCCTGTCTGTCCTGTCTGTCCTGTCTGTCCTGTCTGTCCTGGCTTTCTGCTCCCTTCTTCTGCCTGCCGAACCTTTCATCTGCCTCTGTCTGTCCATCCATCTCTCCATTCCAACAGAAGCACTCATCCACCAACTGTTTGATTGTCATCCTGTTTACCAGCCAGTTGACACCTCATGGTAAATTGCTGATGACATGAAGGGCTGAAGACCCCCTTTGAAAACACGGTGGTAGGAATACAGGCAACTACTTCAGTTAAATGCAGCTATATAGCAAATATGATCTCATCTCGACCTCCATCCACCTCTGACCCCCACGTAGAGATTTGAAGAGCTTAATTGGTGCCGGTTGTGTGTGTGTGTGTGTGTGTGACGTTCATGGTGGGTTTGAGTATGCCACTGCGTACGCCGCCGCGAAACAGGGAGATACTGTATACTGTATAGGGATGAAGTGAGCCCACACTTATGTACACAAACCAGCTAGCCAACCCCTTCCACTGTTGATAATGAGTAGCTTCCTACATGTGTACATGTCAAGGTCGAGCGTGCACACGAGCACACGCGCACACACACACACTTCATTAGACAACACTGCTTTCCTCTCTCACCTCTCAGACAAAACGACGCCAATCAACGCAACCACTGCGCTGCTGTACTCCCACGACAGCTCTTATGGGCTCAGAATACCCTTTATTCTTATCACCTACACACACACACGCGCGCGCGCGCGTTTTCGATTCACACAAACATCCGCAGAGTCCTTATATACCGTAACGCTCCAGCCCCCAATGCTACTATGCTGGCGGTGACATTTTGAAATATCATACTCCCTGTGACATTTCAGACACACGGGTGTCTACAGTGCATTTGCTCTGCAGCCTACTCTCGATCAGAGATACAGTATATCAGTGAAAAACAGCCGGGGGGGGGGGGGGGGGGGGGGGGGGGGGGTTAAAGCAATGATGTGATGAAGCTCTGTTCATGACCGCCTTGTTAGCCACTAGTAGTATCCAAGGGAGAGATTGTCAGATCCTTCGCGCGCAAAGCCTTTTTCTACTCGCCGTTAACCTAGGTGTGAATGAGCTAGCAGGCCAGGAGTCCCTAGATGAATCGCCTGGTATCAAATTGGCTGATCGAGAGACAGACACACGCTCGCTGCTATCGGGGACACAGCCTCTGTACTGGGCTCCCAGGGGGACACAGCCTCTGTACTGGGCCCCCGGGGGGACACAGCCTCTGTACGGGTCCCCCGGGGGGGACAGCCTCTGTACTGGGCCCCCGGGGGGGGACAGCCTCTGTACTGGGCCCCCGGGGGGACACAGCCTCTGTACTGGGCCCCCGGGGGGACACAGCCTCTGTACTGGGCCCCCGGGGGGACACAGCCTCTGTACTGGGCCCCCGGGGGGGGACAGCCTCTGTACTGGGCCCCCGGGGGGACACAGCCTCTGTACTGGGCCCCCGGGGGGACACAGCCTCTGTACTGGGCCCCCGGGGGGACAGCCACTGTGGTGCCCCTCCAATCAGGCCAGGATACGCGACCTGTGTACCGCGTGTCTGCTCTGCTCTCCTTCCACAAACATCACTATCGCTGTCATTCAGGCCCCATGGCAAGAGACTTGCCCTAGGATCTTATGTATGCTTGTGTGTGTGTGTGTGTGTGTGTGGGGGGGGGGGGGGGGGTCAATGTGTGCATGAAGTCAACACCAGAGCAGCAACGCATTACGATCAGATGTCCGCATGTGATATCGGGTTGGAAAGAAATAATCTGTAAAGCTGTCGTTTGAACGCACTGTCCCTTTGTAAGCCTGGTGACATGCTAACCGAATGAACCCAATAGGATATCTTTATTTATTTATGTACCATAAGCCATCTAGCACACAGATGCCCCTACTGTACCTCCCCCTAGTCTGTGAATTTAGGGAAGCACCATGAGATCTATCACTCCCTATGTTACCTGGTGTCCATGACGATCTTCTTGGTTGACTCAACTGACGAGAACATCAGTCGCCATAGCAATCCATCCATGCCACCATCAGAGACAGGAGCAGGGATAACAGTCAGGCTTCTCATGTTTCATGTGTTCACTATAGACAGGCACGAACATATCAACAATCTCCCAGTCAAGGTAATAGGCCATGATATTCCCCCACTTATATTCACAGGTAAGATAAGATGGATGCAAAAACACTCCATTGCAATGTCTTGTAAGTGACCATTTGGAAAGTCTGAAAAACAAAACAGGCCATTTCCTGGATGTGCATTGCAGTGCCAGTGAGCCGCACCAGAGAGAAGCTTTCAATCTGAGCTCCACCCAAAGCACAAGAACACAAAATGGCGGATGAAAAAGAAAATCATTTGGAGGGATTTTATAGATTGCAGATTTAATGTCCGGCAGATAGAAGAAAAAAAAAAAAAAAAAGATCAGGGATTAATCCTCTTAGTTGTTTGTTTGGTAATCTGATTTAGTCTGATTTAGTCTGCTCTCTCGGGTTGTGGTTACTAACGCTGTGGTCACTGGATGGACAATTTGCACCTTCCATTTACCAGTTATTTGGCTATATTAGGGTTTTGACTTAACATATCAACAAATCTCCCGGCAGGAACACCAAAGCCAGGGATGTGTCCGGGTCAGAAACCTTTTTAATTTTGTCACTGCTTTTCACAGAGACAACATCTTTGTCTCTCTTCCAAATCAATGACCTACTTTACACATTAACACACAGACTAGTTTGAGGGCAGCTACACGGCTCCGGCTCCAGGCTCTTGTGGTTTTTAACTTCCTCCCTTGTGTGTGTATATATATATATATATATATATATATATATATATATATATATATATATGTATATATATATATATGTATTTATTTATTTTTACCTCAGTTCAACCTTGCTTAAAAATTCTACAATCCCTTCTTTCTCGCTTCCTCCCTGTTCAGCTGATCCGTCCTTCAACACGACTGGATGGATGACGAGGGCTTGGCTCTCACTGTGACTGCATCCTCACTGTGACTGCATCCTGTGTTGTCATTCGGGGAGGTGAGGCTGACACGGAGGCCCACCTGAGGAGTCCAGAAGCGGGACAGAGCTATTTCCAGCTCCCCCCCCCTCCCCTGCCTCCATCTACGGAGAGAAATCACCCGCCCCCCCCCCCCCCCCCCCCCCCCCCCCCCTCTCTACTATCCACCCACGCACGCAAAGCCACACAGAACACATTGAAGAATAGATCTATTATTCAAACAGGCTCTTATGGACCAGACGTCGAGTCGCCGACCTGTAGTGTACACCTCGCATATTTCCGACAGAACACAAGAGGCAAAATACCTTTAATCCGAACATTTTCGCATGCTAACTTGCTCTGTTGGACTGTGCCCTGAACAGGCTAAATCTTGGGGTTAACAGTGGGGGGGGGGGGGGGAAGACTCAGACCTGACAGCCCTCGCATTCATTCAGTCTGTCCACCATACAATATTGCCTTCATTTAACGCCACCATAGGGAAAGGTTTGGGGAGAGCTGGAAATAGAACGCAAAACATTTTTACAATGTGAGGAATGGCAAATAGAAGTGACGTCCAAAGTTCATAACCCCACCCTGAGCTGCAAACAGAAACAAGCTGTTCCCTCGGAAGCATGGTAGCAGTAGTGAATTAAATCCAACACGCACACACACAAACACACACGCACGCACGCAGTGTTTATGAAACATCAGGAAATACCAGAGAAGGCATTCCTGTGCAGCCATCCTGGCTCATGTGATTGTACACGCACGCTCGCGCGCGCGCCCACGCACACACACAGAGGCCAGATTGTGTGCGTGTTTGCTCAAGGACCATGATAAGAAAATGGGGTAACAGGGGGAAAATGCGTAATCTGATATGCATGACTTGAGGTTTCTCTCTGCCTCTCCTGTCTTTTCCCTCTTGGAAATCGCAGGTTGCATCCATAATTTACACCACCCTCCGTCTGTCTCCCCCACTCCTCTCCTCTCTCTTCCCCCTTTTTCCTTCCCCTCGCCCTACCTACCCCCCCCCCCCCCCCGCGCTCCCTCTCTTCCTCTGCAATCTGGCTCTTGCAGCGCTCGTATTAGCATACTGCAGAATGTGCAGATGCCACCGAGAAGACTCCCCCCTCCAGCAGTGCGAGGCCTTGCATGAACGCGCGCGCGGCGCCTTTGAAATTTCACTCAGTCACACACCTTCAAATCAAAAGGATGAGGATGTCAGGGTGGTGGCATGGGTCTGGGGGGTGGTGGAGGGGTCAGGCAGGTACAGATTATAATAGACCCTCTCTTGGGGGAGTGATCACGGTATTGATGGAGACCGATCCGTGGCTGAGTTGTGACTGAGTTGGGGTGTTTGCCTCCACGTCAGAACCGCAGGGCCGGTCGAGTTTGCGGTCTTTGGGGGACGGTGTCTCAGAAGCCCATCCTGAGCGCCGTATAGCCCAAGAGCGCACGGTCACCGTTGCAGCTCTCTAATCGACGTCCTTCCAAAATCGGCCACAAAGATGCTGCGCGATGTGACAAAGACGAGGCTTTGTGCTCGTCCGCCATCTTGGGTCTAGTCTTACTGTATCACAACAGGCAACAGCTTTGTCTCACGCTTGGGCGGTCGTCAACTTATTTGTAAGTCCATCAACAGTCATATTGCACTTCTTTTGCGTCTCATTTTATATGTTATATCTTACATTGTATAGTGTTGTTTTAGAATGATTTAGACTGTTGTACTTTTTCCAACTTTTTATATGGAAGATTCTTACACGTTTATCGTATGCACCTTCCTGCCACAGTGCATTCCTTATTTGTGGCAACGCACATGGCGAATGAAGCCCATTCTGATTCTGATTCAACAGCCACCAACCAATGACCCTGACTGAGGTTCATCTGGCAGCCCTTAGTCTCCTGCTGAAACAATGGAAGGCGTTGTGCCAGATACCGCGGCATCGTGGAGGTGTTTGTGGCCAACGACGAAATACTGGGACATCGCAAAAACGGCTCGTTTAACGTTGCGCTGAAAAAAAGCTAGGCCCTGCTGGCAAACGGCCCCGGTTCGGGCTGAAAAATGTTTGTGCTTCGCACACCAGGACCCCCAACCGCTTTCTGAAACAATCTCTCACAGCTCGAGAACCCCATAACACCAAGCGTGTCCCCTAATGAGATGACATGAAGCAAAGAAATACAGCAGTTTCGAGAGGTAGAACACCAAATACAAGCAACCAGGCACTGTGCATGACCTCATACCGTACGTGTGGTCATTCAGCTCCGATTGAAAAGGACTCAGGGTTGCTCTTTTCTCTTTCGGTGTTGCCCAACGTATTCACTTTAGAGGCCGTTTAACAAAGCCATGTAAGGACTGTCTGCATTAGCCAGTGAGCAGACAGGACTCAGTATATGACATTAATTAGAGTCTTACCAGAGGAGGGGCAGATTCCTGTGTTTCGTATTACCCAAAGCTCCTTATCCTCATCAATCAAAGAATGTGCCTGGAATTAGAGCAGAAAACATGCACGGAACACATTAGAGTCTCTGACAAAATGTAATCATCTGTTTAAGGCACAAACACATTTTTGGGGTCTGATCATTCGTCATGGATGAGATCATGCATTCTCTTTGCACTAACGGAGGTTTAAAATAATACACGTGACACGTCCTAAAAGAAAAACAACGACAAGCACGATCCTAAGAATGGCAGTTTGTCTTCGCAACGGCATCTGCTATGAATGTAAAGGCACGTCCTCTTGTTCTGGAGCTCTCTCCATTTCACTGAGTCTCTCCGGAAGTGAATCGGAGCGCGCCGCACGGCACTGTGCGAACACGTGCTGTGGGATGTCGTGGAAATGAGAGGTCTACGTTTGATGAACACCGATTCAGATCTCAATCAATGCAGATCTCCATCGGCATTGACAATCGCGACACGATGTTCCATCAAACCTCCCTAGATCCTCCGTCAAGCCAGTGAGAGACTCATTAGTGCACAGTGACACTGGGGAACCAGAGAAACGGTACGCACTGCAGATTGAGCATGTCGGCGGTTGGGTTCTGTCGGGTTCTAGAAACGCGTCCACTTGAAGACTGTGCCTCTTTGAACTCTCTTGGCTCTAATCACGGATACATATTTCAGCCCAGCTTCTGTCCGTCACGGACCACTATCTGCAAGGTATCTTAATAGGGGAGCCATGTGTCGACTGGCAATGTGCTCCTTTGCGAGCGACGATGTTTTACACCGTTCTCTGAGAGTTGCAGATTCTAGTCAGTCCGTTCACATCCTGCTACGATGTCTGTGAACGACGCATGGATCTTCCACACACAGTAGACTGGTGGAAAAGACAGGTATGTGGAAAAGATAGGTATGAATCTTCACAGGCCACAGATTGGCCCACATTTAATTATTGTTAACACCAATGCTGGGAAACTAAGTGTGCCTCCATTAGTTATTCATTTCCCCCATATTTGAGTCAAATTACATTCGTCATATGGGTTTAATTAACTAAATGTGATCTGATATTGTAATTTCACACTTGAATACTGGGATACTGCGCGCCGTAGTCAAGTACAAAAGAAACATGGCAAACTAGCACTCATTAGAGCTGCTTAAGGGTAGTCATGCATTGGCATTATGCTATATGATCATAATTAAGATTTTTTACAGGGAGGGAGGTTACTTTTATTTCTTAAAGACTCTGCTCTTTTTTTGGTCCAAGCTCTTAGTCTAATTAGCTATTCAAAACCATGTCAAATTCAAGGCTTTCTCCTAGTGAATTATCCAACCTCATTAGCACGCATCTCAAAGACCTCAGTGACAAAGTCCTCTTACTCTCCTGTGGACCGAGAGTGCCCAAACAAAACTTTCTCCATCATCGCAAACACCCACGCGCTCACAGGACGCCACTGCTGCTGCTGGAGCTTAAGGTGTCTGCTATTCAAACAGGCAGCGCCGACCGCCCCTGGGAGGTTGCCGAGCCTGTGTCCAGTTCCCTCCAAGAGGGTCTGCCAAAGTGTCGTCGTAGTGTCGTGTTTAAGGGCCGGGCAACTCTCCCTCAGACAAAAGGGACTGAAATCGTTTCGGGCGAGGGGTGTAAATAGCTCCGTGCCATTGACATATCCTCTGCACTGATACATGATGGCATGAGGCAGCGGACTTCCTCACGGCTCGGAAAATACATCCACGACAGCCGCGGAATGATCGGCCCCGCCGGAGGAATGCAGGCATTGATTTGTTGCTTGTTTGTTTACGTCGGGCCCTCTGTGGAGGACAGGCGCCTCCTCCTGTTGAGGCGTCGTTTCCGCGTCGCACAGCATGATGGGATGCGAGGGGTGTGGGGTGATTGGGCCACACACGGACACACTTTTAGCATCACACCTGGATTGATCTCCATAGGGCGTCATCGCAGATGCCATTAAACGTGGCAGAAGGCGAGAATAACGCAGGAGAGAGGCGGCTGGGTATGAATAATTTATTCAGGGCCTCATCTCGTCTCACACTGAGGGGGGGGGGGGGGATTTCTGCTTTCAATTTACACCATTTCTTTTTTTCCCCCCTTCTCCCGTATTCAAATCGGCACTGCAGATTTGTTGTGATTGGCACGCGGAAGGTCAACGTAAGCTAGCCAGCATCGCTAGAGCTCTCCGGGTCTATTAGCAGGCTAGGTGCTTGGCGCATCACACGTCTTCTTTGTGTGTACGCGTGCGTGTGCACGCGTGTCGGTGTGTATTGCGTGAGTCTTTGTTTACCCCGGTTTGTGCCGCGTGACACAGGAGAATAGGTCTGCGGAGAGCGGAGACAGCGGTGTGTGTCGGAGCTTATTAGGCTGCTTTCCAAGGACACAGGAGGCCCCAGACATCACACCATATAGGAGAAACACTGTAACTAATCACAGGACGGGGGAAGTGAGGACTACAGAGAGAACAGGAGCAGGGGGACAGAGTCGGTTAGAGAGAGAGCTAGAGGGAGAGAGACAGCTAGAGAGAGGGGGAGAGAGAGAGAGGGAGGGGGGGAGAGGCAGAAAAACTGAGATAGGGGCAGGGAGGGAGGGAGAGACAGAGAAAGAAATGACTAGCCTCGCTTCCATATCCACACAGGGACTGTGAAAGTGACATGAAAACGGTTCAGCAAGACACAGGTCAGAGAGAGTACAGAGGCGGCTATTAGCTGAAGAGACTCAGTGGAACAGAGGAAAGAAAAACAAACGTAAGAAAGACAACAACAAAAAAAAATGTCTATTTGCAAGTCCTCCGTGTGAATTCTCGGCGCTTTGAGCAGCCGAGCGCTGCTGAGGGACTTTACATGTTGTCGTTGTTGTGCTATTCCACGGGGAAAAGATCCGCCTTTGTCAGTTTACTTCACAGTGGAAAAGAGACCCCACACACACACACACACACAAACAGAGATGCAGACAAGCACCCTTGTTGGCTTGAAAAAAGAACGAAAGACAAAAAGAAACTCCGAAAAAAGAGACGCAGAGCGCCGTATGTCAATGTCTGAAATACAATCACGTCCTCTAAAATGTGTGACAACTCAAATTCCCTCGGGAATAACATGCGCAGCAAGTCGTGGTTCATCACCGTCTCAGTGGTTACAGTGAGAAGTGGTCGTCACTTCAAACGCAACTCCTCGCATAAGCTGAATGAACGGTTCAGAAATGGGCTAAATCCCTGACAGACAGAGAGACGATCTGACGTCATGTCTGGGCAGTCACTCCAATTTCACCCCAAAGACCTCCTTTAGGCCTCTCTCGGTAAAACGCTTGTCTTGTGTATGTTTAACAGTGTCCAATGTCGCTGACCGCGGGCCAAGATGCACTCTTAACAACCCTTACTCCCTCTGTCTGTAAAATGAACAGAGGTAAACACAAGCATGACACGGCTTGGAGGAATGCGTGCACAGATGGATGTGCCCCCCCACCCCCCTCTCCACTATCCCTCCCATGCGCCCTCTCTCCCTGGGTAGGTCTATATGTAACCAGCAATTATCGAGGTTATTTTCTCCAGAGGGCTCTGAATCCCCGTTTATGGTCAGGAGTGTGTCAGTGGCCTTGGCCTCGTCACCCACCCCCCCATCCCCCCCCCCCCATCCCCCCTGCGAGGAACAGGACACTGTCACAGTTGCAGCCCAAAACACAACCACTCCCATCCCACTCCCCACCCCCCCCCCCCCACCCCCCCCACTGCTAGAACCTTCCAACTCGGCGGTTGCTGAAACCTTTCCACTGGCCTGTCGTCAACCTCTCTGGGGAATTTGTCGACACACAAAGACAACAGAACAGACCTTCTAAGCAGTCATCCTGTCTTATTAACCAGAGGAAAAGTCCGGCTTGGAAGTGTGTGTGCGTGTGTGTGTGTGTGTGGTGGAGGGGGGTTTACTATGCGAATCTTTGGCAGGCAGACTCTGGAGGATTGAGAGCCGGATTAGAACATACGTTTCCTGCAGCAGAGGAAGCGCTGCTGCGAGAGGCCACTGGTTAACAAGCGCAGTCAAACACAATAGCCCCAGCCGCTCGGGTGAGACGAAGAAACACCTTCGCCTAAGGACTAACTCAGGGCTGTTGTTTCGCTCTGTCCGCCCCGCGCCGTAGGTTTGCGACTTGGCGAAAAGTTGAAAACAAATTCAATAATGGGAGGGGGGGGGGGTGACAGAGTACATTTGTTGGGAGCAAACTGCCCGGTCTGTGTGTGTGTTGTAGCATGTGGTCAGAAGGTACTCGGTGGACAGTCCACCCCCACCCCCCCCTCCTCCTTGGTTTTGGGCAGCCGGGTTAGCTTTGTCAGCACGCGGAAATGCCTGGAGTGGGAATGATAATACTGGCAAGTCCCTGCAGCTCTTCCACAGAAAGCCACACAGGTCCTGCAGCTGCACCCGGAGAGCGAAAAACACACACGCACGCACTCGCGCCGTAACATTATCACACATGCGCTAGCACGCACACCCCGAGCTGCCAGGGCAGAGGGCTCGGGTTACGCTTGGGAGTCGACCTCAAGAACATAAACACGGGTGTTCCCTTACGGCTTCCGATCTCCAGGAGAGAGGAAGCCTTTCCACGTACGGCACGGGAGCTGGAGGCGGGGTGACCCGACCCCCGGACCAACAGCACCAGACACACAGAACCGCCAAACCGACCTCTGCCTGGCCTCCAAAGTTCTCGACCGCCCAAAAACGTACGACGGACGGACGATGACAACTTTTTTTTTTGCGAGGAGGAAGTGGGGGAGAAAGTGTTTCATCGGTGGCAAAATGCGACCGGGTGTACCAGTTCCGTGAGGTTCGCAGAGCGTTTGTCGACGTGCTCGGGTCGTCGCGGAGGAGTTTTCCCACACAGCCGTTGGCTTCTCTGTCGGGCCTGTTTATCCGGTGACAGCGGGCGAGCAGCCTTGACACCAGGAGGCACTCTGGCAGCCAGTAGGGCTGACAGACGTATCTCCTCTGTGACATACAATACACACACTCACCCGCACGCGTCCACATGCACTCACTCACACCGACAGACAGACAGACAGATCACACCACGCTTGCATCTGTAAGGCAATTACCCCTCCTTTAACCCCCCCCCCCCCACCCCCCCCACCCCCCCCATCCCACTCCCTCTCACTTGTCTGAACCAGGTTTTTCCGCCTCCGGTCGCACAATTGGCTTCCTCGCACTGTGAACGTTGTGCTTACTTGCGCTGGGTTGTCTGGCGAGTAACCAGCCAGAGTGGGTGTGGGGAGAACAGGGGGGGGGGGGCGGGGATCAGGGAGGGAGGGGGCCCGGAGGGAGGGAGAGGGGGTTTAGGAGGGAGGGAGGGAGGGAGGGAGGGAGGGAGGGAGGGAGGGAGGGAGGGAGGGAGGGAGGGAGGGAGGGAGGGAGGGAGGGAGGGAGGGAGGGAGGGAGGGAGGGAGGGAGGGAGGGAGGGAGGGAGGGAGGGAGGGAGGGAGGGAGGGAGGGAGGGGGGTTTTGGAGGGAGGTCGGGAGGGAGGTCAGGGGGGTTTTGGAGGGAGGGAGGGAGGGAGGGAGGAGGGTCAGGGAGGGAGAGGGGGAGAGGGCAACCAGGAGGGAGAGGGGGGCCATGGGAGGGAGAGGGGGTTGGGGAGGAAGAGGGGGGTCATGTTTCATGGGGCCAACTGTTGGACACACAGCCTCTCCAAAAGGACCAGAGTTAGCTTGCCCCAGTGCTTTCAAGCTCCAGACACACACACACACACGCACGCACACACTTATTTACCAGAGCCCAGAGCCAGCTGCAGCCGTTCTCAATTAGGAGGGTCAGAGAGCGGGGAATAACTCACGCTCTGGTATCTAAGGCTGGAAGCAACCACAGACCCACGGCAACAAGAAACCATGGCTGAAACGTACTGAGTTGAACATTGGGCTGAGGCCCCACGTGTGTGTGTGTGTGTGTGTGTGTGTGTGTGTGTAGGTTCTTGTGTGTGTGTGTGTGTGTGTATGTGTGTGTAGGTGCTTGTGTGTGTGTGTGTGTGTGTGTGTGTGTGTGTGTGTGTGTATGTATGTGTGTGTAGGTGCTTGTGTGTGTGTGTGTAGGTGCTTGTATGTCTGTGTGTGTGTGTAGGTGCTTGTGTGTGTGTGTGTGTGTGTAGGTGCTTGTGTGTCTGTGTGTCTGTGTGTGTGTGTGTGTTTGTGTGTGTGTATGTATGTGTGTGTAGGTGCTTGTGTGTATGTATGTGTGCGTGTATGTGAATCTGGCCGTGTGAGTGGGCGTAAATCTGCACTCTGTCGACACGCTGTCAGTATATTCTGACCGTGGTATCTAAGCAGCCGCACATGACCTACGAACACCGTGGTGGGTGCTGAAACACCTTTTCTCAGGTGATTGTAAGCAGATACTCTCCCTCCACTGAAACACGGGTGACCACATTCTCAACCCAGCCTGGGTCTCCCCGCCGTTTACAACAGCATGCACGCATACCTGCACACGCGGAAATACACACACACACACACACACACCCCATGCAGAGAACGACTTAATTGCTTTGTTTCAGTGGTCCCTTCTGAATGAGAGAAAGAGACTTGGAGGTTTACAAGTTACATCCGCTGGTGTGGGATTTCTTCAAGCTATGGAAAGTCAGTCAGTAAAACACCCACACACCGACACACATAGACACAGCAGGTGCTGTGCTTCATACAAGCTTCGGGCCTCCAGAGCCCGTCGCATCGGAAGGAGGTGAAACCAGAACGAAACATCTGTCCCTCTTTAACAAAAAACCCCTCCGATTCCACTATTCACAAAATACTGGATTCTAAGACCAGGCAGAGCAGTATCGTGGCACAGTGTGTCATGCGCTGAGTTCGATGCTGTCAAACAGGAACAGGAAATGAATTTATCAGCCCGGTCGATCCGACATGAGTTGGCCTTCCCCAGCCGTTGCACAACACAAACTCTGACTAACTCTGAGTGATCAATTATACAGATCGCATAGACAGCTACCACTTCAACTGGCAGTGTATATCACGTTATGAAAAAAGTCACCTTTCTGCACAGTTACTATTTAAAGGTTTATGATTTTTTTTAATATATATATATATATATATATATATATATAACCTTCACAAGGTTATACCTTCACAATGTGGAGGGTCTGAGACAGCCCAACGGTTAAAAGAAAATGCTTCACTTTGTTTTTGTATGCGGTGAAGTTGTTGCAAACGACGGTGGGTCACAATGACTGATGGGTCAGAATGACCCGAAGAGAACACAAGGGTTAAACTGGCAATTACAACTGTCGTTATGGCAGGACATTTGAGAGGAATCTTGTATTGTATTCAGACTCGCGAGTGGAGAATCTCTGGAGCTGTGTTTGTTGAAAGAGAGACAGAGAGTGAGTGATACAGAGAGAAGGAGAGAGGGGAGAGAAGACGGATGGATCTACAGAATGGAAGAGAGAGAGAGATAAAGAGAAAGAATGAGCAAAAGATAGGAAATCAGCAGAGATAACATCTGAATGAGATCCCCAATCTCTCCATTGAGACAAATAGAGCCATCTCTTCATCTGCATTCTTTCACATGAGTTCACCCAAAGCACAAGCTCACATGCAAATTCAAGTCACAAATATAGACAACTACCATTATTAATAGATGGTGATGGCAGCCATAACCCCCACCAGCCAAGGAGCCAAGGAACGTGTAACTGGGATACTGGAATTTCTGCACACCATTCAGAAATCATTCAAATGAAGCCATCCGTTTTTTGGAGGGGTTTACCGTATTGAATGGGTTGATGGAACCGAGCAAAGTGGTATTACTCGTAAACAATTCATCAATTCATCTGCCCTCCCCCACACTCCCTCCCCCCCTCCCCTCTCGTGCAACCCCTCCCCCCCCTCACTTTTTCCCTCAAACATCTCTTTTTACCCTCTTCGAGATGTAACAGGATGTGGGGGGGGTGGGGGGGGGGGTATTATCGACCACGTGCCGTCTCGTGATGTACACCACGTATTACACTCGTTCGGCAGAGTGACGAGTGACGACCGACGGGCCGGGCGGCGTGCGGGCCGTATAAATTACACGACGACGACACCGCCATGTCGGCTCCCTGGCCCGGCCTCTGACGGCGGTGTCTTCCCCGCGGAGGGTTGACGATGGGAGACACACCTCCTGCCCGTTTTGGAAAGGAGGGGTGGGGGGGAGGGGTAGGCCAGACGTATTCATCCATTCAAACAACCATGCGTGGCATTTCAAAAACATCCCCCGGAAAAAAGGCGCCATGCAGTTATGGCAAGTGGGACTTCGGGCCACCCGGCGTGCACTGAGGTCTCCTGCCTCGCCACGGAGACGGGCACGAACGGCCGCGAAGACGGGAAGGCGGTGCGCCCCGTGACACGACCCGTGCCTTCCGCGCGCTCCGCGGCTCGTGCTCTGTCGCCCCGCCGGCACGTGCGTTTTGCAGTCGCAGCTCGGGGATTCGCTTGTCGCGAGAGAATTGGGAGCCCTTCTCCTCGTACGCCCTCTCTCCAGGTACAGCTTCAGACAGCTCTCAGGCCGAGACAGGCCCAGACACACACAGGAGAGTGGGAGAGAGAGAGAAACACTAGAGCCCTTGTACTTGCTGGCCTTCTCACTGTGTCACATGAATACATTTGCCTTCCGTCAACATTACGGAAAGAGACAGAGGGAGGTCTTGAGAGAAGGAGAGAGAGAGAGAGAGAGAGAAAGAGAGAGAGAGAGAGAGAGAGAGAGAGAGAGAGAGAGAGAGAGAGAGAGAGAGAGAGAGAGAGAGAGAGAGAGAGAGAGAGAGAGAGAGAGAGAGAGAGAGAGAGAGAGAGAGAGAGAGAGAGAGAGAGAAATTGAGTGCCAGTGGGTAACAGAGAAGGAGAGGAAGAGTGTTAGTGACTAGGAGAGAGACAGAGAGAGACAGAGAGAGAAAGAGAGAGAGACAGAGAGAGAGAGAGAGAGAGAGACAGAGAGATGTGGATCGTCATGGTGTGAGCTTATCCTCGGAGCCCCGACATCCTTTATCGGGGGAAACGCCACGCGGCCTCAACATACCGTTTCAGCTCCGCACCCAGTTCACCCCACGACGTGTTGACGTTAGCAGCGCCGCGACGAATCTCGCCGGCCCGAGTAAATACGTGTTGTGGCAACGACGAGAGCAACACTCGGAAAAACCACGGGCGTCGTGACCAACGCCTTTGTCTTTCACGACAAATGAAACGTGGAGCGTTTGCTTACTTCGGGCATTAGTGTAGCAGCTTGATCTTCTGCTGTGCGAATGCAAGTGTGAGGGTGCATGGATACATGGGATAGTGGAGAGGTGGGGGATTGGGGGGGAGAGACAGGCTTTTGGTGCATGCAGCACGTTTGTGTGGAGAGACCGAGCGATGCCTTCCCGAAGCCTTTGTGCGTCTGACGTCGTGTCCTGTCACAATCTGTATCCTTGTTCCGTTTTGTGCACTGCCACTCTCGCTGTGAGTGTCCTCTTACTGTCACTCTGCCTCGTGTGTGTCTGTGTGTGTGTTCGTGTACGTACATGTGTGCGTGTATAAACCTGTCGCTCTCAGTGCTCTGATGTCTGTGTGCTAATCGCTTTGGCTGATCCCCGTCAGCCGGGCGTGTGTGTGTGGACCAGTGTGTGTGTGTGTGTGTGTGAGGCAGATGTTCCTGGGGCCGCGGCACTGCTCAGCATTCACACACCACACTAAGCAAGATTAAGCGTCGCTTATATTTATTTATTTCCTCTATCTGCCCACCGCACGGCCTCATTCTTAATCCCCGGCAAGATGCACACAGTACAGCAGGAGTGCTGGATGTGGCTAGGCTCGGTAGCAGGTGTAGCTCACCAGAGGTGGCAGAAAACGTAGTGGAAGTCCAGCTGAACAGCGCGAGCTCAGGCTGATGCATGCAAGCACGGGTACGTGACATGAGACGCGACTGTCCGTCGAATCCTCTCCTGCTTCCCTCTCCGTCCCTGGCCCTGGCCGGTTCTGCAGGTTTTCCTCCTCGAACCCAGACCCAACCAGACCAGGGCTTCCATCTCCTCCCCCTGCAGTAGCCTCGAGCTTGTGCCAACACCAAAAGCCCGCACTTCTTCCCGAAGTGACACCCCGATCGTTTGGCCGTGTTTACGTAATAGCAGTAAGATCCCGGAGAAAAGGGTGACAGAAAGAAAGAAAGAGGGTCTTAGAGCAAAATCTCTTCCTACCTGTGCGAACGCTGACTTTACAGTAGTGTTGTTGTCGGCCCCCCCCCCACCCCCATCCCTCGCTTCATGTATTCCGTGGGGAGTGTTCCTCAGTGGCCGCTTCCAGAGACTTCCTCTGAGGGAAGGAAGGAGGGGAGAGAGAGAGAGAGAGAGAGAGAGAGGGAGAGGGAGAGGGAGAGGAGAGAGAACAAAGATAACTGTTACACTACAAATATATCAACTGTTCACCTTCACAAACATCAATGTCCAGCACTTGTACCCTCCAGTCGTCCAGTGATGGAAAGCTGGAATTGAAAGTGGTTCCTTTAGGACCACTACCCGGTCCACAAGAGCACTGCCAAGGTCTGGCCACAGCAGGTCACAGAAAGACGACTTGAAGTCCCACTCCACCCACCATAGCACAGTCAACACACAGCAGTCCTGTGTTCCGCCCACACACACAAACACACAGAGATACACACCCACATACACACACACACACACACACACACACAGAGATACACACACACAGATACGCACACACAGAAAAAGAGAGATACACGCGCACACAGATACACACACAGAAACAAACACATACAGAGGGAGGGATACACACACACAGACAAAGAGACAAACACACACACACACGTCATTCGCAGAAGTTATCTCCACAGCTGCCTCCACTGCTCCAGCCCCCTACCCTCCTGCCTCCTGTCTCCTGCCTCCTGTCTCCTGTCTCCTGTCTGGACACTAGAAGCTCTGCTCGGGTCTCAGGCGAACCTGATTCTCTTGCCGCTGATTCGGTAAAGGGGGGAGGGGGGGGCTGTCTATAGTTTGAGGAATGGGCTTTGGAGCGCAGCCAAGGAGAAGGGATGTTTTTATGTAACCGAGACAAGAGGGGTCCAAGCAATAAACACACGGAGAGCGGAGCAGGTGCCACAGACAAATGTCATTTAAAGGCCTCCCATCTCAGTTACGACAGGTAAGCCAATTAGACTGCCATTACCCAGCCATAACCCTCGCGGACGCGGCCCCAAACCGCCGGTTTATTTTTGTACGCCTAATGTGCCTGTAGTAGCCTTTTGTTATTGTTTATCGAATAATTATGTGAAGAAAAAATACAAATAAATAAGAAACAAAATGCTTGCTTGCTTCCTATGGCACCCAAGCAATATCATGCGTGTTCAATTGAATTCCAGTAGTAATAAAAAATACAGTCGAATACACATGTTCCCTGTGCATGGGCTGAATGCGGAATGAGATTGTGGTTTGGGCGCAGGTGGGGGCGAGAGACAAGGAGAGAGAAAGACAGCACAGAGAAAAGACAGACGTGGTAGGAGGACACCAGCATCTCTGCATATTGGAAAATGCGGAAAAGCAATCACTGGAGAATGCAAACCTTCATGAGAAAATAAACGGGCTGGAACGTCCCGCACGCGACTGCAATTGAGTTTCGCGGAATCACTGGATCTGAATGGAAGATATCCATCGGGGAGAATATGAGTGCCACTTTGAGGCAGACTTTGATGTATAGGGTTTCGGGAGACACAGTGCAAGGCTTCGTGTTGTCTCCAAATGGTGAAAACCTTATTGGAAAGTTAAGCAGTTCAGCAGTTTGGCACAACTTGCTTTATTTCCGTCCACAGTCTGAACCCTTTCATCCCGAATTTCAAGAAGCTACGGTAAAATCCTCAAAGAAATTAATCGTGTTAAATAAGGCTTTTCTCTGTATCCGTGACCCTGAGTGGTGAGCGCGTGCGTGCGCGTGCACGCGTGTGTTAACCCAGACGAACGCTTCCCACAGACCCCCCCGTCACCTTTGTGTGTAAACTCTTTGACAACTCTTTGCTAGGCAGACAGGGTTTTTTTCCCCCTCCCTTCTGTTAACATGATCACTGCTTGTATCCCTCTGCTGAAATGTCCATCATGGTCATTATATCTGATCATGCACTTGTTCAGAGACAAAGATGAACTCATTTTCGGCTCGAGTCTTAACAGTGATTCTAATGCTCGGGACGACAAAGCCCAAGCTTGCTTGTTAAAAGCCTTTAAAACCGCAGCGTTTACTTGAGCTTCCTTGGGGGGGGGGGGGGGGGGGGATCTTGATCTGGAGCTGTTTTCTCTCCCCTTTCTCTCTTATACACACACACACGCGCGCGCGCACACAAACACAATTAATATCACGCACACATACTACATTTTACATGTGGTCAATTAGCAGACGCTCTTATCCGGAGCGACTCACAGTAAGTACAGGGACATTCCCGAGGCAAGTAGGGTGAAGTGCCTTGCCCAAGGACACAACGTCACTTTGTCATCGATCTGGCAACCTTCATATTACTAGTCCGATTCCCTCGCCGCTCAGCCATCTGACTCCCTGCTAAAGGCATACGCTTCCCTCTCACATCCCTATCGGTGGAAGGCTGTGACAGAGCTCATCTCCTCGCAGGGCAGGGCCATCCGGGGGGCATCTGAACACAGCCCATCAAGCGTTGAAAGCGGAGAAATCCCTAGTCCAAATCAATGCCCCCCCCCCCCCCAACACTGCAAACAGCAGACAATGACAGAGGAGAAGAAAGGAGAGGGCGGGGAGTCCAGCCAAACTCATCTGAGGGAGGGGGAAGAGAATTCTGCAATTCCACCCCTTTCCAGGCTGAGTCTAGTCATGGGGAGATTGACGGAGAGAAACAGAGAAAGAGAACTCGAGAGAGAGGGGCCATGGTAGGAAATTGATATTCTCAATGCAAATAAAAGAACCTCCCCAAAAAACGATTGCAATTTCAACGTGGGAGAGATTATGCGTTAGTGCTCGTGTGCGAGTTGCGAGGGCGGCCCCTAAAATCAATACACGGTGGGAGCAGGAGAGACCATTTCCCCTCGTCTGAGATGAAACACACTTTCGCATGAGGCGTCTGATGTTTATCGGGAGGAAATTAGCAGACGAATACCATTTTCCCAAACAAGCAGGTCAAACGTTTGTCAACAAGTAGTCTCTCTCCCACTTTCTCTTTCCCTTTCTTTCCCTCTCCCCTCTTTCTCTCTGTCTATCCTTCCCCCTGTTGCTGTTGCTCTCACTCCTTCCCTCTTGTCCCTCTCCCTCTCCCCCTCCCTGCCCCGTGATATCATCGTCTGTTATTTCCTCCCCCATAAATGTCAACAATGAGGTGTTCAGGCTGTGTTTCATTCAAACACATCATTTGCAATAAAGCCTGCAGCAGCCTCTGCCCCGGGGGAGGGAGGGAGGGAGGGAGGGAGGGAGGGAGGGAGGGAGGGAGGGAGGGAGGGAGGGAGGGAGGGAGGGAGGGAGGGAGGGAGGGGGGAGGGAGGGGGGGGGGAGGGAGGGGGGGGAGGGGGGGAGGGAGGGGGGAGGGAGGGGGGGGGGGAGGGAGGGAGGGAGGGAGGGAGGGAGGGAGGGAGGGAGGGAGGGAGGGAGGGAGGGAGGGAGGGAGGGAGGGAGGGAGGGAGGGAGGGAGGGAGGGAGGGAGGGAGGGAGGGAGGGAGGGAGGGAGGGAGGGGATGAACAGGAGGACGAGCTCTACGTTTCACCCCTTGCTCCCGCGTCCCCAACCCAGCACTCGCCCGGCATGCTCCAACTGACGCAAGCCCATCCCTGATCTACAGCACCGATCTCACCAAAAACAATATTTGCGTGTGTTCCCCACCCTCTGCAGACATACATAACAAAGCCGGCCACACGATACGAGCGCGCACACACACACGCACGCAGAGCAGAAAACGAAGGAGCAGAAGTGGATTGGTCCAGCCCCGGGGCATTTGTTTTCCCAGACGTCATGCAGGTGACTGTCCTAACGCAGCGTTCCCGAGCGATTGGCTCGGCCCACCGACGCGCTGAAGACGTTTAAGATAACCTTGGGGGGGGGGGGGGGGGGGGCATCTTTGGGGAGGAGCAACGGTTGACATCTTCAAAGTGAAGCGTGGCCGGCGAACTTCTAACTTGAAAGGGAGGAAGAGCCGCGAGAAGGCTCGTGTTCTAGCGGAGGGCAAATAGTTTTCGAATGCAATCATGGCTTTGGTGTGGAACGAGGCCTGTCCTGGCTAGCTGGCTGGCTGGCTGACTGGCTGGGTGGGAGGGTTGGGGTTGTGGGTAGACGGGGGATGAGAGACGGATGGACAGCCAAGATGGGGCCGATGGAACACAAACAGATGAAGGAGGGAACACCTGCCCCAGCAGGGGCGAGGAGGGGTAGAATCATCTCCCCTCTCTTGTGTTCGGGCAGGCCCGCAGAGGAAACGAGATCTCCTCTCAAAAAGGGCTTTTGTGTCGTTGCGTGGCTTTAAGCAGATGGACCGTCGTCGGGTTCGAGGTCAAGAGGGGGCGTCGCGAGCACCTCGTCACTCGCTGTCTGGCTCCCGGAGTGGGTGAGATTCTGTCGCCGCTTCGGCGCAAACAGGCACATTCTAAAAACAACCCCGGCGATGAGTCATATCAATAACAAATGTCATCCGTGACGTCCGTCCTCCCCGACTCCCCGGCCATATCTTCATGACTCACAGGACAGCTCTGCAGTGGGCTCACCAAGAAACGGACACCCAGTCGTTCAAATCACTGTGGCCTGACCAGTAGACACAAAAACGTACAGCTGGGAGAGGAAGGAAACAAGCTAGCAGTTGAGACGGAGGGGGTAGGGAGATGACAGCGGAACACAAGACAATTCTACAGCCAACTTGGACTTTTTCGAGACAAAATCCAGGAAAGGATTTCTCTGATCGGGAGCCTCTTCCGGGGAGACCGTCTGCGACGTCGTCGCCGCGAGTCCCCTCGTCTCCCGGAGACCGAGCTAGCTATCGGGATGGAGAACCGGTCTGTCCAGCAAGTACACCACGTGGCCAAGCGGACACCCGGTCAACAGCCAGTCGTAAACAGACGATGCACAACACCACCCTGGAGCCAATAGGTGATTGTGAAGGAGGGGCTGTGGGGGGGGGGGGGGGGCTGGGGCCTCCTCTCTGCAGCCCTCGCCGTCTCTGTATGGGCTTGAAAAATGAATGCAGCAAACGAGCACCAACGCTTTAAGGCCACTCTCCTCTACCCTCCCTCGACCACACGATCAATTACTGGGAGGGTGCGTGTGCATGTCTGTGAGCATGCATTCATTCGTGTGTGTGTGTGTGTGTGTGTGATGAGCCCAGATGAGGAGGAGGTAATAGTCAGCTCGCCTCTGTCTAATGACGACAGTGGAGTGGATTACCTAGCCATCCAGCCCATCAATTCAACTCCTCCCACTGACAGAGATTAGAAATAACCAGTTAGGGATTATTCGTTCATGCAGATACCGCACGGACAAAGAAAAGAGGGAGCGAAACGAAAAACCCAACGCGTCCCAAGTGTGCGTGTGCGTGTGTGCTCGTGTTTGTTTGTGGAAGCCTGCACCCACTTCCTAATGTGTCCAAACCGAGTCTGTGTGGCTCAATCTGTGTGCAGGTTCAGATTTGGAAGCCGGCAATTTTCACAGCATCAGCCAAGTTATTCAAATGCCGAGCATCTGACAGGAAAGGATAACATAAGAAAGGCATCAGCAGAAATATACAGTGGCAGTAATCCTCCAGCCTGGACTCCGACGTGCCATGCAGCAATTGTCAGTATGAACAGGCAGGCAGGCAAGCAGATAGGCAGGCAGGCAGACAGACAAGCAGGCAAGCAGAGACGCAAACAAACAGGCAGATAAATAAAGACAGGCACACCCACAAGCAGACAGGCACACCCACAAGCAGACAGGCAGGCAGAGACACAAACAAACAGGCAGATAGATCGACGGGCAGGTACGCACACACACACGCACGCAGGCAGGCTGGCTGGCAGGCAGATCTTGTCAGTGTCAGCCCCAGCACAGCTTTAATAATGCTGATGGTAGCAAGGCAATGTGGGTAGAATCAGAAGGACGGGTTCATGCCACCATTCTAAAAGACATCCACACCGTGGAAATGTGTCAGCGCAGAATGGGTGGTTATTGGTATCTGTTGTCTGTGTTTGTATAAAGAGGTAGATATATACACGTGTGTGTGTGTGTGTGTGGTAGACATTAAGGAATCGACAGGCACGGGCGAACAATGCCAAACATAGCTCAGCAACAACACCTTCCAGGCAACTTCCATCTAGAACTGACACGGCGTTGACCTTTGACCCTTCCCCCACCGCCCCCACTTTTGTTTCCCCCTTCCCCCCCATGACAGCCTCGTCCGGCAGAACATCCCTGGGACCCGCTCCTCGCCGGCACGGCGGGTTTCCGACTCTGGCGTCGTTATCGCCATTACAAAGGTCAAGCACTCCGCCTCCCGCCCGCTCCTGTGCCGTCGCCGCCGTTCACGTTCATCTCTCCATCCGCAAATCTAATCACACGGCCACCCCTCCCGCCCTGCCTGCCTGCCTTCGTACACCACAGAAAGGGGGGGGGGGGGGCAGCTTATGTAAATACGGCCTGTTGACACAAGACGGGCTGGCACATCCCGTTTCACCGCGGCGACGGGCACACTCTCGCCTCGACCGTCGAGCGGAGACTGGCAATTCAATGTACGGCGCGGTTTTGCTCCGACCGTTATATCTTTAGTCACTCTCTGCCTCGACGGATCGTTTTTTGTGATTCTGTAAATCCGCGGAATCTCCACTATTGACGCGGTTCAATCGGGGTGTCGCGATGTCGGGCGTCGAAACGGTGGTTTGATCTCACACCGGGCCCCTCTATTCATTTCAAAAGCAACCGTCTTCTAGAATGTTCTGCCGGATGTCAGGAGATGTCTTGGGAGTGTGTGCGTGTTTGCCTCGAGCCCTCTGCCGCTTCAGAGCACTTCAGAGGAATCAGGCACAGTGGTGTGTGTGTGTGAGTGTGTGTGTGTGTGTGTGTAGGGCAGGGGGGAGTTGGAAAGGCACACGCAGTCATTATGTCGGTGGAGAGCTTCAGCAGGTCCTCAGTGTGGAATTCTGAGAGAGTTCTCCCTCTCCGCGGGGAGCGGTTCTGAACCGCGACACGGGGAACCCCGCAGGGCTGTCAGCGCCGCACGCAGAGACCGACGACTCGCTCGTGCCGCACGGGGCTCCGCTTCGCTCCCCTTCCCCACTGACACGCACACGAGGCCCGACATGAAGCTTCGCCATCGCAGCAATGTTCTACCAGTCACTCACTCCCAGGCCAGGCCCAAGCGGGGGAGCGGCGTGTGCGACATGGACGGTTAACACACCCATGCTGCAGAACGGAAATGGGCGAGGGAGATGTTGAAGGATCCTCCTCGTCTCCTATATTGCATTAGTAATCCGTATCGGATGCTCGGAGGTTGATCGTGCTGTGCTGATGCGACGCACAGAACGGAACGATCTCGACAGAGCAATATGCCATGCCAGCTCGTGTTTCCCGCGCCACGTCAGGCTGCTTTGGAGACTGATGTAAAGGAGGACACTGGCAGGACGTGATGGCGTCCAGAAACGTCGGCCAGGGTAGTGTCGAGCATTGTTACCCAGCAAGAGCCCTCAGCTCTGCATGTCTCTCGGAATCCAGAGCAATTTATTGCAGCCAAAATTCCAGTACACAATATTACAGACATTCACATGGCACCAGCTGGTTTATCCTCAGTGCTTTGTCAACAAAATCTGAAAGACCGTCACTTGTGTTCATCTGTATTTTGTGTGTGAATTAGGGGTGGAGTTTATACCGGTATTCTGCCTACAATATGGATTTTGACTATACCGTGCTAACCGCGGTAGAGCCTTCCAGAAATAAGTTGTCACATCCCCATTCGCTAACGCAAATATTGTATCCTCATAATCACTATTGCACAGATGGAATAGAGGATGGTTCTTGGACATTATTGTTCGGTTTTATACGACACAACTTCTGACGTTTACAGAGACTTAAACATAACAAATGCAGCATGGAAGAGTGTTGCCATACAAGCAATGATGCCAGGTTGGGTCAAATTGTGAAATGTTTATTGTAGGCCAACAGAATAGAGTATTCAGCCATGTAATCATTTGTCATTCATTGCTAGTTCACTACAAATGTGGAACTACGTTTTCTTGAGATCCCATAAACGTAGCTTCTTTTTGAGAGCTAGGCTACGTGTTAGCTCTTGTTCCATGGAAAAGCACAGCAAAAGTTGAAACTCATGCGACACACCTGCCATACCCTAGCCTGACATTGTCATACTCATAATTCTAGTCAGAATATGAGTCTGATAACTCTCCGTTGGGCTGTGACTATGGGGCGTGTTTCAACCGAACTCGTAAAACAAATGCCTCTTCGCTCAATTGGATAGACCTACAACCAATCAGAGCAACGTAATATGTTGTTTGTTGAAAACAAATTCAACCCAAGCGCTCTTTTGTGACGTGGTTGATTACGTTACTGTTGATCATCTGTCCATCATCGTATAAAGCCCGCCCTGGCAATTTCATTGGTCCGTCCAGCTCCTGGTTTTATATAGTTTGTCCCCAATACGAGCCCCTCCAGACCCAACTTCGCGACCACATTTTTTTGTGGGCGGGGCTAAATTGGGCTGGAAGCCAGGCTAGCCATACCCAATAAAAAAAAATTGGGTTGAGAAAATATATTTCTGAAAATACATTGTGATACCATTACCGTCCGTGCTTCAGAATGATACAGTGATATACATTTTAGGCCTTACCACCCAGCCCTAGTGTGACTGAATATTTTTTTCAAAGACTTTTTCTTGTTTTCCCTACGAACACTTTTCTCTAATAATGACAGAAGATAGCAGAATCAAACATTTGCAAGACACTGAAAAAAAAAAAATCACGACAAAGTTCTTGGCTATCCTTTGACAGATATGATCAACTTGAGATTTCAAAATGGTGACTGCTATATTGTGAGCCACCAAAACATCGAAAGAACTTTGAATTATTGATGTCCTTGGAGTAAGGAGATTTTAAGCCACTCTTCTCCTTTTATCAATCATTCATGGGGTTTCCGTCGAAAACACTTCAACCTCTCAAGTATCAAATGTCTCTTGAAGGTGGAGGAGACGCAAACACCGCCACTCAATGTAAGGCCTGGAGAAAAGATCTCTCGGAAATTAAGATAATCACATCTAAATGATGGGAGGGATAAGCAGAAGCTTAAAGCCATTCATTAAAGATGGGGTCTTTGGAGGCAAGTAAATATCTACTTTTGGCCAGTGGTACGGTCTTTCTAATGAGGCTCTCTGCTCTCCAGAGTCTAAGCGATGCAGCGTGGCCCTGCTCTGTCAAAGTCACACAGGACAAGACACCAATCATCAACATTCACAAAGGGCCGTAACACTGCTGACAGCCTTTAAACACCCACAAGGTCGCACACCACCCCACACACACACACGCGTGCGTGCGTCAGCTTGTTTGGAGTGGGCATCACTGGCGGCTATGGAACCACTTCCGAGGGGGATCAGCTGGGGATCCATCCATCCCCAAACACACCCAGCTGGGGCCACAGCATGTGCTTATTTACAGTTACAGTGCCCTCAACCCCCCCGCCCCCCTTGCCAGCCTCTCCGGTCAAAGCCATCGCTAGCAGGTCTGAACGGCGTCTGCTAAGTGATACGAGAAATGATGGAGTATTCCTAATTACCCATCAAGATGGTTTTGACAGCCTTCCTCGTGCCACTGATCTGTGCCTTGGCTCGGAGCCAGTAGCGACTCTGCTCTATTTGATGGCCGTCGCAGTCGAGTGGCGTGGATTGGGAGGGAGCTGCAGTGGTCGAGAGAGAAAGAGAACAAGTCCCTGCTCTCCCTCTCTCTGGTTTTCTCTCCGTCTCCTGCAGTCTGTCCCGTTCCAACCACACGACCTTGCCTGTCAACTGTATAAAACATATTTTCCAGCCTACTGGCTCAGGAGCACATGGGCACAGGAAGTGGCACGGAGAGGAGGATTCTCTCAGGCCGACGGCTCCGAAACCTGTACAGGCTCCTTCTGGAAAGCCATGGGATTTTGAAGAGAGTACCAACAAACAATATGCAAATAAATAAAAATGGACAAAAGGTGCGGCGAAGGTAACTTGAGGCAAAGACGATGGAAGTCGGACAACAAACGGTTAGCCAACAAGCGGTTCATGAAAGTCATTTGGTGTCGCACAAAGTACACATTTGCAAAAACTCAAAGCTGTGGAAATAAAGACATAGCGAGTCGACGGATGTTTGTTTTAGTAGACGTTATCTGAGGTGAGCTGAGCTAATCTGAAATCGACAATGCCCTGCATTCACATCATACCAGGGACTACTATAGGACTGAACCACATGAACCATTACTTACATGAACAATAATTTTGCTCAACATTGATCTTCCTCTTGGTCTTACATTAAATGGCATCTGCCGTGGGACCACAAAGACGTGGCTCTCGCCCAAACCTGTCACAACTCTATTAGCTCCCACAGGATAACAAACAGACCATGCGGCAATACATCTAATCGGAGCATCATTTCCATGACGTTGAGTTACATTACCTAAACAAATATTGGGAAATTCATTCTGAGAGGGAACAGGTGGGTATACTGAGCAGATAGTGTATCTGCACTTTACATGCTCAATAACCTTTTGCAGTGCAAGTCTATTCACTCCTATCAGACTTGTTGAATCACTCCCTTCAGAAAGAAGAAGGGACTGTATCCAAAAATATCCCCAGTTCTGAATCTATGTTATCGTTATGAGGAAACACCTACTTTGTACACCTACTCACAAGACATGCATCGTTTATTAACTCAGTTTGAAATGAAAGAATTGCTAAATGTTTCCAGTTGTAATGTGTAAACTGTTCCATAACCCAATAGTTTGAGTGGTAGCAGACAATAAAATCAATTCAAGCTAGTTAGTTTGTATCGCAATATTATTGCCATTAAACATGCTTCCTCTCTCACTCAAAATGTTAAACTTTGACGGTTATTCAAGGACATTAGGCTTGTGGCAACATGAGGGCCGTGTTGTAACCAAGCTTTATTCTCTGTCCTAAATCAAATAAGGATTGTCACAGTTGGGTAACACGAACCGCCATTTCGCTTAGCCCAACACACCTGTGGGCTTGAGAGCATCCTCAGGAAGCAACTGTCAGGAAGCAACTGTTGGAAACAGTGTTGACATGCCTCCGTGTGCCTTTACTTACCCTTAACAGGCACTAAGCTTCCAGAAAACACAGCTTAACTCACTGGTTTGTGCTCGGTAAGTGTTCATTTGTCGTGTGAATTCCAAAAGAGAGAGGCCGAGAGAGGGCAGAGAAGGTTTTTTTTTTTTTTTTTTCTATGCTGCTGCTGCTGCTACTCTTCTTGACCCTGATGCTTCTAGCCACAGATCAGATTAGGGACACCGTGCGACAGATGTCTGCCCTCGCGCTCCGTTCCAGGCATGAACATGGTCCATGGTCGGCCCTGGCTCCAGAGAGAGGAGATGAGGGGGGACGGGACGGGACAGGAGTCCCGACTGAAACGACTGAAACAAGAAAACAAATGAGAGAGCGAGAGAGAGCCAGAGAAAGAGAGAGAGAGAGAGAGATAGCCAGAGAGAGCCAGAGAGAGAGAGAGCGAGAGGGAGAGAGAGAGAGCGGGAGAGAGAGAGAGAGAGAGAGAGAGAGCGGGAGAGAGAGAGAGAGAGAGAGAGAGAGAGAGAGAGAGAGAGAGAGAGAGAGAGAGAGAGCGGGAGAGAGGAAGAGGGATGTCTGGGAGCACAGCAGGAGGGAATGGGCACTATGGTGATGTCGATCAAACCACGTAGCGAGGCGGGCGAGTGAGCGTCATCACAAGCAGGACGGGATGTGCTCGGCGTGTTCCTGCCGGAACAAAACCGGTTCGGCCGGAAGCTGAGGAGACATTCCTTCGAGCTGTGGCTCTCACCCTGGATGACCGAGAGGAGGACTTCGCACCAACGCTCCCCGCGCGCGAGAGGCATTGTTACGCGCTGAACACCAACAGAGAGCAGCCTCAGCTCGGAGGTCGTGTGCCTTCCTTCGGTCCCAAGTTTAAAACAACTCAATTGAGCTTTGATCCATGGCGAGAGCAAAGAATCAAGATGCAAAGACATGAAACCTTGGAAACCCACACACACACACACACACACACGCCGACCCACACTCACACACACTGATCTCTCCCATTCGTGCTTCTCCTTTTCAAAACAACTCTGAGACCCGAGACAAAGAGTGGAGATGGTAGTTAATAATAACCTTCACAGCAGGACGGCCAGAAACAGACTTCATCATCACCACCACAGCACAAAGGCAACCGGCAGTCTCCCTATACCCGGCAATCCAATAGAAAGGCTTTTAGCCTTCATAATGATTTACAGAGTGACGAGTCAAACAGATTTGCTGTGACAGCCTGAAAGGAGCCCAACGCAAATACAATTACCGCTCACGTGATCCTGACACCCCCACAAGTCTTCTTCCAACTCCTCTTTCCTCCTCCACCTCCTCTTTCCTTGTATTCCTCCAGCCACTCTCCTGTGTGTTCCATGGCCCGGCGGGGAAGAATGGGACTGGTTAAATAGGGAGGCAGGCAACAAGCCTATTCAATGCCCACTTCTCTCAACACTAGCCCCGTGCAAATGTGAGGGAAAAGCGCTCACCATTGTGGATGGTAGCTGCTTAAAGTGACAGCGTCCTGGTAAAAAAAAGTGCTCTTGGAAAAGTTAGGAGAGTATACAACCCAAAAAAGGAGGGGATAATTGCGCGATTTGGATGCAACCGTGACTATTCTCCTTGACGACGGTGGTTCAAAGGGAGAATTTGAGGAAGATGAGATCTGTGGAATACATGATTTACTTTGACTTGACAAAGAAGAGTCCACACAATACTGTTTGAGAACACTGACTCAGATCATTATAGAACCATATCTGAGGTATGACATAGTTTAACTTTGACCTAGGTGTCTGTTTCTTTAAACCCGCCGGCTGAACAGGACATTGTTGCTGGGGCTCCACCCCTTCCTCTTTCACTGTAGTGCCATAGACAATTGTGTGAAAAAATTCACTGTGCGAGTGAACACACTTTTACATGTGTGCCACAATGTACATGTGTTCGTGTAACATTTTCATTTTTCGTTAGTTAGGAGTTCAAAACTAAAATGAGTTACTAACTTGAAAAAAAACAGTGTTGGTAGAAGCAAGATATAGGAAACGTGTGGAGAATTCTCAAGGAGCAAAGACCCTCAGGCAACACCGATTCAGTTTCTCTCATTCCAGGCTTCCAAAAACAAAGGAATTCCAGGGAAAACCAGGCCAGGAACTGGAGACCCCCTCCAACTCCACCCCCGTCTCTTTCACTCACTCACAAAAACACACAAACGCGCGCGCACACGCCATCACCAAGGTGATTTCAGGAGTGCTCATCTGAACATGGTCTCCTCTGATGTACAATACAATTATAATGATTAGACATCCAGGACGACATGGATGCCAAGGAGACCTGACAACCAGGGAAGGCTGGGCTCGGGGATTGGGGAGGGGGCTACAGCCCAGACAGTCTGGCCCTAATTCATATTTCAGAGCAGAGTCTGTCTACTGTTGACTGTCAAGACACAGAAAAGACACATTTCGCTACAAACAGAATTTCGAGTAAGTGTTGCCTACTGCAACCCCAACCACCTCCCCCCAAATCCGAAACGGCGCGTAAGATCATGTCCACACAGTAGTCTGCGCCAACTGCTTAAGTGGCTGCACAGACACACACACGTCTAGCCATGAAACGTGCAATCGCCTCACGTGTGCCATTAACAATGTCAACACATGCCATTCATGTTCCGTGGAGCCCCTGCCAGGCATGTAAAAGGCTGTTGCACAAGAAGACAATAGGAAACGACTGTAGCAGCCTTTTAAAAAAGGACGAAAACATTGCCTTTTAGCAAATCTTATGAGTTTGAATGATCGAATTGTATTTTATATTGCTGTTTGACCTTGTTTTATGATCTTTACTGTCGCACTTTGAGATTTGTTTTCAAATGAAAAGTGCATTAGAAATAAAATGTATTAGAGGTGTTTATGTCCATCCATTCAAAGGATTGCTGGACATTTAGCCTACTCGGGTTTTGATTGGAAACGCGCATCCACACATTGAGGACTGAACAATAACGTACATGGTTTATTTTCACAGGGGCCAAAGGATTTACTGTCTTGCGCAAAGATTCTCCCACATTCATCCCACTTTATCTATTATGGCATTGCAGCATATGTTATATCACGAGGCAACAGCAAAACCGCCGTTGTTTGTCAACAGATAATTAAAAAGTGCTGAGAGACAAGGACAAATATTTTTGGGAGGTTGGTCCCTGGCAAGCTTCGCGCAGTGCATCATTGCCGTCTCTGGAATACCCGTGATAAGACTGCTCCTCTAATGATATGATAAACGATGGTTTGCAGCACAGGGGCTGTTGTCTGGGACTAGCCTGTAGGAACAGTGGATTGGACAACATCTTATCTGTGGAAATCAGGAAAGTTGTTGTATCTGGTGTGATTATAAGATGCAGGGCTCAAATAACTGTCAACAGTATGTACATTCATTGACTCCAGCACTGTGGAGATGGCGAGAGGAGTCCAACCGTTATCACAAACATCTGCAAAAGGAAGGCGTACAAATATGCCTCCCCCCACCCCCCCCCCCCACCCCCCATCCTCTCCCCTATATTTCCCTCCCCTTCCAGCCCCTGCTCTTCCCTCCTCTCTTTTTACAGTGTTTCCACACAGAGGCTTAAAATATGCCCCTTTATCTGAGCCGACCAGGCAGGGGAATGAAAGGACTGTCGGGCCTTAGAACCCTGGGAAACCGCCTGGCTGAACTGCCAGTGTCGAGCACACACACACACACACACACACACTCCAAAAGGAGGCAGAGTGAGACTGAGCTGACACATTACAATATCTTCTGATCAACAATAAACTTAATTCATTTAACCTTTTGCTGTGCAGAAGTTGGTGACGTCTGAGGAATAACAACCACGTCGGGGGGGGGAAAGAATAAATATGGAGCCCGTCGGTTAGTAAATCCTAGTTAATTTACCTTGTCAGAGAACAAGGAAGTATGTGTCCCTGGAGGCCATGTTGGATAGGAGTATACCGCCTTCACGGAATCTCTGCCATCAGTCTCCATCTCTCCCACAACACTGTCAGACCCACAGACTAGACTTAGAGACTCTCCACCTCAGACGAAAAACAACATTTGGAAATAATGACTGTTGCAGAATTATTCATGGGTGTAAGTGTTTTCTTTTTTTGGGGGGGGGGGGGGGGGCTATAATAACCTCGAACGTAAACCTGTGCTTCTCAACTCGCCTTCGCACTGAATGAACCGATAATCAACAAACAAACCGTCACAATGGGCGGCTAACTGATATCTGGCAGCAGCTCAAAGCACAGGGGGGAGACACACGGTCCGCACACAGGCCAGCAAACTGGCCACGTGCCCCTGCTCCCGCTCCTGAGACATCCAGGTACAGGCCTCTTGGCACCGGCCGGCGCGTTAAAGGGAGGCGGAAGTCGCCGGGAGAGAGGCACCTGGAGCACACGTGGGGCGACAGGGCTGACACCATTAAGCCCACCGGCCAAGCGAGAGGAGAGAGAAGGGACTCGTTAGTGGCTGTACTCGGAGGGAAGGCGAGCGGAAAGAAACAACCGTGTCGTAGGACGGACGACGACGCGTTTGTTTCGCTTAAACAGGACCGGCAAGCCAAAACACAGACACACACACGCGCGCGCAGGCACTCATCACCCAGACACACACACACACACACTCAGGCAGCCCCAGTGAGGATTTCATCAGCAGTAAAAATGTGAAGGTAATTGCTTGTGATGGTGAGAAAGCTTGAGTGCAGCAGCAGCGGTGGCAAGACGGACGGAAGGACGGAGGGAACATTTTGTTCTCCCTGTGCGGGCCCTGAACTCTCATATTGTTCCTGGTGAAGCTGGGTGTCATTCATGATTCAAGGGCCCTGCCTCTCCACGAGGGAACAGGACAGTGCCATCGTGACATCCTCTGCACTCGTTTCTCAAAGAACGTCAAATCAAACATGCATGAGCCAGTGACAGGCTAGGCACGTCGGTTCCCCTCCTCTTGCTCTGCTCTCTGTTTTTCTCTGCACTCTCCTTCTAAAGCTCCTTCTCCCCCTCCTTTTCTTCCTGGTTGAAAAAGCACTTTTCAAAAAACACTGAGGCTCCCAGATTCTTCACCAGTTTCTGAATGAGGACAATGCTCATACAAGTAAGTATGTAGTCTAGCCTATATGCCCCATCCCCTCCCCAAAGTACACCATAACAGGACACATTATCAAACCATACTGAGCATTACACGACACTTCCTCTAAAAGGCTGGAAGTGAACGCTGGAACCCAGGGAACCTTCTGTGAGCAGGTGCACGTTCAGCTGCCAAATGACTGCTTGAAGAATGCAGTACTGCGTATAGCAGTGAACGGCAGACACAAGCGTTTAGAAAACGAAAATACTAGATATGCTGAAAACGAGTGAGAAACACAGAGAAGGAGAAACAAAGGCTGACTTAACAGTAGAACAGTAGTGGGTGGGTTCGCCCGACGGCGAGACAGCAGACTGCAAAAACCCACGCCGAGTGAACGGCTGCCAAGTGTTTCGCAACACTTCACAATAGAACCCTAACAGTTACGGAAATGTCAAACTGTCAAAACATTGATTTGTGTTCAACAGGTTTTAAATGCTTTACAGGCTGTGGCTGCGGCACCAGGACATATGAACCGGGGGAGGAGAGGAGGGGAACTGTGAAAGTTTCAAGATGATGAGCAACAGGAGCATGTTCAAGCCTAATGTTTCGGTGTTCCTAGCTACACAAGACATAACCTCTGGGCACCACTCCAGGGTAAATGTCCCTAACCAGGTGTGAGTCGTTATTCCTTTATACTCTTTCCACAATATGGTAATGAATGTCTTAAATATTGCCATGCAGAAAACTAAAGAGACATTTATAAAGGTGAAGTGTACTTAATAAAGTGCATAATATGTTCAGATATGATCCAAGTTGCAATGTCCATTTTTCAAGTGCTGTATTTTAGCTGTGCTTCACGTCAGTCTGAAGACAGAGGGGGCAGCAACATTAGCAGCCGGATAGACAGTGTGTTGGCTGCTTGAAGGTCCTAGGTATGTCTTTTATACACAGTATTACAAGTTACTACACACAAGTAGCGACCCGTTCTCACACAGATCAATTTCAGCTGCCAACAATCAGATTATCCACTTCTTCCCCTTATCTGACTTTAGTGCCAGGCCGCAGTTTACAAATAACGAGCTGTAGCCTATTCTCACTCTTTTTCTACAGTTGAGTTTTTCCGCTACTAAGTACCCTACCCTGCCTTTTCCACCGGACCGAGTCAAGAGAGAAAACTGCAGAACTATTAAGCTACAACATGAGAACCCCTTCTACCCCGATTGGCCTCATACTGTATGAGTCATACATACACAGGAATGCAACGGTATAGTCCGTCACACCGGCAAAATGTAACGACATTTAATATCTGCTAAAAGGTTTGCGTTAGATGAGCTGCTCTGAGGCCAATAGCACCTATCAGTGGTTGGAACACCACAAACGCCTATCAATGCCTACATTTACAGCATGCGAGCGGGAGATACAACAGTGATTCACGATGTAACAAAACAACAATAGTGTGACTTTGTAATTGCTTTACAACAGGTAGGCTATTTTGGAAAACAGGTAACTCTGTAAGTATGGCTGGACTGTTAGCTAACTGACATATTCGCGGCTTAACATTTCTTCTCTATTAAAGATCAACAATTAGAGGTAGGCTAAAATCATGTATCACTCAATACCCGCGTAAATGCAGCAGTTCCAGGCTACAATAATAAACCCTACTATTTTGAAGACTTTTAGTGCACCTCTCTCCCGATTGTTTATGCGAGGTCGGGGGCATAGAGCTCAAGCAATTTCTCAGTGTGGGCTAAGGACAACCCACATGCACGCATTTAGCTTACTACACGTAACCTACAAATCAAAACTGACTTCAATGTGTAATCACAACTAACTACAAGCTGTAAGACAAACATGTAAAATAGCGTTGGCTAATGGCAATACGTTTTGATTCTAGGTTCGGGGTTACCCCATTGTTAGCGGAGGGTAGCCCTATGTCCAGCAAGTGGCGAACACATCTATCTAAAGCCATTCGTACACAAAACCTACAGCAAGGCGTGATTAGACGGACACGTAACTTACTTTCAGGTACGACTTCAATAAGGAGATGATATCCTCTTTGTTTTTAAGCCTCTCGATTCCAGCGTACCTTTTAAATATACGATTACAGGATCAAATGCCTGAGAATAGCGCCCTACGTTGGTGTGTGAGTGACTGAATCAACTACCGTGGAGCACCGCAAGTTGAAGTGTCAAATTACACTGGCTATTCAGTTACCAGAGAGCCATGCTTAGTGGTTGCTGACAAAATATGTCCCAGACTCCAGAGGGAGAGACGTTGGAATACCTCGGTTGGGTGTGAGCTTCTATAGCCTATGGTGTAGCGTGATTTTGTACATTGATTCTTTTTTTATTAGCCATACTGTGTGAGAGTATTTTCCACACTACTTCAACTATCTATTTATGATAGCCTGTGTGATGTGGGAAAATAGTGTATTTTTTACATCAAAAAGATAACGTTATTAACCTAATAACAATGGTCATTATAAACAATTATAATTAATAGGCTAATATACGCCATGTTGGCCAGTTAAGAATAACAACAATTATAGAATGTACAGGTCCGTTAAAATGCAAACATAATTATTTGTAATTATTTTGTATTAGGCTAACTATCATAATTGAGCATCGACACAGGCTGTTATATATAGGCTAATAGTTATTAAAAAAAACTTTGATCGGTATCTGATTGTGATTGTTGATTGATGTAGGTTAGATCCTTTATGTATTTGTATAATATGCATGTCATAATTGCTGTATTATCTGCTGTCCTTGTATTGTGGCTAAGACGCTAGGCATAGGCTATCAGCTTCCGTATTTTGCGGATCACCGATCTCCGATGGAAGCCTCGGAATAACAAAGACATGTTTGAGAGCAGCGGCGGTGGCTCCAGCGGCAGGCTGGGCTGAGCGGTGACGTCAAGGAACAATGTCTCTCCCGACTAACACGCACGCATGCAAGCACACAATCACACACGCCAGGCTCTCCTCAACTAGTGAAGCGAGGCTGAACTGGCCAGAGGGAGGGCCAAGCAGTTCCTAAGCTTGAGCAGTCCATCAGATAAAATGTCGCTCCTTCTGCGGTGCTTTATTCTTCTTCCCCTCTACCTCATATAAGTTAAATCCGTGCAGCTTCTCTTAAAGTTGTTTATTATTATTATTACGTTTCAATACTGTAATTAGCCATGTAATTCTACCCAACAGTGTGCTAAGTGCCCTATCTTTGTAGTGGTGGTGGATAGCTACACCAGGACTGAAATTTCAAGCTTGTCCGTCCAAAAAACTTCTAAGTCCATTAGCCACTACTTTCCCCGAGCTTGGAACAGTTCCTTAAAGGGGGGTAAAGCCCGTCCATGACCCCCAGTGCTAACTGCAATCTTCCCTTTTCCTTCCTTCGGGGCTTCTGACAGTAATGTGGTTGGGGGTGTGTGTGGAAGGGGTGGTGGCGGGCAGCCTGGCCGTCTCTGTCACAGAGCAGAGTGTCTCAAGGACGCCCTGGCCTCCTGGTGGGGACTGTTATCCTCCCTGACGGGGATAAATGTGGCCGGTGACATCACTAACTCCGGCAGTCAGTCATTTTTATTTCGGGGGGCCGTTTCTTAGAAGGAGATTGTGTTCGTTCAGAGGCACAGGGTGACTGAAGGGGGAGGGGGAGCAGACAGCGGTCAATGTCACTGCGGTCCGGCAGTGAACTTGCGGCCTGATTTGTTTCTGGCTCGTCTGAATGATGACTTCTATCTGTAACATTCATCTGCGTGAATGATCTTGATATCTCTCATCTTGTAGCCTGCTTTCTGTGGATCTCAGAGATTACAGCTTTGACAATACATGCCTATATTACATATAGTATGTCATCATTTGCCCGATTTTTTTTAACCTAATGTACCTAGTTACACCAGTTTTTTTTAGGAAAGGTCAGAAAACGAGGTGTTCAGGAGTGTCTTACATGAATAGTGGCAGGGTTGTGGTGACCACAGCAACGAAGCATGTGCACACTTTTGTAGCTCACTGCCGTATACTTTTCACAGGGATCCTAATGTGTTCTGGCTCATCCATCACATTTTTTGTGATGTCATCTGAAGGGGACAGGGTTCACTAGTATCCAGGAGACCTGCAACCAGTCCTTGAGCTGCACTCTCTTCTTCAAAGCCAGCTTGTAGTCAGAGCTAACCCAAGCATTCATAGCAAGAAGCAAAGCTCAGGTTCTCCATAACAATATGGCCAGATGGCTGCCAGGAAGATGGATGGGTTGTAGGTGGGGTGACTTGGGCTTGACTTGGCTGTGTGTATAATGCCAAACACAGATTCAGAGCAGTCTGAGTGGATGTATCAGCACAGAGAACAAAGAGTCTGTTCAGAGTGAAGTGTGTTCCAACAAGGCAAAACACTATCAAAGGAGCCAACGAAAAGTATCCAACTAGCTGTGTTGACATTTGTTCTGATTGACAGATGTACAGTATTTCAATCACAAGATAATTCAACATTACCGCTCCCTGCACTTCTCAGTCTGCGCTTTTTCATGAAGAGGACCGGCTCTCCTCTGAGTGTGAGTCTGTGTGTGACAAGAGTGATGGATGCTGCTGGGGCTTCATATAGCTACATGATGGAGGGAGACTTTCAGTTGTGCTGACATCAGCCTCTCCCATTCAAACAGAGGTTTGACGGCTGTTTATAACTGCTACCTGCAAACCTACCGCCAGGCTCTGCTCTAGACACCACCGAGAAAATACTTCCTGGCACCTCTGTGTTCAAGTTGCAGGTAGGTAAAATGCTACGATGGTGTATTAATAAAGCAGGAGACAGTGAGTGTGTTTGTGAGAAGATGTCTGCAGGGTTAAAGGAGACTGAATGGATCAGCTCCCACTGAGAAAGGCAGAGAAACACTATGTGAAAACAAGACGAGAGAAATCCGGTCGAGTACCCTATTGATTCTTCCCTGAGCTGAGAAAAGGAGAGGAAGAGGGGAAGAGGGACAGAAAACAGATGCGACCGACTGCCAGCTTTAGTGAGTTTGTACGGCCTTTAAGAAATGGACCGCGTCTCCATCTCTCTCTTTTCCTCTCGCTCCCTTTCTCTCCTCACTGCCCTCTTCTCTCTTTCTCTTGCCATCCATCCCTCCCTCTCTCCATCCATCCATCCCCCCCCCCTCCCTCTCTCCTGCTCTGTGTGTAGACTGTGAGTGGTGACCGATAAAGCAGACAACTCGGGCCCCATGCTGACTAGCTTGGCTGGCTGTGAGAGGCAGAGAGGCAATCAATGAGTGCTCACAATACAGCTCCAGCATCCAGATAGCTAACAGCTCCCTCAGGCTACAAGAAGGAGGTGGGGATGAAAGAGTGGGAGATGGAGAGGGAAGGTGGAGAGGGGGGGGGGGGGGGGAGGGTTTGTAGCTTACAGGTTTAAAAATGTTGACGGGTGGTAAAACATTTTTTGCTGTGGCATGCGCGTAACCATAAGAAAACAAAAACCACATCATGCTCCTTCCCTCATTCTAGTCTTGCATGACTTGAGCAGAAGCAGTCACTTTGAGAGATATTTCTTCTATTATAATATTGGGGTTGAAAGGAATGGCGGTCCTTCAGCCAGTGCTTGGGGTGACGGTTGCAGTGATGATGCTATTTATAGGCTTCTTCCCCTCATGGTGGCTCTGTGGCATGTTTGGCCCATGTGTGCATGCATGCGTATGTGCAAGCCTTGTTCGGAGCCTTTTTTCCCCTTCCTTATGCAATGCGGTTTCTGACCTTGGAGGCAACACAAACCAGAGGGAGCGCGTGAGTTGAGTAAGTGTTCTCTTCAACCTCTTTGTCATCCTTGACTGCACCGTCGACCACCTAACTCCCAGAGCTCCTTTCTGGAAGACAAAGCTATAGGAACCCCTGGTCAAGTCTTGTTTGTGCATTGTTTCAGACGTAGCATTACAACCATACAACCGCCAATACAACCAAAAGGGAAAGGGAGGGATTACGTGTGTTACTCTCAACAAGAATCAACCTCTGTACGAGGATTGTTTTGATATTTAAGCGGAAGGATGAACGATATTGCCATAAGGGGCCTGACCAAAAAAAAGAAAGTACATTTTCTCAGAAGCTAACCCGTTCTAAAACAGGAGCTTAAGAGAGACACCTAGCAGACAAGCCACCCAGGGTAGAGCCAATTCCTCACGATGACATTCATATAATAGCTCTGGTGCACAAAACAACTTTGTATTGATCGGCATAACCTTTTAAGCCAGTCGATCGCTGCACTCCAACTCAGTAGGATGCCTCAGTGTTGGCATGTTTTGAAGCAGAGTTTAGTTGCAGAATTACGCATGAAAATAATGTTTGTGTGCGTGTGTGTTTCACACTTCTTTCGGTGTACCACAGCCGCAGACAAGATAGATGTATAAGCATTGTGTTTGCATGATTCCATCACGCTTAGAAACCAACTAGCTGCTGTGACTCATGCTCAAAGCACATTTTTGAGGCCATTACAGAAAGACTGTCGCTTCATCTTGACTTGGAGCCTGAATTAGAGACAGCAACATGAGCCAAGTGTAGTTGGAACAAAAATCGTTGGGATGCAAACCAGGCAGCCTATGCTGTTTGAGACCACTGGAGAGACTTGACAAAATAGGATGATGCCACTCAACAAACAAATCGCAATGAACAGACAACTCAATGCACCACTCAACCACCCTACTTCGAAAACAGGAAAGTATCAGGCACTAAAGAGCCTTCTATTCGTGTCTCTCAGGGTTGAGTATGTTCTGTGTTTGAGTGCCGCATGTGTCTTAGAGCTTTGCAGTTACAGAGCAGCAGGAGCAAGTATTGAATCTCCTCCAGAGAAAATAAATAACGCCCTTGTCTGCGAGTGACCAGCGTTTTCTCCCAGACTTTCAAAGCAGATCGAGTTACTGAGGGCCCTGACAGGAGCAGACAGGTTGTGTCTGAAAGAAATACCTTCCCATGCATGACATCACTCTGCCTGTAGGAGAGCTCCAGGAGACAAACCAAGGCACGGTTCACTCCCAGAAGGCAATGCTCCGTCCAAGCTTCCTGTTATGACCTCTTCTCCTGACTATTCTCTAAGAATGTTAAAACTTTCAGAACATTTCGTTCTTTTTCTCCAAATCTCACCCAGATCTAATTTTCTGATTGTATTGAGAGCTCAAGTTCAAATCAAAACATGGAGGAAGTCCTTCAGAATGGGATAAGGAAAGGCAAGACTGGGACTGTCATGCACAAAAGCCAGAGTTCGCACATGCACGCACACACACACACACACACACACACACACACACGTAAACACACACAGAGACACACACAGTCACACATAAAAGGCCGCTTGGTGCAGTAGTATTACCTCAGAGTCGATTGCTGAAATTAACTCCCACTCTATTTCCAACGAGGGTGGTCTCCCTTGGGCTCTCCGGGTGACATTAAAGGGATTTGCCCGTGAAGATCTGACTCTATTACAGGAGATAATTCTTCCCAGACAGCCCAGACAGGCAGAGTTCATGCCTGAGAAAAGCTGGTCGCTCACCAGTTGCTACAGGCAGCATCTCAATTATCTACGGAGGCTTTCTTCTCTCTGCCTCTCCTCCTTGATTTGGATAGTGATGTCAGAGAAGACATCTCTGAGACCAGTGTACAAGATGCCCACGTGACCGGGGCTCTTCCTGTTGCGTTTTGGTTTGACTTTCCACAACCAAAATGACTGTCAGGTACTGGAGAGGAGAGGCTACTTGGAACTTAACACCGACTAACGTCTCATCCTAATGTATTAAAATTCCCTCTGAAACAACAGAGGACACTGCCACCTACTGTTCGGGTTGGGGAAGTGGTTTTGGGGTGGGTGGGGGGTCAGATGCCACAGGGGTAGGTGTAGAGAGCGTTAAATAACACTTGGTTACTGAGGCCAGTTACATTCATAAAACTGATGTGTTACGTGTGGGATAGCATTAGCGTCACACACAGTGAGAGCTCTTAGCCTATGGTCTAAAATGGGCTTTTGCACAGTGAGTAAACTTGGACTTTGACAAGGGAGTACATTGTTTTCTGAGCATTAGCAATTAATTTCCTCGTCCATGTCTTCGTATCCCCAGGGCTGTGACTGTAAATTCCCGGCAGTAAAAGCAAGAGCAGAATAAACAAAGAGCCAAGAGTGGACTCTGAACTCTCCACCTTTTTCGGGGAACAGTAAACTTTCTTTGTAGCCCCCTCACTACTGCCTATCTTCTGTAAACAGTGAGTCATCTTTGGAGAAGACAGTCCTCCTGAACCATGACACGATCTTCCGTGGGCCCTCAGCAACTCCTACCACCTCCCATGCGGGCGCTTCCAGGGACCAGAGCCTGGTACCATGTGACCAGTTCAACTCCCTGTCACCCTGCAGTGCTCCTCAGAAGCAGGCCCCTGTTTGGAACATGTTGCCTGGCAACGTCCTCTGTAAACGCTGCACCTGGCAACTCCTACAGGAAACAGTAATTTGTCTCTGGAGAAACAAGGGTGGAGGGTTGGTGGTAGTGATGGTGATGTATGTGTGTGTGTACAGGGGGTGGGTGACTGTGGTAACCTACACATTCTGTCCATTTCCCACTTTTGGAATCCTACGCAGTCCCGTCAACCCCCCACCCCCACAAAGGGCAGTCTCAAACCAATCAACCGCCCCTCTGATTTACAACAGAAGGGTGGGGGGTGCAGTACATGCCATTACCGACCACCCCACACTGCCTCTCTGTCTCATCCATTTTCTGTTATTGTTGGCAGTTGAGCTGAAGCCCCAGTATTGATCCGTCACTCCGGGAGAAGATAAGGTGGGGAATCGAGATGGATTCCATATCTATTATCTAATGGAATTCCTCCTCCTAGAAAGGGCTATAGATTTTCTGCCATTGAACCTGTGAAACTCAGAGAGGCTGGGCGAGAGAGAGAGAGAGAGAGAGAGAGAGAGAGAGAGAGAGAGAGAGAGAGAGAGAGAGAGACAGACAGAGAAGGGGGGGGGGGTCTGTGTATGTGTTGTGTGGTGGGGGGGACCTAAGTGACACTGTTGTCGGACAGATAACTGCAGCTGGCACAACACAGAGGAGTGTCAGAGGGACTTTGGCTGCATGCTATGGGTGTGAGCAGGGAAATACGCCCCACTCGGAAATGGATATTTACCCGGAGCACTCACCGTGACTCCTGCTATCTGAGGACGCACGCCAGCTCACTCGTTCACAACCTCCCTCGCGCGCGCACCAAAAGACACGCGGTAGAAAGATGGAGGAACAGAGAAAGAGGGAGCAGAACAGGGGTAGTTCTTGAAAGAGCACATCCGGCTGGCGAGAGGCTGGTCCGATCTGCCTGCCGACTTGTCTCTGTCCATCTGTCTGTCCAGCTACTGGAGCAGTCTGTCTGCTTTCACGTTGCTTCATCACAACATCAAGGAAGCTGTTTAGATCCTCTTTTTTAATCAAAAACAGATAAGCATTGGCTGACCTCATGCTCCTAAAAGCCTAGTATTTCATATTTAATACCCAACAGACAGCCATATTTCATCCTTAACTAGGAACCCTTTACAGAGTGTTGGAGGGGAATCACTGGCACCGTCGTGTACCGGTCTCCTGACGGGATCCAAGCGTCGTGTGCAATAGCAGCAAGTCCCACATGGGGATTCACAGAACCTCCAAGACAAAATGGAGTATATTAAAAACGTTAAATATAATCCAACCCCATCCGAGAGCCCGTCGTCCCACTCTGTCGGAAGTGGGAGTCGGAAGGAGCTGCTCCGCCACAGAGTCATTGTGACAGAAAGGGCGTTCCCCGGGAAATAAGAAATCAATTCGTTTTTTCTTAGCGGAGGGAAAGAATTGTGCTACGCTTGAGCTATCTGGGTTGATAAGGGCCAGTCTAATCTGGGCCCGGTGCAGATGCATACATTGTGTTCTGAGTGATTGCTGATAAGGAGGAGCAGCCTTTGCTACTGTCTAGGTCATATCTTGCATCTGGCAGTATATTGGGTGGGGACTGCACGACATGCTGTTCAACGGTGTATGGTTTGGTATATGCTCATTATTTTGGTGAATGGGTGGGGATACATACACACACACACACACACACACACATACCTACAAGCATGCACAAACATACAAGCACACACAGATCCATGTACTTCAGTGCAGGCAGGCAGGCACACACACACACACACACAGTTTGTACCTAGACGACAGCAGAGGTACAGAAGCAGGGCCTCCTCTCTTGAGGTGACAACCTTAGTGGGTAAATGAATGTTAGCTGTAATTAGAGGCCTAAGTAGTAGCATCGAACAGCGAGCCCAGAGCCCAGACAGGTCAGGAGTTTACCATGCATCACCAGGATTACCTTCCCACATCCGCACACACACACTCCGGCACGCAAGGACGTCTCGAGGGCAGGGAGGGACACACGAAATACTGTCTCCACAGTCAGAATCCAAGATGAGAGGTCTCAAGAAAGGAACATCGGCAAGGAAAAACTGGTACACCACAGCGTTTTACATGCTGAAAAATGAACATTTATCTTGCTAGCATGGCAGTGTTTGTTGAAAGACTGGGTAAGAGCCAGTATTCAAGACACACCAATGAAGTAGATTGATATGGCACTTTCTTTTTCGTCCAGTTGCCGTGGAACACTCTTGAGAGACCCCTGCTGGTGTCGGACGCAGTGTAAACGCAACACAGGAATAGGATGGGACTGGAGGGTTTAACTGCAAACAGACAAACAGACCTGTGGTATCACAGCCGACTCGAGGGAGAAAACACACACATTTAGGCTGAATATGTCTCTCTGCCATCGGCAAGCAGCTACCCTGAGCAGTATCAGTGGATAGAGAAAAGGATTGTGAGGCCCTGTGTGTGTGTGTGTGTGTGTGTGTGTGTGTGTGTGTGTGTGTGTGTTTTAGTGTCCTGTGGCGTCCAAAATCAACTGCCTGTGAAAATGAGGAGGAGGTAGAAGTGTGCAGGGAGGTAGAGAAGTAATGGAGAGGGAGGAAGGCAAAGAAAGGCAAGGAAACATAGAAAGCGAAGGAGGGAAGGGAAGTATGTGTGTTTGCGCGTGTGAGTTGGGGGTCGGTCTCTGACAGGTATTGATTCAGGAGGTCTCCCATGGGGAATAGACACAGCTCTAATCCAACACTGACACACAATTCACTGAGAGTCAGAGAAAGCGAGCGAGAAAGAGCGATAGACAGAAAGAAAAAGAGAGAAAGAGAAAGAAAGAGGGAGTGTGGAGAGGCTGACGAAAAGGGGAGGGAGAGGCGAGCGGAGGGATAGTGAGAGAGGAGGTCTCAAGTCAGGGATGAAAGAGGGATGTAGACAGGGGTTGGAGCGGAGCGACGGATAGAGGGACGAGAGGAAAAGCAGAAGGAGGGGAGGGAATGCGGGACGTTGATTGAGTGGAGTGACAGAGAGGAGGTGGGGAAGGAAAAGAGAAAAAGAGAAACGAGGGAGGATGGAAACGAAGGTGTGGAGGAGTTAGTGCCTCCTCACATTCTGTTCAGCCCTCTCAAGGCAAGAATCCGACAGGAAAGGAAAAGGAAAACAACAAGTCACCTTAAAATTATAATTTTGTCTTCATTCGAAACCAGTCCTTTCAATGATTTGTCTTCTCAGTGTCGTCTTTGTTATGTATTAACGAGCTGAGGTTTGTGTGTGTGTCTGTCTTTGCTGGAGTGTGGAAGAGGCATTAGTTGAACGTGACAGTGAACTTAATTGGACATAATCAACTTTTCTCCATCTTGGCCAACCACAACGCTGACCTGCATTCCCTCCATGTGAATCAGACAGCACCCTCTTTTGGCAGGGCAGCGCAACCACACGTGCGGGGGGCCACTGTTTTTGAAATGTCGCACGCAAACTTTTTCGGACTGACGTGTCAACATTTGGTACACTGGAATATTCGGCGTCCTCCTATTATAAACAGGGGTTTCCATGGCAACCATCGGTCTTTTGGCATGAGAGTTTTGATCAAACCTCCTCCACACACAAACACACACACACACACACAGGAAAGAGCACAGCTTAGTTAACGGATCCCTCGACAATAGTGCACAGCTTGCACCGAGCGAATGAAACGAACACCAGAAACACCTTCCCCGAGCAAACTGTTACATCAGCCAGATCTGTCCGAGTCTCCACATCACATCTGCTTCTGTTATTAGACTTTGAGAGAGTCCTGCTGTTAGGGGGCTGAAAACCATCTCCGACCTCGCTTCTTATCTTCCCCTCCTCCATTACTCATTCTCCTTCCCTCTTTATGCTGCAGCAGTCTCTCCTTCTCTCCCTCATTTCTCTGTCTTTTTCTATATCTTTCTCTCACGCTCATCCAGAGGGATGAGGATAGTTATGCTACACAAAAACATACAATTGACCCACAGACATTTTGTGGCTTTAGCGCCACACAAACGCTGATCAATAATTTTAGGATAGTACAAAAAAAAACAACGGTAGACTAATGAAACGTACCATCCCCATCAAGGGAGAGCTCATGAGTGTCTATGAGCTATTGTGTATTGGTATGTGGATTGTATACTTTCTCACAACATTTGGTTATTGAAATTCTCCTTGAAGCCTTTACTTTAAATGACTTTTGTTCAACCTTTATCTGCAGCAATGACTACCTGTTAGTGTGTGGTACAGGGTCTTGCAGTGAGCAAGCAGCTGAGGAGATTGATACTGTCTCGGCTGACAGGGGTGAGAGTCTAATGGAATACAGAACATTATATTATAATGCCCCTCGTGTCTGTTTGCCAATACAACCTTGCTTGTCAAAAGCTCCTAAGTGGCATAATTACTTGTACAACCTTCTGGAGGTCATACTCACTTGTCCACCATTAGAGTCAGTGTAAGCAGTTCTGAACGGCACACGTGTGGGAGGTCTGTCCCACTCGGTCTCTATCCCTCCCTCAATGTCTTGACTTCCTCCCTCCCTCTCTCTGCCTCTCTCCCTCTCTCTCCTCTTCTCTCTCTGCCTCTCCCTCTCTCTCCTCTTCTCTCTCTGCCTCTCCCTCTCTCTCCTCTTCTCTCTCTGCCTCTCCCTCTCTCTCCTCTTCTCTCTCTGCCTCTCTCTCTCTCTCTCTTCTTCTCTCTCTGCCTCTCTCATGAGAGCTGTCACACTCCCTTTGGTGTCCTGCTGTTGGTAAAGTATTTGCCAGCCTCTGCCTGAGGGCATATGATGTAAGAGCTTTCATTTTTTAACAATTATATCCCTAACACAAGCCAGACCAAAGAGGTTTATTTTCTGCTGACTAGGACAATAGTCCAAGGCATGAAAGGCAACAACATTAGCTCCATATGGCGGAGATCCGATATTTGAAATAACACCCAGGCCAGAATTCTGTTGACGCCACAAACTGAAATTAGATTGGCAGTCTTGTCAAAAGCTGACAATTTGTGTACCATTGAAGTTATAGAAAGCATTAAAATACTTAAAGTTTTATATAACTGGCAGAGCAGAAAAGAACATGTGTGAGTCATACCCGTGAATCAGTGACAGTTACAGTTAGGAGAGACAGCAAGCATGCCAGACTGTTTAGACCATCAACACCATGCACCACAGCGTTTTGCGTTGCCAAACACCAGTGTAGGGCCAACATAAACCGTGGTTGGCCGGACCAGTATCAAACTGGCTAGCTTCCAGGCTAACTAAGCATTCGAGCCTAGTGAGCTGTCCTTCTCAACAGCCCTCCATCTGTCATTGGGAAGCGGCAGTGTCCACCCCCACCCCCCAACCCTCCAGGTAGCGACTCTGGTGTCTGCCCAGCCGGACAGCTAGGTCATTATTACAGGAAGAGGAGGGCCTCGGAGAGAGGCTGTGTGTGTGTGTGTGTGTGTGTGTGGGGGGGGGGGGGGAGGTCTCCTCTCTCTCTCTTTAGTCCCAGTTTGGCGCTAAACTCTGGCTCGCTAAAAGCTATCTTGCCGCTTGTCAGCCCTCACAGAGACCTAATGCATTCCCGCTAATTAAACAGTACCCGAAGGGCAGGTTAAGATCGGGCACATTAAAAGCGGAGAGGCCTTGCTACATGTTCTGATGCAGAGCTGTGAACGTGTCTTATGGCTGCACAGAGGGAGAGGTGAGCAGGTGACCAGGAACAGCAGGATGTACTCAGTGAGGTGAGTCAAAATTCTCCTCGGAAAGCATTCCTTTTTCGGTAAAGATTGGAACAGGAACTTGGGACAAAAAAAGAAGAAAGCAAATTCTTGTCACTGTATTCATCTACAGTATGTTTACAGCATTTACAATAACTCATACTTGCCACGACAGTCATCTGTTAACTAAATGTCCATTCATACATTTTGTTCCTCATATTGTAAAGCCAATAATCCACAGGGTGTCACTGAATAATGTTCTGTTTCTACAACCGTCTTTGAGAACACTCCCCTGTATCCTGGTCATGGTCACGCCACATATCGCTGCTGACCCACAAGCCCCTTTTTGCCAATTTGCATAAATCACACTCTAAATCTGACAGTTACTAGGCAGCACGAGCGAGGACACGGCCAGCCCCCGTGCAGAAACCAGGCCACCAACCCAGAGAGCAGGGAGGCCTGTGCCTGCCTGCCACAGTGACAAATGTGTCCAGAGCTGACTCTCACCGCCTCCTCCTGTGTGTGTGTGTGTGTGTGTGTGTGTGTGTGCGTGTATGTGTGTGTCTGTCTGTTTGTGTGTGTGTGTATGTCGTGTTTTCCTGTGTGACAAGACAAAAAAGGATAAGGTGCTTTAGGCTGAAAATAAAGCCTTGACATCGATCTACGCATGCCCCTGATTTAATGTGAACAACAGCATCCGGCACAGCAGAACTCAGAAGAAAGGGGTGCCATGTCTGTATGTGTGAAGAAGAGCTGGAGCACTGATTGGTCACATCAAGGTGACTGGTGGCCGAGTCCAAGTCCTCCCCCTCATGCCTGGCCAGGGACAGGGGCAGTTGGAGATGTATCAGAGCATTGTGGCAGGCTGTGAGTCTTGGCTGAGAGGCGCAGTGGGGGACATTAACAGCCTCCCGCTGCCTCGCGCAACCTCACAAGACTTGCAACCATTTCACGCAGCCTCGAACAACTTCACAATGCCTCCGACAACCTCTCGTTGCCTTCAACTGCATCGCTCTGCATCCACCCGTTTCCAACCGCATCGCACTGCATCCACCTTCCTCCAACAGCAACGCACTGTCTTTCCACTAGCCAGGGTGAGGTTGCAAAAGAGGAGTAGCATCTTGGTCTTTGACTCACTAGTTTGAAGTTAGTTACCTTAAGTATGGTACTGAAATGTAAATACAAGCACTGGAAAAAGGACAAAAAGCATTCCCCAAATCATTATCCATCCAATTGCAAAGTAGAAGACACCGTAGAGAATAAAAGCCCAAGTGACTGAGAACATTTTATCATCATAATGAGAATGATAAAACCACCACATCTAATTGCGTCATGTGCCTTTGAAAACGTTCATCTTCAAACTCGTTGAAGCGAGTCCTTCAACAAAGCCAAAGCACTCGATACTGAGGATGAGATGAGTTTCTGAGCACTTGGAGGAGTCCAATTTGGAAACTCCATTTGGCTCAAGAGTGTCTCCCCTTCCAATTAGATGAGAGCTGAGGCTTACTGTTGAGCGAGGCAAATCTGAAGTGACACTCTGAAAACAACATGGAGAGCATGGATGAGTCAAGCAGAGCGTGACAGCCCTGTCATTATCTTACAGTAGATGGACCACTTGGCCCCCCCCACTCCCTTAGGGAGGAGACGCTGGAAATAAAACCCTACATAGACTGTGTCAATGCCGACGAGAGACATGAACACTCGCCATTATTAATATTTATCTCTGTGTTTGACGACGCTGTTGACCAGACTGAACCGCCAGATTGTGCTAATGGGGGGGGGGGGGGGAGGACACCTAGGTGACTGTTGGTGTGACTCAAATCCAAACGAATGATCCTTTTTGAATCATTCGAATCATTCCTTTTTGAATTGTGTCTGTTTTTGCACACACATCGCTGTGTCTAATTCAATAAAGTACAGAGGAGTTCAAGGCCCATGGGAGGAGAAGTGAGGAGTCCTTGGCTGTGGGTCGTGCGAGGATGATGTCACGGGGTCTGCCGCCCCTGGCGTTACGCCCTGTTCTGACACCGCAACTGTTTACACAGCCCTCTCCAGAGAGACACTCACATTGCAACACCCAGGCAGGACCCTGCACATTTACGTAACACCATCTGTGTGTGAGTGTATGTGTGCATGTGTGGTACACAGGGAGAGGGGAGAGGGAAGGAGATAAAGGGGGTGAGAGAGAGAATGAGAACGACATGAGACAAAAACGAAAACCAGAGAAAGGATGAAAGATGGAGGGAGAGAGAGGGCGGGAGAGAGTGTACAGTACTTCAGCTGTGTTTCAGGTCTGTCTGTTAACTGAATGGTGAAACAATAAGACATATCCTCTCTTTTGATGCTGTTATGGTGGCGGATTAACATTGCAGACATGAAAGGCGCTTCTACAAACAAGTTTTCACAGCTGTTAGTCACAACAGCCAAAGCCTTAATGCGCTGCCCTTACTCCCTCGCAACACAACCCTGATCCTATATGGGAATTAAAACAACATTGAAGTGTCACTTTCCTATTTAAAATAGTGATTCATTTTTTAACCTTTCCTGATTCAGCTCCAAATATGAAGAATGAAGATGAAGAACAGTGATTGTGTCACTTCAACACAAGAGGAGACTGACTGGTTGGTTAACCCAATCAGGATTCAGGTGGAAACGTTTAGTAGTGCTCTGACAATCCCACGCTTCAAAAGTACTTTTGATGTTTCCCGTATGTTTTTCCAGGCCACTCACGCATCAGTGGTTAGGTGAAAAACATGGACTCTAAGACAATATTAGAAACGATGCCTGCAGGCGTTTCTTTGAAGCTGAACGCCAGCCACAGCCAGACAGCCAATTGATAGCGTGCTACTCTCACCATTTACACTGACAATGCTGGCCTTCAGCTGGATATACAAAACAACTTTTTCCTCCAAACCCCTGTCAACTCTGGCTAATCAGAACGTGGGTGTCTGGATGATCCTGTGGGACTATTCACTTTTCTTCATGTTTGGTTGTACTGGCCCCCTCCATTAAAGGGTATTCAATTCAAATGTGAGTCTGGCCTTGTAGTTACGTTCTTTAAAATAATGTATGGCATCCAATGATTCTGAACACGGACAAAAAAACATTCAGCCTAACAGATAGGCTAGAGGCTTCATGTTGACTCGTCTCCACATGCATCCGCATCAGTATCGCGTAGCTCATATCTCATCCCTTCAACCAGGGTTGTCACTGTGTCACATATATCTTAGATTTGAATCTGTCTGGCCCATAAACACCAGTCTTGGATTGAATCATAGCTGGACATCGGAATCATATCCTGAATGAGTCATTGGGTATTCACAAGCTTTTATGCCACCACTCAAAACTCATGGGGGGGTTGTTTTCTCAAAGGAATGGTCCTCTTATTACAACGCGACCCAATCTTGACAAGCAAGTCACTAGCCATAAATGTGAAAACTGTGCTTTTACATCCAGAAGCATTGTGACATTTCTCAATGTCACATTTTGGGGGCTTCTTCATTGGCGTTTCCTAATCAAACATGGTTGAATCAAAGAGATTCTTGGCAGACTTCAAGTTAATTTGACGGTTCACTGCCGATGGATGGGCAACACCTTTCTGGTGTTCCAAGATATACATTTTTTATAGCATCTCGTTTTGTTCCTGCTTCTCTATTCCAACTTCAGCTTTTTTTGCCTGTGTCACGATATATTAATAAATATATTAAGTAAAGTGTTTCTGTTTGGTATAAAATATAAGTCAAGTGATACAGCCTAGTTCAAATTTGAATCTTTTACCCCAAAAAACAACCGTACCCGCCTTCAAGGAAGTTAACACTTGTCAATGGATCGAGCCCAGACTGTATGTACAAATGGAATGTACGAGAGTCTGGTTAGGACCAGGCTAGTCTGGCATTGCTCCGTTGGGGAAAAACTATGCCCGAACAAGAGCTGTTCATACCGATCAAATTGTCAGGGTGGGCTTTATACAATGATGGACAGATGATCAACAGTAACGTAATCAACCACTCACCAAAGAGCGCTTGGGTTGAATTTGTTTTCAACAAACATGGCTGCCACTGGAGAGCTGAGATGTGAAGATTCTATCATTGAGTCTGTTTTAGAAGACATCACCAGCACAGACATTTTGAAAGAGGAACAGAGAAACGCGATCAAGGCATTCTAAAATATGTTTTTGCCGTCCTTCCTATGGGATTTGGTAAAAGTTAACATACTACGTTGCTCTAATTGGTTGTAGGTCTATCCAATTCAGCGAAGAGGCATTTTTTTCCCCGGGTTCGGTTGAAACACGCCCCATATTCACAGCCCAATGGAGCATTATCAGACTCATTCTGACTTGAATTATGAGTATGACAACGTCAGGCTAGGAAAACCAGACTGTCCGGACAAAGTCCGGACATCTGGTCAACCTACCTGAAAGCCATGCATCTGCACGAAAATGAATCTAGCAGAATGAGCAAATCCAATGCCAGGTTGGTTAGAATTGTGACATTTTTATTTTAGGCCAACAGAATCGAGTATTCGGCCATATAATCATTGTTTATAGCTAGAGCAAATATTTAAGAGTTTTCTTGCAATCCCATAAACATAAGCTACTGTTGAACGCGTAGGCTACTGAGAAGTCGCTCTTCCGTGTTAATTAAACACTGCAAAATTGGGAAAATTCAACTCATGCGACACACCGGAGTTACCCAATCCAAATCCGTCTGAGTGCAGTAGATTAGCCGCTGCAGTGCGGATTACATTATCATGACATTTTAAGAATAACTAATATATCATGATATATATCGATACCGTCAGTGCTTACGAATTATACCGTGAACATTTTAGGCCATACCGCCCGGCCCTACCATCCACACATGCTCCTAAATACGAAATATTTAATGTTGAGGTTTCTTTACAGAAGCTTCTTAAAACATGCAGTAGGCTTATAGGTTCAACTTCAGTCACCTAATGCATGGCTAATGTAGCTTGGCTCTGCCCTCCTACATACTTCTGCTCAATTTTCATTTTGCTTCTGTACTAGGTCTGGGAATTTGGCTTATAAGTCGGTTTTCTCAAATCTTTTTGCAGGTCCAATCAATGAACAGAGGTTGCCATGATGTTGTTGCCCTCCTCCCCACTGGGTTTGGGAAAAGTTTGATTATCCAGCCACGCTAGCTCCGTTACAGTAGTGGTGAGCCAACTCCTTCACCATTGCGATTGGTTATGGCAAATCAGAGTGGCTGTGGGCAGATCCAATCATTTTAAATTTAACCTAGTACCCGCCTTCAAGGAAGTTAACGCTTGTCAATGTAGCGATCCCAGACCCTCTGTACAAATATGTAGGCCTACGAGGGTCTGGTTAGGACCAGGCTATGACTAATGCGTAGCTATTGAAGACTAAGGTCGTCACTCTGTCTGGACAGGTCGAAGAACAGGTTTAGCAAGGCGGTGAGAGAGGCTAAACGACTGTACTCGCAGAGACTAGAACATCAATTCTCTGCTAACGACTCTGCTTCTGTCTGGAGAGGCCTCAGGCAGATCACCAACTTCAAGCCCAGAGCCCCCCACTCAACTAACAACTCCCGCCTGGCCAACGACCTGAATGAGTTCTACTGTAGATTTGAAAGACAATTGGACAGTCCTGAACAACCCCGTGAGGCCTCCCCCCTCCCCCCGTCTACAGTGACGACCCTCTCCATTCAGGAAAGAGAAGTGAACAAACTGTTCAAGAGACAGAACCCCCGCAATGCAGCTGGGCCGGACTTTGTCTCTCCAGCCACCCTCAAGAACTGCGCTGACCAGCTGTCTCCGGTGTTTACCTATATCATCAACACCTCCCTGGAGACATGCCATGTGCCAGCCTGTCTCAAGTCCTCCACCATCATCCCTGTGCCCAAAAAGGCCAGGCCAACTGGACATAATGACTACAGACCCGTCACCCTGACCTCTGTGGTAATGAAGTCTTTTGAGCGCCTGGTGCTGGCACACCTTAAATCCATCACAGACCCTCTACTGGACCCCCTGCAGTTTGCCTACATAGCCAACAGGTCTGTGGATGATGCAGTTAATATGGCCCTACACTTCACCCTACAGCACCTGGACTCCCCAGCATCCTACGCCAGGATCCTGTTTGTGGACTTCAGCTCTGCCTTTAATACCATCATCCCCGCTCTGCTTCAGGACAAGTTCTCCCAGCTGAACGTGCCTGACTCCACCTGCAGGTGGATCACAGACTTCCTGTCTGACAGGAAGCAGTGCGTTAAGCTGGGAACACAAGTCTCTGATTCCCGGTCCATCAGCACTGGATCTCCCCAGGGCTGTGTCCTTCTCCCTGTACACCAACAGCTGCACCTCCATTCATCCGTCCGTCAAACTCCTGACAACACCACCCTCATTGGGCTCATCTCTGGTGGAGACGAGTCCGACTATAGATGGGAAGCGGACAACCTGGTGACCTAGTGTAGCCAGAACAACCTAGAGCTCAATGCTCTCAAAACAGTGGAGATGGTTGTGGACTTCAGGAAGAACACAGCCCCACTCACCCCATCACCCTGAGTGAATCCCCAGTCAACACTGTGGAGTCCTTCCGCTTCCTGGGCACTATACTCTCCCAGGACCTCAAATGGGAACTGAACATCAGCTCCCTCACCAAGAAAGCACAACACAGGATGTTCTTCCTGCGGCAGCTTAAGAAATTCAACCTGCCAAAGACAATGATGGTGCACTTGTACACAGCTATCATTGAATCCATCCTCACCTCCTCCATCACCATCTGGTACGCTGCTGCCACTGCCAAGGACAAGAGCAGGCTGCAGCGTATCATCCGCACTGCGGAGAAGGTGATTGGCTGCAATCTGCCTTCCCTCGAGGACCTGCACACTTCAAGGACCCTGAGACGAGCGAAAAAGATTGTGGCGGACTCCTCCCACCCTGGACACTCCCTGTTTCAGTCACTCCCCTCCAGCAGAAGGGTGCGGTCCATCAGGACCAAAACCTCACGCCACACAAACAGTTTCTTCCCTTCCACTGTTGGCCTCCTCAACAAGGCCAAGAGCCCACACTAACATTAATGACTTAATGTCTTAAAACTAGTGCTGTCAAACGATTAAAATATTTAATCGCGATTAATCGCATTAATGTCATAGTTAACTCAAGATTAATCGCAAATTTTTATCTATTCTAAATGTCCCTTGATTTCTTTTTGTCCCATTCTTTTTTCGAATTTTAATGCTCTTATCAACATGGAACATTGCAATCGCCTGGCTTTGACGAGGGGGCGGAGAATTTGCATCAGCTGTGTGCTTGGCCATCAAGTGGTTTTTCAGACTGGACGTGCTGCAATGATAGCTCAGTTTACAACGACAAAACACACAGAAAGTTAAACGGACAGCACTAATTAAAACTATTTACAATTTGCACTACATTCAATTCCTGTAATATTTGTATTTTATATTGTATTTTAAATTGTAAATTGGCAACTTATATTTTATTTTATGCCCACTTATATTTTATTTTATTCCACTTAGTATTGCTAGTTTATGTATCCTTAGTATAGTTAGACTACATATTTAAATGTAAGATTCCTATATGTTTATTGTATGGACCTTCCTACCAAGGCAAATTCCTTGTCTGTGCAAACTTTCATGGCGAATAAATCCCCATTCTGATACTGATTCTCAGGTCAGGCTCGGTTTGTTCCTATCGAGTGTTGGGCCAGTCGGCGATCACGCTGTGTATCCTGATGTGGCCGGGGACAAAAGCTCTGACTAGCGTGAGGTCAAAGCATATTGATTTCCAGCCCCACAGACTCAAGTGAATGCAGAGCTTTGCACTCAAAGCCTTTCTGTGTGCGTGCCAATGGTGGAGGTGGTGGTGGAGGCGGACGGAGAAAGGGAGTAGGAGGTACCTGCAGAGCCGGAGACCCCGGAGAGGCGCGGAGAGCTGCAGTTTCAGGACTGCAGTTTCAGAACCGCAGTTCTAGTATGGGGCTATTATTGTAGCAAAACTACGGTGGCCCTGAAGTGCAAATCACACCCCCTAATATGAGTACATCCCCCAAATGAAAACACTACCCCCGAATACGAGTCAACTCCCCCCAAATCGGATGACTTGTTCACCTCCCCCCAATACAAAAACACGGTCCCCCAAATGGAAAACGACATTACATTAACTCAAAAACACATTACATTAACTCTGAACGGGAAGGGTAGGTACTACACTTTAGCGCTGATTGGATGCAGTAGGCTAACTAACAAGAAATATGAAATTGATGACAGAAGTACAAAATGCAATAGCCTGGCAGAGTTACGTGCACCAGAACATTTGTTTGGCTATCGAAGAATGTAGCAAATAGGCTACTTAGGCAAAAGTATTTCCTGTTAAATGTAAAAATCGATAGCCAAACAAGTATCCTGGTCCATGTTACTCTGTGATTCGGCATACTTCTGTAGTGGACTATTAGTTTTTTCTTCTGAAAAGTCCTGCCTTCAACTGCGTTTTTAGCGTGCGCATAGGCTACTTATATTGTGAAACGTTAACAGCATATCTGAGATTATTTCATAAGAATGACCCTGATTAAAAAGAGTAGTGTCATGACTCTGAATTGTAAACATTAATGTTTCCTCTTTCCTTCCAACCAAAACGATCAAGTTCATGATAATGACAGAGTTACGTGAACTAGTTGTTTGGCTATGTTTAACACGCAATTTATGCTTTTGCATACTTAGTCTATGCTGCTTCGATACCCAAATAAATGTCCTGGTGCACGTAACTCTGTCAGGCTATTGCATTTTTTACTTCTGTCGATCAATGTCTTAGCCTACTAGCATCCAATCAGCGCTACAGTGTAGTACCTACCCTTTCCGTTCAGAGTTAATGTAATGTCGTTTTCCATTTGGGGGAGCGTGTTTTTGTATTGGGGGAGGTGAACAAGTCATCCAATTTGGGGGGAGTTGACTCGTATTCGGGGGGAGCGTTTTCATTTGGGGGATGTACTCATATTAGGGGGTGTGATTTGCACTTCAGGGCCACCGTACAAAACTATTCATAAATGCACAACACGATCCACAAATGCACAGCACGATCCACAAAGGTGTACGATCCACAATTGTGTACGATCCACAAATGCTACCGCGATCCACAAATCCGTACAAGGATCTACGAATGCGCAGATTTGTGTATGTGTAAAACATTGTCCAAATATGTAGTCACAAAGGCTGGTCTCTCAATTGGCTGTGTTTTTACACGTGACTTTTGCTACACTTCTGTCGTAGTACAAATCCACAACTCGTATGCGTGTGCGACTGTGCGTGTGCATGTGTCGGTAGCTGTAAAGTAAAGCCTCCATACCACCAGCTGGCGGTATAGAGGTTCGGTGATTTTTAAGGCAACGTGACATTGCCTTGGTGGGTCAAGCGGTTCCTTAGACTCGTCGTGGCTGCACTTGGGATGCTAACTTCCCCTTTGTCAATTAACACACCTTTTCGACGTATTTAGTGTGAAATGCTCCCACACCTTGGATGTCTTAGGTCGTACTGATTTCTCCGCCATGTGTTTCAGAACGTCTCCGAAGGTCTTTCCTCTACCTCCGCTTTGCTCCGCACTCAACTAAACTTTTTTTTTTAATACTCTGACATCTCCGCGACTGATTGAGTGGTGTAATAATCGCACGACACAACAAATCGATATTGAAATTCGTGGCCAACGCTTTTAATAATAGATTTGAATTGATTTAATTGATTCGTTGTTGCAACCCTTATTATCTGTTCACTTACGATAATTTTATGAAATACGAACTTTTCGACTATTTGTTTTGTTTTATTGAAACCATCGTGCGATTTTGGCAAGCCCAACTACTGTAGGTGTCTTATGATAAAGCCTAATAAAACTTGATAAGTTAAAAGCAAGTGGATTCGATCTGTCAGCTAAACGAAATCTGCAGCCTTTACTGTCTTAAAAAAAAAAAAAAAAAAACATAATTTTTGTAAATCATCATATAGGCTACGGCCTGAGTATGCTGAGGAATTTGTCCTTGCAGGATGCAGAAAAGGTCTTTATCTCTGGACCAGTTTATCATTGGAGGGAAGTAGAGAATGTACATTTTCTGCACAATGCCATACAACTTTATAATCTACTATTAATACCTTTAATATCAACCACTTCAGTAATGCTAATTAATGTATTACTAACCCTAACCTTAAATTAGTTTTTCTTGCTTCTATCTCTCATTGAAGGATGAAGTTGTATGGAGGTCTATGGAGGCCTAGATGGAGGGGATGGAGTGATATGGAGGGGTGATTGTCATTGTTTGACAATTATTTAAAATAAAGAATATATATCTTGAATCTGCCCTGAGAGTCAACCTTGTGTCTTGCCTCTCTAACATTACACATTTGTGACTGAGATTGAGTGACTGCAAAAGCCATAGCAAATAGAATAGAACTTCACTTTTCCAGAACTTTGTTGTGTCAGACACATCCAAAATGTAGCATGCACACAGGCATGTGCAGTATTTACAGGAATATGAAAGATGATCTGATCCACTGATGTGATCAAAGTTTTGAGTCATGTCCAATACAAAACATCATCTAGCATGCCCATCCACACCAAATGAAGCATCCTCATGCAGCCCATCCACCATAGAGGTTCACCACCAGCAGCAGAGAAGGAAGCGGTGGATCCTCCGCAGCACCACCATCCCACATTACTCAAAGAAAAAGTTTTTTTTTTGTGATGATGACATTAAATAAATTGAAGTATAACAGATTAGAGTTAAAATTGTATTTCCTCAGATAACTTTGATATTTATGTATAATAGAGCATAAAATAAAATAATGAAACGAATCAGAGAATACGTACATTGCATAAGTATTTTGACAGAACCCTGTGTGTGTGTGTGGACTTTAATTATTTGCAGTATGAATCAAGGATTTACTCATGTTTAGTAGTTGTATTCCCAACAGATGTGGTTACATTCTGTTAAAGGCACTAGATATATTCCACAAACACAAGCATAGCATGTGCTTTTAGTTTTTCCAGATGGGAGTGCATGATGCAGGAAAGTAAGGGCAGCATCATCGAGACTTCTACACTTAATGTAGGCAAACTGGAGTTGATCTGCCAGGTTCTAGATTGTCTCTTACATTTACATTTTACATTTATTCATTTAGCAGACGCTTTTGTCCAAAGCGACTTCCAAGGGAGAGCTTTACAAAGTGCATAGGTCACTGATAATAACAACAAGATAGCCCCATAGCCAAAACAAGAAGCACACATTGTGAACAACCAAAAAGTAAGTGCCAAAGGGAAAAACCATAAGAGCATGTAGTTAAGCAAGTTACAATTAAACAACATGAATCTTTAAGTGCAAGTGTACCTGTAGAAAAGCAAGCAACAGTCAAATAAAAATAAGATGAACTAAAATAGAATACAACAGTTTAAATCAGCTACCACTAACCAACAAGAGCAACAGTCTGTAAGCAAGAGTCATTGTGATCCTTGAGGAAACTAGCATTGGGTTCAGCAGACCATTCCTAAGTACCGTTGTACTCCCGGAACAAGTGCGTCTTGAGCCTTCTCTTGAAGGTGGAGAGACAGTCTGTGTCTCTGATGGAGGTGGGGAGTTGATTCCACCATTGGTGGGCCAGGCAGGAGAAGAGCTTGTGTTGGGACCGGGCGGTCTTGAGTGCTGGGACCACCAGGCGGTTGTCTGAAGAAGACCGTAGGTGGCGGGTGGGGGTGTAAGGCTGCAAGAGAGACTTGATGTAGTCGGGTGGAGTCCTGTTCACTGCTCGGAAGGTCAGTACCAGGGTCTTGAATCTGATGCGGGCCGTGATGGGTAGCCAGTGGAGGGAGATGAGGAGCGGGGTAACGTGGGAGCGTCTGGGTAGATTGTAGACCAGGCGGGCCGCTGCGTTCTGAATCCTCTGAAGAGGGCGGGTTGCGCTTGCTGGGAGACCGGCAAGCAGCGAGTTGCAGTAGTCCAACTTGGAGAAGACAAGTGCTTGGACAAGCAGCTGCGTGGAGTGCTCAGACAGGTATCTCCTGATCTTCCGGATGTTGTAGAGGGTGAATCTACACGACCGCGAGACCGCACCAACGTAGGCTGTGAGTGAGAGCTCGTCATCCATGGTAACCCCAAGGTTCCTGGCAGAGGATGAGGGGGTCACCGTCGCAGATCCCAGGGTGATTGAGAGGTCATGGACATGGAGGGTTTGGCCGGGATGATGAGAAGTTCTGTTTTGGCGAGGTTCAGCTGGAGGTGGTGCTCGGTCATCCAGGCGGAGATGTCTGCGAGGCAGGCCTCAATCCTAGCTGAGATCCCCGGATCGGTCGGGGGGAACGACAGGTACAGCTGCATGTCGTCAGCGTAGCAGTGGTAGGAGAAGCCATGGGAGGTGATGATTGGTGCAAGTGAGGTGGTGTACAGAGAGAAGAGGAGGGGTCCAAGAACGGAGCCCTGTGGGACACCAGTGGAGAGCTGGCGAGGGTCTGACAGTTTGCCTCCCCAGGAAACCTGGTAGGATCTTCCCAACAGGTAGGATGAGATCCACTGGAGTGCAGTGCCAGTGATGACCATCTCAGAAAGTCTGTAGAGCAGGACCTGGTGGTTAACCGTATCAAATATTGCAGAAAGGTCCAGAAGAATGATGACGGATGACCTCAAAGCCGCTCTGGCAGACTGGAGGGCAGTGTCTGTGGAGTGGCCGGCCTTGAAGCCCGATGGTTGGGGTCAAGCAGGTTGTTCTGAAAGAGAAAGTTGGACAGTTGGTTAGATACAGTACGTTTAATTGTTTTAGAGAAGAAGGGTAACAGTGATACCGGTCTGTAGTTCTGGAGGACGGCAGGGTTAAGGGAGGGTTTTTTGAGTAGAGGGGTAACTCTGGCCTATTTGAAGGCAGAGGGGAAGGTGCCAGAGGTAAGAGAGGTTTGAACCTCTCTTGCTTTGCTTTGAACGAGAGTGGAGGGGACAGGATCAAGGGTACAGGAGGTGGGGCGATGAGAGAGAATGAGGTCAGAGAGCTCTGCCTTGGACAGGGGAGAGAAATCGTCTGCTGTCAGGGTGGAGGGAGGGGGTGGGGGAGTTGGGTTAAGAAGGGTGGAGAAGGTAGAGAAAAGTTTGTGGGGGTTTGAAGCAGAGTTAATTTTGTTCAGAAAGTAGAGGAGGATTTAAGGAGGGAGTGATACTTATCAAGGTACAGACCGTCTTTGGACTTGCGCCATCTCCTCTCAGCTGCTCAATGGGTGGACCATTCTTCACGAATAACATCCGTAAGCCACGGGCAGGAGGGAGAAGATCGTGCAGGCCTGGTTGACAAGGGAAAAAGAGAGTCAAGTGATGCAGTTAAAGTGGTTAACAGGGTGTCGGTGGCAGTGTTAGTGGGGTGGGACGAGAACTCGTCTATGGGAGGGAAGATGTTACTGTTAATAGAGGAGAAATGGGAGGGGGATAGGGAGCGGAGGTTGCGCCGGAAAGTTACGAGGGGAGGGGAGGTAGGAGGGGTTGGAGGGAGAGAGACAGAGAATTGGATAAAGTAGTGATCAGAAATGTGCAGTGGGGTTACAGAGGTTAGCTCAGTGATACAGTTACGTGTCAGGATGAGGTGTAGCTGCTTGCCTGCCTTGTGGGTCGCCGGTGTGCTCAGCAGCGTCACGTCGGAGGAGGTCAGGAGAGACAAGAAGTTGTCAGCCTACGTTCCTTGGAGGTGGATGTTGAAGTCCCCAAGGAGTATCAGCGGTGTTCCGTCATCCGGGAGAACGCTGAGGAGCATGTCCAGCTCCTCCACAAAGTCGGCTAGCGGTCCTGGTGGGCGATAAAGAACAATTAAGGATGCTTTGATAGGATCAGTTAGCATCATACAATGGTGTTTAAATGATATGGCAGTAACAGAGAGTGGTGTGGATGTGTATTTAATATGTGGGGAAAGAAGCCCCCCGCCCGGTTGAGCGGGGTGAGTGAGAGAACGAGTGGTTGACGGAGAGAGCAGCTGGAGTTGCAGTGTTCTCTGGGCGGATCCATGTTTCTGTCAGCACAAGGGCATGAAGAGAAGCATGGGATGCTAACGCCGGGATGATGTCTGCCTTGTTCACAGGAGACTGGCAGTTCCAGAGCCCTAATGAAAGAAAGAGGGCAGGTGGAGATTTGTAGGTTTTGTAGTTACAAAAGTATCAGACATTCAAAACTCTTCATCACCACTGATGTAAGAGCTACATGTTGGAAGTAATTGGGAAGCCTGGGTCTGCTCTTCTTTGGAACAAGGAAGATGTCAGAGGTCTTCCAAAGAGCTGGAACTGTGCTCCTCCAAGGACCAGTTGAACAGTTCACAGAAGACAGGGCCAGTTGTAGCAAGTCTCCTGGAGCTTGTTATTACTGATGTTATCAGTACATAATACTTTATTGACTTTGGCTATTTGGTGACACTGACTTTCAATTCGCTAGGTGGCGCTGTCAGGGTCCAAGAACTGCGGTCCTGAAACTGCAGCTCTCCGGCTCTCCGGGGCCTCCAGAGTCTCCGGCTCTGCAGGTTCATACTATTGGAGAAAGGTAAGAAACGACGGTTGGATTATCCCTATCATGTGCTGCTGGCTCGCTGGGACTGAGCGATATATTTGCCCTCCAGTGTGATGAGGGTTCCGCCTGGATGCCTACATATATTCGACCCGTGCCAGATCAGTAATCAAAGGAGTAAGGATAAAAGGGAAAATTGAAAAATGCATGTAGCCTACTTTAGGTAATTCCAGACACACTCTGTCCTCTACACACCACCTAGGTCAAAGGGACTGTGGGACAAGGGAGTTGTCATGTGTTCAAATCCGTTGTTCAGTCATCTTTTGCAATTTTGCTACTATAGCGCAAACATAGTCCGCTCGGGCTAACCAATTACCTTGCTCTTACCTGCTGGTTGCCTTTTCTGATGTGTAGAAAAAAATGTTGGGACACCGGCCCTGTCTTTCTTTCTCTCTCTTTGTCTTAATCGTGCAAGCAAGGGAGTGACTGAGAGCCGGCACAAAAGCTAATTCCGCCGCTGTCACATCCGATCGTCAGTTACCCCGCAAATGAGCTGCGGTAATGACACCCGCCTGATGGCCCGCGTTCAGACACATTTGCGGAGGGTAATGTCTGATAGAAATCAATCCGCAGTAATATGCAAGAGAGCAACGGCAAGGTAATTTTCAAGGGGGTGGCTTTCATCCATTGTCCCTGGCTTTATGCTACAACTGTCAAAATGTCAAACTCAAACCGCACAAACCTTTTAATGATGTGTGCAAATAAATGCAAATGTTTTACAGTAACATGCTCAATACATTGCTATAGGCCCAACTGTCCTATTGAAATCGTATTCTAAGAGGTCAGAACGTAGGGATTCTGGATGGTGGAATTGGACCCAGACAGAATTGTACCTTGAAGAAATATACATGTGGGTTATGAGCCTACAGTGGATGCAGTGTGAATACAAAGGTGTTGTAGCGGAGCCATGTCTGAACCTGGAGCTGCACGTGACATGACATCCCCCGTCGGCCCATAACACGAGATTAATCATTTAGACACCTACAGCAATAATAACGCCCATTATCATTTAATTACGTGCTGTAGGCCTAATATAAAAAAAGTATTGGCAAAACAGCATTAACACGAGTACACGGACAACCATGTCCATTATTGCTCTCATAACCTAATAAAATTATGTAGGCCTAGGCTATGATTAGAGTTCTCCCTTTGAAGCCGGCCATTCGGCATGGCGCTTGTGTGGACATGACCGCTGCCACGACAACATTATGAATTATACATTTCTCCCGAGACAGAACACATTATGGGATGTAAGAGGCAATATAAGCGAATCTCCCATTTTATTCATGCCAGTCCTGGTTTAATGAATCACTATGAGATTGCTTTCACTGTTGCCATTAATCAGAGCTTTTCTGCTGGTGATTGAAGAGGGTAATATGAACAGGAATACCAATGAGACGGGAGAGATGTACAAAAACCGAGAGATGGGGGGGGAAACTGACGCCTGCCGATATCGACATCACATAACTACTAAATCTATGCTGCACAATGTTGAATGTCATTTTTTAATTTGCAGATCAAGAGGTTCCGGTAATATTTAGATTTTTGTCATTGTGTCATGAGTGTGTGGGGTGGTGTGTGTGTGTGTGTGTGTGTGTGGGGGGGGGGGGTTAGGGGGGGGTCATTCAAACAGCCACTGTTGCTATAATAATTGCTCGTCAGAAACAGTTGAGCACATTTACATTTAGTACATAATTAATGCCCTGCTAAGCCCCAAACACGATGCGGTTTCCTTAATTACACTGGAATCTAAATAGCATTAGGCTATTCATGTGCTTCGGGGAGGGTTTGTCCACAGAACCAGTATGGAGTTCATCATACTGGACCAAGGCTGGGGGGTATATTTCAATGTCTCTACTCTCCCACATCTGGGTGGTTCACATGCTCAGCCTGGAGCCCACACAGGTGACTGGAATAACAGGAACCTGCAACACAGGAACAGGATGTAGAAGTCCCAACAGTACCTATAGCAATGGGTGGGGGATGGGGGGTTACCAGGGGTCCAACTACAGACTACAAGAGAGTAGTGGACAGGTTTAAAATACATTAAGTGAGGAACATACTTTATGTTGATAGCAGAGTACATCTGCACAGTGTGGCCTCTGCTAACTGTCCGAGGCCGTATGGTAAAGTATGTTACCTGTTGTGCTAACTCTGTGACTGTAGCATACTGTAGTCCACTTCATGCCCAACATTTGACATGATGCAGACTAAAAGACTGTCCTGCGAGTGCGTATGATCGAATTATCCCTTTGAGTCACTGTTAGGCAATCTTCTGACTGATTCTGGGATTGATCGTTGAAAGGGAAAGGTGTGGTCTGCAATCATACAGTATGCTGCTCAGATACGAGTACAATTACATCCAGGGGTAGCTAAAAGAAAGTGCTATCACACACACATAATTCCCCAGTCACTGTCCACACACACCGCCCAGTCTGGGGTGTACAGCAGGGCCTTCACGTAGGGCACTCCATCATGCTGTCACTCACATCTGCTGGCCTCTCTCATTACCGTTCCGTTCCAAACGCTCTGTCTTTCTCCCTCCACCTCCCTCCCTTCAACCAAGGAAACACTTTGTCTGCCTCCTCTACAGAACGTCCCTTTCCCCTCCACTTCTCCCACTATATCCTACAACAACTTACAAATGATCTCCGGCCGCGTGGTGGGGTTGTCGTGGTTTACGGACGATGCCATGTCCTGACTCCCCATCTGCAGAAGCTATCGGCCCGGACTCCTCCTTCTTCTGACTGAAACCAAATGATGTCATACAGTTATTGTCTGTAATTTTATGTTGGTTACACGAAGAGAAAATGGAAAAGCATAGATAGAGAGCCTGCATCAGAAGAGTCAACTGCTGGCAGAGGGAGTTCACTTTACATATCAGTACCTAGCAACCGGCAGATGTACAAAGCTCACCGCTGGCCAAACTGTTCTTCTGAAAGACAGGACGAGCTCGGGTGAATTATTCTAATGCTTAAAAGAACAAGGAATGGATGCATAGCATTCTGAAATACTGGGTTTGTCACCAAATTATCTACTGGGAACAGGAAGAAGAAAATTACTAGGAGACAGCTGCCAATTTTGCTCGCATACAGCCATGTCTGAGTGAATATAGACACAATGACACTGATAAATGCCTGTTTTGTCATCTCAGTTTTGTCTGTTCCCACTGTTGTTTCCTGTCGCATGCTGTTAGCAAGGAAAATAGAGGTAAACCTTCCACCACTTCGCCTCCTTTCATTCCGCATGTGTGAGGCCCCTGGAGGCCCCAGGCTCGGCCCCACCATCTGGTGCTGGAGGCCCAGAGCTGAGGCTGTCAGTACCCAGGTGACAGACACCATCCTCCAGCCCAGCTTTCCTGGCCAAACCCCTTTTTCTCCCTCTCTAGTGCTGCATATTAAACACCCTTCTGTCTCTTGCTCGCCCCCTTTCTCTGTACCTGATCTTTCCACTCATCTGTCTTTCCACCACGATGTCCTCCTATATCTGATTAGTGCCCCGGTTAAGTATCATTCAGTGTTACTCAACCAGTCGCCTCACTGAAGTTGAGGGAGCCAAAGGAGGGAGGAGAGATACCGACAGCTTGTGCCCTGTGAGTTATGTGGCAAAGGAAGAAGGGCTAGGAGATGGGCAAGGAAAGAGATACACACAAGGAGAGCCAGAGATCCAATGAGAAAGGAAGGGGAGGGCCACGGAGAGAGAGAGATCGAAAGAGAGAGGCGAGGAGGGGGGACTCCTGGGACAGAGCGACAGGGCCGTATTGGAGGAGCCTCATTTTCCGACGCCATCTGTTACCAGTCCCCGAGTTGAAAGCTCCACTTATGTCAAACCTCCCACCGCCACACACACACACACACACAGAGGTGCGAGAGACCCCGGTATACTTAATGAGTCTGGCTCTCCCCACTGTCATCTTCCCTCCCAGCAAAAGCAACACAGTCTCTACCCACCCACCCTGTGTCATCCTGTGCAGTGATTCCAACGGTGGGCATCACCCACACGTTAACAGTACAAGCTGAGATAAATGAGGCCGCCTCCCTGTTTGTAGGTCATTGTGGACTACAGTCTCTGTTGTACTGGTGTAGAAATGTATGCAGAAAGGTTTCCGAGTGTTTGGTTTAGCTGTACATCTGCTCTCTTTGTTCTGCGTAATTCATGTGCATCTTCAAGTTGTCGGTTCTACAAGCTTGGCTGTGCTCTTTTGAACAATATTAGCCATTGGGTGTTTTTAATTACTTATGTTTCTGGATGGAGTTTGTGCAGTAGTCCAGTAATTGCTGAAGAGGAGACAATCAAGGAGAACCATCATTATGTTCCTTAGGCAATGGTTTAGCCTGTCAAAATATTATACATATAGATCTGAAAATTCTCTAGTGAATCTTTTGCTCTATGGGCAAACTATAGGCTCACAGAGTGGTCTGGCCTACATTTTAGAGTGTTAAAGTGTGTCACATCCCTGGGTTCAAGAACAAAAATACAACCTTGTTTGAGTGCAGTCTCAAAGATGTTCGACTTGTAGAGCCTAGACTCCAGGCACAGAATGGTGTGACAATGCTCTTTGGGGATGCTACCCACATGAAAAATGAAAGACAGGGTTGCAGTCACGTCCAATGGACAAAAATTAGCATTTCATCAAAGACGTGAAATATAATCCAAGATGAAAGAATGCTGCCATTTAAGGTAAGTCATCCTTGTGAGTGGAAGATACAATGCTTTACAGAGTATTTTTTCTGGATATTTACATGCAAATAATCTGAAAAGGTCACCATCTAATTTCAATAATGTTAATAGACAAACAAAACAAAGGTCTGGATGCAGGTCTATAAATGCTTTTTCTTTTTACTAGGTAGGTGTGTTCTGTCTCAAACTACTAGCTACTCATGCATGCCTTCCACAAGTCAGGTAGAAACATGTTCTAAATGAGATGCACAGATGTTAGTCATAAACAGAGCATTGTTGTTCATTGAAAAGGAAAGAGCCCCCCCTGGTGGTGAATTGTTATAATCCTTTGTAGACCCATTGACAAAATATTTAAGACCAAAGATATTCAACCAAGTCTATGACGCCCATGTGGCATGTGCTTATTTCCGCACCTTTTCAGGTTTATGAACACACTGATGTGTTAAATGAGAATGGTTGTGTAACTTAACAGGAAAAGGTCTTGAACTTGAAATAACATACAAGCATCAATATTAAGATTTAGAAAATGTGACAACCAATGACATTAGAACTGCATAAGAGATGCGATGCCCTATGATGGTACCTGTCCAAAAAAAAGCACTGAATTTAAATTAAATTGTCAAGTTGAAACAAAGAACACAACAAGAATTTTCAATTTTTTTCCAAACTTTTTTTTATTTGATGACAATATACAAGAACATCTTGAGCACGAAGATCTTTCCTGGTTCACCCATCTCACTGTTGGGACACAGGAAAACAAAAGTCAGGGAGCATCAAGGAAGCGTCTACAATCTGACATTTCCTCGGTGGAGATTGAAGTGACTGGATTACTCAGGGACAAAATTACATGTGGGAGCTAAAGGTGTTACTATAGGAAGTTTACATGGGCATCTAGAAAAAGGTAATGATATACAGAGCTACGTCATGTATCATTACAAAATAACCTTACATGGCTGGATAGTTACATTGCAGAATTTAACTTAGGACAATGTAGCCGGGGAAAGATAAACCCGACAGATAATGTTTTATTTCTCTGCCAGATGGGTCTGGCCACCCTCTCAAGAGATATCCATTGGGACTGGATAGTGCCGAGCCAATCACAACCTTTCATTGGTTGGATACGATCCTGTACAGGAGCGCTGTTCAGGCTTTCTCATAAAAAACCAAGATGACGTTTCGCTTCTCTTATTGGTTGTCTTGGATTCTAGCCAACTGCATCCAAAGGCATTTTTGTCTGCACCCCATGGAAATCCAAAAGGAGATATTTCAGACTAATACGCATTTGCGAATTGGTCTGACAATGCCCAGGCTAAGGACAATATACCCAGACTTCTCATTCACTGGTATAAACACAAACGATTTTAGTCTCCTTCACCAGTTTAAACATTTTAACATTGTCAACTGTTTTGACATGCTTTCATAAATGTTTGCTTTGTCTAGCATTTGTGAATGTTAGCATACAATCTTTAAAGATGTTAGCTAACCAATAGTCAAACATGACAAACTTCAAAAGAAGTGATGCCAGTGGTATATACTGAAATGTATAAGTGGGTAAATACACAATTAAGTATTAGCACAAGCCAGCTGTATTTAAGGGGAAGGAAGGCTTTGTCCAGGGAGGGTAAAATGAGGATTTTAAAAGTGAAGAGAAGGGTAATTTGAATGTTTGGAGAAGGTAAGGGAGAGGCTGTGGGAGACTAGGGTGAAACATGCAGATACACAGGTCTATTAGGACATGGGATGTCATGTCCAACACAGAATAGAACACCATGCCCATTCTGCTTGTATACCTGAGTGACACCTTATTTCTGCAAAAGAAATCCATGGAAGGCCAAATAAAAGGCAAAAATGAAGAAGGTAAGATTAGACTATTGAGCTACTAAGAAAACCGGGATCTCTGAAATCATGTGGTTGTTACTATGCCTTCACAGCCTATTGTGTCAAGTCCATCAAAGATGAAATTGCCCCACAATTAGTGCCCAGTTTCAACACAAAATTAGTGCAATAAAAATACAGCAAATAGTGCAAATAAAATACTTATTTTAACTACTGGAAGGCACAACTATATTTAGAAAATACAGTAATAGGATGGTAGCGTGTAAATGGGAGGATAAGGGGATGTCTCAGTTAGCTAGGACCACCACTCATAGGGTACTTATGCACACTGCAGTTAGTCTACTTCATAAACAACTTTACCTTCTACAGTCCCGTAGAACAAAAAGAAAGAATGGAGGGAAATAAACAGAAAATGGTAAGAAATGCTAAACTGACAAATGGAGGAAAGAACAAAGTGAATTCCATGTCTGTCCTGGGCTTAGTGTCTGATCTCCTTTAGATGCACTGAAAAACATTTTATGGGTGAAAATGACAGCATGCGAGCCCCACCCATGTGATGTAGTGCATGAAGGAGACCAGGTCTAATGGCCAGTGGTTAAACTGATGGATGTGCCACGGTGACGGAGTGCATTACCTTCTTGCCAGCGGCGCCAACACTGGCTTTCTTGGTGCCTCGTACTTTCTTCATTCTGTTCTTGCGTTCCTTGCGCTGTTTCCTGGAGGACTTCTTCTTCTCATAGAGGCCGTGCTGTTGGAACAGGAACGTCACTACTTCTGCAAGCTTCGCCACGACCATAGAGCAAAACTTGGGTGTTTAACATCTGCATGTTTGTGCCTGGGAATAACTTAGTTGCATGATCAAATTAGTTTGAGAAGAAAAGCGCTGCTCAGAAAGCTAAATTGCGCTAAAACACAGGTATTGCTCAGTGGACAAGCATTTCCATGCAGATCTCTTCAACTTCACAGGATAAGATATTGGTGACATTTTAGTGGAGTGATGAGATGCACATCAGTCAACACGGCATTTCCTCACCCTGGCCAGTCTGTGCTTGGGCTCGTTCTTCTTGGCGTAGTCTAGAGAGTCGTAGACCATGGCGAAGCCTGTCGTTTTCCCACCACCAAATTGGGTCCTGAAGCCAAATACGAACACCACGTCGGGCGTGGTCTTGTACATTTTGGCGAGCTTCTCCCTGATCTCAGTCTTGGGGACTGTAGCCTTGCCTGGATGCAAGACATCGACAACCTGACAGAGGACAGGAAGTATGGTCACAATCTTGTTAAACACAGGCACAACACAGTTTTGATGACTTATGAGCAAGTACGGTGCATAGGCTTACCATCTGCTTCCTTTGAAGCAGCCGGTTTGTCATAAACTTCCGGGTCCTGACCGTTACGGTGTCGTTCTGCAACAATAAAACCATTATCAAACAAAGTCCTATTTAACATCAGTACATCAACACACTCCATATATATAGTCAGGAATGAGTCCACAAATCTTGTCTTGTGAATAAATTGCTATTCCGTTTTAGGATGACTGGCTCTAAGAATAATTGATTCAGTTAAATGTGTAACTCCTCAAAACAAGAAAAAAGTCAAACATCGTTATAGAACAAGGCAATTTATGAAGCTTAACATGATGTAAGCATCGTTTGAGACATTTCCTTGGATGCTAGGCTACCTCTACCAAGGTAGCATACACTGAACCTTCCTACGATGCAATGTACAAAACATAGACAACACAAATATGACATGTTGCTCAATACGAGCTACTTAAATAGCTACCAAACTGGCCATCTATTCAGCAGTTTCACACTACGGAAGGTTGGCTAGCCAACTAGGAACTACCAATTGATGTCAATGTTGCTAGCTCTATCGTTAACAGATTTCGTGTGTTCTGCATTAACAGTTTTTCTGGCCATTCAGTTATTCGATTGGCCATTGTACACGTTTGTACGTATAGACTAACATTAATATTACAATTCGGAAGAATCTCGTAGGACTAAAAAACATGCCATAGCTCATTATCAAACTAGCTGGACAGTGTGTTCGCCAGTACCAAAATGGGTCTGCTAGGCCACAGGTTTCATCCAGTCTGATAAACCGCTAACAAGCAAGCTCATCATCTTAATAATCAAGTACTTTTGCAAAGGGCATCTTAAACTAACATAAGCGACTTGTAAATACTTCATATGGTAAGCGATGGCGAGGATAAAAAAGGATTTATTCACAAATTATGCCACAACACTCACCATCTTGGCGTTAGCCTCTCTCAGGGACGTAGAAAAGAAAGAAGGACCCGTCGGAAGCCAATAAAATGCCTGAAATTTAGAACGTGCCGCTTTAGTTTGCCTGATGAAAAATATATTAAATGGAGTTAAAGCTCAGATTTTGTAGCCTAAGTTTGTCAAAAAAATTCATACGTAATTCTTCAATAATTACCGACTATTCTGTGGCCAGGATTAATTCATAGAACACAAATGTTTATGTAAAAATTTGTAGGCTAAAAGAGTGGCCTTTAAGTTGTGTTTCTACCGAAATGCTGTGAGGAACCCATACACCTGGCTGCAACACCCTGTGAACACCTTGAAAATAATTATTCAAGAACTCAACAACAGATGACCAAAAACCATGTCACTCATAAACCGAGATATGGCCTGATTTTCCGCCAGAACTCCAGTTTTACGGCTCTATGGTAGTCTCTGAAAGGTAAGAACGGCTGTAAGAGAGTAGAAAATATATCGATGAGAAATCGCAGGGCTCTCAAGTTTGATGGGGGGGGGGGGGGGGTACAATTATAGAAATTAATGGATTATGCCGCCATTGAGTTCACATTAGTCAAAGTAAAAAAACATATATATATTTTAACCCAGGAAAAACATGGAACCTATATTTTGCATGTTTACATGCCTGTTTTTGTGGTTATGTGTCTGTAACTTAAACTTTACCAGTTTAATCAAATTCAATGTTTACTGCTTACAACCAGCTCATAACAGATTGAGTAGGGCTGTTAGAACGAATAAGCAAACGCAATAAATAGCCCACCAGAGCAATTTGTTCATTTACTTGCAGGAATCAGTCTGTTTGTCTGTCCGTGTGTGTCGGTGTCTGTGTGTGTGTGTTTGTTAAATAGTGTTCATTATTGCTTAGGGCACTCATTCTGCACTGCACAATTGAATGCCACTACACCTAGTGGTTTCTAGTGATTTCAGCTTTGCATCTGTCCTACATTGCACCATGGAACAATCTCTTTAAAGGCCCAGACAGTGAGAACAGTGGCAAAAACGAGCCATATGAAGTCCTCCACATTAAGGAACTTTATTTATCTGTAACAGTGTCCTCTGGCATTGGCGTTTCTCTGAACATTAATGCATTAATTTGATTCAGAACTGAAGTCATGTTTGTTTCATATCTTATTTTGCAACATAAAATGTTAGCCCTCTATGCAAACCGCTGGCCTAAAGTGATACCTTCAGAACAAAACAAATATACGTATAAAAGTGCAATGCTAAGTATTTACAAATGCTTAGCATGACATTGTCCATTCTAATTGTAAGTCATGAGGCTTTGACACACAATGTTTCACTTCAAACAATCTGAATACAATGTATCAGTAACTCATAAAACAATCTAGGAAATCTTGCATCCATGGATTGCTTGTTGACAATTTAGCTGTTATAATGACAAAATAAAATGAGCAAAGAGAACTAAGATTATGGTTAGGAAATATGTCTTCATAATCACAATCATGTTTCACCCAACTTGAAACTGGTCGTAAAATAATAACATTAAACCCTTGCATGGTGGAAAGTGGAAATCTTCCAGCTGCTAAAAGAGAAAAATCTAAAACAATACAGTGTTTTCAAAAAATAAATCTTCACAAATTCATAATATAGTACTGACTTAAAGTCATTTAAAAATAAATATTTATGTTGAAGAGATTTGAAAAAAAAACAGAAAATAAACGTCCACTTCAACTTTCTATTTACTGTGTGTAAGGCATGGGTAGAGAGACTTGACACTAATGATTTAGTAAGGTATTAAAGAGAATAGTTACAGCACAGTGGGGATATATGTGTAGTTATCCAGTATCACATTTCTGATAGATCGAATCGGCTATACCTATAGGATGTAAATAACTTTTATAGGAAATGTGAGCAGGGACTAGAGGTAAATCCAGACAGGATAGAAATTCCCTCAAACGTATTCTTGTCTACACATGCACTTCTGCACTTCTTAATCTGTAATGCACTAGGAGGCAGTCTCACAGGTTTTGGGGAACAAACAGTCCTTAATATATCCTGATTTCGTTTTTGTTATTTTGAGAAACTGGTCTGCAAAATAAAGTTATTCAAAAATAAAATGCATAGAAAATACTTTTTTAGTTTCAACTTTTGAAAACATCTCATGGAATCTCATTCAAAAAATATTGTTAGGATCTAAACCATTTCTGTAGTCATTTGTGGTCTCCCGTCCATGGTTCTCTCAGATGGAACTCAAATATTCCAATCAATTACAAAAAAGTATTCCAAAACACCTGACTTTTGTAAAATGTTATCTTTTATCTGTAACATGAGTGCAAAATGGATCATCAAAAGAAATCGCAGTCTCTAAATGAAACTGAAGAATATCAGCCAGTCCAAAGGATATCAGCCGGTCCAAAACATTAACTATTGAATTTCCTGCTGTAAAGTCAACGTTAGCATACTTTTTAAATCATATGCTACTGAAGATGATAAATGGATAAGTGCCTGAGCAAACATAACTTTCACGATAACTAATAATTAACATAACAAAACCTAAATGGAAGGCCATTTGCTGATTATGGTGAAATTCCTGCAGTCCCAAAATATTTCATCATCAACTAATTAAAAGGTAATTGATTAAAAATTATTCTACAAAATAAAAATGTAAAAAAAGAATACTGTTTTACATCAGTGTTCCCAACTATTGAAGGTTTGGAATGACTATAGAATTTTCATCTTATTTGAAAACAACTAAATTTCAATCACAGCATCCCTTTTTATACTGTAAGCTTCACTGGTAACTTATCAGACTGATTAACTTGAAGTAACTAAGTGATCTTGGATTAATTCAAGTACTTTTGTAGCAAAAGATTACACCCAAACAATATTTGTCAAAGAAGATCATCAGTGACTATAAAAATTGTAGTACACACTAATCCTGATTCTAAGGCCAGTACTTTATTATCCAAAGTATAGTTTTGGATGGGTCCATAGGGCTAATCCATATCTTAAGTGGCCAGTTTTACAGTGTGCTCTGGTAAAGATTCTGAGTGACATAATTGTTATTGGGCAAGAACAACTATTAATTTGGACAGTAGGGGGTTACTTTAAATTCAGACCCTTATAGTTTGGTTGATAAATACAGGTTCTTGAAACCCAGAAACCTAACCTTTAACCGTTTCCAGAGTTGGCCCTAATGTACAGCACACTGTGCTGTATTGTTATTGTTTACACGTATCACAACCAGCAGCAAGACAGAGACCTAAAGATGAAGGCTGCTGTGAGGGGCTCACAACATGTGTTTCTAAAAGCCAAGCCACTGGCACAAGTGCCAGGTCATTTTCTTGTTCTGGTCTGGTTCCTCAGCTTCAGATGTCCATCTCAAACTGAGAGTCTTCACCTTAAAGAAAACAAATAAATATCAGGGCAATAATGACCTTTTATACCACATATAATTAAAACATAAGAACACAAAGTGATGTATTATGTATCTGACAATATACATAGCAGTTCTGTGAAGATGAACTGTCTGGTAACCCTTATAGCTCAACAAGAAAAATGAGTGGGTTCACCATTGGCTGGCTTGCCATCATGGTTCTTGATATGGTTATTTGCTTCATTCTTTCTGTTCTCACTCAGGACATTTTGGCTGGTCACCCCTGGGATAACAGGCAGATGGGCTGGGGGAGTTTGGGCAATGGGGGAATTACGACGGTCCAGTAGGAATTTACGGTCGTAGATTATTCGAGTGCCTGGGAAACACAAAATAACATGACATGTATTAATTATCTAACAGTATTGTTATGAAAAAGTATGAATTTATTCCTGTGACTCAACAAATCGAATCTCTATTGTCAGGAGAGGTTAGCTCCTCAGCCTTGGATGATAATCAACCGAAATAAAACAAGAATAAAACAAGAATAAAAGCAGAAACCTAATCTAACTTGCTGGTGACACCATCATACTAAAGCGAGAACGTCAAGACAAGACCACATGCAACCACGTTCATGTAGCGTTATTGACAGTGAAAAAAGACCAGGATGAAACAGATAATAAACACAAAAAGGAAGAAAGATTATTGCGTTAAAGACACACCATTCATTTAACCGCTTGAGACGACGGGGGCGGGGCAAAGTATTGTTTTTGTTTTGGTGCTTTGACAGCAGAGTAGGCCACGTTTGGAAACCCATAGCATTGGTTACTGCAAATCTGTGCAAATTAGAGTGAAACCGAAATTGTCATTCCATTAATACATATAATACACAATAGAGTCCCCATTACCTCCCGGAGTGGTCGAAAATAAAGTGCCTCCAGGAGTGGTGCAATAGTCATGAGGTAGCTGCGTTGTATCGTTAATCAACACCGTCCTAGTAGGAATGGCCCTGCTCTCGCTAAGCTGACGACTGGTCGACATTTTAACCGAATTTGATTACAAATTAAACAATTGCAAACTATGGGTGGCTTTTCCTTATGGACGGTGGAACCCTGGGCCTTTCCCTCTCCCTTTTCTCTCCCTAATGCTTTCTTGTCGATCAGCTCGTCCTCCCAGCCGTCAAGCTCAGCACCGTCCGTTCCCTCCGCCAGGCAGGAAGAACAACAATCACCGGGAGGATATGAGGCAAGGGAAGTCAGCAAATGACATATATATGAAAATATATATGAAATATATATGCCGATATAATACATTCAAGAAAATAATAGACAAATAATGGAATGATCTTAAGAAATCCTTTCATAAAACATTTTTTATAGAAAATTGCATACAAATGTACAATTCATAAAATCTTTTTTTTTTATGCGCATGCGCCTCTGAATTCCCTGATTCTTCTTATGGACCTGCCAGAGCGCCACCTAGTAGTAGTACATGTGTAACCGCACTAGCCCGCCTCTGCAATACAGCAAGTCAAGATCAACCCGGCTGAAAGATGAGCTTCACTGTCGAAGAGAGAGGAAACCCAAACACGTTAAGCTATCGTTTGTTTTTCAGTAAGTATACTTCACTTTTTGGCAAGTGGAAATTGAAATTTAGTAAGCACAACGAATAGACATGTCCTAATCTAGCACTAGCTAGGTTGGGCAGCTCCAAATGGCTAATCTCAGCCAGCTAGCACCCCACGTGTCACTTGTTTTGTGATATTCTGGTCTAACCAAAGTAACCACACTTAAATGTGTTGTTTCTGGATGTAGGTAAATGAAATGGCAATTAATCTCGACATGTTCTATTGACTAGAAACGATACTATAGAAGTGACACTAACTGGTAATGCCGGGTGTCTAAAATCCGACAAACTGGAATGAAAGAATGTCGCTAAACTACTGTCAGATTCTCGCTACTCTATTTGTTCTGTTGAAGATTATCCGTAGGGAGATTGTATGTATGTGGAACTACTAGTATGTGCGTAACGTTGCGGAAAAAGCTAGGGCTGCATTTCAGTTTTATTTCCTCTTGAAATTCTTGATGTTGTTACGCCCATCTGTCACCAGGTAGGGACAGCCAAGGGAGGGTGCCACCGTGGCGTCCTCGGTGTGGGGTGTGTAGTAACGTCACCATTGTTCTTATTCTCATTACATTGTATCCTCAGAAAATGCTGAAGGAAAGTACATCTCCCCATTCCATGATATATCAATGTATGCTGACGAGAGCCAGGTAAAGCATGCCACCTTTATACATTTAATCAAGTTATATAATTGATTCCCATTGGAATTGTGAATGTCTTAAGTAAATGCAGGCAATAGGCTCTACCGTTGAATCAATGGTTAGAAAATTGGATTGGGAAGTTTTGTGTTGCTGGGTTTCTCTAAGAAATAGTTAAATTGGGTGAATCATAGTCTATTTGTCAAGCCAACAGATCTTTAGTACCTAAGCACTGGGTTAACGTTCAATCATCGATACCTGTTATCTTATCTCTTATGAATAACTTAGGCTATGTAATTTTGATGGCACTTATCTCTTCAACTACTCATCTCTTCCAACATAATCATGTAGCCATAAAGGAACTGTACTATTGGTTTTAATCTATATGACTGTAATTTTACGTGAGGCACATGTATCAATTAGAGTATTGTGAATAAATCCATTGCAATATGACACTGGTCTGTTTGCTGCAGAATATCTTCCACATGGTTGTTGAAGTACCAAGATGGACAAATGCAAAGATGGAGGTATTGTTAAAATATTTTAATGGCATATTACTATTGGCTGCTCTGATTTTAATATGACTTAAAAATTACATGTACTTGTTGCTATTCAATACCTGTGCCGCTGAGGTGGGGCTCCTGTTTCTAAATATGAATTAAAATAACAATGAAAACATGTTCTTGATTACATTATTTCACAGACAAACATAACCTTTTATAAGATATTTTTTAAACAATTGTTTGTGTTAACAAAATGGAGCTTCGAAGTACATGTTTTTCCCTTTCCTTTCTTTTTTTTTTAGATAGCAACAAAAGATCCTCTTAATCCCATCAAGCAGGACGTAAAGAAGGGTAACTTGCGATATGTCGCCAATGTCTTTCCACACAAAGGTTACATCTGGAACTATGGAGCAATACCCCAAGTAATTATTTCATACTCGGTAGAAAATGTGTATTACATTTACAATAGGCCTGAACTGTTATTACATTTAATACATATTATAACTTACCTAATTGGTCTCACTGTATTGAGCTGACACACTGTTTGTTGGTAGACCTGGGAAGACCCTGGACACAAAGACGGGGACACTGGGTGCTGTGGTGACAATGATCCTATCGATGTTTGTGAAATTGGTACTAAGGTAAATCATATAAAAATACAATATCAACAAACATGTTTAGGCTGCACAATACAGGGCTGATGCATTGAAGATAGTGATTATGCACTGTTTCATTCAGTACATGCTGTCATCATCCAGTTAACAAACTCCAAAGTGATAACTTCAGATACTTAAGAATATATATATATATTTAATCTTAAGTCTATACTTGCATATGTATCTTTCTATACAAATGGACAAACAATATAACAACATTTGTTTCCTACAAAAGAATATTGTTTTGCAATAGTATGATAACGTCATGCAGACGGTTTGCTGAGGTAACGTGTGACATCTTCCGTTTAGGTGTGCTCGCGTGGGGAGGTTATCAAAATAAAGGTACTCGGTATTTTGGCAATGATTGATGAAGGGGAGACTGATTGGAAAGTCATTGCCATTAATGTGGAGGATCCTGAAGCTAAGGACATGAACAGTGAGTTTGAGTTTCTAAAACTCTTAAGGGCACTGAAAGCAGCACTTAGCAGTAGAGTACGTCTCTAATACCTGCAAATTAGTCTTTTCTCTGGATGTTGTATTTGAGATGACAAGATGTCAAGAAACGACACCCATGAAATGTTTGATCCTTCCTTTTACAGATTTTATTTTAGCTGCATTGTACTGTGTAATACTGTAGTTGAGACATATTACTCTTGCACAATGCCTGGTAGCTTAGTTTCAAAGGACTAACAGTGTATGTGTTTCTACTACATTTATCCATTCTTTCCTAGCTCAACATACTTTCTTGTGTGTTTTAGATATTAGTGATGTGCAGCGACTGAAGCCAGGCTACCTGGATGCCACTGTTGACTGGTTCAGGAGGTACAAAGTCCCAGATGGGAAACCAGAAAACAAATTTGCCTTCAATGGCGAGTTCAAAGACAGGGTGTGTACTGTACCCTGAACATTTCCAGCCTGGTGTGGGGGGTTTGCTTAAGCTGCTTTCTGCAATATATTTTTGCTCACCAGGCCACAATGTAAAATCCAGAGTTTCTGGTCAGACTAATCATCTGGGAATGATTTCCTATTAAATGTAAAAGTGTCTCTTGTGGCCATTTTACAAGTTGTAAAATTATGTGGCAACAGTTCGAAGCATATTCCAGTGGCTAGCTTTTATTAAGAAATCTCAGATGACGTGTGTATTTCTTCTCTCAGGATTTTGCTATTGAAACAATCAAGAGCACCAATGGCTTTTGGAAGGCCCTCATCTCCCAACAAACCAAGGCTGGGGAATTGAACTGGTGAGAAGGAAGTTGAATATAGGACTTGATATTGGGTGTGCTAGATTGACTGCACCAAGTCTGTGTCCCAGAAGAGAGGTATGGTGGGTAGGACAAAGGTTGATAGTAAATTAATTTCTCATCCATGGAAATAGACTAAACCGTTTTGATTGTTCTCCCTTTCTGCAGTAAAAACACATGTGTGTCAACCAGTGACAGTCCGTTCTGCTGCTCAGGGGACGAGGCAAAGGCTTTTGTTGATGGGGTTGGTATCATCTGTGTCTCTACTGCTGTCATGTCTGTTCCAAAGAAATCAGCCACTTTTATATCATGGTCCTTTTTTTTGGTGTCTGCTTTCAGACATGCCCTTGTGGAACAGAAGATCCTATGCCCTCTTCAGGTAAGCTGTTTGATTTGATTCTGGCCAAGGGGGGTGGGGGTTGAAATGAGAAATGGCTGAAATGCGTCTCAGCGAATGCATCAGACTTGAGAGCCCTGCATCTAATCATTGGTTTTCTGTTCCCCAGTTGATAAATGGTTCTACTATGAGAAGTGACATCTTCACAAGATGAACCAAAGAAGGCATACTTGAAGAGACATGCACTTGAAGTGACCACAGACTAGAGATGCTGAGTAGGTTCTGTAGAAAGAAAAGGAAAACTACTAAATCATGTCAAATTTGTTTTTCACTGTTATTTAACATGGATCTTTAAAAAAAAAAAGTAGATTCAAGGCATTGGCCTGCCTAGCTACTTCTGTACTGTATAGAGTAATCTAAATTGCTTTAATAAAGCCTCCGTTTAAATAGTCATTGAGGACTATTACGTTTTTATTCATGTGAACATCCTTTTATTTTCTGCAGACTGTTTCATTGATAGTTTACATTTTCTTGAAAGCAATCTCAAACCAAATGTGTCAAATGTACTCATGGTTTTGGATGAATAGGGCTACACAGATGCGTATTTTACTGCCCTCTACTGGACTGCTTACCCACATTGTTGCCTCATTCGTTCATTATATAAAACATCTTTCTTTGGCAGTGCACATTGTTATTCCCTTGACATCACGGATATAATAAGTTTATTTAAATTGAATGTGGAAAAGTGTGTTCAAAGATGAATCCCTGATCAACGACCGTTTTCTTTTTTTTGTACAATTATACATAATATATACAGAAAGAATGTCAGCAGGACGGATCATATTTTCCCACGTGACACACCTCGCCAAAAACAGTTGTTACGCAGTTCCGGTGAACTGTCAAATTTGGACCTGTCATTGACGGTGGTATCTAGGACTTAAAAGTAACGTTCGAGGAGTGGATTAACCGGCAAATAAAGGTAAAATAATACAGTATATCTCCTGCTTCCATATCTCTCCAATGCGGTCAGTACACAGTTAAGCGTTCGAGAGGTGACACACATTCATCTCTGCATGGTTGCGCTATTAATGGTGTTTTTAACTTTATTTATTTGTTGTGCCTACTCAACGTGTTTACAATGTTGTTTACTCCGGATCGAGTACTACTCGTAACTAAGGGCATTGTCGGCAATCGGTTTTACCTATGTTGATTGGCAGCCACCTAACTAGCTCCTGGCAAAACTGCTATAAAATAGCGTCTGTGTTACATTTTCAATGTAACTTGTAAACGTAGGCTACATTTGAGTAAAAACGGGGTTTCTATTAATTTAGTTCGCCATAGGCTACTCCATATACAAATCTATGAAAGTATTTTTTTGCATTCCTTCGAGGTCACTGTTAAGATATTCACAGCAAGCACTGAGAGTAACAGCTGTTTGTGTGCGTGTGTGCGCGCATGTGTGTTTCAAGTGCCTGGTATCAAGTGTCATCTGCTCACAAAACTTGTCTGTGAAAATAATTTGAGCCACCGTTAGTCTAGCATCATCAACCGGAATACTTAACATATGTAATAAAGCTTGCTTGTAGATATTTATATTTTTGTGAATGGCTTTATAGTAGCCTATTACTGTACTTCAAGCTTACACATACCAACTAGGTAATCCCAAGTCATGAAATAAGTTTCAACAATGAGCTTTCAGTATGAGGTTGCGTACTGTGTCGTAGTGAGTCTTAACACTTATTTTGCTAAGTAAGTATCTTGTTAAATAGCTGACCAATCTTGTTTAATCACTGCAAAAAAATACTTGCCTTAGAATTGTTGCTACATCTGGCCCTCCATCTTAAAGTAATAATTAAGGTGTTGAGTTGATGAAAGCATTGTGTTCATGAATGTGATGTATTCTTTTTTTCAGGTAAAGGAAACAGACATGTCTTTTATATTTGATTGGATCTACAGGGGCTTCAGTGGTGTTCTACAATTATTAGGTTCGAGTTGTTTCACCTATTACATTATTGTGGATCAGTGTATTAGGTGTGCATTTGCCCCTAAACACAACTATTCTATTTATGTTTACATTGAGTCATACATGATTCAATTCTATTTATTAAGTAACCTTTGAATTGTTGCCCAACAATCTGAAGTATCATGTTATGTTTACCTCTAGGTTTATACAAGAAGACTGGAAAGTTAGTGTTCCTTGGATTAGATAATGCTGGGAAAACAACACTATTACATATGCTCAGAGATGACAGACTGGGACAACATGTGCCAACACTACATCCGAGTAAGATTATGGCAAATGATGTCTTGTGTGTGTCTACATCCTTAATGTAATTGCAATCTCCATGTCCTTGTTTTGAAGCTGTGTATTTCAGGTAGTGGGACTCTGCTTGGCTCGAGTTTTCCTGTACATCCGTCTTCCCCTTGTAACTCATGGTCCTGTTCTTTTTTACCTTAGCATCTGAAGAGTTGACTATTGCAGGAATGACCTTTACAACATTTGATCTTGGTGGACACACTCAAGGTGGGGTAGTATTGTATTCATTGTAATCATGTGAGAAGGTTCTGTTACAAAAGTGATCACATTGTGTTTTTTTATGTGATTATCTTAGAGGGACAGTATGCCTAAAGTAGGTAGTTTACTTTAAAGGCATTGGTTTGATTTTCCCAGCGAGGAGAATTTGGAAGAATTATCTCCCAGCCATAAATGGCATTGTTTACATGGTGGATTGTGCTGATCATGAACGACTAGGAGAAGCCAAAGTTGAACTCGATGTAAGTCTCCCCCTCTAGGACTCAAACAAATATTTATTTTACATTGGGAACAATAAAAGACTCGCTGTATTTTTATTTGACCTTTCCAGGCCCTGTTAACAGATGAGACTATCTCCAATGTGCCGGTCCTCATTCTGGGTAACAAGATTGACCGTCCAGAAGCCATCAGTGAGGAGGCACTCGTAGGAATGTTTGGTCTTTATGGTCACACAACCGGAAAGGTAAGGATGTCTGGTTGATCTTACTCTCTGTGGGTGGTTTCCCGAATTCAAATTAAGCCCAGTTATGTCTGTGCTTCCCCGACAGGGCAAAGTGTCTCTGAAGGAGTTGAATTTGAGGCCAATGGAGGTTTACATGTGCAGTGTCCTGAAGAGACAGGGCTATGGGGATGGTTTCCGCTGGCTCTCGCAGTACATTGACTGACTGACCTTTTTAAATGTATCTTGTTTATAAAGGATTTTGTATATACACAAGTCGACAAGTTGCACAAATCTACCTGCTGGATGTCTGTTACCAGCGTGCTATATTTATTTTGAGTTTGAGTTCCCCAAAATAATTTGTCTTGAGATTCTTTATACTCATTTGCTTGATATCATAGGTTGCTAAAAGTGACATTGATAACTGAACAACTGTCACAAGCCATTATTGTGTGAAGTGAATTGAAATTCTAGAAGCAGTGTGTGACCATGTTCCATGCCAAAGCCAGGTAGAGTTCACCTGTGATTTTCTTGATTTTAGACCTAGTGCACCTTGTACCAGGTTGTGTACAAGATTGTGTACCTTCTTGCACTAACTGCAATCCCTTAGATGTTGCCAAGTTGGGGAATCCCCCCCCATTTGAACTGAGCAGTAAGTAACCCCCTTCACGCTCACAGATTAGAACATGTCAACCTTCTCAACCGGTTTCTAACCACGGTGTATTTTTAGTCTAAGGTATTGAATTACAGAGAAGGGGATTAGTTTAAGAGTTTCAGGTTTGTTTCTTTTTAGCAGCGCACATCTTCAGCTCATGAAAAGCTAAACAGACATTTAGACATTCTCCTATCTAAAAATGTGTCCTGGATCATATTACAGGATCATACAGAAAACGGGTGGGGAACGGTCTGATCACGGCTGTACTTTGGTATATTGACTATGAAGTTGAATAGCTGGATTACATTTTCAGAATACCACTTGATTTGATACTTTGTAAGTATGCCATATGAGGATTACAGACCACAGAAGTATTATTAAACAGTGAACACTAAACAAGTTTTCTTCATACCAGTATTAATATTTTGACTGTTATGTTTTTTGCTTAATCCCTATTTTAATACCACCAGCCAAATTCGTGAATGTGACCACAAGTGCATTATTTCTCCTATTTTGAAGTGAATGTGTTTTATTTATGTCTACTAAAATTACTTTTGTACAGTATCAGGATTTCATAACAGTGTCAGAAGTCACAACAAGCCATGTAAGTGATTCCATTTTATCTACAATGCTCAACCTACCTATGTACTTTTTTATGGTTAATTTACTGTTAACATTTGAACTTGGTGACTATCTACTGTTCACACAATGCAGATATGATATGAGAGTGCTTATGTTTTACTGAGGAGTGAGGTACGTGACGCTACCTGTGGGTGCAATAATTAATTTTGTAAATAATCACTTAGCATGCATTTCAGTTTATCTGAAATGATGTCACTGCCAGCACACAAGGGGCAGCAGAATTGGTTATTGATGTATTATATAGTATTTGGTTTTGATTCGAAATCTGAATAAATATGTTGGACAATTATCTGAGTCGTTTGTCTCTTTACAGGCTATCCCTGCTTACAATTTCTTCATAAATTATGTTACATGATTCTGATATGCACATGCTTATCATATCATAAGGTTTCGTGTTTTTCACCTCTCCTTCCTGTTAAAAGACCGATAAGTCCATCTGTCCAATCAGGAGGGTCCGTCCTCTGCTAGATAGGCCCTACATTTTCCGGTAGGAGTTAATGTTGTGTTTTATGACTTGATTAAGTGTTTTCATATTTGCTCTCGTGTTTTCCTATTTGCTGTTGTGATTTGCACTTCAGGGCTACCGTAGCAATGAGCTGTCAGCGCATTTAATTAATCATACCTCACTGAATACCGTGATTTTCACGTATTTATTTTGTTGCTGCAAAGGTCATACATATAGCTATGATACAGGACACATGGTTCGGCGTATTTGAATATTCATAGTGGGCTTAACAGTAATAGAAGTTTTGCTCCAGACTTTCCACTCTTGCCAAGGCTTCATTGAGTCTGATCATAAGAGCGGTAGGAGAAGCAGGCAAGGCGTAGTCATGATCCTAGTAGAAAGAGGGATGAACATGGTCATGAGTAATGTTTCACTTCACAAACATCACGTTGAAACCACTAGTTTATGGCCCACATTATTTCTTATAGTCCTCACCTGTCAAAGCCACTGTCAGCACTGTTTGTGTGCGTGTGTGTGTGTGCGGGCACGCATGTGTGCACCAGGAATACATGTTCAACGCGTCTTCAATTGTGTGTATAGGTTTATTTGTGAGTTTGTTTGATATGAGTGGCAGCAAGTGGCAGCAGTGAGACTTTAATATGTCCAGGGAGATTCTGATATGATGTTTAAAGTAGAAATATTCACATCATGAGGCTGAGGTTATGGGTGTGAGGTTGCCATTTCATGGGAATCCTGAGAGACCACGGACAGGTTTTCTTCAGCTCTTCTGGAGGTAGACGTAGCCCTGCCCTTTTCCAACTAAAATGAAGAAGCATAATACATAATACAATATATATAAAGGGATAAGTATCTCACCCTGCCCTGTGATTGATAATAGAATATTTAAATTTATGAACGCTAATAGCCTTATGATGATACACCTACTCTTTGGAGGTGAACCGGGAAGCTGAAGACGGATGGAATAACGCCATCTCGGAGTCGGACAATCTGACACGTCCTATCAAAATCGCCCTGCTTAAAATGTTGACAGCAAAGTACTGATGAAACACTTGCAGTGAATCCTTCTCTCCTCAAAGCCACTTCCCACTTCTTCCTCACATTTTTGTCCTTGGGAAACCTTGAAAATGAAAACGGACAAAACATTTCACAAAGGAAGTCAAGCTTATTTTCTTCCTTCACAGTTCTTAGAACCTTTCTTCAACAAAACTACTATTTTGATGCATATGCTGAAATTGTGAGTAAGCGTGTTTGCAAACAATTCTACAGTCAGATGTTCTGTTTCCTTTGTTTTAAGTAAATGGGGTGGGAATGAGACATGAGAGGTATCTTACTTTTGATTGAGGGTGAATTACATGTGAATAATACAGTGTTGGGAAAGCTACTTGGAGATTGTAGTGAGCTAAAGCTTTCAGTTACTCTACCTTGAATAAAGCTTCACGACACAAAAGCTACCACCCAGTTCAATGTAGCAAGCTAAGTAACACAAACAAGGCCGTAAGCTATAGTTAACTAAATAGGAAGCTTCTTTATTTTAAGTTGCGCTACTCTCAAATGACAAGAGAAGTGTAGCTTGTGTGGCCAAGCTACTTAAAAAAAGGAGTAAGCTACTGAAAAGTTACTAGATTCACGACAGGGGCGATTCTAGCATCAGAGCTTTTAGGGGTGCTCAGCCCCCAATGACAATGTGACATGAATACAGTGCCTTGGAAAATTGCTAAACCCCCTTGCTAATAACAGGCATGCAAACGGGTCGGGTAAAAAAAGGTGCGAAGGATAGGCGAACCCCCGACCCTTGGGGGGTCTGGGGGCATGCTCCCGGAAGAATATTTATTACATTTTAGAGTTAAACGCATGAATCTGGTGCACTTTGAGAGCAAAATTAAGAGGCTAGATCTATGTAGAATCTGTGCTCATGTAAACAATGTCATGTTCTTTTAACCATAAATACATTTTTTGTATAGCATACATCCTAATAAAACAATTAAACAAACAGGATTACCTGTGTTGAACGACTTTAAAAAGCAAAAGTCAAAAGTATCACTCACTGACAAGCTAACACACATCCAATAGAAATGCTTTTCAATATTGTATTAAAATTGTTTCTACTAGATGATGTAAGGTGGGTGTGTAAACTTCTCCCCACTCTGCCTCTGATTGGCTGTGAGGTTTAGGCATTTAGGAGTGACGTTTGGTTCCAAAGCCAGTTGCAAGTTGGGAAGCACGGGTAAAATGCTGTGTTGGCCATGGCTATCTATGATGGCTACGACCCCCCCACCCCCTCCCCCCCCAAAAAATTATCTCATGGGATCTGCATGAATGACGTAGGTTACCCATTTTGGTTTCATAAAGGTGAGTTTCACCTAAAGGTGAGGAGTTTGCATGCCTGTAATAAATTCCTAATTTCACTGGATAACAATTAATACATTTATGTATTATTATGCAAAACATTGAATGAAGGAAAAAACTAAGGATGTCCCTTTCTTCATGAAATACAAGCATCAAATTATAATAACCAATAATATATATTTTTATTTTTTTAATTATTATTTTTAGGGGTGCTGAGATTAAATTTGCTTGAGCACCCTTAAAAGGATCTAAAAACGCCACTGATTCAAGAAATACTGAAGCTACCACCAAAATACTCAGTTACAAGCTAAGCTACAGAGCAGAGAGTCCTAGCGGAGCCCGAGTAGCAGAGAGCTACCAGAGCCCTGGGCTCTGTTCGAAAACTTACACAGTTGTCTTGATCCTTGGTCTCCCCTTGCGAGCGCGTTCAAAACAGAGCCAATGGCTTTCGTTCAGAAGACACGTCAGCCAATCCCCTCGCTTTCACCAATGACATCGAGGAAGTAGAGGTTGTAAATAACTGGTTGCACGGACCCGCAGCTCAGCTACCGATACATGTTGTGCATGTTTGTCTTGTCAGTTTTCATCGACTTTTTAGCTGCCCATCATTATTTTGTCACTGACATTATAATCAGTAGAGCGAGTTGTAATGTTTTGAATGATTTGTCTTATTCTCGGGGTACATAGTAGCCTAATTGTAACTAAGTAACTTGTAGCTAGCTAGCTTCACCATAACAAGCTAACTGCAGGCGGTGTGTGAACAGTCTACAGCAAGTAAGAGTTGACATTCACAACCGCAAAGTAATTAAATGGAATCGACAGAAAGGGCTTGTTGTATTGTAACAGTATCCGGGTCATACTCTGATCAGAGGCCTCTGAGTTGTAGTGGTGTCATTCTGAACCCACAGGCAGGAATCGTTCTCTGTAGTGGTCTGTTGTTCTCTCGTTTTATGAATACCAAAGAATCTGTCTCCCCAGATCTCAGATTTTTGCCACCCGACAGTTTTAATGACAATCTAAAAATATGTATAAACTACTCGGAGCAACGACAACTGGAAACAAACAAGTGCGCCTATGAGGCATGCACGGTGGCAGACAGCCCCTCCTCACACCCGCTTCAGGCCACAGCAGAACTTCATTTTTTAATCAACTGTGTGGAGTTCAGAAAAGCTTTTCACAAAATGTTCAGAGGATCAGATAAATGGGGTTTCTACGGCGGTGAGGAGGAGGCAGAGATGGTCAGGGACTCTGAATTCCTGAGCTGGTTTGCTGTTCTGAAGGCACCTGGTTTGAAACCAGGTGTGTCCAAATCGGGACCTATACCCATGGTTAACAGCTCTTCTCTCCGAAAGGGCTGCCCAGTATTGGCGTGCGGCTCTCCATTTGGCAATCTCTGCCCCGATCTCTTCATGAGCACCCTGAGCAAGGGCATCATCAGTAACTTGGCTGGGGAGGAGAATGTCGTCATCCTTACAGATGCCCGGTGCCTACCTGGCACTGAGGGAGGGGGGCTCTTCATCCCCAACGGAGACCAGGCATACCTGGCTGGCTTAATTGTGTCTCCATTGTGCTGGAAAGCCAGTGAGTTGATTGGACTGACACTGGTGTGCTCGCTCCAACTGATCCTGAACAACATAATGCGTTGTATGAAGATTCATGATCCTATGGGAGACTTCCACCTTCAACAGGAACCCACAGATTTTGAGAGTAGAACCCAAACTTGGGCCGTCCAGAGATATCCCACCGTGGCGTTGGTAGACAGCGGACAGTTTTGGGGCTCCGGGATCCTTGTCAGCTCTCAGTTGGTTCTGACCTGCAGGCATGTTGTCAATGGAAAATCTGTCGTCACCTTGAAATTTGACAGCAATGACAGGTAAAACCGTTGACCTACATGTACTAACCGTTATCAAGTGGCCTGTCCTTTCTTCTTTTGGGATTTAAGTGAAGAAGATGCTTAATCTGCTGGAATAGTTAGCCAAGCTTCCTCTGCTTTGTATTTTGCTCCCCAGGTACAATGACGTGATGGGAGATGTGCTTTACTCCACCAAGGACTCTTCACCCTATGATGTAGCCATCGTACAACTGAGAGACCCCACCCCTGAGGCAGTGATGCCCCATTTGGCCACATCATTTGAGCTAGGTCATACAGTCATAAATAGAGTCAAGTAGCTGCACAATAATTTTTAAAATTTTAAGCATGTTCTACCACTACTGTGTCAAGAAAAAATAATAGCAACTGAACGCTATACTCACTGTCAGCTTCTCTGGGCGTACGTGTCCCCCCCCCCCTCCCACCACAGGTGAAGACGTTGTGGTGGTGGGTTATGGTGCGCTGGGTCAAAGGTGTGGTGGTCCCTCCTTGACTCGCGGCATTCTCTCCAGGGCCCTGAGCTGGCGTTCCGAGACTATCATGCTGCAAACCACCTGTGCAGTACAAGCAGGGACCAGTGGAGGCGCTGTGATGCGTGTGAGCTCAGGGGAGCTGCTCGGTAAGGATTGCCTAATTGGGTGTATTACTAATTATTGGTTAATTATTGGTTTATACCACTATGAGTTGTATTTCTCATTTACACATCTGGAAGTTATGAATGTAACATTCTATTGATATTTTATTTTCACAAATGATTTCAGTATGAAATTCAGTACTGATTCAAACAGTAGGGGGCACTCAGTCACTGCAGTATATGTCAGTGCGAGTAAGGACCTGTCATCTTGTGTACATTAGGGGGTGGTTCATTGCTGTAACTGTATTTCAGGTCTGGTATCCAGTAATACCAGGGACTTTGCTGCTAAGGTGACCTACCCACATCTGAACTTCAGCATCCCAGTGACTGTGCTCCAGCCGTTACTGCGGCAATATGCCCAGACGGGTGATGTTGGCCTATTCAGAGCCTTAGACGAGACAGAGGAGGGGGTCAGGAGGGTTTGGAGACTACAGGCTCCTCAGAGCAAACTGTGACTGAATAATGACTAAGAGACACCCTGCCAAGCAAGCAACGTTCTCGGCGATAGGCAATAGCACTTTGCTCAACCTAGATACCAAGTACCTTCATTTCACAGAGAACATGAACAACAGCTAATTAGCACTTAAAATGGTTTGATTATGATAACCTATTATGTTATTCTTATCCAAGTGCCTGTCAAAACAGAACACAGTGTGAAACATGACCCACCAAAACATTATTTTTGAGGGAGAAATAATAGTTTGATATGTCTGTGGTGTCCTCAATAAATGAACAAGCAGTTTTGTAATTTTTGTTGAAAGTGTAATACCGATAAATAATAATTTTTCTTATTGCTACTGGTAAAAAGAAAACTGTTTAAAGATTCACACACAAATTGTATAAGTTCACTAGGAATTAGAGGACCGGAACCATGAAATGATGACCGGAAATGATTTGGGGAGAAAAAGCTATGTTTCGTGTCATCATTCCTGTGAACAATTTCTTTTGTGTTTTTCAGGAAATGGTCAGACACAAATTAATAATATGTTCCTACAGTACTAGCCTTGGAACCCTTGGCATTTAAAAAAATACATGATTGAAAACAAGTGTTTTTTTTTGTCTTGTCCTGAACACTTTGACACCCTATAGTCGAATAGACATCACACAATAAAAGCCTGAATGATTCATGTCTTTTAGTTATATTCAACTGATCTACTGAGAGTACTAGATGTTGTATGACACTACCCAGATAGGGATGCCTGTAACATTTACTACCTCTGTGATCACTGAGGTATTACATCAGAGGAAATGTTTTCTCCATGCAACATATTAACGTCAAGGAGATGAGCCTTATGTTCCCATATAGAATTTACACCTAGTAAAATTATACATGCCATTTTTTTTTTTTGCAGAGCAGAACAACAGGGTAAAATAAGACTAGCTTGACATGTTACAGAGACTGATTGGTCCCTTTGGGTAGCCAGGAGAGATGCTGTCAGGATCTGCTTTCAGACATCTGGTATTCCTTCTCCCTTCCTCTGCACAGTGGGACTGTCATAAAACCTGGCGTATGGACTATTGTAATAAATTTAACGCCTGGTCCTCCAGGATATTACTGGTTCTGTATTCTATTATCAGAGAAATACAGTGTGAGAAAAATGTGAGAAAAATATGTATTTCGAAGGATTGGTTACGGCCTCTTTGAATGAGCACAATGCATATGGCTTGAGGGGACTGAGAAGCCTGTGTGCATACATGATAACATGATGCTTCACTGATCCTGGAATCACTAGTTAACAGGTTTGAGGGGACAGAAAACTGCCTTTAGGAGCCTGGGAAACGAGCTGTTGCTTTATTCCAATTGTGACATGCAAGATAGAGCCCAGATTGTGTTTCTTACGGCCTCCTAAGAGCCACAGAGGGGGCAGAGTGAAGCAAGGAATTGAGCCGACGACTGAACACTGAAGTCTGATCTATGTAAGATATGGTGCAGAGTAAAGAGGCCCTTTGGACCTGTTGGAATCAAAGGAGCAGCATCTTCATCCGCAGATGGTGTGGGAGTGCTACCATGCAAACCAACAGGAACAGGAATCTTACCGTATTTCAATGCAGAATTGAGCAATTATTTATGTGGGTCAGTGAGGGAATTACTGCTTTGCAACCCGGTGAAACCAAGCATTTTCTTTCCTTCTACCTGTAGCCGGTGTGTGGTGAAACTCACACAACGGCTAGTGGTGGCGCTTGGGAAGTCAGAGGTGGTAAGTTCGACTCCTGGTCGGAGCGGACAGTGCCTCTGACGGAACTTGCAAGACCACGTCTGTTTCACACCTACATTCGGTGGAGGCGTCACTCGTGACCAGCCGGAAAATGAATTGAAGGAGAGGTAGTTTGATAAGACGAGAAAGTAAAGAAAGAAATGTTTGGTGGCCTGCTGAGGCCACATAAATCAGTTTATTTTTTTATTAAACACATTTTTGATCCACAGATGGTACAATGGACACTTGTCAATTTAAGCCAAGCTCATGTCTAGTTGTTCAAAGCATTGGTGTTGGAGGACTAATATGTGGCGACCTGAAACACACAGTATATACACGTTTAAGAGTGAGGTGTGAGAAACATTACTTGATATACTTGAATTTAACAGAGCACTAATTGTCTCACGAGCTAAAGCATTTTGAAAGGAAACGATAAGGGCAAGAGTGGCTTTCCTTGCTTTGCCTTCTCTCCTTCACCAGACTGGTGAAACCAACATGGTGGACACCAGGGCCCATCTCTCTCTCATCAGGACAGACAAAGGAGAGAAACAAAGAGAAAGGGAGCCTCGATGGACTGTGGACACGAGATCTAAGCATCTCTGGTTCCTAACGCAAGCACATTACAAGCACCTGGGACAGGCTTCCAGTCTCCAGTCTTAAAGCTGCTCAAGGAGAAAGTTCCTGCACATACAACAGAAATAAAAAGAACAAAGATTTACAAGTAAGGACTAATGTCCTCTGGATATCCCACGTTCTAGCTATTGATACAACCCCCTCCCCAACACGGGCACCGGATCATCTCCCCTCTCCCCTATCCGTTTCTCCTTCTCCTGCATCCACCACCCTTTTCCTCTTTCAAGCCATTGGTTAGTCAGCATTGTTCTGAGTGCGGTTTAATGTCCATTTCTTCAGCCAGGTTTCCTGGATCCCTGTGTGCGTGTGTGTGTGTGTGTGTGCGTACATGTGTGTGTGTGTGTGTGTGTGTGTACATGTGTCTGAGTACATGTGTCTGAGATAGAGATGGAGAGAGATCATCCTGTAGCTATGCTGCAGCAGGGACCGTCGGCGCTTCACCAAATATATCCTCCGTCGTCCACCTCCCCCACCTCTCCCTCGTCCTCATCAGCCTCCTCCGTATTCTCCTCTGTCTCCTTCTCTTCCTCGTCCTCCCATCCAACGCCACTGCCAAAATCACCTGAATAGGCCACTTCTTCGTCTGGACGAGAAAGGAAATGAGACAGAATTCACTACTCATGGTGTCTGTCCAGTATCGCATCGCAATCTGGTCAGATGTTGACTCTGTGTACCTTTTGACGATGAAAATGTAATGAGAAATGTTGAAATGAATTCAGAAACATTGACCGAAATAGCAAAGAAAGGGCATGTGTTTGACTTTGTCTGGAGTTAATGGCCATTTCTAAGCCTTGCCAGGGGAGCCATTCTTATCAGGCGTGGGTTCAGTCCAACCGGCCTCCATTTATCTTAAAAGGCTATTCTCACAGCGACAAGCAGTCTTTTAGAATGCAAATGATCCCCCTGACACATGAATGTGCCACTGGCCCATTCAGTGAGCGATGCTGTTGTATGGGATTACATAAGGGACGCTTTGTACAGAGTGTATGTGTATGCGCGGGGGTGGGACGGGGGGACGGGGGGGGTTCCGATGTGAGGTGTGTATAGGTATCTCTTCCCCGTTCGCGTGTGCACGTGTACAGATGTCTTTACAGAGAGTGTGTTCAAGATTAGATTAGGGCAGTCTCACCACAGTCAGGCTTTCCACGGATCCGAGAGCTCGCTAGCTCACCGCCATTCTGGTCGACACACCAGCACTCTCCTCTGTCGCACTGTAACTTCCTGTAGAAGCCATCCTCATCACAGCTGGGAATGAACAGACCTAGAAAACACACATAGAATGTTACATTGCATAATGCAGAATGCATACGTTATGTGTATCGAACTGTATAATACTAATTGGCATAATGTGGAGCTGTGCCTCAGTGAAATGTTTCGAAAGTATGCATGAAATGTATGTAGTTAGAATGCATAGAATGTATGCATGCAGCATGTGTTGCCTTCAATTTCAGATTCCATGCATACAAATCAATTTGTTAAGGCTAGTTGTAAATAACTGTGACGTCAGAACAAAACAAGAAACATAGGGTTGGTGATTATTATGGGACAAGGAAGGTGCATTAAATCACTTCTACTTATTAATAAGCTAAGCAAGATTCACTGCACTTTAACTTTTATAAAACAACAATAAAGCTTTGTCCATAGCGGGGCGTAGAAAATGTTTGGTACCCCACATTATGCGTATTTTTAACTCTTTCTCACACTCAAACAACACCTTTTATTTATTACGCTGAGAAGTAAAGGATAACCTGTCAACTTGTCAACTATCAACTTAGCAGAAATCTTCCCTCGGTATGCCTGCGCCTTGTCCATTAATTAGATACAGCTGGATAAGTTATCCCTTCCTTCTCAGCGTGAGAAACACAAGTTGTTGCATGAGAGTATGAGAAATGGTTGAAATGCGTGAGTCTCATGGTGCACGCTTTCGGAATCCTTGCATATGGACTGTTTCAGGAGTTGATATATTTTTTTACTGAATATTACAAAACATTAACAGGGAGAGAATGACAACGCTGAAGGACGTTGATGTTGCCAGGAGACAGGGTTTCGAGGGAAACGCTCAGCAGGCCGGCAATGTTTATCTACGGTCAGCTCAGCCCTGATTCTGTCCTGTGTCCTTGGAGAGACCTGATTCGGAACCCTATCACCCTGCCAAGTCTGCAACACACACACATACACACACACACACACATACGGGCGGCTGTCCTTCGTTTCCGTCTGTCAGTATCAAGTTATAATCCACAAGTCTGATCAAGGATTATCCCGGCCTGCCTCTTGTTATCTGTTTGACGAAGCTCTTCTAAGTAATGGAATTAAATATACACACACGTAGCATTATACGTACCAAACTTTCTCTTGCCTCCCTCTTGTACTTGGATCCTCTCAAGCTCAGACAGACAGGGGGGCTCTGAGGACGAAAGGAACACAACAGTCGGCACTAAAACGTTGTGTACCCCTTGAACCAACCCTTGGATCTTTCAGACTAAAAGATGGCTAGATGACAGACAGACAGACAGAGAAAAAAGTGGGGCAATGGGGCATATCAAAACTTGAAATACCAAAAATTCTAAAAGGAGATAAGTAATATAAAAAGTTGCCTAATCAGAGGCTTAAGCCCAAACTAAGTGTCCACTGATTTCACAGTATTACTTAAGCTGCTTGTCCTCTCCCAAACCAGGTCATGGATTCTGCTTGGCTGGCTGGCTGACAGCTGCAATCTTGGAGAGCTTGAGGGAGGACCAGGCTGTAAACAAGCGCCAGTGATGTTGTAAGCGCTTGGCGGCAGCCACTCCCCTCGATCACAGGGGAGCCAGAAAATGAGGGACAGACAAAGTGTGACGGACTGGGGGCTGCCTCAGAGGTAGCTGTGCTAAGTGGGGCGTACGGGGGGGGGTGGACGGGGGGGTCTAAGTGTCTGGTCACAAGGTCATAAACTGCAGAAAACAAACACAGGTGTTATTTTTCTCCCGCTCTGCTTCTCTACTGCTATATACCCCTCACTCTGTCTCCCTCTGTCTCCCTCTCTCTCTCTCCCTCTCTGACAAATACTCACAGTTTTTACCCCAGGCGCATGTGGTGTAAACTGCGCTCCATCACAGGCTACAGAGGGAGAAGTAGCAGTGATGCCCAGCCTGTTGCCTCTCTTCCCAATGAACTCAACACCATCCCTCTTGTATAACAAAAGACACCTTGGACCCCTTACATTGGCATACCGCCCCTGTGACCCTGAAGATGGACCCCTTAAAAAGATGCCATCGCCCTGCAGTGCACACTGCCCTCTCCCACCTGGATAAGCTAAGCTCGTTCCTTAAGCTTGCTGATGACATCACCATCCTGGGTCTCGTCTCCAAACACGAGACCGCCTACAGAGAGGAGGTTAACGTCTTGACTGCATGGTGCCCGGACAACAACCTCCATGCCCCCATTCACATTGATGGAGCTGAAGTGGATACAGTCTCCTGCTTCCAGTTCCTTGGTGTGTTTAATCAATAATGACCTTTCCTGGCCCAGGCAATCAGCTGCAAGGGGTAAAAACTGCCCAAAAGTGCCTATACTCATTTCTACAGGTGCACCGTGGAGAGCGTTCTCACCGGCTGCATGCGGTATGGCAGCTGCTTTGCTGTTGATTGCCAGGCCCTCCAGAGGGTCTTGAAGACAGAGAAGCACATCATTTGCTGACACTTCCCCTCTGTGCAAGGCATCTACCACACACAACGCCTCAGGAAAGCACAGAAACTTCTACAACCACCCAGGCCATGGATTGTTCTCGTCCCTGGCGCCTGGAAGAAGTTACCGGAACATCCAGACACGGACGACCAGACTCACTAACAGTTTTTCTCTCCCCAGGCTGTCAGGCTTCTCAATCAGCAACATTAATCTCAGTGACCACATTGATCACATGATCACCTCAATGTATGCTCTCGTCATTTTCCTTGTGCGATCACCACAATTTAATGTATACATCCATAGGCACTTCTGTTATTTTTGATATGTAGTACTATTGTTACTGTCTATATTCCACATATTTACTGGTTCTGAAACTGGTGCTAGTGTTTTATTTCTATTCTTTACTATTCTTGCCCTTTTTGTTACAAATTTTTACAATAAAATGTTTACTCCTACTATGAAGCTGTTGCTTGCCATATCCCCCCCCCAAAAAAAATCTGAATAACCTTGTGTTATCCTGTACAATTGACAAATAAAGCACTTTGACTTTGACAGTCGTCTACTCACTCTCTCTCCAAAAGCAGAGGCACCACTCAGCGGTGGAGACCTTCCCGTCCGTGTAAGAGTCGCAGGAGTTGAAGAAGGGCCGGATGCACACCTCGTACTTGTCCAGGTTGATGGCTGACAGCTCGGCCTGGTCCAGGTACAGGTCACTGTTTGTGTCCAGCTTGGAGAACATCCAACCTATGGAGTCCTTACAGCTAGCCACCAGACTCCGGTCCAGGACTGAAGAGACACACACATACATGGAAGATATCATTTACTGACTCATAGATATTTCACTGGGTAAGGTGCAGGACTATGCTAACTCTCCTGGTACAGTGTAAGACTGTCGATACTAACTCCCCTGGAACAGTTCACGTTTATACTAACTCACATGGCTGGTACAGTGTAAGCCTATACTAACTCACATGGCTGATACACTATAGGTATATACTAACTCACCTGGTACAGTGCAGGACTATATTAACTCACCTGATACACAATAGGTCTATACTAACTCACCTGGTACACAATAGGTCTATACTAACTCACCTGGTACACTCTATGTCTATATTAACTCACCTGGTACACTGTATGTCTATACTAACTCACCTGGTACACTGTATGTCTATATTAACTCACCTGGTACACTGTATGTGTATACTAACTCACCTGGTACACAATAGGTCTATACTAACTCACCTGGTACACTGTATGTCTTTATTAACTCACCTGGTACACTGTATGTGTATATTAACTCACCTGGTACACAATAGGTCTATACTAACTCACCTGGTACACTGTATGTCTATACTAACTCACCTGGTACACTCTATGTCTATATTAACTCACCTGGTACACAATAGGTCTATACTAACTCACCTGGTACACTGTATGTCTATATTAACTCACCTGGTACACTGTATGTGTATACTAACTCACCTGGTACACAATAGGTCTATACTAACTCGCCTGGTACAGTGCATGTGTATGCTAACTCTCTTGGTACAGCGCAAGTCTATACTAATTTACCTGGTACAGTGCAGATCCATACTAACTCTCCTGGTACAGTGCAAGTCTATACTAACTCACCTGGTAAAGTGCAGATCTATACTACCTCACCTGGTACAGTGCAGATCTGTACTAACTCTCCTGGCACAGTGCAAGTCTATACAACTCACCTGGTACAGTGCAGATATATACTAACTCTCACCTGATGTGCTGGCTGCCGCTGCTGTGGTGCTGGCCCCAGTCTTGGTGTTGTTGTTCTGCTTGGCATTGCCTTGCAGTAGCTGGAACCAGTCCCTCAGCCGGTCCCCCAGATCAGCCAGGTCCTGTCCAGTACAGCTCTCAACTGAGGGAGGGAGCGACAAGGGGAGAGGAATTGCAACACTGTACAGACACTGTGTGTGTGCATGTGTGGGTGCGTGCATGTGTGTTGTACTCACCATGCTTGCTCTCTGTTACCATGGCAGAAGAGGTGGTTGGACAGGGACACAGGCCTGAGCATGTCAGGGTCAGTTCCTTCCCTGTCAGACATGCTTGCTGCTCCAGTTTGCACTGGAACACACAAATATACAAACAAACAAACACACACACACACACACACACACACACACACACAGGGACAATGAGGAAGAGAAGGGAAATGAGTAATGTCCTAGATACAGATCAATGGTGCCCAAATATACCCTCATTTAGATTACAGCCTGTCCTTGATACAAGCCTAGAATGAATAGGAATAATCGGGGTTTCTTCTTCTACATCTCAACAAGGTCACAAGTCCTCACTTTGAAGACAAAGGATAGATCAATGAACACAAGGGAGGGAGTTACTGCAACCCTCTGCTTCTCAATCCCCCCGGGGGCCATTCATCACGTCTCTCTGTATTTGTGCATCTCTGGAGACTCTTCCCCCTCCAAGCTTCTCCTCTCCAACCATACACTCAGCTGTGCATGCAGTCTCAAGCAGCAGAGAGCAGCCATGGATGTGTGCACACCATGTTCTGATGCAAAAATGCCCTCCCGCCAGGTCTCTCTTTGGAAAACGATGATAAGACAGATGGACTTGGGTGTATGTGGGTGTGGGTTTGGAGCTAAGTGTAGCTGGGTGGTGTGTGTATTAGTCGGGTTTACCTGTGAGGCATAGTTGTGGCCATCTGATCCACACACAGGACCAGATGAGGAGATGGGACAGGGCTGGCAGGTACCATCAGGAGACCTCAGAGATGGCTGCTTCAGCCTGACAGACAGGGACAAACCACAGAAGAAGATAAAAAGACGGAGGACCAAACACATGAGAGGACAAAAAGATGACAGGTACAAAACACTAATTGATATCTACTCCCATTTTATTGTTGATTATGTCTCTTACATTGAAAACTGTGCTATTGTAACTGGTGTGACCTGGTGAAACTCATTCGTCAGGTATTTAATGGGCCACCCGCCTTCGAAGATCTAGCTTTTCTTTGGTGAGTTGGTAGTGGTTGCGCTTGGAAGTCGAGAGGTGGCAAGTTTGACTCCTGGTAGGAGTGAACATTGGCCAGTGTGACTCTGACGGAGCTTGCAAGTCCACATCCGATACATACCCGTTACATACCCGTTACACTATGAAAAGAGTCACTTCTCCATATATTCAGTGCCCTCCATTATGTTTGGACAAAGACTTACTGTTTTTTGTTTTGTCATTTTTGAGTAGTGCCCATGGAGTCATAGATGTCTGAGTGGTAGCCTATTTTCAGGTCTCACCTTTTATACACGGATAAGACTTGCATGATTGGGAAAATAATTTTTGAGGGTGTTCATGATTACTCAGTTTTGTTTAAATGCTACTTTAAAAAAAAGATTTGAGCATCTATTCTTAATCCCAGGTTTTTGATTAACTCTGGATTATCATCATGAAGAACAGAATTGTGCCAATGCTAAAACCTGAGGAAAAAATAATCAAACGGTAAGAGACATTGGCTGAACCTTAGGCTGATGTAAATCAACTCTTTGGAACATTATTAAGAAGAAAGAGAGCACCGATGAGCTCAGTAATCACATTGGGACTGGTAGACCAAGGAAGACCCCCACAGCTGATGACAGAAGGTTTCTACTCTACTGACAAGAAAAACACAAACACCTGTCTGACAGATTAGGAGCCCGTTCAGGAAGCAGGTCAATAACTACTGTCCACAGAAAATGTCATGAACAGAAATGCAGAGGCTACACTGCAAGGTACAAACCACTGGTAGCTGAAAAAAAGAGCTTGATGGCCAGATTAAAGTTTCCAAGAAGTACTGGAAATTGAAAGAGCAAGCTGGAAAAAGTGTAAGACAGATGAGATCAAGATGAACTTGTATCAGTAATAGATGGCAAGAGCATAGTATGGAGGCAACAATTATTGGCTCATGATCCAAACTGTACCAGCGGGGGCAGGTGGCCTGGGCCTGTCTTGCAGCCACAGGTTCTGATCAAATTCACAAACAAACATATTTACACATATTTTACAACATATTTACTGCTCAAGGTCAAGCAAATGCATCAAATCTCACTGGCCGGTGCTTCATTCTACAACAATACAAAGATTCAAAATATACTGCTAAGCAACAAAATTATTTGAACCTTAAAACTAGAAAATTCTAAACTGGCCAAGTCAGTCATCTTATCTGATTCCTATTGAGCATGGATATGCAACAATGTACTAAACGTGCCTACTAAATGTGTCTACTTTCATTTACATATAATTGTACCCCTGTACACGCTGGAGTCCAGGAAGTGGATTCTACAAAGACGTGATTCGAAAAGGTCTGTTTAGCCTGCACAGAGCTCTGACCTCAACCCCATTGAACATCTTCAGGATGAATTGGAATGCCGATTTCCAGCCAGGCCATTCCATTCAACATCAGTGCCTGACTTCTCAAATGCTCTTTTGGCTGAATGGGCACCAATTCTCAGAGACACATTCCAAAATCTTGTGGACAGCCTTCTCAGAAGAGAGGCAGCCGTTCTAGCTGCAAATGGGGGGGCAACTCCATATTAGCAACCTTGATTTGGGAATGGAATGTCCCACAAGCTCATATAGTGATTGTCAGTTCTCCATATACCTTTGGCCATATTGTGTATAAAAGGTCTTTCTACATGTTCAAAACAAAATGAGTGAAAATACCCTTAAATAAAATCTGATGATTAAAATCACTTGTGGATTGTTTCATTACAAATTTGAAACTGTGGAGAGGAGTACATTTACTTGTCCCAAACATTATGGAGGGCACTGACAAATGTATCCCCATGCATCTGATATTTACAGGTACACTTGCACTTAGAGATTCATGTTGTTTAATTGTAACTTACATGCTCTTATGGTTCTTCCCTTTGGCACTTATTTTTATTTTGTTCACAATGTGTGCTTCTTGTTTTGGCTACCCGCAATGCTTTGGGGCTATCTTGTTGTTATTATCAGTGACCTCTGCACTTTGTAAAGTTCTCTCTTGGAAGTCGCTTCGGATAAAAGCGTCTGCTAAATGAATAAATGTAAATGTAAAATGTAATTTCACAATTTATTAAATGGTTTTAAAACTCTACATGCTAAATTACAAGGACATTGAATGATAACCCATACAAGTTAAATACCACAAGAATAGACTTTGAATTCTCCATGTGCAGATTTATAAGCAATACATGTAAATATGACGCACATTAATTTTATTTATAAGAAATGTATTATCAGATGGGAATTACTTTACATTTTAATGTCTCAAAACAATATTAAAGGTCTTTTTTTTTCTGGTAGTCCACATTAGCGTGTTCTGAGGGCTGTTTCGTGTAGACTCATGAACATAGCTAGAGGGTTGTCCTCTGGCACTTTACAGTACCATATCTAGCAGATGCTATTTACAGAGTGCACGTGTGCACTGGGGACGTCCTGTGAAAAACTGCTGCTGGAGCTTTTTAATAGTCTCGTCTCAGAAGTGCATCATTCAACATTAGACACTAACGGCCCATACAATAATGGGGAGAACTGGCCTTCTGTCAGGGTGCCAAAGCCTCAACTGCATAGAGGACTTATGGAAGCTATACATTTTCTATATAATGTGCAGTTTTGAGGCTACTTTTCCCACGATGATGTACCAGCATGGATTGGATGTGTGTGTGTTTCCACTAGTCAGCGAGTGAGTATTATGAGTGTATTTGGGGCTATCATGTACACTGGGCTACACAAACCATACACTCACCTGTGCTCCAGCTTCTTGCGGTTGACACACACAGCTCTCTGGTAGCCCTGGGCGATGCACACCTTGTGCCGGCTGCATTTAACCTTCTGGCATGGGTCCTTGGTGGTGTCTACATCTGAGACGAGAGATGGAGGGAGAGAAGAAACACACAGAAGACAATGGGTTTATCTCTTTCTTCTATTCTTGTCCTTACCCTCACCAGCCCACATACCTCACATACCCCACAAGATCTCTCTCTCTCTCTCTCTCTCTCTCTCTCTCTCTCTCTCTCTCTCTCTCTCTCTCTCTCTCTCTCTCTCTCTCTCTCTCTCTCTCTCTCTCTCTCTCTCTCTCTCTCTCTCTCTCTCTCTCTCTCTCTCTCTCTCTCTCTCTCTGTACATCTTAATAGGAGTGATTCACCAAGGTCCGGAGTGTTGCAATCAGCAGTGCTATAGGCTGAAGTCTGCACAGCTACGCTAGCCCACCTCATCCATCACGTACACCTCTGCAGACGGCTAATGACTAAACCGCGTCTCAGCCCCACACACACACTCATATGTCACCGCTGTCTTTTCCCAGTGAGCACTCCTCCCGCCCTCCTCCCCTCCACCCCCCCCACCCACCCAACCCCCCTCCACCCAGCCCTGAAGCGTGTCACCATCCGACCCCCTCCCCCACAGTACGTTCTTCTAAGCCATCCATCAGCACGGCACACAAGACCACTGTGTATTTACAGACCACCAGTGGGCTTTACCAGATAGATCAACTCAATAAGACCAACCGAGATTGTCGTCCCTTTGTCTTTGCATTACAGACACCATTGCAATATTCAGATACAGATGCACTGTTGCTTATCCTCTCGTGCCATATCTCTTTTTGAAGAACAAGGCCCAACTGGATAAAGCTGAGGGCCAGCTGGCTTACTGGGACAAACTGCTATTTTCAAGAAGCAGAAATCCAAACAATGCAGTCCTTGTGTGCCATGTTCCACCATTAGCATGACACAGTGGTAGTGGTGGTGTGTGTGTTTCTGCCTGTCACTGACTGAGATTTTTTGACTTTGTCAACCTCCAAGACTCTAATGGCAGGGGTTCTCTGAGGCCTTCACAACTTACACCCGTAATCTGACGTCCCCCCCAACACTCTTGATAAATTTTCCTATATGCTCGGCTCTCAGCTTGGCATGCTCGATGGTTTGACACCCAGCTAATTCACACTAATGCATCAGCAGAATCAGGAAGGGTGAAATGCTAGCTGCCAATTTACGTACGAGGATGCCATTTTACAGACAGAGAGGAGAAAGAGAAAGAGACCGAAAGGATAGAAGCGAGATAGGAACAAACAGAGAGACAGAATAATAAGAAAAACACAAAAGAAAGAAGAAAAAAAAGCAATTTAAAAAAAGTGTGTTTATTTGCCCTTCCAGCTGTACCGTTGATGGCAAAACCCTTATGTTGTGCCTCCCCCTGAAGATTATGCTGTAATACTTAATCAAAAGAAAATGAAAAAAAGTAATACGAACTGAAAGGACTTAATCCTCTACGCTCATAGGGACATTTGAGAATAAATATCTCAAGTAGAAGTCACAATGCTGGCGTAGGTTTGTCCTGTGTGTAATAAAAACATACGGTAGCTGCTTGAGCTCCATGTTAACTTAACAGGCTTCTACGGATTAAGGCAGAGTCTATGATGATGACGTTCCCATGGCAACAGGCTTTCAGCGATTTAGGGATGGTTTCTGGCGGTGGTTTGCAGCTCAATCTGCCATTTTCCAGAGAACCCTTCCGTCTCTGTTCCCCTCTCCTTGCATGTTTCTCTTTTATCTCAAGCTTCCTTCTTCTTTTCTATGACTCCATTGATACAGCCAACCGTTTATCTCTCTGATTCATGTCCTTTTCTCTAGGTTTCCCTTCATTGCCCACACGTGAGCATCATCTGCAACGGTTCTCTCCTTCTCTTTCGCTCACCTTCTCTACCCAGCGGTACCTTCCATGTTCCTCCCTCCCTTCATCTCCACCCATGCATCCCAGACTAAGTTCGGTAGGGTGTGTAGTACGCTCGGAGTAGCCATTAAAGCTGTGATAAACCTGACTAATTGGCCTCCCAGTGTTCTGATGTGGCCCGATCCAGATTTGGCTAATCCTGTCCAATTGATCCGTGCGGGAGATTTGTGAGCTCAGCCTAGGGCCCCATCATCCTCCCTCACATCCCCTGTTTACAAACTCACAAGCCGCTGATATCATCACAGCTATCTCCCTGTGGCAGCGGGGTTCTCTGAAACCACGGTGCGATGTCAGTGTATACGGTTTACAGTACAACTGCAAACCTAATGTCACCCACGCTCACTCTCGCTTGCTCGCACATGCACACCCGCACACAGTGCAGCAGGCTATCAATACCCTGCAGCAAGGGTATTAAACTCTGGACTGGAGAGTGCAGTTTCAGCTTGTTTTCATATCTCATTAGAGCGGAGCATTGATTAAGGGCCAATGATTTGCGAGCACACAAAGTCTGCTGACCAGACCTTCTGGTTCAAACCAGATGTTGATGAATTAAAGGTGAGCTGGTTGCTGTAGATTTGGTGAAGGTCTAACCTGACTCACGGGAAAGTCGCTGAAAGAACAAGTCCTATCTTGATGTTCATAATGAGACGTGGCCCTGAAACACAGCTGTGTTGCTCCACCATTGACAACACTGACGCCGATCATCCAATCAGGCTGTTGCGCCAGCCAATTGTGTGACTAAGCAGCTGTGAAATTGCCAACGTGCAAATAACCCTGACCTTCGTCCGGCACTGCGGGGAGGGGGTGGGTGGTTGGGGGAGGCTGACAAAATGTTTGAGTCAGAGTTTGCATCAGTGAAAAGTCCTTCACAGGGGGTTTCTTTGCGGTTGGCTCTCCAAAGTAAATCTGGGTGGCTAACGAGGCCTGTAGGGGATGAATAAAACTGATCTGTCGGCCAGGCTCTACGGTGAAGACGTCACACTGATTTAGTGATGTCTGCGGAGGAACAAATCGGCCATTCTCCCTTCCCTTTTTTCCCTTCCCGTCTTCCTCTGCTCCATTAAACCAGTCATAGATTCAAGAAGATCAATGTAGAGGCACAGTGCAGAGGAGGATGGGGGTAAATAGGAGGTAGAGACAGGTTGAGGGGTAGAGTAAAGCGGGGGGTTGTAGTGGCGAGGTGGAGGAGGGGGGGGGGATCGATGCTACGGAAACAAGATGATCTCCTAGTCCAGTGATAGAGCTGGTTCGGTCCAGTGTGTGTGTGTGTGTGTGTTTGTGTGTGTGTGTGTGTGTGGGCGGTTAAGGGAGACTCTGTAAAACTAAATGTAAGTGAAGTGTCCCTAGTCCGTAGTGCCTTTCAACATTGTTAAGTGGATTAAATAAATGGTAAATGGACTGCATTTATATAGCGCATTTCTACCTTAGCGGAAAAATCAATGTTTGCCTCTCATGCACCCATTCATTCACCCATTCATACTCACACTCACACATACTGACGGATTCCGATCTAGCAGGGACAAAGGCAAAGTCAGTCACCTTAGGCTACACTGAGCCATTAGCGTGTTGACCTGTCTCTCGTACTCCGTATCCCCCCTCTCATTCTACCTCTCCCTCCCTCACTATCTCCTCATCTCTCTCCCACTCTCCCACCCTTCCACTTTCTCTGTCTCTTTCTCTTTTTTTTAAATCTTGATGTCCCTTCACTCTGTGTCATAATTAGCCCTTCATTAAGCCCTGATAGTACTGCACTAATGGACTCCCCTATTCCTCCAACTTCCTTTGAGCTGCGAACACAATCACACAATGAACAAGACTTCATCTGCCTGTGGCTCCGTTAAACACTGAGTCACTGCCTGGGCCACGGTCATTATCTGTGTAGGATACTGTAGCTCCAACCCAAAGACATTTGGGGGTGGGGGCTCGTGCTGTGGCTGGGGGGTTGGTCAGCCCAAAGGGGGCAGGGCGGAGGTCAAGCAGCTCTGCTGCTATCTAACAACGATAGATCTTTTCATCATCAGTCCACCGCATCTGTGGACAGAAGCTGACTCCCCAAAACAAATGGGGAGGGTATCCATTATACTAAACGGTGGTGTCGTCTACGCGGCACGTCAGCATGAATCGTATGCCCTCAATAAGATATAGGGTTGGAAGACAGCATAGTTGGTAAACTGATAGCATGGCTTGGCCACTACAACATACTAGACGGTACCATTGTTTTGATGGTGTGTAGCTACTGTACAGCCCGCCTTTTCCTTTGTAGAGGAAGATTCTAGATATTAGTCTGTGGACTGGCTCTTATAGTGTCAGTGGAGAGCCCTTAACAAAGACATCAAGCGGCATTCAAATTGATTAAGTACAGTTCTTGCCTTTGTTCTCTGGTTAATGTGACAAAATACAGAACAAAAGCCTAAGCGTAAAGCCAGTTACTTAGTACTTACTTTCATTTGAACCTTGATTCTCATCCCAGGTGCGGACATAATCATCCTACAAAGACAGAAACAAAGAGATTAATGTGGACTGTGTTTTCATTCATTTGTTCATTACCATGTTCTTGTCTAGGTTGTGTAGGGTTACAAAATAAATTGAATACTCTGCCTAGATTCCTGTTAAAATATTAACAACTTAATCCAACATTTTCTGTGTTTACAGTTTGTTTTCTACACTTAAGAATTCAATGGATCCATTTGAAATTCCTTATAAACATTTTATATCACATGCATTCATGATTAATGGAGTAAGTGAATGACTGTGAAGTCATTTGGGATTCAAAAGGCTTTTTGGGGATGGTATAACTGTGCCCTCCTGTACCTCCACACAGTGGTTGTGGAACATATGGCAGGGGTGGGAGCGATGTTTTAAGTGCCTGTCACTTCTCCCTCTCCCTAAATATGACCATAATCACCCTCATTAAAATGGACGAGAGTGCAGAGAGAGAGAGAGAGAGAGAGAGAGAGAGAGAGAGAGAGAGAGAGAGAGAGACAGAGAGAGAGAGAGAGAGAGAGAGAGAGAGAGAGAGAGAGAGAGAGAGAGAGAGAGAGAGAGAGAGAAGAAGAAGAAGATTCTGAAGGGGACGGTATAGTAAGAACGACTGACCTCTACTTCCTGGTGAAACGACAGGCAAAAGGAAAGAAAGAGAAAAATAAGTTGTTAGAGGAGAGGAGGAAGATAACAGACCATCATATATTTAACGTGCATTCATTAACATTGACTGGTCCTTGCAAGAAGGTTTTCGGATGACTTCTTCAGATGACTGGTTCAGCCAATGTACTTTCCGACTCAAGTAAATAAAATGAAATGTGTACAAAACAGAAGTTTCAAACAATACAGTTGTGCTGTAGTTACCTTCTCAGTGGGATTTCATGAACCAAAATGCAGGACAGTCAGCTTACTCTTCCCAAAAGAATAAAAACGTGACATAGCACAGAATTTACTATCCACCTACTCAACTCAGTAAGATATACAGTACGTCCCCGTAAATATTTATTGCGTAGAAAAACTGTGTCAAAGAATTCTCAGGAAAGCAATAAAATGTGACACCAGAAGTAAGCGTACCTCATAAAGGCAGACATTGAGGTCCCCTCTCTGTTTTTCAACTTCCCGGCCATTTTAATAGAGGTAAATGTTTACATCATCAAGGGCCATTTAAACTCGCTTTACCTCGGTGCAGCTCTGCACAAATCACCATGGGCAAACCCCTTTTTTTATTTTTTTCTTATTTTCCCTGTCTCTCTTCCCTTTCTCCATTTCTCACCGCCCCCCCCCCCCATTCTCTCTCTCACCCCACTTTCAGTTCCAGCCTCTCTCTCTTCTAGGCCAAGCACTTACAGTAAACAGGACGGTGTCTATGACAGGGAGGGGCAGGAGTCTAAATCAAATGCTCTCCAGTTTGGCTGCATGAGTTACGGTCTTTAATGTAGTTTAACCTGGTCGAACCTGATGGAGTCACACATTAGCAGGCCAAGAACTCAGAGTTTATGACCAGGTCATTCATCTGACACCTCTCATGTCCACTTATTGATGCTGCGGCTCCTGAATTATTTAGCAGGTTAACTGTATTTGTGTTCCTGCCAAGACCATCGGGGAAGGTGTCCTACTGCTCTGCCTGGAGTTTAAATTGATGGCGTTACGGAGGAACGATCAAAGAAAATGCATTTAGGAAGAAATGTACTTTTCTGGGTATGCATAGAAATTTACTTTGGGGCCACAGGAGGATATGAGTACATTTTCTGCAATGAGCTATAAGAGGGGACGTGTCAATGTACAGCTGGTATAGTGTTTGCCATCCTAATCTTGGCATCCACATTTTATGTACATGGTATTCACTTCTTTTATAACCAGTTCTGAAGCACACTCAAGGCCATGCTTAGCAATTATTAAGTATTGATAGCTTGGTTGCAAAAAGTACTGTGGGGCTTCCAAACACATTGGGATTTACGATGTTCCAGATGTTATCAACTCAACCTCAGTCAGAAACTCTGAACAAGATTTCGCCAGGTCAACACCCACCGCACTTTTAAATTGGGTTTTTGCTTGACAGGAACTGTCACCTTGTCATGGGAGTTGATGTGTTTGTGTGAGCACGTGTGTGTGTGTGTGTGGGGAGGAGTGGAGAGAACAAATGTGCGTGTTTGCATTTATGTATTTGTGTGCTAGTGCGACTGACAGGTGTTCCTCCGTCCATGTCAGGTGTCACATGCACTCAACAATCTGTTTGATTGGAGCCTACTGTGCGGTCCTGCTAGGGGCAGTGCAGATCACGGAGTGCGAAAGTACGTAATTTTAAGAATACACAGGAATGACTGAGGTGACATCCTGCCATGTTAGATACCTTTCATCTTAAGGGCCTACTGTAGAAAGTATTATCCATTGACAAGACTTGGACAACCAAAACGCGTTTCAGGAGAGAAGGGGCTGAAGAGGTCTGTCCTTAAACCACTGATCAGTTAACAACAATTAAAGATAATGATGACTTTATTACTTTTATACTATTTGAAATGTTCTGAATATAATAAACAATGTTTGATCTATACCTTGCACTATTAAGCTCATGAGCACATAACCCTTGGTTATGTCCATGAGAGAAATATGCCTATCTACTAATTATGTTTCTTGTATCATTGATAAACTGTCATTATGCTGTTTTCGTATGCCTGCATAGCCATAAGTTAGTTCTTTGTAAGATGTGACTAGGAAAGGCCTTGTCGTGAACTTGTTTGAACTATTCCTTTCATTGACTTTGTACTTTCAGAGCAATTGGGTATAATCTAATACATCTTCAGGGCACATTGTAAGCTGTATGTAACAGCAATATCTTTCAAGCAAACTCAACTAAAAAAGCATCCACTGTAACATAACATGAGCAAGCTTGTGCAACAGCTTTTAGTCTGAAAACCTCTTCTCGTTGATGTGAGAACGGAGTGAGGATTTAGTAAGCTATTGCCTCCTGGAAGCACAAAAAGCTGGAAAATAAACTGGTTTTACCCCTTGCAGAGTTTACTCAGCAAGCCCCTGCTGTTGCTCACTGACTGCAGAGACCTTTCTCATCTCCCAACAGCTCCAAGAAAGGGCTTCAGACCATGTAATATATGTATTTCTTTTCAACCTCTCACTCCTTCCCTCTCCCGTGTTTTCTGTCAGTCTTACTCTCCCAACCTTTTCCGTTCTTTCTTTCTTTCTCTTTCTTTCTCTTTCTTTCTTTCTTTCTTTCTTTCTTTCTTTCTTTCTTTCTTTCTTTCTTTCTTTCTTTCTTTCTTTCTCTCTCTCTCTCTCTCTCTCTCTCTCTCTCTCTCTCTCTCTCTCTCTCTCTCTCTCTCTCTCTCTCTCTTCTCTCTCTCTCTCTCTCTCTCTCTCTCTTTCTCTCTCTCTCTCTCTCTCTCTCTCTCTCTCTCTCTCTCTCTCTCTCTCTCTCTCTCTCTCTCCACTTCACTTTTCTTCAACTCCTGTCTTTTTTTTGTTTCATGCATCCTTTCCATCCCTCTTTTTTTGCCTCTTTTTTAATCTCCACCTCACATCCCCTTCCTCTGCCCACCACGGTTTCCTCTCACTCTCCCTCCATCTCGTTCACTTTCACTGAGCCAGCACAGTATTCCGCGGAACTCTCCCTTTGATTATGGATCCAATCAGTCATGCTGGAGGACAAACATGAGAAACCCAGAGGATCGTTCTACACCCTGTTCTTCTTTATCTCCGTCATGTTTTCTCCAGCTCGCTGCTGCGCTGGGCTTACGGGGGGCTGCTAATTGAAGTACGCATGTAACTGGCCGGGAGCGGCGCACAGTGGGCGTGTAGAGGCAGATCAAACACACACTAGGCAGCACCGGACTGACCTGCTCCTCTGGATGGAGCCTGGGGTTTGTGCGTGTGTGTGTGTGTGGGGGGGGGGGGGGTGACTCACAGAGAGATGAAGATGGATTGAGGAAACAGTGGGAAAGGAATAGAGATGGAGAGAGGCCTCAAAAGTCAAGGAGGGAGGCCTTTAATCACACAGTAAAAACAGTCCTCTATTCTCCCTATGTATGAAGTGTGTTCTGTGTGTTCACACAGAAAAAAACACGTCATGCCTGGCTCGATATTAATCTGATTTGCTTCCCCCTAGACAGCCTCTCCATTCAGCGCTTTGCTCAGCTTTATTGACATAGGCCCCTGAGTGCTAGCATGTCACACAATCTACAATCAATTACACTGGGAATACTGTAACGGCACCGGCCAGACACAAAGATTAATATGGGGCTTGGATGAAAACGTAAACACTTTCAGCACCTTAACAACTCAATTGCTTGCTCTGTTCATTTTTCAATATTCCCCGGTAGACAGAGAGAATTGAGGAAAACTCACTCAGTTTTGAATTATGTCCATCATTCACGGATTTCTTTTGAAATAATGTAAAATGAGCTCCAATGGATTCTAATGCAAATGGAAACATTAGTTTTTTTCCTATTTGCCAAGTACAACCCCATGTTTGACACTCTTTTGTCTTAAATTGAAAGCACAGGTATATGCAGACATGTTACTGGCAAGATTCAGATTCAAGACAATGGTACCTGGATTGTGTCTGCGGGAGACAACTTAAAGCAGTGGTAAAGCATACAGGCAGGTAACCAGGGTAACAGTTCATTATTTATCTAGTACTAATTGCGCTTTCCTTTCGTCTGTGTTTCAGCTGCCAAAACACTGACAACGCAATACCACACAAGCGAGTACGCACACACGCACACACACGGCTGTGTCTCTCATGGTCTCATTATTCTACAGAAAAACTCGACTTCTCCACCCTTGTGTCTTTAAAACACATGCAGAGAGGAAGAGAGGAGAATGGTCTGGAAACTCACCAGAGATTCTAGAAAAACCCGACAGTACCTGTAATGGAGGAGAAGGCCTCCACGTTCTTTACTACTTCATAGCTTCTCACCGACGAGCCACAAAAACCTCCTCTTGAGTTTAACAGAATGTACTGTCATGCAGAACTGGACAGTTACAGGTATACCCATACAACATCCATTCAGTCAGCTTCCTATGGAAAACACAAATTCAAACACAGCTGATCTCCCTGGTCTTCCCAGCTGTATGTGCAGCATCTGTTCTCAAATCTCTATTCCTGCACAATGTATTGAAGCTGGTGTAATGCGACGGTAAATAACCACCAGACTGCGACGAAAGGCTCGTTCTCTACTTAAATATACACCTGCTCGTCTTCAGACAACCAGCCAAGACACCCCAACAGACACCCCTTCCCAACATAGCCCCAGACCTCATTCAGGTCTGGGGCTAGTCAGACTGGTCAGACCTCATTCAGACGTAGGGCCCTGGTCTCCCGTTCAGCACAAATAGGCTCCTGTGAAAAATAGAATCCCCTGCAAGCTTACCAAGGCCCTGGGCCAGAGTAGAAGCCAACATGCACATAAGAGACTACAGTAGACAGAGTCACTGTGGTATGCAGCAGTTACCATTTCCACTGATAACGAAACATTGTCAAGCTGTCCACTTTCAATATGGCTCCTACCATTAACCTTGTTATTGGGACTTTACAATTATCAGTGTCAAGCGTACGATGAACACAATAGTGGGACTGTGCATAGTGCAGTCAGAGGGCAAAGTCTGTTGGCGGTGGGATAGCCAGGGCAAGGGCACTTTCTGGTGATAATCATTGTCTGGCATCACCGAATATGTCGGAATAGGATTGGGTTTAATGGAATATTTGGCTGCGCTGTCACAAACGCCATTATCCATAATTATGTTCCATATGCTGCTCCACAAGTGATGACAGAGAGGGGGGCGAGGTAGGGTCCACCCACACTGACTTACAACTCAAATCCTATTGGACCGAAGCCATGCTGAGAAGCACACCAGGCCTGGGTCCAAGAAATATATGAAGAGGAGCAGAGACTCCAAGTGATGCAATTCTGTGCAGGCTATGCTCTTGGGACTGCTTTACACGCTCCTCGTCTCTGGGACAGCAGGGCCGTGAACATACTGTATGTAGAACACAGTGTATTGCTTATGCTGGGGACACACCACAGGATAATCGGCCAATTTCGGCCCTTCCGACAATCCTAGGAAATGTCCCAATTATCTTGATGGTTCTGCAGATTATTTTATTAGATGTTCCCTTGGTGTGAGGTGTGTTAAGAGTGACCACACACTGTAGGAACAAAATGGCTAAATATAGTATTTTTTGTCCTCATGTTTGTGGTCTCTCACAGTCTTAAAAGATTTTAAAAAATAGTTTAGTGTGTCCCCAGCATTAGAGACATCCTCGATGTTGCCATCAATCGTTCTATTGCTCATGTTCCCCTAAAATCCTTCATTCAGATAGTCACCTAGCACCTGTACACCCCATCCATTTTGGCCTCTGTTGTCCTGCACATCCAATCTGCGAGTGTTGACTGGGGGAGCTGAGGAGAAACACGCGTGAAGGTACAGAACGCCTTCTGTTCCTTAATGAAAGGAAGTGGTGGAATCACGGCTGTGGGCAGAAACTGAGTGGCACAGCTTTGGTCCACTGGTTGAATAAGCTTCTAGGGAGACAGAAAGACGAGAGAGACGGGAGAGAGTGACAGAAAGAGATTGAAAGAGACACAGACACACAGATGGAGAGGGAGATGGAGACCAAATAACAATGTACAGATGTGTGTGTTTGTGTACGTGTGTATTGTTTTGTGCACAAACTGTTCAGAGATAACTTTTAAATCATCTTAATACCAGTAAGGAATCATCTGTAGTGTTTATCTGGGGTCGTCTATGCGATAAAATAGAAAGGGATGTAGCAGTAAAACAAATGCAAATCTGCCCATTATTTTAGTATGTCTTCATGGTCAAAAGCTTACATTAATGAAAAAAGTAAAGCAAAAAGAAAACTGCCTTTAGATTTTGGCTTAGGTGAGAGACTTAATCAGAAATGTATCACACATGCCAACCTCCATTTTTAAAATGGCAGGGCCACCGTTGTCCTTTGAAATTGAGAATTCAGCCACATGGATAGACAGCCTGACCTGTTCTCTCTCCTATCCTGTTCAATTTCAAATATAGTTTTATCCATTTCAGGGTGATACTAGCAATGAGAGTTCACTGCTCTTGTAATTCAGGATTAGTGCTAATAAGCTCAACTTTGACACGTTTGTGCAAATCATCAGTTGAATAAACAAGAGAAGATTTTGCTGGATCAACAGATACTGGTTTAATTTGTGATAATGTAGTGTACATTTTACTTTTACATGGCTCCAAATGTACTTTTTACCGTTACTGCATTTTAAAACAGACTTTTCTCAGACTGCTAGGAATGGTTTATGTCAAGAAGACTTGATTTAACCATTTATTGCAATGGAAATACGTTTGTTTTTGGCGGTGTGGTTCTATCTAAGGGGAAACTCCCTGCCTTGGAGCATAGCTAGCATAGCACAAGTACATACAATTACAAGGCAAGGAAAGCAGCCAGAGTGCCATGCCAAAATTAGCTCCGCCAATATTACAGGGATAGAAATGCAACCGTTTACTCAGAATGATTTAATGTTGTAGTTATGATGATGTTATTGCTGCACTGTGTCTGGTACAAATACCAACACTTCCTTGACTCTACCCACTTAATATTTAGACCTGTGATCTTCTGGTACACTTATTACAGTAAATGCATAATTTTAATGGATTTGCCATATGCACCATTTGGAACTCCGAATAGATAAATGTGTCTGGTAAATAAATAAGTGTAAATATTAATTGTCAGGCCTGTGAAACGCATGACAACAACAACACAGGAGCACCAAATGCCTGTCTCAGTTTTACACAGAGGTTGTGATTTTCAAAATCTCTGAGCATCGAGTCCCACTGCCCCGTACTCCAACCAATCACCATTACTGGCTTTCTGTTGTTCTAGAGATCAGGTGCATTAGTGGAATGAAATATCCTGTGCACCTGTCAGGTTCAAATAATTGTCGATATTCTATTCATTTGTTGACTGTAACTGTTACATCTCGTCACCAATCTTTTTTGGGTGAACACATTGAAATTATACTGTGGTGTTTCATTATTTCATGTGACATACAGTTCTCCATTGGAAACACCATGAGTGCAATTTTTTACTCAAGTAAACAATAAATATGAATGTGTTTTTTAGGCCCAATCATGTTAGGATGTACAGTGTGTGTACGCATGTACACTGTATGTATATATACGCATGTGCATGTCAGAGAGAGAAAAAAAGACTTCTTTCAAGCGCCTCTGCTTTGATTATTGTTTTCCAGAGTTGTATTGATATTTAACATCGGCTCGCAAATTACTATGTAAGCCAACCTCGTTTTAAGTAATTTAACTGTGTCATGTGCAATTATTTATTGATGAACTGGATAATTCCAGAAGGAGGCCCATTTAATCTACTTTCCACTTGTGATTTGTACTCTCTATTTCTGTTCAAAGACAAGTTGGAAACATGACAGATAGAAATATATGCAGAGTAAACTGGTGTAATCTAAATATGAATACAAATGACCACAAAGCCTAAAAAATATATGCATTTTTAAGATGCTTCGTCACATGAAACTTAAAGTAAACTAACTAAGATTAAGCCTTACAATGTATTATTCATACATGACATCGCCCACATTAAACGACCTTGTACTCTTGAAAAACAAGCTTTCCTATGAAAATGACACTGACGGTGTCAATTGATCTTTCCTATTTTCCCTTCATCCCAGTTCCCAAGGAGCAGAGGGGGTGAAACAGAGTCCTCAAACTCCCTCTGAAACACATTCCATTTCAGGTCCATTTGCGGAGTGCCGTCTGTTGCTACGGCAGCAAGCTGAAATCAAAGCAGTTGCTATTGGCGATCCCCTGGGAGGCTCTGTGATGCTGTCTTCTGATGTTTCCGTTGTCAACATCACCAGAGACACCAGCACTCCAGCGCTTTCACTCATGCCAAACACACATGCGCAAAACCCATGAGCAAGAACACACACAGGCACACACACACACACACACACACTCCTATGCACAAATATCAACTGCTAACTCACCCGGCAGTGCTCTTAGAATGGCAGATAACTTTGCAGGTAACACTGCACAGGACATAACACAGGCTACGGCAACAGTAGCTAGGTTACATCTTTTCAAGGTATGGTAGATCTCACTGTGTGTCTATTCCATCGCAGCTTTAAGCATACATTGAGCACAAGGAAACCCATCTGACAGCTTAGTAACTCAACTGGAAAGCCCAGCCTACAGCGACAGGGAGACGAGCTCAGCTTGTTTTCTCCGAAATGTTTTGATTTCCACTGAGGGATGAGGGAAGGTTGTGCGGTATTGCACAGATGCGTGTAGGAACCTGACTGCGTGTACATCTGGGTATAGTTTGCGAGTGCATGTTTGTGTGCGCGTGTGTGTGTGCATGGATCAAGATCACTAGGATACACTTCTTAAAGCTGTTGTTCAGATGTGCAAGGTGTTGTGGGTGAGCCAATTGATAGATATCGATCTGAGAAAGGTCCATCTGTGCTAAAAGGAAGTACCAATGTATTCACAATCCAGCTCTAATTTATACCTCATCTTTTCATGCCCAAAATGTCATTACTTCCTTAAAGAAAGTTCCTGAGGACATTCTCCTTACGTAATCACAGAGAGAGGCGGACAACTAATCCTGCCCCATGCAGAGGGAGATGGGCTGGAAGGGGACCAGCAGGTTTTAGATCCATTCAGCTGCTCAGGGAGAATCATTGGATGATTTTAGACCCTTGTCATATGAAGTAAATTACTGACAAATATAAAGCATTCTACAGTAAATATGAGGCATTATTGAATCTATGTCACTCACGTTCAGCCTAAAGCCATTTCTCACTTTGTAAATAAGGTTGTCTGTCAACTTAGTGTAAATGGAGGGGGAAAAGTTGACAATTTCTTCAAAAACATACTTTTGCTGCCTCCAACTGCATTAGATCAATAACAGGATTACATGATTCCAGTAGAATATAATCCACAGCACTCTTTTGCAAATCATGCCATGATCGTTGGTAATCATATCACTGTGCTGGAGGCTGGGTTTCACATAACATATTCATGGACACTCAGAAACAGTAATAAACAGCCTTTGGGCTCAATGAATTACACCAGTAATCTATAATCAAATCAAATGCAGTTTAATTGTATATTTCCACCTCATTACAATGGTTTAAATTGAGGAATGTAGGCTAGACCATAATACATTCGAAAAAGATATGCACAAGCATTATTGGAAATAAGGCTGGCACTAAACCTTTTATTGGGAATATTGCCTATTATTACACTGACAATTGTTTAGTTGGTCAGTAATCTGACATAATGATACTTTTTTTGTTAATTTCCCATATAGAAAGCATCTGAATTAGGATAACCTTTTGTTGCCCAGATCCAATTTACATGTACGTAATTTTCTGGTTACCACTCCATAATTCACTGGACCGTGTCCCTTCATCCCGACCAACAGTCACTGTAAATAATGGATAAGCAACAGAAAACATTACCGCAAACAGAGCCAACGGTACTTCCCAGACAACCTCTATTGGTAAAGAATCATTTCAATCACGGCGGGTTTAAGGTACGATTATTGCAAGGGCATCCTTTCGCTGCTCACAGCTTACCGCATTACCACGGATCTCTCAATAAACACAGCGGACTTACATCTCTGAAGTGATTCCAGTGCTTGATCTTGCGGCTATACTGTGAAATGGTGGACAGCCACTGCTCATCTTCCATGAAATTCCCAGTTTTTTCAGGCTCTTTTACACTCTTCGCATCCGCCCGAAAGGTGGACCCCAGAAGCATCATCAACGGGACGAAAAGGCACCCGATATTCGTCATTCTGGCCATGGTAGCGGATATAAAAAGACGCACTCACTCGCACTGGCTTCTCTCCTGGACGAGAAGAGCAGGATGCTGAGATATGTCACCCGATTGTAGGATGCTCTTTCAACGAGAGGGAGAGAGAGGGAGAGAGGGAGAGAGAGAGAGAGAGAGAGAGAGGGGGGGGGGGGGGGGGAGAAGGAGAGAGTGTTATGATTGTTACGCCTGCCAGTAAGGTAGGCTATTATTGTACATACACCTGCTCAGCACCCGAACCATTCTGAAAATATTTAAATGCACATTTATTTAATGTGCTACTATGATTCGTTTCATTGCACATATAAATAACTCAATCACATTGGTCAATAAAAATTGTTTTTTAATTTATTTTTCACCAAGTTAATAAAGTCATAGAGGACCATTTTTTTGGGCTACCCAGTTCAACAGCTTCTGTCAGGGTCGCTTCGATTGTTTTCTATTTAGGTGAACCTTCATGGTGATTGTACTCTGCATGGGGTAATGTGAAGTATCCTGAAATCGCAGAGAGCAAAATGACTGTTGGGGGTCTTTGGGGAATCACAACATCAGTCTCTGCTGATCTCTCCAACATCTCTTATTTCTTCACCCCGTACAGATCCAGCCGGTGCCATGAGGAAAACAGTGAAAGACGGACAGTAATTGAAATGCTGGATTAACTGATAGCATCTTTATTCCTTCCTGAAAAGACTGTCCTCTCTCTTCCCGAATGTAGAGCGAGGACGCGGAAATCTAATCTCTCAGCCGAAAGCAATCAAGTTTAGAAAGAGAAAATCATTTAGGTGGAAATACACGAACACACGCCAACACACAAACATACGCGCGCACGAGCACACACACACAAATACACTGAGCTAAAATGAGTTCATACAGTTTATACAGTATATGAAAATACACTGTAATGTAATAATACTTGTTCAGCCTTTGTTTAGTGATGAACTACATTCTGCTATTGCTGAAAAATACACAATGGAAATGTTCCTACTGCACTGGGAATCCATATAGTTTCTTCTTCATAGTGCCATTGGTTCAAAATGAAGAAAGTCCAGTCAGTCAAGAAAGCAGAAAGAACGGACATACACAGCATTCAGGGAACAGATGTGAAGGGGAAATACTGCAAAATCACTGCAGGGGCAATGAGGCATGTCCTATGGAGACCATGGACAGATTGAATGTGACAGCTGAAGATGCTAGGAATTGAGGAACTGAAGGAAACAGAAGCGTCTGAAAGATGATAGTTAAGGAATGACCATTTCATTTATAAGTTCCAGCTCAGAAACCCCCCCCCCCCCCCCAGTAATTCTAGAATCCAGTGGACTAGAAGAGGATTCAGCCAACATCCTTTAAACTGAATAAACCCATCTCTAAAAGTTAGTGTCTGTTGGTGACAGTCATGAGATTCTAGTTTACCTGAGGTAAAAGAAAAACTCATTCTAAAGCACAGATCGGCAAAACATACTGGTCTGATCTACCTGCTGAGTGCACACATGCGAGATCAACGACAGCTCATTAACAAAACATGCTCTGTACATATGGACAGGAGTCTTGCATGCCTGGAGATATGAGTTAATGCTCGGCAGCCATTAGAAATGAATGGTGTCGGGCCTGGGAGCTACTGCCAGATATATTCAAATCATTGATTGCTGACATTTGAGTGGTGAGGGAACAACTATGGAAGCCTTTGAGTTTATAGCTTTCTAAATGAGGTACTAGGACTCCTCTTCATCACAGAACTGTTGACATGTCAGATGGTAAACCATGTCCTTTGGACAGAGGTTAAACGCTGACAATTCATTTAAGCACAGTTGATATTGACCCAAAAAAAGACACCCCAAATAGGAAGCTGAATGACAATGGACTTCTACAACATATTGTGATTAAAGTTTGGAGATCAGGATGCACTATACTATTTTTCCATTTCAAATAAATAATGGGTGTGAGTGGCTATCTTCATCAAGATAGTTTACATTTACATTAGTCATTTAGCAGACGCTCTTATCCGCTCTTATCCAGAGCGAGTTTCATCGTACCAGTCAGAGCAGTAAACTGTAGAGAGTTTAGTCAGTTTAAGCTCTTATGGTTAAATCACGTAGCTAAATAATGCATGTGGTGCTAAAAAGAGAAAGAGGGCATCATCGGAGAGATCATATCGTACGAGAACAAAGTCAAGGTAAGGCTGCTTGCAAATAATTGTCACTGTATTTTCCCCTGACGTCATACATATTCTCCTCATCACAGATAGTGGTCTTCTGCCATCTTTCTTTGACATTGCTGGTTTTTGGCCTTAAGGGTTTTGATTCCGTAGCGAGTACACTGCTTTCTCTCTTCTTTCCTGATCACTGAAAGGGGGGAGGGGAACTTTCCTGTGTTGAGGTAAAGCTCCAGTACATTACATGAGGGAGAGAGTGGAGTGCTTTTACCAAGCTCTCAGCACTTCTGGGAGACTGTATCGCTGTGTCACATCTTCTCCAAGGGAACTGCTGCAGTTGAGCTCTATACTGTACTTTTTAAAGATGCAATTTACGTTATAAACTGATGCCTTCTGTAACCATGGCTCTTGTTGTTATGTTTCTTAACTTTTTGGGACATCCTATCAAAATGTTTTTAACATTGACATAGACAGCATCGGCTCCAGGCTACTGTTAGATGACTCATTACTGCAACGACACAGCTCACAGCTCAATCAGGTATCACTGCACAGCCTTAGATAGATAAAATACCAAAAGGCCATTCTCAAGGATCTTCTCAATGAGGTAAACTGTCAAGAAATGTTGACTGACAGAAAACAATTTAGAAGTTAATCCTTTTCAATCCTTTAGAAAAAGAAAAAAAAATGCCTTGAAGTGTTAATCCACAAAATAATATGCCGCTCGTTTTATGGAGAGTAACATACTGCATGCATGAACAGCTTCATACACAGTTCATCTTATGACAACTTTTTTTCTCTCACACAAACAAGTTGTTTATTTTCAATGGGTAAACATTTCCCATGGTCTCTTGAAATGTATCTGATAAGACTGTGATATACTGTGTACAGTATATGAATTCAGCACATAATATGACAATGACTGACTTGAGCATTCACTGAAATAACCCCTGTCTATGGTGAAGTGTCCAATTACTCAGCATTAAGCCTAAATGTATGTCTATATCTAAATTTGCTGTGTGAAAGGGTTGGTGCTACGATAAAGAACAGTGCGTCTCAGCAGGATTTGCCAAACATCACAGTTTTCTTATCCTCCTGAGGATGGAGATCCGTTTCTGCCTCCTCCAGCAATAAATCAAAACCTAAATGGAGCAGTGTTTCGGCTCCAAACACCAGGCGCAGACACTAAGGCCCAGATAGACACTAAGGCCCAGATAGACACTAAGGCCCAGATAGACACTAAGGCCCAGATAGACACTGCTCTATACCCAGGGCTAGAGCGTCCTCAAATAAAGGCAGGGCTCAAATTACCCAATGTACTGAGGGGGTGCATGTATTCAGAGCAGCTTTGTCAACACCAGACAATTGGTCGTAATGTAGTACACCTATATAGTATCATGCACAAACAAGTCTTCCTCCCCTCAACTAAACAGGCCATTCTTTGCTAACTGCCAGTATTACCCAGATGGTTTTCAAGATCAAATAGCCGTCAGAGTAAACAAGGCTAAAGTGGCACTTTGTCATGTTACTGAAATGTTAAAGGGTTCTCAAAACTCCATACTTAACAATATATTTGTACGTGTATTTATTATTCATGAAGTCAAACAGTTCTGGTAGTCATGTAAGAACAAATAGGCCTAAGAACACTATTTTTTGTCTCCTCCTCAACATTACAATTAATGCAATTAACCACCCGAGGCTGTGTGTTAACTGTCAAGATCACCACAGTCAGCTAAAAAGAACTGGAAAAATTCCATCTCCAGATAAAAAGGCCCCGAGATGGCCCAAGGACCTCTGGGAAATCCACCTAGGTCTAATGCTAGATAGTTGGGTTTCTTGACTGAAATGTCAGATATTGTGATTTAATACAACCTCTACACAACATTTTTGAGGCCTCTGTTTAGGAGGTCATTGCAAGGCAAGTGACACAATTATTAAACGTTTCAAAGTGGTTAACTGAGGCCATCATCTGGAGATTAAATGTATTACATCAAATATGTAATTATAGGTCGGTGGTTTCACAGTGCCACTTTGAGAATTAGGCAAACTAGGAATTTGCTGATGATAAATCTTGCCTAGGGCGCAAACTGTTTTCGACGGACATGCGTTTTAAAAATGTATTTTGAAGTTGATTGGTCCTACTGGTTGGTTTATTGGTTTATTGCGATACCCAGGGTTCGAACAATTAACAAATAGCTAGGGTTCGAACAATTAACAAAAGGCTATTTGTTAATTGTTCGAATATATATATATATATATATATATATATATATATATATATATATACACATTACAGATCAAAGACACAATCATCACAAAAAATATATATACAGTTTGCAAACAAATGGTGAATTGCCTTTTTGAAGTTTGCAAGACTGGACAGAGACGTGATGTTTGGTGGTAGGGTGTTCCAAAGATTGACTGCACGGTGGAGAAAGCTCTCACAGTCATAAGATAACTGCCCATATGTCAAGTTGAATTCCCACTTCCCAATCATGAAGAAAAGACATCCCGGCGACTCGCGAAGGGGACGGCGGGGGGTAAATTGCATTAATTGTATCAGGGTGGCTAGCCACTGGCTGCCTGGCGTATGTTCAGCCAGATCTTTAAGTCTGCACACGTGTGTGTTCGCCACAAATTTAAGTGAGTTGAATTGAATTAGGATTATAATTCTTAGTTCACCGTGTAGCAAATCGTAAAAAGTGAAGTGCTACTAAAATACGTGTGCCTAATGCTGGTCATATGAGTGGGTATTAATCTTGCAGCTACACTTTAGCAGAAGCCACAAGTGGACAAACGAAGTCAAGTGAAGTGCATAACTCAATCGGTAACTACAGTAGGCCTATTAATCGCAACATTTTCATTTCAATTAATCGTTTGTGAACTGCACATAATCAGGTGCAGCCTCTTGAGTTTTGGAAGATTGAATCTCCTGCCCTGGAAAGGTTATTGCATCCTTTCTGGCAAGTTTGTTGGCAGTCTAAATGTCATGTTGGCTAAGCTATCTCGATTCTCTTTCAAATAGCCTACTTTCTTGACCTCCAAATTAAATACAACGCCTGCTACGAATATTGAACTGACGTTTCATGATGGATAGGCTAAACGCCGTTAAATCGCCGCCGAACATTTCGGGTGTTATGGTCATTATTTTGGGGGCATTGTGCTAATATGGCAGATTTGTCTGGGAATCTGAAAAAACAACCAAAAGTTGTTCCTTTTTGTTTTTTCAGTAAGGAAACACCAAGGGTAGCCCCAGAAAATCGGTCACTCAATTCGATACCCCTTTGTAGCCTACAATTTACCGGTTCTCACCAAACTATATGCAATTTGGCATGAACTCAACCGAGTAGCCTAATTTGTTCTTTGGCAAATGTATGGATTTTTCTGGCTAGGCCTACCCTCTCTTGGCACTGGTCCCGATTTAACTATAGATCAATGTGGCCAGGACATTTTGAGTAGGCCTACTAGCCTATTTAAAATGCACAATTGTTCGTAAATTACTGCACAAATGGTAGGCTACAACAGTGACAGGTAGGTGTATCGGGCCCATGTTGCTGGAGGCCAACTTGCCTAATCGCCCCATCCCCCATACTAGTATATGGAGGACAGTTTACGTGAGGAACGTGCAGTGAAACTCGTTTACGCATTGTATTTTATCGGTGATTGTAGCCTTTTGTAATATTGTCTATTTTATAGGATTTACAGTTTGCAAGGCAGCTTCTTCAAGTTTTAAAGCACCAATTATAATTAATCAGAAAAGTAAATGTATCTAAACAATGGAAGTAGACTATAAATATTCATGTGATATGAATAACTGTTATAGCCTATCAGTGGTTATTATTATTATACAAATTAGCTTTGTGTTCCGACCATTTATTTGTGGACAAGGGAATCTCATCTCAATCTGTTTATCATCAGAGAATCAAACTGTTACCAGGCAGGGTAGAATTTTCTAGTACGTGTCCAAGACGCTGATTGGCTTGTATAGGCGGTGGGAGGAGCATATACTTTTAGGTACATAAATGTAATGTTCCATTGTTGTAATTGTGTTTTGTGTTCGGCTTGGCTGGTAGTTAGAATCAGGACCACCTTCTTCAGTAGTTTAATCAATTGTAGAGGCTAAAAATGCCGTGTAATAATTCAATGGACGAGAGTTATCCTCCTTCCCCTGCGGATCATGTGAGAGGTTGGCTGTCCTGGGGAAATTTGGAGCAGAGACTGACTGAAATCAAGATTAATCAGAGTCTATCGTCAGATGAATATAGTATGAATGAAAATGGTAAGTAAGCTATTCGAGCAGTGTCCCCTTTTCAAGTTTTATAAAGTTAACTAAATGCAGCAACATCTTCAGGATAAGGTTTGTAAGCCTCCAAAGGTTTAAAGTGGATGTACCAATTTGCCAATACGAAATTGTTTTGGGGGAATTGTTTCTTGGAAATTTAAAGGTATAATTTTAAGATTTATTGGAGTATGTTTATTAATGTTATTTTACTTGTCTTTTCCAGGATCGGTTTCAGACATGTCCCTGACATCAGAAAGCCACATGTTCTGTGATCCACTAGAGGAGACGCTGTGTGCACAGGTCGTCGAGACCATAGCACTGAAGCTTACTGACCCTTCTGACAATGTGCTGAGGTGCTCCAAGATCATTTTACCAGACCTTCTACTTCAAAATATTAGACAGAAACTTCTCCACTTGGCTGCTGCTGAGCCTTGCGGACTACGGGGGGCGCTCATTGATCTGTGTTTGGCACAGGGGGACCAGAAAAGTCTGTGTAGTGTTGACCGGTTAGCTGTTGAGCCTAGCTTGGTACCTACCTTCCATCTTACTCTGGTTCTCCGGCCAGATGCTGGGGGACTGTGGCCCAAGTTTCAAAAACTTTTTAGGGGGATCTATTCCCCTCCCAAGCACCGCATGACTATGAAGCATAGACACTCCCTGAGACTCAGTACTAGCTTTATGGCTATCAAAAGAAAGCTGTACAGTTCCGAAGAGTTGCTTGTGGAGGAGTGCTGACTGCCTTTCTTTGCCGATGGAATGATATATTGAGTGTCATTTGTGTGTGATTGTTAGTTACAAATGTTGCATCATTTATGGATTTTATAGAAGTTTAATACTTGAAATATATTTCCTTCTGTTGTGGGATATAAATGGGTATGGTCAGCATAAAGACCTTATAGGTTACTTTTTACTTGTTTTAAGAAACTCATATCTTTTTTGTTGTTGTTGGTAGCTATTCTATATGTTTTCATTGTAGAGTACTATCAACAGTAAGACAATCTTTTGTTGAATTTGAAACCATGCCTTTAACTACACTGTGATTTAAAACTTAAATATCCATGTTTAAACCAGGGTTCGTTTTTGTACTTTCACTGAGGTGTAATAACAGAATGCACTGTTTTCAAGCGCTTGTAAAGTTTGAGTTATTTTTTCTACACTGTTGATAATGTTTGGGGTTTATCCAAAGCTTCACAATTACCTCAAAATACAATTGGCTAAGCACAGACACTTTGCAGTTGGAACTAGCATCATATCTACAGTACGGGCCTACATTCCGTTAATAAAAACAGGGTCTGTATAACAAGGGTGAGAATGAAACAGCCATTTTTAATAAAAGAAATTAAGCCGTAAAACAGTAACTCAGGGATTAATTTTAATAAATACAATTTTATTTTCATTTGTGCAATACGTTCTCTTTTCAATACTTTCTAATCTCCATAACCTGACAAGCTACAAGCTAATCCACAGGGTACATTAAATTAAATTCTGAATGACATTAATTTGATAAATCAATTTAGCCCTGCATTGTTAAAAGTAAAATATTTACACAGGTGGTTGAACTATAAAAAAAATCTATACCTCTCAGTGGCTTAGATGTCTATAAGAAGGCCTTGAGGTTTCTCCATGAAACATGAATAGGGATAGAGAAAGATGTGTCTAGCAGCTTTTCTATTCCATTCAAAGTTTGCTTTAAATTTCAACCACAATACCAACTAGGTTTCTGCCAGCCTGAAGACACAGGTGTAACATCAGCAGTTGCCTAGTCCATCTCACAGTTCAACAGTAAGTCAGTCCACAGAACACTGCAGAGGGGTCCCTTGAAGGTGTCTGCAGCCCACCAGGTGTAAGGCGTTTCTGATTCTCTTAGATAGCTGCATCAAAATTCTCCAATTTGTTTGTGGGCTTCCATTGAGCTTCATTGATTAATTTCTTCAAATTCAATTCAAGTACCGAAAAATCTAGAGATGAATACACAAACGTAAAACATGTTATCTACGTACTTTCAAAGCATAGACAAATGCACATGCAGACAAATAGTTGATTGGTAGCTCACCCATTGCAGTGTCAAATGTTTCTAGCCATGTAGCATGACCTGGATCTCTGACAGTCTGGAACAGCTGGGAGTGCCCATCCTCTGAGCCCTTTGATATAAGTCAGAGTCTCCAAAATAACGGGCACGATACAGCAAGCCTTCCTCTGAAGAAAAAAGGACACACAAGAAAACATGTATTATCAAATATGAATGGGTATTTCAGGCTGGTGTTTTTAACCAATCGACTGTTCAGATTGAAGATTTGTGTCTGACTAACTCTGTTGCTTCTCCTTCCAACAATTGTTTCTGAGGTTGGAGATGTAGTCTTCCTCCACACTTCTCTCGACATTCTTCAGGTTGTTTCCAGAGTATTCATCTGTGAAGCGTTCACCCACATAATAAGGCACTTTTAGGAGCGGCGTATGTCTCTTATGAATATGGCCAGCTGACCTGGAAAAGGGAACATAATGACAATATTAAGTTAGAAAATAAGCAACTTATTTTCTTAATGAGATTATTTTAAAAAGTCCTATAGCTAGCTAGGTTTACTTACGGGCGGTAGCTAAGGCTGTAGGGAGGCTGGGACACCATCATTTGGCTGAGAGCAGAGACGACGATGAGGATGAGGATGGGCATGAGCTGGATAAACAGTGCCAGGCCTCCCTGACAGAGAATAGACTGTGTCAGACCACTCATCTCTAGTGTGGACTTTAGCATTTTCCTGAAAATAAGAAATGCATGGCACAAAACTGAGCAGATTTCACTTACTTCCCGGGGTTGTTCTCTCCTCTCTCCCCTATGCTGATGGCCAAAATGCATTCTTCCATTTCTGTAAACATGTACATTACCTGGAAAGTAAAACAAAGTAACATTGCTTAAAGACACATGTAGCCTAGCCATTAACCAGGTGTACATTTGATTGAATGTTTTGCAATTCTCAACTGACTTGATGGAAAGCCTCCTCCAAAGAACATGTTAAAGAGGTCTTCAGGTGAGATGTCTGCTTCAAAGTCATGGCGCTGTTGCCTCTGTCTGGTTGGGTGGGCTCTCTCTTCTCCATATTGGTCATACTGCTTACGTTTTTCTGTATTACTCAGCACAGCATACGCATTACCAATAGCTGGGAAACATAAAATCAATGTTATAATGTGCAGCATTGTCAATAACACAGGGGATGTAGTGTCTTAAGTAATAAGGCTATTGGCCTTATAGGGGACTGATGTATTCACCCTTAAATGCTTCTGTGGCTCCTGGTGCATGGTTTTTATCTGGATGGAATTTCAGAGCCAGTTTTCTGTAGGCCTTTTTTAGATCCTCCTCTGCAGCGTCCTTTTCAACTCCCAGAATCTCATAGTAATTTTTACAACTCTTGATCCTATAGCCAACCCAGATGCAACCGTCACATTGATGAGCAAATATATGTCAGACATGAACAAAAGAAAACTATCCTGATTAATAAATTACTATAGACTACTAACATTAGACATGAGACATGTCGGAGCCAGGGGCGGATTTACACACAGGCTACGTGGTGGGGGGGGGGTTGGGCTGGAGAAAGTGTATTTATTTGTTGAAAGCAGTGACTTGTCAGACAAGAAACACAACAGACATTTTAATGGACAATAACAAAGCAATATAAACACTTTGATATATGATTGGTTTGAACTAGTAAATCATTTGAATCAGCAAATGAGGGTCGTTAAGCGGCAAGGGTTGAGTCTTTTGATCCGCTCAAGTGTAGAACCCGAATAACACTGGTGACAACACTGGTGACTTACAAACTAGGGCTGGTGGATCTGTTGTATTGACGTTACATGTCATCGACTTCTTCTTAAAGTTAAAGACTGACTGAGACTATGACTAGGTTTGAAAAAAACAAGCATTTACCTCCACAAGCTTTGCTTGATTTCTTAATGTGACAGTAAACAATTTCAATTTTTTGCATTTTGAGATTGCATGTATTGGAAAGTGCTTCAAAAATTAAATGTATTATACAATTGTTGCTGGCATCTGACTGCATTAGACATACTAAATGTGTTGGCACATACTAAATATTTATATTGTATGAATGATGGATACTTATGTGGTACTGACTGAGTAAATGAAAGTTTAAAAACCAGTTGGCTACTGGTCTAGCTATTTTGTATGACATTGTATGGCATACATGTTTCTTCTTATGTCAGAGGATGTCCCGAGTGAGTACAAGTGCTTTGCCGTCAACCGTGTAACCCGTGTTATATTTGTACTATTGCCTGTATGATCGTCATCGTGTATTAAAGTTGGGGAATGGGTGGCACTGGGGATCCTTTAAGACATCCGTGCCCATGGCCTAATAAAGTGTCAATCCGTCCGTGTTTAAAGCTTGTGGTAGATATTTAGCATACTTAAAAAGATAAACAATCGTGAACTCACTTTTTCACAGCATCCAGCTGATCTGCAGTGTATGGTTTGGCTGCGTCTGTGGCATTCTCCGACGCATGAGAATCATTACCATGGCTGCGGTTCCTCACTCCAGAGCTATCCCCGTTCATAGGAGTACTATTTTCGTTCGGAGGTTTACCGTTCTGTGTGAGGGATTCCAATATATCTGACAGAGAGAAGGAGATGCTATGAGCAACAGCTCTGTCTGTGGTGGCTACATCTGGATCTTATACAAGATAGTTAGATATACATAGAAAACACAATAGGAGGCCCAAATGTAGGCAATATGTAAGGATCAGATACTACTGGACAACTACATCATGGAAGCTGGCAAACAAGAAAGATACAAATTAAAAGAGACAGAGTTTAAAACTGCCGTTAACGAGACACTTAAGACTTATTAGAGCCATGCCAGTAGTGCTACAAGGTAGTAACGTGGGTAGGCTACTTAAATAGTAAGCTACAGTAGCAACATGAAAGCACATAATCAACTGCAGACACGAAACGAGGTCAATCGAAAATAATTAACAGCGGTTGTGTGTCGTTTGAAAGAAACAGGACTACAAGTACCACACTAACCAGTTAGCTAGGATTCGCAAGCCATTGCAGATTTGTATCTACAGCAATGCCAATGCAATGGCCCAGAAAATGGCATGAAATCCAAGCTAAAATACAAATAACACTGACGTACTTTTAGCTTGGTCAGTTGGAAACAAGCGTTGTGCTTTCTCAAGAAACCTCCTAGATTTGTCTGGTTGGTTTTTGCTGAGTGCATTGAGGGCAATCTTTATACACCGTTCCGCTTCGTCCTTGTTTGATTCCATCGCGACAGTAGCGGAAATGTTTACTTGGCTCTGGACGCCGTAAGATGACGTTGAACAAGTAGGAACGTAAATAATGCGTCACTTCATGCATCGTGTCCTTGTGCATGTGACTGGCAGCTACAAATGTGGTTAATAGTGAAAACAATGTATCGATAAAATTATAGATTAAAGATAAGTATGTCATTAAGTGTGGTGTCCTTAGCAGCAGGCTTAAGCTTAAAATTAGCAATTCGCCAAACTACACGTACTGTGGTGAAAGCATATATTTGCCACTATTCAACAAACGAGGTAATTTCATCAACTGACCATGGAACATGGCCAAGAAAGAAAACGTCGAGGAAAAAGAACCAAAAGCTTAAATTCAATGAACATCTATCTTGGGAGGAACGATTGGCGGATGCTGTGACCCCGTTGTGGAGGCTGAATTACAATGAACAATTGGAACTAAAACAGAGGAAGCAGAAGGATATCCTGCTTCAGCTCTCGGACCAGATTTCAATGAGAAACTCTTCACAACTGACTTCAGCATCACATTCAACAATAAATAACAGTAAACTTAGTTTACCTTTACTTCCTATAAAGGCATCACCTGCTATCGTTGGCTACCGTAACAAATCCAACTTCTCTGTCAACAGAGGAGTTGATGGCAACCCAAAGACGGTTGGTTTTTATGTTGGCACAGGCAAAGCTGGTAATATTGTCTGTGTCAATGGGGATAACCTCATTAACATGCCAGAAAAACACCTGCTGGTGGCCAGATGCTACCAGAACTTTATCCGCCTTTCTCCTCTGGAACCCTGCCTCCTCTTCCATACTGGGGGCCACTGGAGAGATATCACAGTAAGAACCAATACAAAGGGACATACTATGGCAATAGTGTACTTCCATCCACAGAGCCTGACTCCAGAGGAAATAGACTTCCACAAATCGGCTCTAGTGGAGTACTTCGTCCAGGGACCTGGAGTCGTCTGTCAGCTCAACTCCCTGTACTTCCAGGAAAGTTCTGTGACTCGCTGTAGTCATGAGGAATCTCCCTACCAGCTCCTACATGGCTGCCCACACATATACGAGGAGGTAATTACCAGCTTTGGATAATTCCTACAAAGGTTAATTGTATTAATTAAAGTAAGCACTGATCTCATTCCTATCATCCTCAGGTGTTGGGGTTTAAGTTTCGCATCTCAGCAGATGCATTTTTCCAGGTGAACCAGGGAGCTGCAGAGGTGCTCTATCACACCGTGAGAGAGATGTGCCTACCAGACAGAGGAAGAAGAGAAAGAGGGGGTATCCTCCTGGATTTGTGCTGTGGAACAGGTGCCATTGGCATTGCCATGTCCCCCAGAGTGGACAGAGTCATTGGCATCGAGCTCATTGAACAGGCTGTGGAGGATGCCAGACACAATGCAGCCCTCAATGGGGTGTTCAACTGTGAATTCCTTCAGGGAAAAGCAGAAGTGGTTCTGCCTCAACTAATACCCGAGCTGAGCTCTATTAGTAGGGAGCTAACAGTTGTGGTAAACCCTGCCCGCTCCGGCCTGCACTACCGTGTGGTCCGGGCACTACGGAACACTCCCTCTGTCCGCAGGCTGGTCTATATATCCTGTAAACCTGAGGGAGAGGCCATGAGGAACTTCAAGGAGTTGTGCTGCAGTCCAGACCCTCAAAAGAAGCTCATAGGAGAAGAGTTTTCTCTGAGAGTGGCTGTGCCTGTAGACATGTTCCCACAAACACCACACTGTGAACTTGTGCTACTGTTTGAAAGATGAGCTGCTGGGATCCTTTTGAGAAGTGGACAGAGTGCAATTATGATGATTTAATACAAATGTCCTCATTACAGCACTTTGGATCTCTACTATCAACACTAGATGGAGCCATTTCAGGTGTGTCAAGGCAGTTCTCTATTACCAATCTACATTAGTAGCAATTCAAGTGTCGACACCAAAGTTCATACCTACCTGCGCCCACTCTGAACTGCACTCAATGTGCGTTACCGTAGTTTTGTGGGAGTGGATTTGAAGGGAGAGGGTGGGACACATTGGTTTGAATCGTGTCAAACAGAAGCAAAAATAACTAGCTTTGCAAAACTTGCCAAACCCAGCTTCAAAAACAAAACTTTTTTTTTTTTTTTTATGACATCTTAGTCATCACCTGAGCACTTTTTTCTGATTAGATTAAAACAATGCAAAAGAGTAGTTCTGAAGGTAATGAAATAGTGGTGGCACTCTGCTATCATTGACAGACGTATTTAGGATCTTCAAGTGTATTGTGATTTTACAGTACAAAAGGCCCATACAAAGTGCATAAAGAAAGTACAAAGTCAAAGATCAAGGATCTAAAGTACTAGTATTTTATCAGAAGAAAACTTTATTGTATGTATTTATGATGCGTAGGTAGTTAGTTAGTAGTGAGTGGTTTAAACCGGACCTCAGTACCTAGTGTTGTTCCAGCTCGTGTACCATGTTTTTGGAATGACAATAAATTCTCCTTATCCTTGTTAGTGATGCTAGATGAACACATACACACGTGGGTAGCCGTGACACCAACACACACACTTTAGTATCCACACAATGAAATTACGTTCTCTGCATTATCCCCCATCCTGTTGTCCTTCCTCGACGGACAGCCAGGAGCAGTGATCAGTCATATCTGCTGGTGTCAAAAGGCGACTGAAGTCGCTCATCTTGTGCCTTGGCCAGGGACATGAGCAAAAGAGCAATTGGTCCTGTATGGTTTTATTGGGGTTCTTTGTGGAAACCTTTGTGAGCACATACAGACATATATACATGCAACATTTATATGTTCATTGAACATACAAACTCCACACAGGATAAACCAGGAGACACCCCACAGGAGCACCAACAGGCTCCAAGCGACAATCAAACCCACAATCTTCTTGCTCCCAGCCACTATGAACTGTGAGCTAACGTATTACATCATAACTGCAAAAAGTGAGGGGAGTTTTGTCTGATAAGAGGACACAGGGTAGATGTCAGAGCTTGTGTATGACCTGCTGGTACCTTTTTATAAAGCAGACAGCATGTCAACATTGGTGATGGGGAAAGCGATAATGCATCTTGCCACATATTTGGCCTTCCGTACCCTTCTTGCACGACACATTCTTTGGTCGGGACATACCCTGATTGCTTCAGAATTCAGATTTTTATTAGGTATGACAGATTATAGATGCAACATTTATAACTGGGGATTCTTGTCTTTTCTTTTTTATATCCGTTGCCCCCCTGGGATACTGGGTCTAAAGTCTCCCATGTGTTATGTTCACCAGAAGACCTCCCAAATACCAAATGTATCCTTCTTCCAATGATCTTGCTGTGTCACAGAATCCAGTCATTGAATACAAAAAAAAAATATATATATATATATTGGAGATCCAAATGTTGTGTGTGCTATATTTACTTTAGAGCTCTCTATAACAATAAAATGTATAGAATCCTACGGTTTTACATACAACCGATGTTAGTTATTTACTGTGCCTTTTGTTAATCTAAATTAAATCTATTCACAGGATTTTTGACACATTTTACATTTGTAGTATCCTTTTGTTACTGTGTATGCATAGGGACAGCTGTGGCTGTCCCTATGCATAACTTTTATAGAGGGTTGCTAGGGTGTTTTTTAATTACTCATCATAAACTACTCTACAATTTTTTATCATGTTTTCAACAAAAAGATTAGATGTATATCTGCATAGATTACTCATCATACAACTAAGGCAAGTCGACAGGTTCCAACCAGTACAGTAATGCTACGTTGACGCTAAAGGTGTTTTTCTACAAACCAAAAATAATATTAGGCGTGAATTCGGGTAATCTGGGACATTGGGTAATGTGGGACACTTAAACTCCAGAGTGTTTTCTTCCCTGCTATGACAATGTCAAGTCCACAGAACTTTGACTATATGTTAAGCATGGATGTTATTGGTGTGGTGTCACAGAAAGGGTCAGGGCACTAGTCTATTAGGGAGCTCCAATGAGAAAATGCATGCAAAAAATGTCCCAGATTACCCGAATTCACCCTATACTATTTAAGGTAGCATTACTTTAGATGTAATTTTAAGATTACATTAACATTTAAAGGTAACATTATTAAATGTGATGCTACCTTTAAACCTTGTGCAGATGGTTAACATCAACCTACTATTGTGTGTAAGATACACATCATGTTATTTGTCTACCTGGTACAGTCCCCCAAATAGAAATATAATTGTTCAAATTACCATTTGGAGTGACCTACTTTTAAGCCCTAGCTCACGTAGGCTACTGCTGGTCACTGAAATTTAAAGATGGTTGCACGCCTATGAAGCAAACCATCTCTGTTGACATACCTTATGTAATCCCCAAACAAATACATGATCATGACTAAACAATGAGTGTTACTGTGAAAAAAAAAGAAAAAAAAGACATCTGAACGACTTTCACCCGTGGATGTCGAACATCAGATGACAGGGAACCAATGAAAAAGTCAGGGCAATGTGGCATCCTCCCCGACCAATTGCATGCTTTAAAAAGACGACTGAAATTCACAAAGCGGAGGTTGGCTACTGGGCGCGTTCAGCATCACGAGGCATTCGCAATAGAATATCAATTGAGCTTTTTCTTCTGTCAATCTTTGGTAGATATAAACCAACTCGTTGAAGTTTATACGGTAAGTCAGTTGGAGACTTAGTGAAAATATTTGTGTGCATGCTATTGTGTTGCCAGTGCTTTGCTTGTCCGCTTCGGTGTCAAGACCCACGCAGCACTGCTTGCTGAAAGTGTTACATAGTCTAGTTCCTGGACGGATGGTATTGGTTGAGTTTACTGCGTAGGCTATCTGTCTTCAATTGAATGCTCCATTCTTTGTACAGTATCAGGTCTCTGCACATTACTTGATCGAGAAAATGACAGAAACGGAGACAAGGACTACCAATCCTCGCAAGCAACAGAACGGAAAGGTTGTGGCAGAAACATCAGCGATGGAAGATGTTTTTGATGACAGCTACAAAGAGAAGGATGGTCCAAAACCACCGAGGAGATTGGTGTGGAGAAATATCATATCAATGCTACTGTTACATACAGGGGCGGTTTATGGAGTGACGCTCATCCCATCCGCATCAAGTTTAACTCTCGTTTGGAGTAAGTACATTCCATAATTACTATTTTGAATTTTCCACTCGCATGATCAATCCAGATCCTCCGATATTCATAGAGTACAGAATGTGCTAGCGGGCTGTGCTGGTGAATAGGTCACATGGTGGCGTTATATACAGTATGTAAATGCGTAGCCAAGTGTTGAATGTGGGTAGATCTATTTTGGCCGGGCTCCGAATATTTGTCACTTTTCAGGAAAAATATAGACTTACATGACGCGACGACCTACACTTAAAAGTATTAGCAAAATGATACCGACAATATAGGCTTACTGTACACCAGGTAGGCCAATAGTCTATATCGTGAAGCCCTATTCATGTGTTTCCTCATGAAATAACTTTGTAGCTCAGTCGCACTATTATGGTAAGGCAGACCAATTTTCGTGCTAAAGGTAGACCAGTGAAGGATGACTCAAATTACTGAACAGCCCAAACTTTGTTTCCACAGTTGCACAGGCAATTTTTTTCTCTCAGTCTTTGCAATGCTGAACTGCATATTATTTCACTGGGCGAGACAAAGGACAATCGCCATTGCAATAGACATTCCATTGTGTGCTACATAGCACCACAACAGAATGTCCTTCTTTCCTGGTTGGAGGCCCCCGGTTCTCACATCCTTAGCAGCCTTGTCTGGATTCACATAGAGCAACATTCAGCAGTTTTGAAAAAACAAGTGTGAGATGGCTAGCAGATATGCATACATACGCCCACTGGCAGCTTCAAACATAAATAACTCCATAGCAGTGATACTGGGAGGGGGGATAGGCAACACATGGCCACCTCAATATTGCATTGTTGGTAGAAAATTAATTTCTCTGTGTCATTGTTAAGGTTTTCTAGGAATGTGTGTGCCAGATGTTTATACTCCTTAGTCCTTTGACTGTGGTCACTTTACCTTGTTAACCACAAACTTAATCAATGAATAAACTAACCTCTCTATCTTTTGGCCAGGTTTAATGTGCTTCATCACGAGTGCTCTTGGTATCACCGCTGGAGCACACAGACTATGGAGTCACAGATCCTACAAAGCTTCTTTCCCACTGAAAGTCTTCCTTGGCCTAGCCAACTCAATGGCCTTTCAGGTAAATCAATCTGAATGCGTGTTCTTCACAGACTAATAAACAAATCATCATATGCTTATTTCTGTGTAAGGGCAAGGCATTTTATGGCAAGATGGTCATTGCAAATCCATTACATGTTTAAACCCTGCATCTATGAACAAATCAGCAACATTCATCTCAGGTTTTAACAAAGATGCTTGTCATCTGAGCAGTGTGCATCTGGGATCTCTTGCCTGCTGATAGTTCCCCTAATTTCAATTCCAATAGTTCTATGTTTATTGAGTTAAACTGTTTCGCATTATTATGAAGTGCAAGCCTCTCTTTGTGAATCCAATGTAATCCTCGTTCTGTGTCATTGCAGAATGACATCTACGAGTGGGCAAGGGACCACCGGGTTCACCACAAGTACTCAGAGACTGATGCAGACCCCCACAATGCATTGAGGGGCTTTTTCTTTTCTCACATCGGCTGGCTGTTGGTACGGAAACACCCTGATGTCATCGAGAAGGGAAAGAAGTTGGAGCTTTCTGATCTGAAGGCAGATAAAGTTGTGATGTTCCAGAGACAGTAAGGACATGATCCACCCCTCACCCCTAGACACATGACATTTGACGTGAAACTGGTTTAGTTCCAGGTTCTCTGTTTTTGATCATTAAAATGTTGCAGTGTGGTCGTGTAAGAGACAGAAAAGTACCAATCTTACTTGTAGTGTTGGCTATTTAACATTGTCATGCCATACCAGTCTCGCACAAGAAATCTTTCTGTAGCGCAGTTAATCATCAATCTTAAGGGACAGTCCAGTCATATACTTGGTGAAGTTTGAATAGGACAGTTTGCAGTACACTCCGATAGACTTGGTTTTATTTCAACCCAGGCTTGATCACACAGGCAGCTCATGAGTGTCTAGTGGTAAAGCCATTTCCCCATTCAAACCCTGGTCACAATAGGAAATGGCACTCTGGGTCAGTGTGATCATGACAGCCCTTTGGGGGCAGATTTGCTGATAAGGCCTGCAATCTCTGGTAGTTGGCAGACTCAGAGAAAATAGACTGTCCGTTTATCTCTAGGCCAGCTCTATTGGATGCATTCCTAAACGGGCGTCGTGGCTGCTCAAAGGGGAATTAACATTTGCAAACACCTATCAGAGCACTATTCTAAACATGACTGCTGTGAATTGCAAAGGGCTATTGGTTGTACTCTGTAGTTTTTTGTAAAAGAATGGGCCAATTTCTTCCTCATCAGATCATACAATTTGCCTGTGTTTATCACACTCCTACATGCAGCCAGGCAGACACACTCACCAACCCACAGTTACTACAGTCATTACATAGTTGCATAATACCCGACCATCAGTCACAGTCTGGCATGGAGCCAAAGTGAAGATGTTTGCATGCAACCTCACACAGTCACATGATCAGACGGAGCTTCATGTTCTTCTCTGCCCTTGCTTCTCCTCAGGTACTATAAGCTGTCTGTGGTGCTGCTGTGTTTCCTGATGCCCATGTTGGTTCCCTGGTACTTTTGGGGGGAGTCCTTGTTGGTGGCGTACTTTGTGCCTGCCATCCTGAGGTACACCCTGGTACTTAACGCCACCTGGCTGGTCAACAGTGCAGCCCATATGTGGGGCAACAGGCCCTATGACCAGGGGATCAACCCCAGGGAGAATCGGTTTGTGGCTTTCAGCGCCATAGGTAAGGAACAAGCCAAATGTGAGGGTTTCCTAGCTCTCTTGAGTGTGTGTCTCATGTAAATTCATACTGGCAACATGATTGCTCTATCTGTGAATGGCCATCATGCAAACTCCAGTAGCACTCCCTGGGCTGTTGGGAATTCAGCAGTTGGGAATTCATAGGGTAGAACTAGCTAATCCAATGCAATTGCTTATGTTTTAGTCCCGGTTTTTGCATGCAAAGAGAGCTTTTGTCAGTCCCATCGCATGGGATATATTTAGAGAATGTTAAGGCCTATTTCCTATCCAAATGCATAATGTGACTATCATTTCTAAGGCAACGTAATTATGTATTATGGTCTGCTTTCCAGGCAAACAATGACTATTTCCTTTTGATTTCCAGGGGAGGGCTTTCACAACTACCATCACACGTTTCCCTTCGACTATGGCACTAGCGAGTTTGGTGTCAAGTTGAACCTCACCACTGCCTTCATAGACCTTATGTGCTACCTGGGACTGGCCAGGGACTGCAAGAAGGTGTCCAAAGACATGGCCATGGCTCGGGCCGAGCGAACAGGTGATGGGAGCCACAAAAGTGGCTAGGTGTCATGTCTCGCGCGTAATGTACTCTACAACAGGCCAAACCAGGAGAGAATGTAGCTTCAGTAATCACAGCAGTAGTGGTGTGTAGTGATGACCACGGTTCATGTCTCTGCTTGTTTTTGAGTTCAACCTATATCTGAGTTCCTCAGACTAATATTGGCTTTAAATGGTCCTAGACCTTTCAGTATAGTGTGTGTGTGTTTGTATGTTTTGAAATGCATTAGTCAACTATCTGCAATAGCAAATAACTTGGCTGGAAATGTAAGCACAGTGTTTAACCTGTTGTGTCCCAAACAGGCACTTAACTGTGTGAATATCAGCAAAGTGTGGTTGAGATGGGTCATGTAGAGTAAAAATGATATTCCAACCAAGCAACCTGTCATTTGTGCACCAAAATCAAAAGGAGCACATTAACCTCTTAATTATTTATTTGATATTAATATCTCTTGGTGGCACTTATTGTTAAGTGATACAGTTCTTCTTCCCATTTCGGCGAAGCAAGGCTCGACTTGATCATGTGTCTTTAGTAGGAGCCAAGCTATGTTTTCCTGCATGTAAAGATGTGTCAGTAGCACATTTGCTGACATTCTTTCCATAAGGATGGAATTGAATTTGGGGCCAAACCCTGCTTTAGTGTATTTTATTTGTTATTAAGCAACCTTATTCGGTCCTCTTGATCATAAGCTGCTGTGTTATACAGCCGACTTCACAAGTCCATGTAATCTTCAAAGGTCTCCATTTATCAAATATCATACAGTGTACATACATTATAATGTACTAGTCAATTTGCATACATATAAACCACAAGATGTGTCCTGTCCAAGGTGCTCTTAACTGAGGTCTTCCTCCTCGTAGTGGACGAAGTTCTCTGAAACTTGTTGAGTGTCTGTGTATAACACCACGTATACCTCTAGATTTGCTAGTCTCAAAGGAACCCCCTAAGGCCTCCTCTCCCTCTGTACTTTAAGAAATATTATGGGATTTGACAGGTAAAAACGTGTCTCTACCTCCTGTTTGCCCTTATATTGGCCGTTTTGGAATTTACATCACGTTGCTTTTACCCATTTTATCCTGTTATCTCTATAAGTGCTTAGAAGGTAGGACTTATGGGGTTGTTTGGTAACTGGCAGATAATGTGGCAAAGGTGTTGGTGACCTTAGTGAGATGGTTGATGCTTGATTTTCCATCTGCTTCAATGACGCACCTTTGCACTGAAATATAGAAAATTACTTCTCAGTCTTATACCGAGATGTTTTTTGTGTCATTTATTTTATACTCTTATTGCAAAAGAAAGTAGACAGCCGTGGCTGCACTAGCCTCCCTCTAGTAAACAGACTTGTAAAGCATTTACTGTATGTGTTTGTCTCCATCTTGACAATACTAGTCAGGATTCTCGCCCAAATGCCTTATGGAGGTTATGTGATTTGCTTGTTGCACATCTAGACATGTCTAATAAAAGATTAATGCAACATTTATGAAGGAATTGGGTCTGTTCAAAAGGATCATATTATCCAAGTGTGAGGATTGGAAAATATGCTTTGAAAATGTCATTTGGCTGTGTTATTTAATTACTTGATGTCTCTATTTGTGGAAGGGAGATGGCTAGAATAACTGTAATCTCTTTAACTCAAGAGGAAGACTATATGAATAGTCTTTCATGATATTTAAGTCATATTTTTGTGATGAAGACTGAAAAAAAAAGAAAAAGAATCTACATTTTGAAAACTGTCCCTTTTGGGCTCCGGAAATACAGTAAACTCAGATTTAGTAATGAACTCATTAATGAAATTGTAATAATATTTGTCAAACTTGCTCTACCTTTTTCTGTGCAATTATTTTATACAGTGTTAACTTCTTGAAGTCTGAATGCCTTAAAAAAAAAACTGCCGCATTTTTTCAAGGAATGTTTTACCCACTGTATGTACCGTAAATAAACAACATTTTCTACATGTTGGAAATCTTGGCTCACCGTCTTTATTCTCGTCCTATAACTTGTCCTAATCCTAAAATGAATACAATTGTTTATTACCTTTACCTGTAACTACTGCATAGCATCTGTGACTTAGGTCAAAAAATGGGGAAGCTTGTAAATGAGACTATCTTTATACACAGCATCTCGTTCTGGCTTACTGGATCATGACTGCTGCTCAGTGGTTCCCAATTCAAATCAATTTGAAGGGATGTGTTGTGTGAGTATGTGTATACTAGCTTTCAGCAATATAAGATTTGCTGACAAATCATTAAAATGGGGCTAAAACTCAGGTCTATTGTTTTTATGAATATTTTATTTTTAGAAGTGCTTTCATCAAAACACTTTTTGTGTGTGTGTGTGTGTGTGTGGGGGGGGGGGTTATTGGTCACATTTGATCTTGACCCTCTCTGTCTCTTTTTATGTACTTGCACTACATGTTTGGACCACCTACAGAATTCCTCTCGCTGCACCTGCTTAGACTAAACAGCTGTGTTGCTCATTGCTTATTGTGAAGTACAAAAACTGGTCCAGCAAAGTAAACATGTTACTCTGATGTTACAGATTCCTTTATGGGTATAGTTCTGATTTGAGTTGTTTGTGATGATCGGTCTCAAACATCAGCCTTACTAGACTGCTCTTCGGTAGAACATTAATGTAGGGGCTTCCATGATGTCCTGTTTGTGCACCTTATCCCCCTTAATTATGCACAAATTCACTCCTCTACACATGGATATCAATGCCTACAGTCTTGGTCCTAAATCAGTGTAAGGGATAGAGGTAGAACATTTTGAAAGGTGGAAATAATTCCGGTGTTGCAGTAATGTAGACTAGTGTTACATTATACTGTTAGTTTACCAAGCCTTCCTCCTCCCCTTGCTGTCCTCCACCCATGTGTAACTGTGAGCATTTGGTGCATGCCTGCATGTCATGCACACCACAAGGGCGCGGGATAGAATAATTTCATTTTCCGGGTATTCTCTTCTAGCAGGAAGCAAACGGCTCAGGCTTCAAGTTAACCACATAATGTTATAACCAGTCCGCTGGCTCCATCTACTGGACAAATATTAATATGCCAGAGCTTCCAATGATAAGTATTTTTACTATTTTAATGTGTAAGGATATGGTTATTTCTGTTGTTGTCCGTTTTAATGACTCACAGCCCTGCCCAGACAGCAAGACATATTTTAACAATGGGTCAGAGTGTCAGTGTGCAGTCCAGGTTGCACCACAGCTGTTCTATTTGAGCTCCAGATCTCTCCAATGACATCAGCCCTCTATCCATTGGCTGATCTCCGTCAGACCATCCACCCCACTGCATGTAACACTCTGGTGTGGTCATACTGGTAGGCTACTTTTAGCTCACTTTGGTCAAACTCAGTGCAACTTCTACACTTGCATTTGAAAGTATGTACTATTTATATTTTATGGGCTACAGTTCTAGAACCATCCTAAATCATGACACCTAACAGTGTCAGTTAAAGCATTAAAGTAGCAAACAATTTCAATTTTTTTTGTAACTATCTCAACCGGTTTGGTACCAGTTGCTATCAATTATTCAAAATCCAATAGCACCACTTTATGCCAGTTCCTTTACGCACGGTTAAGACAGCTCCAGGAGTCATCATCGCAACAGGAGAATAAAACGTTATTATCAAGCGAACTGATATACACGCGTGCAGGGAGCGGCGACACACGCACACACACACACACCCACACACACGCACACACACTCACATGGTCGAGTGTCCACCGACCGTGGACCGATCGGCCGATGAAATTCCCTCACTTCTTTTCTCACACTATGTTACCCTTCCTACGGAGGCAACCAGAAGCAGTTCCTGGTCAGCCAGGGACATCGGCAAGAGAGGATCTGTTTCTTATGTTTTTAAATTGGGTTAATTATTGGAGGAAATCCATGTAAGAACAGGGAGAACATGCAAACTCCGCACATAAAGACCCTGGCACTTGCGCAGTTGATTTGCTGAATTTTTGTTAGTATGAAGCTGAGGCTACACTAAGTGAATGAACAAGGCATAGCCTATGTTTTATCAAGGCAACTCATAGCATACGCATAAATCTAGATTTACAAAAAATTGTAACCCTCCAAAAACATCACTCCAACCGTGGAAATCGCCATTTCCAAAAACTAATTTGCACACAATAAGATAGGTCTACACGACTGTCAAAGGAAAGGGTTTTAGCAAAGGGTCGACAGGGTCATACCGGCTATAGCCGGTATATAACCCGAAAAGATGGATCAATGATGCAAATGCTAAACTGTATCAATGTCTCGGCTACTAATCTCTTCTGATCCCCAAATCCTTTATTTTTTGATCGTCCATTCTGAAATACCCCACATTTAACGGAGATGTTAGCCTATTTATTCGGTGCAATGAAAAGTATGTTAAGTTATCCTTCGTAGTGTTAACCCCAAATTAAATAATTGATGCGTTTGCCTATTGAAGAGCCAACTAGCCTACTTATTAAATTACATAAACGTGTGTCGATATAAATGTGCTGGTCCAAATAGGTTGAAGAATCTTAACAGTTTCATCTTACAGACCTACCACTTTTGAGCAGTAAAATAAAGCCTATATTTGGAACTCAATCATTTGGCCATTCATTGATAACCTCGATTTCTTAAGATTCGTGATTTTTTTCTTCATGCTCATTCTGTCATGTTGAGAATTGTCATATGTCAGATATGTAATCTTGCCTATTCAGACTAAAAAATAGCACCTAGTGATTTCTAAATATGCATGGGCCTATTAATTATCGCCATCATTCGACTCGATTTCAACTGATTTTTTTCAATAAATCTCCCCGAAAGAATCACTGACACGACTTTAAATACTAGGTTAAGCGGGACATGGGGTATCACTTGATTACACTACATAGGTTGTAACACACACAAAAAAACACACAAAAAAACTTACAAGTGTAGGCCATTCTCTTCTCAACATAGGCCTAAGTGGTAGGCCATTCTCTTCCCAACACAAGTGGTTTCGGCAGTAGGCCGAGGCTACATTTAGTCAAAATAGCTAATGGCAGAACTGTTCAACTTTTTCCAACATAAACATCGAACGCATTCCTCCCAAACTGGCTCTTTGATAAACCAGGATAATTTCCTCAAGAGTAGGCCCACACACTGGAATCCTTACAAGCTCATATAAATTCCATTAAATATTTGTTCCCAAAAGATAACAACCATAATCTAATCCGTGGACATAGATCAGTTAACTGTATCAAACTCTTTACGTGAAGTATTAACTGTCAAGTGCTCAAAACTCGAAAGATCAGTCAATGTGTTCTGATTTCATATTAATTTAGTCGGCTCTAACCATTGCTTAGCGGGAGCAAAGAGCTCTTCTCAGCTATAGGCCCAGGGCGCCCTTTTGATCATTTCAATCTCTCCTTGGTGCAGAAGTTCTGATTGGCTGACGGAGTAAGAAGGGGAAAATCTTTAATTAAGCAGATAATCTCTTGTTGGGATGAGAGTGGCTCCATTTCAGAGCCCCCTCGAATCCCACATGAGAACCTTGGCAGCCTGAGTTGAGTCCTGTATGTAGGTAGCTCTGTATCCTCTCCACCGTCGCACTGTCTGTCGGCTTTTCAAAGTTAGAGAACTACTGCCAGTCACCTGTCAGGATGTTCATGCATTTGGAGGCCTTCTATTACATTTTAATTTTGATGGCTCACATGAGATCTTGCTGCAGCTGGTAAGTTTGCTCAATTTTGCTTTGTTCAAATAGGAGCAAGAGTTTTTCAAAAACTGACTATCAATGTTAAATTAATGTTAAAATTAATCTTGATTTACTTGTTTGGGGAAATAATGAATTAAATGCCCATTGAGTAACTTGGGGTATGTTGAGAATATTTCTTGGTGCTTGTAGGTTGTTTCTGTTCCTATTCAAGAGTTTAAAAATTATTATTATACAATTAAACAGTTAAAACGTTTTTTAGTGTCTATTGAGGTTTTTTTGACAGGTTATAAAGCTTGTGCACTAATGAGAGGTGTTAGCTTAGATGCAGAAGGCAGGGAGGAATTTCTCCGCCTTGTGAAAGACACTTAGTTTCTCTGAGTTAATAAGCTGTCTTCTCTTCCAGGTCAGTGAATAATTTTTTGATGACTGGACCCAAGGTAAGCCAACATTCTTTTGATCTCCTACCCTGACCCAAAAGAAAAAGTCAACTTTTTTTCTAAAGATGTCTACTAAAATACCCCTATACATGCTTTTGGTTTGCTTGTCTTATAGTTATTTCCCCAAAGTATTAATATTCCTTCATGTTTATTATGGTATGACGAAAAGACCCAATCCTAGAAATGTACGAATGATTTTCTTGGGATATGCTCTAAATCTCACACACTTGACATCCTTCAGAAGCGCTGTGTGTCCCTGAGCTTGGGGTTGAGTGTATGTTTGAAGGCAAGGGTGGGCAGAGATATGGTGGGTGGCCATCATTAACGAGCCAGACTCCTGTGAGAGAGGTGGTACCTCACTTTCTCCAAAGACCACTTGAGACGTATTAGTATGTATCATTCACGCAGTCTGAAAAAGGAGCAGAGAGGCTAGTGAAAGCCAAGTGGAGAGGGTGAACTTGTAAAGAGGGCTTGGACCTTCAATTCAGGGTTGGGAATCAGGTTCAGAAAGTAGGATAATGTTTGGTCTAATCGGATTTGAAATAATTTTTTGTCTTTTTGCTTTGTTGTGTTTTGTTTTACAGTTTAAAAAAATTATGTTTTCTTAACTTTTCAAGCAAGGCTTAATTTTTGGAAAACGTTTAATCTCTACCAAATTGCTATGACTGATTATACTCTTAGAATGTTACAGAAAAAAAAAGATATTTGGGGAATATCCTAGTATATGTATCACAAGGCTTTTGTTTAACCATGATGGTGTAGTGACACATTCCACTCCTGTCTGCTTCCCCAGGCCTATCTAATCTACTCCAGCAGTGTTGCGGCAGGGGCCCAGAGTGGCATTGAGGAGTGCAAGTACCAGTTTGCCTGGGATCGCTGGAACTGCCCAGAAAGGGCATTGCAGCTATCCACCCACAGCAGTCTGCGCAGCGGTAAGACCAGAAGCGCTGTGGCACTTACCCTACAACATTGTAGATTTGACTTCATTTGGATAAATTATGGAATTACTGTTTTCTATTCTCTTCATCATTTACAGTTAGAGAGATATGCAAGAAAAGGTGAATTTGCTACTGAATTTTAGTGTTAGACTACCAGTGTTACTGTTGCTCTGAAGAGCTAATCCCAGATAGAGCTGTTGCTCCTCAACGGTTAGAGAGAGTTGGTGTTTAACTTCTCACTTGTGATGGGTTACAGTGTGACCGCGGTCGCTCCAGCCAAAACAAACACACTAATCCAATTCACAACATCCTACTGTTTCTCCCCTACTGTTAAGGCCCTTTAAAAACAAGGCATTGCCAAGGCAATTAGACCCAATGTGTTAATGACCGGGCTAGAAATAGCAGATAAAGGATATTGTGAGGCTGAGAGAGGTTGAAATGGAAGCCCACTCGAAAGATGAGGGTTTGGGTCACAGGGGCAGTGGGGGAGGGCTTTATTCAGTGAAGATTTTGTCGTTCAAAAGGTTTGGTGCTTTTACTACATTTTCAGCATGGGTAAGATGGGAACATGCAATGAATAGCAAAACTGACACAGCAATCAAAGACGGAATGCCCCTGTTCTGACATTAAATAATTAATCAGGTTTAAAGGATATGAAATGATTATTGTTGGGCCTCTCCATCCACAGCAAACCGTGAGACAGCTTTTGTCCATGCTATTAGTTCAGCTGGAGTCATGTATACCCTCACCAGGAACTGTAGCCTTGGGGACTTTGACAATTGTGGCTGTGACGATACCAGAAATGGACAGCGAGGTAAGACCAGAAGACACTTGTTTCATAGTCTTAATTTAAGGTAAAGAGACAAATTAGTCAAATTTGGACAAAACTTTATCAAGTAATTGGTATTCAAGATGTCAAGTCACAAATTGAAAGTCACCTAGGGAATGCAAATAACTTTAAGGTTTTCCCCATCTGCCATAGGAGGCCATGGCTGGCTATGGGGAGGCTGCAGTGATAACTTGGGCTTCGGTGAGGCAATCTCCAAACAGTTTGTTGACGCACTAGAGACTGGCCAGGATGCAAGGGCAGCCATGAACTTGCACAACAACGAGGCTGGGCGCAAGGTACTGTACACATATGTCACAATACAGCACTGTGTGACCACAGAGGTACAGTGAGTCTTAGCAGATTGTGACTAAAGAGGGTCAAATAAGCTTCTCTATACTATTTCTGGCTTATATCATATTTGACGTAAAATACACATTTTAGGGCCAAACCTGTTTCTCTCAAACCACAGATAATGTTCAGAGGAATTAATCGTCGAGACTGCAGCAGTAGTAGGGAGGTCTTGTAGTTCAAGGTCTAAGTCTGCAATCTGAGAATCTCTTTCGGCCCCCAACATACCTCTCAATGTAAAGTACCTTTTGAATCATTTTTTTCTTTTCCTGTTCAGAATTACAGCGAGTGTACCACCCAAGTGTGCCTTTCAGGTCCCGATAAGTGATGTGCCACTTGTCCCCAATAATAACAGTGTGTTCGTTGTACCAGAAGGGCCTATTTACTTCTGTTGAATGTCCTTCTTGACAAGACCTCAACACAAGAATCGCAGGATCACTGGTGCAGGCTTAATTAGAGCGCCTGGGGAGCCACACATTTCACAGAGTTCTAAATTATTCTGCTCCTTAAATAAGTGTTTAGTTTTATTCTTGCAATAAGGATCCTACATTTATGTTGGTCTTTGTTTTGCCCCGGGGATTCTGTGGGGACCACAGGCGTGCAGCTGAAGTGCTCATTGTTTACCCCCCTGCTTGCGCTCCCGTCTGTCACGACTCAGGATCCCCATGGCACCTGGAGCATCATTGTAACTGAAAAAATACAAGAGAGTAAAAAGAGAAAAAGTCCTTTTTAATTTCTCCTCTCAGTAGGGTTCTTCATTGGGTCTTTTCTCAGCAGAAAACATGTTGATAATGGTCACGTTAAATAAATACTCCTATTTCTTCGAAGGGACAATGAGACTCAATGTCAACTTTCACCTCCAACGAAAGGGCTTCCCTTCTCTGAATAAAAAAAACCTTCCTTTTCAACCGACAGCTGTTTGCGTGGAGTAAAGTCAGGAAATACTAAGAGAGAACGAAACGGACAAAAACTCTTGGATGAACTCTGAACTGCTTTTTTCCATCAGTGTTTTCATTTATAATTTTTTTGTCAAGTGGGGAGGCTTGGTTTACAATTGTTCAATTTGACAACACATCAACAGAGAGGCACACAAACACATGCACTCACACACAGTCTTACAATAGCATGAAATGGAAAATAAAACAGTGAACATTTTTAAATTTTTCTTCTTGTCTCTTTTGCTCTCTCTCACACTCTGTCTTTCTCTCAGGCTGTGAAAGGGACCATGCAGCGTACGTGTAAATGCCACGGTGTCTCAGGAAGCTGCACCACTCAGACCTGCTGGCTGCAGCTGCCAGAGTTCAGGGAGGTGGGCAACTACCTGAAGGAGAAGTACCACCGGGCCTTCAAGGTGGACCTCCTCAGGGGGGCCGGGAACAGCGCGGCCAGCCGGGGGGCCATTGCTGAGACCTTCAGCTCCATTTCCCGCAAGGAGCTGGTCCACCTGGAGGACTCTCCTGACTACTGCCTGGAGAACCGTACCCTGGGTCTGCCCGGCACAGAGGGGCGTGAGTGTCTGAAGAAGGGCAAGAGCCTGAGCAAGTGGGAGAAGCGCAGCTGCAAGAGGCTGTGTGGGGAGTGTGGGCTGGCCGTAGAGGAGCGCAAAGCAGAGATGGTTTCGAGCTGTAACTGTAAGTTCCACTGGTGTTGCGCGGTGAAGTGTGAGCAGTGCCGGAAAACAGTGACCAAATATTTCTGCGTGAAGAAGGGGGGCCAAAGGGGCAAGAATGAGAGCGCCGGCAGTCGCAGGAAGAACCTTCGGCTGAGAAAGAAGCACTGAGCAGTGCGGTGCTGTGTTATCACTGCCACATCAGCAGTCAATGTGCTCAGAAACAAACATTTGAAAGTCTAAATTGGACAAGGTCAGTGTTCTTATAAAAGGTCACAGAGATGGAGAAAAGTGTTTCAGTTTGTCTGCAAGTCTACATAATAGATAAAAGGATGGGATGCTTTTAGAGTTTAGAATCTACGGTATAAATATATTTAAACGTATATTTTTGTACATTTCCTCAATTTATATTTACAGAGGTTTTTTGGTTTTATTTATTCTCATTATTTCCACTGATAAACTTACCACTGATGAACATCCATTCCTGAGACATGATATGACAAATTAATTCAGCCTTTCCGTAGACAGATAAACATTTCTAGGGAGGGATCACGGATGCTTATTCAAGCGTGTATTGAGGCTTGCATTCTACTCTACCCTACCTTCCCCACTTTCATTTAGTGTGTCAGGTGGCAGAGCGGTTAGGGGATCGGGCTAGTAATCTGAAAGTCGCCAGTTCGATTCCCGGCCGAGCCAAATGACGATGTGTCCTTGGGCAAGGCACTTCACCCTACTTGCCTCGGGGAAATGTCCCTGTACTTACTGTAAGTTGCTCTGGATAAGAGCGTCTGCTAAATGTAATGTAAATGTACTCCCAGACTTCTTCCCAGAGGATGTATTTAATTGTAAATAAATGAAGCACTTTGTTCTGTACATTTTTAATTTATTGCACAAGTTTTCCTAGTTTTTCTTTTTTCTTAGCTACGTTTATGACTGTTTTATAAAAATGTTTGTAATTAAAGAAGTATAATCTACAATATTTTTTTTCATATATCATTTTTCTATTTTACAGACCTAAGCCAAAGTGACTAACACATATTAACAGTGCAAAACCAGCAATAAAATGTGTTTCTATATATGTGAATTCCATCAACAGTCTGCAGTGCACACAACCTGGCTTTTAAGTATTGTTCACTTGGGGATGTGATAGCCCTGGGCAAAGTAACAACATGAGAAAACTTCTCATTATTGTCTTCCTTCCTTTCCACCATTCTCAATTTCGCCTCTACAAATACCTCCCTTTCTACCCCTCATCATGGTAATCCTCAAAGAGCCCCCTAACTCCCCAGTGTTTTTTCCCTGTTTAATACTAGTTTAATTAACTTTGTCGAGACAGAGGTTGGAAGGTGGGGGCGGCATTAAGCAAGTTGCCCTTAAAAATCATCCTGCCTCTAATTTTGTATGCTAATCTCCTTTTTTACACTGCCCCTCCTCAGAAGTAAAGAGGAAGAAATGTTGGGAAAACTTGGTGTTGCCTGTGCTGGGCTTCCTGCGGCTGTTTTATTCCTGGGCCCAACTATTTGGATCCTTTCACTCCTCTAGGGCCTTTCTTTGCTCGATTTAACAATGAATGCCGAGCTAATCAGCTCTCTCGGAAATGCGCCACTGCTGAGGAAACTAATCCCTTCTCCTCCGCGCTCAATGGGCCGTCGCCTTCAAAAGGACTTTGGGAAAAGGCTTTGCACGGATTCACACTGTTCCCTCAATAGAAGTTAGTTCAAGTATTGTGCCCAAACAAGTGGTTTTTATAAACAAATGCGTGCCAGGATACCCACCCAACCTGCAAATAGAAAGTGCCAGGCCCAACAGTAGCACATGGTAGCCAAGCCCAAGCCCTCTAGATGAGATGGGAAGTGAAAGAGGAGATTAGGGGCACCATTGAGGAGGGGGTAGTTAATTTCTGCACCTTCCTCTTTTTAACCAATAAAGTGTCAAGGAAACACCTTGTTGACATCTTATTTATGAAATAATGATTGCAATCAGAACTCCCCCCTCCTGGAATGACCCCTGGGGGCAGACTGGGGCCAAGACTGGCATGCTGAGTAACACCCTCTCATCAACTACACAGTCATCAACCTTAGTGGGCCTGGCTCATACTGGCTAGGGAGTAAAACACTCATTATAGGTAGCCCTGCCTAAAACTTTGGAGCACAAACCTCTGCCTAAATTCACAAGGATGCCCTTCTCAATTGAACAAAAGGGTGATTTGATCCTTGACAATTAATATGCAGAGCCCTTCACTTACAGTAAATAAGGGACTGTAGCAATGATTGGATCAGAGCGGTGTCTTGATAGCCTGCCTTTTACTCTTTTACTAGACTTGTGACTTCAAACGATCTATTGTATGAGTGGTTACAATATTTACTGTAAAGGTACTTTAACGGACACTGTTAATTCACACCAGGCAGCAGTTTTTTTATGAACAGATGTTCACAGATCACGGATATGTCTCACTTAATCCTCGGTAGAAAACATACCACTGACCTAAAATCATTGTGAGGGGGGCAACACCTGCTGACACAGCACAATGTTGGTCTGTGGGAAACCATATTTGGCAGTTTCATAGCCCAAACACCAGGCACACCTGTGACACTATCTACGCACTGAGTCGAGAGCAATTCTGCAGTGGGAGCATAGATGAAAGAGAATAATTGTGAAAATGTGGATTAATCCTGTTCTGGTGGGTGGGATCTGTGGATAATACTGTGCTTAACCTGGGGGACCTGGATGTCCTGGTCCTGAGGTTCACACAGCAGCCAGGAGATCTGAGTCCACAAGGATACAGTAATGACTCTCATACTCCAGTTGATCGGGACCACCTCAGAGGCAGTCTAAAGCTTTACATTACGGTAGCACTGACCCCACTCTAATCCCTTTGGGCTGTGCGTTTCAAACCTCATTTACAATATCAGGATCGCCTGATTTAATAAATGTCTGGTCTTGAAAGCCCTGGAATCTCTCTCTCTCTTATACACACAGACACTTCCTCCTGACGACACACCAAACCAAAATAACCATGCAGATTGCAATGTAACACATGGTTCACACACACAAACAGCAGGTACCACCTCCCCCCAGAGAGTGATGTGACCTCTGACCGAGGGGCCTGAACTTCTGTCTTCCCTCCATCCAAACCTTAGAGGGGTCAGGGTGGGCTAGCCCTGCCAGGTCCAGTTTGCACCGGGGCATGAGCCTGAGGTGGCGGAGAGAAAAATGTCACAACAAGCAGGAAGAGTGAGAGATTAAAGAACTGCTCTCTCTTATTGCCTGGAGAACCAATTTGCACTGCTGGTGGCAACAAAATGGCATCAAACACTTTCAGATAAAGAACAGAGAAGATAACGTTTGGATACCCATATAATTACTCTAAAACGTAATGTTTTTAAACAGTCTTCTACTATAACTTACATTTCCACTGTTGCATTTCACCAAGTAAATATTCAGAGATACTAGTTGATATAGACAAAATGAAGAGATTTTGTGAAGTGATGATTCAAGCCATGGAAAATAGGAAAATTACATTTAATGCTCCCAAGAATCCTTGACTAATAGGATTTATGGCTTAAGGGATCTGGACACACAACACCCAGAGGGGTAGGGTCAATATGGACGTGAAAGAGCAGCAAAACAGATGAGAGAGCCATCTGTGGAATCCCTTAATGCATTTTACGAACATTGTACCATGTTTTCTTATGTTGACTTTTGAGGGAAAATATATTCATACAAGGTTTTTGTATAATTTGTGCAACTGAAGATGCTTATTCTTTTCACTACAAACCCCAAAACAAGGACATTATTTGTCAGGTGCTTGTTATAGTCTGATATATATTTAGCCCTTATTAATATTTACTGTAACAAGACTGTTACCCGACATGTTCCACTGCAAGACTGAAGAGGACGTAACTGCTTTGATTGGCCCATCACTGCTGTGTCACAGAGGGGGTTTCAGCAGTCTGGAGTTAGCATCAGCAGGATTGAGATATGAGCCTTCTCAGCACAGCAGGGGTGGCCAATTCCCATGCTGTGGATATCTGTCTACGGAAGAGAATGGGAAAAGAAGGGCATCAGAGGGATAAGCCTGGTTCAGTTGTCTGCACAGGAAACACAGAGCATGGGAAAACACCAGGAGGTCCTGCTCTGTCCCTGCTGTGGAAATGGAATTGTGCTGATGGCATAAAACCTAGAAGGGGTGCTAATGGTATCTGATTGACTGACTGGTCCTTTGCGATACATTTTAGAAGGTAAAAACTGGTCGATAGAGGGCAATTGTGAACCATGTGAGCAGTCAGCACATTGTAAAAATACAAGGTACGCTTGCTTGTATTTTGCCTGGTAATCAATGAAGCAATGTAGGGTTTCTGTAACCATTTATCAATATTGGTGGAGTATTTCAAGTGTTTGCTTTGAAAGAGCAAAAAAGATAGAGATCCACTTTTGAAATACTCTGTCAATATTTAAACACGTTTCATCACCGGGTAAAGAGGTTTTCGGCTGGTAACAGAGCAATGAGTCCATCTGCTGGTGTATTTTTGTAACTACTTCACTGTCAGTGTGGCCCATAGTTTGTTAGGATCAAACTACAATAAAAAATACATAAATAAATAAAATCAAGTTATGGTTTGGGAACAGCCTCAAAAGGAAAGTTAAATTCTAAAGACCACCACAACCCTTACCCTAATGATGCAGGTTTGGAGTATAGTGCTTTACAGTAACAGTGTCATAGCTGTGTGATGGTCAAAACCTTGTATTGCACATTAATAAGGTAAGGTTGTGGAGTTCGTTTGAATTTCCATTTTCTTCCTTTCAGTTTTCACATTAACTTGAACTCTTGTAGTCCTGCAAACAACAGCACTCATAAAAATCACAAAAAACTTTTCAGCCACAAAAGGCAGGGTGATCCCAAGACTTTTGATTAAACGTCAAATGAGGGCATGACCTCAGAAAATGCTCTAGTGTTGCCCAGTGGTAGGGCAAGGCATTGTGTGCTCCTTGCATAACCCTTTCATGTATAGTGGACACAGTGGACAGCTATTCAAAATGCTTATATGCTGGGTTGATGGTCTAGTTGCACATCAGCCACTCCAGTGGATACTATTGCATCATCCCATACATTGCAACCCATTGGCCAGTTGTTTTAAGTGCAACAACATTTTCAAAAATCCAAGATGAGTGTCAAAACTGAATATGTTGTCAATCCTTCTATAGAAGTAGACCCTCGCTGGAAAATAACATTTGGTAACATCAAAGGAAGTTCAAAAAAAAATCTGGTCTTACCTAAAAATGAAATGAAGACATTTCTAGGAATCAATATGGTCATGTCATACCTCAATACCCAAGATCAGGAATGTTCTGGTCATCAGAGGATGGGCTCTCATCTTGATTTGATAGCAAATGCCATGCCAGTGAACAGATTTGAGCAAATTCTGAGGTACATTCACTTTGTTAATAATTACACACAGGAGACAGAAAATGCTGATATGTTCTTCAAAATCAGACCAGTGTTAGATGCACTCAAGAAAACCTTTCATTCAGCGGTCTATCCAGAATCATTTTTATCAATTGATGAGCAGATTATTCCCCTCAAGGGCTGCCTGTCTCTCAGGCTGTATATTCCTCAAAACCCAAACGTTGGGGTGTGAAAGTGTGGGTGAGAGTAGAGTCCTCTGGATACATATAGTTTGGAAGCGTATCAGGCTTTCGCTGGGTAGGCTCAGAGGTCAGTCAGTTGGGAATGGATGCAGAAGTAGTCATGCGCCTCTGTGATGACATACAGCAAAATAATCACATTCACATTACATTACCAGAATCACAAGATGTTCTTTGACAACTTTTTCTCCACCATTCCCCTCACTCAGGCATTGCAACAACAGGGCATCTATGACACTGGCACATACAGAATCAACAGGCTCCATGGAGCGCAACTGAAGCTGAAGAGTGAAAAGCAACTCAGAACAGAAGGAAGAGGAGCTTGCTCTGTTGTCAGCAACGCTGAAAAGCTCACCGTCACACATTGGCTTGATAGTTCAGCGATCCGCATGGTCTCTTCCTGCATTGGCCAGTCCCCACCAGATTAGGCCCAGACATGGCGCAAGAAAGAAAATAGGACGCTCAACATCCAAAGGCCGTTTTCTTCCAAACTGTACAGTCAGCGTATGGGAGGAGTAGATCTCATGGATCAGTGTGTCACAGTGTATCCTCTCAGCTGCAAAACAAACTGTGGTACATCCGAGTCTTCTTTCACTTCTTGGATGTGACCACTGTTGCCTGGCACCTCTACAAAAAGTCGGGTTTGGAAAACAAGGATCTTCTGCATTTCAAGGCATCTGTAGCTTGTGCGCTAATCAGTGCAGGTTCCATCCAGACACCCACAAGAGGAAGCCAGGATGCCACCCCACCTCCTTTGAAGCACAGATCAGTGTCCAAGACACCCCCTGAGATCAGGTTTGGCCCTTAAATGCCAGACCAAGTTCTTTGTAGTTTAATAAATTATGAAATGATGCAAATCAAACAATGAGTACAATACACCATGGTGTCTCAATCTAGATCGGCGATACCCGTCAATGTTACCAGTCTCACTTTGTAGAGTGGAGAAGACAAAGGCCTTCGTGAGAATAGTCTTGACAGAAGTCGGAGAGTTCTGCCAGATCTGTGCAGGCAACACAGGTCTTGTACCCCTCCTGAGAGGGAGGTGTTTGTCAGGTGATTGATCAGCAGACGATGGGGCGAGGATGTCCTCATCCTATTAGATTTAAAAGGAAGTCTTTGGGCAGTTAGGTGGGCAGTCCAAGGGTCTGGTGATGTCTCAGGGGGCAGACCTAAAAGGTCAGATGATGTGCCAGGGGCAAAGGGATACATCCTCCTCTGAGCAAAGGGATACATCCTCCACCGCCTAAAACCGGTTCTGTCTCCCCCTCTAGACCCACAGAGTAGTGAGACCTAATGTATCTTTAATCACCTGGTGTTAACTCTCCAGAGTTGTGAGGCCCGTTGTACCATCTCCTTGTCCCATGATGTGGTCATCTCGCCTCCCCTCTACGGTACCATACACCGGCTTTGACTTCCACATTCTCTGCAGCAAATCATATGAATGTTATGTGTGCTAAGCATACATTGTTGACTAGCCAATTAGCACAGAACTACTTCATGTGTGAATGTACTGAATTTAAAAGTAAAAAAAAAAAAAAACACCAGCATCACAGACAAATATGCAACCCTGTGCCATGCCTTAATTTGCATTTTATTTTTATTAATGTCTCTTTACAAATACAGACAAATCAAAAAGGAATGGATGTGCAGCTAGCTACACAGATGATACGTTTCTCCATCTTGAAACTGTGTGAAATGTTTACAATGACACAAGTTTGGTACATTACAAGAAGTAATCAGATCGCAAAAATGCTTCTCATTTTAATGAAGTTGAAAATAATTTAATTTGGTTCACTTGATTTGCTTTGTTTGCCTTCCCACAATGCACCACACATGCGTTCAGAGAGGAAGTGCCTGCCTGTCAGACGGAGAGGATTGTCTAAGGCAGGGCGGCCACCAGTTGATGAATGCCGATCTGTGTGGTGCACTTCAAGAATCTCCCGTATCAGGAACGTCATGTACTCCTGATAAGGCATTGTATTCCCTGCATGAAAGAGAAGAAAAAAATAAGAAAAGATTTGAGTGAAACACTGCCAGCTCTATTAGAATGACACATTTTATGTACTTGTGAAAGCATGAGTCTGATAAAAAATATAGTGAATTAAAATGTATTGTTGAATACTCTCACTTGACAGTTGGCGATGGACAATGAAGCCATTGAGGACAGCAAGGTGAAAAAATATGTCCTTGCACCACTTGACAGTGTTTCTTGCACACGGCACGTCACTTTTGAACATATTGCTCTTATCCACGGCTCCCATCTTCCTATTGTAATCCAGGACACAGCCATTGCGGATTTAAGCACAGTGGAAATGCCTCTCCCTTTTGTCATGCTACTTGGACTGCAAGCTGCTGACCGTTTTCCTTGAACTCAACTTCTCCCTTTATGATTTTGCAGGTGAAATTTGGCACCCTCTTCCTGTTGGCCCGCACAGTACCACAAGCACCTGTTCCAAGGGACAGAAGAAGCTGAAAGAGGGTTGGACTGCTGTACCAGTTGTTCACATATAGTACATGGCCTGTTCTCAGGTGTGGAGCAAGCAAGGTCATGACAAATCCCAAGCTCATCACAATGATGGATGTCCGTTGTGGATCTTGTGTATATGAGCATGTCCTGAACATAGCCAGTACAAACATCACACAAGAACTTGTGTGATGTTTCCAAACTCCAAACCTGTGCCTTTTTTGCCAGTATGAATTGACAGAAGCGCAGCCCACCTTTCCACAGCATCAATGATTCATTTTTACAGAGATCCTTGAAAGGAACAAAGACCCGACCAAAAGCAGTGGTAATGCCATGTAGAATATTCCTGATCTTGTTTCGTGGTCACTTTCTGCCCTTTCATTGTCTTGAAAATGAGGTCTGCAGAGATGGAGGAGAATGCGGTCCTGTGAGAACAGGGAAGCAAAAAAAGGAGTTGCAAGCATGGGGTCAGTGCTCCAGTACTCACAAAGAGGACTTCTTCACAACACCCTTAAGTAGCATTGTCATGATAAATGAATTTATCTCATCTGTTTGTGGGTGGCACTTAGCCAGCTTACCCACCACTCCTGGCGCGGTCTTCTCCTACAGCTGCGAGGCATAATGTTTCCTCAATGATATCCTCAGGTCCTATATAAAAAAAGAAACATGAAGCAGTTCGCCTCAGTATTACCAGAGAATGTCTAATATGTGGAGAACTGCCATTCTCAGGAAACTTCCGGCTTCTGAACTGGTTGCAGTTCCACTCTAGTTCCATATGAGGGCGCTAACGGGCGAGTACAGAATGAATGGCGGTCTATGGAGCTCTACCCTTCAAAATCCACTTTTCTCAGGATATAATTTTGTGTCTAGTAATTTGACTGTTGAATTTGAATAGGGAGGCAAAAAAATACACACTGCTGGGTGTCGCCTTTTTGTTCTAAAGAGCCTTTTAAAATGACCTCTTACACATTGTACGGCCAGAGATACTGCTTTACGGCCATCTCTGTCAGTTCCTTTTTTCTCTCGAGGCATCGACAACACAGCTGACAGGTTAGGCTCTCCAAGAGCCATAGAAAAAGTGTTGCGACACGCTTTGATCTCGCCGACACGTGATCACGTGGTTCATGTAGCTCACTGTAGTTCCAAAAATCCCCACTGTGCTTTACAAATTCATCACCGGTCTAAACACATTTACTATAGGCCTATGGAAAGACTCTGTTGTAAAGCTGTATCATTAGATATGTATATAGCCCCCTATGCAATGCCACAACTCACACCCTCTGCTGCAGTGTTGCTAGTTGTATGTTACTAGGGACTGATCATGCGGCCAGAGATTCCACTGTAAACATGAAAGCCAAGGCGTCACACACATGTAGTTAGTGGGTGTAGGGTGCCATCTGGTGGTGTGTAATGGTGATCAACATGTGAGAATGCAAAAATGGTTTGAAGTCATACCACTTTGGAGTCCTACAAGGACCGTTATTGTATATGGTGAGGATGATGCCAACTTCCAGCCAGGCTTGGCGATATAAGGGTTTACCCCTGGGTTTTACATGTCACGACGGTGGTTCACTTTTTACCAGGCTAAATCGCCATGGTAACTAATGCTGCCTGCCCACCTAACCGTTATGTTCGAGATAACAGATCAACACGCAGCCTATATTGCGAATCTTGTGTAAAATTTGGGGCTCTGGATGACTTGTTTGCGATTTATCATATGGAGCAAACACCGTCCATTTTATGTTAACACGTTCATCGCTTGATTGGGAAAACCTGGAGTGATTTAACAAGTTGATTTACACGGGATTGCAGTTGTTAGGTTTGGTGAAGCCAGCTAACAAAAATAAATCATGCGCACTTTGAATTTGCTTCATGGTAGGCTAAAATGAGGGTTAGAGCAGCATTTCTTAACCATGGTCCTCTGGGACCCAATGCCCTGCAGCTTGGATGTTTCCTTTATCCAACACACTTAATGCAAATGAATGGGTGATTATCAGTCTTCTGCTGAGCTTCATAATGACCCATTCATTTGAATCAGGTTTATGGGAGCAGGGAAAAGTCAAAAACATGCAGGGCAGGGGGTCCCTGAGGACCAGGGTTTAGAAAGGCTGGTTTACAGTATTCTCCTGGAGAGTGAAACACCAATAAAAGCAGCACATGATATGTGTCTGTGTTCTTCATTCTGAAATAAACACACTCATAAGGTTATATTGTCTTATGGGGCCTCACAATTCCGTCCCATTCAAATGTCGGTTTTCCTTAACACTGAACTATAAACCTTACCCTATCTCCAAACCCTAGCTCCTAACCCTAGCTCCTAACCCTAAATCTATGTATAACTCTTGTGATTCTAACCTTAACACTTACCAACACGAAACACCCAAGAAATAAAAACGTCTAACGTGATCAATACAGATCAGGGGTGGTTTTAGGCACGGGCAAACAGGGCATTTTCATGTGTGTGTGTGTGTGTGGGGGGGGGGGGGGGGGGGGCACGAGCATTTAAAAAGTAGACATCTCTGCGCTCATCTCTTTCTCTTATCTATCATTTCAGTTTGTGGGGAATTGGCATATTGGCGCCCCCTTCAGGCAGCTGCAGGCACCCCTGCTTGCTGAGACTGTGCCGTGCAGCATTTTCCTATGGAACGCTGAGTTAGTCGAAATTAAATAAATAAATAGGTAAATGAATAGATGAATACATACATAAATAAATACGGCTATGAAATAAACTAAAAGATGTTCATAAATATAACATGATGTAATTATATAGCTGAATCCATTTACCAACATCAATAAATAAATACATTTATTTATTTCAAAATGACGTTTTTGTAAAGACAACATTTATTTATTTCATGGGACTTTTATTTCCTAAAGCCACATTTATTTATTTTTTGAGACTTTTACACGCCATATTTATTGCGTGTATTTATTTCCACATGTATTTCCACACCACATTTATTTCTGTGCTGTATTTATTTCAGATCTCACATGCAAACGAGAGGGGCGTGGTTATCGTCAGACCAACGCAGCAGATAGCTATGCTACCTGTATGGGGGTGACAGTGGCATCGCACTGCCGAAAAGCATACAATGTAGATAAGCTTTGTGATTGGAGTGATGGCGGTGAGCTAGTAGCCTACGTGTGGGGACTTGGTCTTTGATAGCAATGAGGTAGCGCTGAAGTTACCTTGTAAACATTGCTTTTGCTCGTGTGACGTGTAACTCGTCTGCAAAGCTAACAATCACTGCCATGTCTTCCTAGGTGGTATGTTGGCTATCACCGGTCTGGAAGTCGGCAACTTTAGGCCAAGTGGCTGGCTATCCGGCTAGCTAGCTGACAAAATAATAAAAGGACGACATCAGTGTGGCCATTTCAGCTATAGCTAGCTACTGTAGAGATAGTAGTGTTGTGCTGTATTGGCACATACCTGAACAGTGGTTTGATTTAATATTGAATAATTCCATAAATTATAATATCTGGGTTTGGTTATTGTGTACCGTGTTGAATGGGTCTTGGTCTTGACACATCTAGGTTAGTTGCAACTTTAAATTGCCAATAATAACAAAGTGTTAAGAAACTGGACATCAATTTGAAGCAGCACTGTAAATCCAAAGGTATGGGTAATGTCTGGAATGGTCTGGCTTCACTTCAGGTCTCATCTCACTAAATGGTAATACCGGCATGGCATAATGGTGAGGCTAGATAGTTATAGCTAGGTGCCTTATCGACCTAGCTATCCACATAATAGCAGAGCGATGTAGCGGTGGTGGCAGTGATTGTCTTCTTTGTTGCTAGCTGTGTTAGCTAACATTACCTGGCACTAATCACCCCCCACTGCCTGTACATCTTGCACACGAACAGTGCAGTTGACTCCCTCTTGACCTATACACATCTGAGAGGATGAGGATCTCCTGGTCTCAGGCCGGTTCACCTGCCCTCAGACAACCTGCCCTGAGACCAGGAGATTCACATGCCCTCAGACAACCTGCCCTGAGACCAGAGGAGACAGTTGACTCCCTGCCCTGAGAACAGAAAAATACAACTTATGCCCTGAGACCAGGAGATTCACCTACCCTCAGACAGCCTGCCCTGGAGGTGGAGGAAGACCTGAAGCAGGAGAGGCTAAAAGAAGGGGACCAAATTTGTCTGATGAAATTCGCGCCACACTTGTTGACCATGTAGTAAATCATGGGTTGACGCTGAGGGAGGCTGGACTACAGGTTCAGCCAAATCTAAGCAGATTCACAGTGGCATCTGTCAATAGGACCTTTTGACGAGAAAACAGGTACAAAATAATCTGTTTACAGCTGCTTATTGTATGCACCGTTTCAGCACTTTTGATACCCCTTCCTGTGGGGGCCCCCTTCATTGAGGGTCGAGCACGACAAGGAGGAAGGGTGCCCATATTCAACCAAGAGCAAGAAAGAGAGATCGTTAACATGGTTCTGGCCAATAATGCAATAAGGGTCAGAGAAATCCAAGCCAACACTATTGGCGACCATGCCATTTTCCATGATGTCAATCAGGTCTCTCTTTCTACACGCATCCTGACCAAAAATCAGGTTATGATGAAGCAGATTTATCGAGTGCCTTTTGAGCGTAACTCAGAGAGGGTCAAACGGCTGCGACATGAGTATGTGGAGGTATGTATTGTTCACTTTAGCATTCTAATGTTGCAAACCTTTTTACATGTAAATGTACTGTATATTAAATCTATGCTGAACTACACAATCTTGTCTTTCACTGTATTTCAGAGAGTTTTACAGATGGATACTGAGGCAATCCCTCAGGAATTATATATATATATATATATATATATATATATATATATATGAGGTAGAAGGAGAGGCAGCAATATCATTGGCCACAGGGCTATCATCAATGTCCCGGGGCAACGTGGGGGTAACATCACCCTTTGTGCTGCCATCACCCAGAGTGGGGTCCTCCTCCGTTATGCCAATATGGGCCCTTATAACACAGTTCACATCCTCACATTTTGGGACCGATTGCAAAACATCATCACTGCACTTAACCACTTGCACCAGATGCAATACATTGTCGTCTGGGACAATGTGTCATTCCACCGCTCTGCTCTGGTCCAGAACTGGTTTCACCACCTTCCACAGTTCACAAATCTTTACCTTCCACCATACTTTCCATTACTTAACCCAATCAAAGAGTTTTTCTTGGCATGGCGGTTGAAGGTGTACGATCTCCGGCCTCAGGCACCCCTCATTCAGGCCATGGAGGAGGCCTGTGACCAAATCGATGCTGCGGCAGTGCAGGTTTTATTTGCCACAGCAGTGTGTAACTGGTACAAACAGAATTAAGTCATATGCAACGTGTGTTTCATATGGTAACAAAATATGATTTTAATAAATGAGTGTATAGTTTTTACAAGCGTGTTTCATTTTGCAAAGGATCTGAGGTGTTTTGCTCATTGGGTGTGTGGTTGTGCTAATTGTGTGAGGTGTTTTGAAAAACAAAACAAAACGACAAAAATCGTGCCTAACCAATCGAGAAAAACTGTAAACATGAACTTACCAGTGATGCATGGGCATCATCACGCCCTTTTTTCTGCCCCTGACTCCTGTTGTCTTTTTGAGGCCATTTTCGAAAAGTTGACCTAGGCTACTGTCAAAGTTTGTCAGGCCACTGACTGAGATAGGAAAGGGCACCCACGGCGAGCTTGGGAGTGTGTATTTGTTTTTTTAAGGGGGGGACCATCGTGACTTTTTTGGAGCAATTAAATACATCTCTTGCTCTGCCTGTGTTGTGATATACATGCCCTAAAAGGTGCATAATATTTCTATACGGAAATAATATCGGCATTATAATTATTATAACTATGATGATTTTTCAGTTGGCAAGTTTTTGGTGCCCCCTCAGACCTTGGTGCCTTAGGCTCAGCGCGTACCGCCCATAATGTGACCCGCGCACTGGAATTATTTAAATTGACTTCCTCTGTTTAACTTAACAATTAGACTGCCAACACGCTAGATGTCGCTGTGGCTATTCTGTCTTGATTAATCTTTCAACTATTTGCCTGCATGACACCCTGAAATCCTGTCGTTTGTCTTTAGCTGTCAACGCTGTTTACACAGTTCTGTGTTTGCAACTGGCCGTGCCACGGTTTGGAGCGTGTGTTGCTAGCTGGTTAAAGCGCAGCTTTCCAATTTTCTTGGATCGTAAAGGAATGGTCGTGTGTATGGCACGTTTTGGTGAGTGAATCTTTAGATTCAGAAGAGAGTCAACTTCTCAAGAGGAAATCGTTGACGGGTCTTACGGCAATCTTCGATACTTAACGGACATGGCAGCAGCAACAGTGGTGGAGTCTGATCAGTCGTCAACCGAAAGCGGTGCTGCATTTACTGAACTAAACAGCACTGGCTGGAACGAAACTCAACTTCGAAAGTATCCTTTTCAAACAAAACCCATACCAAGACTCTCTCATACGGATCCAAGAGCCGAGCTGCTTATAAACAATGAGGTAATCACTTTACTGTGTTCATACTGACTGTTTGTGAAGCATGACCAACAGTACAGACTCATCTCCATCCCTAATTGTGTTATGCTAACGCTCCGCGGCTCATGTAAGCCCGATTCAAACTACACATGCTCCTGTGAAGCCAGCTCTGCCAAATGTGGCTCTTATGTTACAGCAAGCTAAATATAACTGTATGACTGATTATAGATATAGTTTGTGTGGATTTCAGATCATCAAGCTTAATTTGAGGTACAGTAGCCGTGATAACCTTCAAGAGCACAGATGTATGGCAACATTACTAAGTATTGTGGCAGAACTCCAACCCATGTGCATGATCCTAATCTGTAGATACATTATTTGCAGACACTCCAGGTCACCAAAATATTCAAGTGATAAAGCGGTCTTGTGTTACCATCATTCAATTTGGTGGGCTGTTGTTGACCCTCCCCTTTCATAAGCCTAGCCAGATCTCCCAGTTGCTTCAAGTCTGATTTATGATTGAGCAAAAACCTAGTATTGTCCGAATCGAAAGCTATGCATCGTAAGATATATTAGTGTTCAACTGCTAGTTGTTCAGTAAGGGCTTTTATGGATCAGAACTGATTGTTTAGCTTCGGTATCAGTCCTGTGAATTATCACATTTTTCACTTTCTACTGCTGGACTCAATCATAGGAACGTATAGCTAAACAGTGATGAGTCAATTATTGTGGAACATTTGTGCAAAGCAAACGGGCTTTTCTGTGTACATAAAGCTCGCATTTTAGCCAGTTTGACAGAGGTTATAATAGGCTATTAAACGTGCACTCAAGCTGTTTAAAGTAAACTTTTACTGTCAGTAGAAGTCCAAGAAACATAAGGTTCATAAGACAGCATGGATCAGCAATTTCATTTTATTTACCACGTTATGTGCCTTTTCGGATCATGCATTGCCTGTAGATCTCATCATGGCATCTACAAGGTAATAAGGCACAACATCATTTACCTATTTGCTTAGTTATGTCATTAGTAATTGGCATATCATGAACGTGTTGGAATTTTCCATTATTAGGCAATTTATTATTGCAAGTTGTAATCCATTGTGTTCAATTATCAATCCAAGGCTGATTAGCTGTTTGAACTAGCTTGTGAAGACCGCAGATGGAAGTGTGTTTGTCATTACTCGATTGCTGCATCCAACACTACTTTCCCTTTCGAATTAAGGATGCACGCACGCGCTGTATCTCTTGTTGCATTTAAAGTGGGGGACTATGGGCCCCAGTATTACAAAGTATGCAACATTCATTAATTGACAGAGATCAAATTGACTGTGAACTTAGGCTGCGCTTGAAATTAAAGTCAAATGTGGCTGTTTTGTGTCTACCCTCAAACTGCAGCCGAGCCCTTGAGTGAAAAAGCAAGCTGCGCCGAGCTGAGCTCTGGTCGCCAAGCGCTACCCCAGCCTACGTTCCTTCAGTCACGTAGCACTTGCAAAAAAAAAAAAAAAAACATTTCCAACGCGACCATCAATCCCGCTGTCTGCCAGCGAACGAATTGTATTACTCGTGTACTACTGCTTCTAGAAAAGTTCCTGGTCAGAAACAGGTGTGCCTTTCATTGCTACGTACAAAAAGATAAATGTTTCGTCAGCTGCCATAACAATGTCAACCAATTCCATATATTTAATTTCTAGCTACCCAATACCACAACGGTATGGAAGTTAATTGAAACACGTAAAACATAATATTGATTTGCTGTAGTTCGACAAGTTTCTCTTTTAGTTTTTCACATGCATGCATGTCATTTTCTGTTTTTAGGAGCCTGTGGTTTTAACGGACACAAATCTAGTGTATCCAGCTCTGAAATGGGACATAGGTTACCTTCAGGAGAACATTGGGAGCGGAGACTTCTCTGTTTACATTGCCGAAAACCACAAGTTCCTCTACTATGACGAGAAGAAAACGGTCAACTTTGAGAACTTTGTCCCCAAGTCTCGAAGGATGGAAATGAAATTCTCAGAATTTGTCAACAAAATGCATGAAACACAAGAACTGGATGGAGAGGAGAGGTAAACTGTATTGTTTTTGTTGAATATTGCTAGTACTATGATAATGCACAATTGTATTTGTGGTATAACATTTGTTTAGGTATTTGCATTGGGGATGTGCTCAGTGGGGAATTTTATGTTGGACTTTTGAAATTCTATAATGCACCACAATGCAGGAAAGGGCCAATGACTACGCATTTATACAGGAGCATATGGGAAACAGCTTCCTGATCTGACTTGGCTTATACACACACACTCATATCACTTACTGACCTATGCCTACACTTATCCTGTTTCCTATCCATACAAATGTATTAAATCAAATACAATTCACACTGCAGAAGCACTAATGCACATCCATTTCTATAAGAAATGTACAGTGGGGTTGCTGGAGTTTTACATACTGGTGTGGTGTGCCAGCATGAAGTACTTATTTAGGGTGGTGAGCCTTTATTTGTTTTCTTTCTGTGTCAATCAACATTGTGCCAGGGTGTACCTGCAGCAGACCTTGAATGACACAGTGGGAAGGAAGATTGTGGTCGATTTCCTGGGGTTTAACTGGAACTGGATCAACAAACAACAAGCCAAGCGCAACTGGGGACAACTTACATCTAACTTACTGCTCATAGGCATGGAGGGTAAGTGGTTCTGGACATCTACATTATCTTGATTGTTTGTTTACCCTTTTGTACCTACAGCATGACCCTTTATATTTATAGACAAGTCACTCCATAGAAATACTATTTACAATTATTACATTTAATCATTAAGCAGATCCTTTATCCAAATTGACATGCTGTACTAATAGGGAACAAGTGCTGGAGATGATCAAGGACCGTTCCCATCATTTTGGGGGTCTACACACTCTCATTGCAGGCAATGTGACCCCAGCTCACTACGATGAGCAACAGAACTTCTTTGCTCAGATTAAAGGGCACAAGAGGTGCATTCTGTTTCCTCCAGACCAGTTTGAGTGTCTCTACCCCTTCCCTGTACACCACCCTTGTGACAGACAGAGTCAGGTAAGTGTGTCTTGTTAAATGCCAATTCTGTTTTGGAATTTGGTTATTTGTCAGTCGTGTAATTTAATTTCCGTTTCTAATGAAAACTTTACCTTTGTACTTTTTGTTGTTGCTATTTATTAGGTTGATTTTGAGAACCCTGACTATGAGAGGTTTCCTAATTTCAAAAACCTAGTGGGCTATGAGACTGTTGTGGGCCCAGGGGACGTGCTCTACATCCCTATGTATTGGTAAGAAGTGCTCTACTTATAGCATGTCTGTTAATTTAAGATGAAACCCCATGTCATTCTGAGTTTAAAATAAAGCAGTAGATATCAGTTTATGGAGGCTTGCTACTTTTCTAGTTTTTCCACCGGCCGGTTTATCTGTCCTATTCTCACATTAATGCCAGTGTACTGTTCCAACTGTGGCTGAGGTGTGAAACGTAATCCAGTAGACTGTGGTCCTGACATGAGCCACAGACCTCTGGGTTCCTGCAAGAGGCCAGCAGTCTACCATATCACAGTAGAACCGACTGCATGGCGGGGCAGTTGGTCAGCTGAGTTCCCCTCTGTGGAAGTCAGTGGACGGAGAAATAATATTGAGCAGCTGTGCCGAACTATGTCGAACAGCCCTTCCTTTCCCACTGGCCATCTGGACCAGTACCTCTAGTCTGCTGACCCTGACACTATTACTCTCATACTGATTTGCACCCATTTCCCCACAACGTTTTTACCTAACTGTCTTCTAATGTTATTAAGGGGTTCGATACAAGGGAAAGTGTGATTTAATTATTACAATTACCTCAACATTTTTTAAAACCCCTTCTGTATAAAAAAAGAAAGAATAGATTGATGGTAACTTTTCCTCCAATTCGTGTTTCTATGAAGACAACATCTGTGTCTCGACCCTTTCCCAATTTTCTTTCTAATTTCATTGAATCTCATCCCATTATATTCATGTATAAGAAGCAGTTTTTGAAAAAAAGATTGAAACATTATTAAAGACATCTCTTAACTGCAGTTATTTAATGCAAAGGTGTGTACTATTCTAGGCCTATTGCAAAGCGAACAGCTCATCCAAACAATGTTACATCATGTAACTGCATGTCCTTGAGTCCTGAGCAAGACACCTGCTGACCCAAATTTTCATACAGCGTCTGGTTCTCGAGATAATTGCGATACAAAGAGAGATTCCTGGATTATTGTTAGATTCAGTCCCTTTGCTGTGGCATTCCAGATTGTGGTTATGTGCATTCAGTTGCTTTACTTATCCTTGATGTGTCTAGTGTTTTTAATTTTCCTCATTTCAGTACAGTATTAATTAAACACATATTTTACCATCTATCTATTTTTCCGTGTATTATCAAGAATGGCAGTAAGAATGGCATTGTTCTATGTATATATAAACTTCCTAAATAAAACTGCTCTCTTCTGTTATATTAGGTGGCATCACATTGAGTCCCTATTGAGTGGCGGAGTGACTATCACTGTTAACTTCTGGTACAAGGTGAGACACCGCTTTTTTCTCCCCTTCTTCATAAGAATAATTGACCTGCCCTGTTCCATGAAGCAAGTTTACCAACCCGGTTAGTCTGACTCACACATCTCTGATTGCGGAAACTGGAATGATCCTTTATGGGAAGCATTTTAGCCCTGATTTATGTTAGGTTGATTCAAGTCAGGTTTCGGATTTAATCCCCATATTTTCTTGGCACGCTTTATGGAACAAGCCCCTGTTGTGTCTGTTTGGCTTTTAAACTCATTCATTCTATTACACTAGGGTGCCCCAACACCCAAGAGGATAGAGTACCCTCTGAGAGCCCATCAGAAGGTGGCCATCATGAGGAACATAGAGAAGATGCTGGGAGAAGCACTAGGAGACCCACACGAAGTAAGATTGTGAAACCCTGTTTCACACCACACAACTTCCAATCACAACATTCAGACAATATAATGAGCAAATGTTCCTCCATTTCTAGAACATCATTCCACTGCTCCCCCTGTATTTAGGTCATCTATTGTGAATAGTGCACGTATGGAATCCCAGTGGCATGCTGGCCCTCAGTCCAACCCAATTACAGGGAATATTTATGCCTTACCTGATTTAGTACAGTAAAAGGGTAATCTGTGTTACAAAGGCCTGAGGACACAGAAGGAGAATTCTCAAAACACACCTGTAGGTTCGAAAAGTATTTTATTTGTCTGATTGACGTTCTGAGTCTAATTTACTGAGGGAGAAAACAACTTTATTGGCAGGTCGGACCTTTGCTGAACATGATGATTAAGGGGCGATACGACCAGGACCAGAGATTCAGCTAGAACCTCCTCTTGGAAACAGTTACCAGTCTGCTGCTGAAATTGTGTGTGAGAGTGCTTGTGTTGGTGTGTGTGTGTGTGTGTGTGCGTGTACACGTCTAGTATGAGTGGACACGAGTGCACTTGCATGCAAACTTGGACTGTTGAGCTACCATCGCATGGCAGTACTAGGCTACCCTGAAAGACGGGGAAATCTTCCACTCTGCTTCGAATTGCCTGACACTTTCTTTTTTTTTATTGGAGTTTCAAGCTGCCAAAGGAAGAGAATGGACTAGTGGTCCATTTCTTCTCCGCATGCTGTCAATGATTGCCTGGTATTGAATACATGTTTTACACTCAATAGGTATTTTATTGGGAGTAAAGTATCCTTGCATCAGCAATGTGTGCTTGGGTGTGTTGGTATAGGGAACTTAACCACAATATATCTAGATATTTATAAGCCAGAAGTTCTTGCTCTGTCAACACCACTGCAAAATAGGAATACCCTGATATAACAGTGATTGTGGGACACTCCGCCTTAGCTACACTGTGATTTGAGAGCTAAATTACAGGATTGACTTTCTTAAAAGTTTTTTTGCATACCTGTAAAGATTTTAACAAAGAATATGTTCGGGGGGGTTGTTGATATGGCTGATTTAATCAATGGGTGTCAGAAAGCAGTATTTTATTGTCAGATAAAATACATTTAAAAATGCTGGCCAGTGTTCAAAATCGGCCCAAAATGTTCTTTAACAACACTGAAGGAACATGTGATAGTTCATGCGATATGTGATTTTCGTTTAATAATTTACAAATAGTTTTGTGATTGTATGTTGCTCATATCTTTGATTTCATGAATAAGCTACATTTGTTTGTTATTTGATAATCAATGTTACTTGAAATGGAAACCACCAGTCAGGGCATGAAAGTACATACGCAAACATTTCAATCATAACTGCTCAGTCTATTTTGGACAGAAAAAATAACCCTCTTATAAAAGCCATTTTGCTAGATTTTCCCATCTAGCAAATCTAGCAAAATGTGACCGATTTGTTAATTTGTATGTTTTTTAAATGCATCGCAATGCTGTACCCACTTGTGTAATTCACCCTGTGGGTGACTTCTAGTGGCTTCAGCCAGACAGCTTTGTTCCATAACTGCCACTAGCAGTGGTGGAAAATTAGATTTGAGATGTAACTTTAATGGTAGAATGCTTCATCTGAGGTATAATAAAGTACCAACAGCTTAAATACATAATGACCCATCTTTGTCCAGGTCACTCTTGCATGTTTGGTTAGTTTGGTTTACAGTTATTATATTGCTAGTGTAAATTCAAAGCATTACTCATTCAGTTATTGAAGATTTGGCTGACATTTTGCTTTGAAATTGTTTGACCTAGAGTTGAATGAAATGGACAATTTTTTGTGTGTGTTTGAGTTACATTTTTCAATCAAAATAGTTGACTGCTAATTTGCATCCCAGTTAAGGAATGCATTTATGCAAAAAGTCCCATTGTTATTGTTTGGACAGGTGTCAAAGTGATTAGGAATCATGGTTCTTATTGTGCCATTGTGAAGTATTTTCTTTAAGCAGCGCAAACAGACAGCTGGCGGTAACTCAGAGATTCAAATGACATGTTGTGCGATACTTGCCAAACAGACTGTGTCCTAATGATTAAAAAGCTGATTGATTGATAGCTATCAAAAGCAGTAGATGAACAATATTTAAAGGTTCTCTAACACTTTTTAATTACTTTGCCAATATGGGGGCATGTTTGTTACCAAAACAGGAATATGTGTGTGAAATTAATTCATGTCATTCTGAATAATGATCATGATAGTTTAGCAGACCTAGTGTAAGCTTATCCAATTTATCATTGACAAATGTCGGAGACCTATTTAATGGAGATGCGTGTTTTTGGTTCGAGATTTAATTTAATTTGTCTTTTGGAAACAAATTACATTGGATTTACAGTATATAAGGAAATTATTTTAAGACATGTGTATTATTAGATTAAATATGGGGATTTGTTTCATTTTCAGGTGACTGAAAATGAATCAAATGTAATTTGTTTGGCATGTGCATAGCACATTTAGTTCCATCAAAGAATATGGAAGTGTGTTGGTTATACAACAAAATTGTTCAAGTATCTGTTCTTCAGTTCACTGAACCTAAGTTGAATTGTGGTTTCTGTATGTGCGTTCCTCCCTTCACCTGTACTGTACCACGTGCCTAGGTCTGTTATGGAATTGCACTAGAAGTAGGCAGAATTATTTTCTAAGATTAATTTAAATTAAGGCTTTAAATGTGACTCTTTTACATGGTTTGTGAAGATATTGGTATTATGTCATTAGTATCCTTCTGTCAGAAATGTAAAACTATACTTTTCTTCTGTTCCTGCACTTTTTTTGTCTGCTGAATTCTGCACTGGTTTGAATGACTGGTTAATGTATTTTGTTGTGCAAGTAGCTTTGAAATAAAACTTGTCTGAAATCAAGGATGTCATAAGTGGTCCAGATTAGACACAACGGGAGATTTCCTACAACAGAATATGAATTTCAAATATAGTAATGTTAGATTTTTTTTTACAAAATCAAGACAAAATATAGCTGCAAGCAGCAATGAAGTGGCCAAGCATTCAAATGACCCAGAAAACATATTGGACATCCTCAGAACAGGGTTCCGAGTGCATGCAGCAAGTTTGGTGTGAATCCATCCAAGATTTGCTGAGATACGACCCAACTTCCTGTTTGCTGGCTTTACGGCTCATTTTGATTGGCTGTACAGGGCAAACGGCTTCTAAAATCAAGCTCTGCATTTTTGCTTCCTACGTCCACGCCCAGGATCACATGACACCAAATTGGTTGGACATCCGATGAATTTCCTACTTGTGGATAATAAAGTTTACCTTGACCTTGACATCCTCAGAAGAGAGTTCAGAGTTACCAAGGTTGGTGTTAATTTCTCAAAGAGTTGCTGAGTTATGACCCAACTTCTTGTTTGGTTGCTTTGTTGCCAGTTTTGATTGGCTGTACCAGACAAACGGTTTTGAAAATCAAAAATCTTTGGATAACTTCAGTGAGGGTTGGTCTGAAGATGATGTGTGCCAAATGTGGGAAAGATTGGACATCAATTGAAGGAGTAGTAGTGAAAAAACGTATTTTCTTAAATTTCAAAATGGCGGAAAATCTATAGAACCGGAAATTGACGTCATGGAGTGTGTTGAACTCGGTCATACGGCTCAAAAGTTAAAGTCCAACTTTGACCAGTTGGTGGCGCTAAAGTGCTCCAATGGGAGACATGTAACTTACTGTAAATAAAGAGGGGCCTGTCCTTAATGTGTGCCAAATTTCACAACTTTTTACCATACGGTTCTAGGGGCTGCCATAGACTCCAGTGGCGGAAGAGGTGTAGTAATAATAATAAGAAAAGGTAGAAACAACTAAGTGGCTCCGCAGCTTAGCCACCAATTATTATTTGTAATAAGCAGTGATAGATATGTTACTTTCAGTTTAATTTAAGAGATTTAAACTTCCAGTTTAATCTTAAAAACTGGTAGTAAACTCTTAATATTTGGATGTGGTTGATATGCTCATTACTTCTGTTTGACCTTCTGTATTTTTCACATTAGGGAGAACTAGATCAGGAAACCCACTAAGAACATGTAGAAGAATGTGTAGTGTTTATTTAAAAAGTGTGTAGCAACCACATGTAACAACAAAGGCTTATTTTATAACAAGGCCATGGTCTGGTGAAATAGAAAAAGCTGTATAAACCATGAAAATCCAATGGTGTGGTTCACTCACATACTGTAATACTGGACCATACCATCCAAAGTACAGAAAACAAAATCAAAGTATTTTTAACAGCAACATCAGGATGTCATTCTCCTATAAAGCATAATTCTAAGATATTTTACTTCATATACAACACAAAATATCATATCTGGTACATAAATATCTCAATTTACCACTGATATCATAGCAATTGAAAATAGCACAATCAACAAATTCACAAGCAAAGTAGAAATGGGAGTCATGATACAAACAAGTGGTAAATGCACAATGAACATAAATGAGATACATGAGTTATAACGTAAGACAATTTGAATTAATCTTGTTTATTAAAATGGATCCTATAAGCACCTAAAGATATATCCCCTTCAGAACATTCAAAAACATATCCTTTTAAATCTAGACATCTATATATAAAAAATAAAAACATGCAATTCTATACTTAAAACCATTAAAAAGTAAAGGTTTAGCCATGGCATAATCTCTATAGTGACAAAACAAAGTGCCTTTGTTGGTTGACACCTTCAATAGAGAACAGCACAAGCAACTTTCACTTTCATTTGCACTCATTTCAAGTTGGTAACTCCAGCTAAAAGCTTTCAAATAGTTGACTGAGCTGCAATGTTTGCCAAGTCAATGATCCCAATTAAAAATCTGAACATCAAGAAGTCACTTTATATAATTCAGTACAGTGACAGTAATGCAGGAAATGTATTTCAATCTCTGCAAGACTCAAGGTGTATTGCATAATGAATGAGTTCTTCTGATAACGGTAGTCAAAATAGCTTAATCAATATATCAAGAAGTAAACACATAGACAAAACAGTCACTGCAACATCAGGCCAGCTGAGATGGTAAAAGAAAAAAAACTGTAAAAGTAGTATTGGCAACACATTGTTATAAACTTGTCAGCCATCCACCAACCATTTGAAATAAACGTATAAATGGTTGGTAAAAATGTATCAATGGTCAATAGGTATGTTTGATTTTTAAAAGACACTGGCAAAGCAGCCACCCCACAGCCCCTGGAGGGGCTTTGGGGGGTCCATGCGTCTATCATCTCAAAATATTTCTGATGACCTTTATTTTACCAGTACTTTATAAATGTACGGTGCTTCAAGTTTCAGTTGAGGACAATTGTATGCCAACACATCAACCTATGGTGAAAATGAAAAATAAGGAGTGCAAAAATGTCTCGGCAGAACTAGATGGTTACACAATTCTGAAATAAGACAATAAGACTCATAATACCAACACAGAAGTATTCCTTTACCAGGGAAATGTAGACGATACTTCGAAAAAGACATTAAATGCCGGTCCTGGGCAACCAGTCATCAATGGAATCTGTATTTACGAGCAGGCTTGATGCTGACATAAGTCTTTTTCATCTCCTCTGAATCCTCCTTCTTCACAAGGTGGTAACGCTCTCCTTTGGTGGTCACCACCTGGTTGCTGTGGTAACGCACAAGCTTTTTGGGGGCCTAGATCAAAACATAAAAATACAGTCTTTGTAGGAATCTTTTTCAAGGGGTCAGACACCTGGGATGTTCCCAAAACATTTGAGCCAGAACCTACCTCTTTGGGTACAACTGGCCTGTGAGTTTTCTTATCATCCTCTCTGTCCACCAGCATGTATCTGAAGAGACATTCCAATCATTAATATATAAATACTACTATACTATATAGTATTGCCTAACTTGGAGACATGATTTGTTATTAAAAAAACAGGAGTTTGGAGAAAAAAATCTTCAAACGGAAACTTACTTCTCCAGGATGCTCTCTTTCATCTTCTGGTCTCCTTGTCGAGACACAATCTTCCCATGGTGAACCTAAAGGAAACAATTTAACCTGGTTGATAGAAAGTCCACAGTACAATATATCACCAAGACAAAAGACCCAGTTCAAGTGAAACGGTTGATGTTTTAATATCATTGATAGAAATGGACAGACTAACATTGAGAGGGGAGGGGCTAAACTGGACATCTCCCTCGATGATGAGGCGCACAGCTTCCTCCATATCTCCCTTTGCGATGGAAAGGGCACTCCTGGCATCTGATAGGCTGCACTTGGGGAACATTTCCAGGAGGTGCTGCTCCTGAGCCTCAAATTCAGGGATGGTTATCTGGATGTAGTGGGACAGTACAAGCACCATATAACACCCACAAGCAATCTAAATTTGAATTGACAATGGACCGGGTAGGTTTGGTTTTGCTGAGCAGTGTAACTACCAAAGTGTTACTACCTTTGCGGTGGCACCCTCTATCTGTGTCATCTGATGATTTGTTTCTCTTGGCGGTGGAACAGTAGAGATGGGGCTGAGTTTTAAAGGTAAATCTTCAAAACCAGCCTTAAGTGCACTCTTTTCTGCATCCAAGAAATGCTCAATTATTACATTATGACACAATTACATTATTGACACTGATGACCTTGAAAACAGATGGATTGTTACATATTTTAGCCAAGCTTTTGTAAAATGGATGTGCATCACTTAATGTGTAATGTATGATACTAAAGGCTACATTTTCATGTTACCTGAACTACGGGCTGTGGCTAATTTTGAAGCCAGGCTGAACATCATCTCACAGACTTTGACACTGTAAAACACGTAAATATTGTTTTGTTTCAAGGTGAAAAGAACAGATAGGCATTGACTTAAGTCATGAAAGCCACGTCATGAAACAGCTAAATCATGACCTGACAGGGAAATCTAGGCAATGGAATTGGTACACATTATTTTTGTTACTTTGGTGTGATTAAAGAGTGAAAGGATCCTTTAATGCTTACACATGCAGACACAACACATTAACTAGATGTTCAGAGACACATTTGTTTAGAATTACCTGTCAATTTCAGCAAAGCCAGGGATATAGGCCTCTAGCATCTCAGCAAACACCTCCACGTCAAAGTTCTCTTCCACACTCTCCTGAGAACCCAGATCCTCCAAAACTCCAGTAATGTAGGATAAAAGTACATCATCCAAGGTGCTAAACAGGAAACAAGGCACATCAATATAGTCAAGACATATACTGTACCTGGACAACATTCATTTAAGCTAAATGATGTGGGATAGCTGGGTACAGAAAAATATAAAAGTAAAATATAATAGTAGAAAACGTATTTAACTACCGGTAGTCTGTTACAGCAAATAGCCTACTACTACAGTGTGATACATCAACCAAGTCTTACCTGAGGTCTGCACCAGGAATGTAAGTCTGTATGAACTCATGCAATGCATCGTGGATTATCTTGTGAAGGTCCATAACGATTTTCACCACACTAAAAAAGAAAAAAACACAAACATTATACAAAAAGACTAGGTTGCTTTGGCTGTCAATGCCAGACCAAATGAGCTAACGTTGGGCCTATGTAAAAAAAAAAAAGAAGAAGAAAAAAAAGGGTTTTAAGAGGCAGCAGTTATCGGCCATCACTAACGTTACCAAATCCTCAATGTTATCGGGATAACCTAAATGATGAACTAAATGATGAGTGACAGCAGATGGTCCAGCAACAGTAGCTAAATATTCTAGAATATACAAAACAGCTGTGTTCTGTTCTGAGATCTTTGATAGCTAGTTATCGCGTTAACAAATACACACGAAGATTGAAACAACGTTAGCCGGGTTATTTACTAATAAAATACTTTTCACTTATCAGCAATACTATTTGAAAACATTAAGGACAGAGATGAGGCGAATCCGATCCTATGACGTTTTAATTGCAGTTTGCAAGCTAGCCAGTCAGCTAACTAGCTAGCTGGTTAGCAATGTTGTTCATGTTGAAAAATACTTACGTTCGATTGAAAGTAACCTAATAAGTAAAAAACAGGTATGGACGGGAATTGTAATCGTTTCCCCTTACTGGTGCATCAGGAATGCAGGATACATGAATTCAGAGGAAATAGACGAAATAACTAGCAATTAGCTAGCAACTAGCAAAAAGCAGCCCGCTGTCACTATTGTTCAAAACATATGACGTCATATCCCCCCAAATGTAAATACAAGCACGTGCGTGCAAAAAAGTGCGTGCATAGAAGCTAGCTGACCATTAGTAGGGCTACAATCACATTTTCAACGACTTAATTATTTCCAGACTGGCTTAATATTACTAACAATAATTTCCCTACACAGGATTACATTTGATGACATGTCGAAGTGAGAAAAGCAACACATGAGGAGCCCAACACCGCAACTCTTCTGAGAACACCTGGGAAAAACGTACGTTGTTCTGAAGTGTGAACTATTTCAATAAGGGTTGCAGTTGCATTGCCACAAAATGAACGCTAGATGGTAGCATTCAAACACCGTGTGGTTTCACATCCTCCAGGGATTTGTATTTATTTTAGTAGGATAGATGCTCACGGGACGATAAAAACAGAACTTGAGGTTATCAGAGCACATCTTTAACAGTTTAGTAAGTGTTATGATGAATTCATGTTACTTATAATTGATTATTTAGCAAAACCTTTGGGGTATAACTCACCTTTGGCCGATTGTTATTTTGCTATTAAGTACAGATTCAAATAAATAATGTAATTAATTAACTCTATAAATGTAAAGACTCATTTGCAAATGCACGTGACACATACAGTATATAGATCAATATTCAGTATTTAGCCTTTTCTGTTTTAATGGTCAATAGAAATGGAAGTCAAATCATCAACTTTCAGATGGTCACACAAAAAAATGGTTTGTCAGGTGAACACTGCGAGAATTACAACAAATGTTACAGTTATGATCTCTGCTATTGGATCCAGCTGCACGGTCTTGCTTTGTTCCAGTTCTCCTGGTTTGCCATTATAAACGCAGAAGATCTATTTTCCACCTGATGGCATGAGGTGGCCCATCTGTTTGTGTGTGTTATGGCCCAGAGGTTAGAGAGAGGGAGAGATTCCCCTGGCCTTCAAGGTGTTCCACCACAGAGAGATTTAACACTAACCTTGCTGGTCTTCTGTCCCACCAAGAAAATCAACACACTGAGTCTCACTGCAATTTTACAAACTCTTCGAACTTTACATGTATCATTTTAACCATGTTGCATGCTTTTGAAGTGGAGATTGTAAAAAGGTATATTGTTTCTACTGTACTTTTTATGATTTTACGTATGCGAAGCACAAGTTGTCAGACCAGATTTGCTCATTAACTGTAATTAATTATTGATATTTTGCCAAAGATATAATAAATCATAATTACAAGTGTTTCTACATTCATACTCATTCATAAATTTAGAGTTTTCATTGCAACATTCTTATTTTTACTTTTAACTACTTTCAAATGTCTTTAGAGCTATGGTTGTTGAATATGTTATATAAAAGTAAAAGATTTTCCCAAAGGAAACACAATATGCTATCAGGAAAGACGAGAGTTTTATATTTCATTAAAGTTGAACATTCACAATATGTTGAAAGCTCACAAAAAGTATAAATACATAGTTTATTTTTCTTTTTTTCAGAAAGGAAAAAGTTTTTGTCTGTTATGTATTTGGATATGCATTGCTTAATGATGAGATGTGTCCATTTGGTGTCCCACACCCATTTACAATATTTAAATTAATACATGTATAAACAGTATATTATAAGACTCAGCTTTGTCACTTTAACGTATCTGAGTATTTATGTAAAACATAATTACACTCAGACGTACCAATTTTTTTTTTTTGTGGTGGGCCCAATCCCAATAAATAGGTAGATAAAATGAAAACATAAACAAACTCCTATTATTGGCAGATGCAGAACTGTTATATAACTGTAATATTTTACAGAAAACACTTATCCTTGTGTTTTGCATCATTCAATGAAACCCTGTCAGACCATAATGCAGTGTGAGAGACACATGACTGTATAATATATCCCTTTCAACATTTCCCTCCATATCAGAATGAATAGACAGTGTACAAAGTTTAGCAAGTGTCTCAAAATGTTGATCATTCGACTTTTTGGGTCATTGGTGCACTCTGATACAAAAACCTGTGTTTACAATTGCATATATTGATGCCTATGATCTGAAGGCTGAAGGTCAAGACCATTGTTACTTATTACACTATTCATTGGATTATTCATATGATTTCAAAATAAAATCCGTGGGATTAATTCTTGACGTCAACAAGGTGCTGAAATATATGAACGCTCTTATCAAGGCAGAACAAGCCTTGATTTCATTTTCCATTTTGAAACCCTATTTGTCAGTGACCTACTTGTTAAATGAACATGCAGTTTCAAAACATTATGCTGTTTTACTTTGATACATTTTCTATTTTTACTGTAGCAGAATGCAGAGGTATGATCAAGCATACCATGCAACAATGCCGAGTCAGAAGACATAATGTGGATATTGTACTGCCGGCACAGATTTCCATTCTCACACAGACAATGGGGTAGGTTGGGGGTAGTGTGTGTCTGAACTCAAATTTTCTCATTTCCCGTCCTCATCAGTCACCAAACACTGTGAACAATTTATTGCCAAATTAATTACCCTTTACCCAACTTTAGACAATAATACTCTGAGCTGTCTGTTGGAACAGTTCTGTAATTATTCTATTAATGTTTGATTTGCAGTTCAGCCAGAGTGACTTCATATTTCAACTTTATTATATTTTCTTAGTGATTGTGTAGTATTGCATGTATAATACAATGATTCATATTTATTTGATATTTTTCAATCAAATTACCTATGTGGCAAAGTAGGAATCAGCAAATGTTATTAAGTTTAACTCAGAATGTTTTCAACAGAATTTAAACATTTAACTTCTAACCACTTTTCACTTAACTCTTTCTAATTCATTACAAAAGGTGACTTAATTCAGTGAAATCATGCAAATTAAAGTTTAATTAAACTTTTGAAGTCTTACATAAAGGGAGTTCACACAAGTATAAGCCAGCCTTTCACCCTAATGTCTAACAAGCCTCCTTATTAATGACTTGCAAAATAAATAGTTTTATTAGCAACATTTTATATTAACATATCTTCTGTGCAGATGCTCCTGTCCTAATACTTTTCAAAAAGAAAGATTAATTTAGTTTTTAGTTACATTATTCAATAATTGTAATGCAATTTAAACATTATTTTTACATTTAATTGAACGAATTTACTACATGTACTCCATGTGGGCTCATTTCAAGTAATTCCACAGTGACGGATCAGAATCTTGAGATTATGGATTTTGGCTGTTAATGCTATATGTCAGTAATTTGCGGTAGTTGTATCCAGAGCTATGGTTTGGAACTGGTTCCCTCTGGGCTGATCTGCTTCAGATCCGGGCCACCTGTGTGGCCTAGCTTGCCCTCGCGTCTGCCTCCTGTCTAGATCCTGTCCCCAGGAAGTAGGCACCAGGCTACCCCTCATTTCCACCCCCACCCCCAAACCGCCCACCCCCACCCCCACCCCCACCCCCCAACCAGACATTGGGATCGTGTGCACAGGGAGGGCCAGACGGGGTATGCAGACACAGACCTCTCCTTAAACCCACATGAAAAAAAACCCCATCTAAATCCAATCTCATTGATTTACAAAATGTTTTTACATTTTTCAAAACTACCTCTCTGTACTAAAAGCTGCCTTATGTAGTAAATATTATATAAAATATTTTAAAAGGGGGCTTCTATTTGTCTCTATAGTCTATTGCATTTACTCTGCCCTGTGATTACAAAAGAACTGTAAATCCAATGGTTCAAAAGGATTGTTATTACTGACCTGGGTTCTTCTCAGTAAGTAAAATGGGCTCTCCAGTGACATCTGTCTTTGGTGTGTGTCTCTGTTCGGCAGTCGATAGGTGAACCTGCCCGCGGCATCCATCTTGCTTGGCCCCCACTTATTACCATTGATCTAAAGGAAATAAAGAACACACGTGTTATTATATACAGCCTAGAAGCATTCCCTTTCCTCCTCAGTGATAAAGTGAAGGGGGCTAAATTTATGAAATATGGCTCTTCCAACATCTTCTGTCTTCCTGTCAATAGGACAGCACTTACACACAACCTGGGTCGATAGGAACTCATCTTTTTAATGATAACTCTTAATGATGTAGCTTTTTTTTCTTCCTCTTTTTTTGCATATCAAAACTCTTCTTCCACCCTGACAGGTTTTTGAATGTATATGCTGACATGTTTGTTTAGACCTGTCTGCTTCGTTTAATCATTAGTTATATGTTAGCTTTTTTTCTTTTTTTTCTTTCTTTTTTTTTACTTCCCTGAGAAAAAACAACAACTGTGAAAAAAACATTGAAACGACTAGCATCACCAGTCTGAGAGATTGCAGTTACAAATTTACATGTTGGTTTTCAGAACATTTCTCTGAAGCTTTTGGGGGCCTCTCATGTGTGAGACTGCTCAGTGGAGAGAAGACACCCCTCTGTAAAAACATCTGTTGTGGAAATGCCTGTCAGACTCCCTTTTGTGGGCCCCGTCACTTCCTCGTGCTTAGATTGTCATTTGTTTTGATCATTTATGTGGGTGAAAGAATAAAGTTGAAAAATATAGAGAAGGCACCCATGCAGTCGGGGAATCATCAGTCCGGGCAATCATTTTATACATAGTAAAGAACGTTTCTCTGTGATTTTGGGACGATGGTGCCCAGCATATTGAAGCATATCATACAATGTTATTTAATGCAAAACCAAAGTGGCAGGTGTAATACTGTAATACAATGTGTGTGGTGTGACAAAAGTACCATGCTTGGGGAAATTTAAGTACATTCTGTGCATGCACACACTCTTCTCTTTAAATCAAAGCTTTGGGAGAAGGAGCAAACATTGACAGACACACATTTAATTATTCAGTAGATACTTTTAATCATTCAGTTACTTTAACAAACCAAATGTGTGTTTTATTTACAAAAAATGATGACAAGGACTGTTTCAGTGTCCTTTTTATCTCCTGGTCTATCTTTACTATCTTTCCAACCTCCTAAATTTAAAAACACAGTCGAAAAGCACTTTCTGGTAATAATGATCTAAGGTGTGGTGACATGTAGTTTACAGACCCACACAGGGAATGTTTGTAGAGGATCTCTCCTGTATAGTGCCACTAGGCTTCTCACCTCTTAGTGTGTTGAGGTCGAAATCCATTCATCTCTTGTCAAACAGCACCTTGAAGTTATTCCTCATCCCTTCCAACAATATTGCCCAGTCTAATCACAACCAGGAGCACTGATACAGACAACCCATTTTAGGCATTGTAACAGATCTCAAATTGTATGAATGTACAAGTGGTTTTCCCTCCCGTTTTGTTTTAAATATGTTTCATTACTATTGGTCAGCTGAATGACCTGCTTTGAAAAGTTTGATGTTAGTAAGTCCATGTGTTACGATTGACCCCCCAGTAAGACAACAAACTAGGATGAACTTACAGTACATTGTTAAATCTGGAGATTTCTTTTCCGCTCCTCTAACCAGTATTAGATAAGATACTGCCTGACAATCATGTCAGCATAAAGATTGAAACAAGTATGTGACTTCAAAGGCCTCATCCATCTAACACTTTGATAATGACCTTTGACTGAATAAAAAAGTGTTCACAAATGTATTCCTCAAACCTACTACAGTAAACTAGAAGTTTCTTATACTTTGAAGTCAAGGTGTCCTTTTTTTGCAAAGGTGTATTTTTCTGTGACCAGTTATGATACTAATGGAAAACAAACATCATTGTTTCACTTTGCTTCCACCAGATGTTATTCCAGGCCATGAAGATAACTCAGAGAGTGAACTAGGAAAGATGAGTCTATGATTCTTTACATTCTGTTCATGACAACAGCTGCATAGGTATCTGATACTAATTATTACTAATTGAAGGATCAAGATATGCTGTAAAAGTATTTAGTTTGTGTACTTTCGGATTTCATGTTCATAATAATGAGCGAGATTACGTCTTCTCCTTACAAAGTCTATGCATCTTTGATAGGCTGTTGACCAAGTTACCGAATGAATGACAACAAATTTAACAGAGCAGATTTTGTCTGTGTTTCAGTTGAGTGGCACCACAGAAATGGCTTGATAACCTGCCCCTCTGTATTTTCTCTCTCCCAGGGAATCCCTTGGAGTTAGGGTAACTGGCGTTTCCCCTCCAGCCTTTTATCAGATCGCCTCTCCAGGTTTCCAGCAGCTCCAGCCACCTTCCCATGGTATATCTCTTCCTATTTTACAACCCCACCATGTTGACCACAACACTAGGCTTTAAGAGTGAATTTAGATATTCTCGTAGCGATTTTTGCCTTGTGCTTTTTCCTTTTTTTCTTGAATTTAATCTACTGTTACATTATTTAGTATATATCATATATTTTTGTGGAAACCTGACGTGGGTCGGTGTCCTGCTACCATAGTAAATTCATGAGAATTTTCTGATTGATTTAAATAATTTTGTAACCTTTTAAATGTATTCCGTCACACTAGAAAGTGACACATTGTAATGACTGAAGTAAGGTTATCCAGGTATGAAGATATGATATATATATATATATATATATATATATACATATATATATATATATATATATATATATATATATATATATATATACATATCATAATACTTTATCAGATGTTAAGTTTTAAATATTGTCTTCCATGTTGTTTATAAATGTTTTTTTCAGCGATGAACTGCACCCTTTTCCATCTGTTTGATACTTTTCAATGTTTCATACATTTATTTGACTCAGAGGTTCTGGGATCAGTTGTTTAGCCACCAGACGAGCATAACTAATGGTAACATTTTGTGAGAGGGACCGACCGGATGCAAGTTAACCAAGCAGGAAATAATCTAGGGTTTTTCCTGCTGCATGAATGGACACAGAATATTCAGATAATAAATGAATCCCAAAAAACAGGTCGAAGTAAGGTTATTGTTGAAATGAATAGAGGAGCACAGGGAGGAACACAAGTGTCTTTATTTGGATCATTGCTTGTCAGAAGAGTTGTTGTATCCTCAATGCCTGTGTGGTATTTGTATGCAGATAATTACTGTCAGTTTAAGTCTCAGTTAGGGTCAGGTTATCTTTTTTGTCTCTGACCACAGGTCTAGACAACCTTCCTCCAGAAAGTCCTTTTGTGCTTCCATTTGGACTCCCCCTCCAATTTTTCTGTTGTGTCTAAACAGGGATTTTATAAAATGGATGACATCCCCACACAGGCTGCCCTCTGAATCTCCTTTAATTAAAGTGACGTTTAAAGCTTCCCTTGGACATTAATAAATCCCTCCTCACCATTAAGATCTTCCTAATTACCATGTGTCACAGAAAGGGGGACACACACAGACACACACAGACAGAGAACGCTGGGGTAACCCTGCTGGCATTTGGCCCCATAAGCCGAGAGCCACAAAAGAAAATGTCCCCTGGGTTACCCATCCTTCCAGAGAGACTCTTTCTTTCCTCAGTCACCCCCCTTTCCCCCTCCCCCTACCCTCCTTGTTTTTTCCTTTATGAATGAAAGTGTATGACATGTGGGCCTGAGAGTGTCCATTCATGGAGCTGAGGGAATGTGTGAATAAGGCTCTTTAATGAGGAAGGAATCACAGTCACCTGATTGAGCAGCCTTTTGACGTTTCCCTTGTTTTAAAATATGTCGGGCGGAGGAGAAAATCCCTTTGTCTTGATAGCAAAGACAGATGTCTAGTGGATATGCATCATATAAAGGAAGACCTGAACATATTCATTATCCAAAATCAAAATGTAACTTTCAAAATGTCACTATAGCATTGTTTTACAACAATATTTATTTTCTCCACAGACATATTATTGTAAGTCAAAGAAGACGTATGGTTAACCTCAGGCCTACAGTTCTTTGTAACGCTTTGCATCAGAAACTTTAAAATATTTGTAACAAAAAATTAAATACAGATGCCGTAGCAGGTCAATCTGGGTTGTGAAATGCTACCATTATTGGAGAAACAAGAGATGCCTATAGGCTTTACCTGACTAAAATGCAATTGGTTAATTATGTACATTTAAATCATTGCAACCTAAACCTTGTTTTCACCTGTCACACAGACCCTCCACCACCATAAAAATGTACTGGGGAAAAATGACCGGAGACAATCAGTGTATTGCTATAATCACGTTTTAAAGGGGATCCCCTCATCTAATCCTCCCCCAAGGAAAGTTTCCTCCTCCGCCAGTGCCAGAGGCCGGCCAAGACAGGCCCACTGAGTACGGAGTGTGTTTGGTCCATGTCCCGGTCCGCAGATTAATGACATTAACGAAGATTCCATTAGCCCTGTGATGGGGGTGGGGTGGTGAAGGGGGTGGGTAGACATGGGCGTCCATGCGGAAAGCCACATGACTGAGGCAGAGATAAGAAAAAATGAAATACGTCTCCGTGGAGACAGGAGGGGCCAGGAAGTGCCACTCCAAATTAGCCGCAGGGCCTAGTTTGTTGTTACTTCATTAGCCCAACAGCCCTGGGAAAAATAAAGAACAGGGTCGCAACCTTTACTGATCGGGGCCGGGGGTAGGGTGGCCTGATGGTCTGAGAAGGGGTTCCTGAAGTTCTACTTGACATTTATTTATTTCCATGGCTGTTACAGGCTGGTCAAGAGAGATGCTGTCACTGAACGAAAGTAAAAGATGTACTGCACAATCGGTTTGTAAATAATCTTTGTTTATCACACTATCACATTGTTATTATTGTATAACACAATCATCGTTCTGACTTTGTGTTTGTTTTTGTGTTTATTGCTTAACATGAGACCTTTGTTTGACTTAGAAATTGGTTGGGTATAAGGCTGGCCTTGTTGTTTGTAACCTGAGTGGAGTGGCAGCTCTTTATTTGCTGGCGTTGACTTTATAGGAGTGTATGGTTACAGACCCCACTCACCGGGGTTATTGTTGTTTTACTCCATCACTGACAAATAATCCCTGCCCCCCACACACACCCCTTTTGCACATGATATCTACAGTTCACGTCAACAATTACCCTTTTGGGGAAAAAGGGGTCACTACATCACTCATGTTGAATAGATTCCCAAATACATGTACGTCTATTTACCGAGGAATACACCAGTATAGGAAGACACAGCAAAGTTATATATCATTTCAACTTTATATTCCCTGGAGCAACAGCAACAAGTTGCTCCACACTGTTCAGCCACATACAAACATTTAGTAACATGACTCAGCCGTTGCTGACTCTGCTAGATGTTATAAAGAGAGAGCAGGGTCTAGTGAGTGAGCACTGGAGCTGCAGACACATCTGCCTGCTTGATTTCACCTGGTAACTGAGCAAGTAGTATTTACTTCACGTCTGAAATGCAATCAGGGGCCTCGAGCTGCAATAGTTGCTGCGAGCTAGCAATTTAAGGACACAGACTGTTTCCCCACAGTAGTTTGGTCTTGAGTAAGAAATCAGGAAGATAAGGAGGTGCAAAACAAATACTAGTGAATATCTTTTGAAATTGCAGTCTTTCTCTTACTAAGCATTGTTGTTTTTTCAAAAAAAGCACCAGGATGTCCTGCAAGGTACCCAGTTGTCCGGGTGTGAAAGAAACCACCTCATCATCGTGAATACAGTCCAGGAGATGTATGGGGTCTGATTATTCTCTTTTTTTTTCATCCCCTGATTTGAAGCAGGATGTTTTTGACTCAAGGACTGGAAAGAGAAGCTGTAACCGCCCTTGTCGGTAAAGTGCTCCTCGGCACTTATAAACATTTGACGGGCAAGAGACGAGAGCCCTCTCTAATCGCACTTGAGGAGTACGTGTGCGTAGGGGTCTTTTATGTTTCTTGCTTTAGCTCACTGCTCAAAGAAGAGCCATTTAGCTCCACTAATGGAGAGTGAGTTTTAGTGGACCTGCTTCCTTCTCGGAATCCAGAGAGACGTTAGTCTGAGAGGAGATGGGAAGAAAAGGAGTTAATCTCAACCGGTCTGCCTGGGACAACTCCCAGTATAGACAATGCTGCCTCTTGGTGCCTCTCCCAGAAGCTCCTCCCTTAAAACAACCATTGACATATTTCCTCAGTACCGGTAGTGATGGAAAAGGTTAATAGTTAGCCAGGTTGGTAAATGTTTGTGGAGATCAATAGCCCTGCAAACTCTGCTGTTGGAGAATTAGTTAATGTGACCTAATTTGACTGAATTTGGTGGCTCGTGGCTTTTATTTTGAAGTGTCATTCTCACACTGAAACTGTGGATTTCATGTTAAGAAGAATAACTACTAAATAAAAAAAGTTATTTAATTTAATTAATAAGGTTAATAAAGTGAATTGAACTGAATCAATTTAAATTGTAGCAAAACTCCATATTTTAATTCAAATGATAGAGAGCAGACCACAACAGACCATTTCACTAACAATGGTAATATCCTAAAAAATACTTGACAGTGCAACAGGCCAAACAAACAAGCAAACAAACTCTCTCAGACTTCTATGGTCTTGGTTGGCTGGCCAAGTCTATAAAGATAGCAGATTATCGATTTTACCGCAGCCCAGGCCATTTCCATTGGGGTTATTCTCAGCCCAGGTAATAAAATGTGGTCTCTCTCTGAGGGGGACCTGAGGACAGAGTCACCACCGAGAAACAGAGAACACAGCCAACTCTCATTCACAGCCAAGTGTTATTTACCTTTGTTAGTGACAGGGGGGCTTTTAACCCTCAGACACCCCTCTTTACTGTTCCTTTATGGTCCGCCCCCACCTCACTGTGGCCAGAGTGGGTGACCAAGGTCACCAGTGGCTGGGAGGAGGGCAACCAGTCGTTAAAACCAGAACAGAGATTGTCCTGATAAACATTAGAGGGGCTTTATAGAGTTGACTGGGCCTGATCAGGTAGCCACCAGGGGGGCGAGACTATAAGTGAAAACATGGTGGTGTTAGGTCAGCTGGAGGAGGTAGACAGGTATCTCTGTTATCTCCCAGACCCCTTCAGTTTCCTTGTCTCCAGGACGTAAAGTGGCTGCTAGGCAGGACTCGGGGTAGAAGTCCTCCAACACACACTCAGACATGGTACTCTGTACTTCAAATGCTTGCTCAAACACTTTCCGTTGGCATGCCCACGCATACATCAACACACACGCACGCATGCACTCGCGCTCAAACACACACAGAAACACACACACACACACAGCCCGTTCATGTCTCAGCGGGTGCGACAGATGCCGTATGGGCTGTTGTATTCCCTGCTGTAAGGGAGGGCCCTTAGGGTCTCTGCTGTTTGACAGGACACCAGGGATCAGCCGTGACACACTGACACTGCTCTCCTCATGTCACACATGCGCTGCTTTCCCCCTTACTACCGCGCCAGTCTCGTCACGTCACACACTGCTACTGTATATTCATTTGTTGTCACTGTTGCCTTTTTTTGGTTGAGCCGGTCATTCCTTTTGTTGCCTGATGTGACATTCCCGTCTTGAAGGATTATCAAACTGGGGAAAATGGTTAACCTTTAATTGAAAGCAGTAATCCCTGATTGATAAATATACCACACAGACTCAGTGAATCTCAGTTATTTTCAGCAATAAACATATTTTTGTGTCTCGTGACGGTGATCTCATAGAGAAGAAGAAATAGAGGAAATGTAGGCTTGTGGTTGCACTGCCCATCTTTGGCCAGTTGAGGCCATGCTTTCCTCAGTGTGGGTTGAGCGTCTCTACATTTCTCACTCCTCCTTTGAAAGAAACCCCAACGTGTTTCCTCGTACCTGATGTTTATAATATTACATTTTGAAGTTTACAATGTTTCATTTATCACTTGAAAGCTGAAGAGCCACGCGCATAAGAAGTCTCCCCTGGCAGACAGTGGCTGAAACGTGGCCTACATGCTTTGATGGGCACTCTGGTCTGTGGCCAGAAGAGGTCTACTGTACCTCTAGCTGTACCTGCATCGTTTGAGGGTGGTCTGTGTTGCTGGAAGGTGCTCTGCATGACCTGTAGCGCTGCACAGCCCTCCCCAGGTGCGATCCCCCCCTCCACCCACCCCTACCCCCCATCGTGCACGTCCAGAGGTCTGTCAGTGGAGGGAGCCCAGGGTGATCTGTGGCCTGTGAAAGGGATATGCTGGCCCTGCCAGCGGGCTCAGAGACGCCCCTTTGTTTCCCAGCATGTCTCACATACTTTCCGAGGCCAGATAAGGCTCAGCGCCATGAAGCACTGCTTTATGTTTGGCCCCTGTAACGTCCCAGAGAGGGCAGAGTGGACTCAGAAAAGAGCTCAGTCACTAAGAAGGTAATATCCCCCCCCCCCCCCCCCCCCTCCGCCCATCTAGGACCTCATTATAGGCCCAGATATAAAAGAGCTCAGGTTAGGTGGTCCTCAAGCACTGGCCGGAGTACCTGCTGAATGACGGCACCACCACAACACAAACTAAACCTTCTTTCTTTACCCTCTCAGCCTGCTGCCTCCCCTCGACCCCACTCCTCTCTCTTTCTCTCCTCTCCTGTCCTTCTGTCTGTCCTCTCCGAGGGCTCGAGGTAAGCTGGGAAGCTGGAGGGGGCTTGGCTGTTTCCTGAAATCGGATTAGCAGCTACTCTACACTTAGATCGCAGGGACTGGGGCTTTGGTTTAGCCAGGCTCAAGACCACCCAACAGGTAAACAGGTACATTACCGTCGTCAGAGACAGGGAAGGAAAGGATGAGAGCCTCATGGGAGGGAAGGGGATATAGATAAAAGATTTTAAAATGACGTATTGTAGACTCATGCAGCTTTGACGATTCTCCACTATTTTGTGATTTAAAAAAAAGTTGGATAGACACAAAGCCCCCCCCGCAAAAAAACCTCTGTCCTGGAATGTATTCTGTGCACTTTCCAATTTGTGCACTCTCCTTGCTGTGCCGCTGACTCTGACTCTGGACAGTCTTAAAAGATCCCCCCCCCCCCCCACACACACACACACACACACTCCCACCTTTACCGGAGATGTCTAAAACCTCACACTGTCATGCTGCTGCAACAGCATCCCACAGAAGGAGAAAAAAAAGCAGAAAAAACTGGAAAATTCGTTTTTTGGCAAGTTCCCGGAGAAGGCACTCTCTTCCTGCCCGTTGCATGCCACCAAGGCTTTGTTAGGCAGAGCTGCTCAGAGCCGAGAGCCTTCAAGACCCCCATTATACAGCGGGACTCAGCGGGGCAGAAAGAGCAGGAGTGTTTTCGCCAGTCATGTGGGCACACGGGCATTACACACTCCTCAGTGCTACTGTAGATATTTTGTGAGTTGAACAAACAGAAAGGGAGGCCTGCAAGGCGGCAGGCAAGGAGAAGTTTTGATAATTGGGAGTTATATAAGTTCCAAATCCTCACAGGAGGATTGTACTTTTTTTTCATACTCCCCTTTTCTCTCCCCTTCCCCTATTGTGTGTTTTGAAAAGCTGTGTGTGAAGGCCCCACTGCGGAGGTGACAAATCCTTTGACATAAATCGTTGTGTAAAGGTTAAGGGAAAACAGTCAAGTCCTAGGGAGGCCTCTAATTGCCTGCTTCGGTCAGGCTTTTTCTGAGCGCTGTGTTTTACAAATTAAATAACAGCTTTTACTCACCGCAGAGCTCTCTCTCTCACTCTCACTCTCCCCCCCCCCCCCACCCCCTCCCTGTCTGTGTGGCCATGCATGTGTGTATGTGGGTTTTGTGCACAACCTGTTTGCTCCCTAAATGCCTCCACTGATGTTTTTGTCAACATCCACATACGAGCCTCTCAGTTGTCTCTCTGAGAAAGAGAAAGAGAGAGACAGACACCGTTTTATTAATGACTGACGGACTAACTGAAGTCTCTGTATCTCTAGCAAGCCCTGTCAGGGGCCCTGTGTGTAGAAAACCAGACAAGTGTTCTGGAGATGCTAAACCCTTTCTGGGGAGTGTGTTTGTGTGAGTATGTGTGTGTTACTGTGTGTGGGTATGTGGGTATGTGTGGGTGCATGTACACTGATTTGAGATGCGCGGTGCTAAGCCTCCCCTGTAGGTTAATGCATGAACTGTTAGCAAAACACTGTTCCCGTTGCTGTTGCTCGCTATGTAAATAAGATGCCGATCGGTGGGAGAACACAGTGGTAATTCAGGGCAGACAACACTGCTTTATTAACTCACCCTCACAGGGGGAATACAGCTGGTGGTAGAAAAAACCTTACAACAGAATGGAAAAGATACATTGAATCAACAATACTGAATTGTCATAAATGAATTTCAATGTAGATAGATTCTCCAACTGCACAGAAATAAATAGGAACATCTGGGCATCCCCTCCACCCGTGGTGTGTGGCACCACCGCTATTGTCCGAAAATGGATTTAAATGTGAACATTTCACTCTGAAATGACACTGTGCTACAGCCCACGTCGATTCTGATCTCTCTACAAAGTCCAGTCACCAATTACAGTCTTTTAAATTTATCCAAACAATGGATGGTCCTGCTGACCATATGTGTCACTGTGTGGCTAGGTGTGTGAGCTAGAAAAAAATGAAATACTGTTCATGATTTTATGGATGTCTATTTCTCCTCTAGGTGTTTAATAAATGGCCATCCCAGTGGTGGGTGTGTATGTTTGTATGTTTATGTATGTATGTGTGTATGTGTGTGCATGCATGTGTATTTGTGTGTGAAACTGAGACTGTCCGAAGCATTGAGGCGTAACTTGGTCTCAGTCAGTACTGGTGGGTTGGGGGCAGAGACCAAAATGCCTCCAGCAGTGTTCTCTCTCTCGCTCTATCCTTTCCTCTCCCTCTCCTGCTATCTGCTGGTCTCTCCTCCCTCTCTCTCTCGTCCTCTCTCTCTTTCTCTCTCTCTTTCACCGTTTCTTCTTCTCTTTCTCTCCGCCTCCCAATCTCTCATGGATTTAGAATAGCATATTGAATACTGGCCCATGAAATCTAAAATATATATTTTAGTGTTTACCTGATCCATTTGACAATAATACTTTGCACAACCCTCTAAGACGATCCTCATCCTCTCTCTCTCTCTCTCTCTCTCTCTCTCTCTCTCTCTCTCTCTCTCTCTCTCTCTCTCTCTCTCTCTCTCTCTCTCTCTCTTTCTCTCTCTACCTGCCCCCCCCCCCCGCCACCCTTCCTTGCAGGGGCCCACAGTTGCAGGCAGGGGAACAAACTAGCATTGAGCCATGGTCCCTGGTTAAGCATTTTCATGCTGGATTTGAAATCAGATTATATATTGGTGTTCTCAATTGACTTAATGGATTTGTGGAGCGTAGATCCTATTAATAAAAGAATAAAAGACCAGAGGAGCTGTGGGGGAGGGGGGGTCTTTGCCCCAGAGGCTGTGGCCCCACCAGTGGCACTAGCAGGCTAATCTGCCATGCAAATTAAATCCTGCCTCAATATACCGGCCCCACTAATGTCCTCCATTACGCACCTTTTATTTGTTGAGTTCTCATACACTAGCGCATATGGGCCGCTAGTATAAACATGGCACAGATCAGAGGCAAGTGATTACCAGAGGGGAAATGGGATTTGTTTAGGAGGGATGTCTTGCTTCTGTTTATCGCTGTAAAGTGGCCCACTTTCCAGAGAAGGGGAATAATGGGAATATTCTTTTTTTTTTACCAGATTGGGATTGACAGTAGTGTTTTCCAGTTCCCTGCAGGATATCCAGTGAGGCAAGGATTACAATACACTGGAGAGACCAAAAGTTTGAATCCCAGTTGAGTGGCGGTGTTTGGGCTACAAAAGAGCTTACCTCACTTTATTCTCTCTTTCTCTCTCTTACCCCCCTCTCTCTTACACTTTTTCTCTTTCTCTTTCTCTTTTTCTCTATCTCTCTATCTCTCTATCTCTCTCGCGCTCTCGCTCTCTCTCTCTCTCTCTCTCGCTCGCTCGCTCGCTCTCTCTCTCTCTCTCTCTCTCTCTCTCTCTCTCTCTCTCTCTCTCTCTCTCTGTCAGGTTTAATGAGATTGTACTTTGGATTGTTCCACAGGAATCTAACTCCTCAATCCTTGGCACTCTTGTTTCTGTCCAGTGGCAAAAGTAGCGGTAAAAACACACACATGTCACGTATGTTAATCCGATTTCCACGTAATCATGACAGGGATGTTGTACGTACACAAGCCTCAAAGCTGTGACTTTTGTTCTGTCTGAGTTTTTTGGGGGCTAGCATGGCATGGGTTTACAAGGCCAGACACATTTCACATTGATGAGGAATTAAAACCAACTGATTTAGAGGAGAAAATCCCCCTGGAACACTTGCATAAGTTGGGTTTTCAAATGTACTGCACTAGTCACTCATGTTTGTTTACCATCTGTGTTTGTACTTTTTTACGTAAGAGTAAAAAAGCGGGAGAGGGACTGGGTTTGTGGCTAGAGGGGAATCACTTGGAGGGCATGTGTTCTTCTACTGTGGGTGAACCAGTCATACGTGAATCTCTGCCGTCTGAGGTGTGGATCTGTGACATTGTTTTACAGATGAACCTGTGAATCTCTGACCTTTCACAATCAGTTAGTGCAGAATCTTATCCTGGGGTGCAAATTGCGCTGTAACAAATTCTATAAAGATTTCCCCCCTGTTGGATGCTAACAAATGTAGAAGAAGCCTCATTTGTCTGACGTCCCCATCATGAGAAACACGGAAATGATTCCCTCATGTACCAGACAGCCGCAAGAAGCTGAACCAATCCAAGTAACAGAGACTGCTGTTCGAGGATAAACATAAACTAAATATGGAATATATCCAGCGTCACCAATATCAACACCCAACCAAATACAAATAAATATCCACCTTTCAAACAAAGGTATGCCTGGGAGTGTGGACCTCATTTCAAGCACAATTAACTTGAAATGGAGTGCTGCAAGATCAATAGTCCCCAGTTGATCCAGAGGGAGCTGTCAGTCTATGGAAATGGCACACATATGGTAATACCGGCAGCTTAACAACAACTTAGAGGATTTACTGTTGCCGTTTTCAGACCCACATGAATACCAAACAGTGGGCCACCCCCTGGGAGCCATTTTGTTTTATCCCAGCTTCAATTAATCTTTAAGGGGGAGGATACCATTCTTGGTAAATGACGGGGGGGGGGGGTGAAGAGGTTGTCTGTGAGGGGCGTTTGTGGATGTGAAAGGTATATACTGCTAATCATGAACGTTCCAAATGGACCATGCTCTCATGCAAAGTCAGTTATCAGTTAGCTTTTTTGTTTCCCACTTCCTTACTTCAGTCCAATCACAGTTTTTTTTTATTGCTTTGTGATTATAATTTTTTTCTGTACAAGGTCTGTGGAGAACTGGGTATGGATTTTGCCTTTTGTTGACCACCAGTTTTCTCAGCCCTAGAGCAGGAAGCCTGTAGCTCAAATATTGCTTCACAGAGAAGATGCCTTGAACTGACTATGTACTTCTATGTGTTGTCATTGAGGATCTACAAATCCAATTGCAGAGCAGGGCTAAGGTAGACGGACAGCAGATATAGACAGTGCACTGTCACCTGTGATAGCGCTTGAGCTGAGGTCAATTTCAAATTGATTTACTTCAACTCCACGATTGACAAAGTCCGTTTAAGTTAAACTGAAGTGCTGTCAATAGGAATGTGCACTTTCGGGAGTTGATATTGCAATTGACTTATGTGAGTTGTTGCAGTCAGCTCAAACCAACTGGGAAATTGAGAAACACGACACTGTGTATGAGGGAGTTAGTAGAACTGCAGGTTCTCAATGAGAACTTGATCTTGAGATCTCCAAGTGCACTCCTTGTTCTGTGATTCTACCTCATCGTTCTATCTCATAGAACATGGTATTTGAACATGACTTGGGGGGGCACTGCAGCGGAGGACCCACACTGAAGGAACCAGACTGCCTGGTGTCGACTGGTCGGTTAAAAGATGTACTGTAAAACATCTCTCTCTCCTGCTTTCTCAGTGAAGGTCAGTCCTCTGAGCTGCTGGGAGTGAGGGATTGGGGGTAGAGGAGGAGGAGGAGGAGGAGAGACGGGAGAGACTGGAGAGACACAGAGGCAATTCCCTGCTCGCTTTTCCTGGGAGTGTGTTAAACCAAATCTAAATTGCTCCTATGATTTCCTCACTCGCCTCTGATGGAAGGCAAGTGATGTTGGTAAAGAAATGAATAAATGAAAAACAGTGGGACTCAGGCCCTTGCGGTTCTCCCTGGCTCCTGCCTTTATCATGTAAATAAGGGAAATGGGAGTTGGTTAAGGGGGACAATTCCCCGACCGCCACTTGGGCCAAATGCAACTTTCCTGTGCTTTGGGCCCACAATGAGGAATGTATTTGGAGGCCTCACTTTTAATTTAAGAGGAGTGGCAGCTGAGCGAGGCACGGGGGACTGCGTCTCATGGCTGCCACGCTCACGCCCTCGCTCGGGTGGAAAGGGGGGGGCGGGGGGCGGGGGGCGGGGTCTCAGCCTGATGGTACAATGTGTGATCTTTTCGAGGGCTCCTTCGAGGGCACTCTTTGTCTGACTGTGTGCGTGTGTGCGCGTGTGGGAGTGTGTTTGCACATCTGCAGCTGCATGCGTGCGTGTATGCATGTGTTTGTGCATCTACAACTATGTGTGTGTGTGTGTGTGTGTGTGTGTGCGTGTACATATCTCCATCTGACTGAGACACTTGCTCTGTAACACTTCTGTGATTTCCCGGGGAGACAGAGAACAACACGCTTCCCGCTCCGCTCTCACTTTCATTCCAGACTGAAGCAGCACATCAGCTCGCTTATTATGTTTTTAAAAATCCTCCCAGTCCCCGAGACAAGGGGAGACGATTCCACACAGAGGCACTGCCTTGAAATTGACAGCTGTTCCTGTGCTCGTGTGTGCTGTGCCATCTGCTGCTATTGCCAGGAAACAGAGAAGGGTTAATATTCTATGATGTGTGGTAGTTCTGGCACTGCCTTTCTGCCCATAGACAGAGAGGTATGCTGGGTGCCAGAAGTCTATACAGCTGATGAAGGATAGAGCATTAGCATTAGCATGGCATCACATCGACGGATGTGGCTAATTTACTGGGTCAGATAGGGTCGGTTTGTGCCCAAAAAAACAGCAGCACCAGGAAAATTGAGTTTCTTTCTCTGTGTGTGTGCGTGCGTGTGTGTGGAGATGTCTAAAATGCAATCAATTATTAAAGGAATTGCAATTTGATGAATTATGTTTGAGACGTTTTAAAGGTTTTTCACTTTGAACGATGTGTCTGGGGAGGATTTAAACATTTTCTTTCTCGTGGGTTTGTGTTCCTGTGTCTTTGTGTGTGCATGTTTTTTCATTTGTTGTGTATCGGTCTCCACTGTGGTGCTGTCATCATTCATCTGACCACAGATGTAAATGGATTTAAACAATGGGAGACGCGTGCAGTGGCTAGAGATTGCCCCTTGAGAGGACAGGGGCCTGCTGAAATTAATAGGCCTCCCGTGGCTAGATAAGCAATGGTAAAATAAGCCTAAATGTCCCCCAATTGCGTGACAGACAGGGCCAGAGAATTTGAACAGCAGGCAGTTATTAAAGGAATTGGCGGAGAGGGACATATTGCAGACCCCACATGCCAGTTCAAAACATCCCACTGCGGTAGGATTTGAAAAATGATATGTGTGCGGTGGACTTCTGGAGGGGATGAATTGAGCTCATTTACCACTTCATGTTTGCCATTCTCAGAGAGGGGAACAGCATGAGGTTTCATGTGCATTTAGTTGCTGTAAATGTCATCCAATGGTCTGATTATTTGTTTGCGTCTGTGACCGGCCTTATTGATGGTCTGGGTAAGACTTAAGACTTGGATCATATGCTTGACCCATAGCTTGTGTTGTGCATCATAGCTTGTACTATGCTTGACTTTGAATAAGACAGGGTAAGGGTGGGGTGGTAAAGGTAAAAGTACATGAAATCACAGAAGGGTAACCCTAGAAATCACATTATACAATACTAATAATAACCCAGAGTAAATAATGTACAGCGTTTGCTTTTTAGCTGAAAGACATTTAAGTTTTTTTTGAAACACTGATCCACCATATAAAGGCAACGGCAGGGGGTAAATTAGAGATCGGAGATGAATTATTATACAATTAAGAACCCCCAGACTGTGCCAAAAACAAAACAGACAATATGGAAGGTATCGACCTTGCTTTTTTTTCTTTCAATATATTCTTATTCACACAAATTTAGCCAGGTGTAATGCACGTGCTCTTTATTTGACCGTCCCAAAACGTTAAAAAAAAATATATATATATTCTAAGACGAAATATAAGATTGTATGCAGCAAAAACAGCTAACATTCTGATAAGGCTTTCTGTTTCTCTCCCTATTACTCTCCCTGTATCCTCTCTGTGGTGATAAAGGTGGTAGTGAGAGTCAAAGCCCTCTGGAAGGATGGGGCTATGAGGTGGTCAATAATCTATTACGGTGCATGGCTCTCAGCAGAGTGACAAATGTCCATCGCAGAAATAGACCCTGAGAGGTCAAAGCTGACCTGTTGACCTCCATCCCTTTTCACCACCACTGCCATCACACTACAGTAGAGAGAGAGAAAGGGAGGGAGAGAACATGTGTGTGTATTGTTAGATCGGGTATGGAATACATCTCTGCATTCCCTATTACTGACAAATTTATGCCTCAGATTCTAATTCACAGTTACTCAGGCATCACCCATTTCCTCATTCCTGTGTTTAAGTACTTCCCTTTCTCTTTTCCATCCTCTCTCTCTCTCTCTCTCTCTCTCTCTCTCTCTCTCTCTCTCTCTCTCTCTCTCTCTCTCTCTCTCTCTCTCTCTCTCTCTCTCTCTCTCTCTCTCTCTCTCTCTCTCTCTCTCCATGCCTCCATCCAGGGGTCTTTTACAGTCGGTTCGATAAACAACAACATTCAACTTGTCGAAATATTTATCAGCGCAGCTTTATTGCCTGCTCAACAAATCACAGTTCTGTTCAGTGTTGGCACCGAGCTCTGTGGTCGGGCATCATACTGCTCGTCAAAGCCAAAAAGCTCTGTTGTCACATGCTTCTGCATCATCTCCAGGTGTTACTTCACCACTTGAGAACAGGAGCCTACATTTAATCAATTTAGCCCAATTTGAAATATCTGACATCCAAAATCAAGTCAGCAGAAGGCTAATTCAGAGATAAATGGTTTGGTATGAATGTGGAAAGGGATGGGTAAGCTGAGCAGAGAAGGAGGAGAATTGAAGTGACTACAGGAGAATTAAAATGGTGCTGATCCTCTTGAATTTCCCTTTGTTTGCCTCGGGCTGCCGTGTGAAGTGTCAGTGCTCTTTGTGTATTGGCAGCCCTGCGTCCATGTAATAATGATAGAAACGGACGGGGGCCATTTAAGTAGCAAATCAATAGCAAATTAAATTTTGGGGCGGCCGTGAAAGCCACACTCCGAATCAGCTGTAATTAGCCCTGACAGACTTTCTTTGGCCGCATTAGCATTTCCTCACCTAGCTCCCTTTATATTTTCACCTCCACTCTTAATCAAGGCCTCTCTCAGTGAGATAGGCGATTCGTTGTTTAAAAAAAACAAAACAGAAGTGATCGTTTTCTTTGTCGCGAGGCTGTTGAAATTCCTTATAACATTTGATTCTGATGGTGACATTGAAAAAAGCCTATCTCACAGTCAAAGTGCTCCACAAGTTCTCAAGGAGACAGGACTAGAAGGATACAGGTATCCAAGACTGTAGCTGAAGTAGGTTAAGTAGGCGACACATGGTCCTTGCCTGGCGGTGTGAAGGGGACCTGATTTAGATAAAACATGATGACCCACAGGCACTCCTATGTAATGGATAGTGTGGCGTTGTTGTCCTCCAAACCTCTCTTGCTCTCCCGGTCGACTTCATTTGTCATCTCCATATGAATAAACAGGCCCATTTAATCTGTCTGTCCTCCATGGATCCTGGAAGCCGCAAACAAACATGTCTACAGCTTTAGCAACGGTTTTCTTTAATAGTCGTAAACAGTATTTCCACAGCAAAGAAAAAGCCGACATCCATTAAAAAAGAAGTGCGTTTGGATTTTATGCAACCCCAGAGACCTCTTCATTAGCTGCAATCTTTGAATACTATCATTGAGACCTTTTCATTGCCTCAGTCAGGTTCTTTACCGGTAGCGAGAGAGGGAGCAGGAAGAAGTAGAGAAGGGCATGTCAGTCCTTGGCTCTTTTCTCCCACCTCCGTCTGCAGCCTTCATGTTGATCAAGTGGAAATTAACTGCACCTGAATGACAAGTAAAAGAACCCCGGAGGGCAGGGAATCTGCACATTAGCTCCCCCCTCTTAATAGACTTACACCTCATTTGGCCTCTAAAGCCGTGTGAAGGCCCCCAGGGGACGTCTGTAAGGCCGGGATACACACACACAGGAGGAGGCTCAGGCAGGATGGAGAGACAGCAAGACCCAACCCGAGACTGAGAAACACTGGATGGATGGATGGAGATAGGGATGGGACGAGAGATAGAAGAAGAGATAGGAAAGATCCAAGAGAGAATGGAAGTTTGAGGAAAAAGAGAGGGAACGAAGACGATGAGGAAAGAAGGAAAAAAAAAACACGGTAGGATGAGAGACAGTCGGAAAGACGGAGGGAGAGGGGGAAGAAACAGATTGCAGAACGCGCTCAGCGAGGGAGTCGGAGCGGCTGAGTCTGAGGTAGAGACAGAGCAAGACAATGAGATGGAAGAGGATAAAGAGGGAAAAAGCGAGTGAGTGCCACCTTGCCTGGAAGCAGTGGGTCCTGATTAGGGTTAGGGTGATTCAGTCCGAGAGAGAAGATGGACGGATGAGGCTGAGAGAGGACAATGCAGTTCCACTTTTCCTTTCATAACAACATGCTGTCCTGTCTGACCCTGTAACCTCTGTCACCAGCAATATGTGTCACAGCCGCCATGACACCCTGTCAGATCCACCATTGCCCCCAACCCCTGCCTTCATCCACCACTTTCCCCAACCCCTGCCTCGCCCCTAGTCACTCAAACCCTCAATCTTGTCACCTGATGGAGCACAAAATATGTATTTGGGGGTGGGGGCAGGGGGTTGTGGGGTGGTTAGGCTTAGTGGAACTTTATTTTGTTTACTTTTGTACTGTATTAAAATCTACCACCAAAATTATATTAGATGTCATCTTTTTCAATTATACGTAATGTGTCAGTGGTCCATTGCTCCACCTGTGTATTATAGTTTGATATTGGTTTGAATAAATCCTATATCCTTCAATCTTTATCTTCTATGAATCATAAATTCCTGGCTTCACATAGATATCTTCTGTGTTGGGAGAAAGAAGTTCAAATCTACTTTGGATCACCGCCGGGAGCTGCCAGGGAGGAGGAAAAGCTAGAGTTTGGATGGGGTCTAGGTTTGGATTTCTGCATGTCTCTGTGTATGCCCCGGATAACAATTCTCTCCAGACTATGACAGTAGCAGTCCTACAGTAGATAGTGAGAACATGAATAAGAACAGTGAGGACACAGACAAAGACTAGATTCACTGTCTTCCATTGTAAATCCAGTTTGAAGGTACAAGGTATTTGATTTGCTGCAGTCGCTCTTTTTTTGCGTTAAGGTTTCATTAGCTACTAATAACAATATTGTAGGAACTGCTATTTAGTTTCAGTACATTTCATTATGTGATGTAAAGTTATTTTATATGTAAACGTTGATGTGATCCTCACATTCCTATAATACCCATAATAATAATAATAATAATAATACAAAGGCTGTCTTACATTCATACAGTGTATGGACTTGATTTTCCCACTATTAAGATATAGCTCCTAACAATATAAACACAACCTTAAAACAGGATAGACCCTCTTCCATATGATAACGAACATCTATTGCTATGTATGATATTCTACAGTGAATCCATGCATCACAGACAGTGTCATATTTAAATTAGGGTTCATTGGTGTCCTTGTCAGTACTCTAGTGTCATGTGTTATTCCATTTGTTGACAGTGTTTATGTTGCATTAAACACCCGACAACAGATAGTAGTTTTCTTTTATACAGAATGGGAAAGGGAAATGGTGTTTTGAGGGTGTCCAGTGTGCCATTGATTGGGGTGTGTTCTGTGCGGGATGAGGAACACTAAGACCCAAAATGTGTTTTGTTTGTGAGAAAAGCGTTTTGATCTTTCAGTTAAGGTAGAGTTCTCAGCTTCTTCCAACAGTATCGGGTTGTGTATTCATTCTAGATAGTTAAATGTGCCTTTAACAGACTATTATGACCAGCCATCTGGTAGGGACCATAATCAGGGCTGAGTTTTGAATCTGCTCATGGAGATGTTAGCATCAATGGCATTATGCTGTCTGTCGATTATGGGATGGCCTGACCTCAGTTACCGAGTTACCCATTTTGAATACAGGTCAATAATTGAAATCTGGGAAGGCAAACATGCCACTCTTACGGAACACGCCCTCTCAGTGAGCGAGGTGAACTGGAAATGGCGTGTCGATGTTGTTTGACTCAGATTAACGAGAGTCGAATGGAGGTTATTTGTACTAATACATGCACTTGATTTTACACATTCTCACGAAGGCTCACAATGTGACTGAAGTACTTTCTTTAACTTCGGAACGCCTCATCCCACTGCCACCTTTTACGTTCTGTCACGTAGGGGGCTTTTGAAAGTGAAGTTAATGTGTATGAAAAGCCCTGTGAAAATCTCGTTTTATTCATTGGCTCGTTCAAAGGCGTCTTTTGTCTCCTGCAGGAGCCTTTTGTCTCCATATTAAGTGAGGTTCTGTAGGGGTTTCAACAGCATCTTGACTCCCCTAAGCTGAGGAGCAGCTGAGGTTAAGTGGTCTCCTCGCTCACGGCACCCATCTCCTCGTCGCCGTGACAGCTGGGGACCAGGCCGTTGCCATGGTTACCGCCCCGCTCCCCCAACCCATCCACCACTACCTCCACGTTCTGTTGAGGTGCCCCCAGACTGCTCATTTGAGACAGATTCCCCCTCCCATTCAGGCAGGAAACAACGATCTGTGAATCACTAAACTCTCAACATTCAGGTGATTTCAATCTGTTTTCCTCCTTTTCCCTCTAATTTAGATCTATTTTTTAATCTCCTTTTTCAGTAGAGGCAATTGTTTTCTGTCCAAAACAACTTCTGAATGTGGCCACCCTGTTTTCATGCCATCCTAAGTTTTAATTGTTCTGCAGTGTAACTGCTCCAATGAAACGGAGAGTAGTTTTTTGGAACAGTAAAGTTAATTCCCTTCCCAGCAGATAAGTAAAATTCAGTTTGTTTTGTTCATCAGAGATGGAGGAATTCCAATAGATAAGTCAGTGATCAGGAAAAGTGTTCCAAATATTGTCTTCCAATAACACACTTCACACCTCCCGAGTTTCATATTTCATAAGATGTAAGTCATGATCATTGACGACTGATAGCTTATTGAATGGACCTTGAATGACTGAGGAAAACTTCAGCTCTCTCTGTTGATTTAATCAGATTTCAAATGAAAGCTCTTCTAGTCATGATGGGAAAGGAACTTTGGAAGCGGATTTCATCTAAATTTGATAGATACTGTAAAACCTGTGTATGTTAAAGTAAGATACGTGAACCACTAAACTAAATGCTAATGCAGTATTGTACCTAAACAAAATAAACATTTTATAAAAATATTAAAAAAGTGACAAATCAAACCATCAAGATTAGTTTAACAGGATACATCCTGCATTAAAAAATTGACAAACAATTTGGGATACTTTTAAGAATGTGATTTATGAAATCTTAGTACAGCACAGTTTTGTGCATGGTGTATTGATTTGAAGCTGGGCATGTCAGGTTGACGAATAAACAGTGTGCCCGTGTGATATCGACTGACTGTCATTGGTTGTCATGTGACATAAACGTATTAATTAGCGCTGTTGTAGATATGGCAAAAGACAGATGGGAGTAGAAAGACAAAGATGAATATGATATTCTTGTATCTTGTGTTCTGTGGTGCAAGGTTTCAATATGCAAAAATGGGCAACAGCTGAACACCTGGATGTTCTGGTAATGGTGGCGCATCTCTGGATCACCTGCAGGTCTCTGTTCCCACTCTTCTACATGGTAACCTTCTGGTTGCTTCCCCCTCACTCCCTCATATTTGAAATCTGGACCATGTGAAGGCCAGGTGAGACTGGGCCTGGGGAGTGACAAGGAGGTGGGGGCGTAGGGGTTGAGGATGGGAGGTGCGGGGGGACACACGGGGGGGACAGAGAATGGACGACCAGCAGGCCCCACTGGAGGCCCCAGACCAGCAGGCTCAGATTAGGGGACATTTGTTCCACAATATTGCTGCCTCCTGCTTTCCCTAGGCTGGCGTGCTGGCACAGAAGGTACCGGCAGATATTTGGGCAGCGGCCAAAGCCTTTCCTTGCTGGCGGGCCACCTCACTGGAGCTGCAGGTGCATGAGGAGGGTTCCCCACTGCTTCCTCAAGAGGTCTGTGGCCCCACAGGCTGACGGAACAAATGCTGTGGCCGAAGAAAATAAACTTATCTCATTTGGATGACAACACGTAGCCTCGGGTTACTATGTTGTGTCCACCAATCTTGAGAAACAAGTCTGGTGGGTCAGTAGCTCATCCTCTGTCACGAGGGAGAGAGGGGGAGGTTTTGTCCATTAGAGATTCTTATGGTTGCTTATGGTAGTTTATGTTTGGTGGGGATGACATTTAAAGTTGGATTATTTTGGCTTGTTTTCTGACCGTCTTCTTAAATTGAGAGACAAATATTGTATTGCCACTAGCAGATGAAAATTAGGAAAAACCTTCAGTTTGAGAAAGCAAAGACCTCAGCTCTCCGGTGGGGTGTCTTAGGGAGGATTGAGGAGGTATTCTCAGTGGAGGTGTCTTCTTCTCCCACACCCTGAGTTGCGCCGCCCCCGGTCTGTGACCTGGCCCTGACCCTCGGGCTGAACCCCATCACACAGAGGTGTTAGGGTGCCACCCAGAATGATGGATCACCCCTCAGTTTCCCCTGATCTCCACATCCCAGCCAATCCCAGCCTCACCTCCATGTTACCAAAATGATCAGTGATGATTGGAGGGCTGGGTATTCAGATGATGGATGAAGGCCCACAGAGGGGCTTCAGTGAGGCGGGGGGGGGGGGGGGGGGGGCAGAAGAGAGAGGAGAGACCCCTGCTAAGCTTTCTGTCTATTGATGGTTTCGGTAGTATGGGTGATTGTGCGGAGACTCATGTCTTTATCATAATTAAGTGGGGACACTTAGCCCTGGACCGAAGGGGGTCTCCTGGTGGATCCTCGGGGAGAAGCTGGGTTACCCCCCCCCCCCCCCACACACACACACACACACACACACACACACACACACACACACACACCCCTTGGGGGAAGCCGTCCCACATTGCCTGACCAAAACACCAGATGATATGCTAATGAGAGTGACCTCAGGTGGGACTGGGCCACTCCCACGTGTGAGGGACGAAGGCCATGATGAACTCGGGGAGAGACACAGGGGCCCACGGCCGCTTTAGCTGGGTCTACATTTCAGTTTGACTGCCTCATAAGCAGCCGACCCCACAATTTCGCCAGACACAGCTAGGAAGGGAAATAGAGAGTCTCGGAACGTCCATTCCAAGAACAGCACCCAGCACAAATTGCAAGTCCCCCCAAAATGCTCATTCCTTCAACAACGAAAAACGTCTACATATATGCAATAAAATATCAAAGTAATGCAAATAATAATGTATGCAGTTCCATCTGTAGGGGGAGGAATGGGGGGGGGGTGACTGGTACAGCTGTGGTTGGGAAATGCTCTGAAGTCAGGCTCTGTGCCATGTCTATATAATGCATGCAGTGCCTTAGTCCGGCCTTGGATTTGGGTAAGGCGGTCTCGAGCTCACATGAGTGCATGCATCACGGAGCATGGGTACTCATCCAAACCCCACCCAAAAGCCCAGTCCCCCCGGTGTGGGGAATTACTGGGCCTCTCCCGGCTTCTGGTAACCCCTTCATTATCCACACACCAATGGGTCCGGATCAGATTCAACCCTTTGGCAGGGGGAAGAAAATGGAAATAGGTAGGCAGTGGTTGCAGCCCCATGCATCTGAACAATGCCTCAATGTTTAAGAAATGGCCTTGTGGATGGGGAGTGATAGGGTTCAGTTGTTGTTGAAGAGGAGCGGGCCCCACAGTTTTGTCTGTGAAACGCGTCTCCTGATATGGGATCACATCCAGACCCAGTGACTGTAATTATCAGATGTGTTGCAGAGTCACAATTAAAGGACAATTAGTCTACAGCTGTGTTCAGCTGGTTGGACTCTCAGAGCCGCGTCCCCATCTCAATCCACAGTGGAGAGTGGTCATGATACAATATGTGTCCCATTTGGACAATGAACCCCTCTTCATTCACCTCCTCATCTTCACACTTCATCCATTCTCCTTTGTCATACCGTATGTCAGGATTATCACCTCCTGGCTCTACCAAACCTTTTCCTCCTATTGGAACAATATTTCTTTAAATCAAAGGTGTTTCTTTTCCTGTTCTGGCTTTCATTGTCAAATTAACCTTCCAGTGGACCCCATCTGTCCAGGGGAACCCCATTAAGCAAGACTCTGTTCTCATCTGGGAGACAAACACAGAGGGACGGACCTCCAGAAGCACAGACCTCTCCTCTGCAGCCTACCAAAACTGGCAGCTCTACCAAGAAACCAAAACTCATATGAGGTAAGAACAAAAAAAAGAACTCGAGGATTTCATTATGTGAGGCTAATTATCTAGAAATCCGAGGCTGGCCCTCTTCTGGACTGGAGAATTACAAGGATTGATCTGATAAATTGCTTTATCACCTGGGCCCCCACAAGCACAGCAACCCAGCAATCAGGCTGATTCATTTTAATTGACACAGGATGAGGGGAATCTTGATTCTCTCTGTTGGCCCTACAATACCAGTGGGGTGCAGCACAGACTCCGGGTGGGGGGTGAGTCTGGGGTCCCCGATTGGCAGAGAAATATATCTGCCTGTTTTTTAGACCTTGTGGTTGCTGATAACAGGAGCATGCTTGGAAAGCAGCTTCCATAGATTTGTGTTTCAGCAGAGGTTGGAGAACCAGATCTCAGTCTCCCTGAGGATAGGAAGGACACTTTGGGACTTGATGCTACAGAAGCAATTAGCATATTCCTGTATTAGAGGAGGGAAGCGTGACAGTGTTTTCGAACATGTCAGTATGTATGATTAAAAGGCAGATTTTAATTAGAGACATGTTAGTTCGTTACACTAAATGGATTAACATTGCTTGTCTAAGGATATGTTTAACATTTATGTCCATTGGGGAATATAACGAGACTCCATTTTACTCTATGATATTGGAAAAACTGCAAACCTAGATTGCTGCTACGCAAACACAGATTCAACAACAAATGCATTGTAAAAATAGATTTAATGAAAATATATGAAAAACGTTGTCAACAATTTACTCTAAGGTGACATTAACTACCATGTAACTATATAGCAAAACCTACATAAAAGACATAGGTACTGTAGGAATTGCAATGCGATGAAATGCTATGAAGTGTCAGCGATGTAGGTTATTGCAAGCGTGTAAGAAGGAACAGTATGGCATAAGGGTGTAATGGGTATAGCCTGATTCATAATTGATGCATCCGCAATATTTGGAGGGTCTGCTAGGCCAAAGTAACGTCACACTAGCAGATTCTCCTTTTTCGCGAGGGTCCGTGCAGTGGTTTTTTGTCTGTGCACACTGTGGAGGAAATTCTTCATTAACCGAGTGACTAAGTTCAGTTGAGTTCTGGATTTAATAAGTATTATCAATCTGCAGATTGGGAGAGAAAACCAGACCTCCGACAATGAATGACACACCAGGCTTAGGTCTCATTCATGTATCTCACCGCTCTGGAGGGCAGAGGACCATCTTTTATAGGGCACAGGAATGTAAACATAGATAGTGACAGTCAGGCACTAATGATGTGACAAGAGTCTATAGACAAGAGAAAGATATTCACTGCTCCCAGCCCATGACCACTCTCAGGGCAGAGAGAGATCATGGGTGGAGCTCTCCCCGTCGTCATTACAAGAGATATTTACACCTAAACATATTTTCAACCTGACAAACAGACACAATCTACTCTTATCAATAGAAAACTCACAGAACATACTAACTAGTATCCAATGACTAGTTATATTGATTGGTGAACGTTATATTGATTAGTGAATACATTTTCTGACTACACAGATGCAGACACACATAACAATTTTTTTTTATTAAGTTTTCAACACATTGCGCCCTACAGTTTGGGAGAATGTGGGTTTGCCGCATAGAGAGGTAGGGGATCGCCTTTGTGCAGAAAGCACAACCGAGCCTTAAGTGGGTGTTGTCAAGAAGCAGGTGAAGGTTGTGTAACCAAAAGACAATCAACATTAACATACACTTACTCCTGAAAAGTCTAACCTCCCCACACCAAGTTTCACTTGTGTAAAAACTTGGACTGCTAAACAGCAAAGATAATACCTACATACACTGTGGTTGCCATGGGGATTGCCATGTAGTTCCATGGTAAGTAACCTTCATGTAAAGTATAGCCAAAAGTTTGTATACTTTCTAGCTCTGAAAGCTCAGAACTAGAGCATTGAGCCAAGCTGCCACGGTGGACACCCCTCTGCACCTCCCACCACCACCAGCCATCCTCTAACTCTGAGGGTTAATAAGAACAGATTTAAATCTGTAAGCCCTGACAGTACACTTTCTTCCTCACCGTGTGCAGGTTCTGCATGGCTGTTTGGATCAAAGAGTGGTTATCTGTGCTATTGAGCTGTCCTGACCTCTGTCTTCTCTCATTATGGGATGGACGGCGAGACCCCCCCCCCCCCCCCTTTGCCACACCCCCTTCAAACACCATCACATAAACACTAACTGGCCAAAATGCAAAGTGAGGTAAGAAAAGGAATTTAAACAAATAAAAAAAATAACACCTTGTATGTCATGGACAACTTGGAATTGATTTTCAATCTGCTGCGTGGACAGGATGGTGGAAACTGGCGCTTCTCCACACATTTGAATAACTCGGCTTTAGTCTGTGTGTATGACTCAGCAAAGTTAACATAAATGTGTTGTGAAATACACTCATGTTCTTGTAGGCTTGGTAATTGCTTTGAAATAAATAAATACAATATTTGCCTCTGGCCGCAATGTATCTCCAGAAACATTATGATGTCTTAATATGACAGAATGTGTTTCAAGGAGTTTCTTATAGATGGTAACCAGGGTATTTCTGGTTAAAAGGACATTCTGGGACCCTGCAGCTGTGTTTTTATATTTCTGGTGCACCTGCTGTGATTACAACACCCCTGCAAGGATTATCTCCAGGGATTTGTGGTAACAAATGCCCTAAAGAAAGGAGGAAAAACTGTGCACAGCCCGAGTTGTTGACCTGTAGGGGCATTTCTGGGGTTCTCACTTGAATGACTGGTATTCTTGAATCTCAGATGAGCTTGACAACAGACTTGTTAAAATGTGACTTTCGGAGCCAATCAAACCGAAAGATCAGACAAATGATTCATGTAGGCCCAAAGACCTTTAATCAAATGCCCAAATACTTTGGAGGCAACATGATTCCCTGTTCTTCAGAAGTAAAATATTATGTTCACCAGACTAGAATATCACACACCTCTACAGAATGTCACTTAGCTCTGTCTCTGTACTGTTTCTCGGCCTAGTGTGCCAGTTCTTGATTAAAATGTTGACTTTTTTGCTGGGTAATAACCTGATTAATGTAATTGAATGTAAAAGCCAATAGCTCAGCACCAGCGCTGATCACAGGAGATGGATTAGGAGAGAAAGCTTTCAAATTGAATACATTTCTCCCTCTTCAGCCTGTTAATTGTACCGTTTACCACTACCTGAGTCAGTGACCACTGCTATTTAGTTTCTCTAATGATGATGCACAGTCTGCCCGAGCCACAGATAATTAAAAAATCCACACCCCCACCCAACACCACCTTACCACTCCCCGACAGTCTCTCTCCGTCTTGAGTTTTGGGTTGCATTGACAGCCCACACCAGCACTAAATATTGAGCTGTCTCCTTGGCAGTGTCTTGGCAGCAGGCCCTCCAAGGCTGTAAAGCCTTCGACTCGTGTATTTTCTTGTGGAGGGAAGTGAAGTAAAGTCTTTCGTTGGTGATTGACACTGGAAATGTGGGGAGCTCCCTCTCGTGTTTATCTCCGTTGGGGTAGTTGTTGAGAACAATTCTCACTCTTGTCTGGTCTGGTTTGACACAAGTTTGAAGAAGTTCTTGTATAACACCATGTTGTCACTGTCATCAGGATGAAATGTTATGTTTTTGTATGTATCCAACTGTGGAGGACTTTGATACGAGGAGAAGGCCTGGCTACAGAGAGCTGACTAGGGGCCTCCCAACCTCATTTTACCATTCCACACACAGCTTCAGGCTAAGTGACATCAAGCCTCATTATTTTCATCATATGCCACATTTGTAACCTGTTTGCTGGTAAATTGTAATGAGATAGGCTGATGCCCCCTTTCAGAAACACACTCACAGAGAGAAGACTCTCTTCTCATAGCAAAGTACTGTGCAGGGGTTAATTGACCCAGTACTTCCACGCAATGTTCCCTGAGTGGCTTCGGGGTCTGGAGTACAGTAACACACGTCAACAGCTGACAAGACAGAATACAATGTGTTGAACATGCCACAAGCGGTCACCAGCCTGCTTCGTGTGCGTGCAGGGAGATACTATGTTTTTATTTGGAGACGTGCTCAGAACTAGTTAACCTCATCAGGGGAAACAGATAAGAGCAGGTGGCTCTTTAATGAACTCGTTTTATTTCTTCCTAGATGACTCAGTGACCTACTTGTCTCTTTTCACGGAGAGAGACATGGCCGCCGTGGAAGAGGGAACAGGCTCCCAAAGAGAATAACAATACAGAGAATTAGACTGCTTTGGGATTATAGTTTTATTGGTAATGTTTGTAAAGTCTTTGTAAATCTCATACAGATGTAACTGTATATCTTTGAAACATTCTTTGCTTCCAGTACCTTGTTATCAAAGCATGTTTAGCGATAAAAACTGTCACCTCAGCACATCTAAATACAAATGTGTATTCTCATGTTGAAAATATGAAATCCAATTTAGGTTCTTCACAAAAGGACAATAAAATTCAAGCAGTTGGGCTGAAGAAAATTAATATTGGTTTGAGAGCAGGAGACAAAACAGCCTCTCAATTTATGCTTCCACCCGTCTTGAGCATATGCTGAAATAATTAGGAGGGAAAAATCTCTCGCTTATACAAACTTCTTCTCGCCATAGAAGGGAGAAAAAACGGAGACAAAGGCAAGAGACCCCCATAGTGCATGGGTCTCCTCTTCCTGTCATGTGTATTCCTGTGGGGTTTCACATGACAAAACGCAGAAAGTTGTTTTGTCCCTATGCCTGTCATGATACACCCCTTAACCGGAGTGTGTATGTATGTGTGTGTCGGTGTGTGTGTGTGTTCTTGTTCTTGCGCTGGCATGTTATCTTGCTGTCGTCCCTGTCAGCCTATACTCTGGCACCTGCTCTCATGTTCCTAATTAGTCTCATTTAATTAATTATATTCTGCTGCACATCTCTCCTCTGTTATTATGTTCTCTCTCTCTCTCTCTCTCTCTCTCTCTCTCTCTCTCTCTCTCTCTCTCTCGCTCTCCCCCCCTCCCTCTGCTCCTTTCCAGTTCCATTCACTTTAAAGTGGGAATTAGGCTTCCTCTGCCCCACGAGATCCACATGTTAGCATGTACAATTCTACCACTGTGGCAGCCCCATGTCATACAGAGAGCAAAAACAGCATGATGAGAGTGAATTTGTGCGCTGTCTGATAGATATAGACTTAAAGTAAAGCTCTTTCTCTTAATAAGCTGCTTTTGACAGCTGTGATATTAGCCCATAAAAGGTTGTAGTGAAATACTTTAATTGCTAATAGGTGATTTAGAGTGTAGGCACTAGGTTTTAGGAATACATTACCCTTTTTTCCCTTATTGTATTGAAATATCCAGTACAGTATGTTGAAAAACTGTAAAGTATGTTATATTACTGCATGCATAAATATGGCTGCTGTCTTGTCAGTTTAGTACAGTTGTATGCCACATTCAATAAAGGAACTGACTTGCAGGTGCCCACGTCTTTAGTGAGAAAACCAAGTCAAGTTGGAACAGTGGTGAGTAAACAGAAGTCAGGAAAACACTTTACCCCCGACAGTAAGTCTAAGCACCTCTTTCTTCTCCGTTAGCTTTTCTACCCCATTTGTCAGGTTCACTTCGGTTGTGTGCCAGTGTTGTCTATTAGACCAATTCTCACTGTGGTCAGCATTACAGTAGGGGGGCTCTCGTGAGAGAAAGAGAGACAAAGAGAGAAAGAATGAAAAGAGAAAGAGACCTATTTACCAATTTGCTCTCTGGAAAAATTTGGACTGCTGGACTCTAGGGCAATAAGTCATCATTTAGTTCAAATTGAAAAGTTGTTTAATTGTAAGATCTCACTCTTTCTTTTGTTTCTTTTTCTTTCGTCTTGGTGGGCTCAACAGCAGTGCTCCTAATCAAGTGTGAGTTTTTATGTCATCACTATGTTTTGTGCACAGTTTTTCTGCAATATTTGCACATATCACTACTATGAATGATATGCCCAGGTCAACAAAAAAAAGAAAAAAACTGAAATAAAAAACGGGTCACAAATATATAACATTCATCACCTTTTACCAGCTCTGACAAGTATGTCACTAGATAAGGTGAGATAATACCTTCAGCCGAGTGACACCTGTGAAAGGCCATCTAAAGTACACCAGCCAGCCCCATCAATGCACCTTGACAACACCCCAGTGGAAACAGCATTGAGTTTCACTTCCTGGTGTTGAACGAAGGAGGGGTGGGGGGCAATAAGCAGTGTAAGTCAGTGTCCCAGCTGCCCCCCTTCCCTCCTGTCCACCAGAGGATCCTGGCCTGAAGAAAAAAGCTCTTAATAATTTACATGACTCTGATGAGCGCCACCCTACGCTGTCACAAAAGACAAGATCGAACTGTTGGCAGGGCCCATGCCGCTGCCGCAGGCTGATAGTGTTTCGCTACGTGCCTCTGCTGTACGTTGACCATATGGACATCATAATCACCCCTGGGATGAATCAGCAGATTTTTGATCTGAAGCCCAAAAAAATCACACGACACCTTAATTAGCTGCGAAGATATCGCTCTTCACATGAGAGCGAGAAAACCAGACTGAGTCGTTTTGTTTCAAAACTTGGAGATGAAATCGAAAAGGCAATGCATTTCTCTCTGGAAATAAAATCATGTGGTTGTGTTGTAAGGCTTATTTGGCTCAACCTGTTGGTTTGCAAAGGGTGTATGAGAATGATGAAATAAGAGACATTATGCTAACATTAATATGAGCAACCAACATGCGTGAAGGTGTTTATTTTCGGTTCCCAAACAGGTGTAAAAAAAACACTGCCCTCCTCAGGAGCCATGCCTCTTGAGTTGAAAAGGTCAGACAAGCTCGGCTCGCAAACGCTAACAGAGGTTTATTAGCATCTCAACCGCAAAATAGAGGGGACAAGTTCTAGATAATTCCCTGGATGAGGAGCAAATGAATACTGTATCATGGCGGCAGGGCTGGATGGATGTTGGCTTTGCTTCCATTAACCTGCAGCGCTGTGTTAAAGGATCTGTTTGTGGAGAGAAAATGACAGGGAGCCTGGCTGACGGGGCCGGACTGAGACAGTTAAAGGGCCTCGCTGCAATGGATAATTAATAAATAAAATACCAGGGGAGCCCCTGCCATGCCTCCCTCTATGACAGGGGCTGTCTCCAGTGCGCTAAAGCATTAAATGACCAATTTCTGTCAGACTAACTTCCACCACGCACTCTCTCTCTCTCTCTCTCTCTCTCTCTCTCTCTCTCTCTCTCTCTCTCTCTCTCTCTCTCTCTCTCTCTCTCTCTCTCTCTCTCTCTCTCTCTCTCTTCTCTCCCTAATGCTCTTTCTCTCCCTCTTGTTTCACCCCTTTTCTCTCGCTCTCTCTCTCTCTCCCTCTCTGCCTCCCTCGTTTGCTCTCCCTCGTTTTCCAAAGAGGGGCTACTTTGCTCTCTTTGCACTGAGTTTTTCAGCGACTGATGGCTCTAGTTCATTTCTGCTGAATTAATTGGTCCCTGAATGAATTCTGTTGACAGGGCAATTCATCATGTGTTTGGCTTGACAGTGACTGGGTGTTGGAGAAGAGGTGGAGAGTGGGGGCGGGGTGTAAGGGGTTGGGGGGTTTAGAGGCATCAGTAGCTTGGTGGAGGGGTGGTAGGGGGTTGGACATTCCGGCCTCTCGCTCTCTCTTTTTCTCTTTTTTTTCTCTCTCTCTCTCTCTCTCTCTCTCTCTCTCTCTCTCTCTCTCTCTCTCTCTCTCTCTCTCTCTCTCTCTCCCTCCCTCTACCTCCTTCTCTCCAGTTAGACCCGAGGCAAGCTGAATGGGCCTGGTTGCACAGCCCCGTTGAGTAAACAGGGGCTGTTTTACCCTGGCTGTTGAAGTCTCTGGGCCTCAAACCAAACTAGACCCTCAGGCTGGGCCTTTGTCAGATAGCAGAAGATTTTCACTTGATTGGGTCGGTCCTGAGTGCTCAACCCTCTCTTAGAGACTTTGGCCTCTGCTCTCCCCCACTTCCAACCCTCTCCTCCATTTTCCTGCCCCCCCCTTCCCCATCTCCCTTCCAACCCCTCTTCACTCCTCCAGCCCTCTCTCTGAGCTGAGTGACATAACCAGATAGGGAGACATATTGCATTAGATCGTAATTACACCACGTGCCACAAAATAGCCTTCAGAAAGCACCATGAAGGAAAATGAGTTTGTGCTTCAGATTGAGCTGGCAGTGATGATGTGCACTGTGCTTGGCAGGACCCAGGCTTGGCCCATTAGAGTCATGGTAGCACGTTCCCTTACTGCTGAGAATGCCCAGTATGTGTGCTACTCTTCCGCACAGTATACAGAAAGAGAGTGGGAGTTAACTTAAAGTGTATGCAGAAAGATCTTCCTCTACTCTGTTGAGTGAATTATCTCTCGCTCAGAAGAAGCATCATTCGAATGGTGTAGCTGTCATCTGCAGTCAGACTACCTCACCGACGGTTGAAGACAACCTCACAATCACAGCTCTGTAAGAACCAGGACCATCGGAAGAAGCCTGGCTTGGAAACGTCCACTTACAGGTGCATTAGGACAGTCGATCATATTTAAGACATAAAACGCCATGCTGAGATTAGGGTATTACAATCCTAACCTGCTGTATCCTGCTACGATGCCAGTAGAGAGGAACTTCACATGGCCAGTTCGAACGCTAACTGTTAATCTCCGCCTCCCCATCGACGGAAAGCCTGCAGACTGTTAACAAACAAAGAGTTAATGAACATGGCGTCGTAAACAATGGCAAGCCCACCCAGGCCCGGGCTGGTAATTAAAGCGTCCTCTAATGAGGGCTTGTTGATTGACACAGTGACGGTGGCCTCTCTCCTCCCGAGCATCAGTTTATGACAGCCACATGATGAGGACGATGACAGGCGGCCGGGCCTCCAGACGGATGACGGGGGACGTCACCGTCGCCACACCACTGTCACTTCTCAAATGCGCACGCCAGTCGTCTCGTCTCCCGGAGTGTGCTCCTTACTCATAACACCCCAAGACTCGGGAGAATTTGAGAAATGTATTAAAACAAATGCAGGTTTAGGTGTACAGTGCTTTGTGTCTTGCGTTACCTGTCTTTGCTGTTTGTATGTTTTCCTGGGTTTCGAGTGAAAGAAAGTTTGTTGGCCTCATGGAAGAAGCTACCGTTTATTCTGCTTCTTCTCTTTGGTTTTGACCTCCGTGGCATCATCCAAACAGTTTTTATTTTTAGAGTTCCAAGATGCCCAATCCCAACTGCATCACCCAGCCAGGTCTCTGAAGAGTGACCAGGTTGGGGGTTGGAAATGCTTATTCTTAGCAGGGGCCCTCGGCCCCTGGGCTAGGCCCCTCTGTTTGGGTTTGAGGATCCTGTGGGATGACAGGTGCTCTATGTAATGCCTTGCTGATGAGAGCCAATCAGCTGGTTCCATTCTGCCGGTGTGTGTGTGTGTCTCTCTCTCCCGTTGTTGTCATCTGGCCCGCTAAAGTAAAGATGAGCTTGATTGACAGATGCATCCCGGATTCACAGTTTATTGGTTTCCGCGAGAGAAGCCAGATATGCCAATTTAGACAGGGGAGTGACAAAAAAAAGTTCCCATCTAAATGGAATAATTTTACTACTGGGAATTCTCCGCTTGGTGAAGAGGCAGGGTGAGTGTGTGTGTTTTTTTTATATTTTTTAACAAGGTCTGAATGACAAACACATAGGACAGTGAGGGGCTGACAGAACCAGCAGCTTTTGATGCTTCACAGGGGATCCATGAAATAAACAAAAGGCAGAGAAAGCTGAAAAATTGAATCACAACCGGCTGGGATTGTGTGAGGGAGAAGAGATGGCAGCGGCACGCAGTGGTGTGATACAGAGACGGAAACGGATGCTTCATTAAATATAGTGGATTGTAGGGCTGGAGCAATGCTTTCCTCCTCCTCCAACTACACTTTTTTTTCCTCTCTCTCTCTCTCTCTCTCTCTCTCTCTCTCTCTCTCTCTCTCTCGCTCTCTCTCTTTCTCCTCTCTTCTTTCTCCCTCACTCCTCCTTTTCTGCACAGTTAAATATGAACCTTGCTCATTCAAAGACATCTGTAAATGGAAGTATAGATGGTGCATTCACGATATTCTGTAGCACATTCTATTGCAATACAAAAATTGCCAGCTACGCATTTGACCCCAACTTCGTACACAAGCGGCCCAAACAGTTAGTAAAAGGCTTGATCAGACTCCTTGTGCATGAGCTCCTGCACACACACACACACACCCCCACACACACACACACACACACCCACACACACCCACACACACACACACACACACATTGTGCACCCTTCACCTGAGGCCCATAAGAGTGCCGTAGTCATGTTCATAAAATCCAAACGTCAGTACAGCAGGTTCCCCTGAAACCTTGAACCCTGAATCATTTTCTTATGGGGTTAATAATGAGAGACACACAGTCCACGACTGACATACAAAAGAATTTATTTCTCATGTGCACAAAAGAATTGGAACCGAACTGGAACAGAACCATGATTGAGGCCACAAGGCTTTTACTTATAGATTTTCATCAGAAATCCTTTTTTACGTCGGTGACACGTCTCCTGTATCATCTTTACAACAGCAGAAGACCCGTCCCTCCGGGCTGCTCCACCGTCTACGGCGCGGTCGCCTCTACTCTCCTCTGCCCTTCTTAAATGAAGGCGGCTAACCCCTCTGTGCCGCCCCCCGTCCCCTTCCCAATACAACCTCCATCCCCTCCCCCCTCGGGTTTCAGTCCGATATGTTCAGCTATACATGTAGAAAGAAAAAGAAGACAAACCCCCCAAGTGCAAGAAGGAGTTTCTCCCACCTCCACCCCCATCTCCAGAACGGAGGCTGCAGTCTCTGTGTCTGCCTGTTGTGTTATCAGGGGTGAGCAGGACTGAGAGACAGGGACTTGACTTCAGATAAAGTACTTGCTTCAGTGGACTCGAAGTCAACTTCTGGAGCTTGGATGCCGGTGTCTGGGTCCATATTGTATTTAGCGTGTGTGGGTTTGTTGGGAAACGAAGAGACGGTAGTGTAAGCTTGAGTGTGTGCCCGTGTGTGTTTGTGCATGTGTATCCGTCCATACATGTAGGCACGTACTGTATGATTGGAGAAGGTGGATGTTTTGTAATGACCACAACATCTACTAACAACAAGCTAGACATGTGTTTAAGCGTTGCAAAGGACTTCAGTTTGAAAAAAATCACTTCACAGTGAACGTGGAGCAAGACTACAATTAGTCAAAGCATGCAGAAATGACCATGTGAAAGGTCTTTCACATACTTCTCACTATTACTATGGTCCTGCCCCCTCTGTTCCTATTCAAGACCTCTGGAAGTTTTTTAAGTTGAGCCCAGCAACAAAAAGAAGATACAGAAAGCCATTTTACTCAGTTGCATAGTGACATAAAACATCATCATGGAAAAACAAAATCAAAACGAAAAAACGAACAAGCAACCATACATGTGATGTTAGGATTTGTAATCTGTAGCACAACAGCTGACAGGCATTTGTTGCGTCTTACTTAAGAACTCAACAAGACATTTAGGACACAAAATGTAATGTCATTTTTTTCAATCTGTATATCTACAAATGGAGCCAGTAAATTTGTGAGATACTGCAATGGTCAAGTGTAGGTGATCTTATTTACAGAGAAGAATTGTCTTCACATTATACACAAATCATTCTACAAAGCAGCAGTTTGTTGCAAATGACGTAATATTAAGTAATTTAATTCCACCTTTTTATTACAGATATTATATGCATTATGAAGTTAACCTCTGTTTAAAATTACCATATACATGTTCAGTGTTGACTACTTTTTAAAAGATAATACTGTTTTATTTATGCATACATATACTGTAAATAAAATATTAAATATCAAACTAAGTCTTTGGCAAATGTAGTAAAAAGTACATTCACAAAATATTTCCAGGAGCACAATGATTTCATATTTTTAGTCCCTCGAGTGTCAAACTTGTCTTGGGAAAAGTAGTCAACTACGTGTCCAAGCTGTTCTTCAAAGAATACCGACAGCTTAGTATTGAAATGTGAAGTTTGTAAGGCAATTATTTAAGTCAGTTTAGAGTTGAAGCTTGCACTGTATGTAGGCAACCAATGGTAGAATTTAAGATGTTTTGGAATGCAGGGCTGGTGAAGGCTTAAAGTAACATTTAGCATACAAATGTTTCAGTTAAATCTCACTCTGTTATTCCTCACAATGTAATTTTGTTCAAGTTTAAAGGTGGGTCTCAACAATATTGTTTGTACAATTGTCTGCTATTTCTGGTTATTTCACTTAAAGTCAATTAAGTTAAAGTGAATTTTACTGAATTATACGTAGCTTGGTGTCAAATAACCTCACCTGTTATGAATGTACTGTGTCAAAATCAAACCATGTGAAACCCGATGTTCAGGTAGTAGTGCAAAACAAAAGAGCATCAAAGTATAAAACATGGACAGGACACTGCTAAAAATTCAAAATAAGAACTGTGACACAAGAAATCTATCCTGACATTTCTTAGATACCTTTGTACATGAGCAAACAACGATAGAAAAAAATAATAATTTAAAGTTCTTTGAATTCAGAGTGGCTGGACCATTATTTTTTTTTTGGTCATTGTGTTTTCAATACTTTTCAAAAGGATTTACATTTGTACAACTGATTGTTTTCCACAGAGTCCGATGTTTCCATTTGATAGGGGATCAGTAAACGCATGCTGTGTATCTCCTAGGAGGGACTGGAGGATGGTAGGAGAGGAAGTCACAAAAGCACCAGGCTGGAGCCCACCCTAGTGTCTGTAACAATGATCTCATAGAGTCAGAGGCCCTTAAACACTGATAGTACCTGTACCTGTAACTTGGTATAGGACCCTTCCTATATAACTCCTGCACTTCTCTAAAAGTCTTAAGACTGCCAACAAGTGTCAGTCATGTAAAGGAATGTAAAGATCCATGAAAAAAACAACAACAACAACACCAAAATAAACAAAAATAAAACGGAAAGCCCACAACTTTTTTTCACTTTGTATTCTTCACACAGATTCTCAATGTATATTTTTCATAATATATATATTTATATAATCTCTCAAAGTCTTTCTGGAAATGTTCAGGCTTGTGAGATAGGAAGGGGGGGAAGTTGGTGTTGAGTTCTGAAATCCTGGAGGCCCTTTGCCCCTGGTGTGCGCCTTACGTGTTGGGGCGTGGTCAGTCACACTCCGAACCCTCCCAATCTTGCCTCCGCTTGGTGAAAACTTGTGAGATTGTGGAGGATTCCATCTTTGCTTCCCTTTGACCTCGCAACGCCTCTCAGACGGGGACAATATGGAGGCCGTAACCCCGGCCCTGCAGTTTGAGCCGGTCTCCATGGTAACTAGTGGCGGTCATAGGCAGTGGCAGCAGTGGGAGGCGCGGAGCCACGGGATGCGGCACTATAATAATAAGGGGAACCTGAAAGTTAACAGAAGAACGCACCATTTGAAACCTCAAGGTCAAACACCATGTAGGACACACAGACTGTGAACTATCACACCATGCAAACGAAACATAGAGCTGCATAACCCACTGTAACTGTAACAGTAAATACACATGTTGTATGGACGTGTCTAGCTGGAATCTGCAGACTGGGTTGAATTGTCTTTGCCAGAAGAGGCAGAACTTACTTAGTAATGCAGGATTGCTGAACCGCCATGCTTCATTGTAGGTGGTGTATTGTGGGTGAGAGTAGGGGTTTCCTGAAAAGTCTCCTCCTGAACAGAAATGCAATCAACAACAAAAAATCAGGCAAACCAGTAATTTGTTGGCAGTCGTACTGTTAACATTCCTGTGATTTCTGTTCTTTTCTTTCTTTCTAAAACGACTGACACCCCATTGTCCAAGCGAAACCATTTTGTTCACTTTTCAGAAATCATTTAAGTGATGTGCCACTGAGCAGACATAAACAACAATGTCGCATGACAATGCTCCTGGCCCATTTCCCATGTTGTATTTTATTTATTTTCCAGGGCTTTCTTCAGCGCTCTTTAGGTGAATTCATCTCTGTGCTAATCCTCTGGTAGTGTTGGAGAATCCCCCTCTATTCCCTCCTTTTGGGGGCGGGACATTACTGTGCCCTTTTCCTGCTTTTAACTGACGACGCTTCGCTTCAAAAGTCCCTAATGGATTCCCCCTGCCTCTTATTCTCTATTTATCCTCACTGTAGAGGTCTTGCCGGATGGGGCAGGAGCCCGGGCCAGTTTCAGTGAGCAATGCTGAGGGTCCCACACGTTTCTTTCTTTTACGAGACAATAAAGGCTGGGTTTTATATGAAGCTGCTGAGGAATGGCCTTTGCTTTAACAGTGTTTGGGACTTGTCAGTAAATCTTAGTCATTCCCCTCTGGATGAATGAGAGGGGGCAAAAAACCTAAGGCCGGCGGATTAGGAGGATCTCTCAGAGAGAGAGAAAGAGAGAGAGTGAGAGGAGCGAGAGAGCAAAATAGAACGTGTGTTTGTATACGTCTTTGCGTATTTGATATAGAGAAAAGGTTTCTTTAATGTTAGATAACTCATATAAACTACACTCGTTTCGTTAACCTTTATTCCATCGGTGGGCTCCACTTCAGTGATGTTGCCTCTAAAAACACCACATACCGAGGTTGTCTAATGTTGGGTAGTATCAGAGGCCGCGTCTTCCTGTGTTTTGGGGAGAGGGCCCTGTGGACGCTTCCCACACAGCAACTTAGCCAGCATCCTCAGCCTAGCCATGTAACCTGAGCTCGTCCCTGAGAGAGATAGTGATTTAAATATTTACAGCCCCTCCACGCCTCTGTGTTTTGACCCTTAACTGTTTGCTGTGAACCTGAACTGCAGGTTAAGTAGAGGGGAAAGAGATACGCTCTGCAGCCCCGGGTGTCCGGGGAGGCACGGCGGAGGATAGAGCGGAGGGAGAGCGCTGTTTATCGACGGGGCCAGCAAGAGTGCGCCGTGCGGACACGGCGAGGGTAATGAGTGCTGGGAGCTGGAGTGGAACTGAGAGGAACTGTCCTATCTCATGGGCGCTGATTGTGGTGATCGTCTATCGAGCTCGTCTAATGTCCTCGTCCGTGGCCGCTAACCGCACGCTAACGAAGATAACATGTTGCTTCTCCCCTGCAGGTCAGTAATCTGACTCCCTGTGTCTGAGTCTCTGGCGTGAGGATACTTTAAGGTTCTGTGTTTTTATGTATTCTATGTGTGTATGTGTGTGTGAGTGTATGTATGTGTGTAAGTCTGCTTGTTTTTACTCCAAATCATAAATTACGATTGTGTGGTCTGTTCAGTCACAGACATTCAGACATTTTCATTTGACATCTTGATCATTAAGCTGAAGCTTTTACCCAAAGCAAGGTACAAATAGCATTTTAGTAAGAAAAGCAGTGTCATTCAAGTTCACTCGTTTTTTGGCTTGGAACAACCTCTTTTTCTTGATCAATTGGAAGGGACCAGCCACAGAAATTGTTACGAGCAGAGATAAAACATTTATGGGCTTCATTATGAGCGGTAATGTCACCTACCAGGGACCATTCCGGCGAGGGTTGAGGTGGGGTAGCTCCCCTGCCCTGTGGGGGGGACATGGGGTGGGTATCCAGGTAAGGTCGTACTGGCCATGTCTCGACCTGGAAACACAGGAGGGAGAGAAAAAGATTCTCAAAAAGTTGGCAAAATACGAAACCAGCACAGTCCACCTGTTTCTTAAGACACTGTAAGTACAGAATTTGGGTCAGAGCATTGAGTTCATTTTAAAAACGTCATCCCTATCAACATTCTTGTCCTCATTCCTTGTAAACTCTGCAATGCAAACACACGATCATCTTTAAGGGTCTAAAAAAGATTGTAGTCAGTAGTTTATTCACTCCTCAGGACGGTTTATGATCCATGAAATAAACTTGACCCCTCCCCCCAACTCCCCACGCCTCCACCGACAACAAATAATGAGAAAGCCATATTTAGTTTCCCTGATGGACACTCATTCGGCCCTATAAAATGCCATAACCTTCGCTCTTGGGTCTTTGTATAAAAGGAAGAAAACTATTGACAAAAAGAAGGAGCTACAACAAGATCAAGACAGCTAAAGGCCGCAGGGCCATCGCCTTAACATCAAGCTGGTCCGTGCATCATTCAGTCCAGCATGCATGGGTGCCATGCTATGTTCTGGACTCTGATTCATAGTCAGTGTAATTGAGAGTGACGGCAGCAGCTTAGCCGGAGCTAGCTGGATCAAGGGGCACGAGGGACAGGCTAGAACTGGTCCAACACAGGACCCCTTGCTCCTGCCCCTGCCCCCTCCCATCCCACTCTCGTCCCCCGGACACAGGGCGACCGTCACGAGGTTAGGGAGGCCCAGAGGTCCAGGGCCATTGTTAGTCAAAAGGCCAGTGAGAGGGTCAGGTTTGGGATGGGGGGTTGGGGGTTGAGGGATAGAGCAAACTCTCTTAATGAGGAGCCAGCCGTCAAAGTTGCTGCTGTATACACAACAGTAGAGCCGTGAAGCATTCTGGGACAGCAGAGTCTGTCGCTTTGATCAGCTTGATTTGGGGAAATGACTTCCACAGCTTGAAAAAAAATCGGAGGCACTTTAGTTCAAATAATACAACAGATAGTCACCTGGGGAACCTGTGTAATACCACTACAGTGCCATGTGTGTCTCTATCTCATCCATTGAATTTATCAAAAGCAATGTTGTCTCTCCCTGGTGGCAACAGTAAGGAGGCGGTACCTGCTATAAACGGCTGGCTGGCATATTGGCCGTAGCTGGGGCCGGGACGGGCATAGACGGAGCTGGGGGTGGAGGCATCTAGTGAAATTCTGGACTTGAGGGGCAGGAAGTCCGCTAAGGTTGAGCCCCCCTGAGAGGAGGGGGTGAAGGGGGCGAAGGACGCCTCATGGGGCTCCTGCTTTACGCACACAGAGGAGAAGTGGAGCAGGTGCGAGTCTGCCAGGTAGAACACAGAACAGAACAAAACGTGGGTGGGGGAATGATGAAGGTCTGCTTACTGTATACATGCACTCAAGTAACACATACACACCTGTGTGAGTACACAGACGCACACTTGGCGTGCGCACACACACCCGCACTGAAACAGGAACACACTAATCCGACACCTAGACAAACAAGTAATCAGGTGGTGTAAATCCTTATGTGTGACAAACCTGTGAGGTGAATGTGGGGGCGGGGCAGGCTGAACAGAGATGAGACAAGCCGTAACACTGACCTAGAAATGCACTGATACGGTGGACAAAAAGTTCCCGACGGATTTGTGACTTGGGTCTGTGCTGTCCTAGCTAAAGGGATTTATAAGCTATTTTTCACTTGTTTAGCCGTCTTCACAGGAGAAAGTCTCTTTGTATTGTCCTAGGGTAGACGCAATACAATACGATTCTCCTGTGAGATAAAAATGCCATTATCACACAGGAGGTTGGGCTTAACAATTATGCGTTTGTTATGGAATCATTTACACAATCATAATTTATAAAACAGACTTTTCTGTGCACCTAAACAGTGATTGAAAACTAACAGGAAATACACACCAGTCAAGTGTGTTACAACAACCGGCGGCCCCAAATCAATCAGTCTCAAACACACTCAGATTTCCCAGAGGTCTGGGGAGCAAACAAACGATATCATCTCTGCAGTCGCATTCTCAAAACAACATCGCCAGTCGAACACAACAAGTCGACGATGGGCTTGCCCATGGCTCAAAACGCCAGACCTTGATCTAATTTGCCTGATGAGCCTTGGCATCTTTCATTTCACCGGCCTTGCCGCCGAAACTCAAGCAATCAATGTGAGCTCTGTCTCGGGCCTCTCTGGGTCCGCCCCGCCGAGCCTACGCCTGCTCACTGGGGCCTGTTGGGAGAGAGATGGCTCTTTCCCCCCCTACGCCATGATAGCCTCATTAGCTGCTTCCTCCGCCATTGTTGTTTTACAACAGGACTGTGTGTAGAGCTTCCTCATTAAGATAAGGGCTGCTTTATTGAGGAGAGGAGGGGGGGAGGGGGGGGACCCAGCCCTGTCAGTCCTAGGGACCAAATGCCGCAGAAACAAGCAACTTAACTTAGCTTCTTTACCATACAAATACATGACTGGGTTCTCTATCTCCTGCGTCAATCTCTCTTTCTCCGTCGCTTTTTCTATCTCCTCTCTCTTGCATTTATTTCTCTCTGTATCTGTCTCTCTCTTTGAGGATGTACATATCCTATTTGCCAATTACATACATGTGATTCATTGTTGTTATTTCAAAATACGTGTTTTTGTATTTTTTGTAAACCATTTATGGGACTCATTGCAAGGCAATAGTACAGACACCAGAAGGTTCAATTGAAGAGGGGAAGTAGTAGACAAGGCTAATGAATCCATCAAAGAGGAGAGAGCTTCAACGAGGAGGCTGACAAACATACAGAGTACACGCTAGCCCATCTGAGGCAGCCGCTATGCTGCCGCTGGCTTCCATTTCCACACATCCCGAGCAACATTGTCAAACAGACAAGGGGGGTTAAGGTGTAACAACAACCCACACCGACGCCGCAGCGTTCAAGACCAATGAACTCTGAAACTAATCAGACGTGCGGTTGCTTATTGTCCTGAAGAGGAAGAAAAGCCCGGCTAAGGGAAGGCTGTCAAATCACAGACATTGATGACGGAGATGAGATATAAACTCGGGGGTCTGTGGGGACTCTTCTTCTGTGCAAACACATCTCGGAGGGAGCGGAGACGCTATAGAGTTCTCCAACATCTGTCTCTGCTCCTCCACACATACACACAGAACCCGTCAACCATACAAATGGACCGGCAAGAACAAACCCACCGCTCTTTTCAGCAGTGGGGTCCAGATATTGTCTGGAATCGTATCACAGATGAGTGGACACTACGTTGAGTTTGAAACAAACAGACCAAGTATGTGTCAGAAAAAGAAAAAAAACATTTTTGGACACTTCTGGAATTTTTTGCAGCAAGTCTATTCTATTTATTCTATCTTTATATTCAAGACAAGACTGACTTCTCTTTCATTGCTGAGTATTGCATATTTACCTGGATAGCAGTGTTTGGGGGATTTGAATAGATTCGCCTCGACAGGAATCCCTTCATGTTTGCAACAACAACAGCAGGCACAATCTCTGAACAACTCACATTCTGGAGTTGGTGATTTATCACAACTCTTTGCTCTCTCCAATTATGAGTGAGTAAGGAATGTTTGGAGGCCCAAATGGCTTGAATTCGCTTGGTTGAAAGACTTTATTAACAAAAGTGTACTCAAAGGTTAGTGTGCTGTTTGGGGGGGGGGGTGAAAAAAATATGAATTTCATAGTGTAGCTCTGCTAATATTCTCCTGAGCTGAGAGACGAGCCATTACTCACCAGACCACCCTCCAGTCAAGCGTTAGTAAACCCCCTTTTTTCTCTTTAGTCTTTCTCTCAGAAAGAATGAGAAAACAAGAGGATGTGAGCACCTGCCCAGGTCTTGTGGAGAGTCTGAGGGAGGCCTATTTACACCAGTCACCCCCATTGACACCAGGAAGAGTCTGATTATCTAACCCAGCATGGACTGGGGCTCCATCTCCCCAATCAAGACTCACCACCAACAGCTAACACATGGTCAGATATGACTTAACCGCCCTAATGACTAAAGCTAGGATAAGAGCCTGAAGCACTTGAGCCTGTATCTGAGGATAGCGACCACCACTATGTCATTTGTCTGGTATACCGCCGGCTCGGTTCAGGCACTATGTGTTAAACAGTGTCGAAAGCCTGTGGTTCTGGCTTGTATCCAGGTTCTGTTCCGAGCCCAGGGTGAATCATGACTCACTGCTTGGCAAACCTTGGACAGGTCAGCTCCACACTGTCCTGCCATGTTAAAGGCTCGCTGTGTCCTGCTTCGTAAGACCTAGAACTTACTAGACCTTATTCTGATCATATCAGTTGGCAACTAAAAGCATTGTATTCATTATTTTTACTTATTCGACCACGTGTTATGTCAACCTAACCAGTTACAACCCACAAACTTAATTTATTTACTTTATAGATCAATGAATAGAATTTCTGTGAAAAAGCAAGTCTATATTAATCGTGGTTTTCCTGTTTCATCTCTGAGCTTTATTTATTAAGGTGGCTTTCCTATTGGATGTGTAAACAAATACAGTCTTTGGAAAGAAAGTGGAAAGCAAGCAAGTTTCAGAATTTTCTGAATGTCAGTGAGAGGTTCCGGTGCTCTAAATCCTCCTCTTATTTGCGGGGCCTTTTTTATTCTCAGGTAGCCGCTCAACAATACAGTAGAATAAACAGAGGACACCAAAGATGGCCGACATCTTTTTCGCATGCATCCTCAAAACTCCAATCTCAGCTCTGCATAGCAAGACTTCATTAATCTTTCATCTTTAATAGATTATGCAAATTTCCAGACCGTAAAAATCAACAAGATCAATAACTGCATGAATTTTAATTGGGAGAAGAAAACATTTAAAGAACGAACATAATCTCCCAGCTCTAACCAATATGAGGACGTAATTTATTCAGAATTGGATCCCAGCCTAAGTGCAAAAGATAATTTAACACGTTTTTTTTTCTACTTGCCGCATATTCATATTTACAGGGTTTATCAAACGTCTGTAAGCCTTAATATTCTAAAGCAAAAACCTTTTACCTAATCACAGGAAGCACCTGTCACAGTTTCATTTCAGTGGGAGTCATTGCTGCTAAAAGTTCAATCGAGTGAATCCACTGCTAAATATACAATCTGTTCAATTTGAAGCACAATCTCTGATATTTAATATAACAGACCATTTATTTTGGAACGTTCAGACTATTTCCAGAGAACTTCAAGGGATCCTAATATTTGACACATACAGGGCTATTTATTCAACAAGAATTGCACTCAACTATCTATAACACAAGTACCTATAGATCATGTTTCCTGGATTTTTTATACATACGTTTGAGAAAGGTTTACTGAATGTTGTATTCCTCCTTCCCATGTATCCCTATATGAAGCCTCAGGGCCTGGGCCCCCAGGTGGTACGCAGGCCACCTGCTAAGAGTGTGCTCCCCAGAGCAAGACCGCTTTCATAGCAGGGCCCCTGCACAAAGGACAAAAACACACCTTTCTTCTCCTGAGGCCCAACTTTCTGGGGCAAATCTACCTCCCACATATTTATGAAAAAAGAGGCCTTTCTTTTCCCATACCACTGCGCCCGGGCCTGGGACTATAGGACCAGCCTGGCGATCATTTGAGAAGGGTTGCTGCAGTTTTCAATCATCCTGTCCTCTTTTACTCGCTCTCTCTCTTGCTCATTCTCTCACACACAGACCCCCCCCCCCCCCCACACACACACACACACACACACACACATGCACACAGAGGACTCATTGACTTTGATGGCTACTGCATAATTATGGGAGTTTTATTAAAAGACTGGCATATTAGTCTCAAGCTGGTGTTGGGCTATCAGTAAACCAAGCCTTCTCCTGGGAGAGAGCAGAGACTGCCACAACAAAACAATATTTCAATTAGGCGGGCAGCCATCACCCTCGACAGCAGCCCAAAAGCCAGAAAGAAAAGAAGCTCTTAAGCAATATAGGGTGCACTGGCACGGGATATGTGATACAGATAGATAATACTACAGGATATTTGATCCAATGCCCCTGACGCTAACACTCTTTTGACATTACACAGTGGAAACTTCTCACAGAAAACAGCTCTCACTTTGTTGGTACTCTCTCTCCTTCTCTTGTCGCATTGGTGTAAATTAGTCAGCCAGCCAGCCAGCCAGCCAGCGCGCAACATATCCCAGCCGCTGTCAATCACCAGCCTATCATAGCCTTTGATGACAACGTCCTGTCACAGAAAGAACAGCAGCTGTCTCTTATGAGAAGTGCTCCCAGTCAATCTGTTAGCGGGCCAATCCAAGCTAACACAGGAGTCAGTTAGGAGGAGAGTGTGAAAGAGCTGGGAGGATTTAAAAAGCTCAGATGATCTTTCAACACTCTGCTCTGCCCTACACAAGTGCACACAAATGTGTGGTTTATTCATTTTTTGATAACAGTTTGATGTTAGTTTGTTTTACAGCTAATTGATGTCGTAATGACATACACCTTTCATCAAACTCTGCTTCACACGTAGGTTAGAACTAAAGATACTGCGTTCCCACCGAGAACACAATCTGGAGGTATTTTCTAAATTGTAAGAAACGAAACGACCTTAATATCCTAATGAAAGGAAGAGAGGATGTGCTGACTTCATTATCTATATTCCAACAAAAGACTGTCTGCCCTGTCAAAGGCATTAGGAGAGAACATGGTGATAGATATAGTAAGGAGTAGAGCCTCACCTGTGACGACGTAGCTCTGTGAGACGCTGGAGGCCAGGTCGGAGCTAGCGCTGGTCGACAGACTGGGCTTCACCTCATCCAGGCCTGCATTCAGTCCTGGCAGCGAATACTCGTTCGCCTGAAAACCCAAAACACAACTTTACGCACTGGCAATGGCGCGGACCGCAAACAAAACATCCCATTCAAACATCTACTGGTTAGAATAACTTTGTACACTGTTTACTGTACAGGCGAGTGTTTTATAAAAATGGAGGTCCGTTTTCAAGCCCTCGTTTCAGGGAACAAAGTGGATTTCCTTGAGATATTCCCATTTTGGACACACATCACTGGTTTAAACAACACAGACGGCGAGGTGAGGAAACAAGCAGATCCGAGGGAGCATCTGTAATCCTTTCACTGTGTCTCCTCCTGAATATTTCCCTACTTTCTGTGCCCCCCCCCCCCCCCATGCTTTAGTCAGGCCTAGGATGCATGCATGCATTAGGCTTGTCTAGGAGAGAGAGAGAGAGAGAGAGAGAGAGAGAGAGAGAGAGAGAGAGAGAGAGAGAGAGAGAGAATGAGAGATAGAGAGAGAGAGAGAGAGAGAGAGAGAGAGAGAGAGAGAATGAGAGAGAGAGAGAGAGAGAGAGAGAGAGAGAGAGGGGGAGTGGGAGAGAGAGAGGGATGAGAGAGGGATTGCAAGAGGAGTGAAAGGATGGGGTGTCAGCTGGTTCTTTGTGCTCCACTGCAGTCATCCCTGTGACCAGTGAAGGGAGGAGACATTCAGGGCTTTGTTACTGGGAAGACATGTGGCCCTGGTTTTAAAGGGGAGTAAAACCTCAAACCCACAACCCTTGTGTTTCGGCAACGCAATACAAAAATAAGAAAAATATGTCCAAAATATAAATATTTTGAGGTGTGACCTACTTGTGTTACTTTATATTAGATTCTGTATCTGTAAACTATTAAGGGGTTTCGCGTTTTCAGATCGCTTCACATATTCAGTTTAAGTCGAGCTGTAAATCATCCCATGGTCAGACATTGCTTCCTATTTAGTAATTAGGTCCTTTAATCTGGGGATAAAGCCCTTACTAGCAGATGTGGTGAATCCTATTTGTTAATGAGATGACACTTTTTGACCCTCTTTCTGTTGAAGTGTGTGTGTGTGTGTCTACGTGTGCGATTGTGTGTACTCGCACACGTTTCTGTTTGTGCCTCTGTGTGTCTGTTTGTGTCAGTGTGTGTGGTGCATCTGTTTTCCTCAATGGAGCAGGGGTCCCAGAGGGGTGAGCCGGTGACCCCAGTCTTGTCTGCCTCTATCCCAGATAAACTCAAATTGTCTGCTTACAACTGTTCCCTGGCACTAGCCTGGATGTTCCCCTGTATTCCGCTGGGCCTCCGCAGAACAAGAGCCATTTTGTCATGTAGATTGGTGATGGGCGGGGCAGGGCTGGGCCAGGCCGGGGCCAGGCTGTGTTGGGCTGGAGGAGGCGGCGGGAGGGAGGGAGAGAGGGGTGGAGGGAGGTCGGGCAGGCGGTGAGCACAGAGGGCCTGAATGGTTTGACCACATGGCTGCCAGAAGTGTGGGAGGGATGAGGCCTCTCCAAAATGGCTTTTTAATGCCCCGATGCAGACACCAGACAAGCCCCTAATAGCCTAATAGTCCAACCTTTTCACCAGTTTTTGAAAAGGAGGAGGAGGGGAGGTGTGAACGGAGGAAAAGAGAAGGTCCGATGAAAGAAGAAAAAACCAAAAAAACGGGGAGAAAGCAGTCTGATTAATATTACGTTAAATTAAAACTGATTTTTCTGGACCATTCCGACGCCGTTTTTCTCCCCTGCTCCTCCCCCCTCCCCCCCACCCCTGCCTTTTTAATACCCTCTCCTCCATTCTTTGTGATTGCAAGTCATTTCCAATTCGTTTTGGTATTGATCTCGCCATAGAAATCAGTTTGGTAATTAGCTGCATTAGGGCCTGTATGGCAGGCAGAGGGGGCTGTCCCACTGATTTATCGCCGTTGTAATTTGCCACGATCGCACAGAGATGAAAATGAACTCAATTAGGCCACTGCTAAGGCTGCCTGGGCACCGGCTTGGAGTTGGAAGGGGAAAAATTAATAGTCTCTTGCTGTTTAACAGTCTAATGAAAGTAAATAAAGGTTATCCGACATAATAGGCCCCATAGCTTAACGTGCGAAGTCCCTACATGCAGGCCTCTTTGTCTCGTTGTTAGTGAATGAGCTTGTCTGTGTGGATATGTGAAGCTAATCCATCCGTCGTAGGAGCTGTACCTCAGATTGGAAGATGTCACCACTGACCTGTTCGGGCTTGATGTGTTCCGAGGTGGGAAAGACGTCAGGGTAGGACGGACGCTCGAACACACGGTCCAGGGCCTCCAGCTGCTGCTGGGTGAAGGCGTCCGCTCGGAGGTGCTTCCTCAAGCTCTCCACGCTGCCCTGCGCGTCGCTGCCCGGGCCTGAGCCGTCTGAACCATCTGCAGAAGGACCAGGGGGAGAGAGAGAGAGAGAGAGAGAGAGAGAGAGAGAGAGAGAGAGAGAGAGAGAGAGAGAGAGAGAGAGAGAGAGAGAGAGAGAGAGAGAGAGAGAGAGAGAGAGAGAGAGAGAGAGAGAGAGAGAGAGAAAAAGAAAGAGAAAGAGAAAGAGAAAGAAAGAAGGTACATTAAGACACTGAAACAAAAACATGGTCCTCGTTTCTTTATGCAACTATCGTTAGCTGAACTGAAATGGGCAGGGGAACTGTGGACACTGAGGAAATACACGGAAGATAAATAGACAGAATAAGGAGAGGAATAATATGGAAAGGACGACAGAGAGGGGAGCTCGGGGGCCAGTTCTGGAGACAGCCAGGGCAAGAACAGAGAGAGGCAGCTCTCTTTTTCCCCCCCACCCAATGAACACCATCAGCGCGGTCATCAAGTGATAGGTCTATAGTAATTGATGGATTACCCTCAGCGCAAATATATACTTGTTTGGAAGGAGCATGTGAAGAGTAAGCGATTACAAACACAACCTCTCATCTCCCCTCACTCCCCCCCCCCCCCCCCCCTCCACACACACACCCCAGCCACATTGCCACCAGGAAATGGGAAGCGATTATTTAACTGTACTATTTCCTCCTGGCTGTAATACCCCTCTATGTCTCTCTCTCTCTCCCCTTCCCACTCCCCTCTTTCTCGCTCTCTCTTCTTTCTCAGTCTCTCTCTCGCCCTCTCTTTTTTTCTCTCCCCCTCTAACACTCTCTCTCTCCCCAATGGCCTGTCTTCAGCAAAACAGAATAAAGTGGGGAGGGCAGTCAGAGCTGAATGAGACTGGGGGGTGGGGGGGGTGGAGGACAAGTGTATGCATTTCCTCCTTCTCACTCTCCCCTCTATATAAACAAATGTGCCTCTCCTTCTCCCACTTCTCTGCTCTCTGACCCTATCAACCTGCCTCGGCAAGAACCCCCCCCCTCCCCGCATCCCCCCCTCTCCAAGCCCTCCTCACCCTCATTACGCTGTTAAAAAAGAAAAACTGCACAAGCGCCTTCTCAACCTTCAAACAACGTCCCGCGGACCCTTCCTTCACTGGTGTCTGCCACCCCCCATGCCATCCCCCACTCCCCCCCCCCCTCTCCCAACACACACACACACACACGCACACACACACACCCTTCCCCTCCGTCCCCCGCCGCCAGCCAGCGGACGAGGACTTTAGCTCCCGTACAAATCTGTCATTCTAAATTTGCGGCAGATTATGTTCTCTCCTGGGCGAGGCAGCCGTGATATATGATATGCAAGGCTGCTATTGATTGCCTGATCCGGCAGGGCAGAGGAGGGAGGCGAAATGAACTTGGAATGAACATCATGCCTCAGCTCATTGTGCGTATAATACTCTACTTAATCCCACATTTTTCTGTGCTATGGAATTCAATTGATCAATCATGTTTCACTGATGGTACCATTTCAGGGGCGTTATTGCCATTCTGCTCGCCTGCTTGACCTTTTTTCAATGGCTGAGACCAGAGGATGAACCTGACTCAGGGAGAGAAATATATCTATGGAGAAAACGGAATAGGGGACTGGAATTGAGTGTGAGGGGGGATGTATGGGGATGTGTGCGCAGGCACGAGCGTGTGCGTTCTTGCGCGAGCCCATCGACTGCATCCGTGCTTATGTTTGTGTAGCAATCTGTTTTTCCTCCCACAATGGGTTTGTTGTACGTGTTTTTTCCTAACGTCTACCGAACCTGACTGCATATTTTAGCACAGGCATTTCTCTTGGACTGCTCCCTTGGGGAGGAGGGGGGGGGGGAGGCTTTCACAACGTGGCGTGTAGCTGTATGAAACTCAATTGTTCTCTTTGGTACAGAACAAAATGGAGTCATTAATTACCTTCTATCAGCCAGCCTAAGAAAAAGCGGCAAGTGCAATCAATAGCACCCGTTTGTCATTCACTATGATGGGGTCATGGTTCTCATACTCAACACCCCCAACACAATGTGACCTTCTGCACTAAGGCCTTCTACAATGGCTAGCTACAAAGGACACTGCTACACTTTGTATTGTTACGCATACATACTGTAAATGAATGTATTGTGTGTAGAAATGTGTACGATTCAATTGTCCATCTCAGATACGTTTATGGCCAATGCAAGTTTTAAAACATGTTAGTTAAGGCTTGATTCTTTGTGTTCGTTGTGGTAACTGAAACATTCTGTGTGTGTGCCAGCTGACATTGTGCGTCCTCACATGACACTATCCAATGGCGTTTCCCACTGCTGAAGCTAGGGCTGGAAGATAGCACAGCTCCATCCCATCCAGATATCCAGAGCCATGAAAATAGACTCTCAATGGTCTTTGCATCTCCCACGCTCTCTCTCTCACATCCACACACACAAACACACACACGCACACACACACAGATAGACATATAGCGCATCCGCCCACACCCAGAAATACACACACACACTCTCATTCATCCATTCGTACACACTCACCAACACACACATATACTGTGCACACACATGAAAGATGCCTTTTTGGGATCTTTTGTAGTGCTAGTATAGAGACACAAAGTTCTACAGTCCAATTATTTTCTTTTCATCTCCCCTTTTTTCAGTACGAAAAAAGTCGGTGGTGAAAACGCGTTTTGAAAGGCAAATTAATTCCCTCTCTTGTTTAGTCTGTAAATCAGTGACATGAGACTCTCCGCACCTGAGTTTACGATTTACTTATTCATCCTTTTCTGATAGGTGACATGATGATCACATCTACAGTGAATCCCTTGTTGATGTTTTTTTAAATGCTGTTGAGTCTGATAAAAAAAAAACTACAACACACAAGCAAACTGGTATACCCAGAGGGTGAACACTCCTTCCCTGTAAGCTAGCTATATTTATGAAACCTCTGGAGCGGAAAGGAGAGAGGTGGGGGAGCTAGAGAGAAAAGATGGGGGGGGTAGGAGAGTGGGGGATAGAGGGAAAGAGATGCAGGCAGAGACTTTGGGGGGGGGGGGGGGGGTCGAGAGGAAAGAGGAGAGGAACCGGCAGCACTAGCAGGGCTGTTAATATTTCTCGTGATGTTGTGGCGTGTTTAAGAGCTTTATGAATTCGATTCAGTGTGCTGACTGTCGGCGTTCATAGTGACGGCTGTTTGGTCTCCCTTCCCCTCCTTCCCTGATAACATAACACTATCAGAGCATGTTGTTTGAGTGTATTCAAACAAGATTTGATTTTTGTACATTTTGTTTAAACACGTCAAAGACCATGCATTCCCCACCATAAAAACATTATGAATAAGACCAGTGAGACATAGTAATTATGTTCTCTTCTTCTCTCTCTGTCCTTTTCTCCAGCCCTGTCCCACCTCCAGGCCTGACTTGTCGTTTAGCATTGCCACCCTGTGTGACGAGTCCTTGTGGAAACGCAATTAACGCATCCCTCCTTTTTCTCTCTTTCTCCCTCCCTCTCAAGCCGGGTAATGCAGCGCTCCATTAATTCCCGGCATCAGTGCCCATAATTGACTTTTCTGCGACATGATTCCTCTTCATGTGAGTGAATTCGCTTTCCTTATATCATTTTTTTCTTCCTGACGGATACTCGCCGTATATCATTTACAACCGCACAGGTTGCGAGACAACATGTAGCTGAATGCAGAAGTGGCTTCAACATCTTAAAAAGAGAGAGAGAGAGAGGGAGGGAGGGAGGGAGGGAGGGAGGGAGGGAGGGAGGGAGGGAGGGAGGGAGAGAGAGAGAGAGAGAGAGAGAGAGAGAGAGAGAGAGAGAGAGAGAGAGAGAGAGAGAGCAGAGAGACTCTAGATATGAACCCTTTTGTGTCAGGCTCTGCTCTTGGTGTCTGGTCTGTGCGTTATGCTCTGTGGCTCCTCTCAGGCCTGGTCCTATACCTTCTCACCATCACCCCATCTTGGTCATTCCAGTGCTCACAATCCCATTTATTTCTATTTAGCTCTGGATGTGTGTATTTTCTAAAGTCATCTTCTATTGAGTCTTTGTCATGGACTAGCTTGACTGGCCAACCAGCGTGGGCCCAGGTAAAAATCCATACTCGAACAGATTTAAACTCTTTCAAGAAAACACAAGTGTGCTCGTCTATATACTGGACACTATTCAAAAGGCCCAATACAAAATTGGCAGAAGTATTCCCTTGAGGTGTCCACTAAGGTTAGTGTGACTTCTGCGGCTGTTTTCACTTGCTCACTTCAACACATTTTGAATAAAGATCCAGCCAGGCCATATTTTCTCTCCCAGCTCACACGCTCGTCAACTCCCTCTTCCACACATCCCACGCTTAGGGCAAATCGGGGACTTACGACCTTTGTTTTCGACATCTAATTTATCACCACTGGTCTCTATTGCCTGTCCTCCCTTGAGGAAAGTTGCTTCAGCCAGAGAAACACGCAGTCCGGTCACTTCAACCTGCCTCGCAATACAGGCAAGGTCAGAACCAACACATCCTGGATACTACAATACTGTTATGTTTACACTCTTAACTTACTAGTATCTCGATAATCTTGCCTAAGGTTTTTAGGGAAAACAACTTTGAAGACTTTTCAAACTTAAAACCTCAATCTAACTTGGCCTCTGTCCTTATCTGCCTCTTCTTTTCTGTGGAGGTATACCAGATGAGTGCAGTAAGGACCTATATTGCAGAGAGTAAAGTAACAGGTTAAATCCCTCCACTTTACTATTAATGCATTTGGCAAGAGTAGCATTCAATTTTACATAATGAGATACACAAATAAATCTTGGCTATGGGTTGTATTGAAAGTAGGGGGTATGGTGGTTTGGGGGCGGGGGGTGTGTGTGGGGGGTGTGGGGAAGGCATTGAGGCGCATTCTCACAGCACTGGCATAATTGGTATCGCTGCTTGCAGACATGCAAACCAATCTCTCCACAGATAGGGCTGAAGCTCTCTCCTTTTTCCCCCCTTAAGGCTATTTCTTTTGTCTTTTCGATAGCTTGCACATCCGAGATAGAGGGAGGGAGGGAGGGATGTTAATTTGTGAATTAATAGCTTTTCTCTGCAGAATTGCAAATTCTTTTAAATGTCACAATGTTCAGGGTACAGGGAGCCACCGAAGCCACTGGAGTAACAATCTAGACCTGCCACAAACACGCACACACACACACAAACACTACACACAGACACACTACACACACTGATTGCACAACTCCACCACCCTTTCTAGTCTCATTTCCGCTCTTGCCCCCTCCCGTTCAACCTTTTTACACTCTCTCTCTCTCTGTCTCTCTCTCTCTCTCTCTCTCTCTCTCTCTCTCTCTCTCTCTCTCTCTCTCTCTCTCACTCGTCCAGTGTAACATGCTACTTTTAATTTGCAATAACACATGACAAGGACAGATTAATGTCTCTTATGGCACCTGTGTCCCTGAAGCTCATCTTACGGGGACCTGGTGTACATAACGCGTGTCACACTACATTATCTCTGCAGACCTCCAGTAATGGGGACCTTTTTCGTCTTCCTCAAAGGGCAACGGCTGACTTCAACCACCAGACAGAGCCGGCCTCTCTTCCTCACAGGAACAGGCTTCACATGCCTGGAGACACAGGTGCAACGTACGAGACTCACATAGAGTCAAACATTCAAGTCAACTCACTGTTCCAATCCAAACACAATCCAAACACAACAGTGGCGGGAAAAACACGAACCTGAAACATTCTGTCATGGTACTTTAATGGCAGGTTTCACCCCCCATGTTATTTTTCCTCAAGAGTAACCGGTTAACAGATTAGGATGAGAGACTGCAGCTCTGTCATCATCTAATAAACGTCAGGCTTAACCAGCTCGGGTGGCCCTAGGCCTTTGTACAGTGTGTGTTGGTCTGAAACTGAGCCCTCGCTCAGTAGCTCTCCCTCCGTCTCCCAGATGACTTGGTGTGAAATAAAGACTACATGTTTAAATAACCCCACAGCCTTTTACACAACTGGCACTATCCCAAATAACCAATCAAGAGGTCTTCATCTGCTTCCTGACACCAGATACTGTATCAGACTATTAGAGCGGTCGAGGAAGGTGAAAATATCTTGCTAGACGAGGCCATACTCTGGAAAATCTTGTGTCACAGACAACAGACTGTGACTCGGGAGTGACGCTGCAGCAGGTAGCCTATGAAGCTGCGTGGAGAATGTCTGATTTGCGACAGTTAGCCCGGTTTGTTTCAGTTTGCGTCAAGAATCGTCATCAGGAAGTCACCGCTCAGCTGGCCCTGAAGTCCCCTCCCCAACCCCAGGCTGACAGACACAACACAATTAAGAGACATCTGTTGGATCAAAGCAAAAGAGAAGGTTTGCTAACTTGTTTTTTTTTCAACTTACAATGTCCTATTTTCCTCCCATCCAAGTGGTTGCCACTCCAGAGAACTATAGAGACGGAAACACAAAAGAAGCAAATGGCCCGCTTTGATGAATACTTTACGAGATCACAACCAACCAAATCCCCCCCCCCCCCCCTTCATCATCAGAGAGACACACATGATACACCAACACATACAGTAACATTGAAACCCACACGTTAAGCTCATGCATGTACACGCGCTCTGCCAATTCCCCCCACCCCCCACACACACACATGCACAACCACACACACACAGGGATCTCACCCCCTCAACCGGTCTGTTTGTACACCTGTTCAGGCCTCACCAGGGACATGTTAATTCATAGGCATTAAAAAGCCAATTGTTTGCAGAACCGATAATCTATTAGGCCTTAGGCGATGTATGTCCACTTCCTGGCTGTGTCTCAGAGTGAGGGATTCTGGATCAGACTGGATAGGCATTCACTTAATCTTGGAACCCATCTTGCTTTGTTTGCTTTGCCTGTATGTAAATTCTACAGTATCTTAAAAAGAATACTGAAAGTCTGTTTCCTGTTGTTCGCTAACCCTAATTTTAGTTTATCCTATGTTCTGTACATGAATAGAAAGCAATATGCGCAGATATGTAGAAAATGGATTACCAACGGATTAGAATATGTTTAGGAGCTGATTAGTGTTATCTACAGTAAATGGATTGCTTGGCTCATATTCCAGCTGCAAAGCCACAGACCTCCATATAAGATGTCCGTGTGTATTAAGGTTTTATGACAGCCACGTGTGATTTCTAGTGCATCATATAAAATTGAAATGCACTTCTATAGGCTGGTGGTAAAACCCAGAGTTATCTGCTCGCTGATTGAAACACAACACTCGCTGGCTTGCCCGATTGTACGACATAACAAGTCACAGGGGAGAGCAGACAGAAACACAGAAACACACATGGCTCCAGTGCTGTCATAAATGCCATGCTTCTTCACACACAGAAAAGTACAAGACGAGGCAGGGTGGGAAATGAAATTGGCGGAAACAAAAGGATCTGTCTTCTCTCTTACCGTCATCTCTTTTCCTCTTTTCGCTGTTGGAGCGAGGGATTCCCAAAATGCCGTTGATGGAGTAGGATCCCACGGGGTCGTTGGAAGCGCTGGTCACCGGGGGTGACGTTGTGTTGGGTACTGAGGAAGAAGACACAGGTCACGAGCATGCACATCTGAGTGTGTGTGTGTGCATGTGTGATGCGAATCCCCCCCCCCCTTCATCATCAGAGAGACACACATGATACACCAACACATACAGTAACATTGAAACCCACACGTGTATTTGTAGGTGTGACAAGAAAGTGTCCTACTGGTGTAAGGGTAAGGGGACGCAGCTTGCTAACTAGCTTGAATCTCTGTTTGTCTGCTGTCCACAACCAAGTCAGCTAAAGCAAAGCTTCACCTGGGATCATCCAGACATGTTCTACCTCAGACACAGAGTGTCACGGTGGTGCTCGCTCTCACCTATGGTGTGTCCAGGCGTGGAGAGCGGCGTCACCGATCCGTCAGGCGAGGGGTGGAACGGTTGCTGGACTTTGGTGCGGATAATCCTGCCAAAGTGAACAACAGACAGGGGTCAATCAATAGTCTACCGTTCTACCGAGCATGGAGATTCCACGGGAGCTCTCTGGCCCAGCGTGCTTTAACATAGCGCATCACATCCACTTATGCCGTTGCATGTGTACTGCTCTTGGCTCGTTTGGGGGGCCTTGTCTCCCTGTACTTGAGTTCTGTCACAAATAACCAATCTTGGAGCATTAGGTCCAATCTCTCTGCCGCTGAGCGAGAGTGAATGGGGGGTGCCCCCTGAGAGAGTGGATTCAATCTAGCTGGATTCTGGGGTTAGAAATATGATAAAGTCCCCATACTGTTAAGATGTGGTATGGGGGGGTGGGGGAAAGTCTTCATTGCACTTTGGACTGAATGATCTCGCAAACAAAGCATGAAATCACATCAATTCACCTCAATGATGGGCTTCACTGGCTCTACCTGGCCTTCTATAATAATCTTCCTCTCTTGCTCCTTGCTCCCTTTCTTTTTCTTTCCATCTGCCCCGGTTCTTTCACTCCCCTTTCCTCATCCTCTCTCCCCTTCGATCTTTATTCTTATTCTATCCCTTTCCCAATTTTTTTCTTACTAGCTCCCTCTTACTTCATCTCTTTCTCTATCAATCCCCCCACAATCCCCCCCTCTTTTTTCCACCTGGATTCTGGTTGTTCAGGTCAGTCAGTCAAACACATGGGCATCCTCTACTGTCGGTGTGGATCAGGCCCTATCGATTGGGGACTTGGGAATAAGTTGGGAACAAGTGGCACCCGAGAGGAGATGCAAATTGTAGACTATAAATTATATGTAACAGTAATGCAACAGTGTTTCATTGTAATAGCCTAAACAGACTGGAACATCTGATTTATTTGATTCTCTGTGGCACACACTGAGAAATGGCAGCTGGCGTGGTGATCTGAAACGCATGAGGCCGGTGCTGTAGCCGAGGAAGAGATGACATCTTTTTACCAACTCTAGGATCTTCAAGATCGATTCAGATCAATAAGTACAGATGTGGATTACTGGAACACACAATGCTACAGTAAGAAATGGCATTATGACTCATCAGTTGTGACACTGGTAATCAAACAGGACTTAATCAAACGCCACAGTACACGTTTACATTTGGACAAAGTACAAACGGTATAACAATTTATTTCAATACATATACCTATTTTGGGACCACACTCTAGATTACACTCTGGATTTTGAGACCACACTTTGGTTGAACTAAAGAAAATCTTATACTCCCTCACATACAGTACATTTAGATATTGGCCCTGGTGTGTTCAGTGGATCTGTTTGGAATTGGGCAGGTAAGGGTTAGTAGCCTCGAGGGGTAAAATGTGCATCAGACTCTTTTTCATTCTCCTCACTATCTCAAGTGTCCTCTATACGCTTCCCTTCAGGCAGGGCCACAAAGGCTGGCAGCCTACTCCAGAAAACACACATCAATATTTTATTTGAATTTTTTACATCCCACCACTACAGTTATCCGACCCTATGACTCTAGGGAGCCTCATAAATTCAAGGACTTTATTTCGAATCCATGTTCTTGATATTGAATAAGCAATCTGGATGGGCAAATTAACGACTTTAGTGTATGGATGTTGTTGGAAAAAAAATCCCCAAAGAAATATTAAAATGAGGATCAATACGATTGAAAGCCGCTTAGGACCTCATAGGTTGGTTGTGTGTCCACAAGGCATGTGGAGGTTGAAAACTCCTTTCTGTGGCTACAGCACAAAGTGCAACCCAGTCTCTGTGTAATCTTTAATAATTCATGCGGGAAAAATGTGTTTAAAGCTAGGACATCCTCTTTTGTCAACAGAGCAGAGGTCAACTCCTTAACCACAGAGGCCAGACTTTTTTCTTCTTTCTCTTTCTCTTTCTCTCTCTCAGATTCTCTCTCTCATTCTCTCTCTCTCTCTCTCTCTCTCTGGCTGTCTTTCCTGTCCACCCCTCTCTGTCTCCTTCTAATTTTCTTCGAATTTGTTTGAAATTTCATGCAATTTAACAAAAGAAATATCCCTATGAGAGCCATTTTTGTGCCACACTTTTGCCTGTGTGGCATTAAATGCATACCGATGTTGAATGATAGGGGATTCAACAGATCAGAGTTTGTAAAACAAGATAATTCCAGGGGTTAAGTAAGTAAACAGACTATAAACAAGTTAACAAATTATTCAGATATTTACACAAAATCTCTTTCCTAATTTATTGTAAACGCCCTAATACTTAATTAACAATGTCCATTTGTAAGGTGACTATGGCTCATTACAAAACCCTCTCTATCAATCTAGTATATTCTAACCTATGTGAAACACTGTACATGGTCTACAGAAAATGTGAATAACTAATTCATCTATTTATTTATTTGACCATATTTGAAAATATTGTATGTTTGACTTTTACACATGCCCATGCATTTTTTTTATGAAATTATAAGAATGACTTGTGTTTACAATAAACCTAAGTCTTGGTTATTAATTAAACAAAACCTAATACAAAATATTGGAATCCAAAAAGGTTAGTATCTTTGCCAACCTATCACACTTAAATGACCAACCCAAGATGTGTCTCACCATTTGATCAGTACTCCATTTAGCCAAATACTGTATGTCATGAGCAGGGAGTCTTCTGATCTCTCTGCAGCTCATTAAAATGTAATGCTGATGGCCAGCTCTATGGAACAGTGCCTCCTAACCAAAGTTCATTACAAGCGCTTGAAGGTATAATGCTTTTTCACCTTGCGCACATCCGCTGGGGGTTTCCACCGTCCACCATAAAGACGCTTTGTCTAGCCTTGTCCCATTTAATGTGAAAGGTGAAGGTGTAGAATGACTGTTCCGATTTAGTGAAACAGTCCTTTTGATTAATTTAGTTAAAAAGAGTTCCAGTCCAAAAATTAAATAATAAAAGTGTAAAATCAAAAATGACGTAGGCCATATTTACAACATAAATTCCATGTCATTTGTCTAATTTATGATTATATATTAGACAACAACCACTACTAATAATAATAATCATATGTCTGCTAATAACACACAATTAAACCATATCAGCCGAACAATCTAACATAGTTAGATTACGGTTTTAGAATATCTTATTCAATTAATTAATTATTATAGATATAAAAGGAATATAATTGTATTTCTTAGAATGGCATATTCATATGCAATTTCAAAAATACGTTTCTTATATTCTATGTTGAACAATTTATTTCCTTTTTTCCTTTACTAGTGAATGTGGTGTGGTTACTGCGAGTCCCCTGCGGCCTCTATTTGAAAACAGAGCGATTGCTTGGTAATAAAGAACGTGCAGACTCTGTCGCAGTGTGGTCCGCTTATCGAACGACTTCGTTGGGTATTTCCCTCTGCCGCTGGATCTGGTTACGCGCTATTGATCGGTTTTTATCGAGACAGATGTGATTTTTGCGGTCTCAACCTTAGTTCCCCTGCTGACTGCAGGAGAGGTAACGGGATTGAATTGCACTTGTGAGACCACCCTAGATGGTCCAACCTGAAAGGACCCTGTATGATGGTAAAATGTGGATCTGTTCTGCAAATTCAGTCGACTGCAGGAATCCAGTTTTTTACTCTAAGCCTCCACATTAGTTCTATTTCAAGGTTATCCCAGGCTATTACGCATGAGGCCATTTAATCGACAAGGCATTCTCTGACTTCAGTTCCACACAGTGGACACTGGCTTGAAGAAAAACAAAGCGTAAAACCGCCGCCACAATGCAGGTTCGTTTGAACAGGCTCGAGGTTCATAAATGTTACAAAGACTTTAGGGATTTGTGAAATACCTGTTGATGGATGATACGCTGGGGACTGTGTCATTGTCGCAGACAGCTTCAGCCAGGAGTCGGTCTCGAATCTCCCAGGCGAACATAGTAGGATTCTGTCGCTTGTAGTCTGCAATTTTATCCACTACTTTTGGAGTTGCGACCTTTGGTTTGGAGCCTCCAATAACTCCAGGTTTAATACTGCCGGTCTCATAGTACCTGTAAAAACAGGACAGAAGGTCAGAAATCGAATTAATTATCTTTCAGGCTATCTATATAGAAATCATGTGAGATCCAATATGATGCAAGCTTTACATTATTTTCATGTGATTTAAAAAGTCGATAAACGTCAACCATATTTATTTTTTTCACATCCCAGCCATTTTTGTTACGATGTTGGACCTGCTTAATTGGACAGTTGAGCAGATTTTGTACAAATTGCCAAAGGTTTGGCTAATACAAATAATCCAAAACCTCTCCAAATCAATTAGAATCAATGGGCCAATATTACAACATGAGAACCAGCACGTTGAAAACGAAGAAAATGTCACTTATAAAGAAGATCCAGTTCAGTTAAGAGGTTGAGACTATTCTATAACCTGAAGTCGCATGCACAAAACAACATACATGCCACCATATTGTCCTAAAATAGGTGTTATGTTGGTGACAAACATTCCAAGTTCAATAAATAAAATACCTCTTAAAATCCATCTGATGGCTGAAAAAATATTCAAGACATTACCTCTTAACATCTTTTGTTCTCAGAAAAAAATATTTTTTCGGATAGCCTACTACATGAAACCTTATGACCCGATATGATGTGAAAATGGGTTATCGATAAGAATCCTCGTCACATAATTTCTGTATTAAGGCAAAAATACCTATTACTGACTATGGCTAAAATAAAGCTGGTAACGCATATGGCAGAAGATTTATGCTTGACACGTAGGCTCTGGTGAGTCTGTTTCCCTTACCTGCCGAGAATTTTGCTGACGCAGCCGTGACTGACCCGTAGTTGTCGGGAGATGTCACAAGGCCTGACCCCTTGGTGCGCCAGCTCGACAATTCTCTGCCTCACGACATCAGGTAGGGGTCTGCCGTTCACAAACACCCCGCCTAGCTGGTTCACACCCCCATGCCCTATATGGGATACAACAACACACACAGGGAAACATAACATTACATACATACAGAAGACATGCAGCTTTAGAAAATGGACAGCAATTACAAAGGCACGCTCGGACCACAATTCAGTGTTCTGCAAAATTTTGTTTGAACAGGCAAAACACACGCACACACGCTTGCACACACACACATTTGAGAAAAAAACATATTTATTCTCAGGTCACATGGCACGTGAACAGACTGTAAGCTTTGGACCTCAAATTTAGCCGGTTGTAAAGCGGCAATCTAGCCTAAAGCATAGGCTACATTTAGCCTATGATATAGTTAAGACTAATAAAATGCCTTCATTTGTATTGTGTACAGTCTTTGCCAACTTCTTTTAACAGCCTTCGGTTTTCGGTTTTCTTAGTTCATAGGGCCATTTTATTATAAGGGCCAGTCACTGTAGGCTATTAATATGTAGGCTAGGCTATTTTTATGATTAACCTATATTTTATATTGTAATGGTGGGCTATTAATAATGGTTCTTGTAGTAGGCCTATCGTTTAGTTGTAGTGGTGACAGAAGTCACCATCGTCCTCCTACTGTTATTAATTATCCTAATATAGGTAATGCGTTATTTTATAAATTGTTATTATCAAGCTATCACTGAAAGGTAGAGTTGTATGGCAACTGAAAGTGTTTCATATAAGCTACGTCAGAGTTAACTATAGCTGCATTTTTAGAGAAGGTTATAGGCTAGTGGTATACCTTTCATAATTTTTTATAATAATAATAATAAATATCTAAAACGATAGGCTATTTTCTATTTTAGTTCTGATAGTAAAATCTGATGGATTTCTACACATAGAAATATTTTCCAATAGCAACCGTTCAGAAGCCTAGGCTATAGGCTAACACATGTCGCCGATATTACCTTTCACGCTGTGTAATTTTCCTTGCACAATTACTGTAAATAATTAAAAAGAGCTTTGATAACTCATATTACAAACGTGGATAGTGCTAATGATGAAGAATTAATAATTTACATTTGGCACTGCTCTAGCCTACTATAAAACTGTGAAATGAAAATAACAAACAAAAGCTCAGGCAAGTTAACGTCTTTTAACGATTTGAAAAAGCTCCATAAGTTATAGTAGCTTACTGTTACTAAATAAAGACATATAGCATTTCCTACATTGCGGTCTTTCTCCATGAAGGCATTTATTTACTACAATTCACAGGACTAATCCTATAACATATTTCTAAGTTGGGCTATTACTTAGCAAACCAAAGGTAGACCTATTGTTTATTTCAACGGTAATAAAAGCTTTATATTCAAATGTATTTCCGGCCTGGGAAAAGTGTTATTAGGATATTACTTCTCTAAAACACTACTCGCCCAAGTCCGGTTTCCATTATAACCGCTGACTGAAAGGCAATAAAGTTGCACCACATCCATTTCAGAATGCAGAAAGCAATTGAACTTTAACGTAAAATAGGCCTATGCAGGTATTAGGAAAGCATAAGCTATTGCCTCCGTAACAATTTTAACATTTAGATTTTTACTCCATACGCTCACATTTAGGCATATTACATAGGCTATTTGTTCACGTCAATTCAACTTTGAGGGGAATCGAGTTGTAGCCTATAGCTACATTTTCTTATTTTACTGTGGTCATTTTCCATGTGGTGTCTGGACACAAGCTAGGCTATATTTATAAAAGCAAAAAGACAGACAGCGCATAGTCTATCGGTGCTATATAGGCTATTGCATATTTAGCGTAGGCTATAGCCACATAATTCAGTAGCCTATTTTATATGAATTTTGAATCGCAAGAGCGTCGTAGGCCTATGTGAGACAGTTCAAGTTTCAAGTAGCCTAATTAATATGGTAATCCGAAAAGATTGTCTGTAGGAAACTCATTCTCTACTCACGGTGCATCGCCGAGAAGGGGTCTGCCTTGCAGTGAATATCCATGGGATAGCAAAGAAAAGAAAGGTAATCGACTGAAGTCGCCGTTTCGCCTTGGGGATGCAGTTTTAACTGCGTTAAAGAAATATTGCTTATTGGTTCAAAATAGTAGTATAAGTCCGTAGCCAGTAGCCTATTTCGAAAAAGAACTTCTTGAAAAAACGGCAAAGTTTTCCTCTTGCTAAACTCCGTTGGGTGAATACCAAGGGTTGTCAGGTGCAGAGCATGACCCTCGCTTGTTCCAGACGCACCAATTGTAACATTCGCTAAAAACCTGTCTCACTTTAGATGTCGTTAAACGGCATTATGGAGAAATCAAGAGCCGTAGTCAACGGAGTCTCCAACGGTCCAGTCTCGAAACTGCGGTAGAATATCCCTCTTCTTATCGGTGGCGGGGACAGGCGGGTCTCGAGTTTAATCAGACGGGGACGGTAATGACAGGGGCAACATAGACACGCCGAAAGAGGCTTTCAGTCCCCCTCTCATCTAGAATGGGCTGCGCCTAAACGAAGCTTTTGGCTGAGAATGAATCCCCTCTCCTTGCGTGTCTGTTTCTAAAAGCTACAGTCCTACCGATCCACCCTCCTTTCCCTCCTTTCCCTCCTCCCCCATCCCTCCATCCTACAGATCCCCTAGCATAGAGATGGATGACTTGTCAGACAAAGGCAATAGATTCCAACACTTTGTGATTCGCCAACGCAAAAAGTAGAGCCCAAATGAGGAGGTCCCTGCATCCGACAGTTCGGAAGAAAAGAAAGAAGAAATAGGAAATAATGAGACTTTCGGGTGAAGAATCAAGGAAAGCATAGGCAGTTGAATGAAAAGAGTCTAACCCAGAAGCAGATTGTCTTTATTTTCCAAACAGTGTATTGTTGAAAGTTTGAACATCCACTCTGTCAAAGCGACCCTATACCCAGAAGTGGCCTTATGTTGTAATCTAGGCCTTGATTACATATTTAAGGTATTCATATGATCAACCTTAATAGCGCGTGGAATCACATGTAGACTACATACATTACGTTATTATTAAAGCGTGGGTTAATTCAAAACTATTAAGTATGATGCCATGTTATTTAGAGGCAATTGCCTACACCAAGGCCTACTGACACAATGTTCAACATTTTAAACACAAACTCTACAGATCTGCAACCCCAAATTGTGGCCATCCTCTTCTTTGATAGCAAGGCCTACTTCAGCTACTTCACAGGCCACGTTATCTGGATGTGTTTACAGAAGGATGGGAATGGCGCTTTTGTTCAACAAGCTGTTTGCTCCATTACTCTGTAGATGGCGCTCTTAAGTTTTCTAAGCTGTTTAGACCGACACTTACCGATAGTTTTGGAGTGGGCTTCATAGGTTGAGTGTTAGACTACTGTTACTGGGTATACTGTAGCCGATGTTAAAGAACTACTTATAACATTCAGATATCAGCCAAACCAATTAAAAGTTTAGCTTACAAATCTGTAGATTTTCAATTAAGAATGTTTTCTTCTTTCATCGTTTTACGGTCTTCATGTCTCCTCCACATCAGGACTTGGTGTTAGGATATTGTAGCCACAAACAAGACAAATTTAAATTCGAATGGTTTATCCCCAGACTGCTAACATGGTTAGACCTTTTAAAATGTTAGCTTACAATTCTGAAAATTCAGATTTTTGTTTTGTTTAAGGCTGCCTTTTACATCTGGAAAAGCCCGAAAACAGGCTTCAAAACACTTAAACCTGTTCTCTTCTAGTTTCTAACAAGCAAGCAAAACAGCAATAGGGTTTCTTTTTAATCTTATGTTCTAAAAAGATACGTGGAGGTGTCTCATTGAAGTCCTGGGCAATCAGAGAGACTCAAATCTAAATGGCTGTAGAGAAGCTATCAACAATAACATTAAACAAAATGTAGGTAAATTTAGACTGCATTTGACAAATAATAAATTACTCTGCCTTAATAAGTAGGCCCTACTTAGTATTTTTAGTTATTACTTTCTGACATCATTTTGATTTTGGAATGTCGTGATAGGTATTGTTTCAATCAACCAATAACCCCTATATTATTATGGTAATCTAATATCCTGTATAATAACCATTGATGTATCATTATTGTTATGTTATAATTGTTTATTTTTAATAGGCACAGTAACAGTATGAACATTATTGTTGTTATTTCTGTGATGAGAATAATATTATTTTTTACCCTCCTTCCCACCATTATCAAACAAGAAAATGCCAGTTGGCAAAGATCACAGAAGAGACCCTATTATTTAGACATGGAAGCTTTGTGGATGTCGGAGTTTGGAATGGAATAGGAGGCCGTGTTGTGTTCTGCCCTCTGGACAAGTTTGAGGACGATTCCTCTTTTTGTTTCAGCTTTTTGGAGGGAGCTTCTGGTACAATATGTAGCACCATGGGCTGTAATTTCACACATCGCTGCGCTGTTGCCCTAAAGCTGCTGCTATTTCCCCACAACGGCCTGATTTGCCCCCGTACCCTTTGCACCGCTATGGCGACGTCCCCGTGTCGAGGAGTAGCAAAACAAATGTCGTGATAATTAAGAAACTGCAAGTGTCTACTAACTAGTGATCCTTCAACACAATGCTTTTTTCATATTTGCCTGATATTTGGTTTGGTATTACCATTGTCTAGAAGATGCACATAGCCCAACTCTGAAATTTAATTAGCGCTTTTCTGGGTGGTTAATTAGGGCATTTCTATTGAAAGGCTTCGTAATATAGTCATTTCCTGTAATTGATGGACGGTGCAAGAGTAAAAAGATAATTTCAAAATCATAAAAAACAATATGTGAAAATGACAATTTCACCATGTCCAAAACACACATTTCAGACAAAATGATCTTGTTCGTTCTGAGATGCTAATGAGCTGCAAGAACACTGCGAGTGAGGTCCGAAGAAAGGAGTGTGAGAATGAGTCGTGGAGGCTCAGCGAGCGGCTACAGCAAGGCGTGCTCTCCATCACGCACGCCGGGGACTGCAGAAACCAAGCTTTACGACATGTGCTGTCACACTCTGAAAATCATGCCCTGAAAAGTTTGCTGTTGAGAAGTGTGTTGAATTTGGGATGAGGGTGATGGAAATACGTTTCCTCCGTTTTTTAATCTTGTGGTTTCGGTTCTCTTTTTTATGTTACGATCTCCACGTCACCAATCGATATTGCTGTTTTTTGTTCTTCTGCGTAGGCTATCCTGCTACACCTCAGTTTGGAACTGGCTTCTCAAGGTGTAAGTTAAATTCTACTGTAGGCTGCATAGACACGCTGTATTATTTTATTCTGTTGGCTTTCAATGCTTTTTCAGCTTTGAAATCAAGTAATGAGGACCTGAACGTTTGAAATAGCATAAGAGAATATTGTAAAATTGTGAAATACAAGACATTTATAAAATATCCATCAGGTTCGGTGCTATGCGGACACTTAGCCTAATAACAACATAATCTTCTAGCCTATATCTTTTAACATTTTACTTTTGTATTGTTTGTGATACAAACAATAAAGTCAATGTTGGTCAATGGTCAATAAAGTCAATGTTTTGACTTTTCAAGTGTGTTGTGAATATTAATATTTATCAAAATAGTGCAATTATGTTCACAATGACTCCTATTTTGACTGTCACTGTTCTTTTTTTTTATTACTATAGTCTATTTTGATAGACGTGTGAAATCCATTTGTTTACATGTGCTTCCACCTTATTGACCCCATAGAGGGCACAGGTCCAGTTACAAAACAAAAAGTCATGCATTGTCTGACAAAGAACCTGGTCAATGCATACTGCACATACTGTGAATAATACCTTGAACCAACAATCACCTTTTCCCCTGGCGTTTTCAAAAGTATCTACATTATTTCAGGGAATCACCAGCAATATTCCATGATATGCTCTCATGACACCGTCAGATGCCAAACGACGGGATATCAGCTGCGTCCTTAGATTGCTTATTCATGTGCTTTATAACGGGAGCAGATGGACTATCAATTTAACTCTCTCCCCGACACAGTCAGAGATTGATTTTGTACTTGCTTTTAATTTTGCCATAATTAATTAGATCATTACAAGGCTTTTCCATTGATCTTCCCATTTAGACCCAAAATCGAGAAGTGAATTATAACGTGATCTATGTATTCAATTAAGGCGTCTATTGCTAAGATGTTTGACGATGATACTGCTAACAATGCTCAACATCGGCTACTAAAAATGTGTAGGCTGCCGTAGTTCTCAAATAGCCAACTAGAAACAATGATTCACGGTGAAGTCCATTGACCCAATAATAGGCCTCGCGGCACAGTTGCATACACCTGTAACCTTTGCATCATATTTCCGCACATCGGCTAATATTCAACACTCGAAGAACTCGAAGAAACAAAGAACATTTTATAGTTTGGTTCATAGGACTACAAGTTAACCCAACGCAGAACCTCACCTCACCTAACCAGCAAACAAACATTGACACTATTTGTGAGCGGCAGAGGGCACGCTGGGGAGGGGTCAGGAGCACAGAGAAATCCTTACCTGATCGACCAAGGCTGTGAGGCATGGCTTTCCCCTGTCTAATGGTCCGTCTCCACGATGCAGCCCAATAGATCTGTCCGGCCTCCTGCGCTCCCTCCTCGGCTGGGCGTAGTGCCTCTCCCCGCTGGTTGTCAGAATCTTTGACCGATCATCCAAAACTAAACGGTTTAGACGACAACAAAAAAGGAAGCAATCTTGCTCCACTGAGCTAGGAATTGATAAAAGAGAAAATAGAAATCAAGGTACATAAAGCGTTTCAGATGTCTCATATAAAGAATGAATAAAACTTGCCCATCGGAGGTAAAATAGCACATTTAGTATGGAGATGGGCTAAGATACAGTCGCATGGGGACGCTAGAATTTGGCAGTCATGAAACAGGTGGATATACGCACTTTGCAGATTACACATCACAGCCTGTAAAATACTGGTACGTATATATTGAGATTTTTACGCAAAACCTATATGCTCTAAAGTTGACTCAGATTTGGATGGAAGTTTGCGGTGAAAATGTGTAGTTAGCATAATCCAGTTTTCAGTGTTTGCACTCCTTTGAACTTTAAGTCTCACAATGGCTAAGGTTTGTTCAATTCCAAAAAAGCATATTTAGTATACATATTAAGTCCTGACAATAATATTGAAGAGTTCAGATCAAAAGTGAGCAATCTTGGAATATGGAAGCCTGAGAATGCTGTTATTGAAAGTGTTGGCCTGTGTGCTAAGTACATTTGTATTGAAACTTTCTTCATATTAAATTACCACAGTTCAGCAGGCGCATAAGCATAAGATAAAGTAGTCCTGGCCTAAATGTGTGTTACCAGAACATATTGACTCTCTCTCTCTCTCTCTCTCTCTCTCTCTCTCTCTCTCTCTCTCTCTCTCTCTCTCTCTCTCTCTCTCTCTCTCTCTCTAACTCTCTCTCTCTAACTCTCTCTCTTTCTCTCTCTCTGTCTCTCTAACTCTCTCTCTTTCTCTCTCTCTGTCTCTCGCTCGCTTGCTCGCTCGCTCTCACTATCTTTTTCTCATTCTTGGACACAAGTACGCAGACATACGTACTCACGCACGCGTGGGCACACACAGCCGCTTACACACGCACGTATCCATGCACAGTGCACACATACACAGGCTTACAGTAATCAAAACCACAAAAAAATAAAATAAATTGTAAACATTCGTTTGCATATCATATGAAACGTTTCTAATTCTGACTGATGGACATAACCGTTGCATAAGTAAGAAGTTAGATATAGACACATAGGAAATCATCTCAAATGAATGCATTAATTACATGTATTTTATTTTAGACTTACTCTATGCTCACAAAGTCGTGCATATTATTTATGATTTGATTACGCAAACCAGAAATAATATAAAATGTTAACAATAACACATGATCTTAGATTAATTGTTAGAAATATTAAACACGGTGCAAGTTTTAGCAGACACCCTACCACCTCAAAATTATTCCGTTCCTCCACTTGATTGAGGCTGTGCTAGACCAATGAACAATGTTGGTTAAAATAAGAAAGTTTCCTCAGCAAAACATACCCACATGCGCACACCCGCGGTTAGATGGAAACTTTGTGATTAACAGTGCGAGGGAATACAAAGAAAAAGTAAGGAGGATTGTAAAACTTACTTACTGGAACATTAACAGATGAGTAACCAGTAAAAATGCAATATTACAATATTCACACGAACGACAGAGCGTGCTAAAGCTATAAAATTAAACAATAAAACATTATAGCTTCTATATCGGCTATTTAACAAACATTTTGTATGATAGGCCTACCACAGTGTAATGCTTGAGGACCTAAAACGGCAATAAGAATGCCACTGGACCAGGAAGCAAGCTAAGTAATAGAAATACAAATTTTCTGTAACCTGTAGGCCTAAATGTAAAACTACACAAAAAGAATGATGATGTGTCCTTAATATATGTAGGCAACTCCAAGATGGGTCTAAACTACAGTGCTAGTAAATCGATGCAGCGGATCCATTTATAGGCGTTCAAGAAACTGAAGTGCATTATTAAAAGTAAGAAAAGCTCATTCTATCTTAACCAATTGATTGATATTCTAATACTGTCAGAAATGTCTTAATTTAGTTATTTAAAACGGTCTGTAAATACTTGTTAGGCTATTAAATATTTACAATCTAAGTTAAAATGTATTCCTGATGTCTGATTTCACAAATCGAATATTACATTTAGAGAACATGTACTTAATTTTTAGCTTCGACCAACAGCTCTATAGCTCGCTCTATCGGTCGGTTGGTTGGTTGATTGGTCGGTCCACAAAAACGTGGATACATGCGCGGGCGTGGTCGTCGCAACTATTGCGAATTCGTGATATAAAAATGTAATACTTTTTTGTCATGTCATGTCATCATCTACCGCTTGTCCGGGGGTCGGGTCACGGGGGCAGCAACCTAAGCAGGGAGGCCCTGACTTCCCTCTCCCCGGCCACTTCCACCAGCTCTTCCTGGGGGACCCCGAGGCGTTACCAGGCCAGCCGAGAGACATAGTCCTTCCAGCGGGTCCTGGGTCTTCCCCGGGGATTCTTCCCAGTGGGACGTGCCCAGAACACCTCACCAGGGAGGTGTCCAGGAGGCATCCTAATCAGATGCCCGAGCCACCTCAGCTGACTCTTCTCGACGCAACTTTTTTGTTTTTTTGTAATGAATTTTTATAAATAATAAGGGGACTTTCAGTTTCAGAAGTTTCAGTGCACATAAATCAGTGTGGTCCATTTCAAATTATCTTCTCATTAGGCCTGCTTGGGTACCACTGGAGTCCTTTGGAAGCACAAATTGGAATTTTTGGAGGGGGGAGAGATTATTATGGTAGTCCTGCTCATCTACAGGGGTGAGGGCAATGGGGCTGAGGTGGGTCTTTTAGAATGGTCACCAATGTCTCTGGTCCTGTGAATTAGAGAGAGTAGAAAAAATGTGTGGTACTGCAGTTTTGTCACCCCCCCCCCCCCCCTCCCCTTGTCTGTTAAAAATAGTGTCCCACTTTTTTCTTCAGTTTTAAGCATTAAATAAGCCTCCCTCCTTCACCCTTTCTTCCACACTCTCCCTTTTCCCTGACCTCCTCCCCACCTTTCCATTGCTTCTCTCTCCTCCCCCTCCTTGCCCATGTAGGCCCCCAGGAGCACTATGCATGTGGAGTGCCCATCATTCATCATCTTTCCCAATGTGGACGTGTTCGCCTCTGTCCTCCTGCTATTTAAAAGTCACCGGTAAAGCTTCACAGCCTGACCATTTCTCCATGAAATCTAGAGGAAATGTATTTCTGGGTGCTACAGGAGTCCCACGTTCTCAAATCTGAACACATTTATAGTCTATCCTGGAAATTGCACCATAGAAGATGTTGACCAAAAAGAAATTCACAAATTAAGAAAACATTGAAAGAAGATGTTTCCCGTCTGAAATCTGGATAGCTTGGTGGAAATCTGGGCTGCGCGACAGCCAGTATTATCATCACCAGCTCATGCCAGCTTTTCATATTTAAAGCCAGCGAGGGTTTAATTACCAAATGATGACAGTGTCATATGGTGCCATGATGGCACAGAATGAGTGTGTGTGTGTGCGTGTGCAAAGATGAGTGTATATACGAAGGAGTGTATGTGGGTGTATTTGTGTGTGTGTGTGTGTGTATGTATACATGTGTGTGTACATGTGTGTGTGGGTTGATGGGAGGCTTGAATGACAGTGGGGAGCTCAAGGGCCCATACAGGAAACTGCAAGGGGGAAAAAAGAACAGAGACAGTAAAACATCTGTAATTTCTGATTCACTGGTGTTCAATGGTTGCTCATGGATTAAAGATTAAAATCCATTGTCTGACAGATGGAGAGGAGAGAGAGGGGGACCGAGGGAGAGAGAAAATAAAAGAGAGAGAATGAGAGGAAACTCATGAGAAGCCTATTTACATTTGTATATGCGGCGCAGTTTGGCTGATCACAACTGAAAAATAAGCTGTCTGTTTGACTCACCCAGGGCAATACTGGTGTTGAATCCAGCTTCGGTTATTAGAATTGCTATGTCTATTCATACATTTAACAATAACAGCTCATAGAAGTGGCTGTCATTGCAACCTCGTGTCATGGCAAGTTGTGAGCAGCTCTGAGTGTGGTTTGAGTGCCTGCTCCTTATTGTTTTATCAAGCCTGCCGTGTGATTATGTGTTTGTTCCAATAAACAATGGCCATAGAAACCAAGTGGAGGATATTTGCTTACCGTACACAAGAGAAACCTCCCTCCAAACTTTAGGCCACAGATTCTCTGTGAAAAGAAAATATCAACTCAGAGGTTTAGCCAACCTGCCTGACATCAAGCAACCTGAGAAAGGTATTGTGGAATTATTTTGGCAATCAAAATGTTGAAGAGATGACTATAAGACTCAACATATCTGGTAAAAGAGTGTCTCAGTTAGTCAGTGGGGGTCTGCATGGAGTGAGTTGTGTGTGTTGAGGTGGGTGAGGGGTAATAGTCTGTTCAGTGGAGCAAGGCAGACCACCTGAGAGTTGTTTTTGGGCACTGCTGAGTTTATGTGTGTGTGTGTGTGTGTGTATATGTGTGTGTGTCATATGACACCGGCCATCTGAAGGAAGTGCATTTTTCCCTCTCCAGACTGCATGAAAGGGACCTGAGAACCCTGATGAATTAAAGCCTCTCTTCAATAAAACATCAGAGTCTTTCAGTCGCACACGCTTGAGATGCCCCAGTAATTGACTTTTGGACTTTAGGATTTACATGAACCCCTTCAAAAGCAGCTTACCTGTGCAGCGATGCCCCTTGAGTCGCTTTCCAGTCCCTGCTGCAGTGGGATTTCCATAAACATGTCATGTTTAAGATGTACTGTATGTTAATTTGTAGGTAAAAATCGACAACCCAAATTACATTTGTACTAAACTGACTTTGGATTTTAGTCAACATTTAGATAATGACAGAATATCGGCCGTTTGTGTGTCTTATGTGGTCAGACAAAATGTTATTCTGATATGGTCTTCATATCAGGCCTAAAAAGGATTGGTGTACACATACATATTTATATATATTTCTATTTATTTATTTATTTATTTATTTATATAGAAGCAGTGCCACTCGACAGTGGGACAGAGAGAGAGCAGGTCTGGGATTGGCTGGAACGGCCTGAACAACATTCCCACATGTTGTCCGAGCCAGACTGCGTTAGCATCAGATGTGACATCACAAAGCCAGAAGAAATTAGCACCCCTAATCATCTGCCAGGCCAAACATTATTCTTCATGATCACAGTCTGCCATGGCTGCCCAGGAACCCCTGGTGATGCATCCCTGCTGGTGGCCAGGCGAGCCAGAACCCAGGGAAGGCCTGGGTGTGTGGCGCGGTAGGGAAGCAACAGAGTAAAACGGTTCCCCCCTCAAAGTAGATAGAAAGTTACTGTAAAGCCGTTAAAACATCTTTCATTTTCTATTCATTCCATAAAAGGTGTAAAAGAATATGTTTTTCCCAGCTCCGGTGGCAGAATTTGAAAGTGCACCGCAACAGCATACGGCATAAGTCTCTGCTGAGAATGATGGCCCCAGACAAAGTTGCGATTTTGCAGCTTTGCTGCTTGTCTCACGTGCACCATAATAAACTCTTTAACAAGATGGGAAAGTGAGAGTGAAGGAAGATCTATGGGAGGAGCGGAGGAGCTTGGCAGATTTAATTAATTACTGCATATTAAAATGTTTGTTTACAGAAGTGAGCAGCTACAAGAGGTCCGATGTTAATTAATTTAAGGCGTTCTCCCTCCCCCCTCTGCAATGTGTCGTCAGCCGCAGAGCTCGTCCCTTTGGCAGGAGAGACGTCGACTGATTGGATATCCATCAATTGCTCTGAGGTGTGTAGGAAACAAGAGATGCATGGTGCACAAATTAGGCTCAATGTTAACATGATTGCATATTAGGATTTCTAATTAGTATGCAGAGAATAACATACAGGAGCAGAGGACTGGGGAACGAGTGCTGAATGGCCATCAACAGTATAGGGTTTATGGGCAAACTGTATTCTCATCTAAGTGAACTTTGGTTGCTGTCAAAGTAAACCTAATAGTCTATTTACTGTGGACAGATGGAGTTGTTTGTGAGAGTCGGACTGCCGGACAAGGTGTTGGTGTTGTTGAGTCTCTGGAGGTTCCCCTTTTGGACAATGATGTATCTGGTTTCCCCTTCGAGGTCAGCTGGACTGAGTCCAGAACATCACCTGCAATCAACAGAGTGGATAAAGCAGACCCAACTGAACGCATGCTAGGGCAAAGAGTCCACTTAGGAACCCACTGTGGGAGAAAAGGGCTGCATGGCCCATTGCTCCGCTAAAACCTGAGCCAGGTTGGACCCCAGACACTGCAGGGGTGGAGGTTGTGTGTGTGTGTGGGTGGGAGGAGGGGGGGGGTGTGGAGGTGTGTGTGTGTGCGTGGGAGGGGGGGGTGGAGGTGTGTGTGCGTGGGAGGGAGGGAGGGAGGGGGGGAGTGGAGGGGCTGAGATCTGTTGTGAGACAGGACACAGACAGATGGTCTCAAACTAAAGGAAATATGAATGACATTCAGGTATTGCAACAAGGGGGTATTGCCGATGACACAGAGGTTTAGGCTGTACTCTGTGGGTTTGAACATCAGATGGGCACTACGTGTGAGGTAAAGAGGGAGATATAAAGAGGCGGCAGGGAGGAAAAGGGAGAGAGCGAGAGAAAGATGTTTATTGAATGTGCTGGTAGGGATGCCTGTAATTATTTCGCTTCACAGGATCATTATTGGTCATGTTCACATCTGACAGTGGCTAAAAACCTCTTGTCTATTTGAGAAATACAAGTGTAACGTTCCACTGTGGCAATTTAACATGCATTTTCCTCCCACAGACCTCGTACCTCTGCTCTCCATCGTCAGGCTGGAGTTCTAAACATGAGTCTACACAACGTACATCACCAGGGCGTACTGGTGACAACAACACCTCACACATTCTTCAGCTCAAGCCAACTTTAATTGTGAGTAAACTGTGCATCACATGCAAAAAACGTACCAGTATTGATAACACCTGCATGTATTCCACATAACAGCTAATTATATAGTATGTTAAAGTATCGACCTAAAGGGTTTTTCTCTGTTAGACTCTTGGGAACAAACTATCACAGTAAATAAGACATACTTTGTGTGACTAAAAGTGTATAGACACAGATACAATTAATGAGAAAGTAACAAGGTTAAGTGTTGCAGTGAAAGTTGGTTCTTGTGTTCAATATTTATGTAAATATCTTAAAGAAATCTCCAATTCAGCAGCTGCGTCCCCTTGTGTCAAATCACCCCAGTCCACAGTACCATCATTCTCTCATGCAATTGTCTTTCAAAAAAGGGTGACAAGGAAAACTTGAGCCATTTATCCAGTGCACATTCACTTTGCTTCTGCCCAAACAACCATGCTGTATTCTTTGATTTCTTACTCTAAGGTGGCGACAAAGGCGAGTGCGTTCCTTCAATCAGCGCCACAGCGTGCCACAGTGCAGACCTGTTCATGAGAAGACTCAGGGGCGCAGGACACAGAGGGAGAGGAGGCAGCAGATGCTCCACGGTGTGTGTGTGTGTGTGTCTGTGTGTGCATGTGTGTGTGTCTGTGTGTCTACTGTAAGTGGGGTTTGAAGAATTGGCACAGTCATCTGAGCAGCGCTCCGCATCTCTCACAAACAAATGAAGGCCCAGGGCCTCAAAGTGAGATTGATATCTCTCTCTGAACTTCACAGCGAATATTGTGAATATGGAGAGGGGTGCTGCGCTCCCTGGGGAGCCCAGGGATGCTTTTCACCCTCTCCTCCCTACCTCCACACCCTGGACAGGAGACAAAATGGCCCCCCGGTACATCTTTCAAGTTCATCAATATTCACTCATTCATCGTGAGGTCTGGCAGCTCAAATCCCAACTCATACAAGCGGGATGGATGGCCCTGAAATCCACTTTGTCGCTGTGGTGGAGGATGTCTGGAATTGAGTTTGGAATTAAAATAGAACAATCCCCAATTTCTATGTACTGGGGGCAGAGCCATACATTTCACTTAGCGACTGAAAACTTTTCAATTTGAGCTGCAGGTCCTCAGCAGAAGCCAACCATTTAAAATAGGTCAGGGATGGATGTATCTAGGCTATATCACTCAATGGGTGAAACAAAGGAAGTCTGAAACAATATCCACAAAAGCTTCATTCACATAGAAACAGTTTGGGTAGACTTAAATAAACATAAAAATGCCCCTTTACACCCTCCTGTCTTACCTTCTAACCCAGAATGTTTTAAATAATATCCACACACATTCTTTTCTATGTGCAAAGGCATGTGAGACATCTAATTGTCAAATATGTTACCAGTATTATGAGCCATGACAGTGGTCCTCATCAGCTGACTCAGTGACCTGCTCCTGCATGGGTCACAAACAAGTCTGACAGGGAAGCAGTTGACCAACCGAGTATGTCTCTATTCATTTCCGATGTACCTGACCAAATGTGCCACAATCAATACAATACACTGATGTGTTTTTAATTGTCCTCAATGGAGGCTGACAAGTTGGATGCACAAAGCTGCACTAGTGTGTTTTGTTTTTGAGTAAAATAATTCCTCAGCAACGTTTTTTTTTAAAGGCTCTCAATGCATCAACCAAGTTGTCTGCTATAAATGCCCTTTTGACAGCACTTTGCTTGTGTCTTGCTTTGGATTAAATTCCCGTCAAAAATAACCAATATTTAGATTGAAGTTTGTTCTTTCTGTGTGTACATATTTATGAAAGTGCCTGTCTGTGCATGTAAGCAGACGTGCTGTTGCGTGTGACTGAAATGAATCCCTTTTAAACCCTCCAGACAAAGCCACTTCATAATGATCTCCCTTGAAAGGTAAATCAATTATATAACAGTGACAAAAAAGAACCGTTTTGTCATAAAATGGTAATTAGTTTGGGTCCTGACCTCCCCTCTTGGCGTCTCGACTCCTCCAGCTGAGGACTGGGGCATGTCCAGAGTCCCCACTTAACGACACACAGGCGTTACACACTGGCTGAGCATTGTGGGGCCTTTGTCTTCATTCAGGAAGAGATGAAGTTCTTGCCGGCGCGTTTATCAATCATGGAGGAACTCCAGCTGTTCCGCAGGCTTTGGCCTGGCTTTAACAGCCGGCCTTACAAATTGTCTCTGAATAGCGACAAATGGAGTAGCCTTGCCACACACACACACACACATGCACACGTGCACACTCATACACGCACACACACACAAGCACACGCACACTCATACATGTACGCAAGCACTTTCCAACACCATATTTAAACATACAAACACTGCCTAAAGAACATGCACTGAAAAGGAGTGAGCTATATACAGACCCAAAACCTATTTACAGCCACACACACAAAAACACCACCTTCTGTTGTGGCTGACAAATGTATTTATGTTGCCTATTCATGGCCGACCCTACCTTCTGCTCCTGCCTATTACAAGAGAGGGGATTTGCTTCATAAGAACTAGAAATGTCAACCAGTGCCAGTGTCTGATAGTGCCACTGTAGCCAAATTAATTCAGTCCAATAATTGGAAGGAATCTACATTACTCTACCTTTACTTGTAGGGATATGAGGTAACTGAGAGCTGTCTTACATCTGTTATTCCTATTTATCAAGTTAAGAAAACTACTGCTCCTCTTGTTAAAGTGCAGGTAAAGTTGAGCCAACACACAAATTACAGTCACAAGGAATTATAAATGTCATGTTGGCATGGGAAAACTGTACAGTTCTTCTTTAAAAAACAGTTTGAACCGGTAGATAATTGAGATCGATGAAAAGATTGAATTAGGTGTCCTCCACGATCAACCGCTGATTGCTTTGTTACCCTATTACTCCACTGAGGGAAAATGATCTCCACTGACATACTTTTTCATCATATTCTGTACATCCACAAGATAAAGAGAGAAAGGTAGTGCAGGGAGGTAGAGGGGCAGGGGGAGACAATGTATGTGTGTGTGTGTGTGTGTGTGTGTGTGTGCGAAAGAGAGAGAGAGAGATCAAGAAAGAGAGAATGTGTTTGTGAGTATGTGTGTGCGTGTATGTGTGTGTAACAAATTGATCGTTTGGTGGCCAGATCAGTCATAGTCATCCAGGGCAGATGAATGAATGTCTATGATGCCACTGCAGGTTCAGTCAGAAAGAACCTGCGAGAGAAGACGAGAAATTGGTTTGGACCCTTGGGAAGAGAATCAGCATGAGGGACAGGGAAGTGTTTCACTATTGTTTCGAGGAAGGTTAATGGGGTGGTTGGGAGATTGAATGCCATATTAGAATTAAGGCTTTTCAATTCATGCTTAAAGTTACTTTACGTGTGGAAAAGAATACTGAGCAGATCACTTTTTTAAGCATAAAGAAACTGTAACATACTTTGATTTTGATGTGAATTGTCCCTAGTAATTGGAACCCAACGTCCTCCTACTATAGTTCCTGTAGTATCTACAGCATAAGACACTCGCCAGCCATCCAGTTAGCTCAAGGAAGACACCAGACCTTTCATCAGTAATTACGGTTTTTCTCTTCTTTGACCAATTTTAAAGTGGCAAGTTGAAATTTTAATGGACAATATGGAAGTTGGTATTCCATCATAATCACCTCATTGCTCTTAAAATGTAATATGAAAACAAAATATCCAAGCAAAACATTCTCTCTGTAACTAAACAATGTAGGGGCTCAGTCAATTGTACTGTGGTAATGAGTCATATGACGACTCATGGGGTTTTCTCTTAAGTATCCAAGCAAATGTCTGCGCTTTGATGACCTATTAACCATTATGAGGACTCCCCGCTGTCTGCAGTAAGGTTTATAATGCTCATACCAATATGTCTCTGTGAGAAAAACAACAGACTGAATAAAGCTAGTTTGCATAAACTGAATGGCAAGTTTTTATTCATTTAATGAGAATCAGTCATTTAGCATGGAACACTTTTCATATTTATCGTTCAGTTGAGCAATGATGATATTAAGATAATTTGAGTTCGAAGTTAGAAGCAAAACCCTAAACTTTGAGGCCTTACACATCTCTTCCTAATCCTGCTGAAAACACTTTGCCACAGAAAGTTGATCAAGTTAGGAAAGTTCTGCTTCTCAAAAAATGCTGACATTATGAGGAATTATTTATGTTGAATTTCGCTTCATGACAAATTTATAATATTTTAAACATGGTCATTTTCTGGCTTGTGAGTCAAGTACAAGCAGCTAATTACATGAGGATCTGAGCAAAAATAACTACTCATCAAGGATAATGGATGAGAAATGTTGTAGATTAATGGCACTGTTTATCTTTTTAAAATTTCTATCTTGCTCTGGTGATGGCTGTGCTCCCCAAGGAAAATATTCATAAAATGAAATTGAAGTCGTAACTTAATAGGTTATTAAAATTTTTGAGTGCATATCACTTCTCCTTTTCGTGGCGCTGTAAATTTAAATTGAAGTTTGTGGTGTACCAAGTCACTGGCAGGAGTTTTTTTAATGGCGGCACAATAGAGGAGGAACATGCATCTCTGTCAGTGGGGTATTTGCTATTCTAATTTTATGGCAGGCCAGATTATCAGGAAGGAATGTCAGTGTGTGCAGCGCAGGCAGACTGCTGACAACAGCTCAGCCTTCAGCCATGTGTTTCCATTAGAGAGGCCGGGGCGTCCAGGGGTTCGGTCCCTCTCTATTATTTTCCATTTCTGTCTTTTATCTTGATTTAAAAACAGAGACTCGCTGCATATTCCTCTCCTGTCATTCCTCCTCTCCCACTTCCCCAGCTATTCTATCCCCCCACCCCACGGACCCCCCGCACCACGCTGTCGCTGTGTTTCACAGAAGGGGGTCTCTGTGGAGCGAGAGAGGTTGGGATAGAATGGTGGGGGGGAGGTGGGGAGGGTGTGCTGTGTCTGGTTGGAAAGGGTGTATGACAGAGGCAGGGGGATGGATGGGGAAGGGGATGGAGGTGGATGAATTGAAAGAAAAGGGAGAAGAAGGATGGAGACAGAAGGGTCCATCACCTCAGCTGGAGTATGTGGGAGCAAGAGGGAGGGTGGGGGAGGGCGGGGCGGGGCGGGAAAAAAGGTGGGGTATTTAGTTCCTCAAGGTCAGGGGGCACATTTATTTATTTCACTCAAAGTTACGATGAAATTTTACGGAGTACTTTGCCGCCATGATGAGAGGGATCAGTGGCCATAAATTTGTCTTGCCATTTGGTCGCTAGTGATGAACCATTTATTATCAAGCCCTCAAGGACACGGCATTGTATTTGTATGGCAGCGCTAGTCTATGTAATGATATCCATTTCATGGTGCCATATAACCCAAATGAGAAAATTAGGAATAAAACTGCAATGCAGTAGACCCACCTTTATTCAAAAGCATCTAATATAATATGTACAGTAAATGTCACATGGTATTTGTGATGCCCTTGTCCTAGTTTTACAGTGCCAATTATAAAGTTGATGTTGTCTTTTCTTTTCAGAGTACCGAGGCCCAACGTGGGTGGATATGCCAGCTGAGAGAAGACAGAGAGCTTTGATCTTGATCTAAAAATCACATTTTAAATAACAATACTGTCCATATTGCACACATATCCACATGCACAGACAGACACACTACCTTTACAAAAGTGTATGTGGTGTCAGTTCATAATATATGCAAAGGTTGCTTTGCTCACGTGAACTTATGTGTTTCATCTCATAGATTGGGCACCTAAAGAGGACATCATGAAATAACGTTCTATTGATTGGCCATTTGAAGATCCTCTTGTTGCCTTGGGAGTATGTTAATGAGGCCCTACTCCCCACAGCCTAGTGGTATCCCCAGGGTCCTTCTGGCTATTCCTCAGAGGGCTGTCATGGGGAGTTCATTAATGGTCAATTACTACTAGCTGATGAGGGTCATTGTGTTACAACACAGTAAAAACATGGCATCTGTCTCTCCTCCTTTGAAAACACCTCCTACGAGACAAGTCAAGGACTCTCTGGAGTTGTAACATGGCTACAAACCATTGGACTAAATGACTGTTTCTGAAATCGCCAAAGGATGCTTTTACAATGAGACTATTTGTGAGAAAAAGAAAAAAAAGAGCAATAACCATTAGTCTAGGGGTCTCTAGTTGTTCTTAGAAATTAATAGCATTTTGTCCCTCCTTTCAAAACACTCAAATCATTTATTTCTTGTTTTAGCCCTCCAAGGATTTTTTCTCTCTCTCCTTTTTCGATTTCTACTTAGAGATTCGGCAAGCTGAAAACCTTAAAGTAGAACATATTGGAGCGCTCAGACAATCCTGACCTGTTTATGCGAGGAGTGTTGATAGGCTGTCAGGCCCCAAGCGGGAAGACCCCTGAATGAGGCGAGGCATCCTCCCCACTGGCGGGGGGATATCTGTGGATAATAAAAGGAATAAATCAGACAATAGGGCAGAATATTTCATTTGTTATCCATATTCCTTATGGGCAGATATGATACAGAAATGTAAAAACAGCAATTTCGCATCAGTCCCTGCTGGGAATGTGCCACTGCAGAAACGTTGTTTTTTTATGTACTAAGACAAAGTGGGTCTTTACCAGCACACGGTCTGTGGCATGAATCTGACATGAAACCTACATTACTTGTTTTAATGCTGTCGGATCCTGACAAAATGTGCTCTGGCTATTTCTACTATACAGAATGTCTGTCTGGCTGTCTGTCTGTCTGGCTGCCTGTCTCTCTGTCTCTCTGTCTCTCTCTTATGCTCTCTCTTTGTCTCTGTCTTTCCCACTCTTTCTCCCTCATTCTCCATGTCCAATTATGGATATTGTTCCGACTTTGGAGTCGACGTGTGAACTTTTTTCTCATAATGAACTTTACGATACACTGGTGGTGAAAGGCCCCTGTCTACTACACCTGTTCTGTGGTCTCACCGGTGGGTAGGATCTGTAACCAGTAATCTTGAGAAGTGACAACCAGGCTGTATCAGTGTTTCAGGACCTCCAAAATCATAAGCGCAAACAAAAAGAAAGTGTGGAAGATCCAGCTGGCATTCTTCCAGTAAAGTTCCTCCTCCTGTCTGGAATGTTCCTCTGAATGCCACCCTGGCCTGATTAAAAAACGTTTTTGATTTACACTTGGAGTCCTACATTTGACCCCCGAAATGCATTTGAAATCTTAGAGCTTTTTTTAAAGGCCATTAAAAATTGTCACAAGCACGGAATATCAGAATGGTGAGTATGGAGCCTTATGAGTCCAGATGTTGGAAGGTTTTTCAAAAAGTGATTTGAAAAACAAAAAGTCAATTATCACACATTACATTCAATGGTGGACTTAGGGTGGATGCTTTCATGGCAAGGCTTTCTTGTGCTAATCAAGTAATGTGCAGATTATTATTATTATTTGTATTTTTTTTCTCATCTTTTGATGTTGCTGTTCAGGGTCAAAATCTCCCTAGATGTGACAACTGCAGGGCAGAGCAGTGACAGTACCAATGCCAAATGGTGAGCTATGTGAGACAGGCTCCTGTGCCAAGTTGAAGGCCTATTTGGTGGGTCCTGATAGTGCCCACTCAGCACTCGGGGATAGAGGCTGGTGGTTGCCTGCTCCATCTGTCAGTAGGGCCTTTAGAGCTGGGGAACATGGGGGTGGCAGGGGCTGAAAGCAGGGCAATCAGGTTCAGTCTGTGTTCCCTCCTCCATTATCAGTTTTGCCCTGACAACCCATCGACTTCTCACTTTCACCCCGGCGCTAGAGACAGACGGGGCCCTCTGAGGCCGAGGCGCGGGAAGGAGATGACAGACATGAAAATGAGCTGTGTCTCTCTCTCTCTTTCTCTCGCTCTCCTTGTCTCTCTCTCTTTCTCTCACTTGCTCAGGTCCTCTCTCTCTCTCTCTTTCTTTCTTTCTTTCTCTATCTCCTTCCATCTCTTTTTCTCTCGGTTAATAGAAAAAAATGTGGTGTCATATTTTATTGTCATAGGTTGGCTCGGGCATACTGACATTGAAGTATACCACCCTGTATCACATTCCTGAGTAAAAAGAACCAAGACTAAATGAAAAAAATGAGTAGTGATGACATTTTGTTTTATGAAAATATTTCCTCTTTTGTACTGGAAAGTTGACCTTGTTGACTATTTCCCGAGTCAGCCTCCCTAATTCTGCCCCTAGTTAGAAACCCATTAAAATCACTCATCTAGTTTCCTCTAATACTTCTCTAAAGACGCAAGCATCATCAGTGATGATGGTTGGTCTACAGAGAGTGACTGCGGAGGGGTCTGTACCAGAATGGGCAGAGTGCTGGGACACTGACTGCTCTCCTGATCATTGATGACAGTCATTCAGCGAAAAGGCCTCTGGTGATGTGTGGCCCTTCTGAGCTCCCGTAGCCCCACCACACCATACCCCGGGGTCCCACAAATATCAGCGTTGTAATTTCACGCCTGTGATTATTATCGCGAGCTGCGAGCGGGGATCCTCCACCCATCCTCTTCACTCCTCCCCAGCTGAGCTGCTGTTTTAACAGCTTCTCCCCACCTCCTGGATGCACACACACACGCAGACATACACACGCATGCACATACATCCAAACACACATCTACACACACGCACACACACACTTGCAGAAACACTTCCACAGACACTCACACACACTTGCACCAACACACGCGCTTGCAAAAAAGCACGCCCACACACACACACATACACAAGCACACATACACACACACCCACACACACTTTAATCTTTATTTTTTAATGTCTGCCCTCCATGGGCCCGTCGTAGGCTTCCTCATTTCTTCTTCTCCCATTTTCTGTTAATTCACCACCATCTGCCCCAGCATCTGTTTGAGGAGCCTGAAAAAAGAGTCTGCCACAAACTCTCGCTTTTTCTCCCTCTTGTTCTTTGCTCCTGGTCTTCTGTCTTTTTACCCCCCCCCCCTCTCACACTCTGCTCCATTTACATGCCGGCAGCATCCTCTTTAGTCTTTGTCTGGGTCCCTACTCCACCCCCTTTTAAGCTGATCCTGATTTAACATATTCTTAAAAAAACTTAAAAATATTTCTCTCTGTTCCTTTAACTCTCTCTGCCTCTGTCTCTGATTCCTCGGTCTGACTCTGTGTTCAGAGATGAGACAGAGAGAGGACAGGGTCACATCCTTTTCATGTCCAACTGCTTAGTTAATATCCAGAGTCAACAAAAGAGCACAAAAGATAGTAAAAGTGCAATTGTATTTCTTGGACAATGAGGCAAACAGGCTTTCATCACAAACAGAACCAGGAGAAGACAACCCCCCCACCTCTGGCCCTCATCCCCCAACCCCTACCCAAATACAAACCATAACCCCCTCCAACTCTCCACTCCTTCCTCGGCACCTCAAACCCCCGTGCTTTCTTGTCTTCTGTCTTCCGCCACCCGCCTGCTTTCCTCACCGTCTCTACCCTTTGAGGTTTACCGACAATGGGGCGGCCCACTGCCCAGCCACCCTCAGCCCCAGGATCCAGCCTCTCTAGGGAGATTACAAACATTCTTCTGCATGGTTGGGGTTGCTGAGGAGAGATGTAAAACCTCTATGGCTGGCTATTTAATATGGAAAGGGAGGAGTAGCCATTATTGCTTTCATTGAATGCTAACATTTAATTCATAGAGTTTTTTTTTTTTTACATTGAGAAATGTTTGCGTGTCAACATTTCCTCAGCCCAACTCTTGTTTTTATCTTTAGCATTTTTCACACACAGGCAAACACACACATGCAAACACAAGCACACACACACCAACACTCCCCTCAGCGTTTCAGATTGTATTGTGTTCACACGCTGGAGTGACATAGAGCCTGTCATAATCTCCAGCCCATTGGGACCAGCAGCGTTGGTTTAGCAGACTTTACAAAGTGCCCAAGCCTCTCTGCTCAGGCCTCAGGCCCAGCCACAGGCCACAGGGTATTAGAGTCATCTAATTAAATACTGGTCTGGCAGGCCGTCTTCTACACTCACCCCCAGGGCCTGCATGGACTGGCCAGCTTTCTGTCATATGCTGTAACATATGGGGAAGCTTTTATAGTCAATCTGAATAGGCACAGTGGCCTCTGACATCACTATCAGACAGGAGGTATGTTTCTGTTTTTGAAGCACCACGGTTAGTCATTTATCCACGACCATATTGTTGAACCAAACTGTTGTTGAAAACAAGCACTGCACATGTAAATGTACTGAAATGATTATTATATCTTTATTTTCGTAAACCTTTTCTCTGCTGAAGTGAAGCTTCCCGTTTTCACTCACTTTCATCCCATTGCCTTTCAGGTACCCCCACTGCCCTCTGTCTCCGTGGGGAGCACTTGGCTGATAAGTTGTCACATTAAGTGTTAACTTCCAGGCGATAGCTGGGCGTCTATACGCTCTCTTTATGGCCAGGACCTCTAATAGCTGTCTTGAGGCAGTGCCTGAGGCAATCAAGTCACAAGTAAACAGAGGCTGACACATTCATTTACTCAAATCGTCTCAACACAATTCACAACTCTCCCTTGGAGATTATTGCCATCACAACGATTATTCTAAATGTCAAAGATACATGCCCTGAGGTCATAAACAAATGAACATTAAAAATCTATTACCAAGAAATTTTAAGATATATGTGGGTTTCTCTTTGCTTTACAAGCAAAATGCTTGTGTTTGGTAGAGCTAAACTTCAGACCGTGCATGCTTCTTTTTCAAATTGAAACTAACCAGTTGGGGACAATTTTCTAATGGTGAGTTATAAAAAACAAAAATTGAAATACATGAAAATATTTAGTGACGTGTATCTGGTTAATTAAAAACAGAGCAAGCAACATTTTTGCATATCTGTGTTTAAAAAAAGGGTACACAAACTTTATATTGGGCACAAGATGCCTTGGTCTGCCCAAACAGATGCACTGAATTACGAAAATGCACACATTTAAACCCAACATTCCTTACAGCAGAATATGTGAGTGTTGTGTTAGACATAGAGGTGACAAAGTTTGTCCACTAAGGCTTTTGTTTGTGTTTCATTTCCTTGTTTCCTTTTGTGGTGAGCGACTTAGTCTCAAGGGGTGGCCTCTGATTCGCTGTCACAGAAAGCTGTTCTACATGACCTCTCACAACCCCACCTCACCTCTCAACGGACCTCCAATATCCCTCAGCCAAGCCCAGAGATGAAGATATTTCACCCTCAGCACGGGGAAGCATCTTTTTTTTTTTTTCTATCAAAAAGACATACTATTTTGAGAGATGTTATGTGCTGTGTGTCCCTTTTCTGTTTTAGTTTATTTAAATGTTTTACCTATAATAGTTGTTATGGTAATATAGTTTATGTTGTTATTAATAAATACATGGACTGATTAATACATTAATATTTTGGGGGGCGATAAATCATGCCCAGTATTCTGTGTGCTGAGTCACGGCCACATTTGATTATACTTTGTGGTAATCGGTCACCCTTGCGCAAACCAAGAGCAGCCCTCAATTTGGCTGCCTGTGAGGGTCTGTCCAGTTAAGATATATAAGGCTAATATAAAGATAGGGCTTGCAGTATCAATCTATTCCATGTGATTGCCCCTCATGATGGGCACAAAACCCATCCTGTGATAACTGCATCCTGATCCAGCTTTCTATTGCATGTGTTTGTTACCTTTGGCCCAGTAGCAATAAATCCAATCTAGTCTGCTGGATGGGGACCACTGACCACTGTGAACTGGTCAAGGAGAGTGGCCACAGTTCATTTCACATTAGTCCAACCCCCCCCCCCACTAACTTCTGATTACAGAGAGATTAAACTTTCCCTCCAAGCATCTCCTCCTGCCCAACCACATACAAATGAATTCACAGATTTAAAATATCTCAAAAAGATTCACCAATATGGAACGATAACTCTCTCTCTCTTTCTCTTTCTCTTTCTCTCTCTCTCTCTCTGTCTGTCTGTCTGTCTGTCTGTCTGTCTCTCTGTGTATATATATGTGACAGGTGGGAGGGGGATAAACCAGGGAGCCATTTGGTTCACCTGGTTCTGTCACATGACCACCTTAATTTCAATTAAATGCAGGTAGATGGCATACCACAGTTAGTGTTGTTTTCAATCAGAGCTGGCTGGCGGTGATAAATTGGAAGCGGTGTCCTGTGCTAGAAACGCATGGTTCCCATCTGAAATCGGACCTCAGCACAGACGTAAAGGGATCATTAGTAGCCACTGTTTTTCCCACCGTAGAATTTCAACTAGTTAAAACATTCGCTGTTCCCCAGCCTAATGCCTATTACAAGACAGCAGTTCAGGGCTTGCAGTTTGCCGTTGAGTGCCTTTGTTATGTAAACCACCTCCAAGTTTTGTGTGTCATTTATTTTATTGGACGGGCGTTATTCTGTCCTTTTGTTTCTTTGCAGTGAGAGTGCCCCTCTTGTGTTTGGATTGATTTAATTATATTAGTTTGATTTGACTTTATGTAACAGGCAACGTAATAAGATCGCAGCCTTGGTGCAGCTTGTTGTGCTAGTGGCTCGAGGGAACACCAACTGTACCATAAATAAAGTGCATTATTTTTGTACGCCGCCTCCTCCCCTTTTCATTTAATTGAACACACCTTCGTGATAACTACTGTTCTAGCTTACCGCTGGCTCTTGGTGAAGAGCCAGTAGGGTGTAGGTTACATATATATATATATATATATATATATATATATATATATATATATATATATATATATATATATATATGTGGAAAATGTTATCAGGTTTACATCATTGACAACAAGTAAGACAGAGCTGTAAGATTCTGTACCAACTGGAATGGCCAGTTTGTACTCGTAAATCCACAAAGTTTATTTTTGACCAAGTGAATTTATGTGGTACCAGAATACATTATAGTTTTTTTTTTACATATGTGTGTCTATGATGCTGGTTTTGTAAATGGTGGTACTGGTAATACATTACATATTACAGGACTCTCATCGACATTGTAAGTGACATGTGAGTCATTCTCACCTATCATCACTTTCCCCATGGGAATTCCAAATGGATCCCAGATGGCAGTTAAGTAGGGATAGCAGTTCAATAAGATACTCAATCAATTATTCTGATTTAAGTATTAATATGAAAAACGAATTAGCAAAGGTATTCAACAGTACCTTGCTTATATTAAAAATGACAGTAAGCGACATCAATCATAATTCCACTTCAAAACAAAAAAAGTTTGGCAGTCCTTTCCAAAGTGACACGTGCACAGTGACGTGCATCATTTTCCCCTGAGCAAGTCTGTGTCCCAAGTTTGAGCCTAAAGAGCCTCCTCCATGCAGTATCCAGTACACCTCGTAATGGCAAGCAATGAGCGAGTCATTGTCCCGCATTAGCATGTTATGGTACAGGGAGTTAAGTGGCCCAATTTCAGCCATGCACTGCATCTATCTGATGGCATTGCCACTGATGGGTGTAGGTGTTAGAAGGGTGATTGCTGCCATCATAAAGGATGATAAGGGTATCTGTTTCATGGGGTCATATACTGTAGTACCATGGCACGCTGTTTGGCATGGTAAGAGAAGGCCTGTCACAGAGAGCTTTCATAGAGTGTCTCTGTCTCGTCATTTTTGCCATTAAACATTGTCCATCTAGGAGCTTGCTGTTTTAGCAGTTCCAAACAGTTTTTTTTTTACATTGAAATACACCAGTTAACAACTCAAAAACAGCTTCAATCAATGAGTCTTTTGGATATTTTCAGTATAGACTCTACCAATTTCCATTGTCGTCAGAGTTTGTCGTGGTATCCAGGTTTCTGCTAACATCATTACTCCTTCCCTTTAATTAAAATGCTGTTGGTATAAATGAAATATCCAGCAGTTGCCGTGACAGTGATGTATTCAACATTTATTATCCTCTTTGATTTTGACTTACTAATTAATCAAAATTATTTATGAAGGATATCAAGAAAAAAAAACTTCTAATGAACAAACTGCAAATCATGGCATACCCAATCAAAAACTAAATTGATTGTAATCCTATGTTTCATAAGATTTAAGGTTCAAAAAGTACAATTTAAGAATTTGCAGAGTATATAAAAGTAGTCTACATTTCTGATTTCATTGTACTTTCTCTTTTACCATGTTCTTCTTTTGGAGGCCTGTACAACCTTTAATTATTCCAACCCCACAAGGGCTAATCTCCCATTTTAAGTTTCTCTCCCTGAAATAGAGAAATATGCACACCCCCTTTCCAAGGCTCCCTTGGTTGGGCCAGCCCTCCATGTTCTTTACGCAGTTTGTCTTTATTCATTTGCATTTTTATGCAAGGTTAGTCACAAGGGCCTTCTATTACCGCTGTGACTAGATTAAGGAAACCATTAATCACGTTTGGTGTAGGACAGAATGAATCAGCCACACACACCTGTCTCTTATGCTGGGGGCCTTGTTACTAATCTATCTGACTGGGTAGGGCAGGGATCTGGGCTAGGAGGGAGGATATGACCTGCCCTCACCCGCCCACCCCACAAGGATGAACACTGTCTAGCCTGGTTGTGTATGGGTGTGGACCTCCTGAGCCCAGCATACAGTACTACCAAAGTATGGTTAATACAGGAAAAACGTATTAACACTTACCACAGTATTAGCCCTGTTAACCCTGAGGGGAAAACAAATAGCATAAGGAAGCATGGTCGAAGAAATTGCAGCCCACAAAGTTGATTGTCATTGATAGTCTGTGCGAAAAGGAGATTAATCTGACGCACCAGTGGAACTCTGTCTAATGTGAAAGAAGAAACAGTTTTCTCTGCTTGCCTCTCCACGGAAGAGGCTTCTATCATGCTAATGATAACAAATGATTGCTAATAAGACTACTACCAAACATAACAAATCTAAAGACTTAAAGGCACAGGCGCATAACTGGTGCTGGGATTGTTATCGACACGCAAGAAATGCACAGATTTAAAAAGGTCATTACATAATGTGAGGAAATATAATTTAGCCAAAAAGGCTTATTATGGGATATTTGTCATTAACACTCACACAAATGCCATGGTTTGTTGTGTAATCTGAGGTCCAGATATCAAACATAGTTCAGATCAGAATCCCAGGCCTCTACATTTGGCATTGAGTGGGACTTCATCTGTCTTCATGATTGTGTTCCCTGAGCAGTTTGTTTCTTAAACAATAATCAATATCGGAGTCGCCAATGGCTGTCTTGTGCAGAAAAGTGGGAGTAAGTGCTGTGAGGTATTCTTCCACTGAATCGGCCTTGTCAATGTAACAATGCTTTTAGAGTTTGGCCCTGAGCGTTTAAACACACTCTCAATCACTCCTGAAATCCTAGTAGGGCTACACATGATTGCTGTTGTGGCTTAGCTACAGTCTCAATTTGTATGTTGTCTCTGGCTGCTCTCTGTGGACATGGTAAAATGAATGGATTGATCTTACATCTCGATGCCTAGAGATGTAACACATTTGTTTTGGTACTGGAAGAGATGTGACAAATCTCCAGATTGTCCAGGGAACAACACATAACAGTGAAGCCTCTGTAGATGTTACAGTATATAGCCTGATGAAGGTTATAGCTTACGCCACAGACCTGTGATCGATTTGTGGCCGGCGCCTCAACATGTTCATGTTCATCTCTGTCTACATCAACGTTATCTAATGCTCTTGATCCTGTATACCATGAAGACATCATATTTGTGTTGCCCTGACAAATTGCACCTTCACAGCTATACAGAGTGGATGAGTTTACACAGTACTGTACATCCATGCCAATGGTGCTTCAAAAACATGGGAGTTGAAGAGGGGACGAGGGGAGTGAAGATGGGAAAATGAAAGAGTAAAAGAGAGAGAGAGAGAGAGAGAGAGAGAGAGAGAGAGAGAGAGAGAGAGAGAGAGAGAAAGAGAGAGCAAGAGAATGGGAAAACCGCACAATGCAGAGGGGGAATAGACAGACATTAGTCGTCACTAAATCATCCTGTAATCAGCCCTCTATCCAGGCTCATCCATGCATGACTCATGTGTTCTCTTCAGCTCTGGCTGCATAGAGGCCTCAGTACCATCCATACTGGGTAACCGCTCTCCTGGTGACCCCATCTGCACCCCCCGCCCTCCACTACCCGGAACCCATAAAACTCCTGAGAAGCACAAAAGAGTTAATGATTCTCTTTGTTTTGATGGGAGGGGGGCGTAGTGGAAGGGGCTGCTGGGGATGCAGGGCAAACAACAACAGATCCATCATGTTTGCGTTCAACGCCACTGCCGCATCGTTGTTTGTCAGCGGACCAAAATGGTAAAAGGTACAGGAATCATCGTTTTTTTCTCCAACCCATCAGGTCTGTCCAGTATGTCCGGAGAAGACTTCAAACATCATGACTAATTTAAGACCGTTTCAGCTTGCGATTTGTCACATAAATTCCTCCCCGTCTGCTCGTTGTAGAGACTGGAAAAGGTCTCAGTCCTCATCTGGTGTCTAGCCAGTCCCTGCTTACCCTCCTGAGCATCAGGATGGCCCAGAGAGCTTCTGGCCCTGGTTGGCCCCTCCGTGACCAGAGAGGAGGTGATAAATGACTCGACCACTCCTCCCTGTCAGCACCAGGGGAGGGGGGAGGGGGGAAAGGGGGGGGGGAGGGAGAGGGGGGGAGGGGGCTGCAGCTTCCTGACAACATTATTCTTTTCATGAGGCTTGTCGATAGGAGTCCCCCCCCCACACCCCGTTTGATTGGCATGGGGATCTGCTCAGGTTAATTGGAAGCGTGAACTGTGTAACGGCAGGGGAAGACGAGCAGACATCGCAGCCTCGCAAAACAACATGGACGGGGTGGGGTGGGGGGGATATCGTATCGATTACAGCTTGGGTTCACAGCGCTCGTATGGTAATGAAATATCAGAGGATGTGTTATGGATGTTGCTATCATTGGGGTTGAATGGCCAAAGAAGGGTCAGTGGTGTGAAAAACTGTCTCTCTACATGTTGAAGTATGCTTCATCAAAATGCATTTTAATGGGGCCTTGCATACAACAACAAGAGCCCTCTGGCCCATTGATATTGCGTTGAAATCTTCTAACCCCTAATTTTTAGATAGGTGTTTGTCACTTTTGTATTTATTTATTTATTTTACTGTATCATGTGTATCTCTCTCTCTCTCTCTCTCTCTCTCTCTCTCTTTCCCAATGACCCCCCATTCTTCTCTTCTTTTGATCAGAGGACCATCAGATGGGGGGAAACCCGACACCCCACAGAGGGAGTAACCCAACACAGGGCTGTCCCCCAGGAGTCACGTCCTCCTGTCCCGTGATTCGGGCCACCCAGCTTCACAATAGCATCAAGAGGAGACAGTGACTGACAGCACGGATGTGTAAAAGGAGACGGTAGACTTGTCTATTCACTGACCTCTGATAGACAGGGCTCAGACGTATCCCTCGAAAGGTCAGATAGAGGAACGAGATTGATGTGAGATTCAAGGTTCCTTGTGTGTGTGTCCCCTCTCCCCTTGCTGCGTTATCATAATCTAAATGAACAAGAGGGCCTAAACAGTTTATTTCTCAAAAGAATCCTGTTCTAATGACCATTTCGGCTATTCCAGATGGGAAATATAATGTATACCTCTGACATTTTCATTGGTTGCATTCTATAACGCAGGGACTTTTGCATATTCATTTTGAAATTCATTGTGAATATGTGACATTTTACAAGAAATGTTTAGCATAGCATGAATTATTGCTGCTGTAAATTGGATGCAAGGCGACAGAGTGCATATCCTTGACTGTGCTTGTGATTAATAAAGACATGAACAAACCTCTTAGTTCTGAAGGACAGGCCATTTCGAGGCTGAAGATACTTGTTCAGAGATGTGTTACAGAAGACAAGGACATATCCTTTTCACATGCTGGTTTCATAGATACAATGCTTTCGAAACAATTTAAAAGTACAACATTGTACTGTTAGTGAGTCAGGATCTATATTAAGCAGCCAGGAAAAAAGAAAATGTCTTTCTTTTTCTGCTGACAAAATAGTTGGAGGCTCGTGTCACACTTTGTCAGAGACAGAATGCCAGCAGTCCTTTTCACGCAGGCAGGCAATGACTTGGACACCCTCACTCTGTTGAGAAGGACACAAACAGGAGGTCCAGCACAAGCGTCCTGCAGAGCTGAAGATCTGGACTCTACATGACTGACTGGGACCCGGCTTCTTCCGCGCTGTTGCTCCCATCCCCCTCACAGAGGCTGCTATGGAGTGCCACGAGGCCGCCCACGTGCATCCCAGCACCGGGGTCCAGATTGAGCTTGTGGGCCGGTACCGGACCGGAGGTGGGCGATGGGGCCCCAATCCATCTCCCGCTGGAGCCTGGTGACGGGAGCACCGGTTGCCCACTCCTCGGCTTCGAGCACACTCAGGAAGATGGATTGGTTGGCCGAACCACCGAAGGAGGGAAAGCATGCCGTTAAGAGCCTGCGCAACACTTGGCTGCTCATATGCAAAGTTTGATGAAAGAGGGTTTTCGAGGGAGCGATGAATTAGGGCTGGGCTGTGAAATTAGATTTCTGGTAAAAGCCTTGTAAGGGTTGGAGGTGTGCTGCATTGTTCCCTGATAGTGGCCTTTGTCAGCAATCTTTCACAATAAAAGTTGAATTAGGGCGTACATTTTAGAGATGTGATTAACGAGTGATGCGGTGGAACAAAATATCTTAAATTCAGCCTACAAGTTATCAAAATGTGGTATAGGGACACCTTTCAGGCAAAATGTGCTCCTTGAATTCTGTCCAGATAAATCTGAAAGAATTCTTAATGTGTGAAGAGGCTTACTGGATCAACAATTCCACTCGATCTCCAAAACACTTTGTGAAAGAGAGTAAAACTCTGTCCATTGTCCATGAATCTGCCTTGTAGTAGGATTTTAGCAAATAGTTGACCTGTGAATAAGATGCAAATGAGACACACAGGCAACCAAAACTGGGGTGAGATATCGTCCTGCAATAAAATAAACCTTGTGGAAAATATTGCCTCACTCTCTGAAATTGTCCAAATTGGTCGCTACTTTCCCGTAATACTTTATGGGATCTCGCCTCCTTTCTTCTCCTCCCTCGAACCCCAACCCCCAAAACAACAACATGAACATTGACAAATTTAACAAAAGAAAAAAAACTGCCTCTATTTGGTCAGCCAAGCGGCAAATATGTCACATGATATGGTTTGTTAGGCAATCCATTTCTCTGCAATAGGTTATCGCGCATCAGATTCCTGCAGCGTATTCCATCTAATCTGCTTTTGCGGTGGACGGCGCAACAACAAAAAACACAGAGGCACATTTTTCATGTACATACGATTTGAGATGCAAATAGAAGCACTGATGAAAGAGGTGACCTTCTGCGGTGGAGCTCCTGTGTGGAGCAGTTGGGGGCTTGTTGGCCCCCCATACGTGGCGGCAGTATAGGACAGACGATGAGTTACCACCTGGGTTGTCTGCGGCATGAAATATACGATGACTGCTGTTCAGGCACGGATACATGCAGGGGAGCCTGTCCTCCAGAACGTGGTTAAACCCAAGACGATGGCGGGTCAGGTGCTCCGTCATGCTGCAATGCTCCCAAACTTAAAAAGAAAAGAAAAAAGAGTTATTCAAGTTTTTTGCGAGCATATTTTTAGATCTGGAAAAGGGTCGGTCGTATGTCGTGTGCGGCCATTTTTTTTTGGGGGGGGGGGGGGGGGGGGTTTGTCACATGAAGTGCAGAGCTTGAACACATAGACAAATGGGAGCGGTGTAGCATGGTCATTCAGCCGTGCATGTCTCATCTGTAGTGGGCTTTGGCAGAGCAGTCATCTTCATTCTCTTTGTCCTTAGTGCTGAAGGTAATCTATCAGGGCCCAGACGCTCTGCAGGGTCCGGCTAGTCCGCCCCGTCTCCCATTTGAATTGAGAGCCCAGTCTCCGCCACAGCACCGGTCCCAGTTACAATGGATGGCGATGGAGAATGAGTGAGCTGTCCTTGATTCGTATTACTGGCCCAGTATGATTGAGCTCCTTGAGTATCACTAGAGAGCGAGGGGAAAATTGAGCACTTGACTTTGCTGGGTTGAAGTCCCACTACTGCATGTATGCATTTTCTCAGGGGTTGACAGCGTGACTTGCATGGAGTGAGTTTCTTGGTGTTGTTTTACACAGTGTACACAGCCAAGCTGCGCGTGACGCCTCCCTTTCACGTCCTCCAATTTGTCATTGAAGTCTTTTGTTGTTTGGAACTCAACGATGATATTCCAGATGTGCAGCTACATTGAAATAGCGCGACTCCATTTCAACAGTTCGGTAGGGCTCTTTCAACAGAAACGTCGTAACATTTGGGAAAACAGAACGATCAATGTATCTTAGTTAAGATCTTGTATGCTATATGAGGTACTGCTTCTCCTCACTCCTACTGTTTGCTGGCCTACTGGCCTACTGTCAACCTCCGATGAAGAAAAAGACTGAGAGTAAGAGCATTTTGGGTCCAAAACCAGACATGAGTTGAAACCGACATCCACACCTACAATCAGATGAAATGTCAGTCAAACAGCAGTGAGGCATTTGGTCTTTTCCAATACCCGTCCACATTATTATTCTCTCCCGGAGAAATGTGGTTTGTCTAAAGTGTCTTAGCCAGGTAGCCGTACGCTACACTGACCACGTGTGGGGCCCTTTGTTGATGATTTAATCAATACAGATTTGACACAGACTTGTGTGGGACATACTTTTTTGATTTGATCCAATTGCTCTCCTCTTGGCTCAGTGACATCCATCACTTGACAAGGCCCTGTCACCCTGTAGAAATGGGGCTTTTGATAGAGCGACCCGATTATGATGCATGCTGATTGTTTCAGCAGGTATTGAAACAAAAACTGTGTGACAACGTCCCCTTTTTTCCCCACATTACCCTCCCCAACTCCCCTTGAATCCAAACACATGGATTTGTGTAAACACACACACATACAGACATCCACATGCACACACAAATTTCCACCAATCTATATTCCCGCACCCAGCAACGGTTGTTTCGTTTGATGTTAGCGCTCCAACGACTGATGGGTTTTTCATGTTTATTTACTTTAGATTGGAGGAAGAAGCCATTTCCCTGGTCACACTGTACTAACATTCCCTTGGAACCCCACCCCCAACCCCTCCTCTCTATCCTCCTTCTCAGCCACCTGTCTCACTGACCCTGCTCCCAGGCACTCGAGGGGTTAATGATAAAATCCTAACAATGTTTGTTCAGAGATTGGAACAGGAGGATTTGCACTATGAAGGAGGGAGGTGAGGAGTAGAAAGTGAGGGGAGGGGAGGAGAGGGGGAAACTAATGACAGGTGTGTTTGTAAATTCTTCATAAAAAAGGGCACCCAGCCATGACTTTACAACTAATCCTGTTGTAAGTTATTATTTATCTTTAGCAAAGTTTGTCAAACTCCAGGCTTGGACTTCTCCCCCTAAATTCCCTCAATGGCTTGCTCCCGCAAATGGTCTTCACATAATTTATAGGCGCTCCTAGTCCTGATGACAGATGATTAAAAGTGGATTTTTTTTTTTGCTGTGGAATTTTCCTCTGGGAATTGCGAAGGCAGGGCTCAATGAAGAAAGTCTGTGACGAGGTCTCCATTACCAAAAGAGGGATTTTTTCTCTCTCTCTCTCTGATGGCTGGGTGAGAAGACTAATGATTTGAATTTACTATGGCAGCCCTCACGTGGTGTGGAAGCCTCTGTCAGGGGAGACAAGAGGTTAACTTCTTCCCTGTGGAGAGCTTTATTGGATTGTTTAGCACCAGAAGGATAATGTTTTTGTCATACACTGCTGTGGTGCCTGCGAGAGAAGCCTCCATGTATGTATGTGTGGGGGCATGTGTGTGTGTGTGTGTGTGCTGCAAACAGAGAGAGGGAGACAGAGTATGGGAAAGAGATATCATGTCATGTGAGTTGAGACGCCCTATACCTCCAGAAAATGGGAGGGGAAGAATGTGAGAGGCGCACATCGGAGAACGTCCAAAGTCTGCGTGACCACGTGAAAGCGTGTGACCTCCAACAGCCTCCAACAACACGCTTGGCACCCCCCCCCCCCGCCAACCCCCCCCCCCCCCCCCCCCCATTTCTCCCTCCTCCGTCCCCACACGCGCTTCTCTTGTCCACCCCACGCGACGAGACCTCTGTACTTCGGCTCTCCTCTCTCGCCTTCTCCCTCCTCTCTCCCCGTTCACCTGATGGCCGTTCAGTGCCTGTTCCCCCTGTGTGTGTCTGCAGCCTGGGAAAGCAGAGGGGAGTCTCAGCACAGCTGAGAGGCTCGGCTTAATCTTATGCATCATTAAGCACTCAGCGGCACGCCGCAGCTCCTCATATACATCATCCACGCTTAATAAACATAATGATGACATAAGATGTAATTCCAGATGAATTTTCATTTTATAGGGAAATGGAGAATTCCTGTAGAAAGAGGGGGCATAAGAAAAGAAGACGGGGAGGGGAGAGGGAGAGAGGCAGAGGGTGAGGGGAGAGAGAAAGTAAATTATCTGGGAAGTACAGAACAAATGATGTTTTTTTGGGGGGAGCTGAGATGGATGGCAGTGTTTGGGTTGGTGGTCAGAATGGAGGGAGGGTTTTGGATGTAGGGGGGACAGTGTGGAAAAGGTGACGGGGGCAGGGGTTGCCATGGAGAACAGGCGGGCGATCGGGGGGAAATGGGATTGGGGAGGGAGAGAAAAATACCGGTAATTTCAGTGTTTTGATGGCGGAGCTTTTGATGGACAGGCTAAGAGGGCCTGAGTGGGAGCCATCCATCATGGATAGGAGGAGAGTGGAGAGGGGGACTACTACAGTTTCCGAGGGGTTTCTGGCAACTTGATGGGGGTGGAGGTGAGGTGCATGGGGGCATTCTGATGAAAGTGTGAGGGGAGGACAGCCTTACATGTGGCAAAGGCCAACGAGAGCAAAAAGAGAGGGGGGAAAGAGATGACTACCTCTCTCTCTTCTCTATAGCCTGGGAGCGGGAGGAAGAGTCGGGGCTGGAGAAACTGCGTGGTGGAGAAAGATAGAGATAACAGGAAATAGTTTGAAACAGCCGACATGTTTGTGTGCGTACGTGTCTAATGTTCATGGTACCCTTTGGATCAATCACCCCGCTCACATTCGGTGAGAGCAAGAGAGAGGGCCCTGCTGTTGGGCGCCTGCCATGATGAAAATGAGCTGTGGTCACCCAAGACCCCCCCCCCACACACACACACACACACACACAACCCCTCTACTGCACTTGCCCTGAACTCGACCCTCACCCAGCCATACTCCTCCCCTGTGGACACACACACACATACCCCAGCCTGCCTTGTATAAATCGGAAGGGGAGCTGGAGATGAATTGTTCTTTTTAAAATGAGCACAGTCTCCTACATTCCAACAGCGAGGACTACATCACCCAATTCCCCTTTATCAAGTGACTTCTGACATGGCCAGATAAGAGCACTGAGAGCTGATCTACAAATCATAGTGTAATTATGACTGCCAGAGGGGCTCAAACATACCAGTTCAGAGGGCTGCCATACGATCTGTTAGTGTGAAAAAGATGAAGCCAATTTAGGACACAGAGAACGGCTTGCCTTTTCTTGATGAATTTGAATGATTTTTGTCTCATTTCTTCTTCTCTTTGCAAGCTTTTAAACATGCAGATGTGGCAATGGTGAGCCAATTGGAAGTCAGGGACTCTTTTGCTTAGTTCTACTCTCTGTAGCCAGTTCTTCGTCCTGTGAATTCGGCTGGCCCTGCCTCCAGCTGGACCTCATCCCAGAATGCCACGCCTGGTTAATGTGGCCGTTCTGTGCTTCCAGAATTAGGATTCATGGTTCAGATTAAACAAACAAACACACAAACATGCAGACAATGACATGGATCGACCTTGGACTATCTGAAGAGCATCCAAACAGGCCCTCCAAACGGGTTAGGCTCTAATGTGTGAAAACCGATGGTGAACATTTACATTATGCTCACTTAGTTTTGCCGATGAATCTCATTTGGAGGCATATGCTTGACGTGTCTTATACACTGTGGCTATCTGTAAAACCTCTGACGGATGTTGTAATGTCCTATTGGGGATGTTAATGGTGTCTCTCCTCTGGTGGCCTGAGCTGCACAGAGGCAGAGCTGGATTCCAGCCTCAGCATGTTCAGGCCCAGTAGAGCATGCCCAGCTGACTGCCAAGGCAAGATGGGTGCCAGGGGTCCCACTGAAGGGAACTATCTACTGCATTATCTACTGCACTCCCCCCCCCCCCCCCTTACGGCCACTACAACAAAAAATGACATGACACAGCAAAATTCAACAAGTTCCATCTTGTATGTTAATTCTAGGAATATCTCATAGCAATACCTTTTTTCTGTCACGGAGAGCAGAGCAAGTGGACCCCAAAGTAAGAGGACACAGGCAGACTGGGGGCAGAAGGGCTGTAGGGTTCAGAAATGAGTGAGGTCCAGAATTCCTTCTTTTAATGTAGCTTTTTTACTGCATTTCTGGGAGAGCAAAATGTTAAAGAAATGCAAAAGGCGTATAACATTTGAACAGGTGTCTTTGAGTCACTCGTCAGAAAAGCTTTTCCCCCTCTCTTGCCAATACAGGGGATGAAATCAGTCCTCTGACTACAATATTATGATATTGTTTTGATGGCGTGGGTGAGTGGTAGGCCTACTTCGGCTGTAGCCAACTCAGTTACACTGCCCTCTCAAGCATTTCAACCAGTTCACATGCTCTCACGCAACACCTTGTATTTCTATGCTGAGAAGTAAGGGAAAACCGCTATTTTGGACAAGGCGCAGCCAGACACGTTTTCTGGCAAGTTGAGAGCTGTCTGGAGTTATACACGGTTAAATGCCAACTACCAACCCCTCACTTTGAGCATGGCCCTTTTCTTTGCTGTTAAGTAGTTGTAACATGCTAACTAGCTAGTTAGCTGTCATAGCCTCAAGCCAGCTAGCCAGGACTCCAGCTAGCCAGGACTCCAGGAGTCCTGCACTATTCAAAGAAGTGAAATGCTTCATAGTCTCACAACTGATGCAATCGTTGTGATGAAATGCATTATGCACAGATAGCTGTCTTATTGATAGACCTGTTGTCTGTTTCAAGCAGGGGTGGTGAGACACACCTGCTGCCACACTTAGCCTAAAGGACAGACCAGACGTTTTCAACTCCTGATTATATCATGAAGAGGAGAGAATGAAGCATCAAGTAGTATGTTATACAATTATATAATTTGGAATTATTGTGATTAATACACTTGAAAAAGAAACATGACACTGAATGTGAAACACAGATAGGCCTACTTTTACAAAATTGAGAGTCGGAGGAGCGTCCGTTTGATTGTGTTGATTGTGCTGTTTGTGAATCCATCTGTAACTCCAGAAATCTTTCATTGACATCTTACTCACTGATAGCATCACGGGCACTGTGTACTATTTATAATTCCAGTAATCTGTGCGTGTGTGTGTCACTGACTGCATCACGGGCACTGTGCACGCATAGAATAAAATCATCAGAATGAGCCAGGTGCCAAAAAGGAAATGCAAAACCACCAAGATCCATCAGGTCCTTTGCTTCAAGTTGAGGAGCGAGGGAAAGATGGATTTTTGTATGGCTAAGATCTCGCAAATCCAGTTGTCTCACAAAGTTAGCATACAATGGTTCAGACCTTGTTATAAGATGTGAAATGTGTGTTGTTGAACGTGGAGTTCATTCAAACATTGGCGAAAAGAATCCCAGTCTGGATGACTGGGAACCCTTGTTTCCCTTCATTAACAAGAGCAACTTCGGTTAATTGGCTGTATATTGTGCATAGTTTACTATTGGCCAAAATAAACTAAATGTATTCAAAGCTCAAAAAATCAATAGACCCGAGCTATTGTCATCAATCACTTCATCAGTACATTAACAAATAACAATTGCATGCCAAGTAAACTGTAACTATTTATGCTCTCTTTTCGCCTTTCTGCCGAATGGCTTGCCATATACTGACTCAAAACATAGCATATGCATGGTTCCTAAACAGTACAGAAGTATTTAGTTGTTTTCCTTTTCGAAACAGCCATTTCAGAGGAATTTTATGTGAGGGCACCTTTGTACTTCACCTTTGACCCCAGGGAGACAGGGAAGACACTAGAGAAACACAAGGGATTGGTCTGGGGTATGGTCGTGGGTGACATTATCGTAAAGTTCAAGATTAATCGAACTCAAGTTAAACATTGACAATGAGCTATGTGTATTGCAGGCGGACATTTTTCTTTCCTGTGATCTCTATGCTACACACTGCCTCCCACTCTGTCTGTGTAAGTCATAGATAATGTCTTCATCAGTAATGCACTTACAGTGCTCATTTTCAACTGAATTACAGACCAAAGCCCCCCCCCCCCACACACACACACATACTCTATTATCACCCCCTAGTCCAACTCATATCTAGTCTGCTCCTGGCACGAAATGCAGATTGCATCTTGTTTCCCCAACTACTAAAAGTGTCAGAGTCTGTCTGGCATTGCTTTTATATGGTGTTATTAACTACAGCGAAGCGCCGTCCGCCCTGGTGTGTGAGTCTAATTAAAACCGCACTGCTCAAAAGAGCTAGGAATGGATCCGCAACATGGAAAATGATAAATGCAAAATATTACAATTATTATGAATGTCATGGAGGAGCCAATCTGTAGTCTGAGTGTTGTGAGTTCACTCCATAATTGTTATGGCTTGCTGTTAAAGCTGTATAAGAGTCTGTCACCTCCAATGTATAACTTCTGGTGGATGCTTTTTAATATTGCTTTTTATCTGCATTAGATTAGGGCTCTGAATTATTTTTGTACGACCTCATAAAAATGTTGCTTCCAGTCTTCATGCCAGATATGGTACAAGGAGATAAACGAAGCGGTCTGATTATCATGTCTTATACTAAAAATGTTGGTCTTCAGGGTCCTTTCACAAGCCACACAAACCATTGTCAAATGTCATGCATCGTGTCCAGGTCATGGTCTTATAGGAGTTTCAACCAAGGCCATTGATTGGAATGGTGTAGGACTGGGCTAGCATAGTCCCGGGTAAACTAGCCCTACGTCCTCTACCCTCGAGCACAGCCCAGGCAGACCATTATGACTTGGCTGACTCTTAGCTCCCCCTGTCTTAACCTGAAGAATTATGGCCTCGGATAATTAGTTCTTATAGGTACGCTCTCCATTTCTCCACTCCACTGGGCACACCATCTTCCTCGCCTCTTTGTTGTTTGGTTTGCTTTGTCAAATCAATGTCTTGCTACTGCGTAACCAGCCCTCATATCTCAGGCTGCGTAAATCACAACAAGGTTTCTGTCGCTCCAAAGAGTGGTGTGGCATGCTTGGCAGACATTTGCACGCCCTAGTTCGTGGTGGACAGACATACACACAAACACACACACACACTGTACATGCACATACACACCTGCATGCATGCACACATACTAAATATTATTTTGGAGTCCCATTGAACCGGGTCACACACACAGAGACACACGCAAACACACACACATTATGCACAGACATATACATACACAAACCTACATGCTTGTACATTTTCCAGATGTTTTGGGAATTCATGGAATTCTTTGCCTTTCCCTTTTGTAACCTATATTGAAAAAAAATCATTCCCATTGTAGCCATCCCTTCATCATCCATCTGCACATGGCCTAGGGTCGCAAAAACACATCTGATTACACAGCTCTTTAGCTTGTGGTCCAGAGAGTGAATCTCAGCAACAGACATTTGACTCTGAGTAGTCCTCTCCCTATCCATTCACTCCATCTCCCAGACTGCCCTCTGCTCTCTGTCTGCACCACTGGTGATCGCTGAAGGGGAACCTATCAGATTATCCCCTATACGCTAGCTCAGGGGTGGGTTCGAGAGATAGGAGTTATGTGGGGGGGGGAGTTGGCTGGGTGAGGGGGGGTGGTCTGTCTGTGCCTAAGCTTATGATTACGATGCTACCCCTGTAATGAATGCGAAAATGCAAATGGCACTCCCCTGTAAAAGTTGACATTGTCTCCTGTGATGAATTTTCTGCTGAGGTAAGAGACAATTTAGCGGCGAATTACAAGCAGGCTCTTTGTCACTCCTCAGCTCCAATTACACCCTTAATTAGCTGTAATTCCACCACTCCCATTAGAGAAGAAGAGAAGGAGGGGAGGGGAAGGGGTGGGGGGGTATAGGGTGTCCAACATATAGAGTCGAACTATATATACACACGTGCATGCATCCACGCGTATGCAAACAGAGATACACATACACATTCCAGCCAAACAACGGCCCCACACGAGTGCGTAAACCTTGATTAGGGATAGGAAATGGACCAGAACCACCATGTCCTTCATTAGGGCCCTCCTGCACTGACTTACCCTCTCTGTTAGCGTCGCCCCAAACATCAACATGAACCCTTTCCTTGGAGACATGGACATTAGCTATGCCTTGTAACTGCAGTATATATTCATTTACCAAACCATGACACTCCTAAGCTTTGAGTGACAGGCCCAGACATGCCATTGGGTTAGATGGTGTGTTAAATAAAACAATGTTCATTCAGTTGTGTACATCCCTGGTGCAGGTGGCGTCTCACACCCTGTGTGGTATGTGCTCAAGGAGAGTTCCCAGATTATTACTGTGCACACCGTGGACCCTTAGTGTCCATGACGATACCTAGAACTCAATGCTTGGCAACACAGACTGCATAAAACAAGCCACATGCTCTCTAATGACGTTCACGGTTTGTTGGCCTGAATATTCATGTTTTGTTTAAAGAAGATGATGTCTGATTTCATGGTGTGGGTTGGGGCCACAGTCTCTGTTTGTCTCTCTGTCTGTAATGTACACATTTGATCAGTGGGGGCTGACAGAGCATAGAGCAGCTATACAATGAGTGGGATCTGCGGGTGGGCACTGTGCTGGCAAACAAGTTCCAACATGGCCGAATGACAAGATGCATATGAGTTGTTTGAGATGAGACAGATTTCAGCTTAATCATAGATTGATTGTGATGCATTGCGCGGGATGCAGGGATTCCCGCAGAATTAGGAACGCATCATGACCGCTTTATCTTCCGAAGGGCGATATAAATATTTTCTTTGTGAGGGTGTTTTATTCTATCATACAAATGTCTCCTTAATGTTACTGCATTACTCTCAAATCAAACTACCACAGCTGGCGAAGAGAGCATTGCTTGTCATGATTCACTCAAGCAAATGTCAATAGCCACATCAGAGGTTCAAGTTCATAGTGTTTGAAGTTGCCCAAGTATCAAATGTAATTGCCATTGACAATAATGAACAATTTCAAGTCCAATGAAATTCTTGATCATGCTCGTCTACGGTTTTGTAAGTCCAATATAGTTGTTTCTCAATCTTAATTTATGACAAAAAAAAATCGTGGTTGCATGTGACTTAGTCAAAGGCCTTTAACTTAATCGGTGCCATTTTGCTCCCTTTTGTAAAGGGATAAAAAAAGGCAACCTGTTTTCTATTAACTGTACACACAATGATCAGTGGGACAATGACACAGTACTGACTGCCCGCTTGACCCCGCCTCATTCCCCCAGCGAATGAAATGGTTCTTGTTGTTTTGGTCTGATATCCGACTGGAGGAGGAATGTTACTGGCCCTGGCTTTCCCTCTAATGGGACCGTGCACGGGGATGTTTTGTGTAAAAGGAGTTTGTTTAAGCCGGCGGTTCATTGTGTGGTCCTCTTTAATTGATCCGGACGACCAGCATGTCAAAATAATTCATTGTCTCCCATAAATTGTCTCTTTCCTATCAAGGAGTGTTAGGAATCTTTGACCCGGTGCATATTTGTGTAGTCAAGTGAGTTATTGACAAGCCACCCCCCCCCCTCTCCCAGCACTCCCCTTCATCCTAAACACTCTCGTCATGTGGTTATAGAAAACATAACATGTTAAGTCGCTGTAATGCGCTGAAACACACAAAACTTTCATATAGGGTAGCACTTTTTACCAGGCGCATCAATCATCTGAGATAACTTTGCACAGTACACGTATGTGGCTTTAATGTGCCAATTTAACTGCAGTCACGCAATACACAGCACCTGAACGCCTCTCCTGGTACTGAAAACATAGGTTGCATCATTCAATGTACAAATATGTCGAGAGGGAAACGGCTGGCGGGGAGCGTCCGCCTTGTCTTTCCCTCTCATTAGGCGGAGTCTGGAGGATGATGGTGGGAGCGGCATGAGGTCTACAGGAAGTATTTACGACCCTGTAGGAGACTCGTTTGGCAGCGGCGATCGCAGGGGGATAATGGGAGGGAATGGGACGCAGCGAGGTGTTCTGATGGCATCCACCAGACAAGGGAGCAGCCAGGATAAATCAATGTTAGCCATCATCCCTCTCCTCCCTCCCCTCCATCACCCTGCCCCACCACCCCCGGGGTCATTTACACACGCCGTCATTAAGGCTCTCAAACAATTCTCATGCCAAGAACAATAGGATTCATAGGGGAAAAGAAGGGGGATAGGTATTGTATGTCGACAGCGCAAAGCTGAGAAATTGTACTTGAATAGTTTGAAGTCAAACGGCAGTGTAGTGTTATTAATTTGATTTAATTCTGACACCACTGCTTCACTGACTTTTCTCTTGACATTGGGAGGCATACAAACAAGCTTGCACCTCATTAAACAGGAACAAACTGTGGGGAAATTGCATTTAGTTATGGAAATGGCTTTTAAGCATGCAAAGCATTACTTGCTCGGCCTAAGCTGAAATATGAAAAACATTGCCGTGGGAGCTTAGCTGTGACGCCAACACCATTAAAGAGAAAGAGAGGATCAAGGTGCAGCCTAACCTCTGGTGATCAAAAGAGACAACTCATTAGGGAAGTATATTGACCTTAAAGAGAGCTTAATCTAATAAAGTGGTGTCTCCAAAGGTAAGTGTGAAGAGACGGCCGCTGAAGTACAAGAAGCCCAATATCATGACTACAACTAACTAAACTTTCAAAGGTTTCTTTCAGCAAAGGTTGGCAAAAATCTATGCCAGCTTCAGTAAAACTGAATAAACTTCTAAACTTACTGAATACTTTTAAATGAAGCATAAGTCCTTATTTCGGTCTCATTGTGGAGCAGCACACTTCCTGATTCAAAACCATCTCAGCTGATACCTTTCATGTAGACCGCATGAGTCTTTTGGTGACTGGTCAGCCTGTGTAGAGAGCAAGCTTCTTGTGTTGGAAGAAGTATTTTAAACACAAATTGAAATTATACAGTAGGGCATCTAGTGTTTGCACTTTCTGTCTGCATCAACAAAGTGACAATGGTTTATGGGCCCCCACAAAAACAAAGCAGGAAGGCATCTGTGAAGGTGAAAGTGTCTGGAGTCTAAGCCTTTCCTGTTAAAGTCCACCAAAGTCTGTTTATGTCACCTATACAGGTGTTCCTGTAAGATCCATATCTGCTCTAAACTGTCATCTACAACAGGAAGGTTCCTTAAGTGTTTTGTCAACAGTTTGTTTTGAGGTACCATCTCAGAATCTTCTCAGAATCCCCTAATCTTCTATAGTGCTGAGACTGAGCCATTTCATGTGGAAAGATAAGCTTCAGATTCCTCTCCTCATCGCTTGGTTTTACCTGCCTGTTGTGTCCTTCACTTTGTTTTATTTTCAAGGTACTTAAAGGTGACATTGAATGTCACGTGTGTTTATCTATTTTCCCCACACTAATCTGTTTGCATTACCGCTTGTGTTCCGATGGTCCCATTATGTAGTAGAAAAGCAATTAACACTTCATTAAACTTCTAAGGTGTTAATACAAGTCATAAGACTAGGCCATCTGTTGGATTTCCTCCCAATCCTGATGTTGATACCTTCCACTAAACAACATTTCGAACCAATTAAGGTTAGACCAGATAATTTACCTTTGAAAATAGGACTCCTCCTAGCTGTCTAATAATGGGAATACATATGGTGAGTGTTTGTGTGTAGTAATGAGAGAGATAGCCTCCTTAATTTATCTTATAAATATAAGGAGGGGGGCAGATTGAAGCCCCAGGGCTTAACAGACTGTATGTCTGATATTGTATAAACCAAGAAAACATTTTTACTGAGAATCTTTTTTTTGCTGCAGTTAACCCTACAGTCCTAATAAGAATCATTCAGTATTTTATTTTCATTTTGTTTCAATTTAACTGACAAACCACACATCCTTGCCATTTTCGGACTTATTTCAGCTCAAAAACAAATAACACATATGGTGTAAGCATGATTCATCTCATCATACTGGATATCTCGAGGAGTTTAGTAGAATTTGCTCTCATTAGTCCATCATCTGTCGGGGAGACACTGTGATCCTGGAGAAAAAAATTGCCTCCTGGCAATTAACTGGGAGCCACACACGCAGGGAGAGAGACACAGCAGCTATGTCAACCCCTCACATCCCAAATTCATCTTCCAAAATCAATCCGTCAACATCCTAATTGGCCGACTGGCTGTGATTGGTGTGTTGACTGACTCTCTAGGAGGATTTAGAGCTAAACGGAGTAATAAGCTACAGAGATAAAACGTTGAAATATGTGACACTTAGTAATGCTCTTTTTGTATCAATCTTAATCTGAAAGATATGGGTTAGATGAATGTGTCTAGGGATGAGCAGAGAGGAGGAAGGAGTTTTACAGTACTCCACGTTGTGTGAGGAAGTTACATGCATTCAAACTTTAGCTGAGCAGTTTTATTTGATCATTTCTTCAACACAGAAAGCAGGCAAAACTGGAGTGTTGTGGGGTTGTTATGTTATCATCCCGGATGATATTGTAGTCTTTTTTTTTGTTGTTCCACTAAACCAATCCCTAGCCCTAACCCAAACTATACTTGCGTAAGGCCTAACTCTAACCCAAACAAAATCAATGCAATGCTTATCTTTATGTTCATCATACGACTAGATACTACATTCCAAAGTTTAACCAGCACTGTAAGCGTGCGTTCTAGAAAATTGCATTGTTTTGCAATAGGGGAAACATAGAATTTAGAGTAGCCTTAACAAAAGAAGCCACATTTTGAACGCAAAGTGCCTTTCAAATGCTCAAGCATGATGCAGTGTTTGGCTCGTCTGTTCCCTTTTCAGTCATTTTCGCAGTAGAGAGAAAACAGCCTAAAACAGCTTGCAAGTGCAGTAGCCGCCAGTGTCTGACTCAGTATTGACATATCAGCTGTGGCTCTGGCAGAGCAACGGCCCTCATTAGTCTCCTGTGGGCTGATAATGGCAGATCCCCTCTTAGGGCTACAGCATTGACATTCCCTGAACAGATATCAGACAGCTTTTCATCGGTTTCCCCTCCAAACAACCTCCACCTAATGTTGTTGGCCTGATTAACTTTGTGGACGCCTGCTGAAGCTGTAAAGGTATTCCGGTAAGATCCGTCACTCAACAGGGCCTAACTGATTCGCTTCTTTCATGCATTATTCCATCATTATGTGGATGGAAATGCTTTGTATAATGTATTTCGATTTTTGAGCAACAGAGTGAATTTGGGACATGTCAGGATCTTTAAGTGTCAGATAAATACAAGTATTTTTGGGACATCCCACACAGTCCTGACAGTCCTAGTAGGGAAGGGGGGGAGGGGTGAGGGGTGTTCGGTCTGGATAGGGAGACATGACGGCTACCATTCCCTGTCAGATATAGAATGTGAGCTGCAAAATTGAAAAGTTTTCCATCTCCTCCCTAATGAACAGGTGTCTACATAACACAGCCCACCCTGCAGATGGCAGAGTAATTAGCCATCATTATGGTGGTCTACAGGAAGGCCAGGATCTGTGCGGCCGTGCTGAGCGGCTAACCTCTTCACCCCCCAGACAGGGGGCCCGCGGGGGGCCCATTGACACGTGTTGTTTTCCAGGAGAAGCCAAAGGTGGAGGTCCCCTTTCACGAGGTGTCATCCTGATGTGCTGCAAACCCTGGACAAGTGTTCAAGGATCACAGTGTTAAGGGCCTCCCCCAAACTCTGCAGCTCGGGAACAATCAGTGGCAAAGAACTTCAATTTGAATAAGTGACATTTCCATTGTCTGAAATCAGTATGAATGAATAAACTCTTATAAAAGGAATTCATTGATTGGTAATAGCTTTATCTTGCATTCTCTATTCTAGCGTGTTTGCAGATAATTGTATTTCAACCAAGATTTTAAGGTTTTTCTTTGTACAATGAACAATTCATATGTAATTATAAGATTAGCTGATGTAAATGGTTTGCAAAATCGGAGACAATACCGAACTAGGGTTGAGGTGGGACTAAAGACGTGTACGAGTGTGTGTGCATTTGTGTGCGGGGGCACAATGGTGTGTCCTCTTTTCAGTCAACATTGAGGCTGAGAACAGGCTTCTGGTAGCTGATGGAGAAGGTATGGTGGTTCTGGTAGTGGTGGTTAAGGCATGTCCAATTGCCTTGCAGTACGCAGTTTTATACCGCAACATCCGGTTATGAGTGCAGCAGATGACATCTCCCCCCCACACACACACACACCACCACCACCTCCCATCATCTCAGACATCCTGTGGATATTAAAAGCAGGTGTCATATTTCACTGAGATGTGGGTTAAACACCATGTGTTCGGGCGTCCGGATAAATCCTTCTTCAAAGTTTGCAGTCTCGGCTGGCTCTCGGGAAGTGGTGATTTGGGGACATTACCTTGCACTGAGAGCCCAAATTGCGTGAAGTGACCTCTGTGTGTCTGTCATGTACGCTCACTTTGCATGTACAGTGTGTGTAACTGATCCAATAGTTGATTTAAAATGTTGTTTCTTCTCAGATTATCAAGATTCTCAAGCAAGCTGTCACAAAATGGGAAAAAAACACACAAAGTTCACATTCACAAATGCAACTGTGTCAGTTTACTGGAGCAATATTTGATTCCCTCAGTGTAGTGATCAGGTGGGCATTAGAGGGATGCAGAGTGTTCAGCTCCAATGCTAGCTCCCCATCAGTACGGCATTATTACATTATCACTGCTCTTTAGTGGCAAACTGACTGCCCGACCGGATTTGAAGTACACAAAGCCTCGTCAAAACCCTGCACAAAATGGCAGGCTTCCTCATTGCTTTCAATGACCAAATGTAAGAATTGACAGTCAGTTGAACCATGGGGCCTGCTGCTTCACTGCTGTTTGTCAACGGGACAAAATACTTTTCTTGCCTAGACTTCTTGTCGAGCTTGATTATAATATATTAGATTGTGATATGTTATGATGTGAAGTGTTATCACTGTCTAAAGTATGAAGACTTTTCATACTGTAATACTGTACACATGTGAGGTTTCTGTGTCGATCACGCAACCAGGACCAAATTAAATTCATTACCATGTGGAAATAAGAGCAGGAAAATAATTTCAAAATGTATTATTGTCTCATTTGGAAATATTATATCAATAGAAAAACAACAGCTCAGTTTTGGTAGTTTTTACCCACCGCTGGGAGTCCCATTAGGTGAATGACATGCTACTTAACAAAGGTCATCATATGAATGGACTGTTAAATGTAGAATTTACAGATAATCATGTCTGTTTCGACTCCCCATGGAGAATTATGGCGTGAGCTATTAGTATTAGGGCCCAAGTCAATACTGTTATTAACTGAAAATCTGTACGCTTTCTGACTTATCCAACGAAGTGTGTCTACAAAAGAGTCTTCAAGATAATGATTTCTGTAATTTTCAGTCAGATGCTTAAAGAATAACACACAATTTAGAACAACAACAGGAAACATAGTCAACCAGCCAGAGGAGAATTGTATTGCAGACCAAAATATATGTATTATATGTTTAATTCATATCAAATTATTTTATGGGCTTAAACCAACCAAAGTTGTTTTTTCCTTCTTTGGTTTAATCTTAAATAACATTGAGGTCCTCTTGAAATGGACAGTCACTTAGAAATTCATTTGTCTCTAGTTAAGCTTCTTTTAAGAAGAGGAGGAAACGGAAAGTGTTCTCTTATTCTCCTCCGATTGGATTTGGGAGGCATGTAAGTGAGGTGTCCATTGTCATTTACCAGACCCTGGGCCCCTAAGTTGATCCCGGCTCATTTGCTGCAGGCTTATGAAACACTGCCCCCCTTGGAACAATTGTGCTTAATGGAAACAAAATGACTCCTGTGTTTCATCTGTTGTTATGGTAAAAGAGGTAGCCTTAAGTGGCCACTGCTATGCATATGTGGTTTGGTGTTTGCCTTGGCTCTGGGAGGGGGCAAGTGGCTTATCCTTCTGTTCCCCATATGGCAGCATTGTGGTGAAAATGGTGGACAATGGCCCCTCCCTGGGAGAACCCCACAGCTCCTACTGCTTGAGGAGAAACTGTTGGTTTCACTTTTTATCGAAACCCCCAGAGGCAAACAGACGGCCTGCAGACACACACACAAACAAACACACGCACACACACACACACACACACACACTGAGATCCAATATTTCAAAGAGGAACACATATGCACACACACACAATTTTTCACACACAGACACTTACTGTACACACACAGGTCTACACTGTAAACATACTGTACACGCATAAGCCTGACTTCACACATGCACATACACAACCCCTCTAACACACACGCCCGAACCCATAAAAACACACACCGAGGTCTACTCACATGAATACACACACACACAGGATCACATTCAGAGAGATTTCAAGGGTCTTGCCTTGGTTGAGATGTCTATTGATGTTTATTCAAGAACATTCCATCTATAAATTCATAAACATGTCAAGAGTATTTTAGGTTTGTGCACTAATCCAGTCAGAAGGAGAATTTAGTGGAATTCAATCAATTTTTAACTCCCTTGATCTGAAGCTTTTTTATCCTTTCATGCAGAATATTAACTAAAGAAAACCCACAAGATTTCAGCACAGGTCCACAGAAAAGAAGTGGAGAACAATCAAAAAGTAAAATAAGAGTCCCCAAAAACGCCAGGATTCAACCCACAGGGTCAGCTCACTTGACTCATGTACAAAGAATTTGAAGAGATTCGTTACTATATGTAAATGCATAGCCAGACTGAAATTTGCCATGTTGACAAAAATGCAGATGCTCTTGAGACACTTACTCCATATGCTGTTTTATCTTGATGAACAACGCTGTCCCTACAGACAGATAATGATATTACCTATCGTTCATCAGCAGCTGATTCAGGGACTTGTCTCTGTTCGCCAAAGTTGTCTTGTCAACTGTCCCATTTCTGCTCTGTTTGCACGGTCGTCATATAGACTGCCATTAATGGAGAAATTAATTACCTGTCCACAGCAGCAGTGTTGTGCTTCAGAACGTAAGAGTCAATTTGACAATGTTACCCAATAGAAAGGAGCTCTTGATGTACCCAGTCTATAATCATACTTTAGACAGGAGAGATTAAAATGCATTTAAACCCATTTAACTCCATTTATTAGACACCAGTGTCATTTTTGTGGTTAGGCGCAATGAATAAATTAAAGGGTTATTATCTCCTTCTCTAACTCTTTAACCTTGGACAAAGATTAACAAAATAATCTTGATATTAAGATGTAACATTGATATTTAGACATATCCATCAGCCTAAGAGGGTTAAATGAAAAATAAATTTGCAATTCATATCTTCATCGCCATAGTCATAATTTAATAATAGTTAACTAAGGTGATGTTTATATATTGATGAACAGTAAACCCTTATATCAAGTAATCAATGTAAATTAAAATGTGCTATTACACTATTCATTTATCTTCAAATCTCAAATGCGATTAGATAACCTCAGAAGATTAACATGAATGCACGGCAGGAGACTTAATGTTCTGTCCCACCATGAACCCAGCTGGACTCACCTTTTAGTAGGGAATCCCTCCCTGCTTACAAAACACACACACACACACACACTCACACACACACACACACACCCTCCACCACCACCAGAACTGTCAAAGGAACTCTTTGTTCTCTTCATCATTCATTTCTTTTTCTACCAAAGTTCACTCTCTTAAGCCTACCCTGGACTCTCCTTACTATGACATGTGAATGTTGCTTTGTCGTTCCTAGCAGGTCCCTCACAGGTCCCTCACGGAGCTCAGCCGAAGCTTAACTAATCACTCATAAATGTTGCTGAGTGGACAGCCACCACACACTGCAAAACAAATCACTGGCCATGAACACCCTAATTGGCCTTGAGGTCAGGGAGGAGTCAGGCCATTATATTCTAAGCTTGCTTTCAAAAAAGAGACAACATTCTTGGAAGAAAGATTGGCTTAAACAGATAAGTTCTTTCATTTCACTCTCCCTCTTTCACCTCCCCACCGCTCTCTCTCATGCACTTTTTCTGTCTCTTTCTCATTCTCAAACAGACATAGACACAAACACACACCCCTCTTTCCATAAGAGTCTCTACACCACTGCACAGGTTTGTGAATTGTTAAAGAGTTAACAAAGCTGTTCTTGTGCCCAGTGGATAAAAGACCTGTGTATCAGTGAGGTCACCCACTCCATAAATATGTTGGCTCTTCCTATTACAAGCTGTGTCCATGACAAAGGACAAACAGCTGGGGAATGAAATGCTACAAGGCAGGAGTGGACAAGGGCCATTTTCAGCCTGACTGGTCAGACACTAGCCCCTGAGCTGGCCCTGGAAAGGCTGTTTACTTGACCCACAGGAGAGGGAGTTGAAATAGCGGCAAGCCTGTATCTCTGCATCTTTCCCTCTATCTCTTTCCCTTGGTCTCTCTCTCTCTCTCTTTCTGTCTCTGTCTCTCTCTCTTTCCTCTCTGATGACTATCTCCCCAGTGCTCAGGAACGGGTCATCAATTACCCTCTGATACTGTTCATTACCTTCCACCTGTTTCCTCATCTAGCTCCTTATAATCCTTTGTATCCTTTCATTCCTTCTATTGTATTATTTTATTCTACACTTAACTACAGTTTATGACAGTCAAAAAACCTATACACTTAACTACTATTTAATGACATAAAGGCATGTATACAAAACTACAGTTTAGAACAGTATATCAACCTAGACACTTAAACAGTATACAGTTAACTACTTTTTGCAACACTGTTTATGACAGCATAAAGACCTACTGTATATACTATTTAAAAAAAACATCTCACCGATATTTTCTCTTCCCTCATACTATTTAACAAGTATATTACGCAGTCCCCTCAATGGAAAAATAACAACTTCTAGCACGGTACCTATCTATTAATAATGCAAATTAAGTTTTGAATTGCCATTTTTAGATAGCATCCAGTGTTAATGGGTGCTGGTGACAAGACAGTGGTTTTCTGTCAGTGATGTATGGTTCAGGGCAGGCCCAAATTGACATGCATACAAGACACGCTAATGAATGGGGCCTGTTGATCGAAAAACTCGTTTTTGGGACTTAGCTGTTTTGTCAGTTGTTTTCTCAGTTTTCATGTTAAAAGATTGTCCATTATTTGGTGATTTGCAATGTAAATGTTTGTATTAGCCAGACAGGTTGGCAAGACCAGGCGCGTTTTTTGATAAAGAGGATTCATTTCCAAAAGCAAACCTATGAAATTAACCACTGTGCAAGACTCATGATAACAATGATCCATGCAAACAATAGATGCTGATATGAGTCCACATTGATCATAGAACCTATATCTAAATGAACTGCAAAAAAAGAGAGAATAGTAGCAAAAGATGAAAGGAGTAGGAAATATCATTTATCACACATATGAATCCCAAGAGCTTTTACAGCAGTCATTTTCACAGCTTGTCTACCTCTATTTTGAATTGGTTCAAGTTAACACTGTAGCACAAATGTAATGTCTGGCCAGTTCATTAACCCACAGTCATTCATCTCCCGCATTTTGATTGCCTAAAGCTGGAGCATCAGCAGGAAGGAAAGTTGTTTTTTTCTTCTTCTTATCCTCCTTTTTTAAATGCATACTTAGCCTTATGTGATTCTTAATTAAACCTCAGTACCGACAGACCTCTCTAACATAAAAATCATCTACCAGTACCAAGGAGATGCATCCTGGCTTTTAATGGACTCGTTTTAAATGGATACTAATTAAATAGAAGGAAATATACAATATAAAACCATCTCCTTGGTCCAACTGTTCGAGGAGCTGATTACTTGTTAAAGGTTTTTTGCTCAGGCACCTTCACGGCTTCCTGAAAGAGGGAGGACCCCTACTGGAGGCTTCTTTGTCTTGGAGAGTATTCGTTTTAGACACATTATTTATACATGCCAGTTATAAGATTCCTTATCTTGAGTGACCCTCTGTGCTTGCTCTCCGTCAGACTGGGCATGGTGTAGAGTAGATAGTTCATTCAGGAGATTTGGCACAGGGGACTGGGGTGGATAATGTTTTCTTTCCACCAAGCTCATCAAGGTTCAGTGTCCATGTAGATGAAAGATTTGGAATAACTAGATATTTACCATGGCATTTTATTTTCTGTAGAAATGCTCAAGCCATGTACATAGTATTTTATCCATTCAGTTGTCACTTAAATGTAATTCAATTGGTAAGGGTAATAATATTAAGGGGGGTAAAGGTAATGTGTGTACTTTGCCTTCCCTGAGACATTTCGAAGACACCTTTAACCCTCCCAATGCAATCAATCCTATCTATTTCCAAAGGACTGTTTTTCAGGCTTCATGCAAAATAAATTAAGGGGTATGTACAAACGAAACATTATTCTCTTGGGAGGGGGATTTGTCTAGCTGTACTTAAAAAGCACTGCTTGTAAATTATAAGCTCATATTTTTTTGTAATTAAATACCGCTTGAATATTTAACACCATTGTTTGGGTTTGCAGCAAAATGGGTGCAATGCCGTTCGGACTATCAAGTGACTATTGTCTTACAAAATGAGATATTAACTGAATTGAAAACCATACCCTGTCGCATTCCATAATTTATTTGCATAATTAGGTCTTAATTTTAATTCACTATGCAAATATATGCCCCTTTTAAATTGCGTTTAAATGTGAACTGAATCCACTGTCAGGCCTAATGTGAATGTATTTAATTTCATTGTCTGAAAAGGATGAGAAATTGGAAGGGGGTAAATTACATAAAACTGGAGACGTAACAATTCACAGGCATTCTGAACAAATTCTCATTCCAAAACTCTGGAGCATTTTCAGACATCTTAGTCACATTCAAAACTAAATGTTTCATCTGACAAGACTCTTGTTTTTACACTGTTCCCAAGTTGATGGGTGCTGAAGGAGAAGACGTACAGTATCAATTTCTGTTTGGATGTCCCCTCTGTTTAAGGGAGTGTTATCTCTTGTTTCACTTTGAAAAAAGAAGGAGTTGTTCTTTGAAGACACGTATTGCCATCCATTATTCCAAGAAATCAAATGGGGGCAGGGACAGGGCAGCCGAGAGTGGCTGAGCTTCTAGACCAGGCCAATGGTAGCCTTTGTGGGTTGAGGGAACACAAACTCCTGAACAGGACAAAGTCAGAGGAAATTGACCTGCTTGATCCTTTTTTTTCAGAGGAGGAGGCGGCTCTTTCTCTTTCATCTTTTCCCAAGGGCCCGGATCTTTGGGCTGCACTTAACAAACAAAATACTGTCTGGACCTAACTCAGGGCCTAGCTTGTCACTGCTGCTCAGGGAGGCTGATACCCAGGGTGGCATAGGGGCTGCAGGAAAGGGTGAGATTGGCGGTGGTGGGGTGGTGGTGGGGGGTAACCTGAGACAGACAGGCCTCTGGGCCAGGGAAGTAGCCAAAAGGGACAAATTAGCTTTAGACAATAGGGGACCTTATCCACCAGGGGGATAATTAAACGTTTCTTCATCAAAGCTGAGACAGTTTGCAAGCTGCTCATTTTGTAATTCTATCATGTTTGCCCCTGAGATATGCATTTGGTCTTTTTTCTCCATTCGTCGCCATTGTCATTAATTGAGATTCGACTTGATTACTCTGTTGGGGGTGTTAATTATACAGAGTTAGCCCAGATCTAATTGAGCCCGATAGTAACAGAGGGTCTATTGGAGGCCCTCTGCTCCTCCTTACCATAGTAGACAAAGACCTTTGTCTGTCATTCAAACTCAACATGAAAACCCATAGAGCAAAAATACTTGTTGTGATGTCATAGATCCTGTTCAATTGTTGCAGAGCTTATGTTTGAACATTATCTTTGCCAAAGTCATTGATTAAGATATTGTAATGCTTAAATACTTGGCCTGTGATAATACCATTTGCCTCCAGGCCACAATAGGAGGAGTGTATCAGATGTCATCATGAAATGGGTTAGATCAAAACATATGCTTAACTCCTGTAACCATAATGTGTTTGCCAGTGAATGTCTGTGTACTCATGTTCAAAATGCACTAATGTGTGTGGATTCAGGCAGACCTCCCTGTTTAAAGAGCATGATAGTTGCTAGCAAATGTGTGTGTGTGTGTGTGTGTGTCTGTCTGTGTGTCTCTGTGAGACATTCTGTGCTGGGTCTTTTTCCCTGGCCACTGAGCTGTGGACCAGAGGGGTTTGTTGTGAGCCTTGGATCACAAGCAGGAAGCTGAATGATGTTGCTCTTGCTCTCTAAGGAAGGGTCATGCTTGGCTGACCCCAGAACAGCCTTAACAGGATATCACAGGGGAAACTGTTGCTTTTGTCTATTGCCCCCCTCAGAGAAGCTGCATCAAAGGAACTTGAGAGGGTGTTACTTCTAGAACAGATGCTAGGACAGTGTGTGGTGGTGGCACCTATACCCACCGTGGTTCCTACAGTATGTAACCCTGTGACATCATTACAGCTGTTTCCGTGGACAGTTGTCTAGTAGCCTCAGGGCGTCATTGACCACCAGTGCCCTCCCCTGATGGAAACATTTAATTTAACGGAAGCAGTGTAACACATGACTGTAACCAAATCAATCTAACATTTCTAGACATTTTCATTCACAGATCTGTTGTGTCTACTGCTAAAATCAATCGGTAAAAAGCTTAATGGTTCATGTCGGGATGTCCAAGAAAGGTTCTTGAACTGCAGACCCTTGAGTTGACGTGAAGGATTAGCCAAGATTATCATTTCCGGCGAATAAGCCGGAGTGGAAAAGTATTAATCTACACAAGACCCATGGTAAAATGAATAATAAGCCCCCTAACCCTATTTCTCTCACACACACACACACACACACACACACACATACGCAGACGCATGTTAACAATATGGTTGTATTAGCATTTGGCCCAGGCAGCATTTTAGAGGCAGAGCCAGTCAGTGCGTGCCTGTCAGCGAGCATCCATGCTGGGAGCAGCCTCTCTCAAAGAGCCCTGCCTGAGGCCCATAGACAGACCCCTGGGACCAGCCTGCACTCAGGGGCCTATTTGTTCAACAGAATGTGTTATTCTATCACAGCAAGCCTGTCACAGCAGCAATCATTCAAATACCCATTCATTTTAGGAATTCAGAACGTTTTCAGGAACCTACAGTTAAGAGGCTCCGTGAATCAAGGCCTTTTTAAAGACTTGTTTGCAAATCCGGTACAGACGTTTAGGAAAATGTCATCCTAGTCACTTAATTATCATCTAAAGACATTATTGTGTCTCCTGAGCAAACAGTCTCTGTGTAGCTTCCCGATTCTAGAACAGAATATGCTTTCCCTGAGGAAGACTTGATATGTCCCTCGGTACCTTTGTCCTCTCAGTCTATGAAATACTGGCCAGACAATGACAAATGATAACACTGACAAATACTTCAATGCATTCGTCATGAAATGGGTTGTTTCACAAACCACATGACAGCAACTTCAAAAGCTACACTGATATTGGACAAAAAAATCTAAACATACAAGAAAACATTCCTTTTAGAGTGCATACACTACCTCTATTTGCCTATTGAAAGTTAGCGCAGTTGCTTAAAATCCACCCCACACACCTTCCTATGAGTGTATTTCTAATTGAAAGTGATATCTGAGAGTGCCTGCTCTGACAGAACGTGTGAGGAGTGGCAGTACAATAGACCTGTCAGGCTTGATGGATCTCCAACACAGCTGGGATATGGGCCCTCAGACCGAAGCCAATCAAACCAGGCCCTTATGTAAACACACAGGCTCAGAGCTGTCCATCCACGACTCTCACAATAGCAAACACACACATAAGATCAATACTATTTTCTCTCCAGTGATAGCAAAGATGCCTGAAATACATAACGGGCCATAGGAGCAAGTGGTATTGGAGTGGAAGGGGAAGGTGGTGGAAGGATAAGTTCGTATAAGCAGGGTTTTGCTCCTAATATAGTCAATGACAGAACTTGTCTGGGCCTGCCCGGGCAGGCTGGTGATAGCCAGTCATTACAGATTAGTCTGGGTGAGTAATGGGAGCCCGCAAAGCATCAGAATGAGATTCAATAACATTTACTGCACTTGGGTGGTTGGGGGAGGGGCCAGACAGCAGTACCTACCTAGCCAATTACCTCCCTTGAATGAGGCAATATCTGGCCACAGCGGACCATCAGAGCCAGTAAGGCCTTCTCTGCTGGTCTAAAACATTTTATATTCAGAAAATAATATTTTATACAATTTATACAATTTTTACACAATTGTCTGTAATTTGCAAATTGATTGCACATTTTTTATCTGTTCAAAATGTACGGTAAAGGGAACATTTTGGGCTAATGGGGCTGCCTATGGAAGGTTAGCATCTTTGCAATATGATTGGAGGCACAGCTCCCTATCTGAAGTAAAAATAGCAAGCAGGTAGCGTAGCAACTAGCATCATGTGACATATTTAAGATATTTTTCTTTCTTTTATGAGGTGTTTTAGATTTTCTGTTTAGATTTTTAGATAGCCCTTTTGTCAGCCTTAGGGAACCCCCTAATGGGCAGTGGTCTGCCTTGCCTGTTAAAAAATCTCTTCCTTTAAAAAATAAAACAATTTGTCACGTCCAAACAACTCCATCACCACACGTCCTTGGGTCCGGAGCCGTACACTTGCTGAACATTAACTTCATACAGTGCTCGGTTCGCAAGATAATCAATCCACAGACAGACAGACAGACAGACAGACAGACAGACACACAAAGATTCATGACATTATAGAATGATAACGGTTGTTAATGTAAGCGAGGTGAGACACGTGTAGTTAAAAATCCCAGTTCAGTCCCCAAATGTCAGCATATTGGGAATGTTACATCATTATTCTACTCAATAAAGGTTACTCTGAATATGGGTAGTTATGTTGATTGACAATTGTCAATATGCCTAGTGTCATGGTGAAGTTATTCAAAGGCAGTTAGATTGTGGCAGGATTGCCCTGAAGGCTTAAGGCCTACAACACATAGTTTGCCACTGTCTGGCCATGTCCCGTATTTACACCCCCAGGACCCACTGTATTCCCAATGATCTGCCTGCTTAATAAAAGGGATTAAGACGTGTATAGATAATGTTTCTTTTATTCCATAACTTCTCACACTAATACCATCACCTGCCTCTGTGTTCGCTGAATATTTCAATCTAATCCCTGGCTTAATTTACAGTTGCTCAACGACGAAAAACAAAGACTCTCTCAGATGCCAATTAATTAGGAGGATATGAATATTTCATTGCTCTGTGACACAAAAGCGACGGCTCGCAGATAGAGTTCACAACAGGCTGTAATGGAATATGAATAATGTAGTAATATTACGTTTTTGCTCAGCTTTCAGTAGAAGTATCCACATAACAGGGTTCATCTGTTGGTCAGCCACTCAGTCTGTGGCAGTACTGTATGTCAAAGGCTCTCACGCATTGCACTGACCGAATCAACAACCTGTCCTGATAAATGTTACAAGATTTTGTTGTTGATGGGGTTTTTTTCTTCGTACAGTTGGACTCGAATTATTCGCAAGAGAATAGATGAAAGGTACATGTAACATAACTCAAGGCTCTTGTCTCGTGGTGGTGCTGCACATTACATTCCAATCACTCTGGTCTTTAGCATAGCTGTATTAGCATTAATAGAAATAACCCACCCTTCTGCTGTGCTCTGCTGGGTCTGAGTCCCCATTACACTGAAGTTAACACATGCGTTGATTCGATGGTTAGTGATACAAAAGACCATCACCGGCATGATTACCGCCTCTCAGCCCCCTTTGAGAAAATGACATTAACAGTGTGTTTAAGTGACATGTATTGGCCTAAATACAGGCTCAGCGGGGATCCTCACATTTTCTTCCCTTTCCTAATTCACAACAGAATCAAATCACCATGTTAAAGCTCATCAGACCTGTCATTTCTGGGTGTCCCTTCTTGCCTGCCATCATTCGGAGGTTCTGCCGTAGGACAGCCGGGCCTTGCCCATTAATCACCATTACTGTTATTTGTATTCAAATGACACAACTAAATTCTGATATTAAGAAAAGGGTCTGTGGCTTGCCGTGACACACAAAGGATGAAAGAAGAGTTAGGCCTATCTGTATGCAAAGACAGTGGTGGTAAATGAGTACGGGCCAAGCTAAACTTGGAGCTGATGTTACCAATAGTGTACCACAAGGGAAATCTTCCCAGATATTTAGGATTCCAAGAACATTTTGTGTGCCAGTGAAACACTTTGAAGGTGCTGTTTTACATTTATTCATTTAATTATTCCTCCCTTCTATGCCAACCCCATGATTATTGTCAAATCCACACCTGCTACTGCATTTCCACGGTGCTCATGACAATTTTAAAGGGCCACAGCAAGATGTTTAATACTTTGCCAATATGCCCTACAGATTATTTCATTTAATTATTGTTCTTAAGCTATTTCTAATTGAAGTTTGTGAGCACTGTAACAGTACCAATGCTAATGCGAGTGATGGGGGAAGATAAGGGATTTTCATACACTTTCACCAACAATGTTACTGTAAAATAACTCATGACCTGTATAGTTACAAATCAGGCTAAATATTTTAAATATTGGAGGTTCACTTTACAGCTGCTGATTAGCTGAGTTTGCCAGCAACTGGGTACTTTTTATTACATTAAATTAATTTAGCAGACACTTTTATCTAAAGCAGTGTGCAAATGCATATGCTGTAGAAAGTACAGTAGTAGATCAAGGAACTATGCCGGTCACATCTGTGTCAAGGAACACTGTGCCAATTGTCTATTTGAATCTATGTAAACAATCCCAAAATTGTGTATAGTATAGTATTGTTACTAGCAAATGGAGGACCCAATAGGGCTGTACACCAGACAGGCAAGTGTAGTTTTGTGTGCTCACCCTTTCATTAGATCATAGAACTTGTGTTATTCATGGCCATGCTAATTTACTGCAACAGCCTGGTTTGATAGTGAAGCTGTAAAATAGCTTCAGCTAGCAATAAACACATTTGATGAAAACAAATTAGGAGCGAGAAATATAACTGACGGAAACATAACAGCTAGCAATTGAATCACATTAGAGAGGGCGGCGGATGCCGCAGCAATAAATGTACATTTAATACATGTAAAAACGCAACACAGCCCTTCATGGCAAAACTCTCATTCATCATTTAAATGTGACTCTTTATTTTTCTATTCAAACACGTATTTAAAACTAAGAAACCAAGAATAGCCAAAAGTTTAAGAGCATCACCATTTCCTGCAGAAATAACCTGTTCGCACTCAGGTAGCCTACTGTGACGTTTCTTACAGGAACTGAATGCCTTTCACATGAAACCTCTAATGGCAATAATCTTTTGACAACATGAGATGAAAGTCCCTCTGATTTGTTGCTGTGCTGCAGTACTATTCTTGTTAATGAATTTTTAATACCCTTAATGACAGGAGAGGAACGATGTAATTAAAGGAGCAAGTTAGGAAAAACGCTGACTCCAACTCTTTATGGGGACCGTTTTAATGTTAGTTTAATTGGAACTAACACATTATCTTAATGAACAGATTGCCTTCAAGGAGACCATTTCCCCGAGCAAGCTTAAAGTAGCTAGTATCTCAAAAACTTACTCTTAACATATATGAAAAAACAGGGTAAGCTTTTAAAGTAGAGAGAATATTAACTTTACGCTGTCCTTACTGTATTTCATGGTGTCACTGCGGAGACATAACTTCAGCAAGAACACTGTGACAACATTGTGATGGGGGGGGGGGGTCGTGGGGGTACAGCAGGGAGAGATACAGGTGATGTACAATAGAAGCCTTGTGGCATGAAATACATGCATAGACTCTAACGTGGCCAGCCACTGGACAAATTGACCACTCCACAACCTTGACACCGCTGACACCTAGACAGCTATCTCCTCTACGTCCGGATATAGACTTTCTGCGACTTGCAAGAATACATGTAGGGCAGGGTTTGGGGGGGGGGGGGGGGGGTTGTTGTTACGCAGCCCAGTTTTGGGCAGTTGAGTTTAATTTGGGATTTACAAGTGACATTGTGCCCCCCACGGCCTTCCTCTTACTGGGCCTGCTTTATGGAGTGAGACAGTGAGGTCTTTTCCTTGTGATTAGGCGTTCTGAGACCAGCCATGCACAAAAGTATTATAGCCCACAGCATTATGTATCAGAGTTTACAGACCGCCCTCCTCCTAGCCTGCCAACAAGCACCAATAAATCCCCCATCTCCACTCACACCTCAGGAAGGTCAAGGATCTCAAACAAGTCAATAACAAATAAAGACATGTACTGCCCCTTCGAGGTCCCAGGAAATTACATTTACTAAAAAAGTAAAACTACTAATAAACTACATTTAGGAGAAGGGTGAAATGGGGACAGCAAAAGAAAAAGTTTCTTCTTATTATAAAATGATTTGACCTTTTTTCAACTAAGGGGGAAAATGGTTTATTAACTGTGAATAGTCACATGGCAACCAGGCTTATCTCACAGAGGCTGTTTGGCTTAAGCCCCAGCATTAACACACCGATAGCCTAAGGAATAGCCAAGCATAAAATGAATGTGAAAGGATGAAGAACCAACAAGAAAAGGAAGGAAGAAAGAGGATGAAAGTGGTTAGGCCTCCAGCTTAACAGACCAGAAATATAGAACTACCAGAAGCATTACAGGGAAGACCCTCTTTGATACGAGTTAGATACACATTTTTTATTGCAGAATGCTTTAGATCAAACAAGCCAGGAATAGAAGCAAATGTTGTTTGATGGCTGATGTTTTAGCATCAACATATACCTTGGCTCAGTCTTAAAATATTCATAAGTCATGAGAAATTCAACTTGTCATACAGTTAAACATACTGCACAGGTACAGTATGATTTTAATTTAAGGTATAAGAAATGTTGGGAATTACTTAATGTTTAGACGCCTCAGGTTTAGTTTATAGAAGTTTGTTTGAGCAATTGATTTTGAACAAAGATACAACCTCTGACAAAGACAGTGTGACAAGAAGTATAAAAGACTACAACCACTCTGCCTACACACTGTATCACAGAAATAGCGTTTATCCCTTTATTTTATTGATAAAAAAAATCCCAAAGGCACTAACACGTACAGGCAATGATTAATGTCCCTCTCAAAAAAAGAAATTATATGGAATAAATTAAACTACTGCGGCAGCAAATTGAAAAATAAGAATGTAAATGAGCTTTGAATACTTAATATCATAGAGAAAAATAGGCAATGAGGCCCAAAAATGATGAGGGATTGGCAAAGAAACATAATATTAAGTCTAATAGCCAGGAGTAGCTTTTCTGTACTGTCAAAATTTAACTGTCACATTTGATTTGCTGCCAGGTAAATGACTAATGGGGTACAATGTACGGCAATCGAAAGAGCTAACCTTGTTCACCAGGCGAAAGATGCGAGTGCAGCACTGAAGCCTATTGGTGTGTCAAGTGTGAAATAAGAGAATAAAGAAATGATATCAGTTTTGATACATGGGGATTGTGCCATATTGATGTATGGATAATCAAATCTATAAACATGTCATTCCGGTAATTCACATGATAGGTCATGAATGTTGCCATAAATATGTTATAGATCTCTAATCAATATACGTTACAATTTGAATTAAGGTCATTCAGATTCTGTATGTCACTCAAGTACAACATACTAATGCAATAATGTATCGTTATGAGATTGGTCAAAACAACTTCCAATTTAACAGTCATTGTAGGAGAGTGTAACCCTAACCCTACAATCCCACCTGCCCATGCATTCAGGGCTCCAGATACAATGTTTGGGTGCTATCCTTCTTCCCTTAAACTCCATGACACCCCCCCCCCCCCAAACACACACACACACTTGCCCCCAACTAGAGAGCAGAGTAGAGTGAAGGGAGGCTGTACTTCAAATATGATTCCCTCAGTCGGAACCTTTAATTATAACTCCTCAGTATCAGTTACAGCAGCCTTGCACAGATGCTAAACCCCTCTGAGGCTTGGCTACTCTACCTTACTTAATCTGAAGGGGAAGCATAGATACACTACTGTACCATCAGCCAATTAAATCTGCAGCCAGGGTGGAAGCATATCCTGGATCAGCATCCAATCACAGCGCACAAATAAACATCCCGAGTAAGACCAAGTCATGTGACCCAGCTGCTTAGCATCCTGGGATATTTCCACCTCTCTTTTTGTGGGTGTGTGTGTAAGGGGAGGTGGGGGGTAGGGCAGAAGGGGGGGCCACTATTGTTATTTGCTTCCTCCTCTCTCATGCTCTCTCTTTCCAGAGGATATAGTGAGGCCCTGTGTGCGCGGAGCTAAAGACGCTATAAAAATTGCTGAGGTATAAAATCGAAAGTGCTCAAGCTGTCTAGCGAGGGCGATGGCTGGCTGGCTCAGGCCTGTTGCAGGCAGTGAAGGATCCCTGACCGGGACCCGGCAGCGCTGTAAATCAGAGAAAGTTGGAGCTTGTTTGTTTACATATCACAGCCTTTACAATGGCCCTAGTACACCAGGAACCGTGCCTGGCCCAGGCTATTGTATGGGTCATAAAACAAAAGAATATAATGATGTGATGTGTGCAGGTAGTGCATTAACACCAGTACAACCCATGTTCCTGTCTGCCTGTGATACTGTAATGGCCAGTGTCCACATGAACTTCATTTAGCATGGTACAAAAACAGAGCAAATACTTTGATGCAATTCAATTGGTCAACATAAGCAAACATTTTCGTGTTTAAATGTTGAAATATACAGAGGTAGGCTATGTTACCTAGTATAGCTTTCCACCATAGTTCTACCATATCTGTAAAGTTACATTACGTAATACCAACTGGACAGGTGTTTGGCTAAAATATGTACTGGTACAATGGGAGCCAAAACACATCCCTGAAAGAGATCAGGCTTGTCTGTTATCTTATCATTTCTCACTGAAGTGTATATACAGTAAAGCTACAGTACAGCTCACTGGCACTCAAGCACACAGCATTCTACAGATCAAATTCAGGTCAGGATCTTTGACTTACTCTAGCATGTAATGGGTCGCTCTGTGAGTGTGTATGTGTTTGTGTGTGTGTGTGGGTATCTGTTCGCGTAAATTTGTGCATGAGTGTGTTTATATGTGTGTGTTTTGTATGTATGTGTGTGTGTGTGCGTGTGTGTGTGTGTGTGTGTATGTGTGTGTGTGTGTGCGTGTGTGTGTGTGTGTTTGCTGGTCTGGTTCACTGAGAGAGGAGGTGAGGATGGGAAAGCAAAGAGTGCAGAAATTGCCAGTCCCTGTTGTTTCGTGACTAGGCTGACACAGGAAATGCTCCAGTGTACTGTATTTTTGAAAGGATGTGGTCAGTCACAGCTGAAACTCACTACAGATAAGCAAAGACCTCCAAGAGTATTTTCATGTGTGGGCACCTGGAATCCTTCTGAATGACACCAAATCCAATTGATTAATTTTGCAACAATAACATGAAATATAAGGAAAATAGATACTGTATTTACCGTGTGTAAAGAGAGAAAGATGTTTGTTTTGATGTTTTTAATCTCTCTCACTCTCTGTTTATATACAGTAGGCTATAAAAAGGGGTTATTTTGAACATTATTATTTATTCATTAAAACAATTTAAATGGGAGTGTTTCTACTACTTTCGGCTTCATGTTGGCCAAACAATGCCCCTTAGCTGTGATATAATACCACTCTCTGTCAGGAGCTTTTGCTTAAATATATAGCTACATGCAAACTTTGTGGAGGCAAGTATATACACAGAATCTGTGTTGAAATTCTAAATAGTTTAGTATATGCCCTTTTTCTTTCCCAAATTATTACCTGATTATCTTTTATGGTGTATAGTATATAGAGGACGTTAATATTTTGGTGTCTTCCTTGCAGAAAAACTAACACCCACAGACACACACACACTCACACACACACATCCTCACAGGGACACAGTGAAAGAGTGAAGGGTGTGAGGTGAAAGACAGCTAAACAAATTCAGTGTCATATTCTGCTGTTGTCTTCACTGTGCCACTTGGCATTTTAATGGAAGTGAATCTGATATAACATATAGTGGTAACTACAGCAGCAGCCTCGCACCAGAGGGGCAAGCTTAACTTCTCAGACGTATGCATTAAACATATTGTAGAATAGAGTGTAACATTTATCACTGTCATTGCTAGAGTTTGTGTAAATTTAAATGCGCTCAAGCGTGTTGATTTCCCCCTTCACAATGTATGCGTACAATACCACCCCAAAGCCCATTTTCCTGAAATCCTTCTTGTTGTTCTGCACGACCATACCACCAAACTGCTATTCATCTTTGGGGAATATGCTGTACAGCAATGTCTTTGTATAAGGGCATTTCTAACCCAGGCTTGCTTTTCTTTGTGTTTATCAGTGTCGTTTGTACTGTTTCATTGTAACGTTGTGAAAGATATGTTGGAGAGCTTCCTGGTTGGTAAAGTGCATGGCTTCAAAGATTGTTAAAGTACGACATGTTTGTTTTATTATAATTCAGAAGTGCACAGTTAATGGTGTTCCTTGTGTCAGTGTGTGAATTGTTTAGGTAAGACTTTCAACTTTTTGGTTTCGACCAACATAATATAGCAGAGGCCAAAGTGGGCTCACCAAAGACATAAAAAAAAAAAATCAAGATAATTCATGAGATGCACTTTTTCACAGTGAGGTGAAATGAAACAATCATGGCTTAAGTGTGGAATATATTGGGAAAGTAGTACATGGCAATACCGGCTGACACTTTGTACATTAAAATAAATTACCTAACCTTTCCAACTCCCACTGACAAAAACAGGAAAAATGAAAGATAATGGGTTATTATTCACTGAAAGATCCTATACATAATAATGATGTCATCAATAATGGCTGTGATACCACAGCTCCTGCGGCTTTTAAAAAACATTTAGGGGAATTACATTTTTTTGAATCATCAGTCCAAGTCCAGGCCTCAGCCAGTCGCATGGAAAAAAGGACAGAGCCTTAAAGAGGGCGAGAGACTGTGGAGGAAAGAGAGAGAGAAAAAGAGAGAGAAGGTGGAAGAGATAGAGAGAGAGAATGAGGCAGAGAGAGGGAGAAAGAAAAATGTGGCACATTATGTTTCTGGAAGCCTGTTACCAACCGGCAGTCATGAGTCAATTTGCCAAATAATACAAGCAGAACTCGACAGAGATGGCCCATCAGTACCTTTAACGGGCAAGGCTGTCAGCGACTGGCAGACTCACAATGTGTCACAAAACTCATCTGATAATAAGAGAACTATCCTTCAAACATATAGCTGGTGGCCCTTTTTAGGATTACTTTAGGCATCTCCTGCAAACCTGATATGTGTCACTTTGGTTGGCACTGGCGCACACATGCACATATAGTCTAATATACAACCAAACATGCATACACAGTTCAAGTGCCTTTTGTCCTTTTTAATGTGCTTAGTCTACTTTCTACACAAAAAGCCAGAGTCTCAACTCAGGACTACAAATGTATGCTTGCTAACATACTACCATATTTATAATATCTAGTATGTACTTACTATCTACTTACCGTATGCTCGTGTGTACATTTGCATTTGCGGGTGAGTACTTAAAGCTCTATCGTAAATCTGTATTAGAGCCTATGTGAGGAGACAGTCTGATCAAGCATATGAATGATCCGGACCTAGTAGGTGATCAGTAAGAAGGGCTGGGCTATTTATAAGCTCTGCCAAAGTAGGAGCCTTACCCTGGCTGTCGCAGCCAATTTGCACTCCTTACCGCATTGATCTACCTCTCGAGAAAAAGCACACATCAACACGTGTGTGCATGTTAATGTTAAATAAACAAACAACAATATGCTTTTTCTAATTTGTGTCATTTGCGATGTAAAGAGTGCTGAATGTACATTTCTGTGGGTTTTTACTCGTTTGGCGCAGAGGGCAACACACCGTTTTCTGCGGGAAATCTTAACTATGTTTAATTGTCTCCATCCACCATCAAAAATGACTTTATGCATTTTGCTTCATAATTAAAAGCTTTCACATCCATAAACTTAAATCACTGAGCACAGCTGTTGAGGTGTAATTAAAACATTAAATAGGTGAACGGCTCTCACTAAACAAGATGACACCAATGCTCCTGCAGCAGAACTTCTGGAGGTGAACCAGGAGGTCGGGTAGGTTTTGCCAACACCCAGAGACAGATCAACAGACAGCATCACCCCTGTATTCAAACTCTCAGATAATCATCTGCATAAATCTAATTCCTTTCAGCACAAGCAGCCGAGTTGTTGCCAACACCATTAGCGTGTGATTTAATGACACTGTAGATGAAGACAGCCATCCTGCCCTTTATATCATTCTCTTCCTTTTTCCCCCTCTTTACTGTCTGCTGGGTCTGGGACTCACGTGTTTTGAGGAGCAGGGACGTGGCTCATGTAGCTCTTCCTCCTCCATTATGCCAAGGTCACTCCATTGCTTTTTTGTTAATGTGATCAAGGAATGTGTCACTTTGCAGTTCTGTGGCAGTAAATAAGAACGAAGTCTAATTTGAATGGAGTGTACCAGAGGCCCTTTATGGGTTGTTAATTTAGTGTTTAAATACATTAAACAGTTGAGGGAGGGTTCTGATTACAACTGCCCTGGTGTGAGCTGTTTTTTGCAGGGACTATCGGTACCTTGTTACAGAAGTAGCTTGTTGTTATGATGTGACAAATGAATGTCAAGCTCGTTATGAACTTGCATATGGCTTCAGAAGGCATTGTACAAAAAATACATTGCCATCCCTTTCCCTTTCATGTTATCAGGCAGACAGTAAACATCCAAACTAAGACATGCAATGACAGAGGTAAACCAAACAAAAATGATATTGACACCCAAAAGAAATACTGTTTACGTAGTGTAAGGTAAGACTTGTTCAGCCAACTCAGTGCTGTAACTGGACACTTTTCAGGGAGTTTGTTGTGTTGCCTTGTTTCAGCAACTAATAAAACCATTTGCCTTTCATCAATTGATATTTATTTTCTCAAACTCGACTGATTTGGCTACTTCCTCCCCCCGCTTAGGCGGCAGGTGGAGGCCATGAGAGCCAACCAGGCTCGGCCTCCCCCACAACCACAGATTCTTCCTGACACCTAACGCCAGTTATGAATTTGGGGGATAAGTTAATGTGTCACAGGAGCATCGATTTTTCATTTGCTTTCCAGTCAGAGAACCAGTCGTGTGCTTTCTGGAGAGCATCAGGATGGATTGCTGTGGCCCCAGCAGGAAGGGGCCACAATGGGGGACTGGGAGTGAAGAGGTGTGAGGGGAGGGGGGTTAGTAAAATTGTGACAACATGAAACAACATGCCTTGCAGACACTTGAGGTAATTCATGCAATGGGCAATGTACATGGACAATGTACATTGAGGGAATTATTTTTTAATCTCCAATACATTTTTGTCCATTATTTTTGTTTTCTTTTAAGACTTACAATACATTGTCATTTTACACATTTGCAAAGGCACAAACCTTAAACGTTGGATGAAATGCATAGGTACATAAAGGCAGAGCCTGGTCTGCCTGCAAGGAAAAGCAAGCTCACGTAACAACAACGCTGTGTTCAATGAGCTGTGCCTTCAGTTCCATATGAGATTGGTTAATACAAAAGCTTGTTGGTGAAAAACATTGTCCTGCTCACAGTGACAAAGACAAAGTGCCTGCTTTTAGCGCACGCTAGTCAAAGGGACAGGTGACGACAGGGAGGGAGACCAGGGAGGGAATTTGAATTTCTCGTGTAGGGGGAGGTAGCATGTCATTAAAAAACCTTAATTTCAGTGTCAGGTAAACGTACAGGTGATCCATCATTTTGTCAAACAACTTCTATTTTATTTTATTGGTTCAAAGCAGAGCAATCGTCATGCTTCTTTTCAATTAGCCTAAACAATCTAATGTTCCTACTAAATACGCATTGTAAAAGAGAGAGATCATTTTATTTGAAAGAATTCTCCACAACAGAGATCACAAAGGGTCAAAGTGAGCACCAAAAAAGTAAAAGAGATAAACAAAACTTTTAAAAAGGAAAAACATATACAATACAGTACATTCATTCCTGACTGACTTGTTTAAATGGATGATGGGTGCATGTGACCCTAGTTTCTTATATGTTAGTTGGCTGAAGTTGCTGCACTCAATAATCTGAATATTTCAGCTGTGTTCTCCTCAATGTATGCCACCATCACATTGCATATCACCACATAAAAGCCATTTATTGGTACATTTCTAAATGTTAACGCTTGTCAACTCCAATCTTTCTGAAGGAGCACATTGCGCAGGGGGAATAAAATATATGGGGGTAGGGGGTGTTGGGTGGGGAGGGCATGGGGGGCATGTGGGCTGGAGGAGGAGAAGACAAGAGTTATCTCAGACAGGCGGTGTCAAAAAAACATCTCCCTGTCCTGTGTCTAGTATGACACACAGACCACATAAAACTTTATTAGAATGGAATGGTATGAAATTATTTCTATGGAAATATACTTTATATACTATAAGTGTTGATGTGTTATTCCCAAGTAGTGAATAACACGTAGTGCTGATGGTAAAGTGTGAATCAGGTGACATTTGGATGAATGTGACATTAAAGGACAATTCAGTGTTCTCCTGGTACTGTTATAACATGGTTATATAACCACAGTTGTCCTGATATCACATTGCCTTGGACTAAAATGCCAGAGCAGCAAAAAATGGCGGACAAACCAAGAGTTCATTAGCAAGAGCCTTCCCAGCATGCTTTGCAGTGACAAATGATTGACTTGGAACAATATCTACGGCGATCAGGATAAAGTACCAGCCATTTCAAGGCTCAGCAAAATTCAAATTCTAATTAGACCTTGTACCACATTCCAAATAAAAATGGGTCCCTCGGTGGTCTACCCTATCAGGTGTCTCCCCCTGACCACTGAAACAAAACGAATAAAGAAAATGATTAAAGTGATAACAAAGGCATAAAATTCAAATTATAGCAGCATCACATCTGGGATCTGTATGTCACTGCGCCGCCATTTCTGCCCTCTCTCTCGCCCACTCTCACTTCTCAGCATTCCATTCTTTCTGCATGAGGGCGACCGGAGAACAGAGGGAAAGAGAGAGAGAGAGGGGAAATTAAAAGGTAGAGAGCGAAAACGCAAATAGGCTCTCAGCTTTAAGGTTATTAATGACTCCTCAAAAATCTGCGACTTTTCCAATCTCTCTGAGAAGCGCTTGAAGGAGTCTGCAGATGAAGCTGACCTTCAGAATGTTCTTTGGTCTTTAGTTAAGAAATTCACTCACCATTATGGCATCATTAGGGAAACAAGGATAAAATTACTCCATGGTTAATGACCTATAGGATCCCCACCAAAATTTGTTTCAGATCTAATAAAACTGCGCTTAACACACTCGAATGAATTATGAGGACTGCTACGCGGGGTATTAAAATGTGGGGAAATAGATTTTCTGAAGCTGGGAGGACTGGACTTTTCAAATCAGATAGTAGAATGGAATTTTCAGGGCAATAAATTCCACCATGTCTCAATTTCATTTTTTTCTGCTAGAATTTCTCAAGCTATGATAGAATCTCTGAGTGGGATGGCCTCTAAAAATTCATTGCCAATTGTCGTCTCTCCCTCCATCCCCCTCAGGTAGATAGATTGATGGATGAATGGCTAAATGGCCACATAAGTGAAGTAAAAAAGTAGAAACTAATAAAAACTTTGTGTAAAATCCAACTACCTTATTAGATGTATTCAGTTGTCCTCAAATTTCCAAGTCCAACCTGTCCAACTATGACAGGTTGAATCAAAACACATTTTCCTAAGTCATTCAATGTGTTGGAATTCCTTAAAAATATTGGCTTGGTCTTTATGTTTGCTCAGCAAGACAGTTAAAAAAAGGGCTTCGGGCTACAGGGCCACTTCTGATACATACTGTACACATGTACCCACCACGGCATACACAAACACACTTCATTTGAGCATAGGTGCAATAACATTGCATGCGTTTTCAATATAAAATAACATATATGTTTTAAAACTTGCTTAAAAGAAGTGAGTTTCATTTAGCATGGGGTGGGAGCAGCCCCAGAAAGGGGGGTTTGTGAGCTAATGGCATTTGCTCTCTTTAAACTTTAATCTTTCCTATTAATTCCCTGCAACTGGAGAATGTGCGAGAGTTAATGTTCCATGGACGTGTTTCTCACTCCGCAATCTCTTCAAGCTAATTACCTTCAGGTGCTAAATGGAGGGAAATTGCAATCCATTTGGATGGGAGAAATTTCACCTCCCCTTAGCCTCTGAAGCACTGTGGGGTGCAGTTACAAAGGCAAGAAAATCAAACACTTGCAGTCAGGTTCTTCGAGAGGAGGCCTAATCAAAAGTAAACACTTCCTAACAGAGCCCTGATTGGATCCTCCTTCCCTCAGGTACCTCCAAGACAGGAAACGACTTCCAGTCGTACTCGGCTGACCGCTTACTTTGAGGTCACCTAGAGGTCAACAGGTGCAACGTTGGAAGCAAGGTAAGCGAACAGATGTTTGATTGACATGGATCATGTATATTGGCTATTAAAGTCTTCCGATGTGAAAGTGGAGGTATGCTGGGTGGCCATTTCGCAGGGTAAACAGTGAGGTGATGAAGAAAGAAGGGATTCATCCGTCAGAGTGAGTCATTGCAATTATGCTAAATGAATGTTAGCAAACCTTTTATAATGTATTATGTATAATGATTATACAAGTCAATCACTGCTGCCATAGAACATGTAAATATATACCTGATATGTCTGAAAGTTAATTGAAGCACCTCCCTATCTTTATGTAGTTTAAGTGGGCTGCTGGACAATTCTAGAGTACTTGGGTCACTTACAGTTATATAGTGCAGCTGGATAGGGCAATAACATAATCACTCACCTTTGTCAGTCATTTGTTGTCATTATCTTCATAAGTGATTCCAGATCAACGCAGAGAGAAAGAGAGAGAGAGAGAGAGAGAGAGAGAGAGAGAGAGAGAGAGAGAGACTGTCACTGACAGTCTATTAGGTGGGAGAAATATAGAAGGACAAAATGTCAGTCAGTAGAGGACACAGTCATACTCCTCATACTCAGCAGTGAAGCAACAATAACTCAAAGATAAATCCTCAAGTCCCTCCTTCAGTGGCCCCCGTTGGAGGAGGGGGTTGTAAAAAAAAAAAAGAGGAGAGATGTGCTCATGGGGGGGCAGTGGGAGCGCGGAGGGCCATTTTGTCCACCGTTTGATCTCTCTCTTCAGATGACACGGCAGGAAATTAAAGATGAAAGGGAGTTCCGACCTTTGTCCAATCAACAGGCAGACAGAACTGGCTCATTTGCTGCTTTATGTCCGGTCTATGTATGGGATCTGCAGGTCGTCCCCTTTAGTCAAGTGGCAGCACGAGCAAATGGCACACATTTATTTATTGGATTAGTAAAGGCATTTTGGTAAACAATGTAAGGAGAAAATCCTCAAACTGTGAAGACTATGTGGGTGTGCAGTTGGGGTCAACTCTGTATGCCTTGATATGCATTTTGGTAATTTGAAGGTGACAAAGTTTCCAAAATTAAATGTAAATCTTTACGTATCAACAAACCGTTATTTGCAAATAGTGTATGTATATATATAATGGTTATTATAAAATGTGTGTATTTATAAAGGTAGTTAATCGTAAGACACATTTTACGTTTACATTCACATTCAAAGACAAGAGAATCCAGTGGATGATGCACTGCTGGGCGCATTTTTTCCTGTCCATATTTCTTGTGGGTAATAATAAGTGAATTAGAGGTAGGGAGTACTACAAACACTCCATATCTTAGACAAACACTCATAGTGACGGCCCTGAGCTCCCACTGTGCTGAGGAGTCTCCCGGCACATAGACTCCCTGCCATATATCTGAGGGAGGGAAGAGAGGATGGCCAGGGAGGCTGAGGGAACATCAAAAGAAAAAAAAGGAGCATCCCTGATAACAGCAGCCCTGTTGTTCTAGGCCATATGAAAACCACTGCTGGTGAATAGAGGCCCAAGTAGTCATATTGCCACACTCTCTGTGTGGCCTTTAGCGGGATCACATAACAGTGCATGCTTGAGGCACCCTTGAAAGCAAATGGGTTGCTGACGATTTTTTTTCGGTCACAGTTACTGTAAGAGATTAATTTCTAATGAATGTCAAACCTCTTGCTAAAACATGGAAGGTGTTTATGATGTTCTGGCACAGCTGAGTGGAGCAACGTGCCTGAATAGCCCCAAGTCCCAGAGATCATCCCAGAGATTCTCCCCGGCATCGAAAAAGGTTATTTTCGTCATGAACACTTGAGGGTCTACTGATCCCTTGCAAGTGTCTGTAGGAAAAAGCATTGACATTTTCAACATATCCACTATTATATCTTCCATTGCACTTCAGTATTCAAGCCATTATGCTTGTAATAGAGGGGCCACTCAAGCTGCCTTGGTCATGTTGTGAAGGTAAGAAAACTTGTTACGCTCACTTATTCTATATGCTACTCTAACGCTTCCATTCAAATAATGGACTCAGAGGCTCAGAAGCTTTAACTTAATACTATGACTACTTTGACATGAATGCCTAACATTGATCCTTGGTGGCATGCAGAAGCCATCAATAAAAGGTAGTCCAGACCATACATAATCAAGCTACAGTAATAGTGTATGTGTCTACACAGTATGAGTCAAACACCTATAACGCAGATATTAAGTGTAAACTTGGAAAAGTTTCAAAGAGGTTTGAGTTGGAACCAAAGTTTCCCACAAGCCATGGAGGGCACAAGATGTAGCTATAAGCGACACTTCCCAGGAGACAAGTCCATTCAATGCAAATGCTGCACCTGCCAAGGGTTGTAAAAGCTTTTTTGCGATTGCGGTGAAAAGAAGGTTCACATCATTTGGAAAGGTAGACTTGCCATTTCACGCACCAGTATCCAGGCTATCCGTAAAGACCTGGAGACATTCCTCGACAGGATTACAATTTTACAATCCCCAGGAAAACGACCTCACCCTTGAATATTCCCCACCTTTTTCCAGCTCTCCTGACTTCACTCTCCCTCTAGTGTGTTTTTTATTATTCTTTATTCTGTCAGTGACCATGGATCATGCATTTCTACAAACTAACACTTTTTTAAACTGTTTAAAGTGTCGAATATGAATTCCAGTCATTATTGCAATGACATATTTGGTAAATTGAAAAGTATCTCAAAAGTAATAAGACTATAGAAATAAGCTGTTACAGTACGATTGGGCCCAGTATCTTAAATATTTAAGTGACAGTCACCCCTGAAGTGGTCTGACCAAGTAAGCCTGGTGGCCAGGGCACAGTCCCACTCTAGTCAGGCTGAGTCTCCTCAGACTCTGATAACGTAGGTAATGGCGTTTCCGGAAGAGTGAGGCCAGATGAAACACGCCGCACACACAGATACCATGGGCACACTGGCCCCTTCTGTCGGAAAATGCCTTTTTTTCCACTAGGAAGCCATGAATGCCGCGGCGGAATCCAAATCCGGTTTTCCGCACTTTATCAGCGTGTGGCCCACCAAGTGGGGAGATGGTGGGGGTACCAGGGGTGTTGGGGAGAGGGGGGTGAGCCACTCAGCCGAAACTCACCACTTTAATCCAATTTACAGCCTCCCCCAGCAAAAGATAATTACAACCCTTAAACCTGCGAGGAGAGGGGTAGGAAGAAAGAGGCTCGCTCACCCAAACTGTGCCTCTGGGCCCTAAAGTATCCACATAGAGAGGAAAAGAGAAGAGGGGCGCCTCTGTCAGCTGAACTCACGCTAAGACATTGTTAAAAACTAAGAATGTGTGTAGCTAATGAGGCAAAAAAAAATATAATCTGCAAATGGATGCCTATTTGGTAGGGTTAGAATGTACCCCGGGAGCTCATTGATGCTCAAACTAGCAACAGGAGGAGTTGCATTTTAGTATACCATTTCAGTGAGGGTGGACTGGGCTGCGATGTTATATTACATTTTTTGAAATTTATCATGTGTGTTAAGTGTATTTTCCGATCTGTATTTACAGACATTGTCTTTTAGTTTCATTTGTCTCATTGGTCAAATTAAATTGTAAAAAGTTATTGTATTCCTAATCATCCTATCAGTGCTTTTTTTGTATTTGTTTTAAATAATTGAAAAAAATCACATTATATTTGTCAGATGCCTTCAAAAATGTAGTCCCGCCTCTGTGCTTTTCAGAGCGCATCTTTTATTTTTTTTTTCAAGTGGCAGCGAAGGAATGGGGTTAACTTCTGCAAAAGAATGTGAAGAAATAATAGTGAAGGGGCTCACAGGGGAGCGGAAACCCTGACCAGTCCTAATTAATGGAAGGAGAGACACTCCCAAAGTCTCCCATTCACACTTGCACAATGGGTTTCTCTACCAAGCAGAACCTGGAATGGAATATGGAAGGAAGGAATGAAAGCAGGCTAAAATGGCTAACTTTAAGCTATACCCTTAAATTGCAATCTTCAATTTATACTGCTTTATTGTGGTACCATCCTCCTCGTTCTCTATGGTAGTCCCAATCAGCAGTTTCTACGACTGTGTTAAATGTGTAAATATTGTATCTGACTCTGTATGCAAAGAGTTAGTACATTGCAAATGGCCATCCTATCTTAAGACATTTTCTACTATTATTAACACCTATTTTTGCTTTGTTCGTCCCCTTCAATGTGAAACCCCTTCTCATATTGTAACACAATGTCTTTAATCTTCTGTCCTTCCTCTACCTTACCCTCCATTCCCCCCAATCTCTCTTTCTCTCTCCCTCCCTCCCTCCCTCCCTCCCTCCCTCCCTCCCTCCCTCCCTCCCTCCCTCCCTCCCTCCCTCCCTCCCTCCCTCCCTCCCTCCCTCCCTCCCTCCCTCCCTCCCTCCCTCCCTCCCTCCCTCTATGGTGGCCTAGGAGCTGCTGGGGTCAAGGCCATCAGAGCAAACCGTGGGGGGGCCTTTCACTCTTCACACAAGATAAGTCAAGACAGAAGGAGTTTGAGAGGGGCAACAGGAGAAGTGTGGACCCACCTGCCACTGATTATCCTCCCAGTTCGAGGGTTTAGTCCTGACCTCTGAACTTCAGGACCGCCCCACACCACTAATCTGTTAATTAACCGAGAAATACCCTGGAAAAACTTTGAATGGAGGGAGTGTGTGTGTGACAATGTGTGAACAAAAAGAGAGGGGGAAAAATGAAGAAACATCGAGTTATACAATTATAGAATTAATACATCAGTCACCCATCGGGATGAGTAAATTGTTGCTCTTGCTTGTAAGTTGCCCCTCAGTCCCTCACTGCGTTCCTAGCTAAGTAGGCCACTTCAGCATGGCTTTACATGGCTTGCGCTTCCCTTTTGTGGCAAATGTATTCATGCACTTTTGTCAGTTGCTGGCAGGCCTATTGAAGGAGGGGCCACTATCTCTTTGGGTTGTTGCAAGCACATTACCTTTGACCTTTACTGTATTGAGGACCACTACTTCTGAGGAGTGGGTATGAATACGGCGCACAAAACAAGGGGCCCTCGTGTACCAACAAGGCAATAAAAGCATCTCAATTCATCTTGGACTTCCTTAAAAACAAAGCTCTATTATGGCTTGCACATGCTTACATAATAATCCATAGAATAGTAATTGAAGTGTGATTCCTTTCACAAACAATCCCAATATTTATTACCGGTGCTGCTTTCTTCTGCAAGACTCACCAATTGTTCACCTCAGAAATGTTACTGCTGCTCCTTAATTTTCTTCTGATTCATTTCATTTGTACTTTTTTATTATTTTGATCAAATCGTTTTTTTTACATGTAAATAAAACACACGTAAAGACATAGTTGATTAGCCTGGGAGTTTAGAATGAGGGAGCAGCAAATCAATTAGTTATGTTTTTGTTAGTAGCTGACAGGTACTGGGTCAAGTAGATTAATCCACGACCCTTGGAGAGATTGGACAACAATAACAGTGAAACATGTCCATCAGACCACAAAGTAAAGGTAGTAATACAACAACAACAAACTGTGGTCAATTAATTATGCGGATTAATGAAGTTCTGCTTGATTACATGTTGATGGCATTAAAACGCCTATTTTTTTTCAATATGGCACAGTGGACAGTCACACATAAATAATGGAATCCTCTATGATGAAGGAGGTTAACTTGTTCAGTGTTATTAAATGGTGCTGCCTTTGAACCCTCAATCGATTCATTAAGCCTTTTGGCCTTGATGAACCAATCAGAGATTTCATCAAGGTTTGACCTCTAACATTCAGCCTTCACTGAACTGAGTGTTATTGATTTGTATAAATGTTCGAGTTTGAGCCTCTAAGACAAAATTCATTTTCAGACAGAGCTCTTGATCGTCTTTATATTGCCAGCAAAGAAAGAATGGCTGCAATTTTTTTCTCTTTTTTTGTTTCAAACATGTGTTTGAAACATTTAAAAACGTATCACAGTCAAGTCAAAGTGAAATAGAGGACTAACCAAACCAATGTCTCTAAAAAGTCCACTTTCCCAACTCAACCATGTATCACTGCAATCAAAAATGTCTTGAAGATTTTTGAATGGTTCACCTTTTGTAAGTTTTCAGAATACAAAAGATTGATTTTATAAATGTTTCTAAATACACGATTGTAACTTCTTAGTTCTGTGGTACTCAATAAAGATGAGTTTCTCTAACCTAAAATAAGCTATTTTTGGGAAATATTATTCAACCCTTATATTTAAAATGGGCAAATAAATAAGATTTGCATTTAATTGGAGTCATTATATTAACATTTTAAAAAATCCAACTGGTAAGCATGAAAACAATTATTATCATATTAAAGCATTGCTATTATAATCCCAATGCCTTAAAATACATAAAAATTATACAACATTTAATAAGTTTTCCATAGAGTCCAATTCAAAGGCATCCATTTGTATCTACAATCACACCCATTCATTCAAATTTTCAAAGTTAGATCAATGTCTTATGCTATCCTGAACCTGATGCCGGTCAATACCCATTGAATCAATAAGGTCAGAATGAAAGGTAGTCAACCTCAGGATATCCTCATGATGGAGATGCTTCCTCTTAATGAATGGCATGTCCCGGCGTTGGCAACTTACCTCACCTACTCTCACAGCAGGCCTGGGTTTGTATGAGCTACTGTTGCTGCTAGGCATGTACATCTGAAAAACTAATCTCTGAGTTTAAATTGCATTTTAGGGTAGGCACTGAAGACTGGATGCTGCACTGCTTTACCTGAGTGTTTTGAAATGTAATTCATGGAGACACTAGGGAAAGGGGCACACTACGAAGTTAAGATTGCTGACCAATAGTACCACTGAAATATTCTTCAGTGGTACTAACGAGTTTACTAGTTGTCAAGAAAATGTAATTTCTTCAAAATGATCCAGAAATAGTTATTCTACAGTTCTTCTATTTGTGTAATGTTATGGAGCTTTTGGTGACCATTTTGCCCAAATTACTTGTTTGTTTCCCAGTAAAAACAATATAAATGAACAAATCTTCTCTTTGTTAATGTTTAAACTACTAACACACGCTCGGGTATGCATTTGGCAACAACTCTCAAAAAGCCATTATTTTTTGTCAATCATTAGTTAAGCCTGAAGAACATGCTTGCATGCCAGAGTTTAAAGAACCCTGATGAAAATCCTAGATAACTCACATATACATGACATACAGATCTATGAGTGTCTTTCTTGTGGTTCATACTCAACACCTGTACACAATGCTATTTTCCTCATGTGCAGTAGAGGGTTTCTCAGAACAGAGTAAACACCCGTGGCAGGATGTGAAACACCAGCGATATGTTAACACATGAAACAGGAGGGGTGGAAATGCCACTGTTGTATTTTGTTACTTGTTCTCGTGTTTGTTGAACAAGTGTCTGGGATTGTTGGCCCTTACCCTGTAGTGATCTGTCCTTCAGGATGTGAGTCCCTCGCTCTGTTTCAGGCCCCTGGGGCCCCCTGGCTCTCTGGCAGAGAGGGCTTAACACACTGTAAAGACTTCAACTGAGCAGCAGCACACACAACTACTGCTTTCCTCACAAAAGGGTTTGGCTCCCACAAATGTCATAAGCCCATAATGAGATACTGTAGCTGATCTCAGTAAAATAACAATAAAAACACTTCCATCCTCCAGCCATTGGCCATTAGAGTCAGTGAGACTGAAAGGGGGGAAGTCTCCTCTTGTGCTTAGAAACCTGCGGAGGCTGGCCAGCATGACAATGCTGGTCAATTAATTGGTGAAAAAGTGAAAATCCAATTAATGTGTATCAAGCTGGCAGTTTTGCATGATGATGGCTCATTAGGACTCAGAACTGTGTGTGTGGAGGGGAAGAGGGGTGGAGGGGCTTAAACCCCTCTCATTATAGTCCTGTCTTTCTCAGTGGGGTTTTGGGGACTGGGGAGGGATTATTTATGCAACAGGTCCTAAACAAAACCTCAATGCTACCCTCATTTGATGGATTTAATGGTGTTGAATTTTTAAATAGCAGATGTCCCCTTGGTTCTCAGGCCGAGCCAGACCCCTGCCACCCACCCACCCACCTCCCACCATTTACAGACACACACACACATCAAAATACTGTATGTCTCTCTGCCAGACAATTCACCCAAAGTGCATTTTTCTGTCTGTGTATCAAAACAGCTTTGGCTCACAAGGCTGTCATTGACTGGCATCTACAGTCACCCATTCAACTTTTCTGAAGTAGAACAATTATTATCATGAGAATCCTGTTGCAATTATTCCTTTTGTTGGGGGTTCTATTTGTATGTTACTTGGAGCTATACTAACAGTTTAAAAAGAATGAGCAGCAATCATTTTCTGTCTGCAGTATTATTTGAATAAGCAAAACAATATTGGAAAATATGAGAGTTTAACCAATGCATTTTAAAGTGAATTGTGTTCCTCTCAAGGCTACCATGACTACCTCAGCTAGACTCGACCACAGTGCCAAACATAAAGAATGAGCTCCCATTCTCATGCGGCCAGACCCTGTTTCTCTGTCCGCTGTCTCTATGTGTAAGATTGATACTCCTGCCACGCTCCCTTAGAATAACTTCACTTTAATCTTGTTTGGGGCAAAATCAAAGTTGAGTGTGTCTACTTGTTTCCCGAGATGACTTCATCTTTCTCTCGGCAGTGGTGTGTGACTCCTCCGCTCCTTGTCCCCTGGCGTCGGATGTTCCATTACCCTTCATACTCTGCAAACTTCTGCTGTCTGCACAATGCTGGACACTACAGGACAGGAGGCCACCATAGAGGCTGCAGCATCATCCCTAACCCTAACCCAGAACTGGCTTTACCTCACTACCAACCTGACTGATACTGGTAGCTGCACTCACTGACTGCAAGTGGCCCAGCCAAAGAAAGAGTATTAGTTACTTTTTGTACATTTCTTCCTTTCGCTTTGTCTGGTTCAGTTCATTTTATTAATCGTGAAGCAAATTCAAATGTTCAGGTAATTCAGTGTGCTCAGTTACAAAATCAGTAAAAACAGAGGTAATGCAGTCACTGGAATAATACACAAAAGCAGCAATAGCAACAATGAAATATTTAAAAAGCGTGCACATCATTGACTCCCAAGTAGTTTTTTTTTTTATAGACTTGAATTGACCTGCTTTCTTTATTGTGTTTATCAGAGGGTAATTATATATTTTGTTTCATTTACATTTTCACAAAGCAACTTTTGACTTTATTACGGATGTCCCTGTGTCGAACATGCTTTCCATTGCTGGCTGTGTGCTGTTTGGAGAAGCAGTGTGTGTTTTCCCCTCACTTCCTAATAATCTATTCTGTTCATCGAGGCGCATACATTGACAAATGTTTCCAGCTTTAGGTATTTACCCTGTAAAAGGTAATGGATGCAAGGGTATAAAAATGCCTCCTGCTGAAGCAGCTAGCACACTGATAAAACTATCGCATAAGGGTATCATTGACTGTAGGAAAACTAGTTGGAAATTGCAATACATTGCAATGTCTCTACTTTGCAACACAATTCACAAAGTCTCTGAAAGCATAAAAAATGTTTTAAAAGGGCAATACATTTAGTATTCTTTTTGCAAAAATGTTGAATGTGTTGGTGCACAATACTGTATCTCCTATTTCTCCCTTAATATAATTTGAAACACAAAAACATCACATTTCATAATCAAGGACGTGGTGAGCTAACAAAGCTACAGTGCAGAACTGACTGAATGTTTTCCCTGACATTGTGCTAACAGTGTACAGTAAGGTGGCATGTCTTTTGCAGATCTGTGGGTGTACTTGTGTAGTCATGTGGCAGCAGTGCAGCTCCTGTCCGTCTGACTAGCTGGTCACACTCTGCTCCCATCTAAGGAGCTGCTCTAAAGTTCAGAATTGATGTACTATTGGGCGGAGGAACACTAACTGTTGCTTCTTTCTGGTTACTGGGTTTGAGATGCAAGGGAGCTCTCAGAAATTGCAAACCTATGCACACACATACGTGCAAAAACAATACATGGTCCAAATAGTAAATGTTTGGTAAGTCACTTACTCTGTCAGAAAACATATTAAAGGTGTGTTTGGACACTTCCTCCCTTCTTCTGATATATATTAACACTTGGTCATGATGCATTAATGAAGCCATCTGTCTTACTGCAACATCAGACCCTAATCTTACTTCCCGTTTGCTCTTTCTACATATTTTTTTTGCAGAACAAATACATTGTTTTGTTCACTCTTCCTCCTTTGTTTAGGTCTCACTTTACTCTGTTTTTCCATTAAAGTCAAATTACAAATAATTATAATAATTATAATAATGTCACACCAATGAGATTGAGCTAAAATCTAATGGTAAAACAATTGTTGTTTATCATCTATATTTATCTCGCAAACAATACTTACTTTCTTACTGACACTTCAACTCACTACTTAATCTCCAATGTCACTGACTGTCCTATCATAAACTTTGAACATCCAATTCTTCAAACCTTCTTGACTGTGACTCAGAATTTGCTAAGTATACCACCATTTTAAAAGAGGAGGATACTGAGTTATATATTGCATACAACACAGTACTCATCCTCCCAAACCAAAGTACAAAGTACACAGAATATAGGAGAAGGCCTCAGATCGTATAACTTCACAGTTGTAAGTTATGGTACAGTTCAAATTGTATGTTATATCATTTTTACAATTCACTATAAATAAGATGTTACAAACATTTCTTCTGTTGTTTTAGCACTACAGATAGTGTTTGAATCATTTCCACATCATTGTCTGTTTGTGTGATAGAGAGAATAAATCTAAGAGCTTGTTAAAACACATACTCTTAGGTCATTCTTATCTTTTATCTATCCAAGGTAACGATTGGAGAAGATGGATACATTCAAAATCAAGTTATGCAAACCAGTCTCAAAATGTTGTGTCCTTCAAATCTTAGAGTAAGAATTAGCTCGATTGAAATAAGATCACAATATAATATAATTGCAAAAAGACATAGGAATTTTTACATCATAAAGAAAATGACTATATAAGATTCCAAATATGCAGCAACCTCCTATTATTATTTCCATGGACCAAAGAGGTTAATGGATAACTCTGGTGAGAGAAGTCTCTGTTCTTAGTCAAGACAAAATGACCACAGGCACCCAAAGAATTTGTCGGTCAGTAACTGTAGCTGTTTCCCATACATATATTATTATGGCAATACGAGCAGTGGTGATTGAATTTCTGACCTTTTGTTGAAACAGGGAAGGGGAGTATTTCAATTTTAGTCGTGTCATTTATGTCCTAAAATAACTGCAGGGACGAAAGATCATGACTTGATTCAATTATAATGCCGTATAAAGGCTAAAGAGGATTGTATTCTACAAGGCACCTCACTTGTACAAATCTGAGCTAAACATCAATGTTGTTGGAAAGGAACTTTGACGAAGTTTGTGTGAATTACCATTTCAATCACAGTCACTTTGTGTTTTGTCAGAAATTGTGCTTTGATGTGTATTACAGGTGAATAACAAATCAATGTTTCATTTTTTTATGGCAATTTAATTTCATTGCTTTTTCAATTCATTATTATCTCAGAAATAAGTTATCCAGTCTAAGTTAAGTAATAAACCATGTTCACACAAACAAACCTCCACCTTCAACTGTCTAGCAACATTTTACATTCAAAGCTTTTTATAAAAGTGACCAACCAGTCATTGGACCATTCATTCATTGCATCTATCTAACAATAGTGAGCTGTAGTGACTTGGTGGTAGAACCTGGCCAGACCTGCCAATCAATCGTGGAGTTCACATTAAAAACTGCTGACAGCAATGGGAGTGAAGGTTCCCACTTTCATCTAGTGCTGTGTGGACCTCCAGCTAACCTCAGCGTCACCCATTCCCTCTGCAGACCTGCTTTCTTTATTAAACTGCGTCGCATCCCACGACCCAGTCCAGGGAGCTGGCCAACCCAGAAGCATTTGTCACTTATCACCAAACTTTTGACTCTGTCCCATTTTTCTTATGAAAAACACTTCACATGATAGCCTTGAACTGTGGCCCTCTATTCCTGTACAGCGCCCACCCAGCAGCTCTGCCCGGCCGTATTAACCTGTTTGGTGACAGAGGGAGAGAATCATGCTGGCTGGATATTAGAGTTTATTGAAGTTTAGGGAGTCTCACAATGTATGTGTTTGTGCTGGTGTGTGTGTGTGCGTGCGTTTGTGCTGGTGTGCGTGTGTGTCTGTGTGAGTTCATATGTGTGTGTGTTTGTGCATGAGTGTGTGCAGGCGAGCATTATGTGCGCATTAATGTGATTTTTGTAAGAGAAAGAGAGAGTGAATGGGTGTACTTAATTGTGTTTTTTAAAGAATGTTAAGCATTCTTTTATAATTAAACACAAAACACAAATATGATTTGGTGGAGCTAACCTGCTCACCAATGATAACATCAAATCAGGACAGGATCAACAATAAACACAGGAATGTTCACAGCCAGGGTGTAAACCGTGGTCAGTGTTGGAGTGTAGAGTGAATTATCAGCAGTAAAAATCTTGGTACACGGAGTGAAATGGGTCACTGCTATGTGTGGATGGATAAAGCACCTCTTTCAGCTATCACAGCCCTCTGCTGCCTCATAGTGGTGGAGATGTACTCTGTGATTCACAGTACAAAAAAACACTACAAAGTTGAATTAGCTGAATTATTGAATACATACATACTGTATTTTCTTACCTTTTATAGTTGTAAACCGTGGTCTGAGACCAATATGTTTCATCTATGATACAGAGCATATCCACCTCAAATGTGTTTCTTTGTATAGAGCCCTGTAGTGTAGCCTTTGGTTATCGCTAGGCACAGGTCTAATCCCATTAGTCTTGCTGACCCTGGGGTCCATAGACTTGTGTCTTTATCAGAGGAGTGTCTAACACTACCCTGCCCAGCCCTCCAGTTCAACAGGAATGAGTTGAATTTATGTTACATTATTCAATTGTATCATGCTAGTCACTGGGAAATATCTCATTCTAAGGCACCTTAAAATCCTTCTTAGTGGACTGGTAAATAAGGCTTGTCTTTGTTCAATGTAAGAATTCCCAGTGTAGGAGATTGATGGCACAGCAAACACTGCCTCCCAGATGGCATGAAGAAAACTGCAGTCTGTTATGTGCTGGTGAATAGCCAAATCCACATATACAGTATATGTTATTTTAGCCTATCTTTCATTTTATAAGAAGTTATTAATAAATATTCCCTTTCGTTTTATCATCAGTTATTTTAAAACACAGTTTTAGGGCTGAAAGGCTTAGGAAAATTTGATGTTTCAACTGTGAGAAAACATTCCAGAAGGGAATGATAAGGATGAATAGTATATCCCCAGGTATCCTTTTTCAGAGTGCTAGCTTCATGCACTTCTCTAACCCCCAATATAGAGGCCACCTCGATCTTGTTACCTGTGAAATATGTCTTATTTTTCTTTCCTCAGCTAGGTTCCACTGAAACTTGTCAAAGAGACAATAAGGTAGGAAGTAGGAGATTGAGTTGCCGGGTGCTGTGTCCTCCATGTTTATTTGCTGTGTCAGGAATTGAGAGATTACACTGTTTTTATCAGTAAGGGTGGAATCTGGTCAAATGTCTCCTCAGGCTAGACGTTCTTCTGAAGAGGCAAGTGAAGGATCATTGACACTTGCATCAAGAATAAAAGTCCTGGTTTAAGTTGACTTAGGGTAAGTGGTGATCATCAATCACCTGCTTAGAGCAAGGGCCAAGACATTTATAGAGCAACTTTTTATTTTGTAAATCTTCAATGGATGATTGATTTCATAGTTGGCGTCTGTGCACCTGTTGTTAAGAAAATATTGAAGTAGTGAATAATCTACGTTAACTGTCTCAAGTCATTACTACCAGCTGAATCAAGTATTTGAAAAATACAACTTTACATTATACAGCATTAAGCATTCTTTCATATCCTTTGGGCAAATTATGATGAATTAATTGTGCATTTTCTGTGAATAATATTCTATAATTTGTAAAACTGTAATCCATTCATCCATCCATGAAATCATTTTAGTAGTAAAAACACATTATTAAAAGGTAAAAATCTTACATGCATAGTAACAATGTTTGTAAATGCTGCAGCTGGCTGTCCAAATAATCATATACTTGTGTTATGTATTGTACTTGTGTCACCTATTGTGATTTTTGATAGCTAATAAAGTACTCAACATATTCTGAATATCTTGAATGGCGCTAAAGTACAGAAGTACACTCATCAGCAGCTGTGTCGTGGGTAGTGTTACCCACATCCGCTGTCAGCACTGTGTGATTGATCACTCTGAGATAAACATCTGATCGCTCAGAGAACAGAGCTCACATCGATCCTGGGAGAGGACTTGACTAGAGGCAGCCAGCGTACACAAACCACTCCAAAACATCTGTCAAAATAACACATCAAAAGAGATCTACAGAGAGCCGTAATTCCCCAGTGACTTACTGACTAACACAAAGAGAGACACATTGACAGGTATCATTGCAAATTAGGGAAAATGTGCGTATCTACGACCATCACAGATGACCAATAATGTGTGTGAATCACAGGGTCAACACCTGGCACCTTGCAAAACCATCAAACCAAACACAATCGTTAACAACTGCAAGGCAGACTGTAAAAATGGATTTGGAAAAGATTACGGTAGGGTTGGAAGGGTTAACTCTGTGTTGTCCTGAGGCACCATAAACACCCGAGGAAAGGTAAAGTATGCCCTGTCCTTCCCATCGAAAATCCCAAAGAGGCTCTTCTGCTGCCTGTCTGTCTGACGTTCACAAATAGGGGCTACTGTCACGGTGACTGCAGATAGTGGCAACATATTTACACGTGTTTACAAACTTTTGGTAAAGAGAAGCTATCTTATCTGGGCAGCGACAAAAAAATATGTTTTTAATGCTGTGAGCCACAGGCCCAATACAATGGCAAAAAAACAGCACCCCCCTTCCATACCCCAGTGAAGAAAAGAGAAGAAAAGAAAATGAAAAGTGAATGGGCAGTTTGACACAAAGGGGGCCAGCTTGGCGTGGACAGGAAGAAAAGCATTAGGGCTTTTTATGTGTATGGCAGCGGATTTCCGCCTGCTACACTGTCAGTGTACTTCCTCCTTAATTAAAACAGTCACAAGTTTCATTGAGCGGCGAATCAAAAGAGACCGCGCTGAGAAACGCAGACTCAACGATGTGTGTGGGTGTGTGTCCATGTGCGTGCGTGCGTGTGTGCGTGCAAATGTGCGTGCATGCTTGTGTGTGTATGTGTGTCTGTGTATGTACATGAATGTGTGTGGACTCTCAAGGGCACGAGTGTGCATGTGTGTGTGTGTGTATGTGTGTATGTGTATAAAGGCTAAAGCAAGTCCGAAGGGTAAGACTTTGGGAACCAGGGTGTAGCTCCCCGAGACAGGGATGAAAGGAAGTTAAGTCTCTGATATTCCCATGATCAACTGCTCAGAGCTGGTCATTACAACATAGAAGATGTATACTCAGTAATTAGGATCGGACTGTGGATGGAACATCATTCTCCCTAAGCGGCCTAACTCCCTTGATTTTACTTTGAGGTTGAGGTTGCTAGAACAATTTCCCACCACTCCACCTTCTCACTCAGAAGGTGAATAATTAGTACTATTTGACATACAGTATACATACAGTGGACACACCCTTTGGGCCTTTCAACTGAATGCTTAATCATTTCAAAAAATGCTCTGTGACCAACCCAACCCAGCATAAACAGAAACACCTTTCTCCGGTGACCCCCCTGACGGTCCTTGCTTTACATAGAGGCAAAATGAGGACTGGACGCGAACAAAGGAGAAAAGAGAAAACTCCCCTGTGCGACAAAGTGACACCACTTCATTCTTTGTAAGGGATCTTGTCTCTGTGGTTTTATCCTACCTGTACTGTAGGTCAGGGAATGACCTTATCCCTCACAGCCTAATGACCCCAGACTTTCCAGACCATTTCATTCTTTTGGTCATACAGGGGCAAGCCACCACCCCCCCCCCCCACCCCTTCCAACTGTCCCAGTGGATTATACAACAGTCTCGGGTGAGACGATTAAAAATTAAACGTCATTTTTTTCATTCTGACTAAGAGCCAATTCCACTCAGCTTGTTGGACCATGGTGGGAATCCCCTCTCAGATTCCCTGAGGGGGAGAGTAATAGAGAACTTAGATCTGTTACAGCAGCCCATGAATATTGCACGAAGAGGACAAATAATGGTCGAAATTACTAATCATAGTTTAGGCAACTCTAGAAGGTTGGCCCGCTGGTGTGATTGGCAGGTAGGTATAGAAAGGGTGATTGGGGATAGGGTGACACCGTTGTTATTAAAGTCTATTATTATCGGTGGCCAATAAGCCAACCCCACTGGGTTCTCACCGGGTCGAGAGAGGAGTTCAATGAAGCACTGTAGCGTTCATCCGTTAACCAGAGGGAAGACCAACATCATCCTCCTGGCTCAAATGGAAGTGGGCTTTGGATGGACACTGCTGTGATAGTTTGACCAATGGGGCAGCGTGGAGGTTTGTATTCATGTTAGTTTGACAACCAACGCACAAGCATAAACACGAAGGAAGCACGTATATTTCTCCACGCTTTGAGATTTACTCTCTGGGGGTAGGGACCAATCTCTCTGTCCCTGGTATGAAAGTTTAATAGCTCAATGGGGCATGAAGGTGTTGGTCGTAGTGTTACTCTAGCTCTGACAAAGCTGACATTCCCTGTGTGAGTGGTTTTCTTAATCCTCAATGCTGGCACACCCAGAGTAACAGCCATTCTCCTGATAGCCTTGTCTTCTGGGACATGATACTGTATGTGTGAAACATTCATTAGCACACTGTCATCTTCAGATCTGCGTCAGAGTAACAGACCTGCTTTGGACAGATCAGCAAAGGTCACCGAGAGATTAAAGAGAGAATAGAGCTGTTTACTGTGGCAGGCATCCTTAGATGTGATTGGTTATTATAAAACACTGACAATGCCAGGCACACACATTCTTGTATATTATACACACACACACACATATTCTTGATTATCCGCTGAACTTATCCTATGATATGCGCTATTTGTACATTGCTTATGGAAAAAAAGGTCACTTAAATAAATAAACATTTGGGCAAACATTGAGCTCATAAATTCTTTGACCGTCTTCTTGTCTGCAGAGTTTGTTGTCTCTTCTCACTCTGTCACAATGATGGATGTACCTCTGACAGGTTCTGTGATTTCAATGACCCCATTGTATTCAAACAACACAGACCCCTCACACAGGAAGTAGCAGGGAGCACAATAGTCCAGGTGAGTCTGGAAGCACCAGAGAACTCACCCTAAGGGTAAACGGACGAGAAAGCACAAAAGCAACACAAGGGTTTATTTTCTCTCAATCAAAGAACTTCTGTTTCGTGTGGCCAAGATACGATTCCCATATCTCCCTAATAATTAGGGATGGGGGAAAAAAGAGGCCTTTTTAACTTCTTCAGTACCAGTAACTTACCACTAGAGGGAGCCTGATCTGTGACCGTCAAGCTCTCTTGAGCCTAACCTTGGTCCCATGTCCTGAAAATCATCACCTGTTTTCATCATGTTTCCCTTCCACACATAAAGAAAGGAACTCATACTTAAAACACATGCTCTTTACAGTTCTCCTCCTGTTCCCTCTCGCCCACCTACATTCTCATTATTTTCAGAGCAGAGGTTATGTTATACGATGATCCAGGGATTAGTGTTTTTACCACCCTGGATAATCAGACAGAGGAAGGACGTGTTTGTGGAGGTCAGCCCCGTCTCTCTGTCATTATTTGGGGATTAGTGCTGGGCTGCGCCCCCTTTGATGTGGAGATCTTCCACACATCCGTTCTATTGAGAATCAGGAGTCAGTGAGGGAGGCATACAGTCAACTGAAGGAAAACCGTCATTTTCTCCTCTTTCTCAAACAGTACGGAAGCTTCCACTAATGAGGTGGAAGAGATGTCACTATAATTATGGTTGCATATATGAGCGCTCACCTGAGAGATGTCTCACACACACACATGTATGCACACACACAAAGATACACACAGGCACACACCAACACGCACACACACAGCAAGAGAGAAGATTTGTATTTTTGTTATGTGGTATATACTGCCCTCTGTAGGTCAAGTGAGGCATCTAGAGGACACTATAGGAAGTTGAAAAATCGTCCAGTGTCTCAGGATCCAAGGACGTGCAGTGCCGTTGTTTGGATGAATTGTTTGCGAAATATAAACACAACTAAAAAGTTGCATCACGGGCACTATGTTCAAAAACACTGCCACAGAACACCCTTTCTCACCAAAACGCTACCTGAACCAGCTGTCAATACGTTTTTTAATTCAGATAATCCATTTAAAAGATTGTAAGGGGAGAGGAACACAAACAATTCACGCTCCATCCATTTGTTTAGTAGCCTACAGTTTGGCTCTGTACTGCAGTGATTTGATTTCTATTGCTTTGCAAGGCATCATCAAACATGGACTTACTTGTTGGACAGCATTTCAATTGACAATTCAAATGTAAATTTTTGGGCAAACTGTCACTTAGTTTGAATCTGCTACTTTCAAAGAGTTTTCTTTATGGATGAAATGCTGGTTAGTTCACTAACAAAAAATACTTATTTTAAGTAAAGAAATGTTATGTTAATTAATTAACGTGTTTACTGATAATTCATGTGGATGAGCACTAATATCACTGATCAAATTGTGAAAATGTTTTCCCCATGTGCTTGAACTCCAATTAAGTTAACACCGAATCAACTGACAACATCTAAACCAGCGGTTTCATCATGGGCATGAAGGAAATAATTGAAATAATAATTTAAATAATTGTACTGGCACTGCACAGTTCTAATCAAATACTTTCAGTGATAATGTTCAATCTTCATTTTACTTTTATTTTAAAATGATGATCTCTGTGCAGCATAACACTACAATGCATTTGGAATAGATTGCTGGGTGGGTATAGGCAGTATTGTGAGACAGACCTTATATAGGGTCCATTTGAGCTGCACAGAAGCATGTCTATTCGGCCCCATAGCACCGGCCAATGGCTGAGTGGAGCCATCTTGGAGAGGCTAACAAGGCCTCTTTGAGCCCAGTGGTCCACTAGACGTCTGAGGGCACCCTGTGTTCTAAACCCAACCACAGGATTTATTTACCTTTGAGGGAGACGGGGAGCCAGAATGAGAGTCTGTTAGGCCAGGGGAAGGAGAGAAGCAGACAGGAGAAGGAAGGGAGGGGTGGAAGGCAGGGAGGGGCATGGTAAAAGAGAGTGTGTGTTTCAATGGAGTCCTCTCATGGATTTTATTTATCCAGGATGTCTACCGAGGGCTCCGTTTAGTCCACACAAATGTTGAACACACATGCATACACACACACACACACACACCCACGCACACCACAAACACCAATGTTCAAACACACACTCACAAACTCCACATGAACACACAATGGAATACCCAAACCAGCCTTCAGGACGAGGAAGGATGGATTGTTAAAAAAAGGGAAAAGAAGACAGAAGGGAAGACTGTACAAAAGGCATCTTGTGCTCCTGCTGTCTTGGTGGCAGAGTGAAGGCAGTGGCTGCTTGAGGAGGGAGTTGCCCCTACCCACTTACAGTAAGCAGTTGGAAAAAAACTGTAAGACCAGGGGTCCAAGGAAGGCAGATAAGGGGGGGTTGTGGTTTCCTGTTACTCTGCCCTCTCTATTCCGTTACACAGCAGAGGCTTTCAAACTGAATGTGTGTATAAGGGGGGTAGGGTGTGTGCGCATTATTTTCCTTTTGTCCCAATTGTTCAAATGTAGGCACAATTTATATTACAATCACAATATCTATCACAATGAAAACACCTGTTAAAACCTGACAAACCAATCGTACAACACGTAGCACTTTGTGTTTCTATGGAGATAGGCTATTACAAGGAAGCAGTGTGGGTGAGTGGGGGGTTAAATTACTCTGACCGGCAGCTGTGAACTCTGAACCAGTCTCTTTCTAGGCTGGGGGCGTAAAACGGGGCGGGAAAATTGCTGCCTTGAATAGACTCCCTGTTTCTCACTTTCTCCCCATTCTAGATGTTCCCACCCAAACTTGGTGGGTTCCTAGCAACCCTCCATATTATAACATGTCATCACTTTTGAGAAATGCCAAAGAAGAAATAATCTCCATAAAATGTAATTTACCCAATCTTCATGTTCTTAAAAATAAACTCACAGAATACAGACAACATGGTAAAACACTCAAAATAACACCCAATCACTTCCTGAGATAACATTTCAAGACTGATAAGCCTTCAATACCATACAAGGCAGGAATAGACAGTACTTACTCTGCTTAAAGCCACATTCTAGTCTTCTACGAAGACACTTAATGCAAAATCCAAGTTCTCCCTAACCATTAACCTTCACCCTAACCTTAACCCAAAAACTTAACCTGAACATAAACATAAACTCATAAGTCTCCTAACCGTAAAGCAATCCTAAACTCCCAACCTCAATCCTTATTTCAAGTCTAACCAAAGCCCTTTTTACTATTCTTGAATAGTTTAACCCCCCCCCCCCCCCCCCCCCCACACACATACACACTTTGAGTGTTGCAGTAGATGGAACTCAACATTAGCTAATGTAAATATCATGCATCTTTTTTTCATCTTGGCTATAAGCTCAATGGACTGAGAACATAATGTTACAGCTAAATATATCCTCTATGCACTCATGTTACCAGAATGTCCACCAGAGACTGACCCCCATCTCTTTATTCACTCTGTAACATAGAGGGAAAACGTGATCCAGACCAGCCTGTCTGCATTCTGTAGACGGTAATAGTGTTGGAAGAATGACTGTAATTTGGGTGACTAGAAATGCCAAAGACAACTGTACTTTTCTGTTCGAGTGTGCATTCCATGTCATCTAGTCAGCCACAGTGCATGGGTTTTCAGAGGAAACTAGGGCAGGTCTTCAAGTTGGTTGAGAGGTGGTGTTTTTGTCATTTGGGAAACGAATGTTCATAAGTGGATTGCTTACATTGCTTACATATCGTATAACTACGAGAAGCGAAAGTACTATAAACTACTATAACTATAATCTATAGTAACTAGAGCTTTGCACTTGCTGCTTTGTTGACAGTTCAAAATATTGAATGTTTTTTTCATTCTCTAACTCCAGCTTATCATACGTAATGTTACTAAGACATAGCGGCAATGAAAATAAAAAACACAGTCTGAACCCATCACTACGATCATATTGCAAGACCAGTTAGGGACGTTTTAGTTCAAGCTCGGATAAGGCAGCCATTGTACTTGATGCACAGTGCTTACCTTCACGTACATAGAGGAGCAAAGGTATGGCTGTGTGCCATTTTTTATTCTCTGGAGTAAATGCCAAATAGAGCTTTCCAGTAGCTCTAAAACATAGCAATAGTTTCTCTTCATCTGATTCTTTAATCAAAATGTAAAAAAGCTGTGTTGTGGACCACACTTGTGGTAAATATCAAGATCACTTTTGAAGCAAACCAGTTGACAATTGTATTTACTGTTTAATTCAATTAATGTAATGGTGTTGTTTTATCCCTGTTTATGCAACATGGGACTGGAACAAGTTAGGTACTGTGTGGGGTACCTTTCATCAAGGTCATGACAACAAGAGTACATTTTGACAAAGAATCTCTTTACATACAGCAACGATATGCAATGGCATCAGACATCACCTAGTATTTTCACGTTAACTTTACCTGAGTCAAAACACGTAAAGCCCTGTCAAGGAGAATTTGTCTAAACTAAACATAGATTCACTGTGCTTTCTTTCAGCTCCAAGAAATAGTGCATATCTATCTACACACAACATAGAGATCATTCATCAGACTAGCCAATGCATTTACAAAAACACAAACACATACTCACACAGCCACACACTTTCATCAGATGAACAGCAAATCACACACCAACCGCAATAAATCTTTCTTTAGCCCTGATATTTTCATATGACGAGCTAAGGATGGAGACTATACTTATAATAATCCACCACGTCAAGCTTGCCATCTAGGCTTCTTTTAAACATATGAAAAGTATAATTTATTGTTATCGAACAATTTGCCAGCAAATAAATATGTAATTATATGATATGTTTGATATCCATTAAAAATCTTTAACAATACTATGAAAGTACAGGCACATCACTGGCATGTATGAACCCTATGGCACATAATATTTCCTCTTCACCAGAAAGGCAGTAGCAACCCATTTGACAAGATTAAATAGAATATTATCTTTGCAAAATTCCCTTTTGGTCAGTTCAAAGAAACCACACTGTCATTATTCATCAAGCTTCAGCTAAAGGTCCACTTGAAGTGAAACACCTTTATGTCCACTAGAAATGAAACACCTTTATATCCTCTAGAAGTGAAACACCTTCTCCTCGAGTAAGCTGATTGACTTGTTTAGCAGTGTCCTCTCGCTGTCCACAAACTTGTACCCAAACAGTGTCATGGTGGGTCCACACACCTTCTGCACCACCTGTGCCAGGTTGAAGGGTATGCTAAACCTCCACTTCTCTGCCTGCTCAGAGGAGTTCTTCTGGGTGGAGTACACCCCACTGGCCTCCTCGGTGGTCTGAGTGTTCCTCAGGATCCATTCCCTGGCCTGGGCACTGAACGGTATTCCTGTGAACCTGTACATCTCCTCAGCTTTCTGCATGGGGAAGCGGGCAATGTCCTCATACCGCACCAACATGTACCTCCTCCTCAGCCAGCCGGGACGACTCAGCCCCAGTTCCGCCGACATCCTGATATTGTCACAGTTTCCTTTCAGTCGTTTCACTTCCTCGTCATCCTCGGGCACCTCCCCGTCATCTGCCCAGGCCTTCCAGGTCTGGTACTTGGAGGAGAAAGCCACCATACGAGAAGCCAGGATGGCGCGGGGGTCCCTCACCAGCTGGATAACCCTGATGTCCAGACGGGGATCTTCCACCAGTGGCTGAAGAGTGTCCAGCTGCCGGACCCGCACTGTCTTGATGGCGCGGTGCTCTTTGGAGAGGCAGGACTCAGTGGCCAGGGTCAGGTTGAGAGGGCCACAGCGACGGGTCTTGCAGTGGTACCTGGGAAAGGAGGAGTGAAATTGCACCATGTTAATATGTGGGGCATCGAGAGAGACAGCGCTGGATAGGTTCTGAGAGAAACTGTATCTACCTCTCAAAAACGTCTCTGACCACCGGCGAACAGACGGGTTCGTCGCAGAGCGACAGGCTGGATTCCCTGCGGAACAGAGCGTGGGTGACGTGCTGTTGGGGCGGGGGGTAGATGTACTTTTCCAGGGGGGTGAAATTGCACAGGAACAGCCCCTGGAGGACGTCTCTGTAAGCCAGTGCCGACACCGACCCGTTGGTTCCCCCAGTGGCCAGCGTCAGCATGCGCTCCACGTGCCACAGCGGCTCAAACAGGTAGAACATGTTCTCGCCATGCTGGTTGAAGAACTCCCCTACGAACGAGGAGCCTGTGCGAGTGGTAGCCAGCAGCAGGATGTGCTTGCGGCCTCTGTTGTAACTGTAGTTTAGGTCTTCCTCCTCCTCCAGCTCATCTGTGGAATCTGAATAGTTCATGTTGGTAAGCGTAGAGAGAAGCTTGCCAAGTATGGACAGGGAGCCATTTTGTGTTTGAGGAGCGGGTATGGAGGTGTTGTTGTAGTCTAGTGGAGTCTGTGGAGTCTGCTGTGGGACCTGTCTCTGGATCAGCTTGTCAGAAACCCTGAGCAGAAAGCATTACAATTTCTGTTTTTATTTTCCATTATTATCGATCATTATCTATCCTTACAATATTCACTGGCAACTTCATTTACCTTGATATGATGTTGCTCTCCTTTTCAATGATGACCAGGGCCACAATACAGATGAAAACTATTGCATATTTGGTCCTCATTCTCAACTGTTGGACTCTGAGGGGACCTTTACACTGGCTGTGTATTGGTCAATAGTGCACGACTGCAGAAGTGTCTGGTCATGACATGCCATGGGGTGGCTTCAGTCTGATTCTAGAAAAACAAAGCATGGTTAACTGGGGAAAACTTCACAATGCAGGATTTCTACATCAGTTAATTAAGAAAGAGAGCAGAGTGAGAGGGAAACAGACAGAAAGGTAAGAAGAGATCAAAGAGAACGCGAGAGATATGAGAGAAAGAGAGATTTGCTGACGTACATGTTAACCAAACCATTGGCAAATTCAAGAAGACAGAGGAAGACAAGTTACATCTCAAGATCGAGCTACCCGTATATCATCTAATCTCTAATTATATCTCTTTACTTTCATCCTATGGAGAACATGTAGAGGAAGTGAATCCTTCATCTGACATGTTAAGCAGAGCTGTACCAGATCTATAGGGACGGGGTGTACAGTGTCCACAGATAGTGTACATGCAAAAAACGGTTCCAGTGCCATCACTCTGGAACACCTCCATATGGCACTGAGCCAAAATGGCACACAAGAAGAGGAGCCAAGGGCATCTTAAATCTTTCTTGCATGAGATTTAAACCCAGTGCGACAAAAATCAAATGCCTTGTGTTTAGTTTTGAGATTAGTTTCCAAACACAGCAGCTAAATCCTTAAATATGCCATTTCAGGCACACTCAAAAGCACCACACTGCCCCCTGATTTATTGTGAATTAAATAATAAATTTAATAAAAATAAATAAATCTTCAAAATAGTTTAGGTGTGTGTTGTTTTATCAAGTAACATTTCTTTAGTGGGGATTTCATATGGGCAGAGAATAATAGTGGGCCTGTCTAGGCCTGGGAAATCCTTCAAAAACAATATGATTATCTTTGTCAGTCTTTTTTCATTCTGGACGGTTAGGCAGTTAGGTTTCTCTGTTGTACTAAATGCTTGTTTAACTGAAGGATGCATTGGCTATTGTCTGGTGAAACATCTCATTCTATTAAACTGAAGAGCCTGAGCTCTTCAACACACTAACTATGATAATGTTTTTCCGGTGCCACAGCACCGCTTCAAGAATCTTGAGGACGCTGCGATTTTTTTTTCCATCCATTATCAAATCAAATGTTACTAAACCTAACAAATCACAGATACAGTGACTTCTTCAGAAATATAATGTATTGGGCTATGTGAGGTTGTTTTTCATGTTTCTCTAATTTGGACCTGTCAAGGGATGGAATAATCTGTACAAAGCATATCATTATGGAAAAAAATCAAATGTTCTAGCAGCCTCAGAGTGACTGTGCTCTGTAAGTAAATATCTACCAATTATCTGAGAATATTATGCCATAGCCATCAAATTGTCAGACTGAGGCACTTGAGCAAAGCTTTTAACGCATTCAAAAGTCACTGAGGCGTTTGACAAATCTGACTATCTGTTCAAGCATAAACACACATCACTCTGTTTATCATCTCACTACAAATTACATTAATGGTTGTCGTCAAGCCTTAAAGCAGCACACTGTATATGTCTCTGTAGTGGAAATACTCCAGGCTAAACGCCTCAAGATAACTGCTACTGTTTATCTACTGATCATTTGAAAAATAATTCGAGCTGTGTACATAGGCTACTGCAGTACATATCATACACTGCAGTGAATATATTTTAGTGTCAAAATGTTTGCAAAATGTATGTTTCAACCCAACATTTTTCTGAAAAATCATGTATGTCTTACACATTTCATCAAGAGACACCGCGACATTATGCAACAGTAAGTATTTAAGAAGCCCTTAATTAGCCATTCATTGAATTTACATACACCAATTACATACTTAAACGGTAAACTAGACAATCGCTAATACAAAATGATAATTGAACATTTTGTAATAAAGCATTAGGCTACTACCGACTACTAGGCTCAAGACGTAGAGGCGTTCTATAGGAGATGGCTGCTCCATACCCATAATCATACAGCATCCTTCAAGAACACACGGATCAAAACCCGAATTTGAAGCTGTGTAACGTATAGAAACCAACCTTTCAATGTTTTCTCACAGATATTTAAAAGAAGAGCCCCTGGTTGGCTTAAGGTCCCTACCATACTCCGTAGTATCGTGCATTGTCTTGAGCCAGCACACACTGTTTCATTGTATCCAAACACGCCGTGTCCTCCTCCGTCAAATGAATGAAAAGCATCCGTAAAAACCGAAAGCATTGACTATATTTACTGAGGAACAAAGCATATGTAGGACAATCTTAGCCTTTTAAGAATACTCCAAGAAGTCCAACCAAAAGAACAAACAATCAACGTACAAATTTGAAAAGTAATTAATTATAATTTTAAAAAAATTACGTTGTCATATTTGCATAATTGTGCCTATTAAAACCGATAAAGACATTAGTAAATGTTTTATTTCATTTAACTTTACTCAACTTTTTCTTTGTTCAACTCCAGTGAGCAGCGAGGTAACTACATGGGTAACTTCGAACACATTGCTCCCCTACTTGCTTGGGACATCCTGGAGACAAGGTCACGTGGTTTTGGAGCCCCCATTCTTAACAAGGACTAGGCTGTTTTGGATTGCCTAAACAAGTGTCTTCCGAAGGGGTAGTCCCTGAACTCGTTCAAATCATTCTGAACATGTGTTAAAACACGATTTAATTTCTTCATCAGTTTATGCACTTTAACGTTCACTTGTTGCTTGGTTGGACTGATTAAGAGAAGCACACATGGCAAATTCGAAACATGACAGAAGTTTGACTGCTGCAACCCACTTAATGTGTTGCAAAAAGCTTGGGTGTTTGCTTTTCTTACATGATTAATAACACACATAAGCTACTCTAATACACAGCGTTGCCTCATTCCATCACTGAGATTTTACAAATCCCAGAGTCCCATATGTTGAATGAGAGTAACAAAATCAAAATTAATTAATAATGATTTCAGGCAATTAATTTATGGATAATCTTCTCACATTAATATTTTTATCAAACAAATCACCATGTCAGGAATTGCAATTCAAGAAGCAGTGCACAATCCCTGTGATGCAGTCGTTGATTAAGATACCAATGAAACACACAAATACAGATTACATGAACTATAAGTGCACAGTGCCAATGATAAATTTGGTGGCACACACACACACACACAGAGAATCTTGGAATTATAAATAGGCCACAATGCCAACGAGGATGTTGGTGACAAACAGATTTCTGGAATTATAGATAGATAGTGCAGTGCCAGTGATGCAGCTGTTGAAGACAGTTCTTCTCAGTGGCTTTGGTACCTATATTTCTTTGATCACAAACTCGTTGCCCTTAAATCCCAATCTAAAAATATGCAGACAGACACACAGAGAGTTTTGGCATTATTGGAGAGATAGCACATATAAAGACAAGCAATGCAAAGTTGTGTACCACAGGACACACCACAATAAAAAACTAGAGAAGGCTAACATTTTGGGGGAAATTGAGAGGTGTGCTTGCATCGTTTGCCAATGGGTCAGTTTTGTTCCGGAAATTTTACAACTGATATTCCTGTATATTTTAAGTATCAGAAGCCTAAGCACAAGTATGCATACTTATTATTTATAAAGATGGCATAGTTAAAAAAGCGTACATTTGCTCATTTACACTTCAAAATACAAAGATTGAAGTGTAGAATGAAACAGCTGTTTCAGAATGTAATTAGAGAACTTCTTGTTGTGAGCAACTTAAAATGCAGCGTTTCTGCAAATGTTTTTGTGTTTTGGTTGCTGTGTGCTGTGTGTTCTCGGCTATTGCTGTTGTGGTGTCTCGGCTGATGTTGTTGGTGTGAACCAATGCTGTTGTGTTGTCACTTAATGTTGTGTTGTTGTAAGTAGTAGATTGTTTTTTTAAATGCAGCGTTTTTATGAATGTTTCATTTTTGTTAATGGTGTTGTGTTGTGTGTTAATGTTGTTGTGTTTTCAACTTAAGTTTGCTTTGCTTATGTTGTTGTGTTGTGCACCCTTGGGCCATCATTCCTTTCCTATGCAGGACACATAAAAAGAAAGATATGGAGGCAAAGCCGGAAATACATGACCAATACATTAAAAACACAGAGAGACACATAAATACACATCAGGTACACAGCATACAGTGTGTGAGTAAGTGTGTAATTCTGTAGAAGATCAAGAGTTGGACAACAAGAGAGCAAAACTACTTCATGTTTGGCCAACAACAATAGGCTGAATGAAGATTTGAACTCATAAGCATACAATTGCAAGTCAGTCTCTCTATCCTCTCTGCTACACACCAACTGTTAAGACTTTGTGAATAGAAAGGCGAATATTACCTTTAGTCAGCCTTGGGAAACGGGTTAAGAAACGGTTGACATTTCAAGGTAAAATTGCGCATGGTAGTTCCTGTTTAACTAAACGCATAATCAATATCATGACAGGCTCAAAGGCTGTGGCTGGATTTGATCCTATGACTTTGTAATTTGCAGGACCCTATCTCAGCCCATTGAGCTACTTTCAGTGCTGAGAAACAGAACAGTTACTGTGTGAAAAAAGGTGAGCCGTTTCTCTTTGTTAGATTTGGCCCAAGTTAAAAAAGCTGTAATCCAATCATATTTTGACGTATCAAGGTGAAATTGCGTGAAATTGCGCATGGTATTTCAGAATGATGTCATCCTGTTTAACTAAACAGATAATCAAAATTATGACAGGCCCAAAGACTGCAGCTGGATTTTAACCTGTGATTTTACACTTGTTGGGACAGCATCCCAGCCTATTGAGTTATTCTCTGTGTTGAGAATGAGGTCAGTTACTGTTTAAAAAAAGTAAGCTGTTTCTCCTGTGGCAAGCATTGTTAGATTCGACCAAAGTCAAAGTTTATACCATGGTCTGGGTGAATACTCGATTCTGATTGGCTGCAGGGGTGTCCATTATCAGGTGATATATGAACACCTACTAAGTAGTTCCAACAAAACTGTTTGTTCACCTTTTAGGCCATGAGGTGAACCCTGTTATTGTTTCATCCCGCTCCACAGTCTGGCATCTACACAATCTTTAGCTCATAAAAAAGAACGAGTCGTGCTAAGCTACCAAAAAAAAGTTTGTCGCTGAAGTTCCAGACGATTGTCGATGCGTCTATGTTTTATGCAGAACTAGTTTGTTCAGAGCATAATTGGATTTTGGTGGCACGGTTTGACACGTGAACGTTCTACGCCAATAAGGTAGCTGCTTTTTGTCAACATGGATGGATATGGTTGGCAAATAGATTATGGGACCTTGCACGTCACCGGTCAATGACATGGCTCGATAGCTGGCTAGTCTTGTCAAATTATAATTAGGATTCCTCCGTCAGGTGGAACCCTATTGTAATTGTTGGTATTATTATTATTATTTATCTCATGAACACATTGGTAAAAAGTTTTGAAATTTGGGATATTGATACAATATGCCACAACTACGGCCAAAACACAGACTGGCCTACATCAGACCATAGGGGGTGCCACAGGCCACGCCCAAATGTCCAGAGTGATTGAATTTCCACCCCATTGCTCTAATTCTTCTGAAAGTTAGTGTGCATGCCTCATTTTTCATGAGAAACAAAATGTCTCAAGGACCCATAAGGTCCACCACGATGGATTTTCCTGTACAGTGATAAATTGGGCTTTAAGATGACACCACCTAGCCTGGCTGCCAGCCCAATTTAGCCCCGCCCACAACACAACAATTTGGGTCAGGAAGTTGGGTCTGGAGAACCTCGGTTGGGGAAAAACTACGTCCGAACAGGACGTGTTCGGACCAATCAAATTGTCAGGGCGGACTTTATACGATGATGGACAGATGATCAACAGTAACGTAATCAACCACGTCACCAAAGAGCGCTTGGGTTTAATTTGTACAACATACTACGTTGCTCTGATTGGTTGTAGGTCTATCCAATTGAGCGAAGAGGCATTTGTTTTACGAGTTCGGTTGAAACACGCCCCATACTCACAGCCCAACGGAGGTTTCTCAGACTCTCAGACTATTCTGACCAGAAAATTATGAACCTCAGGCAAGACACCACCCTGAAGTACCCTGCAAAGTTTCACCTTGATATGTGAAAATATTACTGAATTACAGCTGTTTGGGCTTGGACCAAATCTGACAATGCTTGCCATTTGAGAAACATCTTATTTTATTATCCAGTTGATGACTGAACATGGAGTCCAATTGTGAGTAGCCAAAACATGAAGCACATTGTGAACAACCAAAATAAGTGCCAAAAGGAAGAACCATAAGAGCATGTAGTTAAGCAAGTTACAATTACAGTAAACAACATGAACCGCTATAAGTGCTGGTGTACCTGTAGAAAAACAAGCAACAATAAAATAAAAACAATATATCACAGCAAGTACAAAAATGTTTATCAGTTACCACTAACCACAAGAGCAACAAGTCTCTAAGCAAGAGTCATTGTGATTCTTGAGGAAACTAACATCGGGTTAACCTCTTCTTCGTCCTGTTAAATGCTCCCAAAAATGGCTAAACAGCATACCCAAAGTAAATTGACTGCTGTTCTTGAACCATTTGGAGTACATGCATGTAAATTGACTATTTTGAAAGCTGACACTCTGAAGTTATGTTTCTTGTTGTCAGGACCCCTGTCAGTCCTACTGGTGTTGAGTAATAGAAGCTTGAACACAAGGAAAGTGAAAGTTTCTAATTCCGCCTGGATTTTGTGTTGAAAACAGAGGTCTAAAGAGGCCTAGAGGTGGTAGGTATTAGCTGGAAGACAGCATTGGACAGCATTGGACATAATACCATAATATATTCAGATTTCACATTTTTTTAAATAAAAGTACATCCAGGCTTTTTCTTTTGGAGACGCCCGAATGACCCTTGTAACCAAGGTCAAATTCTTAGGATAAAAAGGTATAATTGTTGTCTCTAATGAAAGGTGGTACTTAGAACTATCATATATAACAGCTAAATCCCTCATTGGTATTACTGAAACACAAAAACTGAAGCATGAACACATTGGAGTGCTTTATCTGATTCCCAGGATTGGCCCTCATAGAACACTGACATATTGCGCAATCGACTTTTATTTTGAAGGCTCCACAACACCTAGCATATGGGGTATCGCCATTTACAGCTAGATCTAAGCTACAAGGATAACGAGCTCATTTCAGAGCCAGTCGAAGCCAGTTAGAAAAAAATCGTGTAGAGGGGGCGGGGGGGCGGGCGGGCGGGAAGCACAGACCTAGTTGGTTTTAGAGGGCTGTCACCGGGGCATGGAAGCTCCTATTGGGTCGAACAAGGTGTCAATCAAAAGGTTAGAGTGTAGTGGCCATTTTAAGACTATCCCCGCATTTGTACTCAAAAAAATTTGATGAAGGAAGAATGAAGCAACAAGATCGTGGCTATGTGTGGATATTTAATTCATTGTTTGGACAACTACTCAACATGGTTTGATACTTTGGACCTTTGGGAATGTAAGCAGATGAGGTTTCGATGAGTTGTGTGCATACCTGGAACATTCCGAAGTAATCATATGTAAGTCAGACTTTTTTCTTAACGGTCACCGGACAAAGACGTTGACGGTACTTGCTGTTGCGAGTTGAGCTTGAATTGGTTTATTTCAATGGAAGCACAAGAATCCGTTTAGCCATCTAAAAAACATATATTTTTTAATTGAGTGCGTTCTCACTGAGGGAGGGGGTGCAGCGTTGCTGGCTCGCCGGCGAGCCAAGGAAAACCATTCCTAAGTACCGTTGTACTCCCCGAACAAGTGCGTCTTGAGCCTTTTCTTGAAGGTGGAGACACAGTCAGTGTCTTTGATGGAGGTGGGGAGTTGATTCCACCACTGGGGGGCCAGATAGGAGAAGAGTTTGTGTTGGGACCGGGCGGTCTTGAGCTGTGGGACCACCAGGCGGTTGTCTGTAGAAAACCGTAGGTGGCGGGTGGGGGTGTAACGGTGCGTTCACACTGCAGACTTTTTTACACCGCCGGCCTTCCCACAGTGCACCACGCTTGGGGGCGTGTCAGACAGATTAATTCAGAGCTGTAGTTCTCTTAAATCACTGTTGTAGTTCGTATAATGTCATGGCAAATGTGCAGACAAAATACAACTTTTACACACATTAACAAAAATCCGATACGCATTCTGGATCTGACCTGATCTTATCTACAGCACACAATAGGTTATCTTTTTCCACACTTTTTTTATGCCAAGTGAAAGATTAAATGCCACCCGCACTCTATGTACAGTAAAGGTCTTGTTCCGGCTGGAAAAAAAGATGCATCAGACATAAACGTTGACATGTGTAACCTTTTATTATATTACTCGAAATCTCTGCAAATCAATCGCTAAATTATGACTTGCCACTGCACATTCACTGTATGGATAGCGAGTGGATGCCAGCCAGCATTTCGGCGTTGAATGTGTGCTGGGTGAGCTAGCTATGCAGCTAGCACAGAAGAAAGTTACGTAATGTGAAAAACTGAATTAAAGTACAAAATACAACACACCAGGGACGCCGACAACCTCAGCAACCCTGCGCCATGCTTAATTTTTTTTTTTTACATCTCTGTAATTGAACATAGACGTATCATACAATACTGGGTATGAAGACACACATACGATGAGTTGATCTTCCATCTTGAAATTGTCAAACCTAGAAATGTTTACCATGACCAACAGTTGCTACGTTACAAAAAACAAGAAACCAACCCGATTGGCCATCGCTGGCGTTTTCACGCTCCTCATTTACATAAAGTTGAGAAAATCCAACTTTCGCCGCCCCGCTCGCCTTCCCACAATGCCCTACGCGAGCGGCGACGCCCGCTCACCTTCCCACAATGCAGGGCTCCAGACTAACTTATTTTACTAGGAGCACAGTAGCCCCTGACTGAAAATTTTAGGAGTGCAAGAGGAAAATTTAGGGGCACACCTTATATTGACCTGCAATGCATTTATTAATGTAACTAGAGAGGGTACAATTCAGTGGCAATTTTAGACCCTTTTTAGGAGTGCTCCAGCACCCCTAAATTTAATCTCAGCACCCCTAAAAATAACATGTTTTTAATATATTGTTTATTATCATTTGATGCAGGTACTTCATGAAGAAAGGGATATCCTTAGTTTTTTAATTCATTCAATATTTTGCATAATAATACATAAATGTATTAATTGCTATCAAGTGAAATTAGGGATTTATATTAGCAAAGGGGTTTAAGTTTAGCACTTTTGCAAGGCACTGTATTCATGTCACATTCTCATTGGGGGCTGAGCACCCCTAAAGGTCTGATCCTAGAATCACCCCTAGTGGGTCCGTTTTTCACTGTCATTTTTACAACTGACAGCGACGCACCATATAAGCTTGAGTTTAAGTACATTATTTAATGTGACATTACGTACTGCACATGCATGTCTTAGCTAAATGACTTAAATGTATGACGCACTTTTCGATCAGTCCTCTGACACAACAACACGATACTTGCTGAGTATAACAGCGCAACAGCTCAAACACAGGCAGGGATATAGTAGCAATGCTAGTGCTAAATAAGTATTTAGCTGCTCGGCTCCATGAAGCCGGGCAAGTAGGGCTCGTGAAACTGCTCACCAAAAGAACAAAGGGGAACCCACTTGTCTGGCAGATTAAGACATGTTCGTAGGAACCTAGCAAAAATAGCCTAAACTTTCCAAGACTTTTAGCGAGGTTTATAGCTATCTAACGAAAAAATAGCCTAAACTTTTCTATACTTTTAGCTACGGTACTAATGCTGAGGGCACGCTGCGCTGTCTTACTAGAACAAAGTATCTATGCGTCGTTGCTAACGGATGTTGACATTGTGCACCCAATAAATTCAAAATTTGTAGGTCGCACATGCGCGCGTGCTTGTAAAAAATGCTCGCATTGTCTCAAAAACTGGGCACAAAATGCAACCATTTGGTCGCAGTCAGGAGCCCTGCCACAATGCCCTACGCGGGCGTCAACGCCTGGTTTCATTGAAAATGAATGGGAAGCCGACGCCCCGCTGCAGTGTGAAGGTAAGGCTGCAAGAGAGATTTGATGTAGTCGGGTGCAGTCCTATTCACTGCTCGGAAGGTCAGTACCAGGGTCTAGAATCTGATACGGCCGTGATGGGTAGCCAGTGGAGAGAGATGAGGAGCGGGGTAACATGGGAGAGTCTGGGTACATTACATTTAGTCATTTAGCAGACGCTCTTACCCAGAGCAACTTACAGTAAGTATAGGGACATTCCCCTGAGGCAAGTAGGGTGAAGTGCCTTGCCCAAGGACACAACATCATTTGGCTCGGCCGGGATTCTAACTGGCGACCTTCAGATTACTAGCCCGTTTCCCTAACCGCTCAGCCACCTGACTCCCCTAGATTGTAGACCAGGCGGGCCGCTGAGGTCTGAATCCTCTGAAGACTGTGGGTTGTGCATGCTGGGAGACCAGCGAGTAGCGAGTTGCAGTAGTCCAACTTGGAGAAGACAAGTGCTTGGACTAGCAGCTGGGTGGAGTGCTCAGACAGGTATCTCCTGATCTTCCGGATGTTGTAGAGGGTGAATCTACACGACCGGGAGACTGCAGCAATGTGGGCTGTGAGGGAGAGCTCGTCATCCATTGTGACGCCCAAGGTTCCTGGCAGAGGATGAAGGGGTCACCGTCGCAGATCCCAGGGTGATTCAGAGATCGTGGGAGATGGAGGGTTTAGCCGGGATGATGAAGTTCTGTTTTAGCAAGGTTCAACTGGAGGTGGTTCTCGGTCATCCAGGCGGAGATGTCTGTGAGGCAGGCCTCAATCCTAGCTGAGATCTCCGGACCGGTCGGGGGGAACGACAGGTACAGCTGTGTGTCGTCAGCGTAGCAGTGGTCGGGGAAGCCATGGGAGGTGATGATTGGTCCAAGTTAGGTGGTGTATAGAGAAGAGCGGTCCAATGACGGAGCCCTGTGGGACACCAGTGGAGAGATGGCGAGGGCCTGACAGTTTGCCTCCCCAGGAGACCTGGTAGGATCTTCCCGACAAGTAGGATGAGATCCACTGGAGTGCAGTGCCAGTGATTCCCATCTTAGAAATTCTTGAGAGCAGGATCTGGTGGTTAACACCTGTTACATAAATATATTATTTATGAAGATGGCATAGATTAAAAAGATGCTCATTTACACTTCTAAATAGTGAAGTGTAGTAAGATTGAAGTGTAGAATGAAATAGGGTTTGCTTGTCATTTCATTTTGTGCAAGAGGGAATAGTGATACGGTGAATTCGGGTAATCTGGGACGTTTTTTGAATTTTTTTATATTAATCTAACAAATTATTACCTTTGACTCTTTAATGAAGGGTTAATTTAGGTACATTCCAGGTCCTGGCCAACAAACAAAGCCGAGGGACGCTACCGGCTTCCCCTAACTCCCTGTACTCAGATATAGCTCCATTCATTCTTGTCTCACTCCATTGATTACGCTTCTTCTTACTTCTCCTTTTTACGTCTCTCTCTTTAGCATCCCCCCCGGGACGGATTTTTCTTGTGCCCCCCCTACCCTGCCGGCCGTCCCAACAGAGTACATGGAAAGAGTGGCACGAACACAATCGCAATACCTTTTTTTGCGCCAAACACACAAATTGCGGAAAAAGCCGCCCCTCTCGGCGGAAAATGCCGCCCCTAACTTCGTGGCGCTCCGGGGGGCTGCCCGGTCAGCCCGTGCCTAAAACCGCTCTTGAATGCTTATTACAATCTGGTGATTCTGGGCTAAAATCAGGAAAAGCCAATTTCCTTATTGCTGAATCCTATTGAAAAGTAAATTTGTGACTTTATAAACTTTAATCTCTGAATATTTCTACTAATGCAAAACTTTTTCTATGGATGCAAAACAATTTCTGCGGATGCAAAACAATTTCTACCAATGTTTTTTTACTTTAAGAAGTGAACTGATGATTCAATAAGGGCACTACCCAGTGTTACCACATGAGGGTAGCAGTGTTAAAGACTGAGACAGTGTGGGCTTCAGTGAGAGTACGGTTTGCCTAGTTTAAGCGTTAGTGGGCTTCTTGGTAACGTGATATGAAGCCTTATTTATTTATTTGAATTTGGGCAGGTCAAGTGGTTCTATGTCCAACTTCAAATGTTTTTGTTATGTTTGTATTATGTTTCTCCAGCCTTAGTCATCAATTTGCAATAAGATTCCATTCAACACAATAGGAGACTTTAAATGAATATCACCGTGTTCCTAGGTTTTTTTCTTCAATACGTCAATTTAAAACTGATTGCAAAAAAAGTGTGAAAACTTGTTGCTCATCTGGATTTATTCATGTGTAAGGACACAATAACCTGAGTCTTCAGTTGTTTCATCTGCATCACAGATTTAGCTTGTACATTCACAACAAGTGCTTTTGTGTCATATCCTCTCAGATGACATTCTGACATTTGCCATATTGGATGGTTTGACAATTATTATACTCATACATGGAGACTTAACCTTGTGTTCTCATTGTTGTGGCTGTTGTATCCTGTCATGATCCACTTTGGCCATTATTGTTACATGGGTTAATCATTCTCTCATCTCTGTATTCATTAAATGAAATTGCTATTTTTATACTGTCTACTATTCATACATGGTCAGATTGAATGAGTGACCCAGTTTTGTAGGATAACCAATATCTGAACCATACCTTTGAAATACCAACTGAGATTATTCATAATCCAAAATGGCAAAAGCAGTAGATATCTTGAGGACAGTTGTTCTCAAACACAGACAAATTAAGACCATAGCATACAATTGACCATGATGTTAAGTTTCTGGTTCTATTTTTCACATGATGATACAGTAATATGACATAAACACAGTGAGGTCTTTTTTGTTTCTCTCAAATATATAATGCTGTAGAGTTCTCTGGGAATTTAGGGATATCATTTTGCACAATATGTAAAGCTATCCATTCCAAATGCATTTTGGATCAATTCACATCTCCTTTAGGCCCAATATTTAACAAGTCATGTTGGAACATGTTGTTTTTAATAACTACTGTCATTACATTTCTCTAAAATGTGAATGACCTTGTGAGATTTACGTGCAGGATTTTGTGTAATCCAAAATGTTCTTGTTGAGGTTTTTTTTTCAATAAACAAATAGCTTTTTTTGGTCCTGTTTGATTTGGAAGTTTTTGATCAAGCTCTCTTTTCACAGGCATTGGCAGGCTGAAAGCCAAACTCATTTTCAGCATATCCCAGTCTCTCAAAACTGGTCGCTGACCGGCAGCCAAACAGTATGTTCTTTCAATTCAGCAATACAAACTCAGCAAAGCTCCTATGGGACTTCCTATCTATGGGATACGACAATGTTGCAGGGTATTGGGGTGATGTGTGGGATTTGTTATATTGTATTTTTGTCTTATTATATAATATAAATGAGTCCTTGTCCTTCAGCATTAAATACCGGATTTCCAACCAGAAAGAAGTATAATTCTAGTTTGAGTTCTATTCTCACTCTTACAGTAAGCAGCAACAGTGAAATAGGTTTCACTTTCATTGGTGAATTAGTGTGAATTTAAACAAATTGTTGTGATTAAATTGGATTAATCTACTGTTTGTACATAACTACATTTCTCCTTCTGGCCAAGGCAATATCTTATATGATATTAAGTGTTCCACAGAAGATTCTTTGTTGATGAGAGTATTTGTGGTAAGTAATAAACACTGATCCTACATTTGCCAAGGGTTCTCATTGTCTGTTACTGTTTGTAATCCACATGACGCATTGGTCCCATTATTGAAAATTTCTCATGGGTAGTGTTATGGCTCTGCTCCCGGGAGACAATAGAGGTCAACCTTTGTGGCTGCGGTTGAAGTCACAGGATTAGAAACTAAGAAGATGACATGTGATGAGCATCAGGGGTTTTGTCCATTTGATTCAGAACTCTGATTGTTACCGGTACTCAATTCATAAAGTCTCAGTAGAGCTGAGTGTTACCATCAAGCACAGGAAAGGAGAGGAACGAATACCAAGATTTAGTACTGTACATTGGTGTTACAGTATCTTTACGCGAGGCTGATCTAGAGTGACGATCGTGCAGGTTGTGGTAATTGTGCCAGTGTTTATGATTCCCCTTGGGTCTCTAGGCCTGGTGCATTACAAGATGAAAAAGGATTAAAGCACAGTGGGTTAATCTATAGACCTGCCATCTGCCCATGCTCCATGGCATTAGAATAAAACCTAATGCCATGGTTATGGCCACCCACATAGGAAGGTAACTTGACAGGTGATTTTGCATTGTTCCTCCGTTACTGTTCTCCAGCTAACATTTGTGGACAGTTGTGTCTAAGGTGTATAGAGGTAGACAACTTACTGTAGAAAAGTATACATTTTTCTATATTGAGGAGAAACACACACCATGAAAGGTATATAGAGTATACCTTTAGTAGGTCACATGCAGAATATTTAATGTCACACAGATTATATTGTAGGTTTAATTTTGTATTGTATATATGAAAATGTACAGGAGAGGGTTTAATCGCGTGCAAATCCTTATGCACGCAATATATTTGTAGGCATCAAACAATAGCATTGCAGCTTAAATCCTTTCAGTTACTGATACATTACATCCTCACCAATGCAGCCCAGAGCTGTTTTCAGTTCTTTTCAAAAATTGAATAATTTCAGCCATAAAATCAACACAGTACAGGGTGTGAGATTTCTCAGGTTTTTTTTCAAAGACGCTTTACTTACAATATAATTGCTACATGTTGTCACATTGGCGGTTTTGTAGAAAGGGTTTGGGGTGCTAGTTGTTGATATATCTTGTCATTGTATCATGCCTGAAGTTAGGTCAGCCTGGACATGTTTATTCCCACAATCTCACACACAGTTCAGCATTACACTATCTAGTGAAAAAAACATTTTTATTTGTGGTGGACTATATCTTTGAAGCAGGCTACATTTATCTCAACGACCATAAGATCAAAAGGGAAATATTACACAACCAGTGTCTACAGGAGCACTTCAGAGTGGCAAATAGGATTATCACACAAGTAGATTAACATGCTATGCTTCCCAGAATACCATTGAGAAAGTCCCCAGGAGACAATAACTTTGACAAAAGACCATCATAAAAATAAAGTGAAGAAAGAAATGTAACAACCACTTCATTTAAATACTACAATGTTACTGGGATGGATACAATAATGACATCAAGACTTACATTACATTTAAAAAATGTTGGGTTAATTTTGACTTGTTGGTGAGATGAGGTCATACACTGACCTCCGTCACTTGCAGCACATATACCAACACACCCTACAAGGAAAATTATAGTTTCAAATCATTGTGTAATGGATTATTTTTTACACAAAACAGCACTGCTTCTCGAGACGGAAAGTTAAATTGAGTGAATGTCTGTATTTGGGATGTCCAGCTGTTCTCTCTCCATGCTTGTATGGCACATGAGAGGATTTCCATATTGAATTCAGAGACCACAACGTTTCACGTTAACTCTTGCTGTTCTACCCAAACAGATCATTCCCATCATGATCCTCTGTTGTGTTCAATCCTGTGTCAAGCCTTTGTTTTCTTTTGTTTGTAGCAACAGAAGGTAATTTCTTACTGCTGTGATTTTCACGACAGAACATACAGCACAGTCAGGCTGAAATGTAAGGATAGAGATTTGTGACAGAGCTGTAAGCTCTGATATGAAGTAGAGGTCGTTAGGACCAGACCCTTCAGAGCAGTTTACATGGCTAGCTAATGTGTTTCTTTGATCTCCATCAAAGAAATCAGGCTTCAAGGGCAAAAAAATTAAAAGGATAAAACTTATCCTTTTGTTTGAGTTACAAATGCACATTAATGAAAGCGTATTTTAATTTAAAATACATTATTCACATTTTAATAACATTTTATTAAGATGTTTGTTCTTTAATCCACAGTCTCCTTTACAGGGTGTCTGAGTTCCTATCTCCATTATGTCAGGACAAACCCGTCCATTCTGTGGAGAGTCCTTGGTGTAAATACCCTGGTTGGAGGAAGAAGGGTCCATAAACTCAAGTCTCTCTCCAGAGTTAAATCGTGTCATTGGATTAGCTTGTGAGCATCTGCCTCAGTCATCTAGCAGTTGGACACGAACACCTTGAAAAGGACAGAGTTAGCATACACTATAGATCTCCAAAGGCCATCTTCATGGTGCACTTCCATGACTTGGCTCTTTAGGATGAAGAATGTAAAGAAAATACATTTTCCACTGGTTCTTATTTTAGCTTATCTCTGTTACGGTAAGTCCGTTTTTTTTGTGTCTTCTCGTTTTACATGTCCAATTAGCTTTTGAACATTCTTGTTAATTACTCATGCTGCTCCATGTCGTTAGAAAATGTTTGAGATCATGCTTGCCAGCAAACATCACATTTAGTGGTCACATTCTTCTCCTGTTCAGATTTTAATGTATGTCTTTCTTTGCTTCTCCTGCTTACCTGCTAACATAGTTGCATGTGAGTTCAGACTTGGTGCTACTATATTTATTATGGTTGTCTTATATATATATATATATATGATTTAATTCAAAGGCCTGAATATGAACTGAGTTCATAGTGGACTTCATAGTACTATAAATTCAGTCATGATATGATTTCCGAGGTTAGAGATCACTAAATTCAGAATGTACTTTAAGAGTGTGGTTATTTTAGGTATTGTTGACGTAACCTCACCTGTAATCCTAGTCAAGGGGATAAAGAAAGCAAGGGCAGCTTGTGACTGTGTTCTGTGAGTGTAAGACTCATGCCTCGGCTAGTGTTGATATATTAAGTTGTCTTTTGCAATATTCACATTTCAATTGAGAATCTGAAGTGAATGGAGATGTTTATTTGTGGTTTTGTCTGTTTTAGCACAAGGAGACTATGCCCCACATTTCTTTGACAATGGACCATACGGTGACAATGGAAACCTGGCTCTATTCAGTCTGTCAGAAGACACACCAGTCGGTGAGAAACACTTCCAAGACGAGAAGGAGTAGAATCGACAAGTACACCATTCATAAATAACATTATAGAGTGGTGGAGTTGATCTTTTCTGGCCTACTGTAGATTGGTGGAGTTGATCTTTTCTGGCCTACTGTAGATTGGTGGAGTTGATCTTTTCTGGCCTACTGTAGCTTTGTGGGTGCAGAGTCACGTTAGCAGCTCATTGGGAAGTTTAAAACGTGAAGGAACGCTTTAACAACATTCGCAACAGCTGTCTCTTTACACTTTCCATCAGATGAGGCCATACTGTATTATCTTATTACGCAAGATGCATAGTTGGTGCCACAAGGCTTTTGATACATTCACCCACATACAACAGCATACCATGAGTCTGCCTGTAGGTCATGTTATAATCAGGTTATGCTGTAACTGGGCTCCCCTGTTGAACAAACAGTTAAGCTGGGTCAATTTAGTTTTGCATCAAGAACTGTCTCACCATGACTTTTCCACAAAACGTAGTAGTGCTTGCTTGAAAGATGTTCAGTACCAGATTTTGAATCCATTTGTTATTGCTCAGGCACACAGATCTATGCTCTCAATGGCACTGACCCAGAAGGTCAAGAGGTGAGGTATGGTGTGGCGTTTGAACCAGGATCTAAAGAGTTCTTCCGAGTAGACCCCAAGTCTGGCAACATTACATTGGTGGAACCACTGGATAGAGAGGTAACCGACAATGGAAAGCAGAAAGTGACATTTTTTTACTTGAATCTGAAATCCCACTTCATTACTGTGGTCAGTTTAATCATTCAGCAATGGCCTACAGTATGTTAAAAAGGGCTGATGAACCTAATATAGTGTTCATTTTGTCTGTCACATAGAAACAAGATTCAATTGAAGTTTATGTCAGCATCACAGATGGCCGAAACAAGGTATGTGTATGTGATAAGAGATCAACTAAATATAACAATGTAGTGTGCGGATACACAAATACAACAAAAAGTGTTAACAACATAATATTTAGTCATCCTGTATTCAGACAATAACGGGAGTAGAAGCCTAATAAATATTTTAATAAGATTATTCTTCTGTTGTTGTAGGTCACAGAGAAAGTCACAGTGTTTGTAATGGATGCCAACGATGAGAGACCAGAGTTTGAAAACATGCCTTCCATTGTAGATGTCCCAGAGGTGTGTAAACAAAGACCAGTAGTGATGACCTTTCCAGGCTCTGTGACAACTCAGTAATTGGCTTACCAACGGTGGTCAACTGAGTAGTTATGTTTGTTGCTACGTAGGACGGGTTGAATTATTTTATTTTATTGCATGGGCTTATGGATGAATGTACTTTCAGAAGTGGCTTTAAATAGTTCTTGTTTAAGCTAATTGTTGGTAGCCTAATGGTTTCAAAACTGGGTGTATAATCTGTCGGAAAGATTTGAAATTTTCCACGATGCAACCGCAATCAAAGTAATAGCATTGCTTTATTGCTTTGACCACAAAAAGTGTACAAGCAACCGACAATCAGGCAAACTTGACCAAAAACCTTGGTTGCCATTTTTCATATAAATTGCAACTTTTAACTTTTTAAAATGTTACACTATCAATCCTGCAGAAAGGCCATTATTGCTCCATTTATGCCACTTACTGATCTGACCTTCACTCCGAAATAGCACAATGAAGGTTTTTACCTCATAGGACAATATTTATCTTAAGAAATAGACCAAAATGTAGAAAGAGTATGTGAACGTAAAAAAACCAACATTTTTTTTCCGAATGTGTAATCCCCTACACAATGTCCTGATATCCATCTTGTTGATTCAACATGTGTCTTTCCCTAGACTACAGAGTCAGGTAAAAGCATCTACAAAGTGAAGGCTGTGGACAAGGACACTGGCTCAGGAGGGTCTGTCACATACTACCTCCAGGTAACAACAGACAAGGTGCAGGCCAAATGTCCATTCTGACCCAGCTCAGGGCCATAAGACCTTTTTGAGAAAAGCCTTTCCAAAATGTTGTCTGGGTGCAAGGTTAATCTGGAAATTAGGAGGGGAAAAGAACTGAAAGTACTGGAAATGAGACTCGCATCATCATTCAGTGTGTTGTGTGTTTCTATATGCATACACGCGTCGCGTGTGTATGTGTGAGAGCAGTTATGGGGCAGGGGGATTAATTCACAATTACATTTGTGTGAGGTAGGCTACTGGAGGCTTAGAGGGCTGCTTTGGCAGGGGGTGGTGGGGAATGTTAGTTTGCACTTTGGGCTATTAGGAACAGTGAACAGCTGGGCCACTGCGACACTGATGCACTGATAACATCTGGACACAACATTTTACCTGCCTACCATGCTTTAGGCATACAGGCTCTTTATACCCCCCCCCCCATGTATTGAGATGCAAAGTAAATGTGTCCTAGTTCAGTTATCAGAAGAGTGGTGTGTATACATATGTGTTCAAGAGATTGCTGGGGGCAGGGGCTTGAGTGATAGGAAGGCTTATTTTTCTTCATGTCCTTCATGACGTTCAAAAGAGCTTTTGAAACCAAATGCCTTTGTCTCGTTTAGCAGAGCACTCAGGACAGTAAGTTCTCCATAGACAGACACAGTGGCGTCCTCCGCATCAAGCCTGGGGAGAGCCTGGACTATGAGCAGTCGCGGACCCACTTTGTCACAGTGGTGGCAAAGGTAAATGGAAATGACTGTACTCTCAATGTTTTCCTTTACTATCTTAATCACTTTGGGCCCTTTTCCAAACATGTATGTATATATCATCTATAAATAACCAAAAGCCTTGAGGAGCACTATTAAACACACCTTGCAGTTAATCCCTGCAACACCTCCCCTCTGAGTCAGATCCAAAGCCTAGACTTGTCTTTTTTCTATCTTAGGATGGTGGGGGGGATTTCAACGGCAAGGAGCAGGTGATGTCATCCTCTGCCACCTTGACCATCAACGTCATCGATATCCAGGACACACCGCCCGCCTTTGTGGGGACTCCATATTTTGGCTATGTCTACGAAGTGTCTTCCCCGGTGAGTGTATCTGTTGTACTCAGTGACCCCGGAACATACGAAGTTATCATGTTGCATGCCGGCGTTACTTTAATAAGATACCTCACTCATGTTGCTCTTGCATAGATTACTGTACAAAAACCATGACCTTGGTTTGTTTGAACGGAACGTTATAGTTTAGATCCAGATCCAAATTTGACTTCAAACTTTCCCCATTTCAAAATATGTAAGTGCATGTATTTTATTGCAGACTGATGCAAGTTTCCGGGTACAGAAGTTAGATGACATGTAATTGGCTGGAGTGCTGCTTGATCCCTTATCCTCATTCACTGGAGTGTCCTCTCTACCAGCTAAAAGTCCACGATGATACTCAGATCAGTGGATCTGCACAGATGTCACATTGCATCTTCACAGCATGAAACCGATAAAATAACTAGATCTGATTATGAGGCACCGAGTGTTGCAGCACACTTGAAAAATGTCCACTGAAGTTGGTGTCACACATTGCCATTTGCTAGGAGTAAGATCTCTACTGTGTCTTGTGAGATATTTTATTAAACTGACATGAAACCTTAAATCCGGTGAGGTAACTGTTTTTTGCTTATGCCAGCTGTATTTATCCTTGCTACCCTAATGCTCCCAAAGCAGATTACCAATCCTGTTTTACCAATTACATTCATTTGTTTAATAGCTCTTTTTCTCATAATAAGAGTTTCATTTTGTTCGCAGGGCTCAGAAATATACACTGTCCTTGCCAAGGATGGAGACGTGGGGAACCCAAACCCGATCCATTACTCCATAGAGAGTGGTAAGTGTGTCACATTGTACACGTGGCTGCTGTGAGTTGGCCTTTTCTGGCCTATCGGTGTTTATAGACCTTTTCCTGGTGTGCTTTGCAGGTGCAGATGGGGTTTTTGGCATCAACAAAACCAGCGGGTGTATCCGCTTGCTAATTTACCCTGTCAATTTGAAAAGAGAGATATTCAACATCAAAGTCAAGGTGGGATTACATTTACACATCCATGAAGACAGTCTGCTCAGTAGAACCAGTAGTGTGGACTATTGTACCCATGATATTTTGGACCAATTCTTTCCTAGTTGCCAATTAACAAGCTTTCTGACCAGTTAAGCTTTAGCTTTGTCTTTGGGTGTGGCTGGACTTTATGTTTTAACTTTAACTTTAAGGTTCAATCTGAGTAGTTTTGCCAACATTAGTATTAGAGTCTCAAACACTGCTGTTAGTCAGTACACATACTCCATCCCTCTCAACACACTCCTTGCAATGATCGCCAAAATATATATTGTATACATGTTAGACTTGGCTCTGTGAATTTGAATGTATTTGTTATTACAGCAGATTTGAAGGTTAAATGTTTTTTTCCCCCATTTCACAAAAGCTGTAGTCATGTTGCTTTGTTTCTCTCTTTCCCTCTCTGTCTCACCAGGCCTCAGAGGTCAGCCCGGATGGAGACTTTTTGGACTTTGGTTTAACCACGGTTGTGATTCGAGTTGTGGACCTCAACAACCATCCACCAACATTCTTTGGTGAAAATGGACCACAGAACATGTTTGAGATGACCATGTATGAGCACCCCCCTGAGGGAGAGATCCTCAGGGGTCTGAAGATCACCGTCAATGATTCTGATCAGGTGGGTCTAGCTTTCATTTTCTGTATGTCATACCAGTGTTTGCATGTTGTCAGAATTCTTATGGGGTACCCAAAGTCGATGGTGGGTGGGGAGAGGGGGGGGAGGTGATTAGCACATAAGGACCCCCCACCACCCACTTCACCCCCCCAATCCTTAAGGTTCCTTAAAACTTATGAGGGATCAAATCAAACACTACTATTGTGCTCAGAAGCAGTAAGAAATCCAACTGGACGGACAACTGAAACTTACAAAATATCCTTATCGTAGTGCTGTTTGTACTTTTTACAATTATTATTGTATTTGAACAATTAAATGTAATGGTTGTACAACAAAAAAATTTTGGGGATAAAATAGAATAAAAAGAGCAAACTGCCTGAGTGACCTACTGTCTGCACGGTCTATGAAAAAGGCTTTGTTTAAATTACTTTTTGACATTACAACAACTCTGTGAACCAATTAAAACAAACAGGTGGTCTTAGCAAGCCCTTTTGTCACATTATGTAGAACCCCAATTATGGCTCCAATCCATATGACCAACAGTAAGGAATTGACAGAGGGTCTATTTATGTATGTTTCCTGTGCAATGTAATATTTACTGAATGTACCAATTCATCTGCAAAACTTCCATAACAAAAGAGGGTGATGAGTCTCACTCAAAATGTATGTGTATCCATGTAATTCAAGGTATACCAGATTCATTAGAACCACTGTGCACAGTTCAGCAGGCTGAAACAGCTTGTTCTTCTATATCAGCTTCTATTAGGATTAACTTTAAAAAGAGGGTTTTGGTTTGTGTCCCATAGGGGGCTAACGCTAAGTTCAACCTGAGACTGATAGGCCCGGGGCGAATGCTACGAGTGGTTCCTCAGACAGTACTCAATGAGGCACAGGTCACCATTCTGGTAGAGGACTCTGCTGCTATGGACTACGAGAAACACCAGTTTCTGACCTACAAGGTCAGTATGTGAGACTCTCTGGTCTCTTTCATGTTAGGCACATTTTATACACGAATCAAACCAAGATGTAAATGAGCAGTTTTGTTTTGTATTCGCATTATCTCTTTACCCCATAGCTCCTTGCTGTGGAGATTGATACCCCTGAGAGGTTCAGTGCCACTGCAGACATTGTCATTCATCTCCTCGACTCAAATGACAATGCTCCAAAGTTCTCCTCTGACTACTACATCGCCCGAATTCCCGAAAACTCCCCAGGTGGTTCCAATGTGGTGGCAGTGACGGTGAGCCTACGTGTGCATATTCATCCCCACTAAAAATACATCCCAAAGCCAAAGCACGTCATTCACTCGAGGCTAAGAGGTATGGTGATTTTAACAAAATACTTATGTGAGCCATTAATTCCCTAAATGTCGAATTTTTGGGGCGTTGGGATAATATGTAAAAAAAAAACATGTAGATAAGAGCTAAAGGCAGTAAGCTGCCAGATGGCTATCACTTTCATTTTGTTGTGTAACTCCAAATCCCCCCCACCCCCCCCACCCCTTTTTTTTCTTCATTGCACGTGCTGCAGCAATACAGAAATGTTTGCCCCTGTGGGGCACAATATAACGTATAATATTGGCACTGTTAGCAGTGGTGGAAAAACTAAAGGATGTAAGAAATAAAAAATGATATTCGTAAAAGTATACATTCCCCCTCCATGCATTCAATTTCATTGGGGGGGGGCGACATTAAATTAATTTCTTTAAAGTGTCTTGTCCATATATTAAAGCAATAATGATTACAAATACAACATTTTAAATAATAAATTATTTATATAGCCACATATTAAAATAAGAAAATTAAGAAATGTTTCAGTCCTCCTCATATATTCAAGCAATAATGATAACAAAGGCGGCAAGGTGCTCACATTGTTGCCAGATTGGAAATGGTATCATACCAAAGGCTCAAAATGATTGTATTTGGAGGATAATTATCGTGCATCTGGCAACACTGAGAAGGCGATTGACCAATGACAGTTCTCTCTACAGTCAGAGCTTGCGCAAGAAGCTGGAACTTAACAGAGATACCCTTTCCAAAACTTGTAAGGGCGTAATAACCAGTTTATGAAAGACCCAGAGAAACACAAATATCCGACGAGGTAAAATCCCGGACGATTTTGGAATCCCTGCCGGACGCATTTTTTAGGTCTCAAAAAGAGGACATCGGGTAAAAGAGGACGTCTGGTCACCCTAAAGTTATCACAAGAAATCTGGTAAATTCTGTTGCACCACAGACCCATGAATGGAGAATATATAGTTAATCTTTAACATCAGCACAGAGGGCTTAGTGCAAGACGGGTTAAGGTAGATTATGCCAGGACACTGGGGGGTGGACATGGGCATTCTTTGGGGCTGCTCTGTCATGTTTCGTCAGGTACATGACATGAGGACTATGAGGAAAGATACTGGGCACAAACAAGGAACCATGCAATGCTGGTGTATTGTGTAATCCTATAGTGTAATGAAAAGATGGGTAACTATGTAGAGATAAAGATAACCTAAATTCACAAGGCTGAGATGGATGTTAGCAGACGTAAAAAATATAGGATATATGAGACGCTCAACATCCCCAACATATTACCAAATATGTAGGCTACTGTATGCATAATATATTTCAGGCATACTCTAAAACTTCTGTCGATGGGAAACTTATAGTTGATCATCTACAAAACTACCAATAAATGTTACGTGAATAGTCTTGAACTAATTTGATTTATGTAATATATCTGCCTGACCAATGAAAAATTGTAGTCATATACCATGGGGGCTATAGTCTTGGCCTCTGAGTTGAGCCAGAATGGGCAGGGTTGAGTCAGAAAGCCTGTTGTTATTTTAAGATTGCCTTATTATTGTTTTAGTTGAATACATGTTTTAGCAAAGCTTGCTTACTACGTGCTTTTCTGTTTATAACTTTGATTTTGTAATATAAAATACTCCTGTGCTGAGCCAGTACACATGAGTGCACGCAATGCAACACCTTCACACAATGGAAACCCTTGCGCTTTACAGTATTTAAAAGCCATGTCGTTTTAACAAATAAATGTGCTTGGTTGACTGATCGAAGAGACAACATTTCAAAGACTTATTTGAAATGTTGTTTTGGAAAGAAATGATAATGTGTAAAAAATGGCTGAACAGACGTTTTGGGAGGAAGAGCAGCAGTGCTGTAATGCACCCCTCTTCCTCCCAAAACCCCCCAACACACCCTTAACTTTCGACTTCTACCCCTTGGCATACTTTGTGGAATCCACACAAGCGCACCTTAGGTGGCATGCAAAACATAAAATGCTCGAAGCCTGACTCATATGACAGCTGCGCCAGACAAGTGGGAGCAACATGTTGCCCAGATGTTAAATCCTGCCCATACAGGGACGCCTCACAGGTTCACCACCGTGATCCCAGGCAGTTTCAATTAAATGAAAGAGCAGACTGGGAGACAGGCAGCTGGTGACCTTGGACTCAGACAGACACACTGTAGACCAACATAAGACAGACAGATGAGCCGATGCTGCATGTTAATTTCAATAATCAAATGTCAGGCTTATAATAGGTGATCCTCAATAAAGGCTCATTCTTTCATGCATTCATTCATTCTTTTGTTGCGTGAGATAACAGTTTTAATTATGCTTCATACTTCTCTCATCTTCTTCTTAGGCGACAGATCCCGACTCTGGGCTCTGGGGGGAGGTCAAATACTCCATCTACGGTTCAGGGGCAGACCTGTAAGTAGCTGCTGGTACTGAAGTCTTCTACCTACCCTTCTCTTCCTTCAGTCTGCCTGCTCAGCACTACTATTTCTGTCTAGTGTACCTCTTTCACTCTCTCTCCCCCTCCTTCTCTTGCTTTGTCCAGTCAGTTGGCCACGTGAAGTGATTATGTGATAAAGGAGCTAGGGAGTCAGCAGAGAATACCAGCTGGTTGGCGTCCAGCAGACCAGAATAAACCCCTACTAAAAACCACAATCGCTTATGCAACATTATTAGTGCCCTCATGCACATACTGTTTATCGGGGGGAAAAGCAGGGCCGAAAATGGTACCACAGTGTTAACGTACCACGACGTTAACCAGGGATCAGATCTATTTTATGCTGTAATAGAGTTCACCTTAGTGCAAAGCAGTCTGGTCCTGGAGAGCTACTGTACTTTCCTCTGACCCCAGTTGTAACTAACCTAATTCATCTTATGTATAAAGGAATTATTAGAATCAGGTGCACAAAAGGGTGGGAGTAAACAACTTCCCACCTTGATTCTCACTTGATTCTTTTTGTTGATACAATTTAAATGTTATGAAGTTCTAAGTCATAAATGCCCCTAATATTGATAATGTTTTACTAACACCCACCATAAAAGTCAAAAGACACACCTGTAACTGCTTAGTCAAAATAAAACAAGCACACTTTGGGTTCACTTTGTGGCCAATCCAAATTCATCCAGAGTGAGGTCTGGCAGATATTCTATCTGGGGATAAGAACAAAGCACACTACCTCCCTGTAAGCTGCAAATAAATATGGCAGCATTAGACAGCCAAGGGAAAACTCCCTTTTCAAAGTTGAACTTAAATTCTGTCTCTCATAAATTCGCTTAAGCATTGTAGTCCTTTGGAGGATTTCCTGGTATTTTCTTTCAATTCTTTTTTATTAAGATTTCAAATGGATTGAGCCCAGTAATATCAAAAAAAAAATCCTCAGACTGAGTCATGCAACTTCGGGGAAAATGGGTTCACATATTTGTCATTCCTCTTCTTTTAGTCAGTGAGGCTAAGTTGTATTTAACTCTTTGTCTTTAACATTTCAAATATAGAGTAAGCGCTCTGAAAAGACAGTATATGTACACATGGGTGTGCTTTTTTTATGCTTCAGCTCAGCAACAACACAGCAACAACACAGTTTAGTCGAACCATGACCAAGTATGAAAAAATATTCACTTTATTCAGTCATACAGCTGTGAAATCCATCCCATTGTGCTAAAGGTGAACCACGTCACTATGTTAGAGTGATAGTGGTGCTGTGTAACTGGATTAGACAAAACAGGTTTAGAAATGTCAGTTTCTTGTAGCCTATTATAACAGAACTTTTGACCCATGCAGTACCTTGGAGAGGGTTTGGTGGGGATTTAGAGAATTTGGGGATCTTGTTTGCTAATCTAGAGCATGGCATTTGAAATTAGAAAATAATGCATGGCATGTGAATGTCTTAAATAATGCTGGTTAAAGGGTTAATACAAGGATTTTCATCAGACCAATACTATAGTCTAATTTCAGACCCTTTTTCAGCAGACACCATTCACTACTGTATCGTATTGTCCCCTACAGTACATCTATGGCTGTAATCCTCTAATGGGATTGGAGGAAGAAATAGACTGTTCTCCATTGATGTGCAACTAATTACCTCTTAATGGGACAAAGTGACAGAACTGTTGACTCACCAGTAGGCCCAGTTACTAACATCAAGTGAAATACATGTTATGTTTTAACTGTTTAAATTACTTTGGAAGCTGTAATATGTATTGTGTAATATTCCTTCATTTTGTTGAAAGTGGTAAAGGACGGATAGGGCTACCTTTTGCTACTATCCTTAACCTTCAATCTGAGGATAAAGGAGAGAGTGAGAGTTCAGAGTAAAACGTTTATAGAGAGTTCACAGAGTTGAAAACAGATGTATTGCCCATTATCACATTTGACTTGGATTTAACTATCCTGTGCAAGTACATAAAGAATCTGTGCTTCCGCTTAAACATCAGAGATAATTATGGTTTAATCTATAATTGTTTTCCCCATACCCTAAGGTAGTTTGAGAAGACTTGTACCTCCACATATTTGCTTCTTTAAATGATGCTCTATATGAACCCCAGTTCTTCAACATAACATTCTTAATTTCCTTTGGCTTTAACCTCATGATATCACAGGACTATCATTCATTGAAAAATACAAATTCTGTAGTGTAATGAATCATAGGCAGATACACATTACGGTACTACATAGACCAGGGGTGGGGAATCTTTTTTCTGCCAAGGGCCATTTGGAATTTATAAAATCATCAACTTAAAAATATGCCTGCTATATTTGGTCAAACATTTAATTAACTCACCCCTAATGTGATGGCTGGAACTGCTTCTCTTTCGTGAGGTTTGGGATGTTAGCTGGCAGGGCTGGGTGCGGCCTGCTTTGACTGGGGGTGCAGTTAACATTTCTGGGGGGGGGGGGGGCTATCATGATTACGGAAAGGGATCGTATTGTTTTTATATTGCTACCATTTTTGAGACTGCTTATCGATCCAAGAGTTAATCAGGCACAGAGCCAAACGTCGGAAACATTTGGGGCTCAGCCCAAACCAACAACGTATTCTGGGTTTGATTTGCTAGAAATGGAATTCCACACTTAATGCGAGCGCGCAGAGCATACATTGGCGACGCTGCACGCCTCCACGTTCCTCTTTCACATATTCAAATAGTGCTGCTGCCAACGAATAATGCACCTAATAATATGGTGCTTGCAGTGCCATGGCAAAATGATTTTGGACGTTCCCCACCCCTGACATAGACAAAAGAAAAACTAAAGAGAAATGTGTTTTATAGGTTCCTGATCCAGCCTGCATCTGGTATCATCTACACTCAACCATGGGCCAATCTGGATGCTGAGGTCAAGTCCAAGTACAACTTCTACGTCAAGGCCGAAGACACAGAGGGGAAATACAGCCTGGCTGAGGTGTTTGTCACCGTGCTGGACCTAAACGACCACTCACCTGAGTTCAATGATAACTTTCTGGAGAAGACCATGGTCATTGGAGCACCAGTGAAAATAGAGGTTTGTTTTGCCATCTGGGTCATGAGCCATGAGCCAAAATTTGATTGAATGAATCTACTTTGGCTATATCTTAAATGCTACCTAGAATAATATGTGTGTACTACTGTATTCTTGAATGACCATTACAGGCTGTGGATGACGATGCAGAGGAACCCAACAATGTCATTGAATACTCCATAATGAAGGCTGACCCAGATAACATCTTTGACATCAATGCCGACACGGGTGAAATAAAGCTCAAGTCCTACATCAAGTCCATGGATATTGTCCAGAACATCACCAAGCAGAAGGACTGCACCTGGTCTGTAGTGGTCCAGGCACGCGACCGGGGTTCACCATCCTTTAGCACCACCACCGTGGTCAAGATAGACATCACAGAGGCGGTAAGTGTGTAGTAATTGCATTGCACAGAATGCTCAAAACCCTTCCAAAATGCAATACCCACCATTTAAAGTAGACTAATTTCATATCAGATATTTACTAGTATAATATTTTCAATTAAAGGAGCTGTCTTCTGAATTTTGTTTGGATAAAAAAAATCTGAGGATCGAATTAATTATCCAAATTATGATTATAATAATTGTCTAATTAAAAATATATGTTATGTAATGGAACCCTTTTAATGACGCAGGGTAACATTTAAAATCTACTCCATTTCAATAAAATCCACCAAAACAGATACAGTTATGCCTGAAGCTTTGAGCATTAGAACATGTTAAATCAGATTCCCTGTAATGTTGTCCCTTGATAGTTTTTACCCTTCAGTCCTTATAGTTTGTAGGTCATGGCTTTGGTATGCTGATTTTTGCTGCAGTCGTGTGTGACTATTATGGGTCAGAATCTCTCACTAAAGCAGTTCCACGCAGTACTGAACCCTAGATTTCACTGACTGTCTTTACCATAGAGTAGCAGACATTACAGCCCTAAATGATCAAATCTCATCTAAATGCCCATATTGTGTTTGCAGATCAGATCCAGATTTATCACGTACTTCATGAGCCTAAAGAAGCGTCCCGGGGCTGTTTTTGGGATTTGTTTGAGCTTTGTCAGCCTCGCCATTTCAGTGACAGTCTTCATTTCAACGCTTATTTACTGGAGCTCTGTGAAAAAGTCTCGTATCCGGCCTCAGGGCAAGATCAGAAAGATTATACGGAGGCCCATGCCATAGATGAAGTTTGCCTTGAGATCATCCAGAACTCCTGTTTTCTTCACTTTGGGATACGACTAAGACACTGACTGTATTGTTTGTTTTTTTAAAGACACCTAATTCCATGTGGTTGTACAAGGGTCGGATATGTGTCTGTAAAAGAGTACAGGAGCACAAAACAAACTTGTATTTGCATCTTTTTAGGATTCGTTTCTTATCTAGGCGCTCAACAATCTGTTTTCTGTACCCACAATATGATGTTCCGTTTTTCAAATTGAACCAATAAAATGTCCATGGAAAACGCATGGACATGAAATGGCATTTCATATGCAAATGCAACACTGCATGGTTTCATGCCCCTTCAACCCTTCTGATCTTGTCTTGATTGACCTGTCTATTAACAGACAAAAACAAACTATGGTAGTAGGCTGACAGATTTTGTCCTATAACATCATAAACAGGATTTAGTTGTATTGTACATATGCATACAGTGATTTGCTCACTGCACACTGTAGTAGTTGAAGCATAGCTGCTGACTTATCTGGGGTTCCCTAGTAGTCCACCGTCCTGCCAATAGCTCGGGTGTCAATGGCCAAATGATAACAATTGCAGTACTTCACAAGTGACAATAAATAGGGGTTAGTAACTGTTTACAGCAGTCTCGTGATTTCAGTCCCATGGACGTGACTTCTTTCTGTGCTCTTTTACAGACTCAACTCAGGGGGGGGCCTTTGGCGTCCTTTTTAATGCGTAGTAGAGACAAGCCATTGCAAATCCTAGGCGTAATCGCTGGTTTTATTAGTATCATGGTCATTGTCACAGTCTTCATCTCCACCGCAATGTTCTTGCGCAACAAAAAGTCAAACAGGATCCTGCCCAACCGGCGCATTCGGCGGCGACCTCGACACCGGCAGCCCTGGACTTTCAAGAACCCCTTTAAGAAACCGGATAACCCTGGAGAGAAGTTTGTTGTGGAAGAGCCAGAGCTTGAAGAGGTGGATAACATTAATTGTAACAACAACTTGGTGGACTACCACTACCGGCCACCAGCTCCTCTCCCATCTGCCCCCGCACTGCCCCCTCCCGGCTACGGCTACTCCAGGCCGGGGGACAGGCAATGGGTGGTTCCCACTGTGTCTAGCACAGTGACTGCCAAGCCTAAGAGTAAATCCTTCAGGGACAAAGAGAACAGTGTGAACGTTGCGCTGGTGTCGGAGCTCAAAATGAGACTGGAACAGAAGAGGATGCAAAACCGCTACTAGGATGTGTGTGTGTGTTTGCATGTGTTAGTGGAGGTTTACGTGTGTATGGGAATGAGTGTATCCATTAAAGATAGGATAAACTCATCACGATTATTTTATAGAGGCTTTACAATGTATAATTGTATAAGGGCAAACTCACCTTATATCTCCTTTCTTTCTAAGCTATTTGTGTGATGTTCAATGCATACATGTTTATATTGTTCGATATATTTTGTATTTGTTTCAGTATATGCTGATGTAAAATTCGGGACTGATGAAGCCTACACCGATTTGTTGATAGTTGTTTACAGTCCTCCCTGGACCTCAGGTCCTTTGTAGGTCATGGGGATGAGGCAATGGACAAGATCTTACAGTGCCAGGTTGCTATTTGGTCTTGATCCAAGCTCCTTACAGGGGCTTTAATGTCTAAAGAGATCAACCAAGGGAGGTGGACTCAACTGATCACCTGATGAAGACATCTAATCCAACAACGTTGGTGTAAAGCAACATGCATTCATCCCAAACACTTGAGACATTGGAAAACATTTCAAATGAATCATGCTTGAGGTCACTTGCTGTCTGTAATGTAACTGCCATTGGCCACAATGTGTGTCATTGTATTCCATGTGTTTATGTGTTTCTGTTAAGACTGGAAATATAGACAGACAGATATCAATATTTCCAAACTCTTATGTTTTACCACAAACAAATACCTAATAAAAAAAACTCACTTCAGTTGTCTTTGGGCATTTTTTCCAAATGTGTTTATTAACTTATTATCTGTTTTATTTATAAATAACACAGTGTTCACACTAGATAATAATAGCCATTGTCGTTCATTGTACCTGAATGCACTGATATTAAGTTGTTTTCAATTAAGTAAAATGTGACTAAAACCTGTTAAGGGAAGCTGTTTACTATCTTGTGGCCCAAGGCTTAGTCAAGATGGACACTTTGCAGATCATTTTCTGCGTCCTCCTGTTCCCCCTGCTGGACAAGAGAAGATGGAATTCCCACACAACCAGATAGAACATCGAAGTAGGATTGGCTTGAATGCTATTCTTTGTTGTACATACTGATTTTATACCAAAGTTTATACTTCCAATACTGGTCAAATGTAAAGCTTCCTGTTGCAGTCTCTCACTGGGGCCCATAAGAACATATTTTATTATATATTTTATTTCATGAGTGAAATGCCCCACAATTAAGTATGGCCAATACAATCAAACATATTATACTGCATTTGGTGGGTGTGTTGTACCACAGTAAAAGGTAATACAGGATAAAGACACAGGAAAATCATTTCAAGACATGGCCCCCTTACAGTGTATCCGTTACTACCATTCAGTATAAGATATTTGTCAGTTCAATATGATGTCTTCAATGGAGCAAAATTCATTGTAGATCTGTGCAGTGTACTATTTGATACCCAAGGGAATAGCGTACATTTTGCATGCACTACTCATTCCATGGTGTAAGACCTTGTTTGCTCAGTGGTCAGATTTGTCATCAGACATTAGTTACTGTTCATAACCTCTTTAATCTACATGCCCTATGTTTCTAGTCTGGTTGACAGTGAAAATACATGCTGGCATAGAGAGAGAGAGAGAGGGGGGGGGGGGGGGGGGGGGGGGGTTAGTTTGGACAAAATTACAACTTCTACATGATAGTTCTCAATTGACCTCAAAGGGATCGTCTTGTAGTAATATCAAAATATCTACTGTACATGTATTAGCAATTAGTTCACATTTAAATACAGAATTATGAACAACATTAAATATGTTATGTTTACTATTCACTGAGCAAGCATGCATGTTGTTCTGACACTAATTCAGGTGATCAACATCAGATGCCGTTAAACCAGACATTGGACATTTGTTTTCTAATCAGGCAAAAAATTCACTGCTCGGAGGTTTGAGCAGTCTTGCTCCTCCTCTCTCTCTCTTTTTCTCTCCATTTTTGAATTGGTATCATCTTCTATGTTTTAGGGATTTCAAGACTTTGGAAAGATTTACAGTACAGTACATGTTGTATGTCTTTAGAAACACAGAATAACTCATATTCATTATTAAAAATGTGAACAGGGTTTTTAGCTACTACACGGGAATTCTGTCATTGTAAGTGTTTACATATTTTCTCTATCCATCCTCTCTCCCTCTCTCTCCCTCTTTCTGTTCAGTGATGAATGCTTTTAGTCAGCCAGACTCAAAATGATACGAGGAGCAGCCCAAATGACCATGCATTATACCATGTAAGAGGCAACCAGGATTACTGGACGGTTTGACAGAGGATTACTTAGTTGCAAAGTGCATTGATGCACCAGGATAAAAGAAAGCCAGGCACAAAAAATATATTCATAAATATTTATTCCATGGTTTGCTTGAAACTGGTCATTTGAGGTCACAGGGGTATTGGTATAACACCACATGACCTTTGGGCACAACTGAATTTCTGATGCAACTCTCAGTCGAGAGGTTTACTTTTTTTCCTTAAAAAAAAAAAAAAGAGGTTTACTCTTTTTACTTAACTTTCTTCTTTGTGGAAACAAATCTACAATGTCACACAGACCAAGCTTTTCTTATCTCCTAACTTATGTAAATGAACAGGATGATGAAATATCAGAGTAACAACCATTTATGATTAAAGTAAATGATGTATTTATTATTTAATAACACTATAAAAGCAGACTGCATTGTTGAGGCCAATAATCAAATGTTATCTTCACTCAAGTAATGTTTTGAAAAACGGTCATAATCTTACTCCGACACCCTCGTTTCGAGAAAAGGAAAGACAGCACATTGTCTGTCCCTGCAATTTATTTTAGCTTGACAGCTACCAATGTCAGCTAGGTTGTTCCAAAGCCTGATCTTAATTCAATGGGGCGGGGACCAAGCAGAAATGAACTGATCTCCTTGCATCAGTGCAAAAAGGGCAGGGCAGAGTAGGGGAAGGGCAGCCAGTGTGATTTAAAAGGGAAAGGCAAGCCTTAGATAGAATGCCAGTGTTTGGGTATTATGTCAAATGAACAATGCCATTGGTCACCACATATCCCCAGAGCCATCTGCTTGTGGCAGCACAGTCAATGTCATGTGAGAAGGAAGGCTGCTGACAGTCTCTGTAGCTTGTAGGCCTGGGGGGGAGGGGAAGGGTATACAATATTGCACATCCTATACAGTCCCTAGTAACACAACGGGTATTTACTTTCTCCTAGCAGGCATTTAATATAGACACAATACTATCTGATTTATGTTTCTGATTTATGTTTAATACATATGCTGTCAAAAAAAAAAAAAAGTATTTTCTAGGATGTTTGTGTGGCCTGAATTCATTAAACATAAAATAAAAGTAGTTATTTCAAATGATCAATAACTGCAATCTGATATTGACAGGCTTAAGTTATTATGTACTCCCTCTTACATGGGCAGCACTTTAAAAAAAAAGAGTGTCCACCTCTCCAAACCACTAGGTGAAGTAAGCTACACAGCAGTAAAAGGCTGTCAGGGGCCTCCAGATTATTTTTTTCTTTAGGAGACATATTTGGATCAGATGTCAGATGGTATATTGTATGAGACTAGTAAAGACTATCTAAATCTGCTTTTAAAACTTGTGCTCTTTCATGTTGTATGCATCCCAGTAAATCCACTGTTACATAATGTGCCCGAGGCTTTTCTTTTTTTTTTAAGGCAAACAAAACACAGTGGTGGATATAGGTCGTCCATCCTGCCATTTTAATGGTCACAATGGTTAAATCCTATTCTGCTTCAACAACCTCCTTTTGAGCCCTTTCAAAGTGATACTGTAGGTTTTACCGATATTGTGAAAATAATTTTACAACTCAGTTCAATATTATTTTTATGATGACCATTATTCAAAATGTCAGCTTTCAAATATAATTAAGTATACTTATTGACACAGATGATATGTAAAGGCTGTCTGAACATATTGTAGGAAATTAAATGTCCCTATGTACACTCTTAAAAAAGTACAAAGGTGGACAAAAAGCATATGTCATATTCATAAAGTTGTATTAAAGGACACCTTTTTCAGTGCACATATCACATTTGAGGCATTTAAGGTATCATTCTTTAACCGCTGCAAAGTAAAGCCAATCTCAACTCAATTTGTGTATCTTTATCTTCAAGTTCCCTTGCATGTGATCATTTTATCAGAACAGAACATATATGGATAGGCATTGCAAGACTAGCAATAAAGACATTAATGAATAATGTTTATTGCATGTGCAGACACAAATCTGTTATTTTACTTTTACAGTCTATTTATATCAACCAAATATGCTGGAATTGCAGTTAATATACAATGTGGGTTTAATTAGAGTAATGGTTATTACATAAAGTTAAATTAGTTTAATCAAAACGTTTTAAAACTTACTCTCTTATCATTCTAATAAATCAAAGAGAGAGAGAGATAGAAGAGATCAAGGAGGAGGAAAGGCATGCAAGGAAAAGTAGAACCTAGAGGAGAAGAAGCCAAAGGAGAAAAAGATGCCATGGGTTTTATACCCAACCAAACCATCAACTTTAAGAACAATCAATCAGACCACATCTTGACCTTATTAGCATATATGACTACCAATGTAACAGGAAGTTGTGTACACAATGAGGTGTGAGAAACATCAAGCAATAACTTCACTCAGCAACTCAAGGCTTTAGCATATAAGAGGGGTGTCTCCCAGCCTACAAATATTCCCTCTTGATATGTTATAACATCACATTTTCACTTTTGAAAGTCTGGAGATAAGACATATTTGGGCAGGAAAAAAGAACACAGCCAAGAATATTTATATATATATATATATATATATATATATATATATATATATATATATATATATATATATATATATATATATATATATATATATATATATATATAGATATATAGATATATAGATATATATACTGTATGTATATAGAGAGAGAGATATATATAGATATATATCGATATGTATATAGCTTTAACTATTCAAATGGCTTAGTGACAAGTTGGACAAGTGCCAAAATCTTGGCATAAGTTACCAGAAATCCAGTTGTTTGAGGTTTGCCATTCAAGTACAACGGTGTTATCTTAATATAGTTCAGTGTGCTTAATGTGATTTGATTTGCTCTTCTGTAATTGGTCATCAGACCTCCTGCGGACAGTCTTCTCCTTATGGAAATCCTTTATCAGGCCCTCATCACTGGCAGCCTGCAGGCTATCAAAGGTGTCTTGTCTCTCCCCTGCCTTTCTTGGACTTGCACTCTCCCACCGCCTGTTTTTACAGAAGTCCAAGACCGGTTCCAGGCAGTTGAACTTAGTGTCAGTAGTACAGGCATACATACCCGCTGGCACAGCCAGAACCATAGCAAAGACTATCACAACAATATGGATAAGCTTCTCCCGCTGCTCCAGTTCACTGATGCCACTCCCAGTCATGAACAGGATGCACTGGCCCACACGGGGAGCCTCGTTCTTCAAGGTGACACAGATGTCATACTTTGTGGCGGGCATTAAATCTGAAACAGTGTAAGAATTGATACCTGGGCCAATGTAGATCAACTCCTTTTTGGCAGAGTCTGTTTGGCCAAAGTGGACGGTGAACCAGGTTTCCGCTGGGCGCTCCAAGACTGCGTACCACTCAATGGTGATGCCGTAGACTGTCTGTCTGGCGATGCGGATGTCAATGTAAACATTCTCCTCGGAGGAGGCGGCAGGCATGGGGGACAGGGCTGAGTGAGCTGGCAGGGAGCCATCAGGAGGGCGGACATCCAGGAAAATGCTGGCGGAGGAGTTGCCAATGAAGTTGTTAGCAATGCAGGTATAGATACCACGGTCAGCCAGATGGAGGGAGGGGATCTCCAGCTGAGTGCTGATAGTGTCCTCGTTAACCCTCTCTTGTGATTCTGGGATGAAGAACAGCAATATACACAATACGATGAAAAAGATATTGTGAAAGGTTAAAAACATCAACTCTACTCTCCCAAATCTAAATGTCCAAATCTAAAATATCTTCTTTTCTTGTATTGACCCTATAATCATTTTACTTTGATCTCCTTTAATGTACAAATATTTTTTCAAAACAAGAAGAAACACTTCTGTGTTAGGCTAAGGTTTCTATCCAATTACAGATAGCCTACAGATATTGAATGGTGATAAATGCATCTTTGTACACCCCATAATAGGCAGATTGTGGTCTGTATATCTACATTCATTCAGTGTTCAGATTTTATCAGTAGCAACCTAATCTTGTATTAGGGATTGCATACATTTGTGTCAAGGGTCTCATGTTTGTCTTGTGGAAGGTCCCCAGCCCCTCATTAATTCGAGCAATACTTTTAACATGGGCCTTCACCCTGCACATTCTGTGTGTGCAGATGAAACTCTGAGGGAAGTCCTAATCTCCCTCTCCCCAAGCAAGCAGGCAACCCCAAGATCGAATACATACATACAATACATACAGAAACTTAATGGTGATATTTTGGTCTTCCAAGCGTCCATATTGAGAGTATGAATTCTTACCACCTTGATCAGACTGTAGACCACAGTACTAGGCTATTCTTAAATGTTGTAAGCAGTGTGTGGTTGGGTTTAGATATGAGAGTTGATAAATCTCATACACAGGTATCTAGAGGAACATGCATTACGATTTGACCAAAACTTACCATGAAATCCTCTTATCAACTTGAGACCATATGTCCACCACACTGCGGGATCGGGCCTGGCCTTGGCCAAGCAGCGGAGCGTTATGTTCCCTTCAACGTGCATTGAAATGTTGGTCGTTGGGCCGGTGACGACAGGCTTCATGCAAGTCATCAGTTCTAATTCATGGAAGAATTTACCTGTCTCGAGATCAGGCCCTGCGCATTTCAAGTAAGAGTTCATCAGGATAATGGGTGGGCTGAGAGACCTGATAAACTCCACGAATCCTTTAAGACGACAGTCACAAAGCCAGGTGTTGTCGTGAAGTGCCAAGACAACATTAGGTGTGAATCCTAATTCCTGCCCGCCACTTCTCTGTACGCTCTGGTAAAGAGGCCAGTTTAGAAAAACATCCCTGGATATGATCGTAAGCTTATTGAAAGATAAGTCCAAGAAAGTGAGACTTGACAAAAATTTGAAAGCGTGTTCCGGCAGTACGTCGAGAAAGTTGTGCTTGAGGTCTAAGATTTTCAGCGCTCTAGTATCCTTAAACGCTGTCCATGGTACTGATCTGAGTTTGTTGCCTTGCAGTCTAAATTCCGTTAGATTTTCCATGCCCTCCAAACAATTAACATTCATAACAGTGATGCCATTGAAATTGAGCCACAGACTTTCCAGAGCTGTCAGCGATAAGAATGCACCGCGAGGGATCTCAGTAAAGTAAGATTTCTCTATTCGAATTTTTGTAATATCTTCAGGTATGTTTTCTGGTATGACCTGGAACGTACCTTCCATACACGTCAGTGACCTAAATGGAAAACAATAGAATTTAGAAGCCTATTGAGACAGTCATTCGATTTTGTGGAAACAACCTAAGATAAGGGGTACTTTCACCTGTCGGCCTACTTTACACGGTAAACAAAAGGTTAGGTCGAGACTCACCTACTGACATATATACAGCCGTTTGGCATTACCTTCATTAAGTTCAAGCTTACCTTTCGTGTCTGTCTGATACACAGCTACATCCACGTAAACATTGAGAATATGTTTGAAACGCTTGGATGATAACCAAACCTAAAACTATAAGATATCGGAATGTATCCATATTCGTAAATTCACGACATAGAGCTAGGTGTTCAGTGCATCAAGTGGCGCAGACAAGATAATCTTAGCCTAATCCCTGACGTAGACTCTGAGGCGGAAAACATGCATTAACACATAACACAACCGTGGCAGGGCTAATTGATCTACTTGGTGAGAAGTAGACCAATTAGTTTTTTGCGAGTGCAAGAAAAATCATTGCACACACCCCATTTTAGAAAATAATTTTACATCATAAGGGCGAAGATTATATGTACTCCAAACAAGAGGTGAAAGGCACAAATGAATTAAGACCATATAAAAGTTTATTTCAAAATATTCACATATCATAGTTGCAAATACAGTATATCGAATACAGTTGGTCAATATTAATTTGGGTTTTACACAAAACAAGTTAACAGTTGGTGGGTGGTCAATGTTTCAGGCCCAGGAATATAAATGTTTTAAACATCTAGCATAATTTCATATTTCTTTACATGTGCATTATTCAATCAGTTCTGTGCTTCTCTCCAGCTCCAGCTTTCTCCCTTTCTTCATTGTAATGATCAATGCCAAAATGTATATATTTCGGACAACATCCTACATATGTATATATACAGAGGCATGTGTTAATATGTACGTGTACATCATAGAGAAAAGTATATACAAATCTTACACATACATATGATATTGACAATGAAAAAATATCAATGGTCTCTAGAACATAGGCCTATCTGGATCAGATTTAAAGGGGTGGATTCTGTCAAAATTGTCAAACACAAATGATTGAATAAATAAGTCAAGATGTATCATTTCACCCACACATTGTGGTTTAAAATCGTAATAAATTGTATCTACAAAAACAATTTAATAATTAAATTGATAGGTTTAATTTCACCACACGTGATGGTTTACAATCTCAACAAATCATCTCTACATATTATCTGATCCATTAGACTATTATTATCTAAGTTAAATATATTCAGCATTCATTTCATTTTTAAAAGTGTCTGTGTAGTATGTCTGTCTGTATGAAATTTTACTTAAGTCAATACACATCGACAGCAGACATTCCTCATACCTAGAAACTGAATTCCAGAACCTATTCACTCTGCTTTTGAAACATGTATTCTTAAGAAAAGGGTATAAACATCATAACATCCTTTAAACTGATATTTCCATGATTGTACAACGTCCCAGAGTCCTTTGATAGAAGCCCCGCTGCGGTGGAGTCCAGCGAGGGGGGAGAGGTGGTGGTGAGTCCCGGGATAGGGGTGTTTGAGGGCGTGCTAGTGCAGGGCTGAGGTAAGGATGTGATTGGGGGTGAAGGTGAGGATATGGGTGAGAGCGGGGCAGACGGCGGGGGGCAGGAGCCGGAGCTGGAGCATGACGTCAGCAGAAGTACTCATTGGGCTGTCCCTCTATCTTAGCCGTAGCCTCAGAGTCCAGGCTGGAGCGGGCTGACAGCAGTCTGTTGGACTCCTCTGGGTTCAGTCTGGTCAGGTACTCGCCCTCCAGTCCTTTGGCCTTGGTGCCGGGCGACAATGTCTCAAAGGTCACATATGAGTCTTGGATGTCCTTAGACTTTTTCCCCCAGTACTTCTGGATCCGTCTTTTCAGAGCCCCGCAGCACACAATGACAGTGAGGGGGACAGCAATGACACATGCGACCGTGATAACAATCACGTTGATGAGCTTCTGGGTTCCAGTGGCGCTGGCTGCCTCATCAGTGGAGAATATCACACATTGTTCTTTCCTCGGGATGAGGCCCCTCACACACACACAGGCTATGTATTTTGTCTTGGGCACCAAACCATCAATGGTGACACGGTTGTTGCCTGCTCCTACGTTGATTTTCCTCATGTCTCTCTCCCCAAAAACAGCATACAGAACACTGAAGGCAGTGGTGTTCTTAGCCTTGGGGGCCCTCCAGTTCAGGGAAATGGTGTTGTCTGTGTCCCCCACCACCTTGACCTGTCGGACCAGCCGGGCAGGGTCCTGCTGGAGGGACGAGGTGTTGGCCGCCAGGTTGCTGAGGTTGGTCTTCTCCAACTCCAGAAAGCCGTCAGGGCTCTGAGATGTGGTAGGTCCAGGGATGGCTCTGTCCGCCAGAGTGTAGCTGGCTACCCCAGCACCAGGCTCCAAGGCTGGGAAAGGTGGAGGACTTGGGGTGGGAGCCACGTATCTCGCCACTAGCTTCTCCTGGTAAGCGGCCTTTACAACCCCACTGGGCTTCTTGGGTTTTGACTTCTTTGCAGCAGCAGCAGCAGAGGTTGCACTGGTTTGGTTGGTCTCGGGTTTTGGCGAGTCGGAGACTACCAGAGAGATGACCGCCTCAGTGCTGCCAGCATAGTTGGTGGCCTTGCAAATGTACTTCCCTGAATCACGGAACGACACAGCCGGGACACTCAGAATGGACCAGATTATCCCCTCTTTGGAGTTCTCCTCTTGAACTGTGAGAGACAAAGAATAGCGGTTTGACAAAGACCTATCTTAAGGTACACAAAGGTTAAATCTTTATTAATAACATGCTGGGTTTTTAAAAGGGATTACAGTTGACTTTCCTAGCCAGGCATGGTTGTCCGGATGTGCAAAATCATCAATAAATCTCACTGTGGTAAATGGGCATACTATTTTTAAATGACTTCCCATGTACATTGAGTCTCTTTATCTTTCTCTTTTATTGTCATGCGTTTCAGTGTAGATTAATACTTCTTCCCTCAACCAGTCACACACACAAACCAAACCTTACTCTAAAGCAAAGGTTGTTAGAGACTCACCTGTCCCGTTCAGTACTTTTCCATCCGCCCTTCGCCAGGACAAATCTGGGATGGGTACTCCAATGGTCCCGCAGCGCAACATCACGTTGTTCCCAACTGCGCTGCGGACGCGCGCCACCGCTGTGTGTATGCGTGGAATCTGACAACGCCGTAACTCTGCGTCGCTGAAGAGTACGCCAGAGAGACTCTCGGGAGCAGAGCAACGCAGCCGCGTGTCTATAAATGCTACCGAGAGCGTCGGAGACTTCTGAAACTGGACCAGGTCGTATAATCGGCAGTCACACATCCATGGGTTGTCGTGGAGACCTTGAGGAAGGCGAGAAGAACGAGCGTGAACATGAAGAAAGCTTAGGAAACACCAGCCACATCGCTAGTGGATGATAATGTGATGGAATTAGGGTTAATTGATTAGGCCTACATCCACAATGATGATCCTCGTTACCACAAGAAGGAGGGTGATGAACATAATGATAATAAAGTTGCATCACCTCTAATATTTCCAAAATGTATAATTTAGAGGATAATCACACATCCATAGATTTTTTATATGTTGAGCCTTTCACAATGAATATATACTGAATACATAACCAGTACTGCCATTTGAGATGTCTAAGTGCCCCATGACTACCGGTCCATCATAACGTATCACATACAATATTTGACCAAATAACTGTATGTCAGTATGATTCCCATAGAAAGTAAAGCGAATTCCTGTTTTGTTTGTTATGAAAACAGACCAATTCCTTTTATCTTACCAAGTATCATTTTTGAGCTTTCCGGGCCCTGCGCGGGTTTGATCATTAGCCAGGTGGAAAGCACCTCTGTCGGCACGGTCAGGAGGTTGTTGCTGGACAGATCCAGATAGGTGAGGTTCTTTATGTAATTCGTAGCATCTGCCGGAACGGAATTTAGCTGGTTGTTGTGCAAATCGAGCAGTCTGAGGCTGGGCATATCCATTAGTGATTCCCAGGGAAATGCTGCAAGCGTGTTCCCATCCAGACGAAGCTCTTCCAAGTTTAATAGCCCTCGAAAACTGTCTGGGTTCAGGGCGGTCAGTGTGTTGAAAGACATCCAGAGAAATTCAAGACCAGAGAGGTAGTTGAAGGCTTCACGTGGAATCCGCTGGATGGCAGTTTTCTCAATGCGCAACTTGGATGTGTCCACAGGAAACCCGACAGGCACAAGAGAGATCTCAGGGTCATTGCAAATTACGCTCCTGTGAAGAAAGGGTGGATGTTTAAAATATAATTTGTTTATTTCAGTTATTGCACTGTTAAAGGATTTGATCGTGAACAATTGCGTAAATTTGCACAACACAAATGTGGGCCTGGTGATGCACAAACACAAACAACATTTTAATATGAATTTCCATGTGCAATATATGTGTAGATTTCGGTTTATAACTTAAAAGCAATGTTTTTTTTCTGTACTAAACGCCATACAATGTGGAGAAATTGGTGAAAGTGCTTTTGAGAGATAATCCCGTACTAAATCCAATTGGACAAACATGCACACCCGGAATCGTCTTAGTGCACGTGTTAACCACCCATTTCAAACATCTGTAGTCCAAGAGGACTGACTTTTAAAATGGAATTCGTTTCAAATGATTTGGATAGCTTGGTCGTTGAGCAGTGTCTCATGGACTTACCTGGCTTTTGATCCGTCGCTGAGGTTGTGATAAAAACAGCTGCACTGCGACGGGCACGCCCTTACCGTGTAAGGTAGCGCACCTGTGGCCAGGTAGAGCCCCAGGATCAACGCGAAGAACATTTTGGCCCACTTGACGCGCACACAATTTGCCTACATGCGCCCTGTCAATGCCCACTTGAGACAAACAGACCTGCTTTTGTCATTTATCGTAATATCATCCGCATGGCTTTGTCCCACCGCTTCGCTGTCCCATAGTGATCAGACTGCTATGGGTCCCGAGATAAAAAGGATAGACAAGGATTAGTGAAAGTACTGGCGTTCTTTTCATTTGGATGCGTATTGCATCCCGGAATCCGATAGGCTGCGCAGAGACGTCCCTATTTATTATCACAGAAAATACTTCCGAAATGGTCATAATCCACTGTGATGTTAGTTTTTTTTTCATTCTGCAAATTTAGCTTGTTCATTTTAGCCCTGTCGTGACTGTTAATCTGCTGGTGAACAACATGCTTTCTACCACAAGGTGGCCCTTAACACAGGGACATTTGCTATCTAACCTTTTACAAGTTACATTTTGGTCCTAATGAAACAGGTTTGCAATGACTGAATACAAATATTTAATAATTCATTTATTTTTGTGGGCTACACACATTTAATAACAAATAATCATCATCATGAAACCTTTATTTAAATGAATACAATGTGAATGATTTCATTACAAATTATGTAAATAATATGTAGGATGACAAAACATTTGATAATATGATTTGTGACGTGTAGATTTTAATGTTTATTTTTATTTTGAAATTAACATTTCTGACAGTGCTTTGAAAACAATTGCCTGAAACTTTATTTCAAGTAACACAATGTAGGTCTGTAAAAAACAAGATTTCAGATTGTCATTTACCCGTGTAAACTTAGTATTGACCAAATTGAAATACAACTTCTTAGATGCAAATAAATTACAGCAACAGAAGCAAAGGTCTCACATTTGAGTTACTGTAGACATTCTCCATGCCTGATCAGCAACTTTTCAGGCATTTTATTTATATTTCCAAGCTGTAGGCTGTAGTAACCTTTGCAAAAAGTTACCTTTGTAATCAAGGACTGTCAACTATTTGCATGACAATATAAATCAGACACTTTACAATATATAATTTGTAACACCTCCCCATCAAATCAAAAAGCCACCTATTTCAAACTTAAAATACAAAACAATCATTTCTAAAGTCTACTCAACCAGTGTGCTTGGATAGTATATTATAATACAAATATACAAACTGATACTTGAAACATTGTTCTCACTAACCTATGTGCACATACAGTAATCCCATGGACTTGGAGCAATACCCCTGGACATGTTGTTTTGTCCAAAGATTGAATGTTGCACGTTGAAATGGGGTTTCCTTGGGTTTACCCCTGATGTAAACAATAGAGAAACATGGTCAGTGTTAATCTTGGCCACAAAGTTAAAGTGTGCCACGTCTTTGGATTGAAAGGAATTGGAACGATTATCCAAATTATTTAACACTTCTGGACTTAACACTTACTTCTGAATATTGTGTTGGTGGATCAGAATGTGAAAGAAAGGACACCTTAAAGAATCACTGACTCAATCTTATGTTACACTGTAACCCAACATCAAAAAAGGAAATCTAGTCAAAAGTACTGTGAAGCTATAAATTAGTATTCATTTGAGTGTGTGTGTGTGTGGTGTACATGCAGGACATGCTAATGCTCTGTTGAAATAGTGTCTGCCTTGTGCTTTGGATTCTTTTTCAGAATGACTAAAAGGGTTTTTAGTAATCTTTCAATACTATGTTGCCTTTGTTGGACATCATACACATTCCTTATTGTTCTCAAGCAGTTAATCTAATTTGCTGTGGGCAAAAAATAAGCCCTCTTTCACATATAATAACGTGGAACGTATTATTGGACTTCTTCCATAGGAGAATGGTTGGATTCTCAGTATTATGAGATGATGAGATGAGATTCAACTTTATTGTCATTGCACAGGGTACAAGTACTAAGACAACAAAAAGCAGTTGGAAAGCTTAGTCTTTAATGCTTGGTCATTCTGATATGAATTATTAAGTGATTTCAGCAGTCAAGATCTTTATCTAATAATGGTTTCTAAGAAAGTGCAATTCTTGATTTCCATAGAAGGCCAGTGCTGACTCATAGGGTGAACCGTGTTATTAATCTGAGTCTGTGTGGAAATATAAGCATCTGGGCACAAATATTAATAATAAAGTTACTTTCAAAGGAAAACATGTACTTTGTGAAAAGGGTCATCAAAGCTTATTCCTCTCCACTTCTCATGGAGTGTTGTATTTATTTGATTAACGTCTTGATCTACTGGTTTGGCACTGTTTGATGTGAAATTATTATTATCTTTTTTGAACTTATTTTGAAACCGACACTTTTTCAGGCATTTATTGTTAACTATGTAACTACTGTATATAATAAGTGAGGTCAAAAATGAAGATTCACCATAACACACAAGGAAACACACAGAAACTACATAAAAGTGGGTTAGTGAGTCTGTTGAGTTAATTTGAGACCTAAAGTCAAATATTGAAATAAATGCGGCACAAAGCAGCTCATGTTCTGAACACCTAAAGCCAGGACTGATGAGGTCAGCCAGGGACAGATGTATTTGTGGATGTTGGCTCTATATCAGAGACAACTTAGTACAATTCCCTAATCAGGTCAGTTTGTGACACACATCTGGGTCTGTCATCACATTTGAATCTGTTTTACCTGTGTCATGTCAGACTGACTTATCCGTCCACTAACTTTGTAAATGAATCATTTTATACTTATACAAATTATCTGCCTAGTTGTGTGAAATTTCAGAAGCTAAAATATGAAACAAATAACTCAAGATTCGTTCTTCAAAAACATTCAGCAGTGTTAAGCCACAGAACCCTTAATGATAGCTACACGATACTTGTTACATAGTAGTCACATGATACTTGACAATTTCTAAAAGGTTTACATTGATTGTCCCCAAGGTCTCCAATCGCATAATCCTTTGGTGGAGACTGACTTGGGACCAACAATATGACCTTTGTTCCCACCCCCAGTCCATATGAAAAGCTGCCAATAAGGATGTAGCAATTGAATGTTTCACTTTGAAATAAAGTGTATAATTTAGTCTAAATGGTTAATGTCAGCTTTTGTTTACTAAATGTCTTCTTTGTTGTCTCTGGATCTATTTTGAATGTTCCAATTCCAATATTTCAACTCACTGCATTCTGGACTAATTCCATGTAATTTCCCCCCCAGATCAAAAGGTCTACTTCCACCTCGTCATTTAGAGCTAATAACAGTAGCATTGTCTAATGTCAGTTTATTGAGGACTGTTATTGTTGATACAGAGACAATTAGAGGCAGCACTAGATAAATGTACCAATAGGTTGGACAAGAGGCAAGTAAAAGCACCAATAGGCTATATGACTTATATTTGTCACACAATGACAAATGTTGATTAACTGCAGTAAGTGGCTAATGGTTTTAAACAAGCAGTAGGATTTGATATAGGCCTACCTGTAATCAATTGAATGTTTTAAATGTTTTTCCCCACTTTCCCTGATCATAGAACGATGGAAAGTGACAGTCTTACTGCGTGTGACTTTCATCTAAAGATCAAAAGCTCTCCATTTTAGATCTGTATCAATAGAAATTAGTAGCATATACCATTTAAATCAGTCGAAAAAACATTTAGCATAGCTAAAAGAAGCCCAACCGGAACATTGGACACCTGTTGTCTAATCAAACTATAGCCATGCACAGCCATACAGTACATCAGACATGTGGTATTGACGAGCATCCTTTTTAGGACGGTGGTCGCGCATAGACACAAAGGCTTGTTGTGTAACTAATTGAGCGCTTTAGAGTAGCGACGAGTAAATGCGTATTAGGGGGCAGTGGTTTGTGTTATGTTCATTAAGACATTCTTGTACGGATTGAGGCAAAATAGAAGGGCTTTACATAATTACGTTCATGCTTTTTCACGTGAAATGATCCTTTAAAAGCAAGCTTCGTTAGATCATATTGAGGCACATCGTCAGTGATCGGATAGTGAAGAGTAAGTGGTCTGTGATTTCTGCACTTATTGTGTCAAATCGCATTCAAGATGGTGTCTTCCTACCCGTTACCAGACGGCTTTTCGGACTTCGATGTGTTCTCCTTGGGATCTTGTCTGCTAGTGGAGGGTGAGTGTTATTGGTTTCTAATTTGATTCATCCAGAGCTGCAATGTTGCAGCGTACATTTGTTTTCTCATACCGGGAACTGAAGCTCCGCAGTCATGGGTGGCCTATGCTATTCCGCGAGGGGGTAAACAGTAGCCTACGCGAATGAATTGCTTTACTGAATACGACTTCTTGGAGTTAAACGCCCAATATTCTGTAATACTTAATATTATTTATAAAGGGGCAATTAAGAAGAAAACATGTAAACATAGATTATTGTGTGATCAGTGCGCGTGCAATGCATTCATACTGTTATTTCTCTGTAGGTCTTCTTGGATTCTTCCTGAATGCTGTGACAGTTGTAGCTTTCCTTAAAGTCAGAGAACTGCGAACCCCCAGCAATTTCCTGGTCTTTAGCTTGGCACTGGCTGATATGGGCATATCCTCTAATGCTACTATTGCCGCTTTTTCCAGTTTCTTGAGGTGAGTGACGTCTCATAATAAATCTACCCTCACGAGTGCACGACTGCCAGTTATTCACGTTCATATGAAACACTGAAGTGTAGTCACTCATTGGCCATGCATGCATTATGTAACTGGTACAACAGCTGTAGGCGTATTGATTGCTCCCTGAAACAATCCAACCAATTCGCTGTCGATAACTGACAACTACAATTGATTGATTTGACCTCTGGAAAATTGCAAACACGGGAATAGGTGGTAACGCTCCGGTGGAAAGGGAGTGAGCTTGCCGAAAACATACCGTAAGCTATTTCTTCGAATAAACGAGCGGCGTTTATTAAATGGCGCGGCGTTTATTCGAGTGCGGCGTTTATTCGACGGCGTTTAATTAGTAAGAGAGATTTCGTGAATTGTAGCTGCAGTACAGCCACAGACAACTTCGTTGCTGGTATTGTGATAAATGAATCATGCAGCTAAAAACGCAGGTTTCATTTACTACCTGACCTCCTTGTCTGTTCTTTGTTTGTCTGAGTGCGGTAACTACCTTTCTCATTGGCTATCAATTAGGTGTGCGTTGGTAGTACAACTGTCTCAAATGCAAGTGTTCTACAATGTGTAAAAATCCGGAGCAGCATGCCGAAACTTTCATACACGTTAGCTTTCAAACAGAAAGCTTTGCAGAAAGTTATGCCCTACATGTGTAATAAATACTGGGGTTGAATTTAAACAATTAAATAACCGTTTTCAGATTTTTGGGAGACGTTTATTCGAGGGCGGCGTTTACACAACGTTTATTTTTGGTGCAGAGTTCATTTGAGGGCGGCGTTTATTCAAGTGCGGCGTTTATTCAAAGAAATACGGTACTCCACAAAAGCCTGTTCAATGATACGGAAAGGCACCAGATTTAGAATCTCTAATCGGGGTTTGAGGGATGATGTTCAAGGTTTGCATATGGGCCAGATGCACACGATTCTCCTCTTTATGGCTATTGTTAGACAGTGACCTGCTTCCAATTCTTTCATTGAGGATCCAGACCATTCCAAAGTGCATGGTAAACATGGTATAAGTCAACAACAATAATAATATTGTTTGTTTTCTATGCACCACCTCAGATACTGGCCCTATGGCTCTGATGGATGCCAGACTCACGGATTCCAGGGTTTCATGACAGCTCTTGCCAGCATCCACTTCATCGCTGCCATTGCATGGGACAGATATCATCAGTACTGCACCAGTAAGTGACATCATGAGTCTGACATGACTCTCTCTCACACACACACATACTCTAAAACCGACACACCAAATAATACCTGTGAGTGCAACCCACAACAATGCCATCAGCAATAACTTGTTCCTACACTTCTCTGCCCCCCCTCATACACACTGCACCCACTAGACAGGTATTAAACTTGCAGGCCTTTGTTTGCAGCTGTGCTGTATGCCTCTTGGTCAATCTGAGAGGCCATCTGGCCTTTTCTCAGATGCTGTTGGCTGCAAAGAAGCTCCTTACCAGAGCTTTAATGATAGTATAATCTTCAGATTAATGTCATACAGACTGATTCTACAAATCTCTACCACACCCAGAGACAATAGCATCACAAGGCCCACAGAGCATACACAAAATCCAACCTCCGGCATAAAAAGTACTTTTGTATTGCAATAATATCAGTATGATAAACCAACATAAATGCATGTTGCATAAGCATAAGCCTGAACATTTGAAGCTGGCTGTATTAAATATTCTGTGTCATCCCTTTACTTAATCTGCCCAGTCACCATAACGAAGGAGAATAGTCTCCCTTCTTTGTGCTCTCATAGACTTGTAATAACCATCTACCTGCTAGTGGTCATTAATACACATAGCTTTTCTACTCAAATTGAGCAATGCTGGTGCTGATATCAGTACTGTAGTGGGGAATGTAGTTATGAAGTAATGTTGCTGGGTTTTGTGCCTCTCCTGGCTAGCGCGAGTGTGCCTGTGTTCCCCAGGGACAAAGCTGCAGTGGAGCAGCGCTATTAGCCTGGTGATGTTCATCTGGCTTTTCTCGGCTTTCTGGTCCGCCATGCCCCTCATCGGCTGGGGAGAATACGACTACGAGCCCCTGAGGACCTGCTGCACACTGGACTACAGCAAGGGTGACAGGTAACACACTCACTCAAACCTACAGTAGATTCTCCCTCCCTCCAGCCCCCTACAGCAAGGACATTCTTCTTGGGTTGCCACAAACTCTGCATACATAACACCATGTTTTATGCTCCTTGAACAGGAACTACGTGTCATACCTGATCCCCATGGCCATCTTCAACATGGCCATCCAAACCTTTGTTGTCCTGTCCTCATACCAGTCTATTGGAGAGAAATTCAAGAAGACTGGAAACCCTAGGGTAAGAACATGGGCTGTTGTTTATTAGAATAGAAAGTGAGGTCTGAGTTTAGGAATGGTCAAGTTACAATCTTCCCACTTAACTGCCTTGACAACTGACCAGGTCATAGCCATGTCTCAGCAATTAAAGTGAGATCTGAAATGTAAATGCAGGGCCGAAGAGAGGGTTCAGAATGTTTAGAAAATACACTATTCTGTAGCCAGGCTGTTCTGCTACAAAGTTTATGTCCTCAGAGGTTTTCAATCTGTTACTCCCAGTGTTCTGGGCAGGCTTGAGAAGACCACGTTAACCCAAGCACACAGTGGTGTGGCCTGGGTTGTGGTCACAGTGAACTCATTACTAGAGCAGTCCTGTTACATAACCTTTATGATTTGCACGCATTCACGCACTGACAGTGGCGCATACATCGGAAAAATGTCATGGTCACTCAAGATCAGTGGGAATGAAAGGCCTCTCAGATGCCCCAAAGCTAAAGCAAAAAATAATAATAACACCAACAACATAAATAGCAACTCTATGACAGTATCTGACTGGCATTTCTGATCTGGTGACATTCATTAACAGCTGTGCCTGAAAAAATAATTCGAAATATTATACATACAGCCTGTCTAGGTAGTGAAAAACACTTAACAACCATTCACTGTATATCCAACTTGTCTGTTGGCTGAAGAGAAAGGCAAGTTGATTGTGAAATTATCGTAAGTCAGCCATTGTTTTTATCCCAGGCATTATCCCAGGCTTGTGACTAGCCTGTCACATGCACGTTACCCTCATGACTGGAGACATTATTCCTTCCTCCATTCACTCTTTATGGTCTAGCAGTAACAATCCATGCCCATTCACTCCCCCTTTCCTTTCCTCTTCTCCCTCTTACACTATTTCAACTCTCCATACTCCCCCCCTCTCGCCCCCTCTCCCGCCCCTCTCTCCCCCCCCTCTCTCTCTCTCTCTCTCTCTCTCTCTCTCTCTCTCTCTCTCTCTCTCTCTCTTCTCCCGCCCCACCCCCTCTTTCTCTCTCTCTCTCTCTCTCTCTCTCTCTCTCTCTCTCTCTCTCTCTCTCTCTCTCTCTCTCCCGCCCCCTCTCTCTCTCTCTCTCTCTCTCTCTCTCTCTCTGTCTCTCTCTCTCTGTCTGTTTGTAGTTCAATGCTAGCACTCCTCTGAAGACCATGCTCTTCTGCTGGGGTCCCTATGGAATCCTGGCCTTCTATGCTGCTGTGGAGAACGCCAACCTGGTTTCACCTAAACTGAGAATGGTGAGAGAATGTAGACACACACATTCAGGCTCACACCGAATGAGAGGCACTGGAATGTCACAGACAAATTTGGATCATCATTATGTGACCTCACTACCAGGGTTTCCCAAGATAATGACAATTTTGAAAACAATGTTCTGCTTCCCACTTTGTTTTTAAGATGGCTCCTATTCTGGCAAAAACTTCTCCCACCTTTAACGTGTTCCTGTATGCCCTGGGAAATGAGAACTACAGAGGAGGAATCTGGCAGTTCCTCACCGGGGAAAAGATTGAAGTGCCTCAAATTGAGAACAAGTCCAAATAAACTAAGCACCCAATAATCATACAAACTTGTATTGGTCCTGGTGGTTTTCTCACAGGTATGAACAAAGTCGTAGGTCCATGGACCTTATGTGTGTACTTGTCAGTGTGTGTTGTGCAAGTGAATGTGGTAGTTGAGGTTAGTGTGTGAGATCTACATTTGTGTTGTGTCGTCTGGATGTGTGGTATTTTGGTTTTCCAGTTTAGAATAACATGTTGTCGATTCACCAAATTTAGGGGGAATGGGAGGTGGTCTCAGGGAGCTAAGTATTAGAGCATCCCCCCACCTTGCCAAACTTGGGGTGTCCAATGCTATTAGTTTTACCCATCTCCCCACCCACCACCATTGGGACCCCCCAATACATCTGACACCATTCAAACACGGAAATACACCTCCAAGTTATCCATGGTGTTATTCCAACATTCCAATGACATTTGACTCATTGAGGTCAAAATACTTTCAGTCTTTGACTGAAAACCCATCACAGTCACACACTAAAATAGATCTTCGCGTCAGGCAAATTTACCTATGTCATATTGGATGTGTTCAAAACGTTCTCTCTTTGTGCTCAGAAGTGTTTTCCTGAGCTACATCTGGGTTGAGTCAAGTGAGTCAGCAGTGCTCCACTGTTTAATCCCACAAACAAGAGTGCTTTTCATGAACCCCCTCCACACACACACACACACACACACACAACCCCTCAACCCCCCACCTCTGTGACCAGGGGATTGAGATTAGCATTGAGGAAGGAGATTAATCAGACATGTTTCTCGCCTCTTGGTCTCATTTTAAAGCAGATGAATTGTCCCATTTTTGCTTTTCTCTTTCCACTCATACATCTTTGTGCAGAACACTTCTAAAACCACTATCAAGGATTGGAACATAATATTAATTTGATAAGAAAAAAACTCTTACTCTGGTTATAATTTAAAATGAGATGTAGCTTGAAATAGAAGATTGTGGTAAACCAGTTTTGGTGAACAATGTCGTTGAGTACCTTTATTCCCTCTTTATTCATTAAATCATCCACTACAGAAACCTGTTAATATTACCTATTGTGGCTATTAAGAGGTGTGTTCCACCTCATTTGGACCGATCGGATGACATATACAGTACAATGTTGCCTCTTGAACATATTACCTCAGTAGCTGTTGTTCACAGTACTGCTGCAGATATAATTTCAGTGTTACTCGTTGAAAGTGATCGGTGTGCCACAAGGTCTAAGGACCCTAACATAAAGAGATGGTTATCATATAATCAATACCTTTAACAGTATTCACAGTAGCCTGCACTTGATATATCATCTTGTTTAACACTGTCAAATATTGCTGGCAGTGTGTCTGTCTCTGAGCATTTACAAACAAATTGTACAAGCCGTTACACAGTGTCCAAAGATCAAGAGTTCACTAGCATTTTGCTCAGACAAATTCTTTCTTTGACAATCAAACACTCACTGTCACCTGCATGTCCTTAGTGACATCATCAGAGTGTGTCCTGAGTTACTCAGTGTGTCCTGAGTAACTCAAACAAAGGTTTATCCAGATATACCGTCTGTGTAAACTACCTATCACTTTATCCCATGTACATGTATTCACAAGCAGCAAAGCACAACGGGGATACAGTAGGAATAGACTGAAATGTTTAGCTTCTGTCTAGGGTACGTATTCAAAGAAAGCATTTAAACATGTTTCTAAATCATTGAAATCATGTGCTATTTTGGATCACATTAATTTGAAAAGAAACAGTTTTGTTTAATTAAAACAACATGATGTTGTCACCTGTCTGCTTGTGAAGAGTGACTTCAGTACGTGTTAACAGTTTAGAAAAATCTTCTTGAGACTAAATGTATTGCCAATGCTTGTCAAAATTGTGGACTCTGACAAATCAATTCCCAATAAAACAAAGTGCTTATTTACTGTCAACCTTGTAGTATAGTCTTGTGAAGAACAAATTTTTTGTAATCTACAATAAAACGTCAAAACTGTCTGAAGAGTGAAGAGTCTATAAGATGTGTTTTCTTATTTTAACTTTTCCATTTTGCGTACAGTAGCAACTTTCTGATTCTGGTCATGATCATTTATCTAAAATGCTGAGCAAGCACATGGATGAGCAAGCATTTGTAGGACATCACTAGCCATATTCTCAACATACCCCCCTGACTTACTGATAATTGTCATTTGTAATTGTGTATACATCTATCATGTCAATGAGTATCTAAGGCACTCTAATCTGTTTATCAGACCCTGATTCCAACTAACATCCACACGTCACGTACATTGAAGTACAGTAGAGGAGACCAGTTGGTGTTAAGCTGATTAATTGATGAAAGTCCTCCCAGAGGCCTGATTTGTTACGCAATTATGTGGTAACATTGCATCTGCAGTGACCAGGGCATACTCACCCTTCACCCTTCAGGCTCAGTCAAGCCCATTCAGAACTGACGGTATATGGACCTTGTGAATGACAAACTAGAACACAAAAATGAAGGGCCTAGAAGTGAGCAGCTAGGAAAAACACCCAGCTGACAGTATGACTGGAAGGGCAGATATAATCATTCTAGTTAATTACAGTTCTATGTAAGCCCACACATCAGATTAATTAGAGAGGGAGTTGACATCTGCTAGGATGACTTTGGTGTGCCTTGACTGTACTGTAGTTACAGGATATGACACTTTGGTGACACTACTACTGAGACCTATGGTATATTACTGGTTTGTTTGTATGTAACCGCAGCATTCATTTTCATGACAAACCCTAAATACATTCAGTCTCATGCACTGGTGAACCAAAATAAGTCCTACAAATGGACAGGACATGCTGTGCTTTATTGTACTGGACTGTATGTGTGTGAGTGTCTGTGTGTCTATATGTGTGTCTATGTCACAATACACTTTCAAATGTCTGAGAAATTAGAAATTATTGCTTGGTAAAACTGGGTCACAGGCTCAAATATAAAGGGTTGTGTATTTGCCTCAGTGGGCACAGTAAATGAAATTATTGTTGATGATTAGACATTCACAATAGTTCAGATGTCAAACAACTAAACATTTCAACCCCCAAAAACCAGCTGAAAGCTGAAGTTTAAGTATTTCCTTTAGTTTCTATATGCGCGACCACAAAAAAAAAACACAGAAAAAAAGTATTCACATCACCAGATGTCTGTTAAAACTGTGGATATCAGTGTTTCTAAAAGAACATCCGCCAGAGATTTGCAAGGGGAAGAGGCCGAGTCTCCAAACTCCTGGATTATACCACACTTAGAATCCAAATCTGGCAGGACACCACCATTTTGTAATTTTATTGATTTCCTGAACTTGTTTTTTCATCAGCTTTTCTACTCGAACAGCAGCAGTCTGGTCTTACATTCGAAGAGATTCAGGTACTTACAGTTCACTGCGGATTAGGCCTGGTAAACCAATGAAATTTTCATATGGGTTTTTAAGAGGATTACCCAGCAATATGACAAGCAATATAAAGTGTCAGTCGAGGTGAAGTTTACAGAGGTAAGAGTCACAAAGTTTTGCGCATGCAGTACCATCCTGTGCTGGTCACAGTGGCTTAACTCTCAACATCACTTCAAACAAAACATAGGAAATGGAAGGCAAGCCTCACTCCAAAGACAGGCTGCATTCTTTCTCAGTGAATTCCCAGTCGACTTCACATGGAGCACAAATTATAGATAAGAACTCTCTTTATTTTGATTAGGTATGTAACAGAATGCAGTAGGACCATACAGTTGTCTTGGTACTAAGTCTACAAAAATATTTCCCCTCAGAGAGTAACTGTAATGCCCTGTGATCAACCCCAGCCCTTCACCTAAACCTCTGCCTCATCCAGGCGTAAGAGTAGGGTGAAAAGTCGAACGACTGCCCAGTGTTCAGACACATACCACACAAACACTCACACATACACACACCCATACACACATTCTTTTACATGATTAGTTCTCTTCATCAGATCTGAAGCCGATTAAAACACTTCCCACTCCCGTGAGACACACACACACACACACATACACGCAGACACACACGCATACAGACATAGAAACTGAATATGGACAGTGCAGTTTTCAGTGGCATTCTCAACAGATGCTCTGGTAATACAGTACAGTACATGTATTGTACAAGGACCAGAAGCATATCCTTTGCCATTTGAACGTATTCTTGTAGAGGTGAATATACAATGAAAAAGTACAACAAAAACATAATACTAGTTTTTTTTTATAGAAATAGTGTTATAAAGGATTAGTGACAGCAGAGTAATCTGGATTAAAGGGGTTTGCGTCACTGCTCTTTAGAAAGCTCTCTGTTCTAATTCATTAAATCACTCACTTTTAACCAGAACGCTGGGAAGTGGACACTGTCATGATGTGACCACGTCTCTCTCTTTTGTTCTTTCTCTCTCTAACTCTTTCTGTCTCTTACACATACAGCACATGACAGATGCCCATTAGTTAAAGGATAACCAATACAAAATATAGTCACATATACAGTAGTATTGTCTTGCACTTTTTGTTTCCTTTTATTTACATTGACATTGAGTGGATCTACAGCAGCAGTTCATCAGAAGGAGTTATCAATAACTCTATTAATAAAAGACAATTTAGAAGGGTTTTGTTACCCAAGATGCTTTTGAACACATAAGATTAACCTGAAAACTATAAAACTCAAAAAGTAAATACTTTCATCGTAGGCTCTGAGTAGGCCTCTGAGTGCAAGAATGTGTGTTTTCTGTGTTTCTGTTTTATGATAACTAGGACTGGGAGCGACACTTCATGGCCATCTTGGGCTTGTTTTACACTCAAATGCCTCCTCCCTACTGTGACCCACTATCTATTAGAACTAATATTAATTTAACTTTTTAATATGATCCTGTTACTTCATATGTTTTTCATTGTGTATATTGTGTATTGTGCATGCCAGTATAGAAGGATCAGTGCAATATACACTACATTACACAAATGACATTTCCCCAATTCCATTGGTGTAATCTCTCATGAGACACAACAACATGCGGTACAACAAAATCTAAAATTCAATATGAAGCTACACATTTGCAGGTATCACAAGAAGTAAGTATTGCTAATTGCAACTTTTGGTGCCCTTGGGTCAAGTGAAATGTAATTAATCTAGGTGGAGCCTGAAGAGATGCATCTTGAGACTATGCTTAGCTGACGGGAGAGATAATTCTACTGCTGCGAAGCATAAAAAGAGAAGCACCTCATGGTAGGAGTGCAAGGGCCCTTCATTCCCTGCACAGGGGTCACAAGATGACCTGATGTTGCACAGCATAGTGCTTGAGTTGGTGCATACGGCTGGATGATGTACTGAAGGTATGCAGGGCCCATCCTACTGGCCACAGCATTATGTAAAGTTCAGGGTTACTCTAGGGAAATGGATGATCATGGGAGTGCATGAGTAATTTGCAGTTCTTTTCTCATTACAAGCTGGTGTCTTGCTGCCAAGTCCTGCTTTCCAGCTTGGTTTGTGGAATTGTCTTTCTCCAGCATAATTATGTAATATTTTTTGTAATGTAGTTGTTTTATCAATAAAAGTTAATCATCTGCATTGATAAAAAAAATCTAATAAATATTTGCCTATGTTCAATTTCCAATTGTTTCAATTCAGACCACTTCCTATGCCTGTGTACTGAACGTATCGTGGACGCTGAGCTGCTCTACTCTACACTGCACTCAGTACCCTGGCACCACTCCAGATCTTGCAGTTAGTTCAAACAAGCCAGGCACATAATGGCATCACTGCTTTGGGGAGATTTCGGCCTCAACATTTTTGGATCTATTAAGATCTACGGATTGTACCCTAAGTTATTAGGACAAGTTATAAGGTTATGTGAGAAAACTACTGAGTGAATTGTGGAGAAATTAGTCTAACATCCTCCATCCTCTGAGAGGTTGAAATTGAATAACCAGTGCTAATCAAGACAGGTTTTAGCAATTGCTAAGGTGCACTTAATGAATCTGGGATCCGTTTGATCTCCATCACAACCAAGGATAACAGCAGTCTGTTTTGGCAATAGAAAATGAACATTTATTACACACTGCAAATTCTAAGCATATTTTTACATGAGCAAGGATCATGTAAACAACATGTAAACCATTATAAAAACTTGATTACTAAACTGGATACCAATTTCATTCCAAGTATATCAGCAAAATCCTTTTGTGTCTGTGTGTTGAGTGACATTCTTTCCGTGGTAGGTTGAATAGTTTCAGAAAGAAAATACACAGCCCTTGGCGGGACATGTTCTTTTTATGGTTTATACTATACTTATAAGGTTGGGGTTAGACGTCACTTAATGTCACATTTATGTTCTATAACAAAGGTTTAACTATGTGGTGTTAACAATTAGTATATGAAGTTGTATTTTGTATTTATTGGGCCATTGTTTAATGACTGATTAATGATTATTAATTGGTCGTTTGATGTCAAGTTGTATGTTATAGGTAATTCCTTTTTGTACGTATTTTCTGTTTTGAGAGTCAGCACTCTAAAGATGAAAACTCACTGTGAGTTGACACAAAACATAGCATGCCCTTTGCCTTGACTGAGTTCTTTGGCTGTGGAATTTTAGCTGTCGTGCTTAGGATTTTGCATGGCCGTCAGAAATTAATACTTTGGCGACTACACAAGATTACATGGTGAACTTGCATCTCCGGAGCTTGGTTTCAAATCAGATCAGAGTGGAATCGCAGAGAAATAGCAAAAAAAATCATCCCCTGAGTCAGCCAATCCTGTTATGGTGACCAGCCTGGGCTCTACCCTGTAACAGTCATAAAGACAGAGAATTAAAAACACATTATTTCCCCTAGATAAAAAACTGACGTGAGTTTGGATGGAAAGATAGAGTGAGTGAGCGAGTGAGTAGATAAGTGTATACATGTGGGAGAGCCAGACAGAAAACCCAACAGAGGGAGTCAAAAAAGGAGTGAGTCAAGGAGACAGTCCCAGGGGTGAGCCTTGGCTCTGTATTTTACACAATTTCTCTGTTTACCCACTACTATTGAGTAGCTGAGTGAAATGTGATTAAGGAGGCTTTTCTCAATCAGACATGATGTAATATTTTACGTAAACATTTGAATGTCAGCCAAAAAGCAAATCTCTTGCATAATTATTATGGCATGATTTGTTTGGGAATCAAGGATTTTCATTGCAATGTACTGTATTTGGCAATGATGTGGAGTGTGGCTGTATGAATTATCCCTGATGTAGTAGGCTGAATATGGATGTTTTATGTTTCGTGACTTGATCTCTGAAATCTCTGTTGTACAGGTGGTTTTCTGATTTTTACTGACAAGCATTGAGGTAATGGGGTGCATTGAGGTAAGGGGGTTGGGTGAATGCATCAAGCTTGAATGGGTAGGTCCTATGGTCCTCACTAATCAATATTTTAAGAGATGTGTGTCTTGTGAGTAGACATTAGTGTTATATCAATGCAAACCTTTCTGTCTCCATATTGATATATTCTTCTCTTACCATATTCACTTTCTGACATTCATCAAATAACCTGGTTTGTCTAAACATGTTTCCTTATTGTGTGTTTGGAACAAGACCCCACCCCCAGCTCCTCATCTTGAAGAAAAGGCCCCAATGGATCTTGATGGTTTGCATTTCCATTTTAGGCACATCTTACTCAAGTCAAAATATCCATAACTTTCTTCCCCAATATATGTATATTTTCTATTCTAGAACTTACGTCGAAATAAAATTATTTAATAGAAAAATCTTTGCTGATATTTGCTTAGTTTGAAACAAATCCAAACAAACGGCCTAGACCTATGATGAAGCCAGGAGCACGGTGAGCTTCTCGACTGCGCAAGACCGGACAAGATGGAATTTCAACATGGCGCGGACCGTATCTCTTTTTTTTAGCCTCAACGTGCCACTGAGCCCTTCCATAGAATCTAACGGTCGTCATCTTTAAGCAGCTTTGATGTTTGGTCTACTTAATAAGGCAATAGTTCGCAAGGGTCGGTCATACCAAATTTCTGCATATGTATATGAGGACACCTAGTGGCCAGTGAACCCCTGCAAGGCTACAGACTATTCAACACAGTAATACTTCCAGTTTTTCACAATTGTTAAAACACATTTCTTGAAACAGTCACTCATTTTCTCAAAACCAAATCTTCAAACTCAATATCCAAAACCTCAGACTTTTCTGGCAAAATCAAACACTCGCCCTTAAACCATTTACAGTATTTTACAATCGCTATGACAATTTGTTTAATACTTTTAACAAGTTTCCTAAACTCTTGACACAATTAGCACAACATCCGTCTGTGTTGGCTATAGAATTAAGTTAACACATTTCTTGTTGCTTTGACACAAAATGCATAGAGTAAAAAAAAGTAAAATACTTGAACTTTTTTTATACAAAAGCTCAACCAAGACCAAAACAATCGATTTTACTGCCCAATTTACCAATGCTTTCACACTGTATGTCAGAACATCAGGGGAGAACTGTCAGGGCCCTCTAATATATTCTAAAAATACATATTTTAAAAGTAATCTGTCCAAATGTCATGCTCAAAATCACACATTGTAAACTAAATTTCAACACTAATAACACGAAAATACACTAAACAATATCAGAATCAGAAATTGATTTATTCGCCATGAATGTTTGCACAGACAAGGAATTTGCTTAGGCAGGGAGGTGCATACAACAAATATATAGGAATCTTATATTTAAAAGTGGCCTAACTATACTAAGGATACATAAACTAGCAATACTGAGTGGAATACAATTAAAATAAAATATACAATAAAATATAAGTTGCCATATTACAGGAGTTGAATGTACAGCAAAATGTAAATGGTTTTTAAGACAGTCAGTGTGGGCTCTTGGCCTTGTTGAGGAGGCCAACAGCGGAAGGGAAGAAAAACTGTTTGTGTGGCGTGAGGTTTTGGTCATGATGGACCGCAGCCTTCTGCCGGAGGGGAGTGACTGAGAAAGGGAGTGTCCAGGGTGGCAGGAGTCCGCCACAATCTTTTTTGCTCGTCTCAGGGACCTCGAGGTGTGCAGGTCCTCGAGGGAAAGCAGATTGCAGGCAATCACCTTCTCTGCAGTGCGGATGATACACTGCAGCCTGCTCTTGTCCTTGGCAGTGGCAGCAGCGTACCAGATGGTGATAGAAGAAGTGAGGATGGACTCAATGATGGCTGTGTAGAAGTGCACCATCATTGTCTTTGGCAGGTTGAATTTCTTCAGCTGCCGCAGGAAGTACATCCTCTGTTGTGCTTTCTTGGTGAGGGAGCTAATGTTCAGTTCCCATTCGAGGTCCTGGGAGAGGATAGTGCCCAGGAAGCGGAAGGACTCCACAGTGTTGACTGGGGAGTCACTCAGGGTGATAGGGGTGAGTGGGGCGGTGTTCTTCCTGAAGTCCACAACCATCTCCACTGTCTTGAGAGCATTGACCTCTAGGTTGTTCTGGCTACACCAGGCCACCAGGTTGTCTGCTTCCCACCTATAATCAGACTAATCTCCACCAGAGATGAGCCCAATGAGGGTGGTGTCGTCCGCAAACTGTGCAGCTGTTGGTGTACAGGGAGAAGAGCAGAGAAGAAAGGATGTGTCAAAACAAAACATGTCTACAAAAACACCAACACATGATCTATTTCAACAGGAACATTTAGTCAATCATAGCACAATGTCATAAAAACACTAACTTCAGATGGAATTACAGAAACTGCATTCTTTTATGTGTCAGGCCTCACAGTATATTGATCATAGATTGTGTTTTGCAATGCAGTTTCTTTTGAAGCCTCTCTAAATTTTTGTGTTGTTGGGTTTAGTAAACACATGGTTATTGTTTGTTTTGCTGCTGAAATTCAGAACAAAAAATGAATGACATCTCAGAGTAGCTTTATAGATACGATTACTTAAAGATTAAAAAAAGAAGACAGAAACATAACTGCTGCAGTAAAGGCTTCATTTGCAACAGGACATTACTGCAAGAAATATGCAATATAGCGGCCATGTACAGTATTACCCTTGCTCTGGCCCTTCTCTGAGTGCCACCACACATTCTAACTCCTCTCCCTTGCCCTTGACCCACTCCTCTCCCTTGTCCTGGTACTTGTCTTCCTCTCCCTCATGCATCACTACTGTATACTTTTTTTGTGTGGCTCTATATTGTTATTTTTCAGTGCCGCTGCTAAAAATGAAATGTACAAATGAAATGTAAGAGGGTCTGGTTAGGATCATATTTTGAGGGGTATTGCTCCATAGACCTCCATTCATTCTGCACTCGCTCGTTAGCGCCCTCACATGGAACTTCAACCAGTTCAGAACCCGGAAGTTTCCCGAGAGTGGCAGTTCTCTGGTTCTCTCTATATTAGACATTACCCCTGACTCTTGTTGTCTTTTTGAGACAATTATCGACAAGTTGACCGAGCCTACTGTCACCGTTCGTCAGGCCACTGAGATAGGAAAGGGCACCCACGGCGAGCTTGAAGTGATGTGTCGTTCGTGAACGATTTGTTCATTTTGAACGAATCCGAAGGACTTGGGAGTAACGAGTCCTCTCAACGAGTGATTCGTTCATTTCCCGACTCGGTCTTTCAACGAGTCTTTGGATCATTTTCACGTGACCTGCATAGGCTCTGCAGCTAGAGGAAACGAACGATTCGTTCATTTCCCGACTCGGTCTTTCTACGAGTCTTTGGATCCTTTTTTCACGTGACCCGCATTGTATTTTTTAGTAGAGCAAACAGTTTCCTTATTCCCTTTCGCGTGGCCGCTGTTTTAGTAAGACGTGAATGATATTCGCTCAAGACATCATACTGACTGGTTTTGCTATTTTCACTTTACATTTACACTTACAGTTTAGTGCAGTGTAATTGTTTGACGTGATAATTAAACGCTAGTGTGATAATACATGACCAAATCATACAAACTCATGATACATTATTTTAATGCAGGAATTTATTTTAAAATAGTATCTGCTGGTGGTGCACATGTCATGCACTAATCTACATGAGAATATGATACGTGTTTGCAGTGGACGTATACCATGAACGAATGACTCGAAAAAAGATTCGTTCATTTTACTGAACGAGATTCAAAGAACCGAATCCGTAAAATGAACCGAACTTCCCATCACTACGAGCTTGGGAAGTTAAGTGTGTATTTGTTTGGGGGGGGGGGCACCATCGTAACTTTTTTTTAGCAATTAAACCCTATCTCTTGTTCTGCCTGTTTTGTGATATACATGCCTTAAAGGTGCCTACAATTTCTATACAGACACAATATCGGCATTATAATTATTATAAATATGATGGTTTTTCAGTTGGCAATTTTTTGGTGTCCCCTCAGGACTTGCGCACAGCGATCAGCGACAGCAATCAGCGCAAAGAGGTCCTCTTTGGAGGACAAAGAGGTCCCTGTATTTACCATATGGTCACGCGATTATAAGAACCTCAACACCTGAGTGTTTCCTAGTTGGGAATCAGCTGTGTCAGTATTTGCATTACTTCAGCTGTTTCTCAGTAGCGATGGAATAAAATACAGGGGATATATTTGTGTTTCAATTCACAATATGACTTCATCCAATTATTATCCATGTTAGACATTCTCTGGATGGGGTTTTGATGATGATGCGCACGCAGCTTCAAGGCAGAAAGACGTGTTCCCAGGGGCGTTGTTAGACGCTTTTTACTGGGGCACGTGCCCCAGTATAAATCTGCTGTGCTCCAATAAAATCGAAAGTTTGAGTTTTAACAATTTACTTTATTAGTCAGTGCATTCATTTAGATTGATAATCCTGAAAAAAGACATATCCCAATCATTGCTTGTAAAATCAAAGCAGTTTAACCGAAAACACAAACAGATGCCCGCAGTAGCCAAATGCTAGTGCAGGACCAGCATGCACACAAAAGTCTGGCACACAAGTCAGAATTGAGGTGGGCTACGAAAACATTAAAAAACTAAAGAAAGTTTTTAAATGATAGGCCTACTGACCATCTTATTTTCACTAAAACATAAAAACAACATGACATGAAGCTCAAAAAACAGTATTGCGCTCAAATTAATGCAAAAAAATGTGCGTGCTGGCATTAATTGATGTCCCTGCCAAAGTTGACATCAAACTTGAGTCCCTGAACTGTTAAGCAAAGGGAGTTTCTATAGCCGAGTAGTGGATTGTGCGCAGCAAGCTTGGAAGAAAAAAAGGGATATAAATAGGGCCCTGTGCCCCAGTAGAGCTTTATGTCTAACAATGCCCCTGCATGTTCTATTTCACTTTTACTGTACCTACACTATTAATGTTCCCGCCATCCCCCCCTTTCTGAATAAAGTTCGACTGATCTGACTTGTTGATTTCTGTTGCTATGAAAACCAGTTTAGCCGAGCTAACTAACATTGTTTTTAGCTAGCTTGCATTACCATTCAATCGCTAACAAAATAATATAGCTGCAAGCAGCAATGCGGGTTCCTCCGCAAAATGGCAAAATATTATAAAAATGTACAATGTAGAAGGTCAGGAGTTGGACAACAAGAGAGCAAAACAACTTCAAATTTGGCCAACAACAATAGGCTGAATGGGGATTTGAACTCATGAGCACAAGGTTACAAGCCAGTCTCTCTATCCTCTCTGCTACACACCCAACTGTTGTGATGTTATGAATAGAAATGCTACATTATTAGCTTTTTTATAATCTTGCATATCTAGCATATATAAGCATAACATTTCTCAAAACTTGACTCAATCAAAACTGGAAGTGATAAATCATGGAAGATCGATGCCCGGAGATTAGTTCAAACAACGGGAAAGAAGATTCAAAAACAAAATTATATAAAACCAGATAAGAAAATTTTTAGTTATTTTCAAGAATAAAACAACATTTGTCTTTTTGTTACGGACTGTTTATACTTTCATTTCTATTGAATGAGTATGAATTGTGGAATTGTGATGGCAAATTAAGGACACAGAGGATGTGGAGCAAATGCGCTCTCTCTGAGCCTCTATAAATTTAACGCTTTTCCTTGGCCAAATATGTGTGTGTAAAGAATGCTGATATGGTAGATATGAAACAACCATTAGTCAATGTGCAAGCAGCCAGTTGAATGGTGAATTGATGCTGCTCTGTTGAAATCATATATTTGTAAATCTGACTTTGAGAGAGTCAGTGCCTCCCCAGCCACGAACCTCACCGCACGTCACTGTTTTGGACAAATCTTTACTGTACAGAAAAATCCAATATGGCGGCCATTATAGGTTCTTGAGTATTTTCTGTTCTTAATGAAGAGTAAAACCTATCTACTAAGTTTCAGAATTTTGGGACGTATGGCCTGCAAACTGCATCACTTTGAAAATTGACCTATTGGGCCGTAGCCTGTAGCGCCACCTATTGTCTCAGGTGGGCCATGTTTGGTATGGTAGTTACTAATGCTCTGCAGTTTCAATGTGCCAAATTTCAGATATTTTTACATTAACGGTATTGGGGCTGCCATTGACTCCCATGGAACCAGCATTAGAATAATAATGCCACCAATAATATTAGGTTTTCTCCTACTGGAGAAACCCTAAATATAGCTTCAGGCAGCAATGGCAGGTTCCTCCTCAACATTGCAAACCTTTGCAACATTAACATGATACAGACATGTATTTCATACATGTACACTTTTTTTTCTTGACTATTGGAGCATTGACTGATTTTAAGTCATTTTTTGAAGTTCTTCACAAATTGTCACTGTAGAGAAAAATCCATGCTGCCGACATTATTGGTTCTTGAGACTTTTTTGTTCCCCATGAGCAATAAGGCATGCATTAAGACATCTTGGCCTGATGGAGTCAAAATGCCACCCCTTTGAAAGTGACAACGAAGCGTGTTTTGTATGATGATTACTGTATGAGTCTGTGTGTGTGCGTGTGTAGAAGTGTACGCGCAAACAGAGCACACTGTATTCAATAGTGAGAGATCTGTCAAAGGCTATAGGCACTTGTAAAATGGCAGCGAGTAAACAAGAGGACTTTTTGTGGACAACGTGAGACTGCAGGAATGTAATTAGGAAACGCTGTTCCGCCTCTCAATTCACAGCTCCTTTCACAACATGGAAATATGCCACGTAAATAACGACCTAAAACGTGTCTGTCTCCGACTGCACGCCAACTCTATTTACCATTTCCTTGTTTGATCCTGTGTTTGGTTGCGTGTGAACTGTGTCGTGTGAGACCTGTTGGTGTACTCAACACCATGTTGACACAATGATTGAACAGAACAGGTCTGCGGTTGTGGATCTGTGTGTGCCACACTGTGCACACACACTGTGTCCACATGCTGTTCAAAGAAGACATGCTATATCAACTTACAAGTGAGAAGTTACATCTGAGGTGTAAGTAGTAATTCTGGGTGGTTTAAGCAGGGAAATAAAGAGTAAATGTTGCCAAATCATCATAAATAACTAAAAAATCAACAACACATAAATACTATGAATAAAAACTTACAATAATATAATATTAATTACGAATAATACATTTTATTGGACCCCCTGCAGTTTGCCTACAGAGCCAACAGGTCTGTGGACGATGCAGTTAACATGGCCCTCCACTTCACGCTACAGCACCTGGACTCCCTGGCATCCTACGCCAGGATCCTGTTTGTGGACTTCAGCTCTGCCTTCAACACCATCATCCCTGCCCTGCTTCAGGACAAGCTGTCCCAGCTGAACGTGCCCGACTCCACCTGTAGGTGGATCACAGACTTCCTGTCTGACAGGAAGCAGTGCGTTAAGCTGGGAACACAAGTCTCCGACTCCTGGTCCATCAGCACCGGATCTCCACAGGGCTGTCCTTTCCCCTTTGCTCTTCTCCCTGTACACCAACAGCTGCACCTCCAGTCATCCGTCCATCAAACTCTGGAAGTTTGCGGATGACACTGCCCTCATTAAGATCATCTCTGGTGGGGATGAGTCTGACTATAGGTGGGAAGTCGACAAACTGGTGGCCTGGTGCAGCCAGAACAACTTACAGTTCAATGCTCTTAAGACAGTGGAGATGGTTGTGGACTTTAGAAAGAACACAGCCCCACTCACCCCATCACCCTGTTTGACTCCCCAGTCAACACCACGTCTGTTACACTCGCACTGACTTAACCTCTTAGATGCATGAGTTCTAAATATTTCCGACGGTCCCCACAGTGTGAGTTATTTTTCCGAAATGGAAGCTAGCTAGCTTTAGTTAGCTTCTGTTACCTAGTTACCTAGCATAATACTTGTAGCAATGCTACTAACTGCTAGTGTTACTTGTTAGCCTCCTCATTGTACATTTTGAAGCCATACTATAGCGTTTTTCATATAGTTTTTGTCTATTAAGAGATATTGGAATGTTCAAAATCACACGTGTGAAGTTACGCTGTGAGACCCGCATCCGAACGATCACATGTGCGACGCTACGTGTTCTCGTGTAAATTACAATGTTATAGACCAATTTTCACCCTTCGTCAGAACGACGTCACACAGGTTCAACTGCACAAGTCGGTTGCAAAAGGGTATAATACACTTGCAGTGTCGATCAGGTCATCATATATCTCTGGCAACTGGATTTCAGTGCTTGACAATAAGTTGGGGGGACAGGCCAAGCGGTTAGGGAGTCGGGCTATTAATCAGAAGGTTGTTGGTTCAATTCCCGGCCATGCAAAATGACATTGTGTCCTTGGGCAAGGGACTTCACCCTACTTGCCTCGGGGAGAATGTCCCTGTACTTCCTGTAAGTTCCTCTGGATAAGAGCTTCTGCTAAATGACTAAATGCAAATGTAATGTAAATGTACGTTTTTGAGGCACTTGTCCTTTGGATGAGTACATTTACGTTTCATTTGTCCATGCACAAAAGTCACTTGACCCCAATACCTAAATAGCCTGACCAAGTGATCGAGCAAAACTAGCCTGGCTAACGGTGGTCACTTTCTCAGGCAAATGACGATGAAACAGGGTCTGTTAAAGAAATCTGAAATGCTGGCTATCAGGCTTGTATCTACAAAAGGCAGTCCTCCCTGACGTTTATAAAGTACAACATTGTGCACACTGCCATTGAGCGACCCAAGTCAGACAGAGGATGACTGATGCAGTCTCACTCAGATTGCAAGTTTTACACAAATCACAAAAATAATCGGACCAGCTGGCTAAAAGCAGAATTCCCATATCTCTTGAAAGCTGCCCTGCTCAACTTTTTAGGGTGTAGAATTGACTGTAAAACTGTAAAATTATGAACTTTGTGACATGACGTGATGGCTGCTGCCTAAGACTATGCGATCTACTGGGCGACATTCTCACTCAAATTTCATGATTTTCGTGACCCAAATCAAAATTCTCATGTGACAGATCAATGGTCAATCGCTTTCTCTCTTAAAGGCTGTCCACCTCAACCTTTTTGGTCTTTTTAAATTGAACTATTTGTATAATTTGTGTACTTCTCTAGCCATAATAAAGGCTATCCTTTCCCGGTTTTCTGCAACCACATTGCGCGCACACCCCGCAATGTTTACAAAAACAAATAATTGGTCTATTGCAGTCAGAAAGAGGGAGAGAGACAGGGCAGGTGTGTGAGAGCGAGGGCATTTGTGTGCAACGATTTTGTAAAGCTGGTTACAGAAGGGCAAGCAACTGTAGATTATCAAGCCTTTTCTCCTTGTGCTCATTAGCTCAGGTTAATCAGCGATTGGCTAACGTTCCCTTTTGTGCTTGTGCCCTTGTCGTACCCGCCAACATAGTTCCAGGCAACTTTTCTTGACGTAAGCAATGGGGTGCTAGTTTACCCATTTCGGATTGGTTTCAAATTTAGCAAAAATTACCTATCTGAGGGCAGTGCTGAACCAGACACCAACCAAACTGAAGTTCACAGATGAAGTGCAGTTCATCCTTGGTGTTCTATTTCCAGAGGTAGACCTAGCCATGTTAAGTATACATGTTCCTGCTCCGGCACTTTCAAAGCCTATATAAACAAACTGCCTATCATGTTGCTACCTATGTACGGACCTATGTATAATGGTTTGAGGTTCTGTATTGGCATAACGGTGTATATTAATTGTTTAAAAATTAACCATATAATTTCTGTAGGCCATCATAAACAGCCTGAGTATTCAGAAGAATCTGTCGCTGCAGGATGCAGAAAGGGTATTCATATCTGGACCAGTTTATCATCAGAGGTAAGTAGAGAATGTACATTTTCTGCACAATGCCATACAACTATCATCTACTATTAATACCTATATTATCAACCACTTAACTAATGCTGATTAATGTACACTACTTTGTTAGTTTAACTGATATTTATTCTTACCTAGAAGTAATTGGGGTGTGCTTGCCTTCGGCGAGCACAAACCATTGTTATCTCACATATATATTATTGTGAGAATGCTGTTAAGCATTCTCACTATTGCTTTTCAACTTCTCAGTTCTTCCGCCGTTTTTTGGCCTTTAACTAGTCCTGCATACTTTCACCGATTCCTACAATTTTTGTATCAAAACGTTCAGCTCATTCAGGAGATGATGGCTATGACTTCTGGCATTTCTCACTTTTATACTTTTTAAAGAATTAAGGTTTTTGTGCAAATTAAACATTTAGCTCCTTCTTGATTTTTATGATTGAGCAGCCAGCAGAGTGGCACACTGCTGGCTGCTCTTTTTCTGGTATTCAACTAAATTGTCAAACAAATTCCTCTGAAGTTCATATAGTTTAACTTACAGAAACAAGTTATACCTTAAAATGTAGGAAAACTTGTCCTCTTTCAGCCAATGTAACTACTAAAGAGCTCATTTACAGATTTTCAGCTTTGAGCCTTTAAGCGAGAGCAGCCTTTCAAATTCTCTCACTAACGTCAATGGAGAGGTGGGTAAAATTCGTCAGATAATTTCGAAAGTAGACGTATTTTTAAACTGCCGGTAGAGTCGTATTTCTGACCGCACAGACATATAAAGGACATGTCTGGTTTCGGGAGAGTCTTGGGTCTCGGAAAATATCCTCATTTTTTGGATTGGACGTACAGTTTTGCGTCTAGGTTAACTTGTTTGAGGTGTGGAATCCAGCTAAATTCGTGTTTCTCTGCCCAGCTCGTTAGCGAGCACAGCTGCTCCATTGCCGTGGCAACCAAACAGACACACACCAGGAAACCAAAAGGAACACGTTTTCAAGACTGCAGGTAGAGTCTATTTCTGACTGTACAGACATATAAAGAATATCTCTGGTTTCGGCAGAGTCTTGGGTCTCGGAAAATATCCTAATTTTTTGGGATTGGACGTACAGTTTTGCGTCTAGGTTAACTTGTTTGAGGTGTGGATTCTAGCTAAATGTGTCGTTCTCTCTGCTCAGCTCGTTAGCGAGTACAGCTGCTCCATTGCAGTGGCAACCAAACAGACACGCACCATGAAAGCAGAATTGGGTAACGTTTTGGAAACTGCAAAAAGAGTTGTATTTCTTACCGCACAGACACATAAAGGATATCAATGGTTTCGGCAGAGTCTTGGGTCTCGGAAAATATTCGTTTTTTAGGGGATTGGACGTGTAGTTTTGCGTCTAGTTTAACTTGTTTGAGGTATGGATGCTAGGCAAATTTCTGTTATTCTCGACGAACCAATAAAGTTCATCATTCATCAAACCCGATTATTAGCAATTGTCGGTTCATGCCAATAATACAATTACTCCGTTTACATGTGTAATTAGTTATGCGATTACTCAATAAACACGTCTACATGATTCTTTTTTATTAATCGTTGTATGCTTCACGGACGAAACTTGCACCATCATCCTTCTGCAACAAAGTGTCGCCATGTCTTCTTGTATCGGCCCTACTGCTGTATGTTTGAATCCTACTAAGAAAGCCGAGTAAATGCACTCAATGTTAGGCTATCTGCTACTGCTATTACTATCTCAACTATATTTTCAGCTGTTAAAACGATAATATTCTTGTTACGACTAGCTATCCTACTTCTTCTCTGTTTAACAGTTGAGCTTCCAGCTTCTCCCTCATTGTAGGCTATTTTAGCTCTTAGCTTTGTTAGATCATGCAGTTCAGCTTCCACACTGCCTCTTTTGTATGACTCACACATTTTTGAAATTCATTTCAGCTTTCAGCTTGCTGGTATTTTCTCATTTCTGTATTTTCAGCAATAAAAAAAAAAAATTATATAATAAAACAAACGTTCAGCTCCTTCAGGAGATGTGTGCTGTGTTTTGGTATTTCTCCATTTTATACTTAAAAAAATGTTAAGGTTATTGTGCAAATTATTTTCCCTTTAAAAGTAATGGTAAATCCTTTCAAATCATTAAAAAAGCTTCCTCTTTCAAACTTAACTTCTTTAGCATACTTTCAGTCCTCCTCTTTCAAACTTAACTACTTCAGCATACTTTGAGATAGAGACACCATTCAACCTTTAAAATGTTCACGAGACATTCAGCTTATAACTTTCTACTAAATGTTCACTATTTTCAGCTTTTTTAGCATGGTCAGCTATCCCCATTCAGGTTTTCAGCATTCTCACTGCTGTTTCGCAGGAACAGCCTTTTCTAGTTTATTATTTATTGTTTCTTTTCGCCCCCCTAAGGATGCCTCAATATTTGGACTACATAGACAACGGCGATGTCAAAAGGTTCGTCTCGGTAGCGATTGCGTTGGTTGTATTGGGATTTATGTTCCATTGCACGGTTAACGTTTTTGTGGCAAAAAGTGAAGCTAACGGTGGCTAACTTGCTAGCCACAGTCACTGACGCCACTAACGTCACCAACGTCACGAAAACTCGCGTGACTATCTCTAGCAGAACATTAGTTTCCCATCTGTTAACTTGGGGGATACTAATCTGCAAGGCAGCTGCAGAAACGCCACAAGCAAAGAGGCCAGGGTGATATTTAATCATTTTACTTTGTGGTGTGAAACATAATTGTGAAATGTAATGTACAATATTAGCTGATATTATTAAGTAAGTAGGCCCACATCTACTTTCGGAAACGGTAGTCTACTATTTCACTGAAGCATTAGCATCATGACATTAGCCTCTGTTGCTTGGGCAACACATACTACAGTGGTCATGATGCATCTGTTTTCAATCGTTAAAATAAACATTCCTCACAAATACGTTTTTGTTGTAGGATTTATTTTGACATTAATAAACGATTTGTTGGTGAAATGACCATTACCTGTGGTTTCAAATCAGTGTGGCGGCTCACTGCAACGCTGTAGCCTACCCGAGACACTAATGAGTAGCTAACAAAAACATCTCTTTAGAGATGTTTAGAAAGTCAAACGGCGACGGAACATGTTTGGCTTTCCCCTTATTCAAAAGTTTTTCAATAGGTGAAAGTATCTGACTACTAACCTGAACTTCATTGCCACAGCCTAAACTTTGTCAATGTCAAAACTTTGTCTGTTCATGAAAATAATTAATGTCAGCCTGCTTCAGCCTTGCTTAGCTGTAGGATATACATTTTACTGGGTCTTGCTGCGCTGCTTGATTTATTGAAATTATTATGAAATGTTATGTTTTACTAGCCATTTGCCTTCTTAAGCAAATCACAGTATTTCCCACCCCTCATGGTGTAACTGAGACGACCGTAAATAGCCTAATTCATCTTTCAAGTAATAAGCCCCCGTTGAAGTGTTGAGCAGGAAATTAGCTGGTCTGGAGAGATCTTGGGTTGGTGGTTTTACTGATGCAGAATTCGCTCAAATAAAATCGATAGACGTAACAAGTGGCACATAACGTGAAGTAGGCCTAACATTGCATTTTATTTTGTTTGAGTTTTAATAACTTGTCCAGTGCATCGGGGCAAGTAGCACTAGCCTAAATTGATCTTCCAGACTTGCCGTAAAAAAAAATGTACTCTTCCCGGACAAGCCTTAGCTACATGGCTAGACTGTTGATCCAGATCAGAATCCATCATATCTTGGACACTCAAAATCAGCGAATCTTGCAGCCAAATCAAGTAGCCTATATTTATAGGCCTTTATATGGCTACAAACTTCTGCTCGGTTTCTAGCTGGCTACTTGTTACCAAGTTACAACTTTGTTGCAGGGGCATTCTTTGTCTACATTGCGAGCTAACAGTGTCCGGTAATTATGTCGCTATAAATAATGATGTTAAACCGAGACCACTAAGCCCTCAAAGAAAATGTAAGGTCAAAGAAACAAAAGAAAGGTTTGAGGTTACTCTGAAAATTATTAATAAAATAGGCTTCTAATATTAAACTGCTAAATCCTTCTCTAACTAGGCTCCTCTATGATGCATAATGAAACTTAACGTTTTTTAAGTAATCAATAAGCCTACGCTTGCCCTCATTACTCAAATGATGCCGTTCAGGGCGTTCAAATTACATAATAGGGCGATGATAGGAGGATAATAGGACATAATAGGGCAACCAACAAGTTGTTTATATCTGATTACAATTTAATAAGTTATCTAGCGCTGCATCTTCATGAGCTACATTTGGCCTCCTTCTCTTCCAACCAACCAGTATCACCTCTCCTCCATCTGAGTGATGCATGTCATTTTTACAAACTTATTATCAAGGGAACACAATGGTCAGAACTGTAGTCATACACTTAAATGCTTTTTGAAATATGTAAACACCAGGAGTGTATGGAAAGCTGGGGCAGCCACAAGCACACCCTCACAATTTCCCCAGAAAGTGTATGCTCTCTAGTATTGTCTGTACTATTTCAGTGAAGTGGAAGAGTTTGATAGGGGGATATCAAAACAATTGCGCACAGAAGGGAGACCATTCAACTAGTAAGTAGTGCTGTTACCGACTTCACAATCTGGGGTTTGAATATTGAAGGGTCAGGAAAAGTTAAATATCCATAATGTTTTTTTTTTATATTTGTTTTTCTTGCTTCTGTCTCTCATTGAAGAATGAAGTTGTATGGAGGTCGATGTGGAGGGGTGATGGAGGTCGATGGGTGGTTGTAAAATAAAATAAATGTATAAATGTTTATCTTGAATGTGCTCTGAGAGCCGTCCTTGTGTCTTGCTTCTCTAACATTACACATTTGTGGTTGAGATTGAGTGACTGCAAAAGCCGTAGCAAATAGAATAGAATATAACTTCAATTTTCCAGAACTCACAGGCATGTGTAGTATTTACAGGTATGAGAAAGATGATCTGATCCACTGACGTGGTCAATGTTTTGAGTCATGTTCAATACAAAACAGTTCATCCTAGCATGCCCATCCACACCAAAGGAAGCATCCTCATGCAGTCCATTCACCATAGAGGTTCACCACCAGCAGCAGAAGAGAAGGAAGCGGTGGATCCTCCGCAGCCCCATCCATCCCACATCACACAAAGAAAACGCGATGATGACATGAAAAAAAAATACTTTTGTCATTATTTCGTCAGATAACTTTTGATATTCATGTATAATAGAGCATAGTATAAAATAATGAAATGAATTAGAGAATATGTACATTGAATAAGTATTTTGACCGGGGAGAAGACAGAAGCCTGTGTGTGTGTTAGGAATTTAATTATCTGCAGTATGAATCAAGGATCAACTCATGTTGAGGAAGTTGTATACCCAGCAGATGTGGTTATATTCAGTTAAAGGCACTAGAGATATTCCACAAACACAAGCCTGGCATGTGCTTTTAGTTTTTCCAAATGGGAGTGCACGATGCAGCAATGTAAGGGCAGCATCATCCAGACTTCTACTCTTCATGTAGGAAAACTGGAGTTGATCTGCCAGGTTCTGGACTGTCTCTTAAAAGTATGAGACATTCAAAACTCTTCATTACCACTGATGTAAGAGCTACAGGTCGTAAGTCTGGGAAGTTTGGGTCTGCCCTTCTTTGTAATAAGGCAGATGGCAGAGGTCTTCCACAGAGCTAGAACTGGGTGTTCCTTCAAGGACCAGTAGAACAGTTCACAGAAGACAGGGCCAGTTGTTTGTATTAGGTATCCAGGAGCTTGTTATTTCTGATGTTCTCAGGACACATTTCTGATGTTCTCAGGACATAATGCTTTGTTGACTTTGGAACTTTAGTTAAGTTAAGCCCATCAAAGCAAAGAGTATCTTCAAATGAGCCCCAAACCTTAAGGCTCATGATGCAGGGTGTACATTGGTTTTGTGAGTGACAGTCCTTGGCCTTGTTAAAGTGGCCAACAGCAGATGGGAAGAAACTGTTCTTGTGGCGTGAGGTTTTGATCTTGATTGACCACAGCCTTCTGCCGGAGGGGAGTAGCTGAAACAGGGAGTGTCCAGGGTGGGAGGGGTCGCCCACAATCTTCCTCGCTCGCCTCAGGGACCTCGAGGTGTGCAGATCCTCGAGGGAAGGCAGATTGCAGCCGATCACCTTCTCAGCAGTGCGGATGATACGCTGCAGTCTGCTCTTGTCCTTGGCAGTGGCAATATGTTATGGTTAGGGTTTGCCTAGATGTAGGCTACATATATTTTAATTATTTCGAGAATTGTTAATAAAGACTCATTTAAGATTTTAACATTGTGTTATGACTGTATGAAATACATTGCCCTTTAGGTCTTTTAAGCCGTCAGTTTAAAGTGTTTTATGGGTGGATTTTGGAGCCACCAGTCAGTAGCTCCAATGTTGCGTACAACCCAGTCTGAGCGGAGACAAATGCAAAACGTAATAGGCCTACAAAATATATGTAGTAATATGTATAATGATATAATAATATTAATAATATTAGTAATATATCTAGGCAAACCCAAACCATTACATATTGTTTTTCAAGTCTATATTGTCATAAGATTATACTGTTGATTATGTGAAAATAAAGGCGTAAATATATGGCCTACACTTACATGCAATTCATACAAATTTAAATTGACAAAAGTTATTGAGTCATCCAAAGTTAATGTAGCTAGCTACATGCTATGGTAGCCTTCGGCAGTTCTGGTTTAGCTCAACAGCCTGCTAAACATGGCCGTCGTTCTCAACCATAGAGTTCTCAACCATTCAAGTGCTAGCGCCGTCCATGCTAATCAGGGACGGCACTCTTTTCACACTTTTTTGGAACTACAGCAAGCTACATGAACCACGTGATCACGTGTCGGCGAGATCAAAGCGTGTCGCAACTCTTTTTCTATGGCTCTGGTTTGGCTGCTTAAAATTGTAATGTTTGGCTCGCTCCTTTTCACTCAGTGCTCGAATTACGTGGGAGCCAGAGGGAGCCGAGCTCCCTTAAAGTGAGGACTGGCTCCCATGAAAGCAACAAAGTCAAAAATCTGAAGGGGTCTCCGAAGGGGTCCGAAGGGGTCTGAGCACAGATTCTACATTGATTTAGCCTCTTAATTTTGCACTCAAAGTGCAGTAGATTGACGCGTTTAACTTTAAATTGTAAGAGAGTCCCCGGACTCCCCTACAGGATATATATATATATATATATATATATATATATATATATATATATATATATATATATATATATATATATATATATAGATAGATAGATAGATAGATAGATAGATAGATGTACATATATATATAGATATAGATATACATATATATTGCACAAAACAGCTTGGTCCCCCCCAGTTAAAAAATTCCATCTGGACCCCTGACTGAGCCCCTTCCATAGAAACTAACGGGACATCATTAAGCAGTTTGGATGCTTGGTCTACTTAATAAGGCAATGGTTCGGGAGGGTCGTTCATACCAAGGGTCGTTCATATCTGCATGTGTATATGAGGACCACAGTACTACAGTAGGCTACTTAATGAAACTCAGGTTTCTGAATCGCAAAAGCATTGGACACACTAAGCCCCCAAACAGACCCTTAAAATTATATAGATCTATATTGCAATTATACTTATAACTCTGCAATATTTGAATGTGCCCGATTATAACCAATCCATTCATTTTACCATTCAAAATATATTGGCCACGAATGGGAATCAGTTTTGGGCACGCCACCTAGCTTTATATTTCACGGCAAATCCGTCTGCCGCCACTAGATGTCGTTCGTGCTCAAATAAAGCAATGTATTTGGTTGAATATGGGTAAAAAATGCGTCAAGGAGAATTTATGTCTCTGCCAACAGATGGCGGCAGACCCTTGCTCTGTAACTTGAGCTTGTCTTAAGACCCATGGCCTATTCCGAATAGTATGAACCTCTCAAAACAGTTGAGCCACTTCAATAGCACTATATAACCAGTGAAAGCTAAACAAATGTCGTATAACGCAACTTAATCAAGTTATTCAAAATGTAGTGTCAACAATAAAGAAAATGTAAACACGTCTATATAGAACCACGACGTTTAATGGAATCCCATTCCAAGTTATTATGAATCGTGCAAAATGTTGTCTTAAAAATAGACTATACACGTCCACTGATTTTCAAATCGGTGATGATTCGACTCATATATTTTAGGTTTATTAGATGTAAAGTAACCTAATGTTATAAATTGTCTTAATTTTCAGTCCATGCGCACTTTGCTTCGTTTGCTTTAACCAAAAGTTATCTTGTAGCCTAAGGAAAATAGCTTTAGAAATGGCTCCAAATGGTCATAGGCTACATTCAAATAGTTTCCGTGGGCGATGTAAACCCCCAAATACCTGCCACGCATCTCATTCTGCAGAGACAATAATATTTATTATAATAATTTGGCATGAACCCAAACATGAATAGAATGGCTCGAAGCTTGTCGGACGACAATGTTTAGAATTAACACAAAAGACGCACATAGTGCAGTAGGCTATAAGAAACACTGGGTGGCAAGCAAGAAGTACGTCACAAACCCTTGAAATGAATGGGGGTGACCTCCGAAATCAACACACAGGAGTACATTCCTACCACCGGCAACAAAACCAGTCGCTGATCTGAGATGATGACATATACTTCGCAACGTTACAGGTGGCTGGAGACGTGAATGTGAACGGTGGAGAGCGTTTCACAAAGGGGCCACAATTACATTGAAGGTGCACTGAAAGCAGAGAAAGCTGCGAAATAATTTCAAAATTGAGGGAGCGTGTGTTCAGGACCAGCACGTCACCTGAATGACGGAATACGAGACAATGAGGCGAGAGAGGACGACAGGAATAAAAAGCGTCCAAGTCACGAGAGTGGAAACGCGATTGCAATGACGGACTGCGCAAGGGAGACGTAGAGGTAAAACGGAGAAAGTTGACCAGCTCATTAGAGCTCAAACTACTGCATGAAGAAGCGAGACAAAAAAAACAAACAAATGTACCCAGAGAGCTTTATCTGAGAAGTACAAACTACAGTAAAGAGTGGGTTTTATTTGGAGACAGAATAAGAGAGACGGGAAACATGGAAACGGAAGGAACCACAGAGGGTGCCTCGGGCTTGGCACACACTGCCGCTATGAAATTGTCTGAGATGAGTGAAAGAACTAAACAGTTAGGTACTGCGATTCAAGACCCTGACCGACAGAGACGGATTATTCTAGTAATTGTTTGTATAGCACTATTGTTGGACAACATGCTTTACATGGTTATTGTGCCAATCATACCTGATTACCTTGCAGATTTACAGCACGAGGCTGATTATGCCAGCGAACACCTAAGACATACCAATTCGTCCAACATCACAAAAGTAACCAAAGGCAACTTCGATTTACAGATAGGTGTGCTTTTTGCGTCTAAAGCGATACTACAACTTTTAATTAATCCATTGAGTGGCCCATTCATTGACCGAGTTGGGTATGACATTCCACTTTTCATCGGACTGAATATAATGTTTCTCTCAACCATGATATTTGCCTTTGCCGAAAACTATTGGACTCTGTTCTTGGCGCGCAGCATGCAGGGCCTGGGCTCTGCGTTCGCAGACACTTCGGGCATTGCCATGATCGCGGATAAGTACACAGAAGAGAGGGAAAGGAGCAGAGCCTTAGGCATAGCCTTGGCATTCATCTCTTTTGGGAGCCTTGTGGCGCCTCCCTTCGGTGGTGTCTTATACGAGTTCGCAGGGAAGCGAGTGCCCTTCCTTGTCTTGGCCGCTATCTGCTTAATCGACGGGATCCTGTGCCTGACTGTGTTAAAGCCCTTTTCCAACAGAACTAGGGAGAATATGCCCGTGGGCACCCCAATGTACAAACTCATGATTGACCCCTACATAGCCGTGGTGGCGGGTGCCCTAACCACCTGTAACATCCCTCTGGCCTTCTTGGAACCAACCATCGCCAACTGGATGGAGGACACCATGCACGCTACCCAGTGGGAGATCGGCCTCACCTGGCTGCCCGCCTTCTTTCCGCACGTCTTGGGTGTATATTTAACCGTCAAGCTGGCAGAAAAGTACCCTCACTTGCAGTGGTTCTACGGGGCAATAGGTATGGTATTCATCGGCGCAAGCTCTTGTACAGTGCCAGCGTGTAAGAACTTTGGCCAACTAATGATCCCACTGTGTGGCATTTGCTTCGGCATCGCTCTTGTGGACACTGCGCTGCTGCCCACGCTTGGCTTCTTGGTGGACGTCCGCCATGTGTCAGTGTATGGCAGCGTGTATGCTATAGCAGACATCTCTTATTGCGTGGCATACTCCTTGGGGCCAGTGGTGGCCGGACAGATAGTGCACGACCTAGGCTTTGTTAAGCTCAATTTAGGCATGGGGCTCGCCAACGTACTGTATGCACCGGCACTCCTACTTCTAAAGAACGTGAGCCAGATGAAACCGTCTTATTCAGAGAGAGACAACCTACTGGAAGATGGCCCCACCGGACTCTATGATACTATTAAGATGGAAGACCGCAAGAGAAAAAGGAAGGGTTTAAGTACCGCTGTTGACGAAAACGGCATCGAAACCTTTGCTCACCGGCCATACTCCGAGGAAGAATCCTCAGGAGGAGAATATGCATAAATAGATTAACAAAAACTGGTTGAAACTAAAAACAAAGTGCCCATGCAGCGATGTAACAAATTTCGAACTCCAATGATCTAACCATACATAATCTAATAAAGATTGTGTAACCAGAAAACTCCTGAACAATTCCCTGCATCGAAAGACAAATTCCTTTGGACAATGTCATCTCAAATTGCATTCACAGTGGACTCCGCTAGTCACTGAAATCGTTATTCATATATGCGTAAAAGTGTTGTAAAAGATTTGTAAACGCTATTCTCTGTTCATAATCAATGTATCAAAATGGATTCCATGTCAGAGTTTCTGTGTAAATTATACATATTTTGTCAAGAAAATAACCAATAAATGTATGTCTATCAGTATCATATAATCTATATTTATTTTCCCAGAGTTGTGCTGCTAAAATCAATATGCAATATGTCACAAGACACTTTCATGAGGATGAAAATACATGGAACAACAAATCTGTGTCTAATTGTCTGTATTCTTCTATATATTCTTTTAGATTTTATTTCGGGAATGCATAGCCTAAATGTATCATACAATCTCAAGTGTACATATGTATATTGTTGTACATAATTAAATTGAGAGTATGTGAAACTGTCAGCTGCTGTGTGTGCTTTTCTTGTCACGAATAGCCTAATTTGTTAATCAACTTTAAATGTTCACCATCATTCTTCTCTCTTCCTGTACCAATGTTAATAAAAATGACTCAACAAGTTAAGCCAACAATTATTTTGGACATGAAACGATTATAATCACATGTAGAAGATAAATACACCAACATTTACAGTGAAATGTGAGTATTATGATCTTAATAAATAACAGTACAGTAGAGGAAAACATAGGCTATACAGCTTGTGTGCATTCATTCAACAATATATCACCCAAATAAACTTATGGAAAAGGGTGCACAGAAAGAATTGTTATTTTTTTCTCAAATAATGATGTGGTTATTATTGATCAAAAAACATAGATGTGTTCTGTAATAACAAATATCAGGTTAATTAAAGTAACTCGGTAAATACTATATTTTCTTGTTCGGAAAGTCTGTAGTTGATGCAACTAAAGTCCGTCTTCCGAAAATAATAAATCAATAAAATAATAAATCTTGACCAACGAAACATTCATCACACCTAAATGTTTAGATGACATTCAGTTTGATTTTCTAGTTCTTTAAACATGACGAATAGCCTATGGTAAATATGTAAAAGGACTAACTGTCACCTAGCCTAACGAACTCACATACAGTATAGGCTACTTTCACGCGGGCGTAAAAACTACCATTTGAGGAAAGAGACGCACCGCTGAGCGTCATTTGTTTGAGCCAAAGTATAGGCCTACCTTCTAAGTAAAACTCAGCATACCACTGAAAAGACTACATCTAGATTCCATTAATATAAGGTGAGCTGAAGACGCAAACTGCTAAATAAACTTATGCGAATAACTCAGAATGGGGAGGAGCCTGGTCGCCAAAAGGGCTGGAGTAGGTACCCTCAGCATCTCTCCTGAGTTAACGGAGCGACAGTGGGCTTCCCATGCGGGGGATGCTGAGAATGACAGGAAGAAAGTGATCCTATTCTGGAAACATCTGGATATACGTTAAAAACACGTCTGTATGGCAAATGGATGTACAAGATTATCATACCTGGACTCATTGAAGATCCCAAGGAATCGGGATATAGTAAGTGAGAAAATATATACTTTCATGTTTTACTAATCCTCAAAACTGATTCAGTGAAAACCGAAACCTCATAACTTGTTGAAAGGTCAATTGTTTTGTAAAATTGTATGTAGTGGCTAAACACATGTTAGTAATAAAGCAAAACATATTTGTCTTAAGTCAAGTTAATAAAGATAAAGATGCTAAATGTAACGAGAACTCTGTCGGTTAAGATATTGTTGGCGTAACGTGTTGGATATTGTTGACGTAACATGTTAGATAGAGCAACATGCATCACTATTAACGCCAGATATCTATTATATTCAAACATACAGAGAGTGGATCGCCTCTTAAAAGAATTGCTCCCTGCTTGACTGACCTGTCAAACTTCCAGCATGCCAGTTATAGACCGGGAACGATCGAAAGACCCATGGGACAGCGATGTAAATAAACACAATTTTACCTGAAAATTTCAAATAATATATTCGATTTTCTGAAGAATGATAATTGTAGACATATTTAGTAAGCATGGTTTAATGACATGGTACATCCATACATTTGTACACATACAACAAGGACATAAACATTTTTTAGTGATGGGCCAATGATAAAATGTACAGCTCTTCAACTTACCATGCAAAATGTAGCTTGTCTTATAAAAATTGGATGTACTTCTATCCACAGCAGCAAGCAGTCTGTGAATATCTATTGTTCATGTGTCTTTAAGCAGTTGATATACATAATTAAAATCCACTCTCAGAATGAACTCCTGAAGTGAGAGAATAACACTAATCTAATTGGAGTTGGCATAATTGCCATTGTGGTTAAATATTGATGAAAACATGGACCATTTTAGTGAAATCACCCTTTCCCATGTTTGGTCAGGGTCTGCCCAAGCTCCCAGTGCCTGCACTGAGGGAGACCTTGGACAGGTACCTAAGGTGCGTGAGACACCTGGTCAATGAGGAGGATTTCAGGCGAACCCAAAACATTGTGGAGAAGTTTGGATCCCCAGGTGGTGTGGGGGAGCTGTTACAGACAAAACTCTTGGAGAGGAGGGAAAATAAAGCCAACTGGGTAAATCTTATGACAGATAACAATCCACCATGTCATAGACATTTAGTTTTGTAAGTGCGTTTGTATTTGGTTGTGCTGTTTTAGAAGATTATGGATGTTTTCAAGTTTGGGTCACTTTTTCTAAAGTAAGTAAATCTCTGTTTCGCAGGTGTATGACTATTGGCTTGAGGACATGTACTTGAACAATAGACTGGCTCTGCCTGTCAACTCCAGTCCTGTTATGGTTTTCCCAAAGCAGAACTTCAAGGCTCCCATCGACTCTCTAAGGTACTGAATTGACCACACTAAGAGTATGCGCCATTCATGGGCAAACATACATTTATCTGTTGGTTTAGTCAACCAGGTGTTCACAGTTTATTGATTTAGTGTTTCAAAGTGTTATTGGCCAAACCTTCTGTGGTTAGAATTCATAGGTTGACAGAGTGTACACAGAAAATCAGCTGTCATGGATGATATTTGGCAGAAATGGTCAATTTTCTAACAACGTCAGTGACAGATGGCATCATCACCCAAGGCCAGAGAGACCAGGGAGGCCAATGCATAGGTTAATGGATCAAGACTTGTGGTTAGGGTAACATGCTGTTGTGTTATTGATTTGAAGCCTGGTCCAAGGAGCATTATTCACACATAAGGCCACACAGAATCAGTAAACACTCATCAAGAGACAGGCCTAATTGGAATACTTTTGATTCATTTTGAATTCTACAGGTGGTATTGATTTTATTGCATTCCTATAGGTTTGCTGCCCATCTTATTTCTGGGGTTTTGGAATACAAGACTCTACTCGATGGGTAAGCCAATGTACACTCAAGGGTTTAATTGCACATGCCATTGAGGCACTTAACAGACTCTAGCTGTATCACCGGAGGTGCGATGGAACTAATGTCTGCATTTTGTGCCTGAATGTGTGTATTTGGGTGTGCATGTATGTTTGTGCATGTGTGTGTTTGGATGTGCGTGTGTGTTTGTGTGTCTTTGGTCGTCCATGTGTCTTTGGGTGTCTGTGTGTGGGTTGGGTGTGTGTTTCACTGTGAGCGCGGTACAGGCGAGCACTGCCAATGGACTATGCCCGGGGCCAATTGTCTGGGACCCCCCTGTGTATGGAGCAATACTTAAGGATGTTCACCTCCTACCGCCTGCCAGGGACCAAGAGGGATACGCTGGTGGCCCAGGAGAGTAGTGTGATGACTGAGCCTGAGCACATCATCGTAGCCTGCAAGAACCAGGTAAGACAAAAAGAGAAGAAGCAGAGATACTCCTCCTCATTTTAAAAGAGTTCCATCACGGGGATTGAAACAATAGGCACAATCTAAGATTAGCTTTGGTGCATACAACATATTGAATTAACAAGGTTGTTTTTCAGCAGGCAAAGTGAAATGCGCAGCTCGTTAATACATTTGAACGACGTTATCCCACACTCATCAATCTTTCATTTAATTAAGCATGTCCGTGTTTGACGGAAATCAGGTTAGGTCAGAAAACATACATTGACTACACTTTGATGGACAACCACAAAGACTATAGCATGTATGAGGCAATGAGGGCGTATCAATATAATCTGTCATCAGCCCAACCTTCAGTGTTGGCATTGAAATGACCATAACAGAAGTCTTCCTGCTGCAACCTGAAAGGTTTGTAACAATAAGCCACAAATGTATCATAACACTGTTGTGCCCTTGATGGAGCAGCAGCTAGACTGAACAATGTTGGGGAAAAGGACGCAAAAGCAACAGCAAGCCATAACATGATACATTTTAGTTCCAGACCACGGAGATGAATGGGTTTTAGTAGATGCTCTTCGGTTGTAATGCTGTTACCATAAGATAATGACCCCCAGCAATTTGTCACAGGTAAGGTATTTGAGAGACTAACCATTCTGAAAGGACCCATGGTGTTAATACATTTATATGCTTTCCCACTAGTGCTGTCAAATATCTGGTAGGAAAACATTTGAGCTGTATCATCACTGCCGAGTCCATCTGGTGAAATATCCCATTACTAATAACACAACAGTTCTAAGACATACAACCAGCTGCTGGACTGTACAATGTTGGGGAAAAGGACGCAAGAGCAACAGCAAGCCATAACATAATACATTTTAGCTCCAGACCACGGAGATGGATGGGTTATAGTAGATGATCTTCGGTTGTAATGCTGTTACCCTAAGATAATGACCCCCCCCCCCGACACACACTCATACCTCCATCCCATCTCTCACCCCCAGTTCTTTGTGCTGGATGTGGTGATCAACTTCCGTCGGCTGAATGAGAAAGACCTGCTGACTCAGCTGGAGAAGATCGTCAAAATGGCTGACAATGAAGAGGAACGACTCCCTCCCATTGGCCTTCTCACGTCAGATGGAAGGACAGAGTGGGCAGTGTCTCGTAGTCTACTGATAAAAGGTCTCTGATCCTCATGAATAATACATCTATTTTTTACAGGTGTATTAGGTGAATAAATATTGACGTGGTTGCCAGTGTTCATCAGAGTGATACCTACAGGGGATAAGATCAAGAGTTAAAGATAACAGAAAGCATGACTTTTGCTTCAAAATGTTTGTGCTTGGGTTCAGAATCTACAAACAGAGACTCTCTAGACATGATTGAGCGCTGTCTGTGCCTGGTGTGTCTGGACACCTCCAGTGGATCGGACCTGACAGACACCGACCGTGCCATGATGATACTGCATGGGGGAGGAGGTGCCAAGAACGGCGGCAACCGCTGGTACGACAAGCCCTTGCAGGTAACGGTGGCCAACAGTCAAAGAAAGGGATTAAACCCTAACGCTAATATCATCCCCAATTATCAAAGGAAAGAGCGTCCATGATGGCTTTAAGGATCCCATTTCATTCCTTACTGAAATCCAAAACAATTTATTTAAAAAGGTTCATAAGTGAAGCTCTTTGAAGCTCGACTTTGATTTGGATAAAATCATTAATGTCACCAAATCACCAAATAATTGATAAATTGTGCAAGGTTGTGTGAATGTAAAAACTTATCTAAGGGGGCTTTCTCTCCATTCTGAGTCAAAACTAACCAAATACATTTCATCAGATTGTAATTTAGAATTATTATGGTAAGAGTAATCAAAATTGTCTTCATATTGCTGACTCATGAAAGCCATTGTGACTTTTCAGTTTGTTGTAGGGTCTGACGGTTGCTGTGGAGTAGTATGCGAACACTCGCCCTTTGAAGGAATCGTCTTAGTACAGTGCTCAGAGTATCTGCTAAAATACATGTAAGTTCTTGAGCTCTGATTTATTCTCAAAATACAGGAGATATTGTCAAAGTGAGTCAAGTTAATCTGTTGTTGAAAAGCCACTTTAAAAATTGGATAGTGGACTTGAAGGTTGTTGGACTTCAATTAGGTAATTCATGTATACAACACATCCTATCGAGTTATACATCCAGGTCACTCTCTTAAAACTAAGTTGAAACAACACGGAAAAAATGTATGAGTTGAAATGAGATGGGACTGATGTTTGTGTGTTACTGCTGTCAGTCGGAATAATAAGTGAATCTGTTGGTTGTAGCTAGGATTGCTGTACTCGTTCTGCCTGGGGTGTTTTCAGGACAGTGGTGCTAACGTGACCCTCTGCTGGGGCCTCCCTGGTGTGCGTGGTTGTGTATTCATATGTATAATTAATTAATTAATTAATTTGGAAAAATAAGCTTAACCTATACACTTTTCCAAAAATGTATTGTGGAATGAATGTACTTTGGATTGATCAATTGGATTTGATTGTTTTTGACAGAAGGATTTAAGGTTATGGCTTCTGTCTTCCAATGCCTCTACCGCCACAGGAAAGGGAGCCCATCTAAGATGGTGAGGGCTGACAGTGTGAGCGAGCTGCCTGCCCCAAGAAGACTCCGCTGGAAGTGTTCTTCGGAAATCAATAACCTCCTCTCCTCTTCCACAGAAAAACTACAAAGGTACATAAAAAAGTATACCAAACAAACCTCTTGCAAAGCAAGAAGTGCTAACATTGTGACTATGATATCTTCTTCTTCTTTTTTTTTAGGCTTACAAGGAATTTGGACATGAATGTCCACAAGTTCCTTGGTTATGGAAAAGAATTTATCAAAAAACAGAAGATGAGTCCGGATGCATTCATACAGATCGCTCTGCAGCTGGCCTACCACAGGTATGCATTTCCAAATCTGTAAGACCACCATGAGTCAGAACTCATAGACCTAATAGTTACAAGCTCAGGAACCTACCATAATAAGTTACCCACTCAAAAAAACATAGGTGTTATGGGAGACCCGTTTCGACCTATGAGAGTGCTTCCATCCGTCGCTTCCGGGGAGGAAGAGTAGACAACATACGCTCTGCAACTTCGGAAGCCTTGGTCTTCGTCAAAGCAATGACTGATGGAAAATTAAGTCTCAGTGTGAGTTTTGAACTTAAATATATCAGTTTTTATCTGAAGATAAATTTGTGACTCCTTGTCATTGACCTTGCCATTGACCTCTTTAGGACAAAGAGAAGATGGAGAAGTTAAGAGAAGCTATATCTGCTCAGACCAAATACACTATCCTGGTAAGATTAACTTAATTTATCTAACTACCATTTTTCGCAAGCATTGACAAAATGTGATTAAACAGTCACTAAGTTAGTCTGATGCATCATGTTTTTCTAGGCAATTACAGGAATGGCGATAGACAATCATTTATTAGGACTGAACAAAATTTCAGAGGAGCTGAAGATAGAAAAACCAGAGATATTCACAGACAAGACCTATCTCACCAGTAACCAATTTATTCTGTCCACTAGTCAGGTACTACCATCATAAACTTTAATACCATACTACATGCCAACATGTAACCTCAACAAAACTAACTCTTTGATCTTTCTTCTAGGTCCCAACAACGGTTGAGATGTTCTGCTGCTATGGACCAGTAGTTCCTAATGGGTACGGAGCCTGCTACAATCCCCAATCCGACCACATAATCTTCTGCGTGTCCAGTTTCCGAGAGAGCACTGAGACGTCCTCTTCAGCCTTCGTCAAAGTAATTGAGGAGGCACTGTTGGAGATGAAGGATCTGTGCTACAAATTCAACAAGCCTGTGGAGCAGCCCAAGGCCCAAACACTGGAGACACACACACAAACAGACAAAAACTGGCAAAGTAAAACACAAGAGACTGAGCAGAGCACAGTTCCAACACAGGCAGGGGTCCAGGCGAAGCCAGCAGAGCAGACTAAAGTGGAAGCCCAGACACAGACTCCTACACATGGAGAATCAAAAGCCTAGAAGAGTAAGCCAGGTAAGCCATAGAGACATCCTCAGGATGGTGTATACTTTTCTTGAAACCATGTGGTGTTGTGATGAATAACTGTTCATACATTACATACAAAAAATAACAATTGCACTATATTGCTGGTTATATAGACCAGTAAAATATATTATATACTTTAAGATGGGTATTTATTGAGGGCAGTTACATATAGTCAAGGTAAGGTGTCGATAATGTGAAAGTATTTTGAGACGTTGCAATATTGTAGTACATGTGTATTCATGCTGTTAAAAGAAGAATATAATAATATTATAAGAACATCAATCAAATGTTATTCAGAAAACACATTAGAATGTATTTGGATGTGCCTGTGACTAAATGGACCTTGCCTATTCAACAAGTCTGACTGTTACTGCAGTTGACGTGTCTTTGTTTCTTGTCTTGTACAGTCAATACAGATGGCTCACTATGAAACATATCTCTATAGATCAGTGGTTTGTTGGAAAAAATATGTATGGTCACATTGTCACTGCTGCTGATGTACAGTATCTGAGTGTGGAAGAAGAAAATAATTTTATGGTAGGCCTAATAGTAGTAAAGTCTTAACCCTTAAAAATGTATAATGTGAGCAATAGATGTGCTGGTGTTTACTCACCCTATGTTTTATTCCAAGTGAACTGCAATAAATCCTCCCAAGGGATTTGTAAAAAAAAAAAAAAAAAGAAAGAATAATATGCCAATTCGTATTCTGTGCTGCTGAGTTGTTTGCCAATTGTCTCTACGGTTTGCTATGTCAAATTGTCTTTCTATAAGTCCTGTTCTTGTCTTTAAATGTTACTGTCTTTGTCAAAAAGATTTGTGTCAATACAACAAAAATATATATTGACCTAAACAATACTATGGTACAATACATAAATATATTTGTATACTTGTATGTTTAAAACTGGGTTAACTATAATCTATGGATAGAAGCCATCATAGCTGTCTGAGCATACAGTATTTAGTAAGTGCTGTTGTACTATTATTGAGCGAAAACAGGCCAATTATATATTATATATAAAAAGTAATTGTCTTAAAAAGAAGCTATATAGTAAATGTTGATTTTCCCAAAGAATGTAACATTTATTAAGAATATTATATCACTAAATGTACAATCATTAGCAATATGCAAAACATAGTTACAGCACTTAAAATGTGTATTTTTGTATTTATTAAATATTTTAGTCATGTGACACTTCATAAAAGAAATGTCAAAGCGTGACTGTAAAGTAACCATGCATTGTGCCATTAAAATGTCTCTATTAATCAAACCAGAAAATAAAGATCCACAGAACTCAACCTGACTGAATCACTGCATTCAAGGCAATCATTTTGACCACATCAAATTTGTCGAACAAGCACTTATCAAACACAAAGACAAAAAGTTATTTTGGATACAAAACTGTAACACAGGCTCCTCATATGGAACATGAACACAAATCATCAATCTCACATAAAGGGTAAGTTACATTTTATGACAAGTAACAAGAAACAATGAAAAACTGTCAACGATCCTGAATAACAACAATTGAGACGTGCTAGTATGGAAGTCAATGATTCACGCTGCAACACTATGCACAACACAAATATGTATAGTGTTTATCATTCCCTATATCAACAAGTACATGGATACTGATGTGTAGATGGATTGCAGTGACAGACTGGGGTTAGATGGAGTGAATGAGAGCCTGGGGCAACTGAGACTGCTGAGGGACTTTAAGATACATTGTGTGTCAAATACAATTAGATCGAGTGGGAGAAACACGGAGAGAGAGGATGAGGGTGAGGATGTGGGGTAAGTTACGAAAATGTTCTGTTTGCATCAGAAATACATTTTCATAAGATAATTAAAACTGTAATTTATTTAGGCATATGTGAGGCCGACTCTTTCGCCCTGACAGATTCATGCTGATTGCGTACTACATTATGACGTACCTGATGAACCCTGCATTGTATATCGTAAAATATTAGTCATCTTCTTTCGCACATTTTAAGTTGACAGTTTATTTAACTTTCCTAGTTTCTCTGTAGCTTGTAAAAGTTTGATTTGCCTCGTGGTTTCAGTGGATTTTAGCACATGTATCAGGTCAGCAATACTTTCTTAGAGATGACGCATGTGCGTCGTTGTTAAGGACTCCTGAAAATGAAAGTTCAGGCTGCCTGACAAGTAATCTATTCGGAGTGTTTTTATTTTTGTCAGCAATGCCACAGAATTCAGTAGTTATACGCTATGGGGCATACGAGTCATGCGGCGTCGTGAAACACAGTACTTTTCGTCTGGAAGGTCTTCAAGGTACACAATCGATCACTTACCGTGGCCGTTAGCTCTGACGAACATAGAATAATGACAGTATTATGAATACACTTTACAATACATTTACAATTCTCAATTCGTGACATTTAGAGTAAATCCTTAACTTCTTCCCTGACATAGCTGCTTTGAATGAGTCGGGGTATCAGTGTGTTCTACAGCCAACATGTGACTGGAACATGGTGGAGCTGGTTATCAATGGAGAGTGTGTCTACACATGCAACATCAAGCAACTTGAGTTCGGTGAGTTTGTTGGTTGTGACTGTGAGGAACCAGGTTTACCAAGTCAGAAGCTCGAGGTACATGCGTGGAACTAACTTCGGACTGTGTTTTACAGTGGGGGGGTTTTTTACCACTGAAAGTGAAAATAGTATGTTATCAGATCAACATGCAGTCCTAAGCCATCAAGAGTGACTTACGATTATATTGTATGATGTAATAATGAATATAGATGATATTGATGCATTATTAAAGTACTATTTATTGAGACAGAGCAGAGTACAATGTGTTTCTCATGACCTAACAATGCTTTACCTTATAGGTGGAGACGGGAAACTAGACCCCCTTTGCAAGAGGGCACTTGCTGCAGTGAAAAATGCATACTAAGAGAACCTGATGCACTGTTTGATGGACAGTAAACGTAATATGAAGTCTACAAAGAAAGAAGATTAATTTGATTTTTGTTAAATGACAAGCAACACAGCATTTATTCTTTAAGGGTCAATCAGCAAAGGAAGCACAATGTTAAAACTGTCCTGTGAAATTAAGTAGTGTTCTATCTACTTAAAATGTTGGGGTCGGGCTACAACAATTGTGTTTATTTTCTTGTATTTAATGTCTAGGTATTTGCTCTGAAGTTACTCTAATGATGTCTACAGTGAGCCACTGACTATCTATAAACTACCAAGTTTATGGCCACAAAATATGAACCATATTTAGTATCTGGCATTACATTTAAATCATGCTACCTTTTAAAATATTATTTTCTCATGTTGCTTAATCACACAGGTTCAACTGAAATATAATAGCTCATGTAACAGAAACCACACACCCATAGAGTATTTACATCACTGTCAAAAGAAAGCTTTCGATTTGACAGCATGACAACTAATAAACCAGACGGATTTTATTCAAGCCCCTGTGTAATTGCTAAGGGTTTCAGCACGTCAGTCAAACAAACAAAAACAAAACACCCAAATGTTTATGGAGCTCTACTAAGCTCTACAGTGTCAGTAAATATATATATATATATATATATATATATATATATATATATATATATATATATATATATTCAGGCTAAGAGAGGACAAACACACACATACATATTAGGAATAAATACATATATATAGACATATATGTATGTGTGTGAGTGTTTGTGTGTGTATGTCCTCTCTCAGGCTCCATAGGGTAGGCTTGCTGAGCCTTCTGTCTGTTGAGGAAAACATGACGGGCTGCCTGTCTCTCTTCCAGCTGGCTGATGTCTCCTGATGAAACCAGGTGTGACAACACCTACAGTCATTCACCAACAGCGAGGAGAAACCCTGATATCCTAGATGTGTCTAAACAGTCTACGTATTTGGAATATTGTTGCTACGCATTCATTATATAATGTGACCCAGTATGCCTTGTGCGTCTTACGACTTTGGAGTGTTAAACTATGGAAACTAGCCCTCAAGTGTTATGTTAGTACTATATGATGCCAGCTAAAGCAGGAACCTATTTCTAAATGATATGCATAGCTAATTCAAATGTACATCAACCTGGGCTCTCAAGGCTAACCCATTCGACGTGAGACTCACGCATTTCAGCCATTTCTCACGTTCTCACGCAACACCCTGTATTTCTCACGCATTTAAACAATTTCTCACACTGAGAAATAAGGGACTTGTTGCGCTGTATACAATTAATTGACGAGGCGCAGGCATACTGAGATGATAGTTATCGAGTTATACAGAGTAAAAAGCCAATCAGGAAACATCACCAACACCCTCCTCCCCCCTTTAGTCTGTCATAGGAATCTCAGGGCGCTTTAGAAGTTCCTCCCGTGGAAGAAGCTTAGATTGAAAGCTGTGTCCATGAACCTCTTCAGCTCATTTAGGTGGGTGAGTTTATTCCCTGTAGCAGGGGCTGCTGCAGGATCTCGGCCTACATACCTGGAACACAGAGACATATGCTGAGGGATCATATATGGATCCTCTTTTGTTCATTATGAGGTTTTGTCCTGTCCCACACTTACCATATAGGTTTCTTGTTGGACACCACAGTGAGGAAACGGGGTCGGACGTAGTCATAGTAACCCATGTTCTTGTGCTCCTCCTGACACCAGACCAGCTCAGCGTTGCTATAGCGGCCGATCTCGGCCTTGACCAGGTCAAAGGGGAATGGGGAAAGCTGGTGACACAGAAACCCAAAGATGGTAGCATTGTAGGAGTCACTTATTGATTATTCATCATCGTGCTTTCTTCTGCATTTCTGTATTGTGAGTATGTGGCTTCCCCAGCTCAAAAGGTCTTAATAAAAGGAACAGGAACAGGGTGTTGCTGACTGGGAACACACAATGTTTGACCTTGTGGTTTCAGGGTTTTTTTTCTCTGTGCTCTATTTGTCTATTGTGTGTCTTTTTGTATGTTTTCAGTTTGTCTTATATCTACTTACATTTGTATTTACTGGTTAATTGATCTATAACATTCAAGTCTGTAATAAACTGGACCTTCATCTCAGACCAATTGTTTTTGCAACCAACATGTGTCAAGAGAATCCCCAGCCAACACAAAGTGTGACCCAGGAATGGAAACAAAATTAAGATAAAGGGTCAATACAAGCATTAGCCTGACATTTTTAAATGAACATAACATTTTGTGAAGATCATTAAAACCAGAGTTGACTCCAGTCTAAAATTAATTTAGACTTTTTTGAGAAACACACCTGTTCCAGCCGGACTATGGCTACATCACTCTGCAGGTTGTGCTGTTTCCTTTCTTTGGCCAGTTCATAGTAGACCTTTCCGGTGCAGAAAATGACCCTCTTCACATGACCTGGGCTTTTACTGGCTGGACTCTCATCAGGTATCAGCCGTCGGAACTTAGTACCTACAACAGAGGTTTAGCTGAATGTAATTTACCTGACAGTTACACTGTCTTTTACACTGTCAGAAGACAAAGAGGGTGTGCCTCACCTGTTGCAAGGTCATCAAAGCTGGACCTAGCATCAGGGTGCCTCAGAAGAGATTTAGGCGTGAAAATGATCAACTGCAAAACAAAAGATACATTAAGTTTGATTCCAGTTATAATAAAGTTGTAGGCAGCAGATTGATTCTGTCATCCGTATCTGGATTATGTGGCAGGGAAAACTACAGAGATAAAATTGCTGTGATTTGTTGTCACCATATTGCACTCCAAGACAACATTAGGGAAAATAAACATTTTCTTAACAGTCGAAAAATAAAAACCCTCCACTGTTAAACCAACTGCATCCATGATTTTAGACTACTTTCTTTTGGAAACAAACAATATCATCCCCCATTGGGTCTCTCTCTAATTTGCTCAGAAAGCGACTTTCTCATGCTCCACAAAGCATCACATTTATTTGCGACAGGGGATCAGTTAACTTTAGAGAGTGTGTGCTGAGAACAGAGATTAGTAGGGTTGAAAAATGAATATGTGAGGGAAGAAATTAAAAACTTGAAGCACGTGTGATGCCGTTAAACAGAGACAAATCTAACTTTTGTGGTCAACTTTGTACTATATAATGGCTACTCCTATACCATAAGGATTGCTAATTTAGACAACTGTCTCGGGGTTGTCAATACTGATTATGATATCCTAGGATGACTAAAGATAAGATGTTAGGGTTAACATATTAGTGGATAGATATACTGTAAAAAAAAAAAATTGTAGCTAAGGCCTGAAAGAGAGTTTCTCTTTACCGGTTTTCTGAATGGCAGTAGGGTCTGCCTCCGCAGTGCATGGCAGTAGTTAGCCGGGTTGGAAATATTGACCACGATCCAGTTACAATCATAGAGCTGCTGGACCTCAAAGTCTCCATTGTACTCCTGTATCACAATCAAATGTGTTTCTCCAAATGGCCAATCTGAAACCAGTCTGATGCTAAAAATGCTGAACAGTTAGTCAGTAAAAATCAACATTTTCACTTTGCTGTTGTTGTGATGGATACTGTGGTCTGAACAAAAAACAGGCACACATATACTCCCTGTAGAGAAATGTTAATTCAGTGTACGCTCTCTCTGAGAGTTTGATCAATATCCCATTAGGTGATGAGTGTCCAACTCAGCAATGATACTGGTTGATGCAGCCTGTGGCTCGAACTGCTCTTTCAGAGTTTCCCGGCAATGTGCCCTGGGGGTTGAGGGGCTCATTACAACTAAGCGTCAGAGCTCAAAATTACAAGGCATTTCATCTCCAAAGTTATCAGGAGAATCACTTGAATACCCCACAGACCTATTGAGTAGAAGTGTTTAAGCATTGAACATGAAGCATGTGCAAATAATAACTTTTCATTATTGGAATTATTTATAGAGAAGATAATGAATACTATAGGTTAGAGGTCGTAAGTGTTGTACATACTGGGAAGCGATCAGGATCATCTTTGCTCATCTGTAGAAATCGTTCAGGTCGGGCTGAAGAGTGTTCCGGACCCTGAGGATTGGACAGGGAGATAGGCGGTGATGAAACCTCATGTCTATACATTCCCGTGAGCCACCATCTCCCAACATTCACTGCACCATGATAAATAGTTTGTGACTTTCTTTTCATATTTTTTTTTAACAATGGTAGCATGTATGACTACTAGTAAGCATATCTGCTGTTAAAGCATATGTGTGGCATGTATGTCACAGCTAGTTAGCTTGAGCTCTCCCTCCTCACCATCCCCTCCATCCCATGGGGCAGCAGCAGTACAATGCCATTGTTGCGGACCCACTTGGCCTGGCCCGGGCTGATGAATTGGTCTATGATGCACTGGGCTGTGTTGTGGAAATCTCCAAACTGGGCCTCCCACAGCACCAGAGCATTAGGACTGGCCATAGCGAAGCCCAACTCAAAACCTGGGTTGATAGAGGTGCATGAAAACATCATCACAGCCAAGTCACGGTGGTCAAACTTACTTTCGTGGGGTGAGACACATTTGAGTCAGTCATACCCACCCAGAACTCCATACTCTGACAAGGAGCTGTTGCAGACTGTATACGGTGCCTGGTTGGCCCATAAGTGGTTCATGGGAACGCAGAAGCGCCTGTCCACTTCCTGGTCGTGCAGAACATGGTGACGGTGACTGAAAAAAAGAAAGTGGGAAAAGAAGCGAACAGAAGGATAAGAAAAAATGAAGGCCTTTCTCTGTCTGTTCATAGTGCATAAAATGCTCATCCTTTACACAATTGAGCTCTTTGGGCACTCAGAACAAGTGTGGTGGGGTATTCTATTTTCAAAGGATTTTTTCCAAAGATATTCATGGAAAACCTTTCATACAGAACCAAAGAAACTACAATTAATTGGAATACAACCAAAACCACTTTTACAAAAATAAGTCGAGCCGCTAGTCATTAGTCTTGATGTGTGTACAAAAAGTAGGAGGGGCGTCAAAATAGCTTCTGGGTGAGGTGGACAAAGTTCTGTTCCAGGAGCACTGGCACAGGACAGGAGCTCTGTATTATCATTATCTGCATTTCCGTGTACAGAAAGGAAACGTATTTGACTAGCTTTGACCCCTTTAGCAACCCCTTTAAAAGGGTAAGAGTTAGAGTTGCGTTTCAAATGAATTTTGTAGAAGGTTGGACAAAATAACTCAGAGAATTGGTTGACAGGAGGGTGTTCAGGACACCAAGCTGTCCTCACTCGCATGTAAACAAGAAGACAACTGGGGCAAAGTGCGATCCGTCAAAGATTCACTCACACAACTTTCTTTACAGACAACCAATCCATGATGAGTATAGTCTTCCTTCCCTTTCATGACTTGTCTCCAGTCATCTTTTGGCAATAGAGGCCAACAGGATTTGATGGAAGAGAGAAGAGGCAGGATTTAACAAGCACTGCCAGTCCACTCGCTCCCAATGTACAAGTCAGCCATCAGAACCAGCCCGATGAGACAATCATTTAAGCCCCCTTTAACATCACTCTAATGATGTCTCTTGTGCACACACAGTCTCACACACATGGATAAATCCCATGGATCTGAGCTGAGCTTGTGTAATGATCAAACTTAAAGGGAAGTAATGCAGTCATCTCCAGGATTTCCAATGGTTGTTATTTTTGCCTCGTATGTAAAGTAGGTGGTTCAAGTCTTACGTGTTCCTGATTTTTTTAATGGGAACACTTCCTTCTGTTTATCTGAACTCAGTAAGTAACAAGGAACAAATTATGTAGCGGTTCATATCAATGTAAAAAATCATTATTTTTTAAATATATATATATATATATATATATATAAACTGCAAGAAAAACAATACATTTCAAGGTTTTGATGCATTGATATTTTTTTCTTTAACACTTAACTGCCTATCACTGTCAAATAACACTAAAAAGCAAATTGGAATCAAATGTAGGTGTCAGATGTGGGAGTCAGATGGCTGAGCAGTGAGGGAGTCGGGCTAGTAATCAGAAGGTTGCTGGATCGATTTGCCGTGCCAAATGACAGTGTGTCCTTGGGCAAGGCACTTCACCCTACTTGCCTCGGGGGGAATGTCCCTGTACTTACTGTAAGTCGCTCTGGATAAGAGCGTCTGCTAAATATAAAATGTAATGCAAGCATATATTGAATCTAAAATTGTGACCCCAAGAATTGATTCGAATCTAATCGAATCATGAGGTACCAAAAGATTCCCACCCCTACTAATGAGGCCATGAACTGTACCACTATTTAGTTTGGTTGCTGTTCTACTGAAAACGGATCTCTCTGTCACAGTCATTCTTGAATGGAAGACTGTGCCTGAAACCAAGTAACCACACTATCTTGTTCCCTCAGAAACTGCATGGCATAAAGAATATAACAGGACAGCAGAATATTTCTTCAGGGTTTCCTTATAAACTATGACCCGCTCTCTCCATTGTGCCTCATTTTCTCTTTCTTTTCCTCCCTCTCTCTTGCTCACACGCACGCACTTCTTTCCTCCGCCTTCATCAGTCAGGGGAGAGTGGAGCTGGGCTCAACGCACCCACCAAACTCAGAGTACTGAGTCCATTACTCTAACCGCTACGTCCCACGGCAACGTAGGCAGACCCAGCCAACTGTGGCACACCAATATGTTCAGTCCCACAGAAGCTGAGATGGAGACAGGGGACCGGGGGGAGAGAATTGGAGGGGAGACGGGAAAGAAAGATGGAGGGAGAAAGAAACAAAGTGGAGAAGTAAAAGAAGGTGGAGAGTTAAGTGGAAAGGCGGTGGCTAGCCGGGAGCCAGAAAAGACGAGGGGAGGAAGAAAAGAAATGTACGACAGGTTTACACCAAGTAAATGACAGTAGGGTAAATAAAGAGTAGACAAGATAGAAAAGAGGACCCATGTCTAGCTTGGCTGCTTCCCATCGCTGTTTATCTCCCTGGGTTGTTTATTTTTGGAGAAACTGCTTTTCCTAGCTGGCCACAGAGATAACTTAAGAACATTGTAAAGAAGAAACAGATGTCAGAGCCAAACAAAACAGAGCAGGATAGCCCGTCCATCGTGTTAGGGTGATGTATGGAGCGTGTGCTAAGTGGTGGGGCCCCTGATGGAGTGACAGACAGGCAGAAACGAGCAGGCGGAGATTGGAAGAGAGAGACAGATAAGACAGGCGGGTGAAAGGGAGGACAGATTTGTTTGCATGGCAGTCCGCCTCTCGCAACACATACCATCAGACAGCTTTCTTTGAGCATCCCCAGATGCATCACAGCAACAATGACGCCATGTGTGAATCATTCCAGTCCCGAGGGAAGTCGAGAGCGGACTTCCTCTGTCTCCAGAGACATTATGTCAACACCTCGAGAATGAATTCCTAACTTGTGTTTTTTTTTCTTCTTTTATTCCTAGTACACCTGAACCTGGACACAGGCCCTCAAAATTGTCAAGTTGTTTGCATGGGCCTCTTGTGTATTTTAAACAAATACTTTTTATTCGTTCTGCATAGGAGAACCATATTTCCTCCACTCAGCTTCTCGTGCCTACATATGTTCACTCAGACAGAACCCTTACAGCTGTGCATGCTGCACGCCAACCCAGAATCATAACAAAAAGCGTTACCGAGTGACAGGCTGTAGGGTCATAGAAAAAAGGGAGGGCATTCGATTTTTGTTCATGTTAACAGGTATTCACCTAAAGGTTCCTCTCTCCACATCTTGTCCACTGAGGCGAACATGGATGCCATCTTTGAGCATGGAGCCGAAAGCCATGTACTCCCCCAGAGCCCAGTCCAGCTGACGATTCTTCACCAGGTCAGCCCGTCCTCGTAGGATGCGAGACACACCTGGAGCAAACAAACACACCATGTGAAAAAGCAGTATGCGAGGAACACTTTGAATGAAGTGGAACAGGGACTACATTTCCACCCATTCATGGGTACTTCCAACCAGTAGTTGCACAGTTTGACAGATAAGTAAAATGAATGGATGAGAGAGGAGCATTGAAGAAAAGATAAAAAGCAACAGTTATTGTATTAGACCACATAAAGTGAAAGCAGCAGGTCTGATTTGACCATCCTTACACCAGCTGTTTTACAGAGGACAGCTGGCCCTGGGCATGGCTGTTTACAAGTCATCTCCTTTACATTTATTCATTCATTCCTCCTTTATCTCCTTTATTTACTCACTGCAGATCCTAACAGTAGATAGTGGAGAGCCTAGAGGCGGTGGCAAAAGTCCTAAAGAGGCTGAGGTCTGAGTGGATGAGGTTTAACACACACGATGAAATACTGTATGTGGTCTTACATGTGATCATACATGTGATTAGAACCTAAGCATTATAACTGATTGATAGAAATTATGTCTAGTCACATTGAGTACAAGATTCTTCAAAACCGTATATTTATTTAATCGTATTTATTGTAATGACCATTCATTAATACATTGGTTACATACCACTTAGATGGAATTTTAAGCGGACTAAAGTACTCACAGGGCCGCTGAAAAATTCTGAATTTTCGTGCAAAAAGATAAAGGGTTTTGCGGGGGGTCTGGGGTCATAGACTGTAACTCAAAGTTTTTGTGTGCTGGTTTATAAACAAAATAACAATAGTTTCCTTGACCAGCAGGTAAACCGCCACTTACCGGAGTGGATGGCAAAGTCATCCAAAGGGACAGAGCTAGCAGTCTGGCCAATGTGCTGCAGGACTTCCTCGTCCAATCCTGTTGGAGGATAGGTCATGCTCTTGGGCTCCCCTTCCTCCGTGAAGAAATCTGAACCATTCAGAACCCACATGGGAAATAAGGAAATCACCTGCTATAAAAATGTTTCATCAATGAACAATATTATTTGTACTTGGCCAGGGAGAATCCAGCCAATGACGAATGTGTAGAATCTTCTCATCCTTGGAACTTCTGTATGCCTCCTCACAGATCTTGTCATATTTGGCCACCTCTTCCTGAAAAGCAGATCACCATAGAGTCAGAACAGTACCTTTACCTGCAGGCCATATAGTATATTACCATGCAGCCAGCACAATAGATCCCCTCACAATCACCTTTGATGGAGTGAGACCCTGACTCACAAGACAATCAACTGTCTAGGAGTGACAGTAAAAAAAAAAAAGTGATCTGTGGTTCAGTTGCCTTTCTCAACATATGGGCTTGAACAGTTTTCCAATTGAGTGGGCTGGAAGGGGTCCTGGACCAGGGGAGTAGCGACGGGTAGGCCTGCCCAGGTATACCCAATTTGTTCTAAGGCCTATCCAAAACGAAAATATCTCAGAAAATGTGTGCTTCGGGTGCACATCGCAAAGTAAATACGTTTTAAAACTGAAAAGATGCCTATTCATATTTTTCTAGGCCTACCCAAAAATATTTTTCTGTCAACGCCCCTGTTCTGGAAACTCATCTTAAAGAGAGGGCAATTAAAACACCCCATGCTATTAGTGTTACAATTGGAACACTGGGCTGGACTGAGAGTAGGATGAGAAAGAGTACTGGGTGAATCCTTTCTTGTTGCGCTACCTAATATCCGAAGTAACTGCAAGAAAACGCAAAGCAGACAGGAAGTCTTTACTACAGGAAGCAAGGTTTGATGGATGTTTGTTTTAAAGTGTTGTTCTGGATGGAGTGCCATTACTAGACCACACTGAAGCCTACATTAACACATGAGAGACAAGGGACGGCGTGAACACCAAAGTACAGTCTCACTGTCTGTAAAAGGAATATAGCAGGGTACTGTAGCCTGTAAGGTTAAAAGTGGAGACCTCAAACTCCTGCAGTGTGACCACGCCCTCTGCGATGAGCTTGTCTGAATACTTCTTAAGCACATGTTCCTGCCGACGGATTTGTTTGTACATGAGGGGATGGGTGAACATGGGCTCGTCCATTTCATTGTGGCCAAACCGCCGGTAACACACCTGCAACACACACACGCAAAGACTGATGGCATCCTGCAATCAGGTAGAAGAAAGCGGTTTTACCGTTTTTTTCTTTCACCCGCTACTGACCAGGTCGATGACCACGTCCTTGTGGAAGGTGCTTCTCCACTCAGCGGCGACCCGACACACATACATCACCGCCTCGGGGTCATCCGCGTTCACGTGGAAGATGGGTGCATTGACGACCCGTGCTACATCAGTGGGGTACGGAGAGGAGCGCGCCACACGAGGGTCCGTGGTGAAGCCGATCTAACACATAAATACATTCAGATAATCCGGGACCCAGGGAAGAGGATGTCCCCATGAGAGAAGATGAAAGCCAGACATACCTGATTGTTGACCACCACGTGGATCGTACCATGTGTGGAGTAGGAGGGGAGCTCACTCAGGTGGAAGGTCTCATACACCACCCCTTGACCAGCGAAAGCTGCATCTCCATGGATCAGGATGGACATGACCTGATACACCACAACCAAGACGGGTCACGGATATATGTTTACTGAAACATGCTGCTTAATGTAAATGCTCTGTGTCTACCAGTACCTTTTTTCCTTGTGTGTCTCCCCTGTAGAACTGTTCGGCCTTGGCTTTGCCCTGCACTACCGGGTCCACGGCCTCCAGGTGAGAGGGGTTTGCCATGAGTGACAAGGTGATGTTCTTGTCTGTCTCTCGGTTGATCCTCTCATGGTACATCCCCAGATGGTATTTCACATCCCCCGAACCCTACAGACAGGAGAAAAACACATATCACCTCATAACACCTATAATTATGCTACTTAGCAGTTGCAGGCTGTGACGTAAGATTACCTCATCTGCAGCTTCCAATTTTGAATCGAACTGGCAGAAGATCTGGTCCAACTCTTTCCGGATCACATTTGCCAGCACATTCAGCCGACCCCTTGAAACACAGCAGCGCACGGTCAATGCTAACCTCCAGTGACCCTACTCGTGGATGTGTCCCTAGAGGTTGATGTTGTATCAGGACGTACCGATGGGGCATGCCCATGATGACGCTGTCGATGCCCGCGGCGCTAGACTTGTCAATGATGGTCTTGAGAGCTGGAATGAGCACCTCACAGCCCTCCAGGCCAAAGCGCTTCTCAGATGACCATTTACGAGCCAGGAAGTCTTCAAACCTAAGCCACAAGAGATATCCATCAGAAACCCGTACAGGACAAAGATACGGCACGGACCCTTATTATTCTGACAGAGCAGGGGGTGGGAGGACAAACTCACCGTGTAGATCGGACCAAACGGGCCAGAAGAGTTCTTTTCTCAGTGTTGGTAAATTGCATGATGTCAGGAGTCTCAATCTTCTGGCGGATCCATTGGCACTGTTCCATGTTGTTGATGAACATGAACTCCACCCCGATGTGCCCACAGTACGACATCTGAGCAACACATACATTGTATGTTGTACTAATGAGATCAAGACCACCCCTCCCCCTTCCCCCACACACACAACACCTTTCTATTTCCATTTTTATTTCCTTAAACAAACTCACACATAAACACATACAAATACCTCCAGTCTGCATATGATCTCCCTAAGGGGCAGTGTGGTCTCACCGCCCCCTATGAAGGTGGTGGCTGGCAGTTGGAAGGTCTTGTCCAAGTCTGATTCACTGAGACCATAGAATCCTGGAGCAAGAGAGAAGAGGAGATAAACCTTACAGTGACAGCAAACATAATACTGACCATGGATCAACTATGTTGATAAAGCATACCTAGAGTCCTGCCCAAGCTCAATGTCCCAATCACATCCCAGAGGAGACAGGTGGAAATCACATTACTGTATAGTATACACACACACACGCACACAGGAGCAAATCACATTACTGTGCACACGCGCACACACACACACTCACACAACACAACCGGTACTGAGAATAATTTCAGCTGGCCAAATAAGGGACCATTAGCCTTCTGTAGAAAACCTATACGCCTTGTAGTGACAATACAAGACACAAATCTGTGTCCTTACACAGACTGATGCCCCACAGAAACAGAAAACACACACAACACACACACACACACATTCATAGAGAAGCATGCTCTCTCTTTAGTGCTCTCTCTTTAGTAGCTATTACTCTCCTCTTCGATCGCCTGCTTCTGTCCCGCATCACCTGATCCCCACAGTGCTAAATGAAATGCTGGATGACAGTGGCCAGGGCTGAGATTAATGGGCCTAGGACTCAGATAACATTAGCCTGGTCCGTGTGTTTGTGTGTAGTATGGTGGAGATGACTGAAAATGGCTCGTTTGCCTTTACTGGACTTATAACCCTGGCTCCTGTGCATGTGTGGGTGTTTTGCACTTCACCTGCCTCTGATCGCACAAGTATGTCCATGCTTTATGATCAGTGTAGCCAGAGCAAAGGTTACATGAATATTTTAGGACAAAACAGGAGGAGATAATCAGTGATGAAACAACCTCCTATTATCAATGTGTCACAAAATCCTACCACCTTTGCTCTCTTTGAAGGAAACCCACTAACTGTCAAACACTGCACTTTGTTATCCTAACTCATAGTTCGTATCTAGTGCACTAATCAAAAACAGATATAAATAACACAAAGAAGGAAGAAAGATGATAAGAAGATGGTGTGGGGCACAAGAGTCAAACAAGAAAGTGTTTGAGGATGCAAGGAAGTGCCTCCAGAATGGGAACCTAGTCAGCATATCACATAATTTCCCCGTCAGATCACCAGACCCAAAGGAACCCGCAGGGGGAATACAAACAAGAGATGCTAGAAGGAAGCCTGCCGCACAGAAAACAAGAAGCTAAAGACTAAAAAAGAGAGCAACTACAAAAATTAAGTGAACGCGAAGAACCGTTGAATGAATCCTGGGACCAAAGCGTCTATTGTTGAAACTTCATTGACTCTTACGAGTCTTTTAGAGCTACATCAGGCGATGGGATTCTCACCCAGCTTGTCGATGGTCGTGATCAGGTCAGAGGGAACAAAGGAGTCCAGGTCAGCCTCCAGGATCCCGAGGGGATCTAACTGGGCAACGTGGTGACCGCGGATCTGAGGATGAAGTCAGAGAGATATGGAAGGAGTGGGGGGAGAGAGAGACAGCAGAGGGAAGGGGTGAGACAGAGGGATGGGGTGAGATATATCCAGTAGGGGGAAGGCGGGAGGTGGGGAGAAAAAGAGAGAGATACAAGGGGGAGGCGCATTAGGTTTGTGGGCATTTCCGTGTGTTTACACTGTTCACATGTGCATTTGACTGTATGTGAATGTGAGGCGAGTCCTTGATGCATGACGTTTCATGTGTCCTCCTTGCTTCAATTTCCAGGGCCCACATACAGTACTTTTGAACAGCTGGGGGAATACAATGACCCTCCATAGGAGAAGGCCTATATACTGAGTTTAACCCCCTGGGGAATTTCCCCTCTTTCACACTTACAGAATACATATACACACACACTTACACACTCCCTACAGACATGCACTAGGAATGAAACTCTGTCTCTGCCAAAATACAGAATTTAATAAATCCCTCGGATAGTTCTTCTAATTAATTTGAGGGAGAGGGGAAATGTTAGCACCTGCTTTGTTTAAGTAATCTCTTTGATATTTCTATTTTCAAAAAGCACCCAGGCTAAGTAGGTTACAGATAATCTTTCAATTTGCATAACCACATGCAGTGACAACAAATTTTGTATTCCTTTTAATAAGCAGGCATACACATTCCTTGCTGCCAAATTCATATGCTCTGACAAGTCAATTGCATTTTGGATGAGGCAAAGTTCGCAGAAACACTACTGGGTATACGCATAAGACAAGAGCTTTAAGTCTTCAAGCTAGTGATACACAGTTATGAGGAATGGACTGTGATGCTTTTTATACCTTTCATCCAGTGAGTGTGCATGTGTCTGTGTGGGTTACCTGATAGGCTCTTATGAGTGTGTGTACAGCCAGGTGGTCCTCCACCACCTTCTGTGCCGTGGCAGGTGTCTGGGACATGGCCCGACCCTGGAGCAGGGTGGAGGGGCGTCTCTCGCCCACCTCACCAGACGGACCTGATGCCTGGACGTTGCGGAAGTATGTGTCCCAGGACTAAGGCAGAGACCAACCAAATCCATTCAGTCTCCCAAATTTACATACACTGTATAATAAATGATCAGACTTACATCTGTCATTTTACCTCATGGACATTTCTGTGATCCTCCAACCAGGCAAAGTACATTTCCTCCACATAACTGGATCTGCTTGCCACCGCAGAGGGGACGACAGACCCAGACGAGCAGCCTCTCTTGGGTTCATACACACACCGAAACACCCCTCCATCATGCAACCGCAGCCAGTGTCGCCCACCACCCTTCAGGACCCCTGCCAATGCCCGGAACTGACTCATCTTTGAGGACAAGAAATGGAGGCTGAAGAGGCAATGAACTATCATGTAATTGATGAGTGACTTATGGTTTTGGCCAATGTCACATAACTGATCAAAAACAACCAAACATCAATAGACCACAGGCGTCATCCTGACCTAGGTGACCTGGACGATGAAAAACGACAAAGGGATTTTATTGCATAAGAGTTATCTTAGTCAACTCGAACCTTTGAGACAAGTGATTACAAAAGGTTTGATATAGGCCACTGTAAATAAAAGTGTGTTATATTTTAAATCAACTATCATACCCGTGGACAAAAAAAGATGCTTACGCAGACGTTAGCTTCTTAATTTCGCATGAATGTGTCCTACACTGCCCGCGTTGCAACGCACCCAGTTCTGTTAATGCATCGGTCTAGGCTATTTCCATTTCCTACATCACAAACATAAAGGCGGTTGTTCGAGGGTTTATTAAATTACCCCTCAACACAGCGATTTGCAGATGCTATAAGCAAATACGAAGTGTGCAATAGATAAAAAGAGCACGTTTCGATTACAGAACCTATTGCATGCCTACCGGTGCTCCCACCTTTTCCTCCAGAACAAAACTTGAAGGGGAATGGGTTGTTTTAGTATTGACCTCTATCAAGAACAAAAACACTGTTTGATTCTGCGTACTAGTGCGTTGCTCGGAAATCCTAATCCCTTAACGTCAAAATAGATCCTTATAATCTTCTATATCCGTGCCATGGCGCGGTGTCAACTAAATCTCGACATTGACATAGGCAAATAGCGAGACTTATTGACAATTGTAACTGTAAAACTACGTTTACCTTATGGCAGAAACTCTCTTTTACTCTACTGTCATCATGTCGTTAGAGTCAGATGCTAGGCAAAAGATATGATGCAGGTGTCACACAAACGCCGATCTATTTGGAGGCGCAGCAACCGAAGGCACGCCTCCTGTGTCAGGTGATGCACGGTCACGGCGCACAAGCTACTGCAAAGGTGACGACCGTCCAGGTAACCTGGTTGAGTGCATTCGCACACACACGCACACACACAAAACACAAACGCATAGGCTACTCCTTGTAATAGGACTAATTTAGATCAGATACGAATATTAGTTGTCCTTGCATCATACATAGCCTACCGCTTCTAATAATAATAATTTTACTAACTAAACTTGTATAGAGACCAAACATGAGTCATGACGAGCAAGTGGTTTCAGTCACATTGATTGATGACCATCTACCTTGAAGGGGGTTTATGGTGTAGTATAATTGCCCGGCTCTTTCTACCCATACCCTCCCTCTCCCCACTCCTCCTCCGCCTCCATCCCTGCTCTATCACTCACGTTCATTGGCAGCGGAGGAAGGGGAGGCATCAATCATCACACAAACACTGGACTGGCTGGATGTTGAGTGGCAAAACCTTACCAGCCGTGGGAATCAACATCTTGAACGATACAAAGGACAAGAGATCCACAAGCCTGTGCTCACAAGTGTCATTGCCTACCTTGTTCATAGTGGGGCCAGTGGTGGACTGGGGGGTCCCACTGGTGGGGGGGGGGGGGGGATGGAAGTGATGAAGTGATGAAAAAGAGGAGCTCAACGAGGGGCTGGTGCCCCAGTAGAGCTTCATGTATAGCAACAACTCTGTGCCCCACCATATGCAGCTGGTGCCCTTTGAATTGTTTTCACCCCTGCCCCTCAGATAGCCTGTCCCTTATGGCCAATGTGTCCCTGCCAGCTCCTTGTATTGTATACCGTAGCAATACGAGAAATGAAAAAAACATGAGGATGTTTTCCGATTATAGAGAAACATTAGATTCACATTTACACCTGAACTTGATGCCCGTCAGAGTCGGCAGCAGTTCTCATTGTGACCCACGGTAGCTGAGGTCAGGCAATTATGAATGGAAATGACATTTTGTTGTAGAGATTTGTTGGCTGACAAAGATGGAATGAATACGGGTGGGTTTGTGGCGTTTTATTAATAGTGTGGATCTGAAAAGGGCCCAGTGCCTCTGGCTAAACCCAACATACAGGTTTCATGGGAAATGACTCTACTTTTGGCATAATTACTCTGCTACGGCACAAAACCAAGTGTTTAATGTTACAACCATTTTGTCACTTTTATCATGGTGGAACCTACAGTAACATTATATTAGCCACACAAACCCTATTCATGTATTTGAGATATAAAAAACGTCACAATTTATATTGTACAACATACACGCATACAATTAGAGTTTCAAACGGGAAAGGTCATGGCAATACCAGTGACTGCACATAATAGAGCTCATTTTAGCAGTGAATGCTAGCAGCAACAGGATGTTTATTGTATGAGCAGTATAATAAGTATAATCTCTTGCTCATTGACTGAACATGACTTGTGACAAATAAATAATAAGCTTACCCCACTCAAGACACACCATATACAATTGGACAGCACAAAACGAGTCTGATTTGTTTAGAAATACATTATTTGGTCAAATATTCCAGATGCCCCAAATGGGAGTGCCACTATCTATCATACAGAACGATGAAATAACCTCTTCTGATGCCAGAGCTGGTAATCATATCTAAATGTTTAACTAACATATGAATAATAGAACTAAGTTTTGCAAGCAAGTGTTGTAGTTCAGTCAGTGTTACCTCCAATATTCAGCCACTTACATCAGAACAATTATGCAAACTATCTTTTGGATGAATATAATTTGCGTTGTAATTTGATTCATATTATGATTTTACTTATTGTAACATAACTGCTCATAATGTATCTTGGAATTGGCATAAACCTACAAATTCAAACTACAAGTAATAAAACATGAAAACATTCATCATAATAGGATATAATTTTTATTAAGAAATCATAATGATAACAGAGTACAGCCTAAAAAACGACACATGATAATTACAGCATTTTGGCTCTTCTTCTTCTTAGCTCCATCCTCATTAATTGTGACGAAGCACCCCATAGTAAATCATATAGTATAGTCCAAATTAAGAACATTTTTAATAAACAACAAATTATGTCAAAATAATATCAGTCCATAACCAACTATGTTGATCTATTATTAATATTGGCAGTTTGTTTTCCCCAGTCACTTTTGAGATTAGAAAATCAACCATTATTAATCAGCATGTTCATGCAGCAGACTCAATAAAACTTTTAACAAACAAACCAAACTATATTTTTGTATTTGTTCTCCCCCATAATAAAATTACAGAATCAGTAAATATGATGTATTTCTAGTTGATAATACAAATTGAACTGTAAACCTAATAACCAATCTTGGGTCAGTTTCCCCCCAAAATAACTATAATTGATACAAAGCTTTTTGGGAAAATCTGCCCTGAGCAATGGAATATGTGAAAACACCAAATAAATCGAAAACAGCAGCATAAAGCGTATTTTGAGGAATCCATATTACTTCCATGCACAGACTCCTGTATGACATCACATCTCTCTACATAAAGGAATCTCACATTTGCCTTGGTGTAGTAGTTGTAGAGACAATTGTTCAAGACAAGAAAACTCAACACAACCAAGGAAAATGTGTCATGCCGTGTCCGGCCTCCACAACCATGCAAGTATATTTGGCCACGTTTGGATTTCAACCACCTTATAATCTTAAAACAACTCTCCGCATCGCCATTAAGCAATGGGAAAAGGCTTAACAGTGACTGGGGGTAAATTAACTATTGCTAATGTTCTCCTTTGAGTTCTAATGTGTCTGGTAACTCACTGGGAGGTCACTGGTGGAAACAAGGCAAATTGTGTAGTGCTGCTCGTTCAAGTGTGGTTGCAAACCTAAAGGGTGAGAGAGAGTTGGAGAGGGTGCAATGCTGTCTACAAACCTGAAATCTCTAATAGGTGCAGATAGGGGGTGGGGAAAGGAGGATTGGGGTAGATTACGGTTTTTTTTCCCCCCATCTTCTGCATTAGTCCGAGGGGATGCCGGACGTCCCAGGATCCCTTGCGGTGTTGGCGCGGGTGAGCTTATTGTAGATGAAACCGTACAGGCTTACGTCCACGCGAGACGTGCAGCAGTTTTTACACACTTCACTGGAGTACTGGTTCAACAGGCCAAACAGTCTCCCTGGGAAGGAGAGAGCATAGAGGAGAAAGCAGAGAGAGACAGTGCGTGGGATTGAAGAGGAGGAAAGAAGGGTGAGAGAAAGGGTGGGATGGACAAAAGGTCCAGAGATGGAAAGACAGATAGACAGACAGAGAGAGGGATGAAAGAGAGAGAGAGATGGTTAAACAGAGGGCCGGAGGAAAATGATAGAGAAACTAAATTGTGTTCACATTCATTCATAAATCAAAAACGCATGGGCGCAAGCACACACACAAACACACTGAAGCTTTTCTCCGTAGCTCCACTTTAGGAAATAGATGGATGGGGGAGAATTTCTTTGAGAGGCTTCAATAAATGTCAACCCTTGAAAAATGAAAGGGGTGGGGAGGGCTGGGGGGGGGGGGGGGGGTCACTTGGGGCAGTAATCCACTCTGTGGCCAGGCCCCTGATGAATGGACTGAGGAACTGAGAAGGTCTACAAGGTGGAACAACTTAACACAGAGATTGTTACGTTTTTTTTTATAATTTATGGGAAGTAGCCCTTGGATGCAGGGGGCGAAGGACACCGTGGGTAAACTAGGCAGCCCTCGAGAGACAAGTGTGCTACGCTCGCCGGCGGGGGGGCAACTTCTCTGTGTGCGTGCGGGAGTGCGTGCGTGCGTGCGCCTTACCAACGTTGACGGTTCGTTTTGTGAGGAAGCTGTGCATGGCGTGCACGTCCCTCATGAGCTGAGCGTCTCCGAAGGTGAAGTAGGCCACGTCTCGGCCCGCTTCCGCGGCAGCCATCAACTGGAGCAGAGCTGAGCGGCAGAGAGGGGAGGGAGAAATGGATGGAGAGAACGATACATTTATCGAGAGGGAGAGAGAGAGAGAGAGAGACGCGCGCGCACACTAACTTTGACTCATCCTTCTCTACCCCTGAGGAGAAGCCTAACTCGTGGCCGACGCGCGGAGATGGAATTACAGAGGCACGGGCGAACGGGACGTTCATCTCGAGCAAAGTAGCATGAGCGACACGGCCAATTTGTATCAGAGCAGTAAACAATCCATAGGTAGCTTTAGCCCTTTACCTCTACTCCATCTCAGCCACAGCAAATGAGGCTTGCCAACGTTAAATATTTAACGCAATGGGTATTGACGGCAGTTTAATGAACAATGGATGGAGGGGAGAAAAGCCCCATTAACAAAGTTCAATGTTTACATCGCTCTAACTGCTAACGACTATAAACATCCACAAAGAATGAGATGTAACAGCTGAACTTCATGTTGATTTGCGATCTTACAGCATTCTGTTCTGTTATTGCTCTCAAGGAAAGAAGACAAATGGTAATTTAAATGCTAATATGAGGAGCCCTCTGAGCTAAAATCCATCCTCAAGGGTTTTATCATCAAGTCCAACGTGTCTATTTATAGGTTTATGGAGAGGAAATAACAAGCCATGGTTCCAAGACAAACTGTACAGGCTCAGAGTGACGCAGGCATCTAGACACTTTCAGGTTTTTAGCAACACACAAACTCGTCCATATCCAAGTATCTTTAGTACAAAGTAGATGGAACACATTTAATAGAGACATGGATTGCGGTAAGTATAGTACAGTGCACTTCACTATGCCACTATCCCTTATATGGACGGACAGGTCACAAAACCAAGTGTCATTTTATTTGTATATTTTTGGGGGGGGGGGGGGGGGGGGGGTCTATTCAAACCTTCCCCTGCCTGGATTTATGAAGCAGGCCAAAGTAATCAATCCCATTTTTAATGAAAAACCATAAATGTGTGTCAACCAATCAATACATAAAGGGCGGAGGGATGGGCCTGCCTTAAGTAAGTGAGTGTGAGGTTTACGGGGGAAGAGACCAATCAGAGGGAGCGGGAGAGTTTGTGAGAGGGGGGGGAGAAAGAGAGAGACAGAGAGAGAGAGACAGAGAGAGAGACAGAGAGAGAGACAGAGAGAGAAACAGAGAGAGAGAGACGGAGAGAGAGACAGTGAGGGGCAGACTGGCCTCGATGTCTGTGTCTATAAATGGGAGGGGGCGTGGCGGGCTGAACCGTCGCCGAAAGGGATCTCATGTGATGAGTTCATGTCCTTCAACCTGTCCCTGTTTCGACATGGTGTATGTAGGGTGTACACCAGCCTGTGCTGTGCGCTCCGTTGAGCAACAGTCCCACAGGTGTGTGTGTGTACCTTTGAGCTTGGTGTCTCCACCGAACACCCCGCATCCCCAGTTGCCCGTGGCGACGGCAGAGAGGTGCTGACTGTTGCTGTTGGGCCGGAAAAACCCACAGTACGCCTGAGAGAGGGAGAGGCACACGACACACACACACACACACGCACACACAAGACAGTGGAGTTGGTGAGGAGGAACAAACGTTATTTCAGGTCGGGCTTTATTCTCTATAACGAGTAGGTCTTCCATTCAAGATAAAAATAAACATGTAACATATTAAGGGAAGGCTTTATTATTCTGTGTTGTTTAGCTATGGGTTCCATAGCTCAGGGGTTGACGAAAAAGGTGCTATTGATCTTAAGGTCTTCAGTTTGACACAGTCCAAGTCATCTCAGTCCTTTAAGACTACAGCAGAGGCCACGTCTAGTATAACAACCAAACAAACACCCCTTCAGTACAACGTGGCTATGACATTTCGTATTTCAATTGTATTAAGCCCCCTGTATCGGATTCAGTCAGCATTTCTTGCAATGCTCGCCTTTAAAATGAACTCATTGGCGAATGGCCCCCTGTTGCCACAATAGCAACACAGTGACAGCGGTGATTTGGCGGGGGTGACATCGGTCACAGCCCTGTCAATCTGTGCTGGGCCACTGCTGTGTGAGCCTGTGCTTAATGAACAGGACAACAGCCAACGTCTCAATTGATCCTGGATGCTCATTGTCTGTTATGAAATCTTTCACCTATTTCACATATTTTTTTTCCCCTCACTGTAGACTGGCGGACAGGACTTAACAGTGAAACACAGACAGGAACCCAGCTATGGTAGTGGTGGGTGATGAGGGTCTGGTTTAATTGTGTGTGTCGGGGCTGAGTCGGGCCTCTCAATCAAGCCTCTCACCTTGTTGAGTTCCCTGGTCATCTTCTCAGGATGAAACTGTTCCAGGAAGTGTCTGTACTTCAGGGCGTCCAATGCCACAATCTCAGTACATCTCCTCTGCCAATCATCTCTGGTAGAGAAGAGGGGGGAGTTATTTTGACGATTGGTCTCCTATTCAATTGGATTGGATCAAAGAGCACAATCACTGAAATATGTATTTGAACAAATTCAGTTATGGATGACATATAGCTACCTGGGAGTCTCGTCCTTGTGGCTTTCCTTCCAATGGTAGCTTTCGGCGTAGCCAGAATATTTACTATACTGCTCTGTACCTGCAGAGCAAGACCAGGAAAACCATCCATGTACAGACAAGACAATCCAGAGGGGTCTTAAATGCGTTCTCAAATGACATTATGTTTCTTTATCCATCTTTCTCTTCTCTCTCTCCATACTTCCCCTCTCTCCCTTCCCTGTGAGTAGGGTATCAGTTAGTATCAGATTGACAAAAATAAAGGTCACTGATTAAGAGCCAATTAGCTTACAGACGTGAAATGAAAAGCTTTCAGCTCTAATAGGCAGGACCCTGTAAGAGAAAGCTGCTAAGGAGAGCATAATACATTACAATTCTTATTCATAACCTTCCATTTCTGGCATAAACTGACAAGCCCCATACTGCTTTGCTAAATCAAACAAAATACAAAAAGCTGCCAAAACATTTCTGATTCTCTCCACAGGAAGCAATTCATCAGAAGAAAATTCCCAACAAATCAAGCTCCTAAAATATATTCCGGTTCCCTGAGCAACCAACTTGAAATGGACAAGGGAAGAGGGGCCTCCACGTCGGGGGCCTTGCATGATTAGTGTCTGGTATAGCCGCCTAATCAAACCTTCATAATTACAGTCCTCATTAGGGCCCTTCATATTGTGTTACATGCTACCTTTGCACTCCCCAAACCCCAAGAGCACAGGGGGCAGGTGCGGGAGACTAGCAGGGGACCCTGGAGCTGCTAGGATAAGTGGGCCACCTGCCCAGCTGGAGACATGGGAGACCTGGAGCTCCAGCTGTGGAGCTTCAAAGCACTTCCTATGAACCCTCCCTCTCTGGTGAGATACTCACCAAAAAGTCAAGACTGTTAGAACACATCGCTTTTGCCGTGTCAACTCTTCCTGGTTCCAGCGTGGAGGTTCCGACTCCACGGTCACCAGTGTGGCAGTAAGTGAAATGAGTTTTTAGCAGACAAGCTAAAAAAGGACTTTAGCTAATAACCCTTCACTGTTGCCGGCAGATACACTAATATTAGACACAGCATAAGAACTATTTAAGTGGATGGGCAAGTATGCAGGGGCCATGGCTATGATGGCTGAGTTCCAGTCATCCAATGCACCAGAGTGCTTTTTACACAAACACCGCCTCCTAATGCTGGGCCCAGCCCTAACAGGAAGACGACCAGTATCTGGTTGTCCATCAACAGAGCTTTCCTTCTCTTCCTCCTTTACCTTAATCTGATTTACCTTGCCTGACGCATGATGGCATCCAGATGCATGCTTTCTCTTTCTCTCACACAGAAACACACACACACACACACACACACACACACACACACACATGTACACACTAATCCCATGAGTGCATACCCTCTACCTCTCCCCTAAAACCACCATTAGTGCTCTGGCCGGTCAGTACGATGCAGCAGGAACCCCACGTCAGAGCACCTTTATAAGGAACACAATGTGATTAGGTAGGCAGAAAGAGATGTTACAGGCGGTGTGTGTGTGTCTCTGCGTGTGTGTGTGTGAGTAATAGTGGATACAGCAAGCGTGCCTTGAATATTGTGTCGTGTTTTCATAAATCCAAGCTATGACTGGCCCATTCCATTAGCAAAGCCATGCCCTTTATAAATTCTTCTCTGTCCAAATGTAATAAAGTTAAGTGGTGGGGAGGGGAGGGGAGGCGCGTGGGAGGGGAAAAGGATGGAGGGAGGGATGGGGGGGGGGGGGGGAGAAGGGGGATCGCCTCTCGAAGCTGAAGGTGACTCTGAAGGGACCCATGGAGACAGGAAGGGTACGTTCTATTTCTGAGGCTTCTTCCACCCCCACTCTCCAACCCTCCCACCTCGCCCCCCAGTCCCACTGGGCCATGGATCAGGAGGAGGGGGTCTGTGTCGGTGGCTACCAGACCATACCGCACCCTCCGTTCCAACCTCTCCTTCCCATGTGCAATTCATCTCCTCCGCTCGGCGTGGTCTCCGCAGCGACAGAATCAATCAACTGCAGACCGATCGGAGCAACAGATTTTTATTTTAGTCTCTCAGTGCCCCACCGGTCAGTTGGAAGGTTTTCCACCACGTCCAAATTGTGGATTTACAGTCAGAGCCGAAAGCATCTTATGACATCAGCAGCAATATAACAATGATGTCATACCTTTAGGACAGGTTTTTTTTACTAAAGACGTGGCTCGAAGAGACATGTCAAATGGAATAACCAAGGAGGATGAAAGTTACAAGGAGGAAGGACTCCACTCTTCTGGCTAAACAGTCAGACAGAGCAGTGATTGGCTAGGGAGGTATGAGAGAGGAAAGCGGGGGAGGAGAAGGAGAAGCAAGGATGGGAGGCAGTGGGGGAGGGGAAGGGAGGGCAATAGGAGCGGGGATGGGGCTGTCTTATGAACAGGTTGACTCAAGCACAATGAGTCGGAAGGTGAAAAATGTGGCACTTCTGTCGGGGAGAGATGAAGTATATCAGGACAGTCCCAAGTGATTCAATGTCATGGATTTACCTTCAGAGAGGATGGGTGGAGGGGGAAGAGGGAGGATGGAGAGAAATACAGAGAGGGGGGTGGAGGGACAGGGAGGCCGGATGGCGTCGAATGAGTGTATGGGCCTGGTCAGTCAGGATGAAATGACTTTGGACTACTGATGGAAAATGACAACTGACCATGTGAGGGAAACTCACTTCAGGCCGAACTGACTTCATTCTGCTTAGAAATGTCATGGGAATCGGATGCATATCCCCAAAAGAATTTGTGTCATGTGTGTTATAAATGTCTGAACTATGCGTTTAAAATGAATAAATGCAGCCAACTAAGACTTAGCACAGAAACGCATAGCTCGAGAAACTAGTGAAAACTGTGGACGACGTTGTCTGTCATTTCATAGATGCTAAATGTAAGGGACAGTGTGGGCAGATGTGGCACTACGTGGTGCCGAGTGTGTGTGTGAGAGAGAGCGCGTGTGTGTGTTGAGTGATTGAGAGTGAGTCTATGGACAGAAGAGCAGGTGTTGCACTAGCCCGTCTGTGTATTCAGACACACATATGAGAGACTAACATCAATCCTTCAGATGAGGGTAGGACAGGGAGACAGAGGGCGAGGAGGAGACGATATGACTCAAAGACAGGGGGGAGGTAGAGAGCGAGTTATAGAAAAAGAGGGAAACGAGCGAGGGAGAGAGATGGAGATATTGCCGTAGCCTTGCTAAATGACACGCCACGGTGAACAGCGAACAGTCCACGACTGCATGACTTACTACAGCACATGCTGTGTTTGGGCCCTACGCATGCGCTCACCTAGAAACTCCATTTAACCCGCATTGATGAGGTTCTTCCCAGATGTATTTATGTGCGCGCGTGTTTCCGCGTGTCCATGTCAAACAGACGTTCTCACCGGTGATGATGAGGCACTCGTTGTGGTCCAAAGCCTCTGTGAAGAGGCGGGAGACAATGAGCTCCGGGTTGATGAGAAAGCGAATCTCCTCCTGCACCAGCCCCAGCCCCGTCACTCCTCCGCCCACCATCCTGTTGGCAAAGTCCACCTGCAACAACACCCAAAGGATACACACTCAGACACAGTGGAACGGCTCCCATCTGCTTGCGTCAAGACAAGAGCCTCACCAGGGAAGTTCAGGTCTATTGAAGTATACCAATCAAGGGTCTGGTGCGTATGACAGCTAACACCATAAAAACTGTTTGTGGTTATGGTAACACACACTGGCTGATCTCTCAGCCAGCTGTCAGTTCAATATGCTACTATGGGTTCTGGAGTTACACGGACAGTAAAACACTCAAATACTGACCAAAGCCAAAGCTTTCTGTCAAATCTTCCCAATATTTGTAGTTATTGGTATTTGGCCAAGCTTTTCCTCATGCTCTCTCAAGTCTCACTGGTTGGTCAGAGCCCAACTGTATAGACTCAGACTTACAGAGCAGTGTCAGACTATCTGAGGATTGCTTGTGTCTGTTGCAGCTATCACCTATAGGCCAATTTCTATCAGCTACCCAGGCTCTTATTGGCAAGCTATGCTAACTCCTATCGGCTAACTAGATTAACTCCTGTCAGCAAGCTAGGCTATCTTATCTCGGCTAGCGACGCTAACTCCTATCAGAAAAAGCTAGGCTAACTTCTATCGGCTAGCTAGGATAGCTTCTTTCGTTCATTAGCACATGGCTTTATTATCTGCCGCCCACGGTGGTCATCTAACACAGACAAACTGTCTCAGGACGCAAGGATTGTTTCCTGCTTGGCTTGGGCCATAATCATATCAGCTTGATGTTGTTGTCACAAATACACATTTAGGAAGAAGCGCTAAGCTTCAGTCCAGCACACAAAGCAAAGCACACTAAGATGGGAAATAAACAAATGTTTCCAAGTATTTCAAGTGATAATCAAATTGAGTTAGCAAAACTGACGCAGCGTTGTTGTTTGAAGGGCTTGAATGAGACTGGGCCATCCAATTCAGTCAAAGGGCTGCTTCTGTTTAGGCAGCCTGTCAGGGCTTCGGCTGATGTTCACTGGCCCACAGCCGGCAGGTGGACGGGGGCTGGGAGGGGGTTGGCAGATATTGGGCAGTGGGGTGAAGTCTGTCCGTTTATCTATCTCCTCTCATCAGTGAGTGGGTGTGTGTGTATATGTGTTTGTGTGTTTGCTTTTGACCCTCCCTCTGCCCCCTCTTCAGCTCGATCTCCAGACCCCCCACCTCACCTCTCACTCAACACTGTGACAGAATGACAGCCCCACACCACTGCTATCGAACTCCAGGACCCCAGCCTAGCCTGCCCGGGTTGAGGTAGCCGTCAATCTCCTTGCTGCACCCCAGGCCCCTAGGACCCCACCCACCTCCTCCTCCATCCCTTCCCCTCCCCTCAAGAGTCCTCCCGTCTACCCTCCACCCCTCTGAGCCACTCATGTGTACACATCAGCTGTCAGCTTGAGGGGAACCCACACTCCACACAGACACACTCAGAGGGAATGCAGGCAGAAGAGGGGGGGGGGGGGGTTGGTTGAACAGTCAAGGAACAGGAAAATATACAAACAAACATGCTAATATAAATTTGAGTGTTGAAAGCAAAGCATGACAAAAGGCTGGGTGAAAGCTCAACTGACAGCGAGAGGCACACGGGTCACACAGAACCCCTCTGAAGAGAGTCTGGGTCTTGGCGAAACGGGGAGACTGAAGGCTCGCTGAAGGCTGAGGGTGAGGGAGATTTGAGGACGTTCCTAACTTGAATAAGGTGGAAAAACATACATACTGAGGAGCAGAACGAGGAGAGAATAACCATAGCGGACAGCAAACATGACATCCTACTGTGAGATGGAGCAGCAGACTTTACATGCAGCAAGACTCCACTGTTGTCCCTACCTGTAGCATTCCATATCCGTCGTCCTCAATGGTCCCCTCACAGGTAATGTGAAGCCTCCTCAGCTGTGTCTGGGAGCTGGAGCAAACATATGAGGTTTTAGATCCATCTCAGTAATCCCTTAGGTGTTCATTAACACTGTCATCAAGCAGATCCCTTAATTAGCCATGAATTCATTTATGATTTATTCATTCATTATTAATGATTATTAGAAACTGTTGATGTGTCAAACCTCTGGTTGTGGATGTTTGAGCATTGACACAGAACCAAAGCTCCTGTATGAAGACTCAAACCACTCCATTGACTTCACAATGTAATTTTAGAAGCAGTGTTCTCAAAACAAATCCCAATTTTGAAAACAACAAAGTGTCTTCCTTGGAAAGCTCCAGGTAGAAAATGGACTGCACTGTACGGAATGTTCTATCTCTTCTAATAGAGGACTCAGTGTTCTACCTTTCCCAGTTTGGTGGAGTGCTCAGGCTCTGCCTTGTGAACGTCACAAGACCTGTGGGTTCTATGGAGACGAGAAAACACACATATGAACATTTTTAAGGTTCTGTACAGAGATGATAAAGATTCATCATGTAGCATTAAACGTTGTTTCCAAAGAGCGTATATACATTAACCTTTGCCCTCAAATGCTTACTGTGCTCTGTGACTCTTCTGAAGTAGCAGAGTAGAGTCTTCAGCTTCTCAATCTTCTTCGGAGAAGAACCTTCAAATAATCTGAAAACAAATCAGTGAAGAATTTTTAACTCTGCATGGGATCTAAAAGATTCTCTCGGAATGAAATGCATTGAGGTCATACAGTTCAAAATGAATAGGCACTAGCTAGAACCAGTGCTTGTTTAGGGGTGGGGGGGCAAGCTTAACCATCAAGACTACACAACTTGACATGTCAGTGTAGGAGGCTTTCAATCTAAGAGGATTTTTCCACCTCCCCTCTATTTCGCTCAACAATGGCATAGCCCCGGGCCCCTGTCCCACAAAGACAGTAAGAGATGCAGTAAGAGAGGTTGGGTGAGGGAGAGGTAGGAAGAAAAAAAAAGATATATAGAGAGAAAGGAAGAGAGGAGATAGTAAGCCTTAGGAGAACAGCTATAGCCAGTCCCATAAAGGGCAGCCTCCTGTCTAATCACAGCCCGGCATGCATCCTCCCTCCTGCGGTCTTCAACCAAGAAAAAAAATTAAAAGGGGGGGCGGGGGGACCATGGAAGAAATAAAATGACAAAGGGGACGCTGATGCACTAAAAGCCCTTCAGGGAAAAAAGAGAAAATTCATTTATTTAAGTCGATCCTTGAATGTCGGCATGGCTTTTTTTCCCCACTCATTCCCTCCCCTCCCTCACTCACTCCACCTCTCTCCCGTTAGCCAGCGAGACCAATTTGGAGTAATGTACCCCGGAAGGCAACCTGTCTCTGACACGGGAGAAAAGCTAGTGGGCCATGGGCATGCGCCCAAGCGTGGACACAAATCACAGAGAGGGAAATAATAATGCTGCAATATATAACTTGGCTAATACATAACCACTGGAGACTGGTCCACTCCACTGCTCCTGTTTAGGTGCTTGGTACCTCCAGGTCTCTTGAACTAATGTGCATCAAGCTAGATACGGTGTTCTGATCATTTGACTTGATGAGATCATGAAGTTATGGTCTTTTAATATATATTTTGACGATGTTGTCTTCATTTGGCCGTACTGATTGTGAGTCTGTCTCTCCGCGCCATGTTCTCATCTGAAGGAGGAAAACTGCTCTGTCCCTCATCCTTCAATCCATCACTCCGTAGAGGACAGATCCTGACAGCCTTGCCAAAACAGCAATCAGCAGATTGCCCTGCTCTGGCTGGCCTAGACAGAACGCTACTGTAGCCGATAAGCAAAGTGACGGACGTTCACTCAATTAGGGGAGCAGGGTGGGGCCAATAACGATCCAAGCTCCTGTATCAGCCCCAGCCCCTCCTTTCTCACCATCCCAGAAAGATTCAAACCATCTTTTTTTCCTCTCCCTCTCCTTCTCTCATGTCCAGGTCGTGACTGGCTTCAGGGAGACATGCTGATGGTGCGGACAGATCGAGCCTCTTGCTGCCCGGCCTGGCTTCAGACCAGCCTCTCATTTGAGTCCATGCTAATGTTATTACAGTCTGCCCACCCCGACGTGGCTTCTACTGATGGCGGAGGGAGATGGATATATATCTTTGCCTCGGCAGACAGATGGATTGAGACCAAAGATTGGCAAAGTGGGGTTAAGATTCAAATAAGGAGGGATATTATCTACGTCAGAGGAGCACGATTCACAGGACGATGTTTGCCCTTCAAAGAACTATATGTCAATGTGTCATTTCTTGTTGAAGATACATGAGCAGTCACGTAAATTACACGTACCATGCATGTCGACATCCTTTAATTACTCACTGTAGTTAATTATGTGTAACAGACATTTTGCTGTCTTTCAGGCAAACCCTGTTCCATGAATGGAGTGTAAAAATAGGGTTGGAGATTACATCTGTTGGTGAGATAAATGTGAAAGCTAGATAACTACCCAACATAAATATACCATGGATCCACTAATGAGATCCAGCGAGTCTTAATTCAATTTAGCTAAATCATATTGGGGGTTGAAACTGGTCTATGTCCATTGTGCATGTAACAGGGTGTGGTCTTCGTTAGTGCCAAGAGCTGCTAACATATTACAACATAACCCTGTTAACCATGCATGTAAATTCATTTACAAGACATTATCATCGCCGTAGGAATTTTTTGAAACGGATTTGGTCCAAATTTTCGAACCCAATGTAATTGCGTGTCGGCTGAACAGCACTGCAACCAAGGCGTCTGAGAAAAAGTAATTGGGAAAATGTTACTAACACACCATCCTAAAACAACGATACAGGAATTTTAGTCCAAGGGAAAAAAAGACGCATCTAGTTGAAGGAAAAAAAGATTTGATCTGGTAACTCCCGATTTAGATGCATGAAAACATCAAAAAAGTATATATTGTTTACTGCGTAGCCTAAACTATTTTCTGCCCTGTTTTAGGGAAACTGACTGCTGAAGATGGACAGAGTAGATGGATAGCTATGCTCTTTAAAAGAGCCAGTCTATCAAAACACTCATTTGTTTCCATTAGAATTTGCAGGTTTTACTTCTCTTGTTGTAACAGACTACTGATTCCGAGAACATACCACTGCTCACTGACACAATACTACACTGACAGTGCCACACACAGCCTAGTACAGCACAGTACTGAACAACATAGAACAGAACAGTACAGCAAAGTACGGGCCGGCCTAACAACAGCCTTGGCAGGAAATGAGTTCAACTTGATCACCACCACCCATAAAACCATTCAACGCAACCATTTTTACTACGTTGTGTTTTGTACAATTTAATAAACCTTTTTCCCCTCAATCAGCTCAATTGGCAGTTGTTTTTCCCGTTATAAGAGAACGTGACTCTTACGGCAAAATCTGATTTTCAGGACACTAGTGCCCCCTTATGGAAAGGTGTTTAGTCGCTTCTGAGCATTGGGATCCAATCTATTCTTTTGGCTGGGTTGAAGTTTAGGGGATGGGGGGGGGGGGGGTGCTGGCAGTGCATTCAAGTCACTCTGATTGAGCTGTGCTGTACTTGTGTGAATTCAGAGTATTGACGGAATTCCTCTAACGCTGTGTTACCTGTAGAAGTTGATCTCGGGGTAGTTGCCGTACTCAGATTTGCGTGAGTTCCTCCGGGGGAATGTGCAGAAGAAGGCATTGGCCAGCAAACAGGCGATCTGGTCCTGAGACAGAGTCAGGGAGTGGTTCATCCTCATCTTCAACAGAGGAATGGGCTGAGAGAGAAAAAAAGGTACAGTGAGAGAGGAGGTGTGCTCGGGATCAGGGAAGATGGGATGGAAGAAAGGAATGAGAGATGACAGAAGGGACCGAGGTGGGGGGGGGGAGAAACGAAGAAGATAATTGGTTTAGCAATTTAGCAAGGGGGTAGGCAGAGTTCCATTAGCTAAATGGGTGGTTGTGATTAAGGCCCTGTTCTCTGCTCTCCCTGTGGTTGAGCTAGTCTGACCCACACAGCCCATCCATCCCCACTGATTACTGCTAAAGAGCCTCCGAAGGCCGCTGAGATGACTAATCAATACCAGCGCTAATAACACATAAGTAAACATAGTGTAGCCTAGCCTATAGCCATAACCCTGCATTACACTAGGACAGCCAGGAAGCCTTCAGTATAACTAACATTAACAGTGCAGGTTGAATGTAATAATGACACTCCAAACTAGAGAGAACCAAATAAAGATTGATTTGAATTTTTGGTTTTGGACCATAACTCCTGAGTTAGTTGCTCTGTCTCATATGACAAATAGTTTACATTTAAGTACGTGGAAAATGACAAGGAATAGACTCATTAAATTGATTCATCAAATCTAATCCAGGCGTTGGTGTACGCAATTGAATGAAAGACAAGAGCCAAAGACAGGAATAACAACGTACAGTAGATCATGGAAATGGCTCCAACACAGATTGTTGACCAACATGAATCAACGTGAGGGACGTGTAGTGTGATGCTGACTCGAGAAGAAAAGTAGTTGGGGTCTATCCTGACTCCAGAAACCAGAGTGTCAGGAGGCGGCCATTTTGGGGCAGGGATATTCCCTTTCGTTCATCTGCTAAACTGGTCATGTATCCTAATAGACCCAAGACAGATGAGCTGGTGCTCCCATTGATCACTTCTGGCAGGCCTGTAGCTCTAACGCAGCTCTGCAGGAGGAATATGGATGACAGGGGGGTGGCAGAGGTCATGTAATGTGACCTTACATCCACACTTGGTGATGTGGACAGAGTGCCACCCCCCACCCCTGCTGATAACATAGGAATCCTATGTTACTGTCCTATTTGAATGAGTTCATTTGTGCTTAGACACTTCTGTATGTTGAGCGCGCGCACACACACACACACACACAGACACATGCACATAGACACATCTACATATAAAGTACTCACCATTGTGCAGAGGCGAGGGGCACTGAGCGCCAGATTGACCATCTTTGTGAGAATGGTTTCAAACAGCTGCTGCGCCTCGCAGCTCTCCAGACTCTAGAAGAAGGAAGGCGGGGAAGGAGGAGGTGAGGGGAGCAGGAGGTGAGGGGAGTAGGAGGTGAGGAAAGGAGGAGGTGAGGGGAGCAGGAGGTAAGCAGGAGGTGAGGTGAGCAGGAGGTGAGGGGAGCAGGAGGTGAGCAGGAGGTGAGGGAAGGAGGAGGTGAGGGGAGCAGGAGGTGAGGGGAGCAGGAGGTGAGGGGAGCAGGAGGTGAGGGGAGCAGGAGGTGAGGGGAGCAGGAGGTGAGGGGAGCAGGAGGTGAGGGGAGCAGGAGGTGAGGGGAGCAGGAGGTGAGCAGGAGGTGAGGGAAGGAGGAGGTGACGGGAGCAGGAGGTGAGCAGGAGGTGAGGGGAGCAGGAGGTGAGGGGAGCAGGAGGTGAGCAGGAGGTGAGGGAAGGAGGAGGTGACGGGAGCAGGAGGTGAGCAGGAGGTGAGGTGAGCAGGAGGTGAGGGGAGCAGGAGGTGAGGGGAGCAGGAGGTGAGGGGAGCAGGAGGTGAGGGGAGCAGGAGGTGAGGGGAGCAGGAGGTGAGGGGAGCAGGATGTGAGGGGAGCAGGAGGTGAGCAGGAGGTGAGGGAAGGAGGAGGTGACGGGAGCAGGAGGTGAGCAGGAGGTGAGGGGAGCAGGAGGTGAGGGGAGCAGGAGGTGAGCAGGAGGTGAGGGAAGGAGGAGGTGACGGGAGCAGGAGGTGAGCAGGAGGTGAGGTGAGCAGGAGGTGAGGGGAGCAGGAGGTGAGGGGAGCAGGAGGTGAGGGGAGCAGGAGGTGAATGGAGCAGCAGAGGTGAGGGTGGCAGGAGAGGGCGAGGGGAGTGAAGACGTGGAGGTGGATATGAGGGGAGCAGGAGAAGGAGAGGGGAGGAGGAGGTAAGAGATGCAAGAAAGAAAGCGATGAGTGGAGAACAAGAGGGAATGGTCAGGGGGAAAGTAGAGGCGAATGGGAAAAGGAGAGAAGAGAATACAAGATAAATAGGTTGTCAAGCTGCAGTTAGAATGCAATGTGCCCTCATGCCTGTGCATTCCCATTATTCTCAATTTCATCTGATAATCTAACATCAACACAGGTAACATACAATGACTCTTTCTTTTACACACGACGACACACACACACACACACGCCTCCGATAAATGTTAAATGGGACACTTCTGCTGAGCTGACTGCATGTCAGGGAGACTATTACTCAAAGCCAGGTGTCACTGTGACTGATTGGATCTCTGGCAAAGACTGAGGTAGGGGGAGGCCATTCAGTTTGCATTTACGGGCTTTTGCCATCCCACATTCACTTGATCTTTGCAAAAAAAACTACACAATTCAGATCCTTTTAGACAGGAGTCTTCAATGGAAAACAATGCATTTACCCGTACATTTCTATTAGTTTGTGGGTCTAAAATGGAGACCTGAGAAGGAGGAGGCGAAGAAAGAAGCAATACAGTGCTGTGAGTGTAGATACAAGAAGCATGTCCAATGGACCAATATCAAAGACAAAACTAAGATCTCTCATAACCTACAAATGAAAGCTCTTCGTGTCAGTAAAGGTGAGGAGAACTTATTGTTTTTCACAGGATGGAAACTCCCAAAGGTTTGATATCAATACGCTTGACAATTGTATGTGCAGACCAAAGATCCTTCTAAATTCAGCAACCAACGGGAGAAGAAATGCAGTCACGACTTAAAACGTGCACCAAACGGGCGTGGGGGGTGGGACATCCATACTGCAGCCTACAGCTTAGCTCAGCATCCGTCTGTGGCTTCCTCTAAAATAAACACGAAGTTATTTCATCATAGCCAACAGAATTTACTACCCAATCACTTATGAGTGTATTGGCTCCAAATGTCAGCGTCATCAATCAGAAGGCCTTATTCCATCAAGGTTAGCCAGTGAGTTCCTCTGATTAAATGGGCCTTCTGGAACACATGCAAATGACCAATCGTACTGGGAGAGGAAGGAGTGCTCGATTCCGAACAGGAAGTCTTTGGCGGGTAATTTGGCCAGGGGGGCATTTATAAGGCTGCAGAGCAGGCCTGACTAAACGCTGTCAGAAGTAATGAGCTGGCAGACATCATAAAACGCTCCTGTGGGGGTAATAGATGGGAGTGGGAGATGCGGCTGGATGGGGGGGAGGAAGAGATGAGGTAGCCCGGTCTAAATCAAAAAGCCCTCCCTTCACAGCACACACCCACAACTGGACAACGCACACACACACACACACAAACATATGATATCTTAGGTTCCATACATCATCACAAATAGGATTGTGAGAAGCAGGACATGAGAAGATATTTTAGATCTATGGCTGTATTACGTTATGTCCACACCACGGTCTGATCTTCTTCTACCCAGGTCTTAGTTAAACAGAGCCCCTTTTCATTACCAGAACATAACATTTGTGAGGTACTGATTTAAGATCTATTAAATTGACAGATTTGTATCAATTTGGAGTTTGCCTACCACTTTGGGATATACAGTATTCCAGATAGGCTACTGTGTGTTTTTCTCAATTGCTTTGACTCAATTCTTTAATGAGCATAATTACTTTTTTGAACAATAAGTTTAAATCTTTAAACAAGTAGTTTCTTATTCACACCAGATTTGAATTTCCTATTCATTCATGGAAACTGCACATGTTTTGGCACGCGTACAAAACAGTCAGTACTATTGTCTACAATTTGCACAACTACACACAAGACTTACTGTTAAAAACTGATGGTTGATTGTCAGTAAAATTGTTATACTTTTCACAACTTCTAGTAAACATTCTTTCATTAAAATGATACATTCAATTGAGAAAATCTGTCAGATATCCATATACCGTATATTTTATAAATATCTATGAAATGTAATGGAATAGTGTTACGTACAGTGAGGAGGTATTTCTTTAATTTTGTTAACTACCACGTTTTTTCATTGTTGCAGTTGTATATTTTTTGCAAGTATATCATTTTGTGGCAAATTTCCTGTTCACTGTATGACTTTACATGTAATAAATATGTAAGAAATACGTAAAAAACGAATTGTGAATTTTTTATTTTTACTCAAATAAATTGACTGACAAATGCATATCCTTTTTATGTGTGTTATAGTATTGTTCAGTATAACTGTAACTTTTCCCAGTAGACATTTGCCTACTGTCGAAATCGGTATCTAAAAAAGGGCAGTGTGATACACAATAGCATTTAGAGAAACCAAACCGTACATTATTGTATAGTACAGTAAGCAGTCAATGTCAACAAAAAAGGTGAACAAAACTGAAATTTGTACTTAAAAAAACATTTGCAGGATGGAATGACGTGAAAAATGTGACATGAAAAAACATCTAAACATTTTGACCAGAACGACTCACAATGATTCTTTTTGAACTTGTCATTTTGGTGCCACTGGCCAATTTATTGACAAGGTCTTGAAGCACAAATTAATTGTTTTAGGTGAGTTATCTATTTTGCAGACATGCCATAGAGTTGTAATGTCCCATAAAACAATTTTGACAATTGCACTTACAGTTTAGACGATGTGAAGACTGTTTCAAATGCACCCAAAGCAATTGACTCAACTGCAATACCTCTTCCAACACAAAATATAGCACTCTGCTATGCTTCTCACTCTTTCGACATTCATCAGAAACTATAGCGCTGACACTTTCATTTCATTGGAGGACCGCTAAGACACTTTACAGACAAGCCCTAATTTGTATGTCCTTTTTTTATACAGCTATTACACCTAGGCTGTCAATCACTGGCCTAGAGGCTATTCACCATTGGACAATTACCCAAGCACTGCCACAAGCACACGTCTAAATTTAATTAAGTGCATGCAGAAAAGGACAGCAGGTTGGCATTTATGAAAATGAGTCAACTCTTGACTACAGTGTGAATATATTCAGAGGATACTATTTGATAATGGTAAGAAATGTCAAAAGAATATTTTTTCTCTCATTCCTGTCAAATTAAGTTAAAGATAGACCAGGACTATAAATAAAAGACTATGGTGTCAGTTGTATGAATGCATCTGAAAAAAAACACACACACTCCACAAACCGGCAAATATTATAAATGATAAATAATAAATAAATAATATGTGCACAATTGACGCTTTTTTGGATGACCTCTCGGCCCTTTTTCAGCTTCAGTCTTTCCTGATGGAATGGCAGAGTGGTGAAGGAGGAAGAAAGATGGCCTGAATGCTCATCGGTCAAGTCTCTAAGTGGACAGTAGGGAGTCGCTGACGCAACAGAGCTTGCTGGGGCTGGAGAAGAGGGCTGGCCACATCTCTGATGTCCTTACTTAGCATCTTTATCGATTTAACGGCCCTTTTTAATTAAATTGGATTGAGCTGTAAAACGGCTCAGAGGGCTATTGATCTGCTGAGTTCTCTCTCTCTTACTCAGAGAAATTATTTTAGAAGGGGGGGGTACAAAAGCAAAAGACAAGACTTTTGCCTGTAATTATATGGGTTCACGCTTTTATCTAAAGCAACACACAAGAGAGGATTTGAAACTGCGACCTCTAAATCAGTAGTCAAATGCTCTATCACTGAGCTATACCCATCCTTGTACAATTAAAATGAATAAAGACAGAAGACTGGGGTAGACTATATGTTTGTGGGGAACCTTAATCAACATTAACCACGTCCTACGAAGTTCCATTAGAGAATCCTCGAGCTCTTAATGTCTGCAACCTGCTGTTGAACTCCCCCTTGCTGTAATTACCGCAAAAAAAAAAAAAAAAAAAGGTTGTGATAACACCCAAGTTTCCAAGAGAGAGAGAGAGAGACATCCAGACAGAGGCAAACAGACGAGACGAAAAAAAAAGAGGGAAGATGCAAGACGGTGTGTCCCCTCGGCTCGTCTGCGGCAGCTGCTGACGCCATGCACCGTGCCAGTCCCTCCTAATTGGACGCCACGCTACACAAGAGGTTCCTCCCAGGCCCCCTTGGCACCAGAAGGGGCAGATGCACACCAGTGAGCATACCGCCAAAACAACCGGATGTGTGCGCTTCTCTCCTTCTCAGTAATGTGTGTGTGGGGGGGGGGGGCGTTTTTATTTATTTATGTGTTAGCGTTAGCCAGCTCATTAGGGGAAACTTCTAAAGGCAGTCAGTTACAGAGTAGCGGAGCTCGGGTGCTCAGGGACCGACGCTGTCACCAAGGTGACACACACTGTTGGCTGCAGCTTTATCAGGAACACTGCTCTATTTCCTGTTTATATACGTTTGTTAATTGGAATGATGATGGAGCCACAATGACGACAACGACAAAAAAAGATATGGCACATCAGCGAATGAAAACTCTTGGTTTTGCTTTCTGTTCATGAGTAGTAAACTGTTTGTGTCTGTTGCATTGCTGATCTCATCATCTAAACATTAAAATTGAACCCAATCCAAGACATAAAGGAATTTTTGAAGAAATCACTGAATATTATGCTGAGTACATCCATGCCAAGGGAGATATGCTAAATCATACAGAGAAAATACAATTCAGACATCAAACTAAATTACCGATGATAATACCTTTAGGGAATTGTAGGTCTTTAATTTGTGAGAGATTATGATTTGATTTTCACAGACCACACTATCAAATGGTAATGACCCATCTGGCTGTTGGAGTGCCCGATAAATACTGTCTCTGGAGTCATCTGAAAGCTGCAAGCCACGTCACTAGAGATGCTTTTGAAAACACAAACTATGCTTCAAAATCCTAAAACTGAACTCTGTTCTCAATGGCTGTCGCAAGAGATGGCAGGTACTGTATGGGTTCATGTTTGAGCATCTTACCTCAGTGCATAGAAGATTCAAAGCTGTGAAGTCCCATTTCTTTGCATGGGCTGTGTTGTATCTCAGTATTGCATCCTACAAGAGGAGGAACAACAAACAGCACAGCACATTACTTCTCTGTTACTTAGGCATCAACCATATTTACTGACACAGTTATGCAAACTATACTGTAATATGCCAGCACATTACTTATCTGTTACTTAGGCATTAACCATATTTACTGACACAGTTATGCAAACTATACTGTAATATGCCAGCATATTGTTACTATATTTCGGAAATTGAAATTGAATTGAAAAAACGAATACGGATATATTGCCTCATTAGCTTTGCTGTCATCGAGATTCTAAGCAATGACCGTTTAAAAGTCTGCCACCTTCTGACAATTCCTGGTATAACTTTTGGTTTCCTTGAAAGCAAAAGCCATGACCAAGGAAATACCCTTATTGTTTCTCACCCTAACATCCAGAGAGCTTTTGAACTCCCCGTCCAAGGCAGCCTTTATCAGCTCCCAGCGACTCTGGACTCCTCCGTCCTGCAAAGACAACCGTTACAGTCTGCAAATGCCCGATCATGTACACCATAACAGGGGGATTAGGGAGGGCTCTCATTAGTGCCTCTGCTGTCAGGTTTGGCGAGTGTAGCTTCTGACGGCTAAGTGTACCTCACTGCCCACAGGGAAGAGGTTCTTCTCGGAGCAGGGCATCTTCACGGACATCTCGTCCCAGGCGTCCTTGAACTTGGTGGGGTAGGGGACAGGCACTTCCCCCTCCCTGAGGAGATCGGTCTGTGGAGAAGGGACAGCAGAGACACCTGGTCAGGTCTGTGCATGTCCTGGCTGCTTTTGCACAAAATACTAGAGGCCCTTCCCTTGGGGGACACTTCACGAATCGTTATTAAATGCAAGAGAATATTTTTTAGAACAAAGTGTCGCATTTTGGAATGTTTTAACTGTATGACTTGATTTTTGACAGTGTACTGTTTATCTCATTACTGAAGAAAGAACAGCAAATGACAGCCCCCTGTCTAGTAACCATAGCACATTGCAGCAAGCAGCCAATTACATACTGCCTGTCATCCAAAAGTCCCTGATTACAATCCTATATGGTGGTGGTTTATGTCTACCAACACTAATATTCACACATAACTGTGTTAATTAGCGATGTGATGTCAAACCCATCCCACATTCATCTTTTTCAGGGGACTGCTTGGGCGGAAATGAACAACTGGGAGACAGAAAGAGACGTGGCAGTCAGAGGGACGGGGTGCGCAGGATCAGCCTCCACTGGGGGTCCTCTGGGACAGCCAGCCAGGCAGGACAGGCTCTAGTCTGATAGGAGTTCTCCTGACATGGAGCCCCGAGGGGCTGGAGGAGAACTTGAATGTCGGCCTCTCCAAGCCCCGCACACCCCGCTTGGTCTCTATTTCACAAATGTTCTCTACCTCCCTCCTTCCCTCTCTGGCTCCCTCTTTTTCTCACGCTGTCTCTTGATTTTTGTATCATCCAACAACACTCTAAAAGAGGTATCTCTGCGTTTCTGAACATAACATAAAACCATGAAGGAAGAACTGCTATGACTTATATTATGGATGACCATTACAACAGCAACAAAAATTGCCATCCACTATCTGCATCACAAAAACATTTTCTCTGTCCGAATTCCACCTGCACACCACCTCTTCACACACACTCAAAAGCAAATTGACAGGCAACTGGACTCACTCTGATCATGACAGTGTGATTGTGAGCCGCCTTCAGGTGTGGCAGGGGAGGGGCGCACTGGGGCATCCTGTTGAGGTCTTCAATGGGTGTTCCCAGCCATTTCCTGTCCATGTCCGCACTTAAATCCAACACACTGCAAAGAGCAATAGCATAAGTACATGCTAGATACACACACATTGATTAGTGATTGACTAACTATGTACAGTCACTTACCTCGCTGAGGCGGCTGTCTGGATTTCACCAGAATCCTGATTGACAGGTTGCTCCAAAGTAACCGTAGATATACTACTAGACTCTGGCTTTTCTGCATCTTCGGTTTCCATGGGAACATCCTCATTTTGTGCAAGTGTTTTAGAATCCTGGGGATCTGTTGTTGAGAATGTGGTGGGGACAGTGAATTCCGCCAAAAGGTTGAGGGTTGGGTTTCCTTCTCCGGAGTCAATAGACTGGAAAGATTTCTCTGTGGTTTTGTCGGGACTCATCATCTCTTCATCATGGGAGGTAATTGAAGCCTCATCATGGTTGAGGGAAAGGCTGAGGGAGGGCTTGGGATTAGAGGACTGGGGGGCCACAGTGGTTAATTTGACTAGGGCAGATTCGGGAGAGTTGGGCCTCTTAGCTTTCTGTCCATTAGAACAGTGTGACTGAGTAGTGATATTTCCACTGGCACCACAGTCAGGCACAGGTAATTCATGAAAATATCCACATTGCACCTCAGAATTATCTGCTGCACTGTCATCTTGTACGTTCACACATGTTTCACAATCTTTGTCACTATGAAGCTTTGGTTTGTCAAAGAGGTCTTTCTTTCCACCTGAAAGGTTTGATTTTGGAACATCATTCTCAGTGCCTCCAGGCTTAACTTCAGAACTTGCAATGCTGCAGACCAGATAGAAAATAAATGACACATTAGATAAATCAGGCTTAATTTACATGTGTTCACACTTTCCAACTAGCATAGCTATTCTCTGTCTCAACACAAAAGGTTCCTTGCTCATTTATGTCTAACAAGATAAATGCTTGAGAAACTGTAGCCTACCCTGTGGTTTTCGCACAGACATGCATTGACATTATAATAATTATTTGGCTAAATTAAAACCTACCTATTGGCCTCCATGATTTTCTCCACCTGTAAAAACTGGTAAAAAAAAAACAACAACAAAAAAACATGAGCATAGTCTGATGTATATTCTTACTGTTTTTTATTCTAAAATCACAGTTTGTTATTCTAAAATAAGTACTCCAACGTATAATGCAACATTGTTTCAGTACAGCACTAGACTAACATTCACCAGCTAGCTCGTTAGTGAGCTCGTAACATGTGTTTTCATAGTTGGCTACTGATTATTTCTGAATATAATATCGAGCTTCGATTGCAACTTCAACTTTAAGCCTAAAACAATTTTGTTCTTTTTATTAACCAACGGACCTTAGTTTGAGACAGCTTCTGTGCTGTATTTCTCCCACTTGACTTGGACGGACACCCTTCTGAAGTCCACAACCAGACTCGTGAGGATAGGAGTAGATATACCGTCCGATTGGATATAATTATGAACTGACTTCCAAACAATGTTTCTCTTCTGTTACAGTAATGCTGTCCTCAACTTGCTAGCTAGCTAAAAATTGGTAACAATATAGCTAGCACTGCTTTGATTTACACCAGCAGCTAGTGCTAGTACTAATAGCTAACTACACAATATTGGCTCATTTGAATCAGATATTGCAAACGTTTTTGTTATCAGACTTGCAGGCCGTTGGTTCTGTTCACGTAACAAAAACTCATTAAAACCACATAGCTACGTCTTTCATTTTCATATTAGTACCAGTTTAGTTGAGCCTTATCAAAACAAACTCTAATGGCATCTCTGTATTGTTTCACTTTCCATTCGTTGCTACAGAGATTACTTGACGGCAGGGGAACATTAAACCAATCAAGAACCGAATTTCCACAAAGGGGCGGGCTTCATGATGAGTATCCTAGCAACGGTGTCAAAAAGGAGTTTATTGTCGTACAAAAGACCAGCAAGTCAGTCTTTAAATACGCTTCAGTTTCATTTCTATTTATGATTCTGTTTTTCAGTTGTGGTGCCAAGAGTAGTGTCAGTTTTCTGATTCAGTATTTGTAGCATTTTTTTCTTTTTTTCTATGGTATACTGAAAAACTATAATAAGCATTTCATAAGTTTTAAAGGCTTTTATTGGTAAAAACATTCAATATATGCAGAGTCCCCCATATTATATCAATCAATCTGCTCTTTTAATACAATCAGAATAATAGTGATTTCGCCTGACTAGTACTCATTCACACTTTCCCATTTGCTGAGGGTCCAAATGGGTGATCTGGTTTTTTACTTCCCTCTGGAAAATTTGTGTCAAACATAAGTGTTTGTATCCCCCAGCCCTCCCCCCCCCCCCCCCCCCCCATGGGTGAATCAACACCACAACAACTGAAGCAGGAAACTTTGCAAACACAAAATGTATGTCACTGCCAATACTTTTGGCTATGACTGTAAATAAAATATAGCCAATCATTACCAGCTGATAACCTGGGCTGAATGTTAGTAATGATGGAAAAACAGTAAAAACATTTAATTAACAGAGTATTTTTAAACAGAGACTGCAAAAGTAGGCCTACAACGTTTGTAAAATGACAAGATAAGGAATGTATGAATCCAAGTTATAAAAACAAGAATATGGCAATAGTAAATGCAAAAACTTAATTCAACTGAAAGATATTTCATGGGTTTGGAGTGTCCGTTGAAGATTTGTGCAAACATGGTGTAAGGCAGGCTGACATCTGAACCACTGTACTCTATAATTCTTCTTCTAGGAGAATGGTTTCACAATTTTCATTGATATGTAGTTCTGTGGATGAATACAAAAATATAAATATTTTCATACAATTACAAACATGTTTGCACTTTATACAGTACATGCTGCATGTAATGAAAGTGTGGAAATGTATTTGGCATTATACAAATGTGTGCTCTTACCGGTAGTGAGTACAGCAGGATCCCAAGGAACAACAGTACAAGTATCAGCAATATCGAACCAATGAATATCCATTTGAATTTGCGCCAAATTATGAACTTCATTGTCTTGCAAGGACTTGTGAACCAGAAGAAGGAGGTGTCAGGACGACTGTGAGAGGGAAGAATAGCATACAGTTACTTTTAGGACACATACATATGATTTATAATCCCATAAGTGTATAATTGTTATTTAAAATTACAGGAGTTACAACAATATGGATTGTTTTCTTAATCATCACCAGATCTATATAAAAATGTAAATATGTTGAAAGTTTTTTTTCTTCTCTGATAGGCTTCGAACGGGAATTTTAGTAGGTACTGAACACTGTATAATAATGTTGGCTGGCTTGCTACAAATTCATATGGATTGATCTCTGTCTTCATATAAAAGGCCTTGTTTTGTTGCAGAGGTTTTTATCATATTACATGAATTATTTTGTACATACAATATTCTATAGTACTTTTACATGTTTATCGTATGTAAGGCTCCTTTTCTTACAGTAATACAGTAATTCTCAACTGTTGGATACCATGCTTAATTAAATAGAATGGTATGTACGGACGGACAGACAGACAGATATAATATCACTTTTTGCCGCATATGTAAACTTCAGTAAATATTGATTGTCAAAAGAACAAAGTGAGGTGTTTATGATGCCTTACTTGGGATGCTCCAGTTTAGGGTTCATGTTGGGCTCATCTCGACCCTTTCCGGCAGGTTTCTCGTCCACCTCTGTTCCTTCCACTACTTCAAGACTCATCTCAACCTTTCCCTGTGGAGAGGTGTAGTGACAGTCACAAGAAATCCTACTGTGTATGCAGCAACAGTCGTTTACCATTCACAGTAGGGCAAGGCGTACTCCCAGAACATGCTTCCCGTCCTGTTCGATGACACATGGCCACCAGCCACGCACAGACTTCTGGGAGAAGAGGGAGTTGGGCTTTGGTCTTTTGGAGGGGGTGGTGTCTGTCACTCCCGGTATCATCTTCAAACTGCATTTCTCAGAGGTTTTAGCCGGAGGGATCAGATGGAGCAGGTTGAGTTCTAGGGTGCCTGTGTAAGAGAGGACAATAAAGTGTTTCATTCAGATAGTAAAATATACTAGGATAATGTATATAAAGTATAATGAGTCTCCCAGACTACCATCCCAGCACCTTTTGCTGTAATAACAAAAGTGTCTATTACCTAAGTAGTCATCCAAGGAAAATTTATCATTGTCCCATATTTGAATGATCAGCTTTGGGGGTGTTCTAAACTCAGTTTTGTCCAGGCTCCAGAAATGCTCCTTGAACCAAATCAAACAACCAAACAGAAAACACATAAAAAAAATAAAAAAAATGGTGACTTAATTATCCTAACTTCGAGTAAGCATTGTTCTCACTTTTTTGGAAACTAGACATAGCTGCTCTGCAGGCAGATAGTCGAAACCAAAGATAAATCTCCAGTTGAAGTTGCCGTCGCCATCCAGGGACCTGTAGTGGACGTCGGTCTTCTGCTTGTCCTCCTCCATGCCTGGCATCCATCTGCAAACGAGCAACACATTGACAAACAACACTTGGTTGCTGATAACTTCTCAGCTGAGTAGCCACGTCCAGGTGTACCCTTTGACATAGATGTCACTCATATGTTCTCCCGTGATGCTGGTTTCATCCAGTATGACATCGGTGGTGTTCCAAATAATGGCCCGCAAGAAATACCTGTTGAAAAACATGCAACTTCACATTAGAGTATGCTCTCTATTTAGCCAAAACTATTAACATCAGTGTAACCACTCCTTTTCATCCAGCATCCCTCACTTCTTGGGTTTGCGGGGCTTGATGTCACAGGGCGGTCCCGGTGAGCCCAGGCATTTGGGAAAGATGTCCACCCACATCTGGATCTTTCCCTATGAAACAACAACATCCAATATGAACAGTATGTTGTGTCTAATTGATTTCAATGGAGACAAAGACCACGACGTCTTACTCAAGGTTGTGACAAAGATACTGTTAAATGAGAGGATACTGTAGATAACTCGTGATATTATTCAGAGGCATTTCCAAGCCTTTCTGGACAAATTGTTATGGTGGCTATGGACACAGAGGATGAACTATGGCACGTCAGTAGGATCTCGATCTATGAGGCTATGTGTGGTCGGACCTGGGACAGTGTCGGTTGGTAGGAGCTGTAGAGGGTCCTGGTCTCCACATGTTCATGTACAAGCCCCTGGGTCCTCAAGACATGCAGGGCCATCCTCTCTTTGGCTGGGCCCAGATGCTGGTGGATCTTTTTGCCAGCCTCTAAACATGACCGAGCACACAAACAGGATCAGGACGGAGGAGTAGCCTTTGTCAAAAAAGTAATAATGAGACACACAGTGGACAAACTGGTACACTGTGTGTAACAAAGGCGCCAACATGCCGTGGTACTAGAGTGGTCAGTGGATCCAGTTTTGTACTGCGGCCCTCTACTTTATAATGTATTTATTTCTATTGTGTATTGAATTCACAGTTTGTGTATGTTGTATTTTGGTACTTCTGCTAATGTTGCAATGTAATGCAATTACTCCCAGGGAATTAATAAAGTGCTGCTATACTCTACTTTACTCTACTCTGCTTTACCAAATTCCGACAGACTGTATTCTTTCCCTGCGAAAGACAGAGAGCTGCCGTCTCCCTCTATGCGGGGCGGGGGGATCCCTCTGAGCTTGGCCAGGTTCTGTAGGATCTGGATCGGCTTCAACTGATCTCTCCACTTGTTAGTCCCAGAGCTGTTGAATAACAAAACATATGATTGTACAGGTGTACAGTACCAGTCCTTATGTCTGAGGTAATTCCCACTAGCATTTAAAGACACACACACACACAATTTAGAATTACAGCACACACAGGGACATCATTCAGGACTATGGCACACATAAGTATATTTATTAGAATGAGGACACACAGGTATATCATTTAGGATACACACCCAGGTCTATCACCTGGTACTGGGATCTACACAGAGGCACCAAGGGAAAGCGTGACTCACATGCAGTAAGACTGAGGGAGACCGCAGTAGGAGCCAAAGCGAGAGAGGAGTCGGTTCTCCACATCGATGACCGTCTCACCCACTTTCTCATCCCTGCTCAGCAGGTCAAAGTCATACACTGATATCTTCAAGTCCTTGTCCTGAGGCAGGAAGCAGGACAGCTCAAACACTCTGAAACAGGAGAGGGAAAACAGTTGAACATATTTGTAAATAAATAAATAATCATGATTTTGAGCTATTCACTTCATTGCTGTACCTTCCAAACTCCGGATTGAGGGTGTTGGGTTTGTAATGCTCCCTGTCGTCTATCGATTTCCTTCCCAGAGAAATATGAATGTATGGATCACACTGAAAAGAAATTCAAACAAACAAATACATTCTCACGAAGCTGAAAGTTTGGTTACCCTCCTGGGAACTAAGGTTGGCTTGGCCCAGCAGACTAACCAAGCCATTGTTGTCCTTAGGCTGCAGGTCCATACAGCGAACCACGTAGATCCTCACTATGCATTCCTGTGGCCTGCTCTCAGGGAGCTCCCTGAATTGGCGGGGAGGAACAGGCACCGCCGGATCATCTGACAGGGGGTACACCCGGAACGAGCCCTAAAGAGACACAAACAAAACCGTGAAAAGGGTCATGATACCTTTGCTTTATGTTATCTCTTCCGATTTCAGAATATCAAGATTTGGCAGGTAACAGCTCAAAACCACCACCAGGGGGCAGTCAAAAGCTTATTATTCACACAGACATGAAATCACAAAGTGATTTGTTAATCATGTGCGCAGTGTACCATAAGGTCATCCTGAACATTTACATTCATATGCCATGGCAAGGATCAACTATGCTGTAATCATAAAAAGGAAATATGCATTTGATGTGTTTGATGTATTTCAAATGTATTCTGCTTGGTAATACACTTACACTATTTAAACAGAAAAGTATTTTAAGTGACATGTCCATTCACCTTGAACTCTCCCACAACAGAGGGGTCATCCTCCTCTTCCTCACTCTTCCCTCTCTGCAGCTTGAAGGTTTGGCAGAAGTCTGTCAGCCCTTGGAACTCTGGGACGTCCTCCAGCTCGCTTTGGAGTACCTGAGGCAGGACACACACACACACACAGACATGTACACACATGGATGATGTACATGTACACAGATTGCACAGATATTTCGAGCAGCACATTTTCCTACTAACTATCAGCTTTTGCTAACATGAGTGTCATGTCTCCCTCACTTTCAGAGTGTCGTATCCTTTCTTCAGGTAAGGTCCACACCGCTCCAGTTCTCCAATGGAGGCATAAAACTTACTCCACCAGTCCACAACCTCGTCCTCCTGAAATGAATTAAAAAACACCAAATAAATCAAACAGGAAATATCGCTTATTGCCAGAGCAAAAGTTTCCCCTTATTTTCATGAGTCTAAAAACAACAAGAGATCATTCAGAAGACCAAGTCAAAGAACAACTGAGAGAGAATTTAACGAATCAAAGCAACAAGTAATACGTTTGTTTGGTGTATTGCTGATGACTCGGCATAAGACTTCTCTGTGAAGGCACCCCATTACCTGAGTATTGGAGATGTGGCTCTCTCTGTCCTCAATGTTGATGATGAAACTATCCTGGGCAGCTGCTATCATGGACACTGAAACAGATTATGAAACATGTGGTGGTGATGGGCTGTGTGTGTGTATGTGGGTCTGTGTTCAAATAGTCATGTGGCGTAAGAGAAGACCCCTCTCTTTGAACTTATCGGGACATTTTCTTGGTCCTCACAAGTGCATATTTCTAGGGGATTTTTAGAGGGTTTAGGGATACAATTTGAGTAAGGGTTTGAATAACATTAAAGTTTGGTTTTTGGAGTTTGGTATGGTTTGTGGGTTAGGAGTAAGGAATAGGTTTTGGGTTCAGGTTAGGTTTTTGGGTTAAAGTTATAATTAGGGTTAGGGAAAACATGTTTTTCAGTTCCATGACAACAGCCACGCAAACTTGTGTGTGTGTGAGTGTGTACGTGTGTGTGCATGCTTGTGTTTGGCAGCAAACTAGGAGTGCCATCTTTCCTAATGACAAGACCAAGTCCTGACTTGTCATGTACCTTTGGCAGACATGATCCCCTCAGTGTCATTGCAGTAGGGGTCACAGCGATACTCCTCCAAGGTGTCGATAGTGCACTGACCCACAATTGGCTTCCTGCCAAACGGCCTGTGGTCTATCACCTTTAGCACTATGGGAGGGGTGTACATCTCTTCTTTGGGTAGGAGCTAGACATAAATCACACCAGAGCTGTATGTTAAAACCATTAAAAACTGATGGGCAAACTGTATAAGTATCTCTTATACATATCTATAGGATGTGTCCCTAAATGTGATATTCTTAATGTTATCAAGCAATAATAAAACTAATATGTTTGAGTATTTGTATATGTTTATATAATAATTTACTTTTATTTAGTTTTAATGATTTCCCCAATCATTGAGAGAAATTGGACAAGAAAGGATGAGACGCATAATGGCAATAACTATGACTTGAATAAATCCCTCATTTTATTTTCCCCCTCACAAACTTGGAATGAGACCACAAGCAGAGCAACGAGAGATGGGGCAGTACCACTTTAAGGAGGAGAACAGAACTAGGGAAGTTGGGGTTCTTTTTGAAGTTCTTGATGACGGTGGTCTGTACAACCTCCCCTCCACATTCCACAATCAAACTGGGTGATGACACACTAGCTAGTTGATAGGGCTTCATGTTCCGCAAACCCCAGGTCAGGATCTGTGAGAAAATACACACACACACACATACACACGAACCCATTATTGCTCAAGCACAGATATACAGACAGAAATAAAAAGTTTCCTAGTTTCACCAATGAATAAATGTAAATTCCTCAACAGCAGCTGTCTCACGGTGGTGCTAAGCATGTCAGATCGTGCAGTGAGTTTCATGTGTGGGTGTGTTTCTGGATTCCAGGAAAAGCTTTCAACACCTCAATGGCAGTGAGCTGAACCACAGGCCGTATACCCTGAGGAACCATGTAGAGCTTCTCTCCCCGTCTGGGAGGAACCAGGGGCAGGTCCCCTTGATTCACCTGGAACAAATTAGCATTGGCATATTAGCATTTGGTTGTTAGCATCACCTATGAGACAATCGGTAACCCAAGAGTTTAGAATCTCAAACAACGAATTAAGGTTTCCCTCAGTAGGTAGGTTACCTTGTCCTTCAGGAGGAGCTCAGCAGCCACCAGCATGTCACCGGCACCGTGGCCCTTCTTGGTAATGGAGAACCACAGCAGTTTGGGGCTGATGGCTGTGGCAGGGTTGAGCTTCACTAATGGAGGGCAGCAACACCGTCCCATGGGCTCGTCTTTACCCTGGCAGACACAGAAATGACACAACAGCCATCGATATGCTGGGATGTGGGTGGAAGGGGGGGGAGGTAATGTGTTGTTGACATTACACGACAAACCGACGTACCGACACAAAATTATTAAAAACATTGTATCACCACATGGTAAGGAGGTTAATAACCTCTGTACACATTGGGATTGATTCATTTTGTATGCATTCCTTTAGCGGATGATCTGAAGGAGTTATTGAGAGGTACTTGCAGTCTATACCCTGTGGTTCAGAAGAAAACAGTACCTACCACCCGGTCACTGTCAAAAATCTCAAGAACAACGCTAGGGGGGTTGTGGGCGAGGGTTTGGGGGTCTCCGTAGATCTCTAGGTCATCAAAGATGAGGGTCTGGTCCCAGGTGGGGTTCAGAGTGGCTCGGATGATCTCAGTGGTCTTACTGACATGAAGGAAGGATACATGGGCGTAGGGATCTGGAGGGGGAGACAGTTCCTTGAAGCAATCAGTGTTGGCTTGGGGGCAGGCATTGCACCTGATAAATCATTAAAGCTATGCATCACTGTACCCTGTATTTCCTTTTTTAATTATTTAATTAAGCCACATTACCGACACAATACAAAAGTATACAAAACATTGGATCTAATTAAAACTGTAGAACTTCAATGTAAATTTGTGCAAAATAGAAAGTGGGTGAAATGGGGCAGGTTTATATCCTACCTGAGAAACTGTCCTTGTCCATAGCTGTGAGGTGTCTGGCCTGATAGACATACACTCTGAGATGATACATGTAGGACCCTGGTGAGATACACAATATAATACATTTTACATACTATATTTACAGTGTTTCCCCTTTGTTGATTTTGTAGTGGCGGCCCGCCACGGCTACATTTCTGCCACCACGGTATCAGAAATAGGGCTGTACAAGATTTGAGGCCGTCTTTCAGCAGTGATTATTAGAGTGCATGTCGGAGAATAGCAAGGACACGCGCTTCACAGCGCAGTTGAGATTGCGTGTGTGCGTCCTTGAGAACTGTAAGTCGTATAACTTGTGTTTTCAATTCTTCCCCTGCTAGCATAATTTCAGGCTTGTTGATTCGATAGCAATTGCTGCCCTTGCTCACGTTTGTATTTTAGGTGCATTATTATGCTGAAGTAGTTTTAATTAATAGTGGGTATATTGTTATTATTTGCTACAGAATGCTTAGCCTATCAAGATCAAATTAAGCCGACAGTGTACATCCTTTTGAGTACCTAGATAGGCTAGGCTACTGACCATTTACAATAAGTTGTTACGTTAATTATTAATTGGCAGCATATTTCTGCCATTTAGAAGTAGCCTAACTGTATTGCTTTACGGAAAATAGGAAAAAAAAAATGCAATATTACATTTGTTATTAAACTATTATATTAACCTACTCCAAAATATAGGGTTAGAACTTTATTTTTTTTGCAAAAAAAAAAAATCCTAGGGGAAACACTGATTTATGTTGGAATAATATTATTTCCTTGGTATTAGCGTAACAAACGCAAAACTACAGTAAATAACAGACCCCTACAGTTCAGTCTAAATACCTGTATGGCATATTACTAATTGGGAAATGTCTCCTTTACTAAACTGTGACACGCCTGTAAGGACCGCAACTAAGAGAGGATTTCCTGAGAGGATATTGCATGGGTGTGGGCAACATGGGGAACAGGCAGGCATTTAACGCTTAATACTTACGGTCAAAGTGGCAGGAAACTGTGGGAGAGTTGGCACCAAAAAATTTGGCTGGGTCCTTTTTGCTGGCCTTTTCATCAACATCAACCCCCTTCAACCAGAAGGCAAGGAACAATGAGGATAGCATACAACAAAATGCAGATGGGCTAACCCTCCCCAAAAACATTTTCTTAGTCTAAATTTGCTTTGTTCTATTCCCGTTGAAACCTACCATAACCACCTGACAAGAAGAAGTACTTGTAGGGTCGAAAATGTGAGAATATGAGAGAACAACCAGTTTCTCACAACTCAAACAGTGATACTCACTACTGCCCCCTCCAGTCTGAAGATAGCAGAGGCCCCTTCAGTTTCAGATGTGGCCATCTTCCTCCTCCAGCGACGGCGGCGAAACTTGTCCGACGAACGTTCCTTCCTGTGGAACTTCCAGCCAATCAGGGACGAGTATTCCCAACCCTCACCTGGATCCCTGCGCTGTGAGGGTGACAGTGAACCAATCAGGTGTTAATACTTAATCTGCATACACAGTTCCCTTGCTCTATAGAGGCTCCATGGACATCATTCTAACCTCAGGAGTAGCTGCAGTACTGGTTGTCTTCCTCCGGGGGCGTATGAGTCTCTTTCTGCGATGGACATGATACATCTTCTCTGTTGCCCCCCAAGATCTGGGCTTGTCGTCAGGAGGAATGGTGACACCATACTCCCAGCCTGGTGCAAAAAATACACACATTCACACACTGACATAAAAAAGGGGGAAACAAGGGGGAATATAAATAAATTAAAAATTCACTTAACTCAACAGATGCACAAATAAGGTCAATCTCAGCATAAATGTAATTAAGCATTTTTTTTCTGAAATTACATGAATTACATTGCTTTATTGCAGTTACCATGTAAATTCAAATATGAGAAACAGCGACCCCCAATTACTTTACCCCCGCACTTTCCTCCAGCTTGAGTGTGGTTGACACAATAGTTTCACAAAATAAGACAAGGAGGAAGGCCCGTCTCTGGCTGAAACCAGAGTTTGTACAATTATGCTGGAACTGAATTGGCTGGAAAGCAGCATACCACTCCACATTTCTGACAGGGGTTGTTAATAAGGTCCACTTGTGCAATCTTCAAATTGCACTAGGGCACATACACATATACATGCCTTCTTAAGCCAAACATTTGTTAGCTACATTAGCTCAGTGGTTCTCAACCCTGGTCCTCAAGTACCCCCTGTCCTGCACGTTTTAGATGTTTCCCTGCTCCAACGCACTTGATTCAAATGAATGAGTCGTTATCTAGTTATGCAGAAGCCTATTAACGACCATTCATTTGAATCAGGTGTGTTGGAGGAGGGAAACATCTGAAACGTGCAGGACAGGGGGTACTTGAGGACCAGGGTTGAGAACCACTGCATTAGCTAGTTGTCTGATGTCCATGGTTGGGGATGTTAACCATAGGTATTGTTAAACCCATTACCTGTCTGTAGGAAGTTTGAGTGGATTTTGTAGTCTAGTAAGTTTTCATATTTTATTATACATCATTTGAAAGTTCAAAATCTGCAGTTTCATGATCTGCAAAAAATGCTGACCAAAAATACCAGCACCTGTCACTATTACAAATTAACATTCTGTTGGCACTGAGCTGCGTGGGTTGCCCAACAACTTTCAGAGGGCCTCCTTAGCTTACAACAATTTACATAGGTTTTAACACTTACCTATTATACCTTTAATGTTTTCCTTTTTATTTTATTTTCACAGAAGTATTGGTTAACTACTACTATTACTATCAATTAACTTCTAGACCATAATATGAAGGCTAAATATTGCAAGCTGCACCTTTCTCATCCACTGCCCTGTTGCTGTCGAAGCTCCAGTCATCTTCCCAGGTCCAGCCAGGTGGGCATTCAATCTCTCCAAGTCCCGGGCTCTTCTCCCCATTCTACAAAACCACACAGTCATATCAGCCATCATCTGTTTTTAAGGATTAGAAACAGACATAGTGTTTGGTCTTCTGGGCGGAGTATCAGTGTGATCTGTGTGTGGGTGTGTCTGTCTTATCTTTTACCACATCTGTGTTGGGCTCAGCCGCAGGCTTCCACTCCCCACCAGGAAAGCGTGTCTCATTCTGGTAGACTTCATCTGTAAACTCTGTATGCCCTGCATCTGCCTCAGTCAGTAAGCTGACGCAAACAGACACACACAAACACTGTCAAAATGAGAAGTGGAGACTTAAAAACTGTGGCTATACTAATGCCACAGTTTGGGCCAGAAGTGTGTAGCCACAATCGGATGGAACAGGTACAGCCAGAGGGGGGTACAAGAGATGGATCATACAGATCTGCTGAGGTCAAGCTAAAGGAACACAACTACCATCCTCCTGGGGAGGCAGCCTGTTTGAGAACATCCTGGTTTACTATCTATATTTGAATGTGTCAGAAAGGACTACAGTCAATGGAGTGGGATTACCCAGGGTACCAAGACACAGAGCTGGAAGGCTATGGAGCGACAACTTCCCGATCTCCAATTGCCCCCCCAGTCCCCATGGCGCACATCAGCGGATGTGGGGGCACACGTGTTTGGGGCCTGTCGGTAATTGCCCCCATTTCCAGTGCTTGTGTATATTACAGACCCTCTGATTCACAGCAGAACTATGTGCACTACTGGACAAAGTTAAGTGCTTACAAGTAAGAGCAGTACCAGTGTTTACATAAGTACTGTAGTGGAGGAAGGAGGAATGTAAACTCATAGGAAAAAGAGAAGGCTGAGGATGCTTAGCTGGGGCATAAGAATGTTAAACTTGTCTACTTCCTTTGATTGTACTGGTAAAGCTGACCATGTGTCTTGCCCTCTTAATGTGTAAGTGTGTGCATGTATTTAAATCAGGGGGTGATGCATACCATTTTTCTGGGTCAACAAACCATTCCCCGTCCCATTCCCAACATCGTGGGGGCAGAAAACACTCCCGTTTCAGTTTGACCTTCCCTGTCACGTCAGAGAACTTGTGGCGGCCCACTAGCCCTGTCGTTCCCCAGTTCCCAAGCACCCGGGACTGGTTCTCATACTGATGAGAGAGAAAGAGAGAGCGAGAGAGAGAGAGAAAGAGAGTAAAGATATCCGCAGAAAGGACACAAACATTAAAATAATGATGGGAAGGACTGTCTTGAGGTTATGCAGAGCAGAAAGGAGGAACCAGAGAACAGAAAAGGAAACAGTCAACGCTATTATTGGAAACACTACGGAATTTTATCACAGAGAGATTTGTCATAACAGCCTTCGCCATGCACCCACTTTGATGAGGATCCTGAAGTTTACATTGAGTTATTGGTTTTGTGTGCTGACTTTTATAGCCAGTGGTGTTCACTTAAAATAAATGTTTTAGGCTTTTGGCTGATGATTTCTGGACGTGTGTAGACATTTTTATCACATCAGACCGTGACACCAAACAATTCTTTGTTAGAATTTCTAGTACCATGCATGTTTAAATACGTTTTATCTTAACTTTGAATAAGTTAAACTCAATAATGTTATGTGTACTTTTCTATCTGGACCTTGAGTCTGCAAATAAAATAATATTATATATAAATAATCAACACATATTTACTAGATAGATTGATTTTTATATTTGAGTGTAGGATCAGGCTAGTTTGATTAAGAATGTATCCTAAATAAATCTAAGTGAAGATGACCTTGACACTGAAGGACATCGTTGACACTTTTCTCTTTAAGTCTACCTAGAGTAGACATTAAGAGAAGTATTTCAATGCTAAAGAACCTAATATGACAGTCAACAAAGTACAGTGTTTTTTCTCTCTAGCCAAGGAGACCAAATATCAATGTATTGTTTGTACGCAGATTTTTTGTATCTTTTTTTGACGGCGAAGCCATACTATAAATTCTTTACCATTTCGGCGAACACGCTGAAGGTCCCTTGTGCAAAGCTGTTGAGCTTCTTCTCATGAGCAGATAATCCCAACCACATGTTGACACGAACCTGAACTGGAATCTTTACACCTTTGTTTTTGTCCATGGGATACTGAGTAAACAAACATAATCATGACACATAATGAGTCAATATTGATGCAACTTTATACAGACTTTCAACTGTGATTTGTTTTCGAGAGATCAATTGAGATCAATTCAACTCAGTTCACTTTATTTATCCTGAAGGAAACTCAAGCATTCAAATGAGCAGTTACACAATAAGTAAAAACTGAATAATTGTAGAATATACACAAAAGCAGTCAAATCGGGATGTTTTTGTCCTCATCATAAATTGGAATCTCGCTGTTGTTGGCTCAGAGAGGTCTCTGTAGATTACTTTTTACCTGCATGAAGATGGTCTGTGTGCGGCCACAATGCTTCCCACATGCTTGCTCGCTGTAGGTGGAGTAAAGGATCTGATTGGCTGGGACACGGGCATAGGCCACCCTCTTTTCTCCTCGCAGCATCCAGATGATCACGTCTGGCAAACTATTCTGGGGCTGAGGGGCGGGGGGTGGGGGTGAGACAGAGGGTATGAAGATATGGAGAGATGGAAAAGAAGAGCAAGAGACAGAGGGCCTCATGTACGTACATTTGCTAACGTAGCGTTATTAGCGCCATGGCCAACCCGCAGATAGGGGAACGCTTTGATATTTAAGTTTACGTCGTATTTACGAAACCAGCAGGTTATCGGGTAATCAGCGCCTTTCTCCTCCCACTACATTGCGAGCATTTAAACGCGCAATTGAATGGGTCTCTCTATCAATCATGGATCAGCCACCAAAGTCGAAACAGCGATGACTGTTTGAAATTATCCTGATGCCAATATTTGTAATGAGGGCGAGGAGTTTAACAACTGCTGAGGGATTCCAAAAACGTCCAGGATTTTGTTTCGTCGGATGTTTGTGTGGGTCTCACAAACTAATTATTACGCGCCCTTACAAGTTTTGGAAAGTGTATCTCTCTTATGTTACAACTTCTTGCGCGAGGTCTTGATTGGCATTGGCATTGGTCGACCGCCTTCTCAGTGTTGCCAGATGCACGATCATTATCCTCCAAATATGATAATTTTGAGCCTTTGGTACGATCCTTCGGCATTTCCAATCTGGCAACGCTGATTGCATTGTTTACAACAGCACATGACACCTGCAGCCACGCCGAAACGTACATGTGTCTTTATTTTCTTATTTTAATATGTGGCCATATAAATGTATTATTTGTTACATTTATTGCTTTAATATATGGACAAGACACACTAAACAACCAACCTCTTTTTCACAAACTCAAATCTGGTCACCTTACTTCATGGGAAACTCCCACTTTCACCTTGACTCTCCCGTGAATGCATATGCATGAATGGAAAAGCGCAATTTGCCATTTTCAGTTCCCGCGACAGTCTGCGCTTTTACCTCAGTGCCATGTTCGTACATACCTCGCCATGCTTTAACGCGCAAATTGTAAAACAAATACGCCTGAAGTGGACGCAAAAGCGTTAGGAGAGAGAGAGAGACAGAGAGATACAGAACGCTTTGAGAGCAGAACAGAGAATCAGACAGTCTTAGCCCCCTGACCTCATCAGCCAGCTGCTGGAGCCTATACAGCCAATCCTCAATGTCGCTCAGCGTGACTTTAATATCGGTGGCTTCCTCCTTCATCCGCTTGGCCTTGTCTCTGATGCTGGCCACCACAGCATCGCGTAGGGTCTTGATCTGGAGGTCTAGGGCTGTCAGGTTGGGCCTGCCCTCTAGCTCTGGGACATGGAAACTTCCACAACATGGGGATTAGTCATGGGGATAAGTCATTTTGTTTTTATGAAAAGGTTGGGTCCTTAGTTATCGTAACTATCAACAGCATCAGGTGATATACCCTAGTCTTACCTGCTTAGGTCCTCAATCACAAGGTTGATGAGTTTTAGCCAGATCTCAGCCAGACGGGCTTCGGAAGCCTTGGCGAGAATGGCTGTTTTCAAAGAGGTCAAGTTGGACTCCTGCAGACACATGGTGTGATTCAGCAGGGTTAAATATCTATCTATTAGCCAAAAGCATCAGAGTAAAGTACAGTATGCACACAGGGTAGTATGAATTGACAGACCACAGCAAAACAACACCAACAGTTTATCTCACCAGTCTGTCAGCAAGGAAGAGGAGGATGTTGACGGTATCCAGACGGTGGCCAATGTCCTCCCAAGAGGAGGTAAGAATGACGACAGGCTTGGTGTCAGCCCAAGGCAGGTAGTAGTAGTGGTTACCTGCAGGACCCAGAAACAGGGAGCCTATTGGTCTGCTACGTATAGACCCAAAGTTCTTGGTGTTTTAATAGGGGTCACTGGGAATTGTAATTTTGATTTTTTGGACATTCGTTTTTCTTCACATTTCTAAACATCCAAAGGGTGTTGCTTGTTGCCTCTGAGCACGTTCTTACCGTCAAACACAGCGTAGCTGTACTGGGTTGTGGATGGCAAGGGTTTGCAGGTGGAGTCCAGCTTGTTACCGTAGTTGCCGATGCTGACCTCAAACTGGATCGGTTCTCCTGGCTCCTGGAGCATACACGCACTGTGGAACACGGCGCACAGCGAGTACTTCCTCTTCCTCTGGTACTTCTGCTCAGAGAAGTTTGGGTGGGAGGAAAGAGCGTTACCACCATGGTGTTAGGCTGACTTAAGTAGTGTGAGCAGTCCATACCTTGGAACTCAAAACCCATCTGTTTAAAACTGCATATTCCATTTAATGTAATCACTCTGCCTTGTTCTGTTGTTTTTAATGTTGTTGTATTCTTTATTTTGCTGTTTTAAAATTTATTTTACACCCTGTAAAAAGGCGCCTTTGAATAACATTTATTATAATTATTATTATACCTGCGTCACCAGGATGTCGTCACTGGGGATGTCTTCCAGCATCCTGGCTTTGTCCTTCAGCTCAGTGGACACCTCGATGAGCACCCTGCCCCTGTAAGCCACTCCCTCGCCCTGTAGCACATAGCCATGATATTGTCTTCTTGCACAGCTCATGAAAATGAATGTGGTTCATTGGTTGTTAACATTGCAGTTGTGTTTTTACTTTGCCTGTGTTGAGTTCCTCATATGGGTCTGGCAGGCCACTGAACTCTCTGGGACTCCCATACAAGTTAAGGTAGCATGGCCCAAAGGCAGGGAGAAAGCCAAACTCTGGCTCCGCATTGCTCACTAGGAAACAAAGTTTGTTGTCTCACTTTGTTTTGTTTCTAAATACTGGATGTGAGGTACCATTTTCGAACTACTCATATAGAATGTACAGCAATGCTGTTCACCTTTAGACGACAGAGTGTTGACATTTTCAGCAGGTGTGTCTGTTTAAAAGGGACAAAAACATTTAGGTGAGACAGTGTGCTGTATGACCTTGGAACCAGACCTGCTGGCTCATGATTTATTTGCTCTGGCATATGGTTCCCCCCCCCACCTCCAATTTAAACACATTACCGTCCAGTATGAAAAACGCTGTGCATTTCCTAAAACAACCAAGATTACATTTTGTCGCTGTTTGGTTGTATCTATCCAATTTTTTTTGGTTATATCTATCCACTTCTATTCAATTGCATCTAGAGGCATTTTGGTCTGCCCAAGTTGATAACCCTCTTGGAATTCAAAATATTTACTGAGAGGTAAATATTTTCGGATTTGCAAATGCCAGGCTGATAACCTATAGCATTGAACCTATGTTCAATCCTGGTCCTCTGGGTTCACTGTCCTGTATGTTGTTTTCCCTGCTCCATCACACCAAATTCAAATGTATGATCATTATTAGGCTTTTATTATTATATGTTATTGATAGCAAGCCTGATAACAACCATTCATTTGATTTAGGTGTGTTGGAGCAGGGAAACATACGGGCGGATTTAGTGATTTGGGGGCCCCAGGCGAAGACAGGCATGGGGCCCCTTAATTCCTATTCTCACTCTTTTCAGTCCATATAATAATTATTAATATAATAATAACTAGCGAGGGTACAATTTCTGGGGACATTGTGAGGTGTGCTTGCGTCGGTTGCAGATGGGTTAGTTATTCCTGTATATAAAAATGCATTGCTGCTGTTTAACATATTTGTTAGGCACTGACATTGTATGTAGTGAATACATTGATAGAGTTTTAAGAGTGGCAAACTAGGTAGTTTAAGTAGAGCTACCACAGCCTAGTTCACATTTCAAGCACGTTTCTTGCGATAACAGAACAGATGTTGAGGTTAGTAGTCTAATAGTCTCACCAATTGAAAAAACGAATCTGGGACTTTTGATTAGGTAAGGGGGGCACAGAAAATGTTCTGTCGCTGTTTGGCTTCCTAGGTTAAACCGCGGTGGAAATATGTTTCTTACCAGTGTCTCGCGTACAGCGTTGAAGTGAGCTACACTGGTTTAAAACAACAGGTAATGATAATTTCTGCAAAAAATCATTTAGGCTTACTTGTAATCTAATGTCATAATAAATAAAAAAAACAACATTTATATAAGGAATGTTTTTTTTTACGATTGAAAACCGAAAATAGTTGGCCTCTTTGAGCTGCAGCTGTCTTGACGTTTTTGGTAAAGCTAGTTAGCCTAGCTATCTCCCAGATGTTAACAGCTGCTAAACTTATGTTCTGCCACAGGTAGTCATGCGTGTTTTCGTAACGTTAGTAACTGTCAGTGACTGTGGCTAGCAAATTAGCCACCGTTAGCTTCACTTTTCGCCACAAAAACTTGATTTAAACTTAAACCATGCAACAGAACATAAGTAAAAATTGAAGCAAAGCAATTGCTACCAAGACGAACTTTTTGACACCGACGTTGTCTATGTATTTCGAATATTGAGGGATCCTTGGGGGTGGGAAAAGAAACAATAATAATATATGAGAGAGAACAATGGTTGTGCTCTCGCCGTAGGCTTGAGCATATCCAATAACTAGAGAGGGTACAATTTCTGGGGAAATTGTAGGGTGTGCTTGCTAGCGTTGGTTGCAGATGGGTCCGTTTATTGATTGTAATTTTTACAACTGATATTTCTGTATATTTTATATAAAAATGCATACTATTTATGAAGATTGCATATCAAAAGCATACAATTGTTGCTGCTCATTTACAATTAAAAATTGAAAAAAAGTGAAGTGTAGAATTAAACGGTTGTCTTCTCATTTCCCCTGGAAGAGGGAATATTGATAAGCTATAGCAGCCTCAGTTGAAAAGTTGGATCAAACGAAGATATTAGGCAATCCGGTGTAAAACGGTCCTAACCTCTGACTCTGTCCCGTAAGTTTTTCCCTTCTAGGGATATTTTCAAGCATTTAGCCTACTCATATTGCATCAATTCATTTTAAGAACCCCCTTTGAAACAAGCTATTGCAACAACATACACCGGCAGTATTTCAGATGGAATCGCGATACAAACAGTAGGCTTACCATCTGCTAACTAAAAAATATGCCCCCAAAAACTTAATTAAACTTCACATTTATTTAGGGGGAATTGGCTAATTCAAAACAAGTTTGCTGGAAGCGATCATTGTCAGCAACAATGCCAAATTTGGTCTCAGTCTAGAGCCCTGCGTGGAGAACCTGACCCTGGTAAATTGTGCTATGAGCAAGCTAGCCTTAGCACTGTTGCTAGCCAAACTTCTGAGCAGCCTTTGTGCTAGCTGCAGCATTATTTGATAACAGTGGAGAGAAAAAGGACGTTTCCTTCTGTAGTTTCAGTTTGGCAACTACTTGTTTACTCTCCTCTTTTGTCTTTCTCTTTTGTGCTCTGCTCGGGGAGTTGCGTTTCATTTAAAAAACAAATTGTTTTTTGCATAAAATTTAGGCCTACTCTTCTACTGTTTCATATATTAACCAACTAATATGACGTGCTTTGCTGCGCAGTTGCTGCAATCGATGGAATAGTCCACAGTAGTATCGGCTGGGAGGGGAAGTCTGCGTTGACACACATACAATACACACTTTTTTGGTATCTTTGTTGACACCTTTGGGGAAGGTTATGACTTTTAATAGATTTTTATTATTATTATAGTTATTATTGATCATATAGTATTTTTATGGAGTCTTTCAAGGGGCCCCTGGCAGCTGGGGGCCCCTGGCAGCTGGGGGCCCCTGGCAGCTGGGGGCCCCTGGCAGCTGGGGGCCCCTGGCAGCTGGGGGCCCCTGGCAGCTGGGGGCCCCTGGCAGCTGGGGGCCCCTGGCGGTTGCCTACTTTGCTTAATGGGTAAATCCTCCCCCCTTAAGACTAGGATTGATCCAATCCTATCCAAAAAGAAAAATGTGTTATCCAAAGGAAGAAACAGGAGGAAGACAAGTATAATGCATACCTTCAATCTCTCCCCCAGATGAAGCTATTTTGGCCATATTCAGAAATGTAGTCCCAATAATATCATTACTGGTTAGTCGATCCCTGGAAGAAAAAGAAGTACCGTTACATACTCCTACAATGTCTTAAACGATTGTATGTTTGTGAATGTAAGTATTTTCTCACCAGTCATATAATGTCAACTTGATGCGTTCACACATTGAGGGGAACTATGACAGAAAAGCAGAGAGCAATTAAGCTCATGGTTTGACTAGCATCAATGGATACTCTGTGGAAATGTTTAGAGTTGTACTATACACACCTTGACCTGGAGGCTTATCACTTGGTTCCACTCTGGATTGGCATTTTTCTCAATTATTTTGGTGCACAGCTAGGACAACAACTAGTTATCAATTTTCAGAATTTTGTATATACTGTATATCGTAACCTACTGTAATAGTGTGATTCATAATGAATTGCTACTCTACTCAACCATACTGTACTCTAAAATAAAAAGACAAGGATTCATTATATTATCCTAATAAAACGTGCAAGCTGTCTTGCCTGTTCTTTTTTTCCCAGGTACCTTTTTTCCAGCAAAGCTGACCTCCAGAAAAGGGTCAACCAAGTTTTTTTTGTCTCCGGCTCCACCAAACACATTTTTAATGGTCTGTACAAATGCGTCATCCACTGTAAAATACCAAACGAATAATTAAGGGATAGTGTGTCTTAAAATGTGTCTGTTATAATGTATCTTAGCTACTGTGTAATTTCTGGGGTTTTGAATTTCTCATCTTTTGTGCAATTTTCCCTCTGGGACCAACTAATGTCATATGTATTGAAGAGAGCCTCTGTAATGTGCGTACTCTGAGGCATGTCCTCCGCCCGGTACACTTTGAGGTTAAGAGTGACCAATCTCATGTTGACCCCAGCCGGCACCAGCAGGTTGCTCTCTATGTCGTCCTGCTCCTCGTTACGCACCTTCTTCTCAGTCTGGATGGAGAGTGAGGAGGATAGGGAATAGTTAGTAAGTAATGTGTAATGTCTGTACATATAGTTTATGCCTGTATGACACATGTATTCCATGTATGGGGGGGTCTGCAGTTATACCAGTGGCTCGTCCCCTGTTCCCATGACCATCATGCTGACTTTGAGGTAGCCTTTTGCCCCTGAACTGGAGTCATCAGGATCACTCAGAAGGAGCCACTTCCTCATAATGGCATGAGCTGATGAACACACACCGACATAGACATAAGTCATCCAGATATCCATTTGTTTTACACCTTTTGGGTTAGGCCTAGATACTATGTGTATACTTTTCTAAAAAATAACTAACCTGGTTCATCGTAAATGTTACCAACATCCAGCTGAAAATATAGAAGGGCAAAAATACATATACATATAACCAAAACACTCAAATATATTGCAGCAGGTTCTATTTTCACTGGAATGCAAGGACAAGCTGTGTAAAGAATGATCCATACGTCACCTTGAACTCCCCCATAAGACTGTCTGCTCTAAGTGAGTAGGAGTCATACACCTGTATTGGAGAAAGGCCACACAAAGCAATGTCAACAGCCAGTAATCATTCACCCCACAAAGCTGACCAGAAGTCAGCAACTCTGCATTGTGGATAACCCCAAACCAGGTATGGTGCTGTACATCACAGCCAAAGATCAACCACAGGGTTTTAGAGCACAGCTGTGGAAGATTTTCCAAGATGACTAAAGGGAAAGAGGATCAACCTTTCAGAGTGGAAGCTAAGGTTAAAAAACAGAGTGACATCAGGCAGCACTCACCCGAAAACTGACGTACTCATCGAACAGCTCAGAGGGAAGCATGTTGACATTGTAGAAGAAAATCTACGGGCAGACGTTTTAGTAGATTGAAGTTACACTGTAGTTTATAGTAAAAAGATACATTGTTATTAGATACTGTGCACATCCCTGTTAACATTTCCTGTACACAAAGGCAGATACTGAAATTCTTCGAAACAATGGGATTTAATAAAGTATACCATTGAAAGATATTATCCCAACTTTTGTATTTGATTTTGAGCACCCAAGTAGACTATTAAAGATTAAAGAAATTAAACAGTGTGTTTGTTATAATCCATCTCATCAAAGTTGCGGACATAATGATTTCAGGAAATACATAGGCAGCAAAGGAAGGGCTAAACCAATATAGGGAACAGATAAAAAGATGGTGTCTGTCTGAATAACACTGGTGAAAAACTTAGTTTGTGATTTAAAAAAGTATTTCATTTCCAATGCATTCTATGTAGGCCTACTTTGTTTTAAGCTTTTAATTTGGTTTTCACATTAAACAATTTAACATTGTAACAGGGTTTTTCACCAAATGAAAATATATAAAGAATAACTGTTAACAACACTTTGACTGGAAGAAGATATGTAGTGTAAACACTTCAAAACCATTCTTTGACAAATGTTTTACCTCATCAAAGAATGGGTTGTTTCCCCTCCTGGTTCTGGTTCTGTGGGTATGTCCACACACACTCACTTTGACCACCGGCTTGATGTTATTGCCCGGCAACTGACGACCCTCAATAACCCGAACACGGATCTGCTCATTCAGGAGAACAGGGTGAAATACATGAACAAACTTTTACACAAGAAACAATTCACTGTTTATTTCAAAAGGAAATCCAACAGGATGCGCAACTTGGTCAAATAAATCATTAATAATTTCCTTCTTTGAAGTTAATCTCTGAATTCACCTGGAAGTCTTGCAGCTTGTTAGCCAGGGCTTTGTGTCTCTTGATGCTAGCGGGTCTGATCTTCTGGGTCGGGTTCCCCAGTTGCCCGGGAAAAGGCGTCACACCATGTGTCCCCAACTGCCCCCCTCCATTTAAATCCTCTTCCTCTTCCCCCTCACCTGTCATTCAGGAAGGCCAAACACATACATTTTTTGTACTATCATTTTAAACAAATTCTTCAGAAAACATATAGATCCTGAGAATGTCTGTCTGGCATGATTCCCCAGATGATAAATGCTAGTTATCCCTGCTGTAAGAATTTTAACCAGTGTTCCTCATGTTAATAAGCAGTCATCAGCACAGCCCAAAAAGCTGGAAAACAGAAGTAAGCCACTCCATAATGTACCTGGGTCCCCATGTGAAAAATCTACATCAGGCTGGTCATTTGAGATGGGCGCGATACTGGCAGGCGGTTCATATCCAATCATCAAATTAATTGTCGCCTGGAGGACAAATCTTAATTGACATGTCTTAAAATATTTTGAATTCATGAAATATTCTGAAAATCTAGAAAGATCCATACATTACAGTGTGGAGAACTGGCCATGTAACTCACCCCAATTGCCTGTTGTTTCTCATTGATCAAAGGGAGATTTTTGGCAGGGAGGGTCTTGCTGTTTCCAGAAGCCAGATCTTTCAGAAAGACCTTAGCTGAGCCAATGAACCTAATAGTAAGACAACAATTACACTGATAGTAATTTATATATTACAGGTGAAAATGCATGAATAATGCACAGATTGCATTCAAAACATTAAGCCACTTTATAGGATTTAGGCATTATTGGATTACGTATTTTTATTGCATTCTTTGTCTCCTTCCCACTCTCTCTTTGTCAGGACAAGACATTGCTTTCCTGGGTGATGTAGAGTTTCCATTAAGTTAGTCAAAGTTCCAAGTTCTTTGTTTCAGATTTAATGAACATAACAAAGGCATCAAACCTGGCAATGTAGAGCAGTTATAATTGCCAAACTGACTTTATTTTAAGGGGAACTGGAAAGAGTATGTATTGTGCAATTGATAATGCATTGCTTAATAGCTGAGTTTTGAGGCTTACATTGAAGGCTCTGTTACGTACAATTTTAACCAATGGACTTTCATGCCAGGGTATCTCTGCGGTTACATGAAAGGAACTCCCTTACGGCCAGATAATATTTGAAAAAGACTGAACTCATATAATGTATCTGATTACTGTATATCGATCACAATGACAAAATGGCAGTCTACCATGCTTACTTTCTACCTTCTCGAAGAGCAACAGACATTTCCACAAATCTGGAATAATTAAAAGGTGGGATGAGGAGAGGCAGAGGAACTAGAAAAGTCTGTTCCTGCGAAACAGCAGTGAGAATGCTGAAAACCTGAATGGGGATAGCTGACCATGCTAAAAAAGCTGAACATTTTGTAGAAAGTTATAAGGTGAAGCTTCAAAGCACCCGAAAGGTATTTTAAATAGGGGATGGACGAAGGCATAAAACTACAAAAAAGAGAAGAATAATGCAAAAAGAGAAATAATTCAGAAGAATTTGAAAATTATGTAGAAAGTCATTTGCTCAGGCTTCAAAAGGCCTGAAATGTTTGTTAGAAAGGACCTGCACTGAGATGAAGGCATACAACTACAGAAAAGAGAAGAAAAATGCTAAACAAAGTGAAAAAAATCAGAAAGAAGAGAAACAGTGCATAAAAATGTGAACATTTAGCAAAAAAAATATTTGCTGGAGTTTCAAAAGGCCTGAAATGCATGTTAGAAAGGACCTGCAGCAAGATGAAGGCAGAAAAGTACAGAAAAGAGGGAGAAAAATGCAAAAGTACTGGCAGTTGGAAGATACTGCTGTGAAAGGTATTTTTGAAAGGACCTGAAGCAAGATGAAGGCAGAAAACAGAAGAAAAGAAGAAGAAAAATGCAAAACAAAAAGGGGAACATTTCAGAAAGATGACCTGCAGGAACATTTGAAAATAGAGCAGAAAACCAGTTGCTCAAGTCTGGGTTGAACGAATTTGAAGGTAAGAGGACAACACTGGAATGACTGGAACTTGCTGGAAAAAACGTAGCAACCGCTGGTCATTGACAACAGACTGGTAACATTTCTAACCTAGAATCTCAAAACGGAGGAGAAACTAATCATGCGTGCCTGCACACCCAGTCCTGTTCAGACACTTAATTTAAGATGACATCAAAATAATAATTCATAGTGCAGGGTTGGTGATGTTGTCGTTGTCCCTGGTGAGTTTTTTATAGTAAATAACAAGATCATGCTACATCTAACCAGCGGATCATTTCTTGCAAGTGTGTCAAAGTGGTATGTAGATCTACTACTTCAAATTTAAAACGGAGAAGATATTTAGAGTAAAGACAAGTTACTTTACATCTGCCCTTATAAAAAATAAGTATACTTCAAGTTTGTTTTGTAAGTATACTTAGTATAAAAAGTATACTATTATCATGTTACTTAAAGTATACTAGCAGTGTACTTTTTTGTACTAAGTAAACTGAATTGGCCCACTTTTTAGGTAATTTAGTACACTTTAAAGTACACTTGTAATGTATTTCAAGGTTTACTTTTGAATACTGCAAAGTAGCCTGTGTAGTGCACTTTCAGTTCATCAAGTATACTTCCTCAAGTACTGCAAAGTAGTACTTGAGGAAGTATATTTGATGAACTGAAAGTGCACTACACAGGGTACTTTAGGGTATTCCAAAGTACTACTTAAGGAAGTATACTTGATGAACTGAAAGTGCACTTCACAGGCTACTTTGCAGTATACAAAAGTGAACTATTTTCAAAGCATACTTAAAAGTATATTAAAAGGAAACTATGTTCTAAGTATACTTCTTAAAAGTATATTAAAAGTGAACTATTTTCTAAGCATACTTCTTAAAAGTATATCAAAAGTGAACTAAAAGTGTACTATCCATATTTAAGTATACTTATAGTATACTTTAATATACTTCTTTTTTGTAAGGGTGTGTTCAGTATCGTCAATTTAAAATAAAAGCTTTCCAGTTACGAAGCGTTTGTTCATAGGATTAACGCCAGCTGCAACAAACACTTAGCTAAGCTAAGACGGTCAGCTATGACAGTCGCGCCTCGATTTTTGCATATTTCTCTAAAACTTGCTAAAATAAAAACGATCTAGCTATATTATGTACACTTTAAGCTCAATGTACATACCTTGTTTGGCCAATTTGGTCGATTGTGGAAAAAAAAAGTCAAACCGTTTTTAGTTATGGAGAGAGCCATCGCGCTAGCTCGATTATGAGTGGTGTAGCCAGAATCTACACCTCAAACAAGTTAACCTAGACGCAAAACTGAAGGCCTACGTCCAATCCAAAAAATAATGATATTTTCCGAGACCCAAGACTCTGCCGAAACCATTGATATCCAGAAATACGACACTACCGGCAGTTTAAAACACGTCTACTTTCGAAATTTTCTGACGAATTTTACCCACCTCCATTGAAATTAGTGAGAGAATTTGAAAGGCTGCTCTCACTTCAAGGCTCAAAGCTGAAAATCTGTAAATAATGTGAGCTCGTTAGTAATTACATTGGCTGAAGGAGGTTTTCCTACATTTTAAGGTATAACTTATTTCTGTAAGTTAAACTGTATGAACGTCAGAGGAATTTGTTTGTCAATTTAGTTGAATATCAGAAAAAGAGCAGCCAGCAGAGTGTGCTACTCTGCTGGCTGCTCAATCTTAAAAATCAAGAAGAAGTATAAAAGTGAGAAATACCAGAAGTCATAGCCATCATCTCCTGAAGGAGCTGAACGTTTTGATAAAAAAAATTGTAGGAATCTGTGAAAGTATTCAGGACTAGTTAAAGGCCAAATAACGGTGGAAGAACTGAGAAGTTGAAAAGCAATAGTGAGAATGCTTAACAGCATTCTCACAATAAAGAGAAACAGAAAAACAATAGTGAGAATGCTGAACAACATTCTCACAATTAGTTTCTGCAACAGGCATGGAGAAAGGAAGAAAGGAGGAGGAACAGAAAGACGGAAAGAATGAGACATAGATCAAGACAGACTGAGAAAGGGAAGGAGAAAGACAGAGACGGCAGACTGAAAGACACACCTTGTTTGTATTCAGTGATTTGAAGTCATCTATCTTTGGACAAAGAGAGTGAAACACACAGCTGGAAGAATTGCAAAATAATTTACTGAAGACTGCTTTGTGATGCCCACAGCAGAATCCATTGTTCCAAGTCATTCTTGAATAATACATTTGTTTAACGAATCAAGGTGCTTAATTTTTAATATTACATGATACTTTATTTTAGATCACAGAAATCTATCTAACTTGCTTTAGATAATGGATTAGTAAACTTTAACTTTGTTTATTTTGTAAGCTTTTAAATTATATTGTGTACAAGCAATCTTGTTAAGATTTTTTTGTGCTTTCTTGATTGTGAGTTTGTCTGCCACCCAATCTGTGCAATGTAAGGTAAGGTAAGGTGAGAGTTAAAGATTTGATCAGTGAGGAATCTTAGCTTTCATGACATACACGTCTGAACATGGTGCCAGTCGCGGGTGTGGTGATAACACAGTTCGTTGTGCTGAACTTTTTACCAGCTTGTAAAAGTTAACTGGGGTCTTAATTAACATGTATACTTAACTGACATACATTTAAGCCATTATTTTTAAGCAAAGAAAGAGGTTGTGCTCCTCATGCTTCTGTTATGCACGAACATTGTTGTCCCATTGCAGTGAAGATTGTCACAGTTACATTTCTCTAAGGTATGACCCCCCCCTCCATACCTGTAGTATGTTGGTTTAATCGACAATGCTGAACTGACTACCCAAAGTAATGTAACACTAATGGGACAAAGAAAGAGAGAAAGAAAGAGGGGAAGTAGTAGTAATGTGTTGGTGAGTGTTCGGAGATACTGTGCACATACTTGTCTTTGCCAATAGTTTCATAGTCTTTCACAACTACATCAATGAAAGAAGAGGAATCCAAAGGGCTGCCTTTGAGGTCAAATTCAAGGACCTGTATTGCAAAAACAATAAATGTAGGTTACATTTTCTTTATCTACATTTTTCATTCATTCAAGTTTCCTTCCCTTCTTTGTTCTATCAGATTTTTGGGGATATCAATTTGACATATGTACACTTACTTCATTCCAAGCTGGATTTAATTCATTGTCAATTGCTTTGGTTTTCTTTTTTTCCCCTGTGATCAGAGTCATTCATTGATTAAAACCTCATCCCCAAAATATTTTCTTCAAATTCAGTCATAACTTCTAGAAATACAGTGATTTTACTGTAGCATTCTTATTGTATCTTAATTGTAAAACGGTCTTGGACTCTCCTGGGTGTGTTTAAACAAATCACAGAACCAGCTGTAGCAGGCTTAGAGCCATATTGCCTTATAAGGAGATTCTACCACTGGTAACTAATCATTGGCTTATCATAGTAAATAAAAAAAGAAGAAACTGATGTTTTGGACTATTATTAAATCAACTGAAATGTTCAATGCCTACATTCACTTATAACCAAGCCCTTTTATGCATTATATTAGTTTGTTGTTTGTTTTGTCTAGTGCCCCACAAAACATGATGAAAGATATTGGAACTTTTGGAGCCGTAAAACTTTAATCTAGACTTGTGCGCGTATTAGCCAATAATTGGCATTGTTCTTAGAAATGAAAACGTTAACTGGGTACATTACCTTTAAACACAATTGCAGTTATTGGATCAGGGTTTCCGAATGTCTTTTTGGGGATATTGTAGGCAGATTCCACTGACACCCGCAACATTGTTGCATTTATTTGAGTCCGTTTAATTCTCTCCGAAAATACACTTCATCTCCTTGCTCTGTACGCTCTTAATCACTCTAGGTAAGCCTTATCCAACAAATGAAAGAGGAAATGAGAGGGGTGCATTGCAGCGCAGTAGCCTACCTCTCAATGAGTCAGTTCCCATAACTTATTTATTTTTGACTGCAAACAAATGGCAGCAAACAGAATTAAAAAGAGAAAAAAATAAGAATACAGTATTTACTCAAGTAAGAATCATTCATTTATAGCCAGTATATTGCTGTTTGTGAATTAGTGTATAGAAGTTAAAGTTTAATTTGTAGCGCCTCCCAAAGGTGATGGGTAGAAAAACGTGACTTTGTTCCCACTGCCCAGAGCCATAGAGCGATGGCGAGCTGCCACCACCAGGTTGGTACGGGGTTACGCGCGCACAGAGTGGCATCAGTGGCGGGACAACTGCAGTTTGTGAACCTGTAGGTAGTGCTAGCTAGCTTAAATAGGTCAGACTACCGTTAAAATAGCTAGTGTACCTGTACTTCTTAAAACAAGTAGTTGTTATTCATTGTAAGTGTAATTTATATTTTTACTGACGCTTTTATCCAAAAAGACAAAGTGCAGATACAGAAAGTAGCAAGATCCGAAGTGTTATAGGCTAGCTACATCACAGCTGTGGTGAGTTAGTAAATCAACGGTCTGTACTAGGCTAAAATACTGTAGGTAGGCCTAATAAACTAGCAAAAATTCTATGCTAACGGTTTGCAGATTATAGTGGATTTTATAGCTGGCTTGCTAGGTTGAACATATTCCTCACTAAGTGAGTCACTGCGATATCGAACCAACACTGATGTTAGCAGCGGGCAAACGGAAACATTTGAACAACTTTGAATTGTGTTTATTGATTTCAGACGGCCACACTGCGATACCATAGCCACGGACATCCTGCAAAGGATACCTTGGGAAGTCTGAATGGGCAGCTCAAAAACAGACATGGAGATAAACAAACTGAGAAAAGAAAATGCCTTTCTCCGGAAGTCTCTGGATGAACTTGCTCGTAAGAAGGGAGAGCCATCAGATTCCGAAAATAACCAACTTTTACTAGAGGTAGAGTACTGTACCTTACTGAAGTTAATAGGCTAGCAGGTAGGGCCTACAGAAGTTTATCATTGATAATGAAAGTGATGGTATTCATTTTCCAATTTGATCTAAGCTAATCAAAACAGTAATGACATTACTGCAGTAATGCAGCAATGACATAACTTGCAAGACAACTCAAACGGCCAAACAATCTGTTCATGTTTATTATGACTTTTGTTCCCAGAGAATTATATCCCTGGAGACTCTGCGTGAGAGGAACTCCCAACAGTTGTTGTCTAAGGATGAGGAGATAGCATCTTTGCGGAGGCATTTGCGTGTGACTGGTGGGGAGACTGTTGCCCATCTGCAGGCCCAGATAGACCACTACCACAAGGAAGCAGAGCAGAGAGAAAGACTATTCCAGTCCCTCCAAGCTGAAACTGAGGACATCAAGAACAAGCTGGTGGCTGTGTCTACTAAGTGCCAGGAGCTGGAGGGAAAAAATGTATCTCGTCCTTAAGTGTTGCCCTCATGCTCACTGGCCACTAGACTGGACACTAGACTAGATTAATACTGTTAAATCAGTGTCAAACACTAGTGTAACACTAGATGGCAGCATTTGATCTAAATTCACACATTTGACTGATTTGAACTCATGGGGAGAAATTGTTCCGAGGGAGAATGTGATTAACCTTGACTCGTATATGTAGAGCTGGTATGGTGCCTTTTTGATTTAGGGTTCTGTGAATGGACTGTGTGTGCCGAAGCGTAGCAAATGTTATATCAGGAAACAGCCTTCTATGATTTGTTTTTCATGCAGAGCTGCTCATCAGATGGACAGGTATGCTCCAGCACTGCTGCTGTGATCCATGAGCATCTCAGGGATGTGAGTATGACCTCACGCATACTGGATATGTTTTTCATTCTGCTTTGCACAATCAGGCCATTGCTGTGTGTGTGTGTACTTTGCGTACAGGACAGCCTCAATGAGGTCATTACACCATGGATTGGCACCCTCCTTGGACAATAGCATATTTGGTGTGTGTGTGTGTGAGTGCGTGGGCATGTGAGTGCCTAACTGTCTGTTGGACTATATGGGTGTATTTCCCCTATCTGCCCCCAAGGCTCTGGACAAGAACCAACAGTGGCTGGCTTACGACCAGCAGAGAGAGGCCTATGTGAAGGCGGCTCTGGCCAGGGTGTTTGGACTGGAGCAGCAGCTGAACCAGGCCAAGCAGGCTCTCACACAGAAGCACAATGAGGCCCATTCAGACGGTGAGTCAGGGACAATGGGCAGTGGACACCCACTTCTGGGGCATCTGCACACTCTGGCCTTAATAGTCTGTCAAAACAAGGTCCTCAAGACGGTTTGTCTGGAGTGTTGTCTGTTTAACACACGTAGCATCAAGCAACTCATTCAGGAGTCTTGCATTTGTGGACTATATAAGTATATACATTGAAGTGAAAATTACTGTATCAGCTTGAAATGGTCAGAAAGCTTGTTCAGGCCCCTTTTGCACCTACTGTATTTAATGCCATGCACCCTTCAGAGAGGAAGTTAGTCCAAATGCAGGAACACTATGAGAAGCTGGTCCTGACGGCCAAGAGAGAGCGGGAGGCTGAGAGGGAGCATGTCAAAACCACCCAGAGAGAACTGAATGATCTGCAGAGGAGGTAGCGGCCAGAGTTACTAACAAACTGGCAATGTTCTAAGCATTCGAGGCCAGGCACGTAGAAGTAAAAGGGGGATAAATGTGAAGGTGCGAGGAGAAGCAGAGGGAGATGGAGAAGGCCAAGCAGCATCTCCAGGAAGAGAGGCTGAACAGCAAGAGGAGTATCCAGGAGGAGAGGCGTCGCTCTGGGGACAGAGAGAGTCGGCTGAGAACCCAGGAAGAGGAGCTCGAGGCCAGGCTGGAGGGGGAAATGCGTAGGTCTGCTGAGCTTCTGCTGCAGGTACTACAAAAAAACTGTGGGTCAAAACAATTCTGACCGTCACAGATTAGGTGGGATGAGCACGTAATATGTCTTTCTTGCCTTGTTAAATTTGTCTGCATTCCTCCTCTCCAAGGTCAATCTTCTCCAGAAGTCCCTTTTGAGTCAACATGAGGACCAGAATAAGATCTCCGTTCTTGAACAGCAGGTGGGGCTTTGTTTAACAGTCCTGCAACTGCGTGCCTCGGTCATCAGTCCTGTATCAAGCCAACATTAGTAATTGAGTAAATACTTTGTCTTAACTGGAAACCAAAGGTTGCCGCTAATCCACCCACTCATTAAAGATCCCGCCATTAATCCCTTTAAAAAGGATCAACAGTCTGTCAATCCACTTCTTTCTGTCAGTAACTCTTCATTGACAAAGACTGGACTCATTAGAACTAGACAGGGTGTTGGCCTAGGCAGGGTATCAAGCCTTCATTGGAACTACACTCTCAATTTGCCCTCTTGGTGTTCCCTTAATTGAGGTCATGATCCATTCTCACCATTGCAGATCCAGGTGTTTGCCAAAGACCTGGAGGATGAGAAGAAAGATTGCCAGTATTTACAAAAGCAGCTACACAAAGTGTTGAAAGAACTACGCAAAACAAAAGACCACGCTGCCCAACTGGAGTCAGAGGTGGGTTTGAGAAGGATGCACAGCAGTCAATAATATACTTTGTAAGATACAGTACAGTAACAACAGTGTGGCAACCCGCATATCGCTACGGATAATGGCACATGCAATTTCGGGAAGTCGACACAGGAGCTGGAACCGTACAGTGTAGTCCATTGTCCGTTCTCCTTCTCAGAGAGAGCAGTGGGAGTCAAGACCATACAAGGTTGCAGCTCACGGCAGACCCTCTCCCTCCAAGCTCCCGAGGGACACAGTCATCTCCCCGTCTCGTCCACCCAACCAGCTGGATGAAAGCTTCCTGGAGTGTCCTAGCTGCAGGACCCAGTACTCCACCAGCGAGCACCGGGAACTACTTGCTCACATAGACCACTGTCTGGGCTGACCACAGCTCATGAGTTTGTGTGTGTGTATATATTTAGCAGTATATACAGTATATTCTAGCAATTTTTTATCTTTTTTTTTGTAATGTATTACATTTGTAAACTATTCCACAGGCTTGAAACATCCAGCTAAAACAATAATAGTGTTGTGGTTAACTGTAAATAGTTGTTTTCCTTAAGTCTTGATTACATTTATTTTCTACTTTACAGTTTGAAATGAATGAAAGACCTTTCTTTCTGACCACACCGTTGGGTAAGGTTCCTGTTGGGATCTGTTTTTTTTACTTAGGAGAAATATCCTTAGGAAAATGGCAAATAAACACTGTTCCTGCTGATGGTGTGATCCTTTGCCTCTCTCCGGGCTTTTCTCTCAGTGGTTGTGGACAGAAAATCTGCATCTTACTGTACTGTTCTTCTCAAACCAGATCAATAGCTCACATCAGATTGTATAAGTAAATCCGTGTCCCATACTATTTAAGGCAGGGGATTAGCATGGCTGTTGAAAGAGAAGAGTGAGGTAGTGATCTGTACGAAGGCTACAAGCTTCGAAAGGGAACGTGACACCGGGGAGGTAAACCCACAGCTAACTGCATTAGAAAAAGCTGGTAATATGGTTTGGGTAGACCTTAACTTACCTTTCAGGAATAATTCAGACAAGATTTTTGTTGGGCTCTGGCATATGACAGTATGAATCTGTGAAGCAAACTGAGCTAAGAGGGTGGGAGTGGTCTCCCTTTTCTACAGCAAATGAGTGGATATTGGAAACACAGTTTTTGGTGTGTTTCCAAAATCTGTGTTTCCACATTGATTGATCCCACATTGCATGGTCCTTTTTACTGTTAACCAGCAATTGCAGAGTTAGACCTCTGTCTCTAAAATAGCCTTTTCTAAATGTTTTCCCTACTCGTCTCTGTAGTAAGAGGTGATCTTATTGTTGTTGGCACAGTCCTATGGTTTAGGTGAATACAAGTGTGCTTTTAATTAGATCACTGCATCCAATGCACAATCCGCTCAACATCAGTGGCAAGCATGCTGAATGAAGAATGCGGGTTCAATTGAAGACAGTAACCCATGTAGTACACAGTAGATACAAGAACATGAGGGGGATGTGATGTGCCTTGCTATTACCAGAGGGAACTGAAGTGTTTGACCTCTGCTCTCATGTTTGTTCCTCTCACCTTCGATTAGCTAACAGTGTGATAAGTGTGTCCTCACACAAGGGACCTATCAAGGGATGTAACAGCTGGGGCAAACATAGGAACACAAAGGAAAATTCCCAGGCTTTCTCGCCCCCTCTCTCTTTTACACACACGTACAGTGTGTCTTTCAACGGGCAAGCCGTTTGTTGGACGCATCTCTCGCGGATCTTTGTAGAACCAGATTTTTTACTCTATCCTTGGGCTCCTCAACCTCTTCATGGAAGTTCCACCTTCTCATTTTAACCCTTTGGAGTTGAGGAATGTCTCCTACTTTTCCTTCTTTTCGGAGCTCCACCGCTCTGACCATATCGCAACCACCGTGGAGACCCTGGCCCTCACGACGGTCTTCCTGGTCTCAGTGGTGGCCAACGTGGGAACAGGGTTCTTGGTCACACGAGAACGCCGGTCGCTGGTAAATAAAACTGCCCTGACACTGAACCTGTTTGTTGCTGACCTATTGTTCGTCAGTATGACTCCTCTGATCGTGGTGGTGCGCTGGGACGTGTCCTGGAGGTTGGGTAACGCAGCTTGTCGCGCCATGCTGTATGTCATCAGCATGAGCGGCTGTGTCACCATCACCACCCTGGCCTGCATCAGTGTGGAGAGAGTTACGGCTATCCTCAGGCTGCACACGGCTCCCACCCTCAACCCCAGGATGGTGTGTGCTACCCTGGGGTGCATCTGGGCTTTCTCAGCACTCACCTCCATGCCTCTTAGCTTATTCTTTACTGTACGGGAGGTGGAGTCCTTTGATGAGGTATGCAAGGATGAATGAATGAGTCTATTGTGGTGTAGACTTTATTACAATAATATGAACTCTATATTACTATTCTCATCAGGTATTGTCCAGTGAAGGTTTTTAAACGTGTTTCTGTAGTGCTCTGTACTTAGACCCTCAATGATTATAATTGGCCATCATTGAAAGGAACAACTTTGTACTAAGTACGTTTTTGCCTGAAAAAATAAAAGCAAATAAATGTTACAACCAACAAAGTTGGTCCAATGCCAGTCTCAGCAGTGTTTCCTGTTCCACAGAGAAACATCCAAATCTGTACCTTGATGTGGCCAGACATGCTTGCGGAAATAGTGTGGGATGTTGCCTTTACTGCGCTCTGCTTCCTAGTCCCAGGACTCGTAATCGTGTTCAGCTACAGCAAAATACTGCAGGTAAAGATTGATAGACTCCACAAGATGACTTCGCAATAGAAACAACTTGATTTGAGTGTCATTTGTTTATCATTTTGTATAAGGAAACATTTCAGTGTGTTAACACGTATTTGAGGAGTGTGACTGCGTTATATTGATTTGTGTTGCCGAAGAGCACCAGGTGTGTGTGCTTAAGGCTTTAAATTATCATCTGCAAATATTAGACTGGACATGAAATTGCTGTGCGATAAAACATAGACATGGCACATCCATTATGTGATGGAAAGTACCTCGACCATGGCTAAAAGGAGGCTTTGTAAGATTGTGTCTACAAGTGCTAAAATTATGTGAAAGGGTCCATTGGTTAAAAGGTCAGTATGAGGTGTTAACTTTGTGATGACCATGTCCACTGTCTCCAGCTCAGCAAGCGTTCCCGAAGGAGGCTGCACCCTTGTGAATCTCCCTCCAGACTCAACAGGGTCCACCACTACGTCTCTCGCCAGGACATCAAACTCTTTCGCACGCTCTTCGTCCTCATGCTCTCCTTTTTCATCATGTGGAGCCCTATCTTCATCATCACATTCCTCATCCTCATGAGGAACTTCCAGAGGCTTTATGTCACCTCCACCATGTTCTTCTGGGTGGTGACCTTCACCCTGGCCAATTCCGCGCTCAACCCCATCCTCTACTCACTGTGTCAGTTTAGGCACGGCTGGCAGAGGCTCTGCTGTGTCTCTATGGTCACCCCGATGAAGAGAGCATCCAAGGCCAATGTGGGCAGACAGGAGAGGGGACCAACACCAACACCATCTAGTTTGTAGGTTATACAGCACATCCATCATGAGACCTTCCTCTGCTAAAAATCCAACTACCAGTGGAGGGATTTAACATTGCAGTACTACAGTACCTGTAGGTACCCTTCATCAGAAGTTGTACAGTGCATTTACATAATAAATACACATACTTCTTTGGTATCGCTGTTCACATTTGTTTTGATAAAATTGTGTATATATCTGAAACCTCTTTAGACACTGTGATGTTAATGCTGACTGCTGTTATGGTTACGAAGTCTCCCTCACACTCTGTGTTGATATCCGGAGTGATCAGCTTGTGGCTCACACCTACTGTAGCTGCTTTACTATATCTACTGTGGCGGCCATTTACAATCCCATTTGGCTTTATCCATGGATAGAGCAGCCCAGTGACTGAAATAGACCACTGCTAATAAGTGCCAAGCTTTAGAGGTAAAGATGCTTCTGCATTTGGATGTTGTTGATTCAAGCTCAAATTAGAGCGGGACGGTGCCAGTGCACGTGCTGAGCTGTCCGTCTGTCCAACAATAGCACCATCACATCACTTCTGTTGTGGTCTGGCATACGTACAGCTTTCTGTATAATAACCCATTATAAGCAAGGGTCTACATGTAGTTACACAGTTTCACTACAATTTCCTGTTCTAAACTGTTCTTTCAAAATCTTTCTTTTTATAACAAGCACTGCCACACTTGAGAGCAGCTTGTGTTATAAATGTCAATCCCTCAATAGTCTTCTTTCAGCTTTGTGGTTTTATAATCATCATCCAGAATTCATACTTTGGTTGTCTGGTTTTCTTTTCAATACCAATACATGTAGTACATGCATTACATTGGGTGTATTGTTAGTTTTTTTACTTGCAGTCTACTGGTGCAGCGCAGCAAGTTCGGGCATAGAGGACATCCTAGAATGTTTGGACAGTGTTATACATTTAGTCATTTAGCAGACGCTGTTATCCAGAGCGATAACACCTTACCCCTTTTCCTTAACCGTAGAGCAAGTCATAGGTGCTACCATAATTCTGCTGTCATTACCTCTGATGGGATTGACCCAACTAAAAAGGCAAGTGGCTGGATTTACAGGTTAAGAAAGCTCCCAGACTTATGACTTCCACGTCATGGTCATTAGCACCCCCTGGATCCCCTTACCCTGTAAGCCACTCCTCTCCTGCCTCTACCTTCTGTTGAGAAGAGTGGCTTTGGGTTCTCTGTGCTGAGTAGGGATTTTGGGGCATCTCAATCGGTGCTGTACAGATAGAGCTACAGCTCTCCACCACTCTGCTCAGCACACTCTCAATCCCAAGTCTCCCTCCGAGGGATGCATCTACGAGATCACTGACTTGAGGAATAAGATCACCAAAAACAAGACAAGATGGCTGACAAGGACAACGTTGAGAAGTTTTTGGACAACAACCCCCAGTTTGCTAAGGAGTACTATGACAAGAAGGTCAAGGCGGATGTGATATCCGCTGCCTTCAACAACCAGGTCCAGATCAAAGATGTGGCTTCTTTCAAGGAGGCTACCCAGATCCAGGAGGCTGAGTTCATGTTTGAGCTCATCAAGGAGTTGCAGCGAACCACCCCTATGGAGAAAAGCATGCACAAGGTCCTCCAGAGGATTGCTCTGCTGGTACATGCTGATCGATGCAGCTTCTTTGGCTCCAGGTCCCGTAACGGTATCCCTGAGCTGTCCAACATACTGTTTGATGTGACGACCACATCAGCCTTTGAGAAGAACCTGGTTGACCCCAACACGGAGATTGTGTTCCCCACTGACATGGGGATAGTTGGGTGGACAGCGCACTCCAAGAAGATCCAGAACATTCCCGATGTGAAAAAGGTCAGTCTGCACCGTACTGTTACAAAGGAGTTTAATCTTATGTTAGAGCCTTGAGGGAAAAAAGATTCTGATGTGCTGTATGAGAATGGATACAATGAGGGTACAATGACTCCAATGGAATTACTGAGGATTATAACATTTATGTATCTTGTGCATTTAAAGTTTTTAATGATTTGTGAGACCAGTTTAGATTCAATAACAGCATCCTTGTTCCTAAATCGAGATATTGACTATGATGTGTTTGTGTGGACGATAAAGAAGAAGGGAAGATTCCATACTGGATTTTCCATCTAATGGAGGATAGCTGTAGCATTGTGATGACAGGAACTGCGGCTAATAGGCTAAGCTCCATTGAGCAGAAACATGTTTTTTTAAATTGTTTTGTATTATAGTATTGATATCTGTTTTCTTGAAATTTCCAGAACTCTCGCTTTAGTGACTTTGTGGACAAGCAGACCAAGTACACAACCAAGTCCATGCTAACCGCCCCCATTATGAATGGCAAGGAGCCCATTGGCGTTATCATGGCACTGAACAAGCAAGGGGCCGAGGAATTCTCAAAGGGTGATGAGGATGTGAGTGAGGGCGTTTTCATCAGTGAATAAGTAACTGTGTCCACCCACCTCTCAAGGCAGTTTCCTTCTACAGTTACAAGTACTTAGCATTTTACAAAAATGTGATATTGAATGTCATAACTATTAACCATGAATACTATTAAAAGCCATGTAAGCATTTAACATTTTTTAAACATAAGTGATTGCGACTTTCATACTGTCAAATGGGTATTTCCCTCTGAAGTTTTGGGTTACTTCAAGCTTCCTGGTATCAAAACCACTTTTGATGTGACCCAGTGAGGTCATCAGGCCACTGTCCATAGTTGACCTTCCTGTCTCTGACCCACATAGTGACCGGGGCATGGTGCTCAACTCATAATCCTGGATTTTCTTCTAATTAGAAATTATTCAAATTTCCTGTGAGGGAAACTGTCCTTGGTGACATTGAGGCCTAATTACTCTTCATAATAACTTCATGTAATAATTACATTCCACCAGGTCCTACTTACCCATCAGTCATGATTAGTACCTCATGACTAGGATTGATGATATGATGTCTGTCTTTGTTTTCTTGTATTCCAGCTCTTCAGTAAGTATGTGAACTTTGCTACTGTGATCGCCCTGCAGTACCACACTGCTTACATGTGGGATGTGGAGACCAGGAAGAGCCAGGTACAGACAGTCTGTAAATTGACACTAGTCTTTAGAGAGACACATGCTATTGTTTTTACACAGAAATAACTTAAAAACTTTCACTTGAAATACACTCCTCCTCTCCAACCAACACAGGTGCTGATCTGGTCTGCCAGCAAAGTCTTTGAAGAGCTGACTGACATTGAGAGACAATTTCACAAAGCTTTGTACACAGTTCGGACATATCTTAAGTGTGAGAGGTACTCTGTGGGGCTCCTGGACATGACTAAAGAAAAGGTGAGCTCAAAACTTCCTCACTGAACAACTGTTCATTTAGTACAGCATATATATCAAATTACTCATATAAAATAAACAATACAATGCACAATAATACAGTAAAACAATTCATCTAAATCTAATGCCATATAAAACTAGACTTAGCTGATAGAGACAACATTAATGCATATAAAGTAATAAGTCAATAGTAAGTCAACATGATTGTTTCAAATGTGTCCCCATAGGAGTTCTATGATGAGTGGGCAATCAAACTAGGAGAACAGGAACCATACAAGGGGGCTAAGACACCAGATGGCAGGGTAAGCACTTTGTTCCTGTTATATAGTCCGTTCTGACTTTCCGAATGGGTAAATGAATGACCATTTCAAAGGATTTCTCACTATCACTTTGTTTCCCTTTACCCTGCTTAGGAAGTTAACTTCTACAAGATAATTGATTACTTGTTGGAGGGCAAGGAGGAGATCAAAGTTATCCCGTGAGTGTGACCTTATTGAATTAGAACCAGTGTTTCAATTGAGCCAAGCCGTGGGGGCTATGCCCCCCCCCCCCCTATAACTGATGAGAAAATGTTGAACTTGGTGGTTTCCCTGTTAATGTTACCTCCTCATCCACCCACTATCTACCTTAAGGACCCCACAAGACCTCTGACACAATCCAAAAACCGATAATTATCAGATGTTGATCCACATGGTGGAAATATCGTTTGGTTCGTCACAGGACCAGTTTCCTATAGCTTTCTCTTCCATGCTTTCTCAGGGGCCCCCCAGCCGACCACTGGGCCCTTGTCAGTGGCCTTCCAACATACGTAGCAGAAAATGGAATGGTGAGTGTTTAAACTGCTCCACTGTCCCGCAACTCATCATTTTATTGGGAGATCTTGGAGATATGGTCTAAACAAGGCGACATTTTTGTTCCTCTTAGATTTGCAACATGATGAATGCTCCTGCAGACGAGTACTTCAATTTTCAGGTGAGTGTTTGCCAGTTCTGGAGTGCCATGAATCGGTCTTGTTGCTGATACATTATTCTCATAATCACTGTGATGTTGTGTTTAACGTGTCCCCTAGAAAGGACCAGTGGATGAGTCTGGTTGGATAATGAAGAATGTACTGTCTCTGCCCATCGTAAACAAAAAGGAAGAAATTGTCGGCATTGCCACTTTCTTCAATAGGATTGACGGCCGGCCATTTGATGAAAATGATGAACAGATCACAGAAGTTTGTACAGTTTTTTATTTTTTTATTTAACCTGTACCCTATCTGTCTGTCAGTCAATAGATCAATCATTTAAATGTTATATGTCTGCAGCTGCCCTTCCTGTATGAACCCCCTGGGGCATGTCTTCTTACTGAATGTGTGTATGCCTGTGCTTTTAGGCTCTAACCCAGTTCCTGGGTTGGTCCACACTGAGCTGTGACACCTATGACAGACTGAACAGGATGGAGAACAGGAAGGATATTGCCCAGGAGATGCTCATGTACCAGACAAAGGCCAAACCAAGTGAAGTCCACAGCATTCTGGTGTGTCTTTCTCAATGACTTATTATCTTTGTCAACTTCCTGTATCAATACATAAATTATGTTATATGTGAACTACAATCATGAAACTGTAAGACGATTATAATGTATCATATCCACGTATTGCACAGCCATCAGACTTGGTCATGCTCTTGCAAAAACGTCTTCTTGCAGAACACTGAGGAGAAGCTGGGTAAGGTACCGGAGGACTGTGAGGAGAAGGAGATGTACAAACTTCTGGTGAGATTCTGGGGGAAAGCATGAAATCGGTCAAGAGTCTCATAAATATGTACAGTTTTAGCAAGCTTCTTAGCTAAATATTTGCTAAGAAGTTCCATCTGATTATAAATACATTGTGTGTGTGTTTGTGTACAGAGAACCACCATCCCTGAGGCGAAGGATGTGGAGCTCCTGGAGTTCCGTTTCAGTGATTTCCCTCTGTCGGAGACGGACCTTATTAAGTGTGGCATCCGCTGCTTCTTTGAGCTCAATGTGGTGGAGAAGTTCAAGGTCCCCGCAGAGGTCAGTACACACACACACACATGCACTTGTGCCCACATGCACATAATGCAACAATAAAACAACACTTTTATTAGTCTGACATCAAACCATATTACTTGGAGAATACATGTATAATAAGTGGGGACTGGTCTTTACCAGATTAAGGCTATGATCAAATCATTCAAGCTATAAACTGAACTTTTTGTTTTTACTTTTTATTTCAGGCTCTGACAAGATGGATGTACACCGTTCGCAAGGGTTACCGTGACATCACCTATCACAACTGGAGGCACGGTTTCAACGTTGGCCAAACAATGTTCGCTCTCCTCATGGTAGTACTTTAAACCTTTTCCACATTGGAAAGATTGTTGTTTGGACATAGTGTTTGTACAGCACATTTACTAAAACGTTGATTAATGTGCACTGTCCCTGTAAAAATAAAATAAACTCAAATGCTAGTAACAGTAGAAAAGAACTTCAAGAACTTACCCAGGCCATAATACAAATGACAAGACCATGATCTCTCATCCAGACGGGCAAGCTGAAGAAGTACTACTCTGACCTTGAGGCTTTTGCCATGGTTGCTGCTGGATTCTGCCACGACATTGACCACAGAGGAACAAATAATCTGTACCAGACAAAGTACGATATGTGTGCACTGTCCCACACATTTTGGGACAGAAACCAAATGAAGGACTGTTCAATTGACAGCAAAACCCTTGCTGCTGTGAACGGAGGTGTATAGAGCATGACTGAGGTTCAACTCTTGTCTTGTGTCTCTCTCCTGCAGGAGCATATCTCCTCTGGCTAAGCTCCACACCAACTCGATAATGGAGAGGCACCATTTGGAGTACAGCAAAACCCTGATGGAGGATGAGGTAGGCTAACATTCTTTAGAGGCTCCTCACAGCTTTTGTTTGACTGTCTGGCCATCAACTGTCCATGCCTAAACATTAGGAGAATAGACATACTATATGCCTCCAAACGAACATCTAGTCATGTCTGACCACAAACCCCAACTCTCTCCCATCCTCCCTCCCAGCACATCAATATCTTCCAGAACCTTCAGAAGCGCCAGTTTGAGACGGTGCAACACCTGTTCCAAGTCTGCATCATCGCCACAGACCTGGCTCTCTATTTTAAGTAAGTTCCTCTCCCATTCATATCTGCTTTGGACAGCTATGGGCTGATTACCGTTGGTAGGGTGATGAACAAAAAAGACTTTCTAACTCAGCAGAGAGATTCCTATTCTGGCCAAGCAGGTCATGGCTCCCTGTTGTCTTTTAGGAAGAGGACAATGTTCCAGAAAATTGTGGATGTCACAGAGCCCATGGCAGATGAGAAGGAGAAGATCAACTATGTTTCGAATAACGCAACTAGGAAGGAGATTATTATGTAAGAACTTTGTGTATGTTATTGTGTATAATGTCCAGAAGATGGAATAATAAATAGTAACAATAAACAAATAATTATTATAACAACGGTAAGCTATCACCAAACCAAACTCAAATGGTTGAAAATATTCAAAACGTACAAAATACTGTACCATTTCAACAAAAATGATTTAAGGTTATATTATGTCTTGTGTATTCCAATTGTACCAGTCAGATACATTTTTTGTACTTTAGCCCTTCAGTTGTATTACAATTACAACTCTCATAAGGTACTGTAGAGAGATGTGACTCTTGCTTTTCCTCAGTCCTGACTGTTGTCTCCCATACAGGGCAATGATGATGACAGCTTGTGATCTGTCAGCCATTACAAAGCCATGGGAAGTCCAGAGCAAGGTTCGTTCAATCATTCAGTGTTCATTCTTTGTATAGTGTTTAGCTGGCACCTGGTTCTCATAGTTGTGTTTGGTTCTGTTGGTTCAAGGTTGCTCTTATGGTGGCGGCAGAGTTCTGGGAGCAGGGAGACCTGGAGAGAACCGTTCTAGATCAACAGCCTATTGTAAGAGCACTTCCTATGGCGTGAAAATGCCCCATTTTGCATTGAATGTGTTCCACTCTTTCATTTTGGTAAACATGGCCATTTTGTTTTCCTTCTCTCCTACAGCCAATGATGGACAGGAATCATTCTGAGGAGCTGCCCAAGATGCAGTGCGGCTTCATTGATTTTGTCTGCTCGTTTGTGTACAAGGTAGAAAGGGGCTCTGGAATGTAGAACCTCCACGTCCTCTTTCTTTCCCTTTTTTCTTCTGCTCTTCTCCTTCCTCTTTGTCGTTCTTCTCTCATATCTACAGTAACGGCAAAGAACTCTGTGACCGTCATTACCTTTAGCGTGTCAGATGGTTTTGTCCGAGCATAGTGGCCATCATGTGGTATTGCTCACATGTGTGTGTGTGTGTGTGTGTGTGTCCAGGAGTTTTCCAGATTCCATACAGAGATCACCCCTATGTTTACTGGCTTGAACTTAAACAGAGGTGAGTGGAGGGCCCTGGCGGATGTCTATGAGGCCAAGATGAAGGCCATTGAGGATGAGAAAAAGAAACTAGAAGGTGGTGATGTTGGTGAAGGTGAGTCCTGATGCGGTTCACTAATTTCTGTGCCTCAGATAGGACAGTGATGAATAATAGTCATGTCCATATATTTAAGAGCTATTGAAACGTACAAAGACATTAAAGGAACTCATCATCATAACATCAGTCTGCTTTTGTTAATCCTCTATGTTTTACACAAAGTTGTAGTTGCGGAGTGATCAGTCATTTACAAACCTCAGATCAGTACTGTCTTTTTTCCATGGCATTGCATGGGTTATCTCCTATTTGCCCTCACATCATATCTCTCTCTAACTGTCTGTATCTCTCTCTTGCTCTCTTTTTCCCATTTTCCCACCCTAAAAGAAAAAGAGGGAGGAAAGTCAAAAACGTGCACTATCTTCTAAAGCCACCATCAAAGAACCAATGAAAGTACACATTTGCTACTGGATGTTCACGAAGATGGTTGGGTGTGTGTGTGTGTGTGTGTGTGTGTGTGTGTATGTTTGTATGTGTTTGCATGTAAGAGTATCCAAATGATAAAGAAAGGTACAATGGAATTTCAACTGGTAATCTGGAAAGTCTGTTTTCTACATATCCAGTTTGACTAAAGGACACAGACATTTGCAAGGGGCAGTACTGGAAAATAAACATGGCATCTACAGTGTAATTTAGATCTGAAATGCTCAGTGGCATGCTAACTCACAAAACAATTTTCAACTTTATGAAAATTATGTATGATCTCTTCATATATAAAAGTATAATGTTGTTGTATAGATGATGTATCCACAGATTGTGGGACTATCTTCCTTCAAGCTTTTGGGATTTAAAAAAATCATATTTTACCATAATATACTTTTATTGCCCCTAGGGGATCAATAAAGTACTACTCCTACTATGCTAAATATATATAAAAAGTAGACTTATACTGTGTGCAATTCTTAACTTAGCAAAACAGCTTCACACTGCAACTTAATTGTTATTTTATTGAGAGAATATGTATTTCAACATTGTCATCATACTCAGATGTAAAGTTTAACACATTTTTCGCATGACCTTGTGCAGAAACATTGTGCAAAGACCTAATTGTTTTCCATCATAAGAAATACAATTTATTGTATTGTTGAATGTATCATATTACCTGTACATCATCACATTCCACACTGTAAACAATTGGGTTGTAAAGTAAAATGATGATGGTTCTGTACCTCTTTTTAAAACTGAAAACATATGTCTAAACCCACATGTTAAGATGTAAGAAGATTTGACTGAATTGGATTTAGTCATAAGCCAGTTTTATCCAAAAGGCTTTTAAGTCCCCTGCTTACATAAAGTGAAATACTCCAACACTGTCGCCAAAAGTCATGACTCCAAGGACCAAATGGGACATCCAAGTGTACCCTGCTGTACATAAATGCTTATTTAGGAAGTATGGATCCAGTACTGTTTAAAATGTGTTAAATGGCATATTGTTTCATTGTGAAACAAAAATTATATTGCAGCATCAGGAAAATGTTATGGGGTTTTCTTAATGTAAAGATTTGTTTTTTAAAAGCAACACCTCACTGAGGTATAACTTATGACATGGCTTGTCTGTGACTTGGTTGCTAAATATCAGAGCATGCGTGTAATGTTATTTACAGAATTACTGTAAATGTCCTCCATTTAAAACAAAGAAAAGATTTTGGGCTAATTCCAAGTATCAAAAATAAAACAAATGTCAAAATAAAGTATATTTTCAAAGCAATATTAATGGAGATTTTTTTTATAGAGAACAGTTACCGTACCTACTACAAAATGTAGTGATGGGTCATGGCTTATAACGCACTGTTACTTCTAAGTGCTGTACAGTGCTAAGTGTAGTCCCTAACAAGCTTACAGAAGATCTGATTTAGAGCTAGTTTGCTCTAAATCTGCCCCCTCATTCATTATTTCAGGTCAAGATTACTATGGCTATTACTGCATGGCCTATGGAGGTCTATAATGGGATGCAGCAGTCTGTCACATTCTCTGGAGCATCACCCCACATATTACTGCAGTGAGAAGTACTTGTGTCTCTATCAACTGTTAAAGAGCTTAATCCGCCTGTCTCTTTTCCGTATCTGTTTCCTCTCATCTTATCTCTTTTTCTCTATTTGTTATGTTCTGCTCTGCCCCTCGTCCCTCCCACTACAGTACTTACTTTACAAATCTCTCAACTCCTAGTCCTGTCATGAGCTTTGACCTCAGGTCTGCTTGACCTCAGGTTTGACCTCACCCTGCTTTAGCATGCTCAATCCTATAGATTAAAAATGTGTACCGTATACGAGCATTCAAAGGTGCACAGCTGTGTGTGTGTATGTGTGTGTGTGTTGACATGGATTTGTTGTGTGCATACCGTCATAATGTCACATAATCCTTCAGACTGCGGGTAAGGTGGAGGTACATCATCTGAACAGACACCTGAGATATCCTCAATATGTTCTCAGGACTCATACCATGCCATGTCTCCCCGCTCACCCTAAAACAGCTGTATGAGCATGGTAGCTATGGTCTCTATTCTAAAATAGGTACATTATGGCAGTAGTAAAGTGTTTTATCGCACTTTTACTATAACTCGTTAGCATTGTGCAGGTGCAGTGGCACACAAATGTTTTATCCCAAACTAGTACTTTTGGTAAAACCCTTATCAAGGATGAATATTTGGGGGGGGGGGCAGGAAAACAAGAAACAGGATGTGAAAAGATCTTGCCCTAAGATATGATAACAAGGCTGGGATATGAATGTTGACAGGTGGCATGTTGACTTACAGTAATAGTTCAACAGACAAAGGGTCTTGGTCAGAAGTTTACACAGTCAGTTCAGATGGAGCTTTGGCAGTTTTGCACAGACACAAGTATGTTGATTTTGGATATGTCAAATGATAAGGAGGGTTTTTAGCATGTTCAAGAGCAACCAATGTGTAACTCATCAGGATTAGTGGTCCTATGACAAGTGATCACTTGTATCAACCTTTATTTATTAAGCCTGGGTCTGGTTAATTGTCCTTCAGTTGAAGAAGGAATTTGAGTGCTGCATTGTTTCAAATCAAACTTTTTGATAAATCAAAAATCTAATGGAAAGAGTTATGTACACAGGGTGTCACAGGGTGTTTTTTTTTCTCTCCCACAGTTTTCCTGACAAACAATCAATCTAATCCTAATACTTCCATCATACACTTCAATCCTTTCAGAATTTCAGGAGTTCCATGGCCTTAAACTTCAGCTGTCCCCCTTCCGGGCCTGAAAATCAGAGGTCTCCCCCCAGAAGAAAAAACTACTTTCTGGGCATGAGAAAGGGTCCAAGTATTATCTCTCTCTACACAGTAGTTCTTCACTGTAACAACTAGGCAACTGTGACAGCTTTCTTCTCCCTGTTGAAGAGAGTACAAAGGGAGGAGGGGAACAGAAAGAGGAGAGGTTTCCTCAGATAAGCTATGATTAGGCCAGGTCAAAGGGGGCTTAGGCAGATTTGGAGACAGATACGACAACTTCTGCAGTAGGTTTGTTAGTGTTTGTTTTTTTAAGACAGGGTAGTAAACTCAAACCTTCCATTGGGTAATATTACTAATTATTATATACTATTATTAATGTATATAAAAAATTAATTGCAGTACGTTTTTTTCACTGAAAGCTATTTGACACCAACAGTTACCATACGTGGACAAAACAAAAACAAAGAATGGACTGAAAAATACTCTCCTTTTGTTGAAGATATTTAACCCCCCACCCCACCCCCCCACAACCCCTATCACCACCCACCATGTAGATCTATACTTCCCTCCTGTGGAGAAATAATGATACTACTGTCTCTTAACTGTCTTATACTACAACTGGGTGACTGTGAAATACTTTTCCATCAGATTCTTGTGTAAGGGGTTAAATATTGGCCAAACAACCAAAACTGTTCACCTCGGTTTAAAAGAAGAGGGGTAAACGCAACTGTGTATAAACATTAACCAAATTATGCCAATACCAATGGAATTGCAGTTATTTGAGTCTATGGGTGAAATCATAGCAAGAATGGTCAAGGTCAAGTTAAATGAAATAGATATTTAATAACATTGTAAATAAATGCAAGAAGGAATTACAAGGCAATATGTTACAAAATTAAGGTTTTAACTCTTACCTACTCTACCTTGATTGTTGTATCAGAGAGAAAAAGAGTAAGAGGTGAGCAAGGAGAAGGAGCAGGAGCCAGAGAGGAAGAGAACCACTCAGGAGATCAATAATTCAAATTCACAATTCCCTTATCCCTATACCAAACTATTATCTGTAGAACAACCAATCAGACCACATCTTGACCCTTACTTATCAATATATGACTAGCACTGCGACAGTAAGATACACAATGAGGTGTGAGACCGTCTAGAAACTCCAGATTTTAGTACAAGGCTGGGTGACACCCAATGAGTGAGTGTGTTGGTGAGGGCCAGAGCTCCTCCACCTGCTTTTGCTCTCCCGGCCGTCTCCACCCCCCCTTCTTTTGCTTCTCATTGACCTCCTCCCCCTCCACCTGGCTTTCCCTCCCATCCTCCAACCCCATATATTGTGTCTCTTTGTACTGTGTCTAAAAAGATGAGTCTTGACTGTCTCCCACTTTCTTTTTAGTTTGCATTTTTCAGTCAGCAATAAACAGCATGTCTCTGACCTCTTCTTGTATCTAACCACATCACATGAGAAATAACATGCTTTGCAAAACAAGCATTACATTCCAATTATATTAACTGGGGGGAAGGGGGGTAAAATGTTTCAAAATCTCATCACAGACAAAGCGATGGGACTGCCAAAGTAGTGTTGACGTTTCAGAGTGGTCCTAAAGACCGGCGCTCACAATGTTTCCCGGAACAGACGGAGGCAGGCCTGTCATGCAGAGTAAGTAACCATATTAATCTTGGGCTCTGGAGGCTCCAGCAATGAGATGGTCAGGACCTTTAGTGCTCCCAGGGGATCCTGTAGCTCAGCTGCGGATAGTAATGCACAATCACAGCAGGGGATGGCCTTCCCATAAAACGACAGGCTCCTTACACCCTCATTGTTGTTCCCATGGAAATGTGCACTGAAATGTTGTTTGCACTGAAATCAAAGTGATGCTTTACGTCAGCGCCTGTTAACAAGGAACAGACATGATGGTGGATGAATAGGATAATAAAAGGCCTAAAGCTAGGTCCACATGAATAAATGCCTGATCCTTTGTCTTAAATTGAACCATTGCCTTAAGAGGGGGTAGTCCTGGACTAACTGAACAGAAGGTAGAGCTGCCAAAATATGTTGGCTGTCCCACACCCCTCCCCCCAAAAAGATAATTTGACATATGTCACATTCATTGTGCACATTTCCCCCTTTCACCACACAAAGTAGGCTGAAAAGCCATCCATTTTTAGCTAAATCAATGTTTTATTGGACATCAGCGTCTACAACACTTTGAGTCGCATACACTTTTGTGAAGGACTATTGCCAAAATATAATAAAACACATATTGGCAAATCATCCCTGGGTTTCCGTCATTGAACATAATGCGTCTGCGCAATGAACCTACTCACATGGGAGTACCATAGCTTTCTTTTACTGATTCATGGAAAGTGATAAGCTAAAAAACATAGTTTGTATAGGTTCGTTGGCCCGTACAATCAGTAGACTGACATAATGACGAAAGGCGTGGTTTTGGACAGCAATGCTCTGTAGGCTCCTGCTGAGGTGCCCACCTGCCTTCACTTCACATTTTTGTCAGCGTTCCAATAGTTTTAATGTCGTTTATTTTGAGTGTATGTTGTTACCATAATGGGTATTCAGACGTATCTCTTTCCTCTCTAGAAATAGTCTTCAACGGCTGTTGTACACAGCCCTCTCACGCGTCGGAGTGAGCGGATGAACCTTCACGACTCCAGCCATAATAAACAAGACCAGTAAAAAGGCTTGCTTGGCCTCGAGGATCACATAGCGGGAGAATCTGACTGGTTGATGTTCAGGATTTTTCGACGCACAGGTCGTGCCCACAGCGGTTCGAAAGAATGGATTATGCTAACATCTCCAAAAGATTCGTCGTCTTACTTGTGCTCGCGTCTGTTTTACTTTTAGTACACAGCAAGAGAGCGAAACAGCCCCGTTGTCCATCATTATGTACATGTACCAAAGATAATGCGTTGTGTGAAAGCGCAAGATCGATTCCTCGCAGCTTCCCTTCAGATGTCATCTCATTGTAAGTCACAGACAGTATATTTTATAAACCAACGGTTGTATCTCAAGAAATGAGAATACAATATCCGATATTTCAAATTATTGTGTATCTTTGATTAGGTTAGTGTATTAGTTGTATGAGCTTCTACGATTCTATATGCCCGTTGGCTAACCACTCCAATATAGCAGGATATTCCAGCGTCTAAAGCTTGTTTTTGTATTCTCCCACAGATCATTCGTGAAGTCTGGATTCAATGAAATCCCTAAAGAGAGCTTCATACACACGCCCGCTTTGCATCTCCTGTGAGGTTTTCTACGGTGCTTTTTGTTCCTCATGCTTTGTTAGTCATGTGTCATTCCCCTGTGAAGTGATCCTAGCCATTTAAAACGGCAAAACTGTGAGCTAATTGAAGCTTCTTATATCTTGTGTTAATACTAGATTGTTGAGTGTGTGTAGAATAAGAACGCGTTATTTAATCATACCACTGCAACAAAAATGGGGCATGTTCTGTCTTGGGAAGCAATCTACTCCTGCAAATCCATTTCAGTTAGCCTATTGTTAACACTGGATAGCACTGCTGGAGTTCCACATCTGTTATTATTCGTTTGAACGCCACACATTATTTTTAGGTTGATAGAATCTGTCCTGAGAAGGCTATACTGTTGCACAACGGTATTTTTTGACATCCTTGTATTTAGGGGAAGCCCTTGTTAAAGCAGGGAATCCCCATTGCTCCTTCTTCATGGGGTGGGGTATTGACTGAGTCATGCCCCTGAACACAATCTCACACAAACTGCAACATGATGACCTTGTGTGTTAAAACTCATAGCTTATTACATGTAGCAGCAGTGTTTTGGGGGCAAATTACTGGGAGATACGTATTATTGAAATTTGGTGTTTTGACAATAACTGTCAGTGTCTGACTAGCTCAAGTGTTTGGGTCAGTATTTCAAACAATATATTTTGAAAAAAGACATTCCAGTCATTGTTTAAACAAATGTCTCCACAGCCTTTTCACAGCCAACACCTTTGACTCTATAAATGAAGATGCTTTCCTTGGACTACCACACCTGGAATACCTGTGAGTAAAAATGGTCAATTACCCATAAATGCTACTTGTCAAGAATCGGCTTGTCAATTGACTGATATTTCTTTGACCTTTTCAGATTTATTGAAAACAATGAGATCAAGTCAATATCTCCATATGCTTTCCGGGGACTGAAAACCTTAGTCCACCTGTAAGTTCATAAACCTCAATGCAATGTAAACCACAATACAATGAATTTTGAACATACCTCACAATAATACAAACAAATCATGAAAAAAGGATTACTTAATCAAAAGAATAAAAAAAATCTTAAATAGACTTAGCCTTATGTAAAGCAGGACATAATTTGTCTTTGTCACAATCGTACAACAGTGTTCGTAGCACAGTGCGTCCTTTTGCAGCAGGTGCAGTGAATAATATTCATCTCTATGTTTTTGCACATTTCTGACTTACATTTACATTTAATCATTTAGCAGATGCTCTTATCCAGAGCGACTTACAGTAAGTACAGAGACATTCCCCCCGAGGCAAGTAGGGTGAAGTGCCTTGCCCAAGGACACAACATCATTTGGCATTGCCAGGAATCAAACTGGTGACTTTGAGATTACTAGCCCGATTCCCTAACCACTCAGCCACCTGACTCCCTTACTTAGAGTATTTCATACTCAGACCTTTTCCAGAGATATCTTATCACAAGACAGATGTACAGGATGTTTCATAGTGATTCTCCAAAACTGTAAACATGATTCGATCTCAATGGCAGCTCTTCTGGGACATACAGCTTCCAATTTTACAACAAGTTTACAACAACCCCCTGACTGTAAACAAGTGGTGACAATTATCCCAGGAAGTAACGTGATCCATCTGGTTTCTTGAGAATACTACAGTATGGCTGAGGAGGCAGAACTAAAAATAATCTATCTTCTCTGTTTCTTCAAACTTACTCCTGGCTCCAGTCTCCAGGGAAACTATAGCCATACGCACTGCACTTATACAAACAGTGTACTGTACCAATACATAAATCTGTATCACCAAATAGATGAGGCAAGAACATTCCATTGCCAGCAATATAAAAAACTGTGTGCACCGTTAGCTCACTTTGAATGCAACTGTCAAACTTAATAAATGACTTGTCCTTGTGTTTTAATCTGGTCACAGGAGCCTGGCCTACAACAATCTACAGACGCTTCCCAAAGATGTCTTTAAAGGTCTGGAGGCCTTGACGAAAGTGTAAGTCTTGAACATGTTGTGACAAATGTAGTCAGTCGCCCCCTAGTGTACTGTATAACTGCTGTGAATGTGAAAGGGAAAGGGAGAAAAGTTGTTGAGAAAATGCCTTGATAAAAAATGTAACATTATGTCCTGTACAGTTCTCAGCCCAGATCCTTCTTACTGAATCACAGCCCCCGGGGGTCTAAATATGGAAGTTCTTATAATTATTCTATTGCTGCAGAGGACATCCTTGACTAATGCGTTGGCGGCCAGCACATTTGGCATCATTAAAAATGTGTTCGAGCAAAGAGCAGGAGATAGATGGCTGTAATCCATCACCTATAGTTCTCCTCATACACTAATGAGACCAGACAGTCCGGATCCACCAGCTAAGGTAAAATATGGATGCCCGGCTAACGTACGATGAGAGAGGCTATAAAGATCTGTCATTCTCACTCAGAGATACCCAGAAAAGAGTCAGGGATTAGGATGAACAACTTTATTAAAATGAGGTGAGATCCTGGCATGGAAATTCTCCTTAATAATTTTTGCTGTTTGTTTCTGCTGTGAATTCTGTGGTGGGTCCTCTTCTCCCCAGAGACCTGAGAGGGAACCAGTTCATATGTGACTGTAAGCTCAAGTGGCTGGTGGAGTGGATGGTTCACACCAACGCCACAGTGGACCAAATCCACTGCAAAGGCCCAGCCTCCCAGCTTGACAAGAAAATCAATGACCTGGTGCCCCAGTCTTTTGATTGCATCACCACAGGTGAATTACAAACCAGAATGACTCCACTTTGAACTTGTGGGATCTTATATTGAGAACGAATGAACTGTTCTCTAGTGTGTATGTGGACTATTCTGCAGAGTTTCTTTGTGACGTTTTTATTTTATTTGTCTATATTTCATATGTTTGCAGAGTTTGCTTCCCACCAGTCTCTGAAGTTTGAGTCCATCTCTGTGGAGGCCTTCACATTTGGGAGTGACCAGTATGTGGTCTTTGCTCAGCCTTTCATTGGGAAATGTAGCTTCCTGGAGTGGGATCACGTGGAGATGGTCTTCCGTAATTATGATGATATTGACAGTAAGTAGAGAGCTCGGAGTATGTGTGCGTTTTCTCCTCTAGATGGAGTGTAGATAGATTAGACTAGATAAGAGGTGTATAAGAAACTAGGGAGAAAAAAAACACTTTGTATGTATTGTGTGTACAACACAATGCATACAAAGTGTTTTTTTTTCTCCCTAGTTTCTTATACACCTCTTTCTATGTTTCTCAAGGCACCTCCACAGTCATCTGTAAACCCCTGGTGATTGACAACCAGCTCTTCGTCATCGTGGCTCAGCTGTTTGGCGGCTCACACATCTTCAAGCGTGACATTTCTGCTAACAAATTTATCAAAATTCAAGACATCGACATCCTCAAGATCCGCAAGCCCAACGACGTTGAGACATTCCTCATCGATGGAGAGTCCTTCTTTGTCATCGCCGACAGCTCCAAGGCCGGTTCCACCACCATATACAAGTGGAATGGTAATGGGTTCTATTCGCATCAGTCCCTCCACCCCTGGTACCGGGACACGGACGTCGAGTATCTGGAGATCTCCACCAAGCCCCACCTGGTTCTATCCAGCAGCTCTCAGAGGCCAGTCATCTACCAGTGGAACAAGGGAACCAAGCTTTTCGACCGGCGCACCGACATTCCTGAGATGGAGGACGTGTATGCCGTCAAGCACTTCCAGGTCAAGAGCGACCTCTACATCTGCCTGACGCGCTTCATCGGGGACTCCAAAGTGATGCGCTGGGACGGTGCTCTCTTCCGGGAGGTGCAGACCATGCCGTCGCGGGGCTCCATGGTGTTCCAGCCTTTTGCTGTGGGCAGCTGGCAGTACGCCATCCTGGGTAGCGACTACTCCTTCACCCAGGTGTACCGCTGGGATGCCAAGAAGGGCCAGTTTGTCCACTTCCAGGAGCTCAACATCCAGGCTCCCAGAGCCTTCTCTCCCGTTTCCATCGACAACCGGCAGTTCCTGCTCGCCTCTAGCTTCAAAGGCAAGACCCAGATCTATGAGCACCTGATCATAGACCTAAGTCATTGATTGGTTGGTTGATTGGTGGATTGATTGATTGTTGTACAGAGATGTTGAAGTGGAGAGGAAGATGTTTGGACAGTAGTGAATGGAAGTGGTTAAATCCTAACTTGAGAATAACAGACATTACTCAATCTTTTGCCAATTTTTCCTTGACATCAATGCATGGTTACCGCCAGAGTTATGTGCATGTGTCTCAAGTTGGGATTAGACCCTGTGTTGTCAGACCACAATGCATGACCGGTCATACTATCTCATCCTGGTGAATGCAGCGCTTGAAATATTTTACATCATCTAGGATTGGTTCGTAGGTTTGCGTTCTTGCTCATGTGATTCAACATTGTACATATATTTGCAATATCATATATTTCTCAAGGAAAGATAATGAACAAACTGTACTTTTTAATCTATTTATTACCTGTTTAGATGAAGATTTGCCAAAAGGAAATGTTTACATTTTTCTGTCTTTCCACTTAAAAGCAAAATAATTTGTAAATGAAGCTTTTGTAAGTCTAAGAGGGACCATGCCAGTTGGATACTTGTTTGTTAAGGGGATTGATATTGTGTTGCAATTCAGTAGTTTGGAAAAATAACGACTTACATTTTCTGTGAGGATTGTGAGTGGGGATAAAACGTCCCTGCAACTTTCAATTTATATTGTTGCTCATTTGTACAATATTTAAAGTATTGAAGGTTATTAACACTGTTTTTCAGAACAAGGTGTAAGAAAGATATTTAAGGATGTTTTGACACATTTTCAATATGGATAAATGTTAACTTTGACTAACACACATATGCAAAATGTAACACTTGTGTCATCCTAAAGACAAAGGCTGGAGAAATGCCATGTCATTCAGATTGAATAAAAAGCTTATGTCATTGCAATATTGTATTATTTGACGGTTCCATCTTAGCTGACACTAACTGTCAAGTTACTGAGGGATTAACTTCTGCACATTTGTCCTTAAAAGTCAAACTTCAATTTAATGATACTGTATTACTGGAATAAGTGTGAAAACCGAATGCAGAGTACAAACAAATAAAATCTTTTTTTTATTTGCTCCAACAAAGTGCACGCCTCAATTTTACAAAGCAGCACATTACAAGCAGAATGTAATGGAATAAATACAATAATATTTGCTTAGAATGAGCCAGCACAAGCAAAGAGATCTACACGTGCCTGTGCAGTCACATCCACACAGAGGCTCAACACCATTTTTACACTAGGCTTCCAGAATCAACTTTTAACATACATTTGTTGAACCCGATATACAACCTACTGTGTATACCTGTAACCAACCCTGATCATTTCAACCCTTGCCTCTGTGTGATTGCAAACCATCATAAAATAAATTCGAACACACTCACGTTCATACAGTGTCACCCTGGAAAGGTTGTGCAATAGCAGCAGGCTGTTCTGATGCCCTACCTACCTACCACTCAATAGAACCAAAGTGAACACATTATCTGCTTCAACTGAATGTTCTACACTAATCTATGTGGTACAATTCAGCGTGGCTAGGGGGAGAAGGTGAGCGTAATACTGTATGTCCCTCAGCTTCCCACAAATAATTTAGTGCTCGTTTACTGTAAATTAAAAACACTATAAGGTCTTAAAAAAATGAATTAAAAAAAACTCACAGAGCAAAAGGAAAACATATTCTAACAGATATCAACGATATTAGGAAAGAATCTCCCCAAAATGACACAATTTCAGACAAAGCTCTGTACAGAATTTAAAACCATTATACATTACAGTACCTGCAGATGTTTTGCATTCAGTACAGTATATTACACAGCTTCAGTTAGGTACTGTAGCTGATGTTTGCTTATACAGGTGGAAAAGCGCCTATTTAGCTTGCTTCAGTTACATGTACGTTCAGCGTAATAGAGTAGATTTCTATAATGCTCTTACAAAAGATGCAAAAGATTATTGCAGGGAGGGTCATCTTCAAGTTGCATACTGCATGTTTTACATGAATGAGTTCAACTAAGAGGGCAGTGGTTCATCTGGCAGAGAGAGAGAGAGAGATACAAAGAGAGAAAAAGAGATAGACAGAGAGAGAAAGAGAGAGAGAGGAAGAGAGAAAGACAGAGAGAGGAAGAGAGAAAGACAGAGAGTGAGATGGACAAGAAGGGCCATTGCTCCCCTCTGCTAAAGGTGAAAATAGCAGTATCTCTGTGTCCCACTGCCCTGTACATTCAAGGCCAGCATTGCCCAGCACTAGCCTAAATTCCACCCTGATTCTGAAAGGCGACTTCCTCCAAGTGCTGTGTGAGGTCTTAGTCATGACGGAAACTCTGACCACTGTTGTATCCCTCCGTCACAGTTTGAGCTCGTTGGCGATTTTGCAGGCTATATTCTTGAAGGCGATGGACGTGCCCGATATTCTCTTGAAGCGCACTCCGTTTAGGGATAGTCGAGGCAGCTTGCACACCTCCATCTCCCATTGGACAAGGTTGTCCTGGCGAGCGTCGCCATGGACGCAGAAGAGCAGGAAGCGTTCCCGCTGCTCGTAGTCGCAGCTGTTGGCGTCGAGAACTTTCCGGATCTCCCTCATCATCTCGGCGGGCTCCATGGAGGAAGTGGTCTTCATGCTCCAAGTGAAACGCAGCGAGCGAGGCTTGGAGGAGCCGTCATCCTTGGTCTCCCCAGACGCACTCCTACAAAGAGAGAGAGAGAAAAGAGAGAGAGAGGGAGGGAGAGGGAAAGATAGAGAGGGAGAGATGAGAGGGAGAGATGAGAGACAGAGACAGGAGCAAAAGAGAGACCAAAGCTGAAGTTGAAGGAAAAAACATTTGATGCCCCTAGCCTGTACGGTAGATATTCTTTGGTTTGGAGGTCTCACCTGGGTGTTTCTGTCCTGGTGCTGGTCTCTCCCTCACTAGGAAGCCTGAAACACCAGGAAAACAGCTCATGCACGAAAAAAGGAGCTTTGTGCATTTAGCTCTGTATGTCCATCACATCTAACCCTTCAATATCATCATCATCCTCAGGTTTGGGTTGTCATGCCAGGGAGGGACACTCCTACTGTGCATCAGGGGTACCAGGGTCAGGGGTCAAGGCACAGTTGAGGTGGCAAAGTGTTAGAAACAAGGGTTAGCTGCATGGCAGTAGTCTAAATACAGTATGTCCCCCTTTCTATGTCCTATTCACAAATCTCTACTAATATGACAGAACTGTGGAGCAGAAGATTCCACCATCCACCTGTTCAGACCTGACAAGGAAGCAGCGTCAGACAATTTACATGCACCCATTTAGGATTGGACACCAGCAGTGACGGGCTGTTGGGCAGGGTTTAAGACCAAAGAGGATGTTGCTATAAGGGAGTGGGCACAAGACAGGACATAAAAGAGGCAAGGACACAGTGGCTCAGGAGACAGTGGGCAGAGAGTTACAGTAATGGGGACAGGACCAGGCATCGTTGTGTTGTCCTACCTCGTGGATGCCCTGAAAGACATAGCTCTACGGAGGAAGAGAAGCAAAGGAAGACTGCTGGTGAGTCTACTGGTGGGACTGTAATAAGGTGTCACAGAACACTGGCTGTTCTATAGATGGGCAGTGGCCATTTACAAATGAGTGCATAGTGCAAGGTGCTGAGTGGCAAGCTAAATTAGAAACAGGGTGCATGTGAGTGTCAGGGAACTCCAGAGAGTGTGAGGGAGAGAGAGAGTTTACGAGTGACATGAATGACAGTGGAAGCATCGCCCTGTGTGGCTCCAGACGGTACGACTCGACTGACCTCCGGACAAACTTGGAGGTGATCTTGCTGATGATGCCCGTGGAGGTGCCCCTGCGCTGCTGGGCCAGAGCCCCCGTGTCGTGGGAGAGGGTGGGGGAGGCAGGGGGGCCGTTGTAGGTGGCGCTGCGGCGGTCTCGAAGCTGGGCGCCGTGGAAGGTGCTGCGGCTCGTGGTTCCCCGCGGGAAGCGGTTTTTCTCCGGGGTGCTGATGCTATGGACGGACGGGGAGGTGGGCGGCCCCCGCGCAGAGGAACTGCGACACACACACACACACAATGTGTAAAAAGGGCACCTTAGTCATTCCAGGTGCGTTTCAAATGGTGCCGATAGAGCTCACCCTGCTTTGAGTTCACTGTTGTCGTCAATAGGGGGCAGCGCGCTCTTGGACGGGTGTCCTGATGACGACATGGATTTGGTGTGACGAGGCCGCGTGGAGCTCAGTGCAGACCCACAGGCAGACAGGGAGCTACCAGACACCTCGGTTAGACTGAGGGAGGGAGAGAGAGAAAGAGAGAAAAAGAGAGAGAAAGGAAGGAAGGAAGAAGGTGAGTGATGTGGGACAGAGAGAGAGAGGGAGACAAATGGAGGGACAAAAACAGAGACAGCAATGGTTGATGTGGTCAGAATACCCAGCCAAGTAAGCAAAGTAGACAGTAATCAATAGGAATCAGCTACTGGTGGCAATGTCGGCTGCCCACCTGCTGTCTTTGCCGTTGGGGATAGCAGAGTGGCGGTCCGTGGAGGTCCGTTCACACACATATGTGTTCCTGCGAGTCATTCCTCCGTTAGTCTGAATCAGAAGATGACGGGATAGGAGGGGTGGAGACAGGAGAAAAGAAGAGTGGAGAAAAACGAGAAACGAATGGAAAGCAGGAAAAAACACAGCAGAAGAGAGGCCATCTTAACATCCCAGACCACATCCCAGCGACATCCAAATGTGACATCAAGGACTCCGTTGGCGTGCGTGTCTTACCCCCACGGCGCTGGTCACTTTCTTCCTCTCCTGCACCCCCGACGGCGAGGCTGCGACATCCCCCTTAGAGGATGCCAGCTCCAGCCTGCGAGCCCCGTCCCATTCCTCCCGGTGGTCACTCTCCACACTCAGGGCCTGACCGCGCTTAGAGTACGACACGGCAGGGGGCACAGACGGACCCACTGGAGAACACGCACACACACACACATCAAATTACAGTTTTGCACATACTTTGATTCTACTAAATCTTACAGTATTTGCAAGCTAAACACAGTGACTTTGAGGGAGAGAATGCCCGGGCACAGACTGCCACACAACTGCACATGCTAAACAAACGACAGCCATAACCTAAAGCACGTGTGTGTACTGGATACCAGAATGTCCCTATAGAAAATGACTGTGTGAAGATAGAAGCCAGAAAAGCAAGTACACAGCAAAGCTCTTCTCTCCATTCATGCTTTGAGGTGCCATTATTTAGAAAGCTGCAGGGAGGGAGGCAGCCAGTAGATGGCACCAGGCACCATGCGCCGACAAGGAGAGGGAGAAAGTTGCTCCAGAACCAGAACTTGGAAGCAGCACACTCAATCTCTAGACAGGCCTGTCTCTAAAGTCCACACCTAGTTCTGGTTGAAATCAAACTGGACACACCTTCTAGTCCTACCCTCAAGGTCCTGAGCATCCTAACTGGCCATACATTCCGATTTGATGACAGCATTGCATGTCTCCTTGACACATACGTGAAGTTAAAGTGGGACTGAGGGAGAGTGGACTATTCTTAGATCTGTCTCTCTGGGCAACTTCTCCCTCCCCAGAAGGCCTCAGCACTCTCAGAGCCGGGAGGGACGACTGGTACTTTACTTGGCTTCTCTATGACATCATCATCATCATCCCCACCATGATCACTGTAGCGCCGCTGCTTCTGATTGGCTGAGATGCTGCGTGTGACCTTGAGGTGGGTAGGTGATTGGCTGGAGCTGGTGTTGAGTTCGCTAGTGGGTCGTTGTCGCAGGCCCAAGTTGCTGTTGGACTGGGACTCGCTGCCCTCGAACTGTACACACAGAAAACACACAATTACAAAATACTGTGATAATGCATGAAGTAATGAACAGGTTATGGGTTTTGGTGTGCTGACCTCTGGAGTTTTCCTCCCCAGCAGGAGGTAGGTGGCCATGACCTCATCATACTTCTGGCCCAGAAGAGACTCAGTGATTTCATCCTTTGGGAAACCCATCGTCACCATCAGCTCTGTCACACACACATGGGGACAGATTGACTTTAACCATGACAACCTTCAGAGAAAAACATACCTAATAAATAAGGTACTGTTAAATGGTCTAAGCCACAATCAAATTAAATAACATTTAAGCAAAAATGCTTTAAGACATAATGAAATTAAAATACTAAACAAACATTTTGGCAAAATTGCTCTTTGCACTACTGCAGCACAAATACAGAAGACAAAAAATACATATATTAGACAATATTCATGAATTATTGGGTGCATATTGCTGTATATCAATCAAGGAGGTATGCTTAATTCAGACCACATCCATCACCATACCAACTTTATTTCCTTATCTCACTAACACACACACACACACCTATCCGGGCCGAGTCGTTGAAGTCAGTCTCAGGCTCGTGGTAGGGTTTCAGTTCCTCCTCTTCGTGGCCCACATTCATCCAGTGGTCTTTCATGATTTGCTGTAGGGAACAGAGTCATATTTAGGCACCCTCAACATGTAGGATAAGGTTCCTTGAAGATGTCATTTTAAGATGAATTATTTCCCCTTTTAATTCCATTCCAAGCCATATGCACATAAAATCCCGTTGGAACAGTTTGGTTTAAGTGTGAATTATTGAAATTATTCGAAAGGGATACTTAGACATGTCAATGAAAACATCTGATAATGTATTTCTATTATGTACTAATCTGGGTTGATAAGGCACTAGTCATCATCATAAAATCTCTCAATCTCACATTGATCTCTTATTTGTCTTTATCAGTGTAATCTCTATCTGGTTGATTTGTGAGGCGCCAAGGCAGACAGGTGCACAAGATTAAGGATTAGAAATAAGGTTCATATTTGAGAAGATTAGAGGCAAAGAAGGGTGAAACAAAGGACTGTGGGCCAATAAAACTGAGTTGAGCCATTGGCTGGAACGACAGAAAGAGTGGGTTAGCATCAGACAGGAAGGGGTTGGTGTGGTGAGTGGGAGGGCTGAGGGATGAGTCAGAGGAGGAGAGAGCGGTACAGAGCGAAACACACTACTCTAAGATTAGCACATTCCAGAACACACGACTGCATACAAACACAAACACGTACACCCACACACATGAGCCAAGATAAACACTCAGACATACACAAAAACCTACTGAGTTCATTACCCTGTGTGAAATTAAAGTCAGTATTGTCCAGTGTGGAGAAGGGTCCTCTTCCTTCAATAACCCTCTATTACGTTTTATTTTGTATTTTTAACAAAGTACAATATTCTGAGCGTGTGTGTATTTATATATGTTTACATCCAAACTTCCTCGTTTGCCAGGGTTGAGCACGAGCAGCTTCTTCAGCAGGTTCTCACAGTCGGTAGACATGTAGAACGGGATCCGGTACTTTCCTCTGAGAACTCTCTCCCTCAGCTCCTGCATAACAGCACAGACACAAGTACAGCCAAGGACACAGAGGGATGAGTATGTTAACAGGCTTCCTCGATGTCCACCTAACAGAACCCCCTACGCACACACACACACACACACACACACAAACACAAACACAGACATACACACCTTGAGGTTCTGCCCGTCGAAGGGCAGTGATCCGCTGACCAGGGTGTAGAGGATGACCCCCAGGCTCCAGACGTCCACCTCGGGCCCGTCGTACTTCTTCCCCTGGAAGAGCTCCGGGGCGGCGTAGGGAGGGGAGCCGCAGAACGTGTCCAGCTTGCTGCCCAGCGTAAACTCATTACTGAAGCCGAAGTCTGCGATCTTGATGTTCATGTCTGCGTCCAGGAGCAGGTTCTCTGCCTAAGTGTGTGTGTGTGTGTGGGGGGGGGGGGTTGAAAAGTTGTGTGTGGGCGTGTGAATGTATGTGTGTGTGTGTGTATGGTAGGAGGAGGGGCAAGGGGCAAGGAAGAAAGAACGAAGAAAAGAGCTCAAACAAAATACACAGGAGGTTGTATGGAATGTATTTCATGTGACGTGGCAATCTGTTGATTCCATAAGGCTGACTCCTACCTTCAGATCCCTGTGCACTATCCTCCTCTGGTGACAGTACTGCACAGCAGACACTATCTGGAACACACACACACACAGGGGTGATTTATCATGGGCGCCGAGAGCCATCTGGACCATTCTTTGAAGTCTCACATGTGTTCACTGTGCCGGCCTAGATCTAACAGTCTAGTACCTACTGCTGGATGTGTGGTCACAGCCCCCATAGGACATGACATAATGCTCGCCAGAAGTTCACAACTTTCTATTCCATTTGTGTGCATGGGAGAGTATGGTGTATTTTTATGGCAGCAATAATGCATTTGCCAAATCTATAGCATTACCCACTGAATTGTCTGTTGCTATGACAGATGGACGAGTAATCTGCCAAAAGAGGCTATCATTCAAATGGACGTGTTGTGGCACACATTGCCTCATCATTGATATACACACCACCCATGTCACCCACCACCCGCGCAGTGCCACACATGCATCCGCTGAGTCAGCCTTAGACAGTGTGTCACAGGAAGTTATCAGAATAAGGTGGGGGAAAAAATCTGAAATATGGATAAAATATGGGATATGATTAAGACATTTATTTATTTATCTCTCCTATTTCTGTAACAATAAGCTACACAGGTTATTTGAGAATTCCCAACATATTTATATTTTATTATTTATGTATTATTTATTTATATGTATGATAACACCCCTATCTAATGGCATTTCTGTAAATCTTCAACCAATTTGGACATGTCCACTAGATTGATCAGATCCAGGAACAGGATTTTAAGGTTCAAAGAGAAGACAACGTACAAGTAATTGCAAAATCATTCTTGAAAACTCAAATAAATTCCCCAAAATTCCCATGGAAAGAATCTCCATTTCTCAACTCTAGAGGCTGCTAATCTACCCAGTAAGAAAAAGTAGGTACACTCAATTTCAGTCTGTCGAGTCATGCTCTTCAAAATAGTAACTTGACCACTAGGTGTCAGGTAAGAGCCCATCACCAAAGCAGTTGTAGCATCATCATACACTTCTACCAGAGTCATTTAGGAATTTTGCATTTTCAAGTTTTTGTCTGTAATTATCTGTCAGCACTTGTAACTTACTTGACAGTAAATTACATATGTTCATTACATCATAAACTCTCCCCCCCCCCCCCCCAAAAAAAAAAAAAAAGGTTAGAGACTCACCTGTCTGAACTTGGCCCTGGCCTCCTTCTCTTTCATTCTCCCATGAGCCACTAGGTAATCAAATACCTCGCCTGGAAGAAGTAAGTAAAGATTAAACACGATCGTCATAATGACAACCATTATAATCAGAGCAATAATTGTTTTAACCATTATAATATCCATAATCATAATCAGATTAATATTTTATCATAATCATCATACAAATGCTCATCATTATCATCATCATTATTAAAGTAGTTATCACTGCTTTCACACATACACACACCAGGGCATACAATATTGAGGAGGGTCCCATAGACAACCATATGGCAGACAATGTCCTTCTGCCCTAACTTCAATAGTATAAACCTGCGGAGCCGGAGTGCCCTACTCCCTAACTTAGCTTTTGCATGGAATACTGTACTAAGACTAAGGATGTTGGTGCACAATAAAGTGTACTCACCTCCACTTGCATACTCCATTATCAAATACAGCGTCCTCTCTGTCTCAATTACTTCAAATAACTTAACTTAGAGGAAAGAAGGAGGAAAGAGGGAATTAGACAGTGCATCCAGGAAGTATCCTTGAAGTCAAACCTACAATATATAGTTTCCTAAAAGTAGAATTAGCGTGTATTTTTTGTACAAACTTAGACCAACCTATATTTGGATGATTTAGTATCTTCATAATCCGGACTTCCCTGAAAAGCTGTGGGTATTAAAAGAAAGAAGATGGTTGACATTTTGTCAGAGTGAAATGTCACAGACCTGCATGCACGCACACCCACACAATCATCTGGGCTCAATCAAATCTCCAAATTCTGTCCTACACAGAGAACAAGCAGCATTACAGAGCCTCTTACTGTACTGTGCCTACAGAACTAGCCAGTCAGTCAGCCAGCCAGCAGTTCCTCAGATACCCACCCTGCCCTCCTGAGTATGGCAGGACAGACTGACAGTATGCCCACCCGGCTCCTGCTGCTCACTATAATCATCTTAACAAGACAAGATGGCCAACAAACATCTGATGGGGATTTGTAGATCAATTTATGTCATGCTACTGTAAGATCTCCGGCCAGTTCATTATGAAAGAGCAGCACTAATCCCATGTCTTCTTATCAATCCAATTTGACCCTACGGTCCAAATGAAAAGCATGAAAAGGATCTCATCCAACTCCAGAGACAAGAGTCAACCTTTTGCATGCAGCGGTGAATATGTGTATGTGTGGAGGATGGGGGAGTGTGGGTGTGTGTGAATGATGGGGAAGTGTGTATGAATGTGTGGGATTCCTTTGCGGACGTAGCTTCTCGTATGGGCATTTTGGGCCTTACGTAAGTGCTGGATCAGAAAGCGTTCCTGGGTCATTTAACACAGCCATTACTACAACGTGAGCCGGCACTGCTCTCTGGGACTCACTAGGCTGCTTTCAACTCCACTCGCATGCTGCTGGATGCAGGGACACGCATCCACACACCCCCATCCTCCGCACACACAGATCCACACCCCCCTATCTTTCTAAGTCATGCACACTACCCTCCATCCACCACACACACACACACACACACACACACACACACACACACACATACACATACACACACACACACACACACACACACACACACAGAGAATTCCCTATATAGAGGGCAGAGCAGTGCTATAAATAAAGCTCCTACATGAGAGAGAGGTTTCCCAGTATACCTGGAGGAACTGGACGAAAACACGGAGACTGACGAGATACCTTCCAATACTGTGTCACACCATCACACTCGGATGCACACAGGCCTTAATGGTCGCGCAAACCCCAGCCCACATGCGGGGTAGGCTGGCTAGTAAGCACACGTGTCGACACACATGATCCAGACATCCCTGGGGGCAGAGGTCCTCTGTGTGCTCATTGAGTAATGGTCTGTAAGTAGAGGTTCCTACGCTTTCCCCCTCTCTCACTCTCTCTTTTCCTGTCTATCCTTTTCTCTACCCCTTTTCTTCTGTATCTACCCCCCTTATTTTCCCTTTGTCTCCAATTGTCTTTTTCCTTCTATCTTTCCACTCTTTCATCCTTTTTCTCTCACTCTTGCTCTCTCTCTCTCCCCCCTCTATGTCTTCCTCTTTCATTTGCGTCATCCCCCCCCCAGAGAGCTCACAGGAGAGGCACGCGCACAGCCGTTTGAAAACAAAAGGAGGAAGCCGAGTAGTGGAGGGCAGGAGAAAACAGCAACACCAACAACAACAACAAAACAAAGCCAGCCAGTCTGACTGCTAAGCCAGCTGCCATCGCATGTCCTGCCTGGGGCACTACAGACGAGCCACAAACCTGACAGGGATCTGCTGTCAACCAAGATCAGGACAAACTGCCTTTGGAAGTGTGTTCAACTTGCAATAAAGAAGATGGATAACTTTTTTTGAAGTCACACACTGTAGGGCTGCAGTGTACCCGTCAATACACACACACACAATGCCCCTGCATCAAGTGTGCCATTGACCTACTTCCGGCGACCCAGAGGCACCCAGACTCCCAAACTGGCCTTAATTACAGCTATGTTGTCCTCATACTCTGGGAGAATAGGAGCTCAATTCAGACGGTCCCTCCACTCTGGACTCACGTGGTGGCCGAGGGTTATTTCAGTCACAGCAACACAGCTGTTCATTCAACACAGGGATTAATGAAAGAATGAGTAGCGTAGTATGTGTGAGCACTTGCACAGGAGGGACAGAAAGTGAGAGGAGGGGGAGAGAGAGGACAGAGAGACGTGCTTCCCTGACATTCAACCAGAGACACACGTCCCAGTCCTGCTGTCCCCGGCTGCAATAGTGCGTCACAGCCTGGCTGTAAGTACCCCCTACCCCCCTCCTCGAACACTGCAGCGAAGAGAGGAGAGGTCTTTCTCTTGAACTCTTTCTGTCTCTCTCTTCCCTTCATTGTTCCTCTCAGTGTCCTTCTCAATCTTCTGCTATAACTCACAAACTACACATCCGAGAGTCATTATTAAATCTTCCACATCCAGTCAGACAAAGTCTTTGTCAATGGTGCTTGAAAGAGCATTGTTTCCCTGTGTCTTTATTTGAGTCACTCCAGACATAGTCATCTGTCCAATCACGTTCCCCTTGTCTGAGCAGAATTCTCCCACCCCCTTGAGTATCCTGATTTCTCATTGGCTAATGCAGAGTGACAGCCATAAGACAAACAGATGTAACAGCCATTAGGAGAGCCTGACCCCCTGTGAGGCACTCTTCCATTGGTTACAGAAAGAAGCAGCAGATGCAAACAATCAAAAAATGTATCTATAAAGATTAATTCTTTTTAAGATTATTAATTAGATTATTGTATGTATGTAATATTGTATGTGTTAAAGTATCAATTTAAATCATCAAACCTTTAACTAAATGGTTCCAAATATGCATAGTTATTCTGGAAACATTTGGCATAGGTTTTCATTTTAATCAATAACAACAATAAAACTGAAATATAATTGATAGGAAATACATACTGTCGATTCAAAACTGTGTGAGAGTGCACAAAATGTATATCTAAATATTGGCTTGTAGAGACAAAACAGGGGGATGAAAAAGATAATGTATCTAACACAGTCCTGTGGTCATGTAGAAGAAGATGTAGGTGAGGGAGGTTTGGATCGTACTGTGTACTCTGACTTCTTATTAAACACCGCCCTTTCTTTTCTCCACCAGGCGAGCTGAGTATGCATTTTCCATCTGCAAGGTCATAATGTGTCAGCTACCCTGTAAGAGCTAGCCCTGTACTGGCTCGATGTGCTACCTAACTGAGATCCCTTTAACTGAGTCTTTTTCAACAGGGTCTAGAGAATAGGAAAAAATAGAAAAAATAGACTGTTTACAGATAAGGGGGGAAAGGTGGGTACGAGGTACCGTAAAAGATTGTTACTCTGACACATAATCAAAGAACGAAAGAAAATAATGATAGGCCAGGAAAAAGTAAAGGGTTAAGGTGATGAGACATGAAGAGATAGAAAGATGCTTCGAGGTGGGAGTTTCTGGCTCAGCTGTGAGGGGATTAGCCGGAGCTTTTATTTTTTGCATGCAATGTTGAGAAAAATGTAACAAATAAACAACATTGTCAACAACCGCGTCTGATATGTGAGGCGTTTCCTGTGGCGGATCCCAGGAGGTGACCTGGGAACGCAGCTGAGCTCATTTCCTGGTCTCACCATCCGAGCCACGGCCACTAGCCAACCTCCCAAGGACAGACTCAGGATCAGCGCATTCTAACCCAAATGTATTGTATGTATATTATATACAGTATATTATTTTATATCTACTATTATTGAACCCAGATATATACAATGTGTATCAGCATAATGGGAACCGATCAAAAACAAGGTCAGCATCTTATGGCAGCGCCCCTCTTCTCAAACAGACCAGCCCAGGTTGGCCAAAATCATCACAAAAACAGATTCTCTGATTCCTCTCTTCTCTTCTCAGTGTGCTTTGGCTGGTGCTTCGAGGACCCAGGGCCCTTCCTCAACTGGTTACAGATTAGTGTGTGTGTGTGTGTGTGAGTGTGTGATGTGTGAATTTATGTAAGTATGTGTATGAAGTGTTGCCAAAACTATGGCTGAAGGATGAGATATGGGTTAGGCCCAGGCCATATTGAACCCCCCTTACCAAGCTCAAGTTCAGCATCTCTAGAGCTGTGTGTGTGTGTGTGTGTGTGTGAGTGTGTGCATGAGCGTGTGCGATGATCGTGTGCATGTGGGTGTGAGTGTCTCATTGCCTTGTGCTCTGGCTGTGCCCACAGAGCCAGATGGTGTGCCCCACTAGCCCGGCTCTGGACGCCTGCAAAAAGAGAGATCAGTGGCATTTTGATATGAAAGAAAATTCAACAGTACAGGGTGTGAGAGAGACCCAACCAAACTGGATCAGACCGGACCCAAAGCACAGCAAGTGGTGAGCTGATCTGAAAGCATAACGATCAAGTTTTGCCCCTCCTAGTACAGGCCAGGGCCTCGGCCCTTTACTCGCTCTGTTCTCCCAGCAGCACTGTCCTGGCAGAGGAAGGAAGCAACTGAAATGTCACCACTGGAAGCCGTCTCTTGCCATGGCCACCTCTCACCGCTAACCACTCAACCCAGAGTCAAAGGAAAGACTTGTCTGTGGGAATGAAGTCAATGCCAATCTGCCCGCCCCCCAACCACCCACACACGCACACTCAGGAACATACACACGCATACATACACATACCCAAACACACATACAAACACTCATATTTGTCACCTCAATCCTCCAGTGTAAACAACAGCTTAATACTACTATGGGATGCATACAACAGCTCTAAGCAAGGTCCAATGTCAGGGTGACCACCCGAAGCATATAGAGGGCTTAAGAGAGGATAAAATGCCCAGGAGTCAATAAAAGGCTCGATAAAGGGGAAGGAAACGAGAGCAGCCTTTAATGCCCAGTGTCTGCATTGCAGATAATGCGTCTGTCTGTCTAGGGAAAGGGCCTTAGAGAGGGACCAAAGGCCTGGAGGGAGGGCTCTATGTGCAGAGGAGATAGGGCGCCTGATGGACAGACAGACAGACACAGACAGACAGACACACAAATACAAACACACACTTACAGTAAACTCACACACATTCTTGACAGAAGCAGCCCTGCGAGAGCCATACAGTCTGACCCCTACTCGAACAAAGCTACGGTCAACATCAGAGGGCACGATGAATAATGAATGCCAGGGCCGCAATCGGTTCTCTCGCTCATGAAAAAATTGAAACGAATAAAGCACCAGTCTGTAGTGAGTCTGTTACCACACCAACCGATAGCACCAACAGCACCATAAATAGATAAGATCACAGCTGCCTCTCATGGTTCTTAAAATACTGCCCAACCATCCACAATGACAGAAAATTGGAATTAAACAATTATACTGTCAGAAAAAAAAGTTGAAACAAACTGGGCAGAACATAACCGACCCAACACCTAAACTTCACACATCAAGAGTAAGAGACAGTGAAACAAAAGGCCTCCATTGCACTGGAGGTACAAACCTTTCAGCACATGCAAATGCTCATTTGCTGGAACACCAAAATTAGATTATTAATATTAATTTGAATATATTATTCGGCAATGGTTTATGCCTATTTTGGTTCTGTGTGTTTGAACGTGATAAGCACTACTTGTGGAGGTGCCGGTGCTTGTTTTCACAGCTTTGAGGAAACCATGGTAATTCTCTGAGTCATACCTGCCGTTCACACTCAGCCAACCATCCAATTAACCCCCTGTTTGATTACCTGGCTGCTCTCGCTCCCCCCATTGAGTGGAGTGACACTCATTGAGCACTTTCCTCTCTCCCCCGTTCACATCAATGTGACAGGGCAGCCATTTTGAGAAGGTAATGGTTGTTATTATTCTGTCATTATGCCTGGCCCTGCACCACAGACCTGCTGCATCAATGTTCTCCCACTCCATTGAGTCAGTTACAGGATGGGAGGAAACAGATAGGGGAGGGGTAGAGAAGGAGAGAGGGACATAGGGAGAGGGGGAATAAAAGAGAGAGAGATAGATAGAGAGCAACACTACCCACACGTTGAGGCTAAAACAGACTAACTTTGTTAGGTGTTTTAACTATCAACCACCTCGATAGCTGACAGGACAAACACAAAGAATGTCTTGTTTCATCCTCTCAGAAGTGCAGTTTGGTTTGTATTCAAGGACCCACATTTGAGTGATTTCTCATCTTGCCAGTGCATGTGTGTGTGTGTGTGGGTGTGTGTGTATGTATGTGTGTGTGCGAGTGCAAGTGTACAGCATGCGCAAGCAAGTGAATACTTAACAGTGAAGTGTGTGCAAGGGATGTTGCATGTCTGTGTACAAGTTTGTCTTCAGCAGAGCAATCTGGATTTTGGTTCAGTATGTAGGAAAACAAGTCTAAACTTCTCTGTCTGGTTAACTACCACAGTAACTAGGAGTAATTGACAGTCAGATGGAGGTAGATTTAGAGGGATAAACCCACAAGATTAACCACCCTGCATGAGTGTGAGACATTCTGCTAAACATCATATTCAGAGATCTAAAACAGACAGTTGTTGACAAACTGTACCCCGAAGATGGCCAAGCAAGTCTAATGGACCTGAAACATGCTCACAAGCAAAAGCCAGACTCCCTCAAAAAAAGCTGCACCTCAGTAGTGTTACAGTCTGGACATACGGTAGTTTCTCTTCCTTAGTGTTTCTCCATCATGTCTTACCTTCTGTAGACTAGTGGGGTTTAGCTGGGTTTTGTCAATGATCTTCACAGCCACCTGTGATAGAAAGGAAGTAGATGACAAGTCAGATGATGTTACAGTACAATGTTTTTGGTTCTTGCTTTTGGTCTACAAAGTGTGCTCAGTGCATGTATAAGACACTACATGAATGAATGGACACCATTTCTCTGTTCTGCAGTTGGAAAGTCGTTTGAGTTCCAGGAGAATGTCAAAGTGAGATTCCTTCATCTTGGCGTTGTGACACAGCTTTGATGCAAAACACAAACAAAGCTAAGGAAACTAGGAGGAGAACTACAGGGAGGGGGTGGAAGAGAGAGTAAAAAAGGTTTTTAACAAGGCATAAATACAGTATCTTTCACTCGGTAAAGACAGCAGATTGTGGGGACAAACTAGAGTGTGCATTCCTGTGTGCCGCAGACTAAGGGTGGGTTGATGACTATTGGCATGCTGCCTTGGTCTATCTGGCCTATGGTCTGAGCTCATCCATCTAAATCATCATTGTACAAGTCCCGCAGGTGAACCTGTTTCTCTCACACATTACAGTCCCTTTCCCTATACAGATACACATGATTACCTTCGTCAAGCTCCAATCGCTCCATCCTAACTCTTACTTAATCTTCATGAGCTGGGAAAAATGTACACATAAAAATGAGGTGTTGGATCTGTTTGTACGGTATGGTTTGCCGTAGTTTGAGTTATGGCAGAGAGCTGTTAGAATTAGACATCTTGTTTATGTTCTCAGGAGGATAACCAGCAACACAAAACATCTCTTAACAATTGTCTTGAAATTAAGAAAAAAGGCCAACTTCAATGCATGTACAGGCGTTAGCTTTATTCGCTTTAGAAGTCCTTCAAGAGTCAGCAGACACACTGGTGTGCTTCACTGGAGGAGGGGCCTTGGCTCCTGGCCAGGTCTCCCCAGTCAGAGAAGTGCTGAGTCATCACTATGGCAACACTTGAATAGATGTACTCAGCGTTCTGCGACGAGATCAGGGTTTCCCCTGAAAAAATCTGCAAGCAATGCCACATGCAGAGCTGCTGATCACTCACATCTACACGAAGGAATAAATACGGTTCGGGTTACAGAGACAACAACCAGGGAAAAGAGACAGAAAGGACTCCCCTCTCTCTCTCTCTCTCTCTCTTTAGATGTCAGAGGAGGAAGAGACAAGAGACAGAGAGAGAGAGAAGGAGAGAGAGAGACAGAGAGAGAAAGAAGAGAGAGAGAGAGAGACAGACAGAGAGCAGCTAGCAGAGGGCGGCTGTGGAGAGACAGGCAGAGTGCAGGTGGTGTCTATTTCAAGGCTGTCTTAGGTGGGCAGGTGCACAGACAGACATCACCCCCCCCCCCCCCCGCGCCCCTGTTTCCTCCGGACAGGGACGGCGCTGGAGGATAGCCTTATGTACACACTGTGTGTGTGTGTGTGTGTGTAAGTGGGTGTGTGTCTTTGCGTTCTGCTCCCTTGAAAAATGTCATTTCAAATTTCAAGTCATTCTGTTTCTCTTTATTCAAGCTTTATTGGTATCTTGATAGCTGGTTGTCTCTAACATGTTATTTGTGGATCGGATCCGATTCAACTCTCAAGTGCACACACACAAACACATACAGGAGCCACACACCAAGACACTCTTATACACCAGCACATGAACACACCAGCACACACCAACGCACGCACGCACACATGCACACACTGAGGTGGCTAATGGGTCTGCTGGGTTGGAGGGTGAATTATTCAGCCGCGCTGTGACAGAAGGGAAACGTGCATCACTGTTAATTATTCAGTCCCCTCGTAACACATGGTCCATATGCTCAAGGCCCTATGCCGGCCGTGCAGGCACAAACAGACACACGGGAAGGACAGAGACAGAAGTGGAAGGTGAGTCACTGCATCGTTTCGTGTGGTGTGGTGCCTTCCTTCCTGCATTACCCCTCCTTAGGGGTGCACAGGGGGGGGACGGGGACGACGACGACGACGACGACGACGACTGTGACTGGGCTGGGTAAATGTAAAGGCCAGCAATGAGAATAGCTATAGAATATAGATATCTATTAGCTATTCTATAGCTATAGAATAGCTAATATCCGTAGTTTACCAACATTGATCTACTGCCTCACAAGTTTCCATTATATACTTGCATTAAAAAACTACAAACACATTCTTTTGATCGGGTCTCAAAAGAAAGGAAATCCAAATGACTGCCACATCCCCTCCCAACTCCACCAATGCACAAACAAGGTGTTCAGTGATTAATATTAGAACAGTACCGCAGACCAACATATGTACAGTGGTGGGGGAGTTTGTTCATCAGTAGTAATTGGTCATTTACATTTCCTGTCTTTTGACAAAATATAGTAAGTGTGTATAGACAGAGCAGGCTGCCTCGCTCTGTGCATCTAGATGAATCCATAAGAGCTCTCTTCTGTACAAAGCTGTGGATAGCTTCTAAGGCCATTAGAATTAGCACACACTTCAAACTTGTTTCCTTTTTATGTCCATAAATTACATTAAAAGAAAATGTACTGATATTTACAAAGACAAGAAACAGACAAGAACAACTAAACTGACTATGTCTATCCGTTCATAATCTTATCTATGTCTTTTCTGAGCACCTGGCATATGCTCTGTAGTCTAAGTTGGTGCAGTACCCTGGGAGATGTCTATGCTGGAGCAAGTCCTGCTGAGTGAAGCAGTGAGCAGATCTCAGGTCACCTCTCCCTCACTGAGGAAACAGGATCTTTAATTACGAACGCCCTGACTCTGGCTGTCCATCACCCTGTCAGGTCACTGCTGCATGTGTGTATGTGTGTGTATGCGTGTGTGTGTGTGTGTGTATGCGTGTGTGTATGCGAGAGACAGAGAGAGAGAGAGAGAGAGAGAGAGAGAGAGAGTGTGCATGCATGTGTGTATGTGTGAGATAGAGAGACACAGAGAGAGACACCGGCAGAAAGGGAAATAGATCGATATATAGATAGACCATTCTGCATGACCTCAGCAGATCACTACTATGTCACAGCAGGAGGTCTGTATCGAGGACAGGGAAGGTTAGCCTCATCTCTATTCAGGGAGGTCATTGGAACTTGACCTTACTAAGATGCCTTCTTAGGCATACTGTATCGGTTGTGCGAGTAGTTGAAAGACCAAAAAGGATGGTAACTGGGACAAAAGCATTATCTACAAATCAGTAGGCTACCTCCAACGAACAGACTACTTAACTTTATTTGGTTTCTAGCGGATGAACAAGCCAAATAATTTAAAAGAAATTAAAGCAACCCCGCAAAATCAGTTACGTATGTGGACACTTAGTCTAACATGAATACATTAAACTATACTTTATCTGATAGATAAGGCATCCATCAATAACATTTGCTCTTGGTCTCTCTAGCTGGGCGCCTACTCTGAAATGCTTAAATGACAGCTTTCTTTCTCACCTCTCGTCCGGTCAGGATATGTCGAGCAAGCTTGACCTTGGCAAAGTTACCCTTGCCGATGGTCTTGAGTAGGCGGTAGTTGCCAATGTGGGGCTGCTCCTCGGTGGATGTGAGGGAGCTACGGCAGCGCGCAAGGCTGTGGCGGCTGGCCGACTTGGCTGGAGGAGCAGGTGGGTCTGTGAATCCATCCACCGATGAGTGCTGGAAGAATGACATGTGGATATCAGTAACATCCTGAGACACAAGCTTTTAGCCTCCATACACACAGGTCAAATTCAGGTTTCCACTGAATTTCTGTCACAGGTTTGCAAAAGCTAACAGTAGTTATGGAGACTGGTTTGAGAAGGTTGTGCCAGTGTGCCAAATGCTTCTCTGTGCAATCAGAGATTACGGCGTTAAGTCACTTCCTAAACTGGAGAGGTGATCTGATTCCAGTGACCCATCGTCTTTGGGTGTGTGTGTGTGTGTTGTCGGGCTGCAAGATTATGGCCAAAATGATCATCACGATCATTTTGATCAATATTGAGATCTCGATTAATTATCACGATTATTAGTTGATTTTAACCAACACAAATGTTGTTGTCACATTATACCTGATTTACACCCATTATCCTACATTCCTACTAATTTGTCCATCAAAATAAAATAGAAGTCCTCTTATTCACCAAAATTCAGTGCATCTGCTTAAAGAATAAATAAAAATAAAGATAGAATATAATTTTAAAAATGTAGCAAAACTTCAACAGGGCACTATTTTACATTTTACATAGTGTAAAAATATTTTAGCAAGCAAAAAAAACCACTTTGATTCTATGAACGGAATGACGCATTTTAAATATCGCTCGATCGCGCAAATTTGATCGTGGGAAGCCAAAATCGTGAAAATCGATTGATTGTGCGGCCCTAGTGTGTTGCCTTCCTTGTTCAATACATTACAACTTTACCAACTGCAAAGTCCTTGCTCAGACCTGAAATGCTGCATTTTGGGGCAAAGTACTACAATGTGCACCAGTCAGATTTAACCCACGCCAATATACACCAATATAAAATGATATTAAAATCTCTAAATGATTTAGCATTGTATAGTGCACATATTGCTCAATAAGGATGGACCCCCTTTTTAGGAGAACTATAGGCCACTGCTCTTCACAGCTGTGGATCTCACTCCAGGTCAAAAAATACAACGATCCTCTGCTTCTGTGTACCACACCCATTCCGAGAATAAACCCCATGGTCTGGTTACCCAGGTACACCTGCTCCCATTTCACCACGGAAACACTACACCACGCTAGGTGTAGACCACGTCATGTGAGCTAGGCAACAGTACATCCAGAGAGAGGGCCAACCACACAGGCAAACACAGGCATTCCATAGTGTGTGTGTGTGTGTGTGTGTGCAGTAGCAGCATTGATTCCAGTTTAATACCATTACACTATCTCTTACAAACCCAGCACTAAAGGTATGGAAGTTGGCCTGTTTCCTAGTAAGATTGAGCAGCTGTGTTGTCTTTATCTAAAGCTTGTAGATGTCTCGACTTAAGTGGCTTTGCTGCTTTTCATCAGCTTTGCACAGATCTATTCTAGGGTTATTTCCTCCTCAGCCACTCACTCACTTTCTCTGTCTGTCTCTCTTACACACACGCACGCACACACACACACACACACACACACACACACACACACACAGGCATACAGAGTGCTATAAAACCAACATTGATAACATTTCTCTTTCAGCACTAAAACCATCTCATCTCTTAAGAGTACCAAGCAGTTATGCAATACTGTTAGTCAGCTAGCAGCCCTTGAGGCGATATGCTAGTGGAGGTTAAGATAGCTGTCTAAGCACACTGTGATGCTAAGCTAGCCGGTTAGGCAACTGTCAGTGATCGAGCAGCAAAGCCCAGCCCCAGTCAGAATATCTTTTACCAGTGAGAAACTGTCTATGATGATATTATTAGATGTTATTATTCTGCATGTCTGTGGTGAGTGGTTAAGACATGGTCTGAGAGCACAAAGGATGACTTTACAAATTTACCAGGAGAGGAAAACATCAGTATAGTTATTTATAAGATGTAGCATTGACATATTGATAAATAAAAACTAGCCTAGTTACCTGACCACTAGGTTAGTTGGGTACATTTAAGCCACTATGCTTATTAGCTGATTAGATTTTATTTTCCACAAGGAATATAACACATGAGTTATGGCTGCCAAAGATTCTTCTGCCAGTTTGACTGAGAATAAGCCTACGTTTCCAGTATGGCTCTGCTCTTGCGGGAATATGCAGGTGGAACATGCAGTAATAACGGTATGTGTGTGCTGCCTATCAGGGGACGTGTCCACCTACCGATTGACTCTAGGGGCTCTTGCAACCACTGTGCAATTTTCCCCAGAAATAGTGGTGTAGAATAGCGTGCCAAGTTTGCCTGTCCAAACTGGATCCTAACATGGAGGTTTCCACCACTAAGGATCAACTGGGCCTGGCAGTTGGTCCGGAGAGAGACGGAGCTATGGCTGGCGCTAGCTGGGGTGACCAGCTCAACGCAGCGCCCCTCCTCCCTGTTGCTGGATGAATTGGATGATGGTGGCCTTGCAGCCTTCATACGGACCGTTCTGCATGAGGGAGACAACGCCTCTGCGTCCATAAGGCGTCGGCTATTCTCTTTTCTGAGTATTCTGGTGAGGAGGATTCCTTCAGCCCAGGCTGCAAAGCCTGCGGTTAGGGAATCGGGCAGGTAATCAGAAGGTCGCCAGTTCGATTCCCGGCCATGCCAAATGACAAGGCAGTTGGACAAGGCACTTAACCCTACTTGCCTCGGGGGAAAGTCCCTGTTCTTACTGTAAGTCGCTCTGGATAAGAGCGTCTGCTAAATGACTAAATGTAAATGTAAAGCCTGTCTCTGTGGGGAATAGGGAGGACAGTTGGACTCCCGGTTGACCTCACAGACCTCATTGGTTCTGCAGTTACCACCATGCAGAAACGGTGTGAGAAGAAGACAAGAGGGGGAGGCGCTCCAATTCTACCGAGGAAATAACCCACCAGGGCTCCCCCATTACCGTGCCAGACCATTGCTTAGGCAGTGTCATGCAGAGTCCCCCTGCCTTCAAGACCCCCAGGTACCCAGGTCCCTGGGGGCCAGGGTTAACATAGGCCCAAAACCCCCCAGAGGTCTTGAGCCAGGAAGCCTTTTTCCCCTGGGGTGACCGAGAGACATCCCACAGCCTTTAATCCTACCCTGCCAAGGAAAAAGCTGCAGCGGGCAACCTGATGGTACAGTATGCCATTAGTGCTGTGATGATGCCATCACTGCTGAAGAGGCAGGAACAACCCCATGGGGGGCTGGTTCCTATCTATCTCCTGATCCCTATCCTCACTTGAGCTTATTCCAGAGTGCCAGTTCAAGGGCACCTCTGTGCTGTGTTTGTCATGCTGGACCCTGGACACTGGCAGCATCATGGTGACCTTACATTATATAATGTTGCTCGATTTCTGGCGATGTTGTGCAATGTTGTGGAGGACAATTTAATGGGTGTGATTATGGTCAGGAAGGTGATCACAACTAATGTGTTGCACGAGGCTGGCGAACCACTCACAAGGTAGGGGTGTGAATGTGAGATGGGGACCCAATCTCTTTTCCATGCACATAAACTGCTTAGAACTCCCTGATGTTTTTCTGGCTATGAGCCATTTTCTCCTTTTTTGGGAGGTCACAATGTCCTGGTCAGAACAGACAATCCGGCTGTGGTCAACAAGAAATTGGGGCTGCATTACCAACATTTACACATGTAAACTGATAGTGTGGAGCGGTGTACATTTTTTTGTCACTGAGAGATACTCATGTTACCAGTATATTGAATCTTGAGGTGGGCCTGCTGTCCAGAGAGAATTGTCTGTATGGGGAATGGAAACTTTCATAGATAGTCAGTCAGGTATGGAAGCACTTCAGTGCTCAAGTCATGGATCTTTATGCTTCGACCTAAAATCTCAGGCACAATGGAAAATATTCCACCTTCATCTGGACAGACTAGCTCTTTGGGCTTGGCCTGTGAGAGGTTGAACATGGATACTGTTGGACTCCAAGAGTGCTCTGGCTACAAGGCTTTTCAGTGTGCTAGAACTCCATGTACAAGTGTGACAGATGTGGTCACGCCACCGTTAGAGGTACACATGGCTGATCTTTTAAGACGGCTGTGCCATTAACCTTTGTATCTTCCAAACAGGGCAGTGATATCCATGCCTTTCCAGTACATTCTTCAAGCAAACGTTTTGCTCTGATGATGCTTGGGTTTTGCTATGGCCTAACCCCATTTTTATCACTAAGGTCATTTGCTCATTGGGTGAGTTTCCCTTGATTTTACAGCATTTTATCCAGCATCCTTCTCATCCTTGGAACAACAATGGTTGCATAGGCTACTCTATGCCTGTGCTTTGTGTGCTTATATGGACAGAGTACAGGGACAGAGTACAGGGAGTCTGATCAACTGTGTTTGTCTTGGGCAGCGCCTCACAGGGGTTAAGGTCAAGCAAAACCTTTTTCACTGGATAGTGGGGGCAATTTCTTTGGTTTACGCTAGTAAGGGTCTTAGTACCTCCGCTGGTCTTTGAGTGCATTCCCCCCTGTGGAATGGCTGTCTTGGCCATGTGTGGCAGATAGGCCTCATTCCTTTTTGAAGTTCTATAAGCTTGATGTCACTACACCATCTTTGGTTAGAAAGGTTCCGTTCTCTGATTAGTAAGGTATCTTACCAGATAACTCCCTTCATCTTTCTTTTTAGAAACAGTTGTTATAGATAGTTGAAGACAGGAAAGCAGGGAAAAATATAAGGAAAGACACGCATGAAATAACCCAATCTGGTATTGAACCCGGGCCCCTATGTTATGGCCTTTGCCTTAGTGGTGACTACCAAGTGAGCCTCCTGGACGCTCTAAGATCACCATCCTTGCATGAAGCAAGAAAGAAGTTCAGTTTATTTTGAATGACCTGACAGTGTCCAAATGGTCCTATTAAAGGGGAGGTCCCGCCTCCATGGTCATGTACTTTACTTTCAGCCAATCCGGGCTGGCATAGTGTAATTTAAGTTTCTGAGGGCAGGGATACCTCACATGTTGTCAGAGAACTGGGGTTACTGCCCTAATCTGAAGTTATTCATAACGAACACTCATTCATTCTCTTCATATGTAATTTCAGCAACATGCCCACTAGATATCACCCCTGAGGGTCAGGCAGGCTCAGACCAAACCACAACAGTAAAGCAAGCGTTAACCAGCTCAAATCAAGACAGAATAGCGTGTAAATAGTATTGCTTCATGTACATTTTATAAATGTACGTTTTATATTGCATACAGCAGATAATCAAGAGCATCGTTCTAATTGCATTTCGGTGGTTAGAACTAAGAAACGGTCAATTTATCAGGTACAGTGCAACACATATTTTTTAAGTGCAACATCATAAACAATTCGTGGGTAAAGACTGTCTGGTTAAAAGACAGTGCTTCAACAGGACCTCAAATACAACATGCTGAAGGGCAAGTTTCGCAGGTAGCCTCCCAGAAGTACACACTAAATATTAACACCCTATAGTATAGGGTGTTAATATTTACAACATAAGAATAAGCTACATTGCGATGCAACCTCTGCCCGTTTCCTTGCCTTCTGTGTCTTAGAGAAATCATACCTAATGCGTAGCCTATAGGCTAGTAAAGCCTTCATGTCCCAAAAACTACATTTATTATAAGGTAGGTCCAATTTCCGAACGATCGTGCGATACCTCCCTAAATGATAACTTATCAAAGGTGTTCTCTAGCCGACAGGTTTGGTAAACGTCCAAGCTTCATTATCAGTTCGTTTCGTTTACAATGAACAATACAATGCATGACCACTTCTGCATTATAACGTTTATCAATATGATTTACTTACATTCTCTGTATCACGTTCATTCACTGTCGGTAACGGCGTTCTTGTCGACATCGTGTGCTTTTTAGGCCGCTTAGCGATGCAGCAGACTGGGCAGGGCAGTGGCGGTTCGATCCGATAGGGAGAGCGGTTTCTCTACCTCTACATCCCCGATACCGTTCTTACCCTTGCTGCAAACATGAATAACAGTCCTTCTACCACAACATCACGTTATGCGCACAGCCCGGTGGTGCTATATACAGTTAATCTACTCGTTGCGAGCAGGTGTACTTCCTCGGTCGATAGACAGGACTGAAAGGGAAAGGGCACTGGAAGGAAAGAGAGACACTGTAGCCTATAGGCCAAGGATGAGTAGGACGCGAATGCGGTGAAACGGGCGTATCAACCTGCCGCTGCGCAGCAGCTTCAACCACTGCACGGGAGCGAGCAGACAGGGATGGGAAGCAGAAACACTGGCTGTAAACCTATTGCATTAGGGGTAGAGCTCGTGGTCTTTTCCAGGTATAGGCTACACCTAGGTCGCGTCAGATTCATTTTTAATGTAAGACATGGCATGACAACATGAAGGCAAGATAATTTAGTAACCCTCACGCTTAAACAACAGCTACCCAAGTTGTAGCCTAAAACCTAAAGAAATGCAGCAGGATTTTAATAAGGTAAATAATAAAATCCAGTTGAACAATGGCCCGATGGAAAGACTGTGTTTAAGTGTACAAATGGCTAATTGTTACAATAGAGCAGTGCAGTTGTGCATCAAACTAATGTAACATTGCCATCTATTGGATAACAAGAGTTGGGTCATAAGATACAAAACATAAAAAAACGTAGATATAAATGTATCTATCATTACGTTTTAGTTACTGGCTTTACTTTTCTTCGATGGTGTGTGTTTCCTGAACTACGACAAAAGCACCGGTCTATTCATTAATTTACAATTGAAATAACGACTTTGTTGTTTGTTGCTTTATCCACTAGGTGTCAGCTTTTGCCTGCGTTTCCAGAGTTAAATTCAAAATACCTTAGGTGTGACCCATGTTTAACCACGCATGCATGTTCCTCCATTGAAATACAATGTAGGGCTGAGGACAATGTCTGCCTATTGCAAATGATATATAATAATATTTAATTGATGATCCGACTAACAAATACCAATAAAAATATATACATCAACAGGGATGTTCTGTAGATTCTGATCATTTGTCCTAACAAAATAAGTCAAGCTCATCAGGACAAAGACCATGACAAGGATGACTTTGTCTGCTGAAAATTGGACGTACAATCCTGTAAAAACATGAGTTTGGGAAAATCCGTTTTCTTTATGCATACCACCTAAACTCTAGAATATCTTCTACTGGAAAACAGTCTCTCGAAGGATAATTTACCACATTTCAAATTGAGAAATGAATATTTATGGGTATAGGCTATAGTTTCCTTGAGATACTGGAGCAAAAAAAACTAAACAGGAAGGCGATAAGATGGATCCAAACAAAAAGAGTGAACACTGGAAGTTGGCGTGAAGACGGGCATTTCTGGAATTCTGCATCTGATCCGATCTGTAGATCAGGTCCCAACACAGCAGATATGTTCCCTGGCAACACCAGTACCAGGCCAGGCAGGCCTAAAACATGACTTTTATAGAAGAACAAGTCACAAGTCAAAATTGTCCTCTGCCTGGCATTTTTATTTTAAGATAACATCTGTGGTGTGTGTGTGGTAGTAATTGGAAAACCACATATTGAGTGCTGTTGTAGATACTGTAATGGCATTTCTGCAAAGGAAAAGAGAAGCACACCTCCATTTGCATACTGTACCTGCACTGCTCTGGAATGTCTTAGGCATTGACATTTGTTCAGTGAGTTCATGCACACCAAAGTCTAATTGCAATGCTCTACATGCTTTCACACACAACCTTCATAAATAGGGTGTAGACAAAACACAAGCACACAGAAACACAAGCTTCCCACCAGATCATCAAATAGGTACAGCACACAATTGTACTATGAATAGTTTAAGGTTCACTGATTAGTCGTCCCCATAATATCACTTTCTGCCTGAAAAAAAAAACCTTTGACTAAAGAGCAAGAGAGGTCACAAGAGAGCACATGAAAGGTCAACTGGAACTTATGGTGTGAGGTTGGTGTCATCATCTTTCTTCTCTACTTATCATATTCTCAGAGAAGCACACCTTACAAGGCAGAGCTTGCTCTCCCCTGTCTGCTCTGACAAGTCAATAAAACCCACTGGTATGCTGAATATTTTTGTAAGCAGAGATAGATACATGAGGCAGAGAAGGAACTAATGGGGGCGGGTTTGAGGAAAGTGGAAAATATGAAAAGGGGAACATCCAACTTGGAAATCCAGGACAGATGTTAGGCAATGGGATTGGGGCGAGGTATAGGAGGTTTAAGGGGGATGGTGTGTGTGTGTGTGTGGGGGGGGGGGGGGGGGTTGTGGTGTACGTAATAATCTTTGGATTTACAGAGGGCGTTAAAGTGTTATGGGTTTACCTTGATTGTCTCAGTACAATATAGCAATGGACCTACTTATAAATGGGTCTGGCACAAGCAGGTGGGCAGCAGTCGTGACATACATGACCGTACTCTTCTTTCCTTCACATTTTTCTCCTCTGTACTGAGCTCTCAGATTCTCTTCCTCCTGTTTGCCTCCACACTCTCTCCCCTGTTGATTGTTTTCAACAACTGCTGGGAATCCTTTTTTTTTTTTACACTGTGTGTACACAGTAGATGCCATGGCAACAGAATGTAGCCTCTTGAACGTCCACTAAATAGAGGGGGAACATTTGGCAAACCTAGCTACAGCTCGCCGTGATGTACGATTTGGCTAACGTTGGGCATTTTTTCTCTCTGCCATCTCCTCAAATATCCCTTTGATACACCCATTCAGCATTAGATTCTGGCAAGATTGTTGTTAAAAAGCCCCATACATTATTCAGAATTACACACCTATCAGATAGATCCAATTACTTGAGTTTAATTGATTACTATCTCTCTTCATAGCACTTTTCCCCTTATAAATGTCATTTCTTATAGACAAATGAAGCCAAAAACAAGCATGTGCGCCAATGCACTAACAAACGCCTTTCTAAAGAGCGGGCCCATTAATTGTCAGGCTATAATTACATGCATATCAGCCAGAGGCCAAGTCTTCGAGTTACTGCTGCAGAGAGTGTAATTAGAAAATGTAATCATACAGGTATGGACCTCCAGGATTTATATTCCATGCTGAATGAAGTCTGTATGAAATACTGTACATGTGTGGTTGAGGACCAAGCAGAAGGTGTTTATGGCCTGGCTGTCTGTCAACCACCGCATGCAGGGGCACCAAGGGACACACTGCAGTTCACATCAATGCAATGGCACCGCACTGGCATAAAGTACTGCACGTGTGTGTGGCTGTGTGGATTTGTTGGGCAAGTGTGTGCTTTTGTTCCCAGGGGTGCGTTTGGAAATGTGTGTGCGTGTCAATGTGTGTGTGTTTTTGTGTTTCCTTGTGAGGCTATGGCATCCTCAAGGGGCACATGTGCCAATGGTAACAGTTGACCTCATCCTATTATATCTTTCCAGTCTCAAATGCCATCCATTAAATTAGTCATTTCTCACCTCACACTCTCTAAATTAGAACACCTCAAGTCCGAGCCCTCTGAACGTTCACTCCTGGAGGACCCGAAAGGTTCGACATGACCGCACGCAATGAGGCCTTTGATTAAAGGTTCAAATGTGGTTCCTGACAGATTTATTTCTCAAATAGTGTTTTTCTTCTGATGCTTGTTTCCATGTGTTTCAGTCTGTCTTTATAAAGGGAAACTGATGGGCACCATCAGGATTCACCACCAGGATTCAAAAAAGATTCCTTTCAAAAAAGGTGAAATTAAAGCCTTGTAGTTCCACTCTCCGGTGCTCCATCTGTAGTGCACATGTCAACCAGACCCCTGAGTTCAACCCTACAGAACCCTACAGTTGCCATAAACATTTGGTAAATCTTTTCTCCAGGTTTAGGATTGGGTAGAGGTTGAAATTGCCCTTGGGCACACATGTAAGATTAGCTTAACCTCTCAGACAACAACTTTTCAACAACCATCCACCTCCGATAAATAGATATGAGAAGGTCAAGTTATAGAGTAGTGGAGGACTGATAGGAGTGCACAATTGAATTTGTAAACTTTTCCTTTTGGTTAAATAGTGGATTAAAAATGATTAGAATCCAATGTTTTGACTCAAGGACAAGTAGCATGAAACATCATTTTTATTGAGGTTACTGGGAAAGTTGGCCTCTGAAATTAAATATACAGTATCTAGATTGATGTATTTCCCCGTCCCCTCACAAACTATTCATTATAAACAATGTTAACAGAAATCAGTTTCTGAGGAACAAAAGATTAACATTGATGAATCCTCTGAGAAGAGTTGTAGGCCCTGGGTTTGGATCATGACAAATAATCTGAAACACATCTAACCAGCCTGGTGGAGCTGAGGACAGGAACACCTCATGTATCACAGTAGTGTTCTCAGTAAACCTGTGGAGAACAGCAAGATTATTCCACAGTGGCCCCCCAGTTCCCAGCCTGTAAGGGTCTGTGAGCACACACACACATACTGTCAGAGTGGATTTATCCCTCTAGGTGCCAATAAGTGAGATTAATATGATAGGATACTGGATTTATTTTTACATCCATACGAAATCATCTTATTTTATCCTCAATATGGAAAAGGCTGCAATATTTTGGCAAACCACTACTTGTCTCATTACATAACAGTACTGTAGCTACATGCAAAGTGTAACACTATGGGAAAAGGACCACACAGACAATATTGTGTTTATCCAATCAACTTTATTCTTATTGTAACATTTGCACTTCAGGGTACATTCAATCAAGGTTACATGTGTAAAAATATATATATATATGTCATTTTAAATAGAAAAAAGGATGTGAAACAATACTGCATCAGTTATGAAAGTCTTTGGCATTTATAAAGGCTGAAGTAACTTTTTTCAACAGTATCAAAGAGAAAGGTGCGTTACAGTTGCTGTAATGCGTGTGTTAATTTCTGTATTCAGGGCAGTGTTAGTCACCATGGTTAACGTTGACCCTCGCAGTTTGAACACGGTTGAAATCATTGAAACATACAGTATTGCATGGCTAGATAATTCCCTCTAATGTGGACAGGTTGCTGTGAAAACAAGACCTATCAAAGCTAAAACATATGTGGCCAGTTTAAACCGGTTGCCATTGCATCAGTGCTGGTCGTGTATCTACAGTGTAACAGAGCGTTTGAGAGCCAAAAGCAGCCGGGGCCATGAAGGGTGTGTGTGTGTGTGTGTTAGACTGCTGTTGAGTGGCTGCATGGTCTTAACACTTTAATGATCCCCTGCTTCTTATAGAGGCTAGTTACGGGAGCGTCCTAATTATCTTTCTCACGTAAGCCTGCTTGGTTGCGGCCCGGCTTATTGACTGGGATCAACATGAGAGGGCGGAGCGGTACCTCTGGGGTCTCGTCTCATCGTGGCACAGGTCGACTGCTTGCCCAAAGCGAACGACCGGAGTGCAGAGCCAAGATGTGGCACGAACTACCATCATTTCCTGAACATGTTCTGAGTTTGGGCCTTATGGCTGCTCTGTGTCTGGAGGGACCCGTTTAGAGGGCTGGGCTGAAGTATGGATACAGAGTCATGGGGTTATGGGTTATGAACATGGCATCCCAAACAAGCGCGCACACACACCCTGGACCAAGGGTATAATCTCCACTCCATTCCCTTATTCTCTCTTTCCGTTTCTCACGCTCTCTTCTTATATGTGTAAACTCTAGGAACAAGTGTGACTTTTTCCTCAGATGAACATGACTAAACTCTTCTGCCCAAAGTGTTACGGGCTCCAGACCTGCGATCAAACACAGGGCTGTGCTAACTGTACTCTGCATACTCATACAACCCCTTAGAACATCTCCACAAATGGCTTAGGCCACCCACTGGGAAGTTAAGGATTGCACCTTTAAAGAGCAAAGGGTGAAGTCTCACTCACAAGGAAAGTGTGAATTTCTTCTCTTATAATTATTGATTTCAACATATTGATTTGATCTTACATACTATCACAAGACAGCAGAGTCAGTCTCACACAGAAGGACAGGTTAAGTAGACTAGGCTTGTGTGAAGGTAATGTTATAGTATTGCTGTAACATCAAGCCCTCATCATATAAGTAAGACAACAATGACAACATCTGTGCTGAGCTTGCTGGGCAGGGGGTGGTTGTGTGGTTGAGACTATAGCAGGGTAGAGCGAGGCTGGGCTGAACTGTGGTGAACTGTGTTGCTGGACACCCTTTGTCGATTTGAGCTTGGCTGTGCTGGGTTGTGTTGTGATCGGCTGCTCTCAGAAGGAGTAGGGACCCACGATGATGGTGAGTCGTAGTAGGGAACTTGAACGATAGTTCATGGCCATGTGATGGGTGACCATCTCCAGGTCCACCACGTGCTCTCTGGGGCCCGACAGAGGCTTGGTCATTACCAGCATGGCGCTTACATTGCTAGAACGCTGCGAAACAATACCGTTTTAAGGAACGTAAAAATATGACATCTTTGTTCTGGCTTCCATTGTAGCTCAGTTCTGACTTACCCTGAGGAAGAACTCGCCAGCTTCATTGCCAGCTTTGATCCTGAAGGTATTGTGTGTGTTGGGATAGATGTTGGTGGCCTGGATCTGGAAGATGTCTGCTGGCACAGAACGTTCCGACTGGATACTCATGTATTTGAAGACGATAGAGGGTGTGAGGCCCTGGCACTCAGTGGACGATCGGCAGATACAGCGGCTGTAGAGAAAGCCACACAAACATGAGAGGAACCTAGAGCAAACCATATGAAACACCAATAATGAGGAGCCCGGACACATTTTCTATTAAAAACCAACGAAAAAACATAATTGACACAGACTTCTCAGACGTCCTGACGTAAGGCTCCTGGCAGGGGTTTCTGGGATAGCAGCGGAAGCCTCCGTAGTAGTTCCAGCAGGTCTCGTCTTCTTGGCAGTTATGTGACCCCGTCTCACACTCATTAATGTCTGGGGGAGGGAGAGGGAATCAGACTTACAGTACCATAGCAGGTTACACATGAAAAGGTGCAGCAATGTTCTTTTGATGGGATTTTCTGTAGTAGCAGTAAGTTCTGCATGAGTGAGAGTCTAAGATGTGGAGTTGGTTAGAGTCCTATAACCACAGAAACATGAAGGAAAACACAGGGAACCCTGCAGGAGTACAGAGGGCCAAACAGGGTCCCAGGGGAAGCCCCCTTGGTCCTGCAACCCAGTTCCAGGCTCCCCTTCTACAGCCCCTCTGCCCCCACTCCAGGCCCACCGATCAAACCACCAAGCTATTTCTGGTCCAACAAGCTGGATTCAGCACAGGGAGCTCTTACTGACGGAGCACCCCGGATTCATGCTCCACGCTCCCTTCCAAAGACTGCACCTGACTGACCGAGGGGGAGAGGAAAAAATAACCGCCTTGCTCTTTGAAGGAGCTTTCAAAGTCAAAAGAAAAAAAGACTTAAGAACCAAAGTGAGGTACATAAATTCACAGGGGTGGCTTACCAGGCGATACAGTGTTGCTGTGTTTGTGTTACCTAACCTCTGCATTCTTTCCATGACAGTTTGGTTGAGAGAATGCACTTTTATTCCACTATATATCTCCCTGGAGCGGAGATAGGGAGGGGAAGGGGTGATCAAATGCCACTTGGAGGAAAGGAAAGAGAGTTATGCCACCGATACCCTATATGACTTCAAAAGTTCTTGCATCGCGGCCCTCTCAGGTTTTTTGGCTTGTCAACGTAGTCGGTTATACACTAAACTATTTGGCACAGAGGGGGTGTCACACCTGCAATATTCTTCTAACCCTAACCCTTGGTGATAAGGTTTCAATTCCATGTTGTCACATGAAACCAAAAAATCAACTTCACTGTGAAGGTAAGTAACTAAAAACAAATGAAAATGGCACCTCAAGGTAGCCGGCGCATATTTTGTTCAGTAAGTACTGTATATGGTCTGAAGGGAATATTCAACTTAACCAAAAGAAAACACCACTTTTGCCTAGTTACTAGAAGGAGTTCTAATTGGCTATTGATTATCATGCAACTGACCACTGGCGTGCCTGAGATATCAACCTTGTTGATATCATCTGGATTTCTGGAATGCCTTTCTGCAGCCACCCATCGTGTTTATGACTAGCTCACATAATAGAAGGGTTAGTGATGGGCCACGACTTCCAATCTTGCAAATCAGAGCGCCAACAAAATCGACATCCGGCACCAGAGGAGTGAGTAGACCTGAAATGTGAAGAGGACAGGAGGTGGAGGGTAGAAGAAAGTAAGGTGGTACCTTGACATAGCCTGGTTCCCTGGAGCTGGTAACCGTCTGGGCACTCACAGGTGTAGGCCCCTGGACTGTTGACACACTGGTACTGACACATGTAGCTGGAGAAGCTGCACTCGTCTATGTCTTTAGGAGTCACATGCACACGTATGAATGAACACACACATACAAATAATGAATGTCTTTGTTTATAGGTGTCATATTGTGTGTTTGCGTGCGCTGACCTTGGCAAGTGACTGAATCATCTGCAAGCTCAAATCCATGGTCACACTGGCAGAGGAAGGAGCCCATGAGGTTGAAACACTGGTGCTGGCAAGGGCTGTTCACCTCACACTCATTCAAATCTGAAGGAGGAACAAAGCAGTTGGTCTCCACACACATTGATCTCTAGCCGTCCGTCAGTCTACCTGTGAATCAGTGTACACACCTGAACCTCTATACACTTACCAGTCTGCCTGTCAGCCGGCCTATACGTCTACACAAACCTAGACCTCCCTCTGTCCACCAGTCAGTGTGCCAGTAAGTGTCCACAACCCTAAACCACCAGTCAGTCTGCCAGTCAGGCATGAGGAGGGTTCCCCATTCACCTTCTGACCGATTCAGTTGTTCTCAAGACATTCCTATTCCATTCCTCCAACACACCGCCCTATCACACATTGAATCAGTTGTGTGTATGTGTGTGTGTGTGTGGGGGGGGGGGGCGGGGGAGATTGTGCATTGACGTCAACAGGAGATTCAGGTTGCACTTGCCAATCTCACATTGTGCAGGAGCCAAGCATAACCTTGCTGGGTATGTGTTGTTTTGTTTCTTAATCATTGCAATAGCAACATCCCTCTGCACCTTGTTGTGATGGAGCGATAAGAGGACAATGATTGTGAGGCCGGACACTGGGGAGCCTGCGTCCATGTGCCTGCACCTGCACCTCTGCCCTCCTCTCTGCCTTTCCTCCTCCTCCCCCCCCCCTCCCCCCTCTCTGCCTCCCTCCTCCCGCCACCTCCAGGTGCAACTACGGTTTTAGAAAACCTATTCAAACCATGAGGCAAGCAACATGCGGATGTCCCCAACACGAAAACAAACAGAATTAACCAGTACACGTAGACCTCTGCATAGAGGTCAGAGGTCATCTTAAGTATGGCTTCTATAGTCTGCTGTGATCCCCGATGTGATTGGGATTGTATTTGATCCATGCATGCATGCACACACACAAATGCAAACACACATAGATGCAAACACACAGAGGTCTTGAACGTGACTTACCCACACAGCTATGGTTGTTACTGGCCAGCCGGTAACCTTGGTTGCATTCACAGTAGTAGGACCCATCGGTGTTGACACACCCATGCATGCAGGAATGGGAGAGAACACACTCGTCTCTGTCTGTGGGTGACAAAACATACACACACACACACACACACATACAGGACGCACCGGAAACACACATGCACATGTACACAAACAAGGTATTCATGCACACACACACACACACACACACACACACGCACACACATCGTAAAAAAACAAACAAAAAAAGACAAAGGAAGGCACAAACAAAACAGCACAACCTTGCCAAGTATTCATGGAGGTTGGTCCCATTCCTGATTGTGGATTGGCTCACCCACACACTGGTCTTCACTCCTCTGGTAACCTTGCTGACACTGGCAGGTGAAGGAGCCTCTGGTGTTGTAGCAAGTCTGGTCTGGACCACAGGTGTGTACGCCTGTAGCACACTCATCTATGTCTGAAAGACACACACACACACACACACACACACACACACTGCAAGTGTGAGTGCAAACAAATTATAGAGCAACGAGGACGGAAGGCCGCAATGCAAAGAGATTCATGTGCGTGACATGCAGTATGTATGCAATGGACAGAGTCCTATACAGCCGCAAACATACACATTCATATGGCGGCTGATTAAAGGGAGAGAGAGAGCTCTTATCCAGAGTTGGGTGTGGTGGAGACTTCAGACTGATCCTATCTACTGCTAAAGGGACAGCAGTGAGTGAAAGGGACTACAAGTGTTTGTGTGTGTCTTAAAAAAGTTAGCAATAAAATACAGCTTAAGAGGCCATTGGATGTGTTAAGTGCTTTGAACCACAATAGCTCCTCTATATGCACACACCCCCTACATTTCCCCTACCTCTGTCTATTGCTCTCTCTCCTTCTCTCCCTCTCTCCCTCTCTCCCTCTCTCCCTCTCTCCCTCTCTCCCTCTCTCCCTCTCTCCCTCTCTCCCTCTCTCCCTCCCTCTCTCCCTCTCTCCCTCTCTCCCTCTCTCCCTCTCTCCCTCTCTCCCTCCCTCCCTCCCTCCCTCCCTCCCTCCCTCCCTCCCTCCCTCCCTCCCTCCCTCCCTCCCTCCCTCCCTCCCTCCCTCCCTCCCTCCCTCCCTCCCTCCCTCCCTCCCTCCCTCCCTCCCTCCCTCCCTCCCTCCCTCCCTCCCTCCCTCCCTCCCCTGAGAGCATCAATAAGCAGGTGTTTGAAGTTACTGCGGAGCTTCTTTAGAACTCCTCCATAGTGAAGTGATGAGTCATTCCCCAACCCAAGAGCAGAACTGTTGTAGTCCTCACACAATTTCACTGTAACACTCACATTTCACCCTCCGTCTTACTCTGTCCCAAACACACACGTACACGTGGCCTCACACTCTGTGTTCACACTCTCTCTTTCTCTATGATAATCGTGGCACGACATGTAACTGAGGGTGTGAATATTGTAGCTGACCCCAAGCTCCACATTCAGCATATTCTTTAGTCTGAGTTCGTAATACACGTAAATACTGTGTAATACATCCTCTCGTTTGATCGATCAATCTCTCTTTAATTCATGGCTGCACTCTGTATTTCTTTCTGTTTTGGTTTGATAGTATGTTCTCTTAAGAAGGAATCACACTGTAACACACGATCAAACCCTCCTGCACCTCTCTCTCTCTCACTCACACACACACGCACGCACGCACGCACACAACACCCCCTCCCCCCTTGTATGCTCATACCCCCTTCTGGGCCCATCAGCAGTCCTGCTGGGTGGTCTGAGCCTTCACATAATGCACAGATCTCTGACAGCCATTTGGTAACAGCTTAACAGTGTGTCAGCTGCTTTGACACAAACATGGTGCCACACTGGGAGAGCTGTGATAGATACTCATTAGTTAATTACTGTAAACTACCTGCACACTGGTAGCTCCTGTACTTAGTTCACGTTAGAGTGTTGGAGCAGACATACAGTTTGTCCGCTCAAGAAATGTATGGAAAAAGTCACAGACACACCCATTTTATTTCTTGTCAGCTGAGCTCCAATAAAAAGCACATGTGTTTAAAGAAACTCAATATTTCATTCACAGGAATATCTGGTGGCAATTGCTACCTTCTCTCTATAACTTATAAACCTTATACCCATAAAATATCCACCAAAGCAGCTTAGGGGGAAAACACTATGTGTCTGTAAATCTCAGCGTAGAGTATTTCAAAGTGTGCTTTCCCCTTTAATAAAACCCCCACTGATGACCACATAGTCACTTGACATCTTTGAAACATGTGTTTTTATTACAAAACCTATTTTAACGAGAGATGTGTTTAACAGGTTCTCCATTCTCTGAGCTGTGACTTTTTTGTTGTCAGGACCACAGGTTATAGCTTCATAAAAAGCTCCCTTGGTGGTCATCATCTTAATGTGTGCACACGCGTGTGTCTGTACTGATATGTACGACCACTACCGTTTCCTCATCTCGAACCTTGCTCCCACACTGTTCTGTGGGGAGATGGAGAGAAGGGGTGTGGAGAGGAGTGGTAGATGGGGGAGGGGAAAGGAAAAGGCGGAGGCTCTTTTTCAGAGGCCAAGTAGCTTTTCATCATCTCAAGGTTGATTTAAAAGGCACAGTGTGTATTTGATGTCAGACTTAAACTCCCAGATTTTAAGGGAGATTTACTCTAAATGACTTGTGGGAGTTGGGGTTGCGGACGCTGGTGACCAATCAAAACGTGTGAGAGTATATGTGTGTGGAGTGTAACTGTAACTATACTGCATGTGGTAACAGCAGTGTGTGTGCGTGCGTGTGCGTGTATGTGCATTTTTGCTCATGTGTGTGCGCCCACGCATATCTGTCCAAAACAGAGACCAAAATTGTTTGGCCATTTTTCAGAACAATGTGTTTTCTACTCCAGATTTATTCTGACATGATAGGGCTTGTTGTAATTATCCCTCCAGCGCATTTGGTCTTGTTTTCACTAAACCACCGCAATGGAAAGAAGGAGGCAGTCCAAAGAACAGCTTGAGTCATCTTTCTGTTAGCTTTGCTTTGGTTCTGATTATTGGATCATTCAAACTTCTGGGAAGGCATGGGGCAAACTGTTTGAAGTTAATGACCCATAAAATTTCACAACATCAACTTTATGAGGCTGTCATACACATCAGACCCTGAGGGGGGTAGGGTGGGGGGGGGGGGGGTTATTGAATCTCAAACACTTTAGCACAGCCTCTCCTCCCACATACTCCAAGTTGTTTCATTTATAGATTTTCAAATGTGCTATAAAAAGTGACACAATTATCAGTGTCTTCAGAACAAGGAGGACGCATGAAGGATAATACAGTACAGTTAAAAGACGCGGAGCAATACATCCACAGAAGCAAAAGTGCCATTTAGGCATTAGCAAGTAGGAGGTGACTACGCTGTCCATATTCAGTCTTGGAGCTGTAACTTGAATTACTTCAGAGGCACACACTTTAAATATGTTTCATGTGGGTTTGAACAGATTTGACTGTTTTGACAGTCAAAATTGGCATAGAAAAGATTGTTGACTTATCCTGCGTGTTTCAGTGTATGAGGGTTTGATAATCTTCTTCGAAGGGAAGCGTCGATGGATGGATGGATAGACCTATAGAGGTACAGAGTCTTTTCCAGCTTAACGGACCTGAGATTTACAGCAGCGTCCCATGATGTAAGCGGAAAGATCAACACGCGTGAGCAGATCAGAGGAGGACACAGCTGGCCCTTGGACAGCCCCCGACCTCTGAGTGACTAATAACAGCAACATTAAACACTTACACACAGGAGGCACAACTTAGCTGTTTCCCCTCTCGTTCCTCCACACCAGCACTGAAGTGTGTGTGTGCGTGTGTGAAGGGGGGGGGCAGTGGAAGACTTGAAATATGATTTTGCTCCACTGGGTATGGGAACAAGCCAAACCACATGCAATAACAGCACACTGTACAGAAATACTGCAGAAGCCAATGGGTGGCTACTAGCAGGACGGTTGAATGGGGCTGCACACAGGGTCATTTCATAAACTAATACGGGTCATACAGTTAATGAAGGTAAATTTATCTTGGATTAGCATCAACTACCATAAGAGGTTCCACAGAGAAAAATAAACGCTCATCTAATATCTTTTTCTTTTTTTACTTTCATACTGAAGTCCTACAATAGCAGTTGCTGTTTGAGGATTCAGTAGGTTAAATGTGAAGCCAGGTGAGTTATTGTTCAAGTGTCTAACAGTGCTCTGGAGTACTGGGAAAAATGTAAAAAAGACGATATCTGTGTTAACATCAGCTGTTTATGTTGTTCTAGTAGTTAAAATTGCTTTAGTATACAGCCCCAAACATTTGTTTCATGTTACAAAAATCCGTCCATCTACTGTACATTAGGAACACACACTGTACCTCTGTAGTTTTTTTTCTCTATAAAAACAATGTTCATATCAGTGATGTTCTCCGTATCTGCTATGTTTTGGCGAAACAAACACTGATATCATCTTATCTGAAGGAATTTCCTGCAAAGTTATAAACACGTCTTATGGGCGAAATCCAATCCTCCATTTTTGGTATGTGCAAGCTATGCACGAGTTGGTAGCTCTGTGGTGAACCACCACAGGAAGTTAATCTCTTTAAACACCGAATCTACCTCGTAATAGTACAGATCAAAGAGGAAGCCTTGTGAACAGCAGTTTGTCTGGCAGTGGTTCCCTCTCTACATTCCTGCTGCTTACAGATCGATGTAATTCTCATCTGTCGAGGGAGTAAGTCCTCCCATCACAAGACGAGGAAGCCAACGGAAAAAACAAGCATGTCAAACATTCCAGAAATATTCCTCTCAAGTGAATTGCATCTTCATGGAAAAATGTAATTGCTCACACAAAGACCTGCATGGAAAACTATAGACGTTTGCCATCACCACAAGCTTAGGGGTCTTTAAATGACATATTTTAGATGTGTTCCGAGCATCAGCATGTGAACTGTATCCAAACAAACAGGAGAAGAATTTACCCTCTAAGACGCCTGACAGATCAACATGACATGTACTGTCATGCTACACTCTGTATTGACTGCAATTTTAAACTAAAATAAAAATTATTATAAATTATTCAGGCAAATATCTATTTTTGCCTGAATAATCTAAATCTAAAACAGGTTATTTTATCAATGGTATAAAAATTCTCAAATGAAAAGATTTAATTGGAAGTGTCTGGAAATAAATACTGGAGGTTAGTTAATATCACCTGGATACTTCGTTTTGTGCTTACACCATTGCTTGTATATACTGTCAGCATATTAATATATATGCAGTGTTTTTCCAAATGTATAACACATGCTGTATATTGATCATTTATAAAAGCTTAACTTCACCAACTTGAACTCAATAGGTAAGTATTTTCTTACAACAACAGTACCCTCATTTAAAACACTAATAAGTAATATAAATAATAATAATAAATCGCTGCTTGGCCAACCTCCCAAGCTACCCCTCTGAAACTTAGTATAGTAGTTCTAAAGTGTAAGTGGTTGCTGACTGTAATTTCAAATCATAAAATATCACCTCTATCCATCATCAGTTTTAATGATTGATTAGATTTCTTTTATAAATGACTCTTGTTGAAAGTGGAAAGTGACCTCACTGCTAGTGAAATAGAGAGAGTGACTTAATATACATACACAAGGGTACAACAAGCCATTTGTAGACATCTTTAGTGGTGTGGTATATTACAGTACTAGTTGGTGTGTGTGTGTGTGTTTTGAGGGTGGGGGTGGGGTCAGTCATGGAAAGGGAAAGCACATCATTAAGCTGTCATACATACAGTAACGTTAGTCAATACAGCTCTTGAGTAAGGCAATACATTGTGTCACTACAACAACACTGTGTTAGACTTAAGTTCAATTTCGTACAGGAGACAAACGACAAGTACATTTAAACCGAGAATGAACAAAGAAAACTGATTAAGGTATGTTTCACATGGTTGAAATCACAACAAACACACAATGTGGAACCAAAAAGCATCAGTGCTACAGCACAACAAATATTCAGGGACCCTTGACAATCATTCTCTACATATGTAAGGTCATGAGCAACAAACCACTGTATGGGATTTGTGTGTTCATGAGGAATCCACAGCTGGATGATGTTCCTCAACTGTTCCGATTATCTATAACTGTTTGTCAGGTCTTTATCCTCCCCTCTGCCCTCCTGACTCCACACTTGCGATTTCCTCTGCAGAGCGGTGAGTAAGTGCTGAGTAAGCATGATGTATGCACTATTTGATACACTGAGGTTTCTTCTCAACTGAAGACACATGGAGAGGAAAGGAGACCCCAGCATTAGCAGACTAAGCATGTGAGACCACTAAGCAGCCACAGCAGAAAAACAGACAATTCCCTCTTCAAGGAGGACAACCGCCTCATTTAATCAAGTGAGGAGCATGAGGCTTGGTGGATGTCCTGCCCATGCATGCCCATTGCTTGTGCTACTATTGTAGCAACACCTAGTGGTACTGTACGGGTTTATTTATTTCAGTTTGTTCTTGATTTTTTCCTGACTCTTGCCATAGCTTCACTTTAATGCCAAAGTATTTCAAACTGCAGACATGTTAGTACAAGCTCTAAAATCTTTTCTCACAGCACTTATCCACTGAACAACAAAGTCACTCCATACTGTTCGGGGGCCAATAGCACCGGTACAGTTCTGTTTCTATTATCCAGGCTTCGAGGACTTATTTACAGTGAAGAGCAGACCATTGACGTTGTCCAAAACAAAAGTATGTTTTATGTTATAAAACAATATGTAGGTTAAAACTCAGATGCAACATATTGATTTCAAGAATCAAGATTGACAAACAAGCTAGCTGTTACTGCTGAGATTAACCGTTATTTGGCCAGATGAACACATTCTGAAAGTGTAAAGTGACTGAGTGTCAATGGGTTAGCAAGAAATAGATATTTATCAACTTCTGATATCCCATGAACATATTGGTTCACGAGCTATTCACAGGAGACCCTTCACAAAACCTCTCCCTAGTGTTCCCTAAGCCCAATAGCAAGTTGTGCCAAGGAGGAGCCCACAAGCAAAGCCAGTGTTAGTGTCTGCAGGACAAATGTTCTCCAGAAGGACTTATTTGCCCCTGTTGTTGCACTATTCAAGTAAAGGACAGATTCGACAGCTCCAACAAGAAGTACATAAGGACACACACACAAATAAAAGAGAATTCATTTTTCACACCCCTCGAGGGTTGGCTCAGGTACAGTGTGTGAAGAAGTTAACGGCGATGAGTTCTGGTTTGTGTTGAAATCTTGGGGACACAAAAATAAGGTTTCTAAACTGTGTATACTTCCCACATGTGCATTTCTAAGCCTTGCATAAATCAACTGGATTGAACCACACTAAGGAACATAAGTTGCAACATGCACCTGCTTATACAGAAACAGCTGACTTCATGCTGGAACTTTATGTTCACCTTCCTTCCAACTCCCAAACAAGCACAATGAGGCAGCTAAACATAATTTATATCCCTACATTGTTCCCTGGAAATAAATGCCTTCTAGTAGCTTCTTCTTGAAGCTTAAACCGGCCAAACTTTGCCACTGAACATAGATCAGGTGTGTTGGTACCTGCCCAAGTTCTACAGTAGGTGTCAGCATCAGTGCAGAAAGCTTTAACTCCCATGGAGTGCTAAAAACCAGATGAAAAGATCCATTGCCTCTTCAGTGTAGCTTAGGCCTCAGCGGGACCTGCATACTTACTTCAACCTCTGTGTGCCTGTTGCCATTTACAAAAGGCTCATCATAATACAAATGGGATTTACCTTTCCATTCACAATGTAAGTCAAGGTTCCGGTAAGAGAACTGTTCACTGAACAATGTGAAGGTCATGATCTGTAATGATGTTGTCTGAGTACAAATCTCTTCCAAGGACTTAGACATCAGCAATCTCTACAGTTCACAATGGAATCCAGTCCAACATCTTGCAGATGCATCTAGCAACATTGGAGGCAAGAGTAAATGGTGACTCTAGTTCCGGAGGAAATAGCATTAAGAAAAGTTTAATCTGTGATTTAGGTATGCTGGGCTGTGATAGTACTTTCAGATTAAAATAAATTGGCCCACAAGACTATTCCTAGTAAAGGCTTTGTTGAATCTTGGAAATCAGGAAAAGATTTGTATTACTTTTGAGCAGGCATGTACAGTGGCATACCTCTTGGAGTTCAGTGCTGACTAGCTACATCATAGATGGTGGTAAAGGTGGGATGCTATCCCTCATTGGAAACTGTTATAACACTGTCTCTTAAACTGACCGCACCTACAAAGTTGCACTTAGATATGTTATTGCAAACAAGGTGGATTGGTTAAATTCACTTCTCAGTATAAATACCGGCGAACGATCGAATTGCTATCTTAAAACACCTAGTGCGATGTTGTAACCTGACCAGACTCAGGATCCAAGTGCAGAGGGTTTATTATGAACAGGGTAGTCCAGGAACAGGCAGTAGTCGATACACAGGCACAATAGAGGCAAAAGAGGTTATCCAAAAACATGGTTGGCAAACAGGGCAAATGAGGCTATCCAAAAACGTGATCGGAAGACAGGCAAATGGTTGATCACAGAAATGTACTAAACTGAATGCAACAAGGCTCAGACTGACTATTTAAGAAAAGAGTAAGACTTTGCAAAGAAACTAGGAAACACTGGTGTTTAAATAGCAAACTAGAAGGGGTCAAACAAGCAACAGGTGAAATCAATTAACTCAAAACTCAGGGGAAGCAGAGCACAGCCTCGTTGCAGGCTGCGCAGAGTACGTAGGCATGACAGATGTCTATGAAAGGTGGTTGTTGAGGATCAGTGGGTCAGAGGACCCTAGTTTGATCTCCCCAGTAGCCAAGTGAGGAAGGAAGCGATACTGAGAAGCAATACAATTGTTATTGTTGTGCTGCCCTTTATTGGGACAGAACTGCAGAGTACAGAAGGGTGCAGTTGCTCGGCCAAAATGTCTCAACAGCAGAGACGTGCACAGGTACGGGCTATTGTTGCCCGGGCAACAGCCCGTTTGCCCTGATTGGCTGATCTGCCCCTCTGGAGAGGGAAAACCCTTCCACTTTCATGTGACGTTTTGCAGTAATGGAGATAATAGGTGTGTTCGACTTCATGCAGTGCTAGCGTCGCCTGCAACCGCCTGCCGCCCAGCTGACTTGAAGTACCCAATGGCATTCTCAGCTTCAAGGCAGCCGGCTGCAGCCGTTTGTCGGCACTGCCGTCGCTGCATGAAGTCAAACACACCTGATGATAAATGCCATGTGAAAAATTGTTATCGCTTTTTTGAGCTTGTATGAGAAAGACTGCTGCACAGGGGGGGGGGGGGGGGGGGTTAGAGAAATATCTCCTCCAAATGTCTGTGCAGGTCCCTATTGCTCCAAAGGAAATGTTGAAGTATAGAAGTCAGCATTTAATGTTTGGAATTGGAACAATTTAAATGTGAAGACAAAAAATGCTGAATCATTGTACTGGCACAGCCTTCTAAAAGCAAGTCTGGGTCTGTTAAAAATAATATTCTTTTTTTTTTTTTAAGTCTAGATGTGACCACATTAAGTTACATTAAGTAACGGTCTGCCAGCTTTGTACAGCTAATGGTGTTTTCTGTACTATGTTAGTAATGTTAGCAATAACATCATAAAAGCTACAAACTATAACAAAAACATTAAGCACTACTTAATCAGGTAAAAGGTAGTACAACAATAATGTATTAATTTAGCAGGAAATTAATCCAAAGCAACATACATTGAACCTGCATCCCTTGATCTGCAGTCAAGCGCTATACCACTGTCATATACCCCAAATACTTGTTTTAACTTGACCATATGTTACCACATGAACTGCTAGCTTATCGTTGTGCCATTTTCTGTCTTGTGTCATAAGAAACATATGTTTGTGACATCTTTTTGTACAGTTTTACGGTTTAACACAAGAAACTTGGAAATGATCTATCTATCCATCCATCCATAACATTATTTAGTGAGGACAGAATACAGGAGTTGAGGGTAAATAATAAACCTCTTTAAAAGAAGAAAGAAAGAAATAAACAAAGAATGAATGCGAGCAGAATCCTAACTTGGATTTCCAATCGTCAATAATTTCACAGCTCTCTCATACCATTTCTGCATGTTCAATTGATGAACATAAAGGTGGGAAATGGGATTGGGTAGGATTCATTTGAAGACCATAAACCTATGATGCACCATGACAAAGCCTAATATTTTGTGGTTGGTGTACTGCTATACCGGAGTTTCATTCAACTCATGCAGTAATGCACCATATATATTTTCCTCAGGTGACCAAATAGGCATATTTCCATCACCAAACCCCTCACCATGATGATGCAGTATTTTTCACCACCAGGCCTAATGCCGAATGCTAATTGGCGCGAGAAGCTATTAACCTATTACATTCCTTTCGATTCTCTCATGTTTCTGTTCTCTCTCTCTCTTTTCCCCTCTCGCTTACTCTTACTCGCTCTGCTGTTTGCTACTGCAGCAGCACTGTTGGACACCCGCAACAGGAGTAATGTTCATGTTTTGAGAGGAAGTTGAACACGGGCCAAAAACATCACACTGCGAGCAACCTGAGAGCTCAGGAAACCTGACATCACAGAGAGAAAAACTGAGTAGCGTTCAACACTCACAGCAGCTACAGCACGCATGGTTTAACTGCTGTTCCCTGTTCAAGAGGTAGACAGACTTTGAATGGTTCACATTTAAAGTGAGCATGCTTCAACTGCTTAAACACCCATCTAGTAGTTAGAACGTATGTTCGACGGTATCATGGGATGCTTTCCCAAATCTTTTATGTCCCAGTTAATAAGCAGTTCACAAGGATTAGGAGGGTCAGATATAGGGGTGGGGGGGGCTACCTCTGCAGAAGTTCTGGTCGTCCGGTGTGAAGCCGGGCGCACAGCGCACGGTTCGAGAACCCGTGCCGACCCCACCGCGGCCAGGCAGGACCCGCGGGGGCTGAAGTCTTGTGGGCGGGACTTGAGGGACCGGTGGGATGGGTTCTGCAGCGCGGAACTGGTCGTCGTCGTTGCTGACAAAGATTTGAGCATTCTGGGGTAGGCAGAGGTAACCGCCGAAGTGATTGATGCACTTCATTCCTCCTTTACAGGCATCATTTACCAGTGCACACTCATCAATATCTTGAGAGAGGGCGAGGGACGGAGATATATAGAGAGAGAAATAGATAGATAGGGTGAAAGAAAGGGAGAGATACAGAAATAGAAAGATAGGGAGATAGAAAGAGGGAGATAGAAAGAGAGAGAAGGCGAGAAATATTATTTCTAGGCTCCAAATGTACACACTAACTTCAGACATAACTGCCTTTCATAAACAGAGTAGGATGTATCACTGCTTGGTACTATATCATCAAATTGTACAGTACTTCCATATGTCTTACCCTTGCACACCTGTCGAACAGGGTCAAACTCATATCCATCTGTGCACTGGGAAAAAGAGAGTATTAAAGAGACCGTTCAATAATTTATTTTTCACCCATTTACTTTGTGGTAAAAAAAAATCGAATTGATTCATCTCTTCTTCTGTGACATCATGAGAAATACCTGTACATTTTTACATACTCCTGAAAATTCTTGAGTAGCCTATGTTAAAACCTATTTGTTTCATTGATAATCAAGCAAGGTGCAGACATCCACGAATTGGTCAACTTACTGTGTAGGTGATTGGCTCCTCCACGTCCTGCGAGAGGACATGGGTGAAGACGGCGCAGAGACACACGCAGATCCCCAGCATAGCGTCGAAACGACGAGTCTGGACTAAGAGAGTTACCTACCGAGGTAGCCACGGGGGAACAAAATGGATTAAGAAGAAGCGATCATTTTTCCTTGACAGGCTACACGTTTTAATACCCGTTATTACATCATTGATGGAATTGCTGAGCGAGTGCGAACATCTCCCGCTAATGGCGCGTTGTTTGTGTTGGCACCGCTCCAACAAACTCCTCTGAGTGTTTTTCTCGTGTTTTTTCCAAACGGATCTGGCGCGTAATGCTCGTAAAGATGATCATGCATAGTCTATGGATAATTCATGGTTTAACGTTTTAGTAATTAGTGTTGAATTTTATGTATACATTTGAGTAGATCAAAGATATGTTTTCAGAGGTTCCTGATAAAGACCCGTTATCCCGTTATCATTGTCGCATCACTCCGGTGCCTCACCTGCGGTTGCCAGCCTAACCTTGGAGACATAAGTCGTCTCGCAACCATACCTGGTCTTACCTGCAGTATCTGTGTAACCTGTTGATGTAGACTCCTTTCCAAATTTAACAGCAGCTACTTTAGGATGCGCGGCCGGGTCCAGAGCGTGTGGTGTGTTTGGAGAGAATGGTTGGTGTGCAGCACTTCTGGCGAACATGCGGTTCTTGTGGAATGTTGGGGGCGGTGTCCCGGACAGGTTGCTCTGGGGGCACAGCGGAATCCTTGCACTGGTCTGAGGACTGATAGGATGCAGCGGTCTGGATGATGCTGTAGAGTGGCTCCCTCTATAGGCAAACTGTGGCACTACAGAGAAAGTTTGACGAAATCTATTTTCTCAAAAGAAATGAGCAGAATGGTTAAAGTCAGCGGTTGTTGACTTGGTCCAGCGTGTACATGAGGTTACACTGATGGTGCGATACATTTCTTCTAAGAGACGTCCTGTATCCGCAATAAATGTTATGAGAGAAACATCTCCCACGTGACGTGGCTATGTATCTCCATAAAGTTGTGGGTTCTGCAAACCCTAACAGGCGTGTGGAGGATCTCTGTAATTCCCCTTATTTCTGAGGAGCAGGTGGTGAATCACATCATCTGTTAAAGACCTCTGTCAGCACCCAGTACATTAGCCTCTAATGCGTCTCCTGGTGTTTACAAGATGCCTGTGCTTCAGAAACATCTGCCGGACTTGGCAAGTGCTACTGCATTTCCCATGGGTGAACAGAGAAAATCTCTGTGTGTGTTTCTGTGTGTGCGTGTGTGCATGTGTGTGTGTGTGTGTGTGTGTGCGTGCATCAGTTTGCCAATGCACCGTTATTGGTCCCATCTAACCCTCCCCCAGGAGTGGTCTGAATGACATACAATTGTAGAAGTATATTTTCCTGTCTGCATAAAAAATACAAACCCATTGTAAAAGTACTGCAAAATGTGTTCTTGATTCATCCGTTACAAATATGTACCTTGTTTTTTTACAATGAAGATGAAAGGATATGTGTAAGATAAGAGAACAAGACACTTGCATTACATTGATATATATTACTCTTTCATCCTAAGCAATTTCCAAATATATAGTGCAGGAGATAATCAATGACTTGACAACTGTAATCTGTGTTAAATGAGAAAGTGCAACAACGTCAGATAAAACCAAATAGGTTTAATGTTGCACACACAAGATAACGAAACAAGTTATGAAACCAGAATACCAAATGGATTAACTGAACAAAAACAGGTAAATGTTTTGTTTCGATTTGCTTTTGAGATAGGAAGATTATTTTCATTGGCAAGCTGTCAAGCAGATATCACAATGAAGCCACAAATGGACTTGATGAATCAAAGGTGCTCTGACGTACTCCATGGAGATTAATGGGTAAGTTTATACAAGTTTGACGCAAGAACGGATGAGACAAAAAGCTTAACTGCAGGCGAAAGGTGATACAGTTGGTGATGCCACAGAGGCATTGACGTCCATAATTTTGTTTATTCTACAGTTATGTGCTTCCAAACATATAGCTGTTCTGAAAAGACAGGTTTATCCCATAATTAATGTGATTTATTCAAACACAATACAAACACAAGAAAATATCACATATGACCTCATATGATCTATGGTCATTTCAGATACAATATATTCTGTTTGTGGAACCGCAACTGACAGTAAAATAGATTCAACTCTGATGTGTGAGATGGCGTTTTTTGTTAGTTTTTTTGTAATGGTAACTGCTTGATTGTAACTTGGTATAGTAAATAATTTGTCTTTTGCTGAGACTGCTGATTATCATTGTTGTGTGTCACTGCACAATCAAAACAAGCAAATCAAATACATTGTAAAATGTGTCATTTTTATTGCTCATTCACAATGCATACAGGGCCAAACATGCCCGTTTAACTTTCACATTAATTGTGTAAACAGACATAGCGGATCATAGTCTTGCCTTGTCAAATAAAAATATAGGATATAAATGAATCTGATGATCTTTCGATGCTGACGGCATTGCATCAAGTACTGTTGGCCATTCAGCATCAGCCAATCAGTTCCTGATGCAGTATCGTCCACATCAGAAAGCTTTGCCTTCACCCAACTTACCAGTGCAGGGTGACAGCCAGTCCATCTCCATATGTCGAAAGAAACACCACCAAAAACATTTTTGCCTACACTGTAGCCTACCCCTAAACTTTCTATCCACCAGGGACATCCTATAACAAAATATATAAGAGGAGATCAGTCTCAATGAGTAATACCTCCTTTGCAGTCCACATCTCAAAACAATACCTGTAGATCAGCATGTCTGCAAGCCAAGATGGCAAGGGTGGGGCACTTGCATTGACGAATTCATGCAAATTTAAAATAGGCATGCATTATGAACGAGGAGATGGCAGGGTGTGGGGGTGTGGGGGTGGGGAGGGGGATACTTCAAAGGACTAGGGAGAAAAGGGAGCAAAAGGATTTCTTTCTGTCCAGAGGAGGGGACGTGCAAAGGAGGACGAGCAAGACAGGGAGGGTGACTTTGAGGTGAGCTTATGTAATCGCAGTGACATCTTCATTGAGAGACCATCTCTACTGGGGCGCTGAGGGGTATCGAATATGGGGGCCAGTGGATGGACGAGAGCGGACCAGGGAGAGCCGTCGAAGCGCTGCGTTTAGCATAATCCCAGAGGCCATTGTGAGAGGAGCTAGTGAACGACTCACAGTTGCCAGCTGAGATTTCACCAAAGCGCAGCAGATCATGAAGAGAGGGCGGGAGGGAGGGAGAGGGAGCAACATGAAGGGCAGTCTGGAGGTGTGGGGAAGAGAGACAGAAAGGAGGAGGCAAAGGAAGGAAGGGAGGAGCATGGGAAAGAGGGAGGAAGAATAGAGGGAGTGAAGGAGGAAGAATGATAAGTAGGCTTTTAGAGGTTACTCTGTCACAAGGTTATGGGTGCAGTGAGTCACAACGTGTTCAAGGGAGGAGAAAAGATGGAGGCTTGGAAGGTTTTTGGGTGAAAAAAGGACGGTGCCTAAGGATAACAAGCACCAAGTCTTTCCACTGGGTGGACTGCACCTGCCGTTGGGGACAGGCTTAATACAGGTTCTATCCGGTCACACAATCAATGGCGTCTTTGATTCCACACATTGGCCAGGGATGATAAAAGACATCAACATATCATTTTATTTTGCTTTTTCGTCAACTAATCTGGCATGGATAAAGCATGTTATTGTGTCATAATCCTTTGATAGCAGCCCAGAATGTGGCAGAAGCCATGTGGTAGTAGGAACTGCTGGCCGAGTATACTGTGTTTTGTATGGTAACATTACAGTAGTAAAAGAGTCAGTGCCATGTCGCAGAGTCAATACGGTGATAATGAAGAGCAATTAGCTGACACAAACCAAACCACCAGGGTAGGTCGAAAAAAACATTTGGGGTGCTAAGTCATGCTAATGACAACTTAAATGTGTGCAGGGGTCTTTGAGTTACAGACGGCAGAATCTCTCCAGGTGATTGTGAGAATCTTAAGCACCTTCACAGTTGCCTGCAGAGATTATCCAGTCTGTCCCGAGAATCCACAAACACACATGCACTCACACAAGCTAAGGTGGCCACAAATGCGGATTCTTCTCTAGGTGTCACCATACCAGATGGTTAACAGACTCTGGTAAAGAAGAGAGCCTCAACCATCATCCATTAGGCTAACACACGCGCCCTGTGTCTCCCCGTTACTGAGGGTCCCCCGGTTACCATGGTGATAGGGAGAGGGCACGTGCCTTCCATTGTTGGGTTGTGTCCTCTGGGTCAGCACATGCCTGGTTTGGGGTGAAAGGTCACTCGGGTTTCTTCTTTTTGAGGTCAGCATTTGACCCCTGCTGACACTGAAACAAATTGACAGGGGAAGAGAAGAGAGGGAAAAGACAGAGGCCAAGTTTACACATGGACTTTATACATGAAATTGAGTATTCATACTGAAATAGCAGTTGAGAGTTTGACAGAGTTTTTGAGTTTCTTTAGGTTAGAAAGTGATACCGTTTTTTATTGGAATGTTATTACATAAGCCATGGCACCCTCTTGTGGTTGATTATATATGGTTTTGGTAATAACATGACAGACATAAAGTACCATCATAACATACTGTTAAGAGGGCAATCATTTATTATACAGAGTATCTATTATGTCAACCAGTGTAACATTTATAACATATTAAAAGTCACTGTACAGGGGACAAACCCTCTTTGTTTCAACTTACTAGGAGCAAACAATATTCCTTTGCTGTTTTAAAGTTATATATTATATACTGTATAAACTACATAAATATTCTACTGAGTCTGCATGCGAGTCCATTTATTTAGGCCACGGCGAGGCAGAGACGTTGACAAAGGAGAAATCTTAAGTTTATTAGAGAGAACAGGCTGACAGTCCACACTTTGTTAGGCGCTGAAAGGACAGAGTGGTTTTGACAGGCCTTACCTCTTAAGCTGTGGGTCCTGCTGGGCCCAGCACAGCTAGTGCTAAATGCCATCTGTCTGAACTTCATGGATTTTTTCAGTTATAGTTTAGCATAAAATTCATGCTAAACCCCTATTGTTAAAAAATAAATATATATGATCTAGTTTGTGTCTGGCGCTGGTTAACATTTGCATGATGTTTTCTTGTGAAAATGCGTATGGGTGCAGAGTATTTATAGGTTACACAGCAAGAAACAATCATGATTGTCACACTCCTACACAAGCTGGTGATTTTATAAAATGAAAATGTGAAGTGTCGATAGCAACAGGATAAAATTGTATTTCTAACGTCCACTGTACATGACTGTACAGGATAGTATATCACAGTTCTAAACTTGCATAGTAATGTAAGGAGGAGTTATGCGGTACAGCACTGTAGGGATTGTATGGGACTGTTTGGAGGTTGTATGGTGCTGTGCGTATCTGGATGGGTCTGTACAGGGCTGTTCTGGGGCTAAATGGGGGTTTACTGGGCTGTGCTGAGCTGTTCTTGAGCAGACCCCTGTGCTATGGTGGGGAAAGGACCACAGTTAGCACTAGACAAAGAGAAAGAAGAAGGGACCCCAAAGTCAAGCAGATATTCCACTATGCTGCAGTGTTCTTTAGTACCTCATTCCAGTTCTTTAATACTGAACAGGGAATGGACGATAAAGACAACTCTCACTGTTTACATCTGCCACATGCAAAAATCCACTGAATTAGACATTTTAGGATTTTTGTTTTTTCAAATTGTCCAGAATAGCCAATTTTGAATGGAACCTCCATTCAACACAAAGTCTATGTTTCAATAAGCCGATTTCAGGGAGTCCGGTGGCTGAGCGGTTAGGGAGTCGGGCTATTAATCTGAGAGTTGCCAGTTCGATAGCCGGCCATGCCAAGTTACGTTGTGTCCTTGGGCAAGGCACTTCACCCCACATGTCTCGGGGGGAATGTCCCCGTACTTACTGTAAGTCGCTCTGGATAAGAGCATCTGCTAAATGACTAAATGTAAATTTCACACATCGATGACTCTCATCAACAATACAATAAAGTACAATACAATTCATAACAATACAATAACATAACCGTGTGAACTATGGTCTTCAGCCATTCACTGTGTTGTCAAACACGTTAGCTGTCATGTCGACAACCTCGGAGACCTGTGGTCAACATGTCAGCTTGTGTTAACACTTCATTAAAAGACCGGTCAGTTCAGTTGCTGTGGATACAGCAGTCTTCTGCTCTCTCCAAAATAGAGACGTCATTTGTCTGTTGGAGTTCAATTTGTCAAAGGGAACTAATACAATGGATGGAGCCATCAGAGTTATGAGAAAGTCTCATAAGAGCCCTCCTGGAGAGACTCATTGTGCTCTGTAGTAATTGTAGGCATACTGTGTGTCTGGGGCTGGATGGAAGGTTCTGGAGGGATGTCGAGACATGGGTGTGTGTCTGTACTTGTGCCAATATGTGTGTGTACGCATGAACTGATCTGACATGTGCATTTGTCACAACCTTTCTGTTAAGAAGGGCGCTGCTAAAGAAGGAGAGAAGTGAGAAATAAGAGGGAGGTATCGTAAAATGGGTGTAGAGAAGGGGCACTCGACAGCTTAGTGAAACGTACAGGCTACCATAATTATGTAAAACAACTTTTTTTTTTTTGGGGGGGGGGGAGATTGTAAAGACTGTAAATATTATTGCACACTAACATTATTTTACTACACGTTTGAGATACTAAAAATTAAAGCATTGTTAATGTCACAATAAAATAAGGATATGTAAACCAGACTTGGCTATACACTCTGCTAAGTCTCACTTTGTGATAACTTATATTCTGTATTTATTTTCATCTTTTGTCTTGTCCGCATTTCTTATTTTTATGTTTACCATGGATCTACATCACTGATGACGTATTTTAAGAAACAAATGCAGAGTGCCTGCAATGCTTTGATAGCCTTTGCACATACAGGAGAGTATACCACAGATGAGCAGTCGGTTAAAAAAGAATTCAGCCTGTTCTTGAAGTGTCTACAGACACTTTTTATAGACCTATGGAGACCAGTTTTTTAATTGCCAATCCGTCTCCTGTGTGTCTGGGTCCCATTTTGCCTTTGTGGCACTCCAACAGATGAAATGGGCCGATGGCACATCAAGCTCCACTGTCTGTCTAGATCATATTTACATCCCAGGCCCAATATTGGATGCATAATTTTTCCCCTACACCCTTTCCCGCTCATACACAGAATACATACACACGTACAGACAGCCGGGGAGAAGTGTGATTATAATTTCATAGCCTACCGTGTATCAGGCGACGAGGCAATTTTCTGCCATTTAAATGTGAATTTATGTCTCACGTAAATGAGAGGGGATTCGATTTAGGCCCGTTGGAGGACTGACCTTTTCCCAGAGTTCTTTTCAGGTCTGTCTCCCAGGTGGACAAGAGTGGTGCCAAGGACTTTATTCATTATAATAGTTTCCTGACACCAACAATATTATATGCCTCTCCATCCCACTGAACCCTCACCTTCGAAAGCAACTTAAAAGCTCCGTTCTAATGTGGCTCAGATTCCTAGAATGTTATTTCATACAATGCCAGAACACATCCCTCAACAACAACAAAAATCTGGAATCTGGATCTCTGTTTGCAACATTACAATTGCAGCATCCACCTCTCAATCTCATTGTGGACCTAATATCCATATTCCACGCCTGCATGCTGGCTTTGGTCTCTCTCTCCAACATCTTCTCCAATAGAGGTTCAGTCCTCTGTGTATAGACAGGTGGCCTAATTGGTCCATGTTTCAGTAGGTCACCTATCAACTGAGTGCGCTACAAACATAGCTGTAGTAATAAGTGACCTTTTCAACAAGCTTTTTATGACAACCAGAAGAGCGCAGCAGTCCATGCAGTGTACCCCACCAGGCCTGAGTACTCTCTCCCAATACGTCCAAATGCCACACCCCACAAAGCCTTGTTTATCGTATGGTCCCGTTTCAACATCCCACAAAAATGTTATACCAATTTTAGGTCATGAAGGGATGAAGTTAACTACGTTTTCTCTGACTGTGCTTGTAAGGGAGACTTTGCTCTGTCTCTGGCATGGTCCAATCAGAGATTCTGGCACACGTTCTGTGTCATATGGGTTGTCCTGTCCCAAAACCATTTCCCTTCCTCTTCCACCTCCTGGGCTTCCTCTAGCACAGTGCACACACACACACCTGTCACTTCCCCAGTTTCAAACCAATAGTTAGCGTTCCCATTTTTCCATCTGTATGTCTCACTGTGTAAGGAACACCCAACAGACAGGCAGACAGGCAGGCAGGCCGGAAGACAGGAAGACAGGTAAGCAGGTAAAGTGCTGTGTAATTCTGCCCAGAGCAGCAGCCCAGGGGAGTCGCAGAAGAGCACTGTGGCTCACTATTGCTATGTGATTGATGGTCTCTGTCTGGGCAATAGCTGACTGAGCAACATGTACATCTCTCTTACGAACACACTTTAAGACATGTACAAATAGACACCCTACGTGTACACCCGCACACATGAACAAAACCTAAACAGACGCACACGCTCATACTATGGTCAGTACAAGCAACGTGTGAGACACATTCTGACGCAACAATATGTACAGTGTATGCAGACACACGTCATTTGTCTTTCTGTCCGTCCCCCGTCTTGTCTCTATTGGCCCCTGGTGGGATGTGATATGTCTGATTTGGCCATTGTCCAGTCTGGGCTGTCGGCCATCGAAACACGCCCGAGCCCCGGCAGCCAATCAGGCAGAGTGAGCGCTGCTGACACATGGCTAAAGCAGGGCATAGCGACAAGACCCTGCAAGGCGCAGAAACATCAGCATGGCAATGCTCTTGTAGCTCATTGTCAAGTAACTTGAAGAATATTTCAATGTGTGAATAAACTGGCCTTGCAGTGATTCAGATACATATCCCTGCCACAGCTCGATAGTTTGCCAGCAAAATGTATATTATATTATTCTTCACTGATGGATTCATCTACAATCACAGCAAATGTTTATCTCTTGAATATTTACAGTATCATGCAGCAACACCCAAGTAATCCAATGCACATGGAGTTGACCAATATCAGCATGTGTCATCAAAGAGCACCACATTATGCAGGAGTGCCAGTGATTGATGGTGCATCCCCTTTTCCTTGAGCCTTCTGGGTGACCTTTGACTCTTTAACCCCTATCCTCGAGAGGTTAAACTTATTACCCTCTGGCTCCTGCCGTCCCTAGTGTGTAGGGAGGGAGATTGAAGGATGACCACTGCTTTAGTCTTACTGGCCACTTTGCAACCAACCCCCTTGCCCGAGGGCTGACCACCAGAGACCTGAGGGGTGACCCTCAGAGCAACACACGCTACACAGATAATACTATTATTGGGTCGATATGGATCTATAAAAGGGGGAACAGCTTTAACCCAAAAAGAGGGAGAGAGGAGAAGAGAAAAGGGGAGAGGTGGCGAGAAAGACTATTTCTAGGACAGATTGTGGTCTTTTGTCTTTCCTTTTTCTTTTTACAAATGGCGGTAGTTGTGGTAATATAAATAGTGAGATGATCTGGTCAAAGGATTTACACCATTAACAAAACAACCAAACATTACACAGAAAAATGTGCTGGCCTTGTTGGCCTGTACTAATTCATAATGTCAAATATGAAGAAAAAAAAATGCAAGAGGTACAAATCCAACAGGCAACAGTAAATATATAGCTGTATATGCTATGTGTGAAACAACAATTATTGCCACTACTGTGACACTAACACATTTGCTTAGTCATCTATAGGCATGCTTTGCCAGGATAATTCAAAAGCTCTGTATTTGAGACTAGTTGTGTGAACATTCAATATTAAACTAAAATAAGACATTTAGCCATCAAACATTTATGGGGAGTATTTTTAGTCTCCAAATGTTCTGTAATGTAGTTCTAGCTTGTTGCATTGGACCTAAACCTGGGACAGACAGTTGCGTCAGTTTGCCAGCATGCCACATATAAGCAACCCTCATACACACACATACACACACACACACAAACATGGGAATAGGGATGGGTCGGAATGGATTAATGTGTAGAAGCAATTAACTAGCCAATGTTTTGGCCTTTAGCGGTCGTATAGATCACTTTTAGTACGGATAGTGAGGAAAACATCCCACATAAGAATATTTGAACTGTGTGGAATTTTGTCATATTAGTAGAAACATTTTGTATTTATACAAACTGCCTCGCTTGCTTAACTGTGGCAATGACAGCTTACAGAACCCTAGGCACACAAACACACACCAATATATTGTGTTGTTGCAGCGGTTGCAGCGTTAATCACAATCATTAGGTAAATAATTAATACTCTCTCCCTTACAGATAAATAGATAACGAACAACCTTAAAAAGATTTATGACCAAGATATCTGCAATAGTCTCTACTGATCTACAGGGGAAGAAAATATTGGAGATCCGTTAAAGTCACCAGACAAAATGTATTTTACACAGTCTATATGTTAATAAAGGTTGGACCCAATACATCACAAGTCAAACCAAACTAGTGGATATTTAGACTAGGCTCCATTCTAATAAAGTTAGAAACCACCTCCATGGTACAGAATGTATGTAAACAACCGCTGCATGCACACACACACACACACACACACACACACACACACACACACACACACGCACACAAACGCTCTGCTGTTTTCTTTCTCTATCTCGGTCTCCCCTAGACAAGCCACACTACAAGAGAGGGGGGAAGCGCATCTTGAACCAAAAGGAGCACCTCACAGAGAGAGTAAAAGAAAAGAGAAGTAGCATATTATGAAGGGAATAGGAAAGAAATCATGAATATCATACCTTATAGAGAATCCAAGTAACCAGAGGACACCTGCAGAACATGCCATGGACTATCCAGCAGACCTCTTTACAGACTGCTCCTGCACTGAGGCGCGCGTGTGTGTGTCTCTGCTGCCAGTGGCGGATACAGGGGATCCTCCCCCTAGTCCTCAAGACTGTGTCTCCTTCCTGGGGTAGAGAGGTAGGTGGGGCCACCGCAGTAAGGCGCTCACACATCCACGCACGCGCACACACACTCACCCAGCAGAGACTCGTATGCACAGACCCAGCTCTCGTTATTGTTCTACAAAGGTTGATCTTCTTCTTTATATTTCTCTCTCTGCCTTCTTACCTCACCCGCTGTCCGGTCCTTTGCTCCCTTCTTTTTACACATGGTTGTGCTCTCTCCCTGCCTCGTGGTCCCGCTCTCTTCCTCCGTCTGCCTTCCAGGATCTCTGTTGCCCTCCTTCTCTCTCTCTCTCTCTCTCTCTCTCTCTCTCTCTCTCTCTCTCTCTCTCTCTCGCTCTCTCTCTCTCTCTCTCTCTCTCTCTCTCTCTCTCGCTCTCTCTCTCTCTCTCTCTCTCTCTCTCTCTCTCTCTCTCTCCTTCCACCCCCTCCCTCTTTCTCTGACTGTACGTTAATATTAACACAGTCCCATTAATCTGCAGAAGAGACAGACATATGTTGTTTCTGGCTGGTGGTCCACAACCTGCTAGACTCCTGGTGTGTGTGTGTGTGTGTGTGTGAGCGTGTGTGCGTGTGTTGGGCGGGGGGTGCGCCTCCCTCTGCCTCTAGTCTAGGATTAAAGTCGAGGCAATCAGAGAACATGGGGTGGTTGAAACTAGAGAAAGAAAGAGGCTATGCGAGAGAGAAACAGAAATACTGAGAGAAATGGAGAGAGACAGAGGAGGACAGAGAGAGGAAAAAGAGAGGAAGAGTGATATAGAGAAAAACAGAGGGAAAAATACTTTTCAATCGTTTACTTTGCCCAGCAGTTTCTCACTATTATTGCATTTCCTACATCAACTTTTGTATGTGTATGTATGCATGTACAGTGCGTCCAGAAAGTATTCACAGTGCAAAGTATTTTTCCACATTTTATGCCCAAATGGATTCAAGAATTATTTCTGCTCAAAGTTCTACACACCATACCCCATAATGAAAAAGTAAAAAAGGTTTGTTTGTCATTTAATAGGTTTGCAAAAATTAAGAACGAAAATATAACATGTATATAAGTATCCACAGCCTTTGCTCAATACTTTGTTGCAGCACCTTTGGCAGAAATTACAGCCTCAAGTCTTTTTGAGTATGATGCTACAAGCTTGGCACACCTATTTTTGGGCAGTTTCTCCCATTCTTCTTTGCAGGACCTCTCTAGCTCCATCAGGTTGGATGGGGAGCGTCAGTCATTTTCAGATCTCTCCAGAGATGTTCAATTGGGTTCAAGTCTGGCCTCTGGCTGTGCCACTCAAGGATATTCACAGAGTTGTCTTGAAGCCCCTCCTTTGTCATCTTGGCTATGTGCTTAAGGTCGTTGTCCTATTGGAAGATGAACCTTCGCCCCAGTCTGAGGTCCAGAGCACTCTGGAGCAGGTTTTCATCAAGGATGTCTTTGTACATTGTTGCATTCATGTTTCCCTCAATCCTGACTAATCTCTCAGTTCCTGTAGCTGAAAAACATCCCCACAGCATGATGCTGCCACCACCATGCTTCACTGTAGGGTTGGTATTGGCCAGGTGATGAGCGGTGCCTGGTTTCCTCCAGACATGATGCTTGGCATTCAGGCCAAAGAGTTCAATCTTTGTTTCATCAGACCAGAGAATTTAGTTTCTCAGGATCTGAGACTCCTTCAGGTGCCTTTTGGCAAACTCCAGCCGGGCTGTCAAGTGCCTTTTACTGAGGAGTGGCTTCCGTCTGGCCACTCTACCATACAGGCCTGATTGGTGGAGTGCTGCAGAGATGGTTGTCCTTCTGGAAGGTTCTTCTCTCTTCACAGAGCAATGCTGGAGAACTGTCAGAGTGAGCATCGGGTTCTTAGTCTCATCCCTGACTAAGGCCCTTCTCCCCTGATCGCTCAGTTTGGCCGGGCGCAAGATTCCTGGTGGTTCCAAACTTCCTCAATTTACGGATGATGGAGGCCACTGTGCTCATTAGGACTTTCAATGCTGCAGACATTTTTCTGTACCCTTTCCTAGATCTGTGCCTCCATACAATCCAGACAATTCCTTAATGGCTTGTTTTGTGCTCCGACATGCACTGTCAACTGTGGGACCTTATATAGACAAGTGTGTGCCTTTCTAAATCATGTCCAAACAGCTGAATTTACCAAAGGTGGACTCAAGTTGTGAAACATCTCAAGGATGATCAGTGGAAACAGGATGTACCTGAGCTCAATTTTGAGTGTCATGGCAAAAGCTGTGAATACTTCTGTACATGTGATTTTTTAAATACTTTTTTTTATAGGTTTGCAGATTTCAACATTTAGAGGAATTATTTGTATTTAATCAATTTTGGAATACGGTTGTAACATAACATGTGGAAAAAGTGAACACTTTCCGGATGCACTGTACATGTAGGCATTACAGTTACAAATGTATGGGCATGATCTAGCACTGTGATTGCTGATGTCACCTATTCTCACAAAATACTCCATTTAGGATGACTGCGAGTATGTGAACTGACCTTACATACCAAAAGTACTTCTTGTAAGCCACGTCGGTCAAAATGAAAAATATGCAAATAGCAATGTAGAGAGGCTTCAGTGAGTAATCCCTGTGGGTAGGGTTTTCAGGTTTTACATTTCTTCTCCTGGACCTCTGAGCCCCTCCCCACCCTAACCTCTACCCTCCCCTCATCTGGTCACCCAGCACAAATCCCATCTGATTTGGGGGTGTAGCCATCCCTACATAAATCATTCTCTCATTCCATTGGCTACACGGTATATTGGAGGTATTGATTTTGCCTCCCTCTCTGCCTCCTTGCTCCTGATTGCGAGGAAACGCTTTCCAACGGTCACAAACAGGAAGTGTCGCCCCCTCCCCCCTCCACACACACACAAAAACACACGTTGTTTTTACTTAGTTTTAACGTAATGACAAACCCTGTCACACGAGGAAGGAGGATGGATGTGTACACTGTAAACTCAATTAATCCAGAACGTAAATAGTAAATAAAAAATGGATATGATCTTTGTCATTTACTGTAAATAGGGAAAAAAAATTGGAAACATGGTCAGGTTAGACTTCAGTAAAACAATATAAAAGATTATATACTCACATATATACTATGTTTGGATGTTTTGTTCAGTCCATTCTAGATAGCCTTAAAATCTTTTTAAAATGAAAAAATCTAACTTTTGAATTTTGGCTCAAGCTATCCCTAACAGAATGACCAGCAGCCATTGCCATGACAACACAGCTAATGGTGTGCACTGACCTACGACCTGGTGGCCCTGCTACAGCTCCTCACAGGATCATCTGGGTTCAGATGGTAATGACCCTTTCTGGTTATGCAACAACGTCATACCAACCTGCACCATCATAGTAGGTCAAAGTCATCAGCTAATGCACTTTACTCAAATTGATCGCATACAAAAGACTGAGGAAGGATTTAATGTGGTAAGATGAAGGTAAGGTTCCTAAGAGGTAAATTAGGGAAGCAAAAAACAAATTTTGGAAAACTTTCGAAAACATTGAAGAGGAGTTCAGGGCATTAACAGAGCATCTGAACAGATCAGTGGGGGTTCAGAGATAGACAGGGGAGGGGAGAGCTTAGAGGGAGAAACAGAAGAGATGGACAAGATGCAGGAGACAGAAACTGAAGGAGGACAGCGAGAGAGAAAGAGAGAGAGAGAGAGAGGGGGGGGGGGGGGGAGAGAGGGGAGAGAGAGAAAGAGAGAAAAAGAGAGAGAAAGAGAGAGGGAGAGAGAGAGAGAGAGAGAGAGAGAGAGAGAGAGAGAGAGAGAGAGAGAGAGAAGGATGGATCAGAGGGAGGGCCAGACACAAAGAGGCCAGGCCCTGGCCGGTGGCACGCGATGGGCAGATTACCCAGAGTTTCCTCCCCTAACTGAAGCATTAGGACACCTGACTGCACCCCGCCAATGGCAGAGAGCCAGGGAAGGAGGGGGCAACTGGGAGCTCGCCTTTCAACATGAGGGACTCCTCGGCAACACAAAGAGGGGTGGAGTGGGTTGGGTGAAGGAGGGGTGGTTGGGGTGGGGTAGAGGATGAGAAATGGGGGGGCTTCAAGCCTAACCCTTCACCATCTGCTGTCCAGGCTAAAGGAGGTGGGGAAATGGGGTTGTGGAGTGAGGGTGGGTGGGTGGGGCGGAATGGCAAAAGGACTAGGACCTTGTGGTGCTATCACCTCAATGTGAATTATCCCAAAGAAACAAACATTGGCCACCTACCACCATCTTTCTGGCACAGTCCGTGACATTCATGAGTTCCAGGCCAATTCTTTATGTTTTGTCTGGTTTTATTAAGAGATCAGTCATTAGAGACATTATGCGCACTGTATGAGGGCCTGGGGTGTGACAGGATGTGTGCATGCGTGTGTTTTTTTGTCTGGGGCGTTTATCCATACGGCGCAGTTTACTGTAATCAAAGCCCAGCCCAGACAAGCTATTGGGACCCCTCCCCCTACCAGGCACAACCATCCCACCCTCCTCCTGCACACTCTCTCTGAATCCAATTTTAATACACATTTTAACTGCTTTTCAACGTTGCTGATGATTTTTTGCAAAAAAAAAATCACCAGTATCAGTTCGTAAAAAAATGCCAAATGTCTGCATAACCGAAGAAGAAAGAGAAATCAAAAAAGATTTCTGCAGAGGCTCACAATTGCAGAGAGTAACATTATGAACAACAGACTATGACATACAGTCCTATTTTGGTTCAAATCCTTCCCCTTCTCCTTGCATGCTTGAGAATCTGTGGGTCATGTGTGTCTCTTGTGTGTTTACAGCAGGAGAAAAGGGGGTCACAGGAGCAGACAGTTTTGTCTTTCTGAGCCATAATCTGAAAATGCTTGTAATCCCCCATTGAGGGACCTTCTGGAGCCTAGGCTAGGGTAGCAGCCAGTAGGTTAGCCGTGATAAGAGTCTCCCTCTCCAGCCATGTGCCTGCCATGATAGCCCAGTGCTTCCAGCTGCCAGAACACACGCTGAGAGGCACGGCAAAGCTGGCTCTGTGTGACATGTTGTAGAAGCCCATTACCTAATAATTTGATTGAACATTCTTTGTTGAAAATGTATTGACTATAGTTGGTACTTTTGTGACCAAAACAACAAAACGAGGTTCCTGGTTCGGTGATTAGGCTTCATAGAACTATTTAATGACAATAACAAATAGTCTTTTCTCTCTTCTCTTTCTTTCTCAAGAATAAGTGAGTGAAGCTAGTCAAACCAGACTCAGGAGTTGGGTAAACTAAATAAACTGTGTGAGGCACACCTGATTTCCAATAACTAACATGTCAATAAAGTGATTTGAGTATGCTTTGACATTGCTGGTTTAAATTATCATTTTATATATTATAATGTTAATTGTTTTGTTTAAATGCCAAATGTATACCTTTTCCCAGTTATTCCTTAATTGGTAGTTATTGAGTGTTAACAGTCTTAACACACAAAAAATTGTGTGTCCAAGATGGACCGTTGCTAGCCATTTGTTTGTGACGAATAATGTTCCCATCTTCCATGCTGTGCTGAGGGAATTTTATGTACAGATTTATGTACTGATTAACAGAGTCAAAGAATACAATTTTAACCACCTTAACCAACCCTGCACATACCAGATATACCTCCCAACTCTGGAAACACTGGAACACACATCTATACTTGTTTTAATTATTGTGCATATGTATGTATGTATGTATGTGTATGTTTTGTACATTCCATTTATGTAATATGTGGTAGTCAGTATGTCTGTATGTATTAATGTTTGTGTGTACCCCTCTTGTAATATGTTATGTACTTCTAGGGGGAATGTTTTTGTACTATATCCAAATCTATTAAACTACTATAAAATGTCCTCATACATGTACTTTTTCAACTGATATGTCAGTTTTTCGTATTTATAAATACTTACTATCAAAGATTGCATAGATTAAAAAGCATACAACATACCTTTGTTGGTGCTTATTTACTCTTCAAAATACAATGCAAGGCCAATCCTGTGTAAAAATGTGTAAACTAAATTATGACTTAATATTACCCTTCTACTGTTCTAAGCATTTAACCATATAGTATTTAATTAATAATGAAACCCCTTTTAAACAAGCTGCTTCAAACAACGTCACTCTGGCAGTATAAGCTGGGATCGTGATTGAAACAGTTGCCTACTATTTGCTAACTGAAAATATTACGTATACAAAACTTATATTGCTCTTAGTTCAATAAAGTAATGGATCAAAGATTGCTCCAGACATCCTTATTGAGGTGGAATAAAGTCAACATCACTCAGACTTTAATCTTTCCATTAATGAAAACTAATGTTTCAGAAAATTCTATATGATCTATTTTATCAATGTTTTCCATTTGTGTTTCTTTTCAGACAATGGACTATATGGTGCTTATTGTAACAGGATAATCTTATATTTGTATGTTACAGCTTGTCTCAACTAACAGTACACTAAGCAGTGGCAGGCATGAGTTTGCTGTACAATGCTTATCCCACAAAACCACTTCCAAGTTCTCTTTTATTTAAGAATGGCAAAATATAAACAGCACTACAGTTTAAATACATAGTCACCTATACAAGAACAGATCTCTGTCTTTAGTGTTGAATAACTGTAATACAAAATGGCCACGTTAACAATCAATAACAGGGCAGAGGGTGGAGGTTAACAGGTAGTTCTCAAGAGAATTACATATTATCAGAAATTCATTTGTCATTTTATTCCCAAAACAGTAGGGAGAATATATCCAAAATCACCAGTTACAAGAAGGGAAAACCTGAGGACCACCTCAAATGTATCAAAGCTTGATGCCTACCACCTTAACAGAAAGTGCACACCAGTTTCATCGCAATGATTCATTTGAGATTACTCAATCATAACTTTGGGGGGGCATACACACTGGTGGCATTCAATTTGGACTCATTACAACAATAAAACACCCTCTGGAAACTGGCGAGGGGGGGGGTTCACATAAGAGGAATGTAATGCTGCTCAATTGATCCTATTTGGGAGCGGCACTGTGAAAACAAGACACGTGAATGTGGAAAATAACTAGACCTTCCAAGCGATTATTGTCGGTACTGTCCAAAACGTTCCTTAAGTTAGTCAAAACCATTCAAAGTCTTGTACAGGCAGGGTGGACTAAGAAGGGTCATCTTAGTCATTCATGGGATCCCAATGAGCAGTTGATCAAATCCATCATGTCTTGACTCAACTGATGATGTCGTTGTGAGGCCAGAGGAACAACATGGCTGGGTTTAGCACTACTGTAGCTGAGGTAGTGGAGCTACGCTAACACAACGTAGGCTAAATGCGTTACACAGGGACACCCCAGTGGCGCGCACCACGTCGGCTAAGGCCGTACCGCAGGAACACGGGTTTGAATCGAACCCACGCCATTTCATACAGGTCCTTCCCTCTCAACATTTCCTGCCTTTTTTTTTTTCTTTACTGTGTCTGTCCCATTAAAGCAAAAATGCCCTGAAAAAATATATAATTAAATACGTCACACAGAGGAAGAAATGTGCTATGTAAATACAATGTTAACAGAACTAACGCTAACCATTTGAGACACTTGAAATTTGTAACCTTTCGTAGCGTTTGGCCTTTCTGATTCTTGGCATATTGCCAAAAGTTTGTGATTTAACTCTCTCCATTATTTTATAGTATTTCTTTGTACTCTTAAAGTACGTAAATTGGTCAGAGGTATAAAATCATCTGTGGGTTAGCTTATCTAGTCATGGGATGTGTGTTGTGTCCTTGTTCATTCTGAGGTATGTTGTGCTGCACTGGTCCTAGATATCATCTTGTTGTGGAGAAAAGAGGTCAGCCAGACAACCCGTCTCACTGTCCAGAATGTCCCGTTTTTCTGGCTTGGGCTTCTTAAACAGTGACGGGAGGTTCCTGATGTGCACTTCCTTCTTGAACTGCTGGCCCAGAGCTTTCTGGAATGAGAACAAAAAAGAAGAGTTGAACAGAAAAAAGACCATGACATCATAGAGATTATTTTAAAACCAACAGAATAAAATATTTGCGATAATCTAAATAGATAAAGAGCACTAAACTAAGAGGAAACTTTTTTGGGGGTTGAACTGTCCTTTTAAAAAGGTACAATAGGCAAGAGAGAAAATAACTGTTGACCACTTTTAATATGTGTAAGCAAATGAGGCCCTGACACAGACAGCTCAGTGCCAGTGGAATGTCAATATAAATACATAATATATATATATAATTTTTTTTAAGCGGCCACTACTTTAAAGCCAATTTCCAGCAATCCTATTCCAGCCAATCCCCTTTGGTGAGGTAGCATTTTCTCCTTGGTTTATTTTGTCAAATGCACAGCCAATGAAACTCAAATTGGAGGAAATTAAGGAAATTGGGTGTGCCGTTTCTCATATTTGAATGTATTTAATATTACTTGCAGCTTTGTAAACATTCCCTGTCTCAATATCCATACTACATACTATTTACCGGTAGTAGTGTTGTCACAAAAAACGGTACTCCGGTAACAAGTTGGTACTCAAACCGGGTCTATCTGGTACCCATGCAGAGTCAGACGTTGACAAGCAGCGTTACCAAACAAATCTCAATATAAATATACATTCATACATTGTGATTGTATTAATGTGCTGTTGATGTCAAAAGTAGGCTACAGCCTTATATATAAAAGGTTACTGTTACTGTCAACAAATGAAAGATGTTCAGTAACCTATTTTAGTTTTTTGCTTTGGTATCTAAAATGGTATACGCTTTTGTATCTAAAATGGTATTGAGTACCGTGACATTTCACTGGTATTGGTACAGATTACAAAAATGTTGGTACCGTGACAACACTACTATTTAGTATGGCAAAAACATTTATCCCTATACATACATAGTATGTGAAATGCAGTAGGCCAAAAAAAACTGGATGTCCTACTGCATCTGGTCAAATGTTGCAGTGTGCAAATCAGCATACTTCTCTGGTTATTCTGATCCACAATCCTCAGCATAGTGGAAGATACATCAACTGAACTACAGACATTACAAACCAACACCAGAGCTCTGGTTGCCTTCTGACAGTATGCATGTTGCTGGTCAGCTTTGCAGGGTTTTTTTTGCAGCAACCGTTCTTTTTCAAAAGCGTTGACATTTTGCGCAAGAGGTTCAAAGTTCAAGGCACAATGTTATGACTTAATTGTATGTCCCAATTGTATGCACATTGAAGGCAACAGTACGTACTTTGTAAAGGTAGCTGCCCTATGAACTAAAATAAAAAGTATGCTATTTGAGTTCCATTCCAAATAAGCAAACCATCCAGGTTCCTCATGAGAAGAGACAGAGCTCCCTCTCGTGGTGGAGGGTGGTACGTACCCCAACGGTTCCAGCGATGAGCTTCTTGAACTGGTCTTTTCTCTTCTTGTCCCCCACTTTGGGTGCAGCGGGGTTGGGCTCCAGCAGCCTGTGGTCATACTGGTCCAGAGCTTCCATGCTGATGCCGGGGACCTGACTCATCACTACACGCAGCTCGACGTAGCGAGGACGCTAGGAGAAGACCGCAGCACATCAGCGGGTTCATACAGACACAAGAGAGTAAGACACACTGCGACGGTACGGTCTAAAGAAGCTGAAACTACAGCTTAGTTAAAGTGTGTGTGTACGCTATTTGGTCAAAAGCACGTGGACACCTGACCATCAAAGCTATATGAGCTTGTTGCATATCCCATTCCCCCCAAAAAAATGGCATTAATATGTGTGTAGAGTGTGTCTGTGGGAAATTGTGCCCATTAGTCAAAAGAGCCTTAGGGAGGTTGGGCTCTGATGTTGGGTGATTAGACCTGGCTTGCAGATGGCATTAGATGCACAAATCGAGGTCAATACAGAACTGTTTCATTGAGTTTGGTTTTGGGAAAACTTGACTGGTCTACACATATCTGTGACTTAAACACCATCCAACACACTTGAGAGATAGATTTTAAGGCCATCTGTAAGTCAGGTCTTTTCACCCAACCTTCTGAATGGAAGCAAATCCCGCCTCAACATTCCAAGTCTATAGGAAAGCCCATAGGTGAAAAGTAACAAAATACATTTACTCACGTTACTGTTCGAGTAGTTTTGTTGTGCATTTTGTATTTTTCAAGTAGTTTTTAAAATCGTTAATTTAAAATGTACTTGAGTAAAGTATGGTATTTTGCTACATTATAAATCCCATCTGTTGCATGAGTAAAACATTTTTTTACAAAACTTTGACTAATGAAAACCGAAAGGAAGAAAATCTGTTTCTCGAGGTCACCAAGTAGCCTACTGGCGCTACGGACAAAACCCCGGACAAAATCTGTTTAACATAGCTCGAGTTGCCACAGCCAGCTGCAGCGCTACACTCTTGGGGTGTGAACCTGGTGGAGGCTCATGAACATGCCCCCAGAGTATAGCTCTGTAACTGCCTGGTTGTGTTAGCTCTTGGCTACAGCAATTTTTTTTCTCTAAAAGTATTAGACATTAAGCGCCCAGCCTGCCATCAGAGTATTTTGCTTTTTTTCCCCTGAAATGTCCCTGACAGCGAGATTTTGGTAATATTTGCTCATTTATGGAGTCAAACACTTGATTTGGCCTTGATGTGCTTATTAACTGTTGTGTTTGTGAAGAAAAAAAGGATGGCCCTCAGCACTAACAATGTAGGCTATAGTACTTTCGCTTTCAATTGATTGTTTGAAAACGTTTTATGTGATGTTCTGTACAAAGATTGCACATTATACATTTATAAGGGTCTTAGATGTCATATGTGACATGTTTTATGTTGTTTTTGCATTTGTGTAGATTTGCATACATTTTTATAGATTTTTCTTTAAAAACAAAATAGTTTTGGATTTATGACCCCTTTTTCATTTTCACTATATGGGAGACCCCCCCCCCCTGCCTTTTAATGTAACTAAGTAACTTTTAATTAAAGTACATTTTAAATGAACTACTTATTACTTTTACTGTTATTTTTCAGAAAGGTAATTTCACATTTACATTTTGTCATTTAGCAGACGCTCTTATCCAGAGCGACTTACAGTAGGTACAGAGACATTCCCCCCGAGGCAAGTAAGGTGAACTGCCTTGCCCACGGACACAACGTAATTTTGCACAGCCGTGAATCTAACCGACAACCTTTAGATTACTAGCCCGATTCCCTAACCGCTCAGCTACCTGACTTCTATAATAATTGTAATTAATATTAAAAAATAGTGCTGTCAAACGATTAAAATATTTAATTGCGATTAATCACATTAATGTCACAGTTCACTCGCAATTTATCGAACATTTTTATTTATTCTGAATGTCCCTTGATTTCTTTTTGTCCCATAATTTTTTCTAATTTTAAAGCTCTTATCAACATGGACAAGTGGATCAGCTTGCTTTGTGCAACAACAAAAAAATGTTATATTGAAAACAACATTGGCATACTGTAGTGTAAAATTTCACACTAACATTCTCACTTGGAGAATTTGCATCAGCCGTGTTCTTGGCTAACAAGTGGTATTTCAGACTGGACGTGCTGCGATGATAGCTCCGTTCACAACGACAAAACACACAGATCCCTTTGTTCTTGTCAATGGAACCACTTGGCAACTTTTTAAAAGTGAACTTTCCATTCAGAATCTTATTGGCATCCATTTCGGCGTCTCGCGATCGCCATGCACGTAAAACGTAATGTTAGCCTAAGACTCTTCGGCCGGCTCGCAAGCCCAAACAAGTGTGTGCGGCGTGCCTGTTGCTTTGTTTCTGGTCTAGCTAGATCCGGTGTGGTGTTGTAGTTTTTCTAATGTTACTAGTTGTTGCAACAGTATGTGAAAATAACTTCTTTGCTAGGCCAAAATCTTGCAATAAAAATATTGACGCCGTTAAAATGGGTTTGTGTCAACGCCGTTTATAACGCATTTAACTGACAGCACTAATAACAAATAATTGTATAATAAGTGAATAATTTCAATTGTACTTGAGTAATAATTCATCAAAGTATTGGTACTTTTACTTGAGTACAATATTTTAGTACTTTTTCCACCTCTGGGAAAGCCTTCCTCGGAAAGTGAATGCAGTAAACTAACTGCGAACTAGCTCCATATGAATGCCCATAATTTTGAGATGAGAATTTCAACTCATTTACTGGGCAGGGTCCACGTATTATTGGCCATATAGTGTATGTCTATTTATTTGTTTATATAGTGCCTGCCATAATGTTTAGGACAAAGACATGTAAAGAGCACATTCACAGGTTGTATTAAAAGGGTAATTTTTATTACAGATGGATGGACGCAGGCACGCACTGAGTGAGAAGTTGGGCTTATGGCTGAGGTGGGGTTGTTCCTCCAGAGACTCACCAGGTTTTCGTAGACGAGCATGGCCAGCTGTGTGAGAGCCAGGTTGCAGACGTCGTGCTGCCCGTGCATCTGCAGACCCTTCAGAACACTGGTGTAGAACCATGTGACCGCCTCCGGGAGAAGGTTACCGGCCACCACCTGGAAGACAGACAGACGCAAAGACAGACACAGACTGAGTGAACAGAGTCACTGTTAGGCTGAGCGACAGAAAGCTTTCTTTTCTTTCACTTTGCCTTTCTGACTCTGGCCCTCTACTGCCTCCAATGAGAGCCAGAGTCAGAAAGGCCAAGTCAGAGAAACAAACAGAGAAAGGGAAAAACACTTTTGTTGCTAGCCACTACCTGTCGTAGGAGTGCCCAGCAGACCATGGAAGCAGTGCGGTGACAGTTACTGGTGTCCTTCCAGGACAGGGAACTGAAGGAAATTGTCAGCAGTGTCATGTATATGTCCTAAAGACGGGGGTGGAGAGATAGTGTGTAAGAGAGACAAAGAGAATGTGAGACAGTGTCAAAGAGATAGACAGAGACAAAAAGAGAGAGACGTGCTTACCTCCTTTATGAGTAGACACTTCCCCAGGTCTGTCAGTTCGTCTGCGGGCTGGGCATGAGAAGCGGGCACTGCCTCCGTGGACATCATCTCCTCGTCTAAAAACACACGCACCACCAGAGTGCCATCAAGCAACTGGCCGAGGACGGAGGGCCGCGCCCCCAACACCTTACAAAGCTGTCAAACAGGAACTCACCATCCATGTCCTCTTTGTTCCCTGCTGGTTCAGGCCCTTTTCTGGAGATGCAACTCACCACTGTAGGGAGAGTTGGGGTGTGTCACAGCATTAGACCTGGTTCTCTCAGTACAGTGTGCGTGTGTGCGTGTGCTGAGAGGCGGGGGACTTACTGAGCAGGTCCAGAACCTCCCTGGTGACGAGGCGGACCAACTGCTCCTCCAACATTTCCTGGGTCACCTGGTTCTCCTCGCAAGCCTCCTCTTCCTCACCGCTGTACAGACAGGGCGATAGATGAAAGGACGCTAAACTTCACTTCACTCTTCCACTTTTCCCCCTCAAGCTTACTCACACACACTCTCTAACTCACCTCGCAGTGCTCCTCTGATTGATGATCTGCCACTTGAGGTTGAGTCTCTGTAGAAACAAAAGCGTGTCTATTCTACACATCATGTGACTGTGATGGCAAGTGAGTGTGTGTGTGTGTGTGATGCCACTGACCTGCAGCATGTAAGTGAACAGAGGCCCCAGCAGGGGGCAGAGGAGAGAGTCGTAGTATTGCTGTGGGCAGGACAGCACCAGTTGCTTCAGGAACACCCGTAAACAACAAACACGGTTAAGGACAATATGGGCTTGGCTTCTACTGGATAATGAATCCAATAGCTGTTGGGTTATCCATGTAAATCAAACGCTAATTGTGACTGACTGCTTGGATGGGACAACCGCAAAGAAGGATATGGATCATGGGGCGGAGTCTGTGGTCAGGGACGTAGTCCAGAGAGACGAAGGCGGAATCGACTATCTGTTGAGCTAGTCCCTCAATGGTGTAGAAGTCCTGCTGAAGACAGTAGCCTGCATTCCCCAGGATGTGAAAGCTAGAGCGTGAGAGGCAGAGTGAGAGAACGAGAGGGACAAAGAACAAGAGAGACACAGTGCCAGAAACATAGAGGCAGAGAGAGCGAAAGGGGCCAGTACATGTCAAGGTTGTGAAGCTCACCAGTTGTCGTATAGGGTGCAGAAGAAGCCTTGCATGCGCTCCAGGTTGGTTTTATACACGGGAGAGTCGTAAATATCTAGCAGGGGCTGAGGGAGGCCTGGAGGTCAAACCAGAGGTCACAGCAGTACAATTATATTACGTTTTCTACAGTGGAACCCCAAATACTACACTAGGACAGCAGACTACATGTAAAAACTATAAAGGCTGAGTAGCTGTATGGGTGTGTGGGTTGCCACACACACACACAGGCTTGGGTAAAACAGAATCCCTCTTACCAAGAACCACATTCTTCTCCACATCCATCACCTCGTAGGCCCGGGAGAAGGTCTCGCTCAGACGAGCAATGTTCTCAGGAATGAACAAGCTGTTATGGGTTCTACACAGAAAGAGAGATACCAACATTGTCGTCACAATCGTTCCCACACGTAGTTTCCAAACACCATTGTGTTGCACATCTTGGGAATGTTTTGCACTTGCCAAGGATTACTGTTAACAATAGAGATGTGCACTAATATACAGTGGAGTTCAGAGATTATTTTAGATCCTGCAATTTGTGTACCAGAATTCTTCGATTAAACGCCGCCCTCATATAAACGCCGCACCAAAAATGAACATCGTGTAATAAACGCCGCACCAAAATGAACATTGTGTTATTGACGCCACAGCGTTTAATCGAAGAAACATTATGTATGTTCCTTTATGCCTATGAAAGTAGCTATAACACACACACACACACACACACACACAGTACCTGATGAGAGCAAGCAGGTTGGGCAGCAGGGCTAATATCTGGGCGGTGCATGGGTTCCTGTAGATGGTAGCTCCGCTGGGGCTGAACCCCACCACGAAGCCCCCCGCCTTGGCTTCTTCCAGATCGGTCGGCCAGCGGGCCCTCTTCACAACCCCCAGGATGGTGTAGATGCAGAAACTCAGCTGTCAGAGGGGGGGGGGGGTGGAAGTGAGGGTTAAAGAAACGTTTTAGCCATTTAGTCTTACGTTTGAAATGGTTGGTGCTAACCGGGTGTGATATGGGGTAAACTGGGTTGAAAGATTATCTCACTCAACTAAAAAACAGATTTGCCCAATTAAAACACAAAACTGAGGGCATGCATATGGATGCAGACATACCCGCGTCCTATTGATGGCTGTGGTGTCTTCTGCGCTGGGGTCCATCACCGGCTGGTCAGCACCAACAAAGGCTAGGAAGGCAGCTGGATCCCCCAGAACACTGACACGTAGAGAAAGGCAGGTTACCACTTCATATACAGAGAGGGGTTGTGTGTGCGCGCGAGTGTGTGTGTACGTACTGCCTCATCTCGTCTGAGGTCCAGCGCACGGCCACTGAGCTCAAGAGCTCCTCCAGGAAGGCCTTCTGCTTGGCATAGTCTTTGAACTGGTTACTGATGAGAACCAGGGCCTCCATCAGAGCACACTTCTCCATCTGCGTCAGCAGGGCCTCGTTGGAGAACAGCTTCTTCACGTGGTTATAGAGCATCTCGAAGCAGGGCTGTGCCAGGAGAAGGGGTGAGGGCACAAACATGGATTTCGGTTTGGTTTTCATGAGAAGGGAGAAAGTGGGTGGTCCAGTCAGTAAAAAAACAACTATAACAGCAGTGGGACATATTTACTTCTTCTTACCAGGATGAATTGTGGATAGTCTCTGCACATCTTGATGATGGAGGAGCAGGCGTGTCTCCTGACATTCTTTACCGCTCGTGTCCGTGGTGCCTGGAAAGGTTGGGATGGGTGAGGTTGGGACACAGACATGTCCGTTTTGTATGTTTTCAAACTTGAAACTTCAAAACAGCTCACCTTGCTCTCCTCGACCACCTCGAATGTGATGGAGGCAAAAAGCTGGAGAGAAATAAAAGATGGCTCAATGCACTGCGAATGCGGCATTCGCACACAAAATTGTGTTTCAATGCTCAGATTTTGTTCTCTCTAAATAAATGAAATACCAGACTCTCACCCAAGTAGTGCTTACCTTGCAGAGGACCTGAGGGAGGAAGTGAGGTCGGTGTGTAACAAAGGGGAAGAGGGCGGAGACATTGGTGAGGACGCAGGACAGGATGAGGGGGTCCCGGGTGTCGTAGTTCAACACGGCCTGCAGCAGCTCCATACCCTGCTCCACAGGCAGGTTCTATGAAAGAAGCAGAAAGCATACGTTAGCATGACAGTAATCCTCATTTCCATTGTTAGGACCTTCCCTCATGATAAAGAAATCTAGACATGGAATACTCCGATCTCATACCTCTTCTGGAACATTCTTGAAGATTTGCCCCACAGCACTCTCTGTGAAAAAGGTCATGGCGTCCCACTGGACAACCGATGGAGACAGAATGGAGCACAACCCCTCTGCTGTCTTAGCTAGAGGGCAGGCAGAGAAGGAGAAAGAGGTGGGGAAAGGAAAAGGGGTTGGTTGCGATTAATCAGACAGGCTCATTGGACTGCTAGTTAAAAATGGCAAATAAACTTGCAGGTTGGAATTTACCTTCCTCACAGGTACATCTCGATTTGAGCTGTTGGCTCAGAATGTAGAATACACAAAGAAACTTCCTAGCTCTTTGGACTTTTGTACATGTTGTTCGAGCCCACAGGGACTGCCCCCAGACCGCATGAAGTTTCATACTGCTACGCCCTCTCAAACCGAAACCAACCGCATGCACCGCAAGCACGCAAGCATGATTTCCATCTCTATCTCCTTCACAATGAGTGAACTATAGCCTTTCAGGGGACGCTCCTGCACTTTCACAACTGTCCACTGGGTGGCAAAGGAGCACTCACATGTGGTGGTCCCCATGTCGATGGGAGCGCTGATCTGATACTGCAGCCACTCGCCAGCGATCTGGAAGGTCTCCAGCGGAACGATCCGGCACGCGTTCCGTACCACCTCCCCCTGCTGTGCACGGAACGCTGGACACATGGAGGACGGAGAGAGGGAGTCAGACGACGTGGCCGACAAGAATACTCCAACGAGAAAAAAGTGGGTGCACAGAAAGTGAGGATCCATGCTGAGGCCTTCTGGAAGAAACGGCACTCACAGTTGAAGAAGAAGTTGAAGTCCTCGTCGCTGTCAAAGTCGACGCGTGAATACTCGCAGCTTGGACTGTCGTTCTTGGATGGAAAGCCTGTCTACGAGACGGGACAGAGAGAGACACTGCTCCAGAGTACTGACTCGTACTAACAATGCAACAAGACTAACATCTTATGGGGGATACCTTCACAAGGTTGACCATGGTGGCCCTCAGGTACTTGATGGTCATCTGGACAATGACAGGGTCCTTTGACAGGATCTCATGTCTGAACATGGTTCCCCACATCATCTGGGTGGATGACCTCAGAAACTGTAGAGAAGACAGGAGAGAGAGTAAAGGGTTAAGACAAAAACTGATCTGGAAAGTTCTCTAGTTTCCCTTGTCACCTTTTCTCCTATAACCACTGACAAGATAGGGAGAAAGCCATTCCATCCGGCTGACTTACAGTACAGCATTTCACCATCGGTGACTCACCTGACTAGGATGTGTGGTGAAGGACAGGAATGCCTCAGTGTACTTGCTGAGATTAGCAGGTACTTCCACCTCTACATCCGAACCCTGAGAACAAGAGCCCAGAGATCCAGGAACAGAGATGTGACTCACTCAAACCAATCCTTCAAGTTCAGTGAATATAGCAGCTTCTACAGTAGGCCTATTCAAAACGACATTATCATCCATGCAGCACAGGCACGGTACAGGTCCACTCACCACTAGGTAACAGAGCTGGCTGCCCAGGGCACATAAAACCTGACACAGTCTCTTCAGGAAGGTGTAGTGCCTCTCCACCACCCCCACCCTGTCAGACCTGAGGTACACAAATACGACAAACAAAGTTTACAGCACTTTAAAAAACACACATTACTATTTAAAGGTCCCATGACATGGAAAATTTCCCTTTAGGAGGTAATTTAATATTAATGACTTCCCCTAGCCTGCCTTTGGTCCTCCAGTGGCTAGAAATGTTGATAGGTTTAAACCAATCCCTGGGTATTCTTCTCCGCCTTTGAGAAAAGGAAAGCTCAAATGCTTCGATTTGAAAATGTTCCTCTTATGTCGTCATAAGAGGAAAGGTTACCTCCCCTTTTTCTGCTTTGCCCGCCCAGAGAATTTGGCCTTCCAATGAGAAAATAAGCTACGACCATGCTAGCGCAATATTGTTTTTTCCTTGAGAGACATCATGGTTTGCAAACGACCGAAGCATGGCAGTTAGCCTTGCCTCTCTCCTCCTCATAGCATTTAAAGCTACAGACACAGAAATGGCACGTCCTAAAGAAAGCTCATTCTGGGACTGCTCGTAGTGGCTGTAATTCTGCACCAAGGCCGAATTTCGGGATATAGACTTCAGATATAGTATTAGGAACCACCAAGGCCCATATAAAAGCATCCAAAACAGCATGCCATGGGACCTTTAACCTTTAGACGAGTGAGTTCTAAATATTACAGACGCTGCCACCAGAGTGAGTTATTTTTTCAAAACGAAAGCTAGCTAGCTTTAGTTAGCTTCCGTTACCTAGCAACCTAGCATAATACTCGTAGCAATGCTACTACCTGCTAGTGTTACTTGTTAGCCTCCTAATTGTAATTTTTGAAGCCATACTATAGCATTTGTCATATAGTTTTTGTCTATTGGAAAATAGTCGGTTGGAATGTTCAGAATCACATGTGTGACGGTACTCTGTGGGGCCCGCTTTTGAACAATCACATATATGTGACGCTACTAATTAACGGGTTAATAGACATATTTGTGCTAGCTGGTAAGTTTGCCAACAGTGCAAGTTAGCAATTGTGTAAATACTCACTGTGTGGGGCTTTGGTTGCTAATCGCTGCTCCATCTGCTGTCCTGTAACCACACACACACACACACAGTGGTCAGCCATGGACATAACTTGGAGAGGAGTAGGGGTGACAGGTGAAGGGCCTGACCAATAGTACTCACTGTGCAGCAGACAGGATGTAGTGCATGGCAACATCATCAAACAGCACCATGAGCGGCTTCCTGTCCTCCAACTTGCCCTGAAAGTCACGTCAGGCACAGAAAGATGACACCACAGTGAACACAGGAAATGCATAACCCCAGGCCCATTTCGCCCATGACAGGACTACTCTCACAGGAGCTTCCCTAGCTCTGTGGCGGATTCGAACCTTGCGGCTGACGGCGATGAGCAGGCACTCGGCTGCCTCCAGCTGCAGCTCCGCCTCACTCAGCAGCAGGCACAACATTTCCAGCAGGCGGCAGTTGTCGTTTGTGATGTGGGCCAGGGCCACCCAGTCTATGTAGCCTGCCAACGTGTTCAGGGTCGCCACGGCTACCCGACAGTGAGCCTGGGCCTTATGGGATGGATGACGGGACATAGAATAGAACATAATTGTCTATTTTAAAGAAGGACATGAATGAGAGTCATAATGTTTAATACAATAATAATAATAAACAATAATACAACATTATTGTATGTTTAATTACAATTGTACCCTACCTGTAATTCCTGCCCAGGTATTCTTTTCTGGGAAGACAAAAAAAAATCGTTTTACAAAATCTGTCATGGCAAATCCTTTAAAACACAAAGCAGAGCGACTCATCGAGACAGCAATGAGAGCTTGCCAACGACTGACCAGTCGACGGTACTCGTCAACGTTGAGCTGCAGTATGGTGAGCAGGAAGCTGAAGATGCTGTCCATGTTCTGCGTGAGGGTCTGCTGGATGTCACGTCTCCGCTGGGTGGGAAGCGTCTGGAAGGTGATTACGTCCTCCGCCAGTCTCAGCAGGATGAGCATCACCAGCTCTGTCTGTGCCTCCTAGGAGACATATTCACTGTTTGGCTTGCTATCTCTACATGATTCTGTGTATGACCATGTACATACTACATCCATGAACTGGCGTGCATACAGTACATCAGCTGCCGTTTTTTAATGCCGTTTTTTTAATGCCGTTTTTTTTTCCTCATTGTTTGCATGGTTATTAAGTTCATGTTTATATGTGACCACACGGGGCTCTGAAGGGGAACAAGAAGCTTACCCCTTGACTAGTAAGTGTCTCCATCTCTTTGAGCATGTCTGGCCAGTGTTGAGGCCATTCTCTCTTTATCATCTCTACTACAATGCGCGAGAGCACATCTTTGATGTGGCTCTGCTCCTGCAAAATAGGATGAGTGCCCTGCAAGGAGAAGGATAAGAGTTTTATTATTGTTGCTTTTTTTGGAGTCACAATAGTCAACATGTCTAACTGTCATTTCACCTAAATGACCTACATTTGATAACAGCCCCATGGCACAGTTCTTTAGTTGGACTTTCTCTTGCTGTGGCATGTTGTTCCATCTGAACCTGCTCTCAAAAAGAAGAATGTCAAATACATTTTAACATTAGAATGTGCTTGGCCTTAGATGTTTTTTTCTTTCTTTCAATACAGTAAGTTTGTTAATGGTTTGTACATTTAATAATTCTAAAGCATCACCCACTTGATCACATGCTCCAGTATCTGTAGACCGAAGTGCCTCACTACTGCTGTTTGAGCTTTCTCAGCTAACTGAAGGCCACACGGGACACAGAATGGGCACTTCTCTTTGAACTCTTCGCAAAACTAGGAGAAAATATTTATTTTGATTTTAGACATGTTTACAGGTGATGAAGTGAAACAAAGCATGAATAATAAACAGTGATAGTTACACTTCGCGTTGTCATGCTATCTCCATTCATAGAGAAATGTCAGTGTTCAGTCAGCTAAATTAGTGCAATAGGCAGCTTAACAGGTGACCCATCCTTGACTCCCTTGCCTGGTAGTGTGTGGTAGTCACGCACGGTCATGAATGGGGGTTGCTAGCAAGTTCACCGGCAGATGACAAATAGATGAAAGACGTATATGAGTACATTTTAAGCATATTATTCTTTCATTCAGTTTTACGTTCACGTCATCCAACAAAGGCATCTAGAAAGCCCTAAATAAATGAATGAATTCCCTGAGACCTGGAGGATAACCTAGCAAAGCAGCAACGGTTATACTTCCCAGCTAGCAAGATAGCTAGCCAACCAGATTCCTAAGTTGCAACATCTGGCAAGCAAACTAGTTTGGGTCTTTTATTAACATCTGACTAAATATGTTCAACGTACTCAGACTAATTGCATTTACTTCAAACTATGGGATAAATGTGGTTCATTTACTCAATTAATTCACAAAGATAACGGGCTGGCGTTAACAAGTCAGCAACACACACTAGCTTGCATGCTACACTGTTCTAGCTAAATTGGCTACCTTTAGGGCCTCCAGTCGGTATATTTGGCTTGATTCTGCGTCCATCATCACGTTCACAGCTTTGATAAGCTGATCACACATCGCAGCCACAGGTTCAGCCATGGTTTCAATTAGCTTCTTAGCTAAGAAAATGAGGTGAAAAGGTACAACACTATGCAAAACACCTGCAGAATAGTACTCTGAACGCGCATGGAAATCTTCTCAGCATGTTCATTTGTGCAACGTGCTACGCAACAACGTTGTGTTCGAAGCGAGCTGAAAAGGAATTATGGGACTTGTAGGTCCCAGACAACAAAGCAAAAAAGAAGAAGAAGTAAAATCCATTAAAATATGGCTCTTTTAATCAAACATAAAACACTTCATCATTTGCATTTATTTGTAAAATAGTTTCTTCTGTTTTATGCTATAACAATGTCTGGGTACTGAGGTTTTTAAAATACGCCTGTCTGATTGTAGGCGCCAGGCGCTATGGAGGTGGGGTTTTCGTCCGAAAAGAGGCGGAGCTCGAATTCCAATGGGATGAGTTTGTTCTCCCCACGTCACTCTGGGATAGGCTGCCCCGTACACAGTCGAACAATACTGACAGTGGTGCTTCAAAACTGGGAAGACAACTTTACGGCCTCGGCAAGTATTTCATTTTCTGCTAGCTATAGCAATTTAAACTAAATACAATGTATTCGATATATTTTGCATTGCCGGAAAAACAAAAAATGAATTTGTGCGTCGCGCTCTAAACTATTACAATTTGACAACTTTGAACTAAGCGATACATAAACAAGGAAAACTTTGATGAGAAGGCCTCACATTTTGTTGCAACAGGTCCGCGACAGTTAGATGAGTGACATTGTTTTCAGCTAGACAACTTTATATAGCCTGTCTTTTATTGGATATTCATCGAAAATCCAAATTGACGTTGTTTGAAATTAAACTCCACAGGACTCGGCCGAGGAAGAAGTGAAACGTCTGGCATATCAAGCAACAGGGATTACGGCGAACGAATTGCCCTGCTCTTTCCTTGAAAAGACCATTTAAAGGAATTCGCAATTGGTTAAATGCGGTACGAGGCTAAAATGATGCCGGTGAGTATCTGATGTAAATTGTAGTCTTCATTATTTCAATCATATATTAGAGGATACTTCTAGATCTAGTTTACGTTCCCCAAAGCTTCAACGTCGTTGTATCAAGTCTGCCATTTAAATTGACACCGATTGACACCACTTTATTTATTGCGATTTCCAATCATCACTCAGAATTAGATCGTTTCTCAGTTCTCATTTAAATAGGCTAAATTAGTTCATACACAAATTCGTAAACCTATTTTGAGGCATTTAAAGCGATCAAAACAAGAAGCTCGATTAGGCAAGTCTGGAAACTGGAACTTTGCCCGTAATCATCATCAGTTCCATTACATGTTTGCTGCAGTAGCCTACCAAACGTTCTGCACTTTGTTGAAGTAAGGTGGATACTAAATACATAGAATACAATGAGAGATGACATACGCCTACTTTGACTAGAAAAAAAACACACATCAGAAATGATAGCCAGGGCAGCTGTTTTTTTGTCATCCTAGTGATTTAGGCTGATTGTGGCCAAAAGTCATGAAGTGCCTTAAGTTGAGGTTATGTACTAGCAAGTTTAACGTCCAAGAAAGCGAAATTATTTTGCATTATTTATGACCCTGAGGGAGTTGTTAAGATAGTTAAAAAGTGTGTTTTTGTGCAGACCATTTATTTTCTATAGATCCTGTTGTCCTATAAATAAATAAAAAAAGAGTACAGCTTAATACGTTTTTCCATTGCAACTTTTGATGTGATCGGTATTCATCTTGTAATATGTGCATGCACATTACATTACAGTATTACTACAGCACAAAATTGTAGTGTGTGTGTGTATGTGCATGTCACATGTGCACCTGAGTGTACACACCACTCTTGTCCTCCCTTTCCAGTAAAACAGCTGGATTGGTGTATAAATCATCTTGTCAACAGTGATGGAGTGGTCCCAGCCTCTGGTATGACTGCTGCTCCGGCATGACCTAGCTCTGCTCTTCTCACCCTGACATCTGTTATTGCCAGGCTCCATTGTCATGGACATCAATATAAATCGTCTCTCTTCCAGGTTTCCCTTTAGGACCTCTTTTTATGCCACATGAGACCTTGGCTATTGCCTAACTCTTTTGGAGAGTCTGTGTGCGTCAGTGTGTGTGTGTGTGTGTGTGTGTGTGTGTGTGTGTGTGCGTGAGAATGAGATTGATCACATTTACATGTCTGTCGTATCAGCACACGGTCAGCACAATATAGCCACATTTAACAAGAGGCACTGTCTGAGCTTGTACAATGTCCTGTGGCCCTGCTTGTACAGGGCTCTCTCTGGGCGCTCTATTGAGCTGCATAATGACTGGCTCGTACGGTGTAGAGGGGTCCGTGTTTTCTAAGGACAATAGGTCCCTCTGACTCTTTATGACATGGCGAGGGAGAGGACAATGTGTCTGTCCTATGGCCAAACCCTGATAAGAATTAGCTCTCTCTTATTGGACCACTGCAGGCAGAATACAAACATTTGACACTCATGTGTGCTTATCTTCGGTGAACCCAAGCTCTTTGCTCGGTTGGTTTGGATGATTGATACATGAGCTACTGCTAAAAGTGTATTACTCAAAATTGTCATCAGGTCAAACTGAAGTCAGGACAGGGATATTGATTTATATCATTTTGTGTTCTGGTTGAATGCCCCTGACATGTGTTTACAGTCAATGCTGCTAGACAGAACTGTTCAAAGCCATTTCCTTGTGAGTTTTCTCACGGGTGAAACTTTAGTGTTTTTTTTTTCAAATGGAGAATGTAAGGCATGTGTTTTCCCCCGCCTGACTTGAATGTGCCTGACTTCAAACAGCTTTGACAGCAAGTCACGCAGATCTGACGCCAGTCATGGTTATGGTGGTGAAATGAGGTAACGTTGTGGGCAGCTCTGCTGTTTGGCCCATGCCAACAGAAACCTGAGTCGACTTTCTCTGTGGCCACTCCAGCCTTTTGTGTTTACTCTCTGGGAGGTTCCCAGCTTACATAAGCTGGCATTCACTAATACTGTATGATGAATATCCAAGGTAACAATTTGAAATTAACTGTATCCCAGCATGGACATAATGTTACAACCACTTATGCTAAATTGTTCTGCCATAATGTTGGATTAGACAGGTCTAATGGGGGGGGGGGGGTAATAATGCCATAATGTTATACCCTACATTTATCATGATCACGCTAGGCTAGAGATATTCGTGCAACCCTACTCTTCACAGGAGCCAAACATTCCGATTATGTTTTAAAATGGTAGACCAATCAGAATAATCCAGATTGAAAATACTTTTTATGCCAAAATACCATTTTAATTCATGATTAAAGCTGGTTATTGAAGAGTTGAAACCCACAGAGACATGAACTACTAACAGGAAGCCTTTAGAAATGACTTGAAAGTGTCTATAGGCCTATTGCTTTATGTGTCCTCTAATGCAATGAGATACAAATGTCACAGATTTACTAGTGGCAAAGGAAAAACATCCGAATGATCTAAACGGCTGTAACCTTACTGTACCTGCCCCAAAATACAAATAAAATGGCTTCTGTGCTGAATCCAGGCGAAAAGGGTCAGGGTGTTTAAGTGGCCCTACACACCTGAAGGACTCCATTTCACACAGTGAGGACATTGTGACTGTTCATGTCAAAGGCTGAAACACTAGTCTACCCTGGGGAGAGTTGAGTGTCATAGGGGTGGTCTCACTCACCAACTACTTGGTACCGGCGAATTCTTCTGGGGAAATTCTTATAATTCAGTCACCCGCATCTGTTATATAATGTACTGTAATATAATGGCAATTTATTTGATTTTTTTTTACTTATTTCTTGAAGCAGACTTTAGACTCTTCCTTAAGCATTTATTCCCACATTTTGACCCTGGATCCTGAACTCCAGTCAGCTAGCCGATATAATCCAACAGCAACTTTGGTCAAGAAACAGAAAGTTTGACTCCTCCCAGATTCCCAAGTTTTCCATATTGCTTGCAGGAAGTAAACATTTGTTCTAGGCGCTTCTCTTGTCGAAAGAGTGGGGGAAACGGGTTGGGGGGAGCGAAGAGCGATAATGGATGCGGAAGGATAGATAGCTAAATGGTGCAGTGCAGATAGGAGGAGGAGGTTCGGCTGAACTTCGAGGCGAGGGACTTGCTGCCGACTCATCCCACAAATAAAACGTCAGACCTTGTAGCTCGAGATACTGTACTGTATACATCCTGTATACTGATGACCTTTTCATTCTGCGCCCGGGGCCGCCTTCTTCTGGGAGATGAAGAGGAACGAAACATTAAGTAGTGAGATTTCTGCCATGCCTTACTGAACCGCTATGCTGGAATGGTGTCAAATCTTTTGCTTTGGCAGAGAGGACAGACACAGACACACTGGGGGATAACGATGCTGCTGCTGCCTTTACTGCTGCCTTTACTGCTGCCTTTACTGCTGCCTTTACTGCTGCCTTTACTGCTGCCTTTACTGCTGCCTTTACTGCTGCCTTTACTGCTGCCTTTACTGCTGCCTTTACTGCTGCCTTTACTGCTGCCTTTACTGCTGCCTTTACTGCTGCCTTTACTGCTGCCTTTACTGCTGCCTTTACTGCTGCCTCTGCTGCAGTCTCCCTAGCTGCCTTAGAATATAGTAATCCCATTCAGAGGTGACTTGCTTTACAAGACCTAGTTACCTTGATTGCTTACCCCAGCAATATCTATAATTGTGTGTGTGTGTGTGTGGGCGCACGCATGCGTAACAAGGCATAGCGCTCCTCGTCAGGCCCCTGAGGTATGGCCAAGGACATGGCCCCTGTCCTCTACTACTGTAACCCCAGCTCCAACCCTCTGCTATCCCAGCTGCCCCGGTTCCCCTGGGCTGTGACTCCACAAAACTGTCTCTGCCCATGCTGTTTGGCCTAGGTCTATCTTATCTGTCACACACTTCACCGTGACTCTGCAGTCTGCACAGACTTTTCTACTCTTGACTGATTCAAGATGACCTCTCTGATTTACAGGCAGTTAGGTTAATGGAGAACTATGGAGCAACACAAACTTACCCTTCAACATCTGCCAGAATGCATGAAATGTAGGCCTATTGTGTCATTCAGAGCTTTAATTTCCTGTATGTGTGTAGAATGTGTAATATACCCCACGGCCCCACGACCCCCTTCCAGCCTGTTACATTTTTTCCAGTAGTCTCAATGCACCCTATAGGAATGCTACAGTTCTGTCTCTATGCAGACTTCAAGTGTCTCTGACAATGTAGGGTAGATTTCCAGAGGTCACCGCTCACATAAGAGCACCGTCTTTATTTCTGGAAGTCAGATGTCAAAAACTGCAGCGGAGGACATTTTGCTGAATGCTCTCGTGTCTCTAACTCAATAAAACAAATCGGATTTGTACCAGGAGTAAGTCAAAAGGGCAGCTCGTCTAATTTGTAGCTTTTACAAAGAGAGGGTGGTTGCCACTAGAATATGGCAGAAAGATTTAAATGAGCTGTGAAACATTTGTGCGCCATTTTCGCTATTTTTGCATATTTTACACTCAATAACATTAGATCTTCAACCAGAAGCAATACAACCTATAAATGCATAAAGGGACCCCAAAACTCAAAAATGTGGTGCATCATATAGTGCCCCCTGTGGGAAAAAGTGGTTGCCCCCTCAGTCAATATTTGATTACACGCCCATTAGCAGCAATTACTGCCACCCTTTCTGTAGTTGTTTAGCCTATGAGTGTTTTACACCACTGTGGTATTTCTTTTCTCCCACTCCTCCTTGAGGCACTTCTTCAGCTCAGTGACATCTGTGTATCAGAGCAGAAACTGTGGGCTTTGGGTCCTGCCACAGAATTTCAATGGGTTCTAGACTTGGAGCATGCCGTTCCAAAACTAATGTTTTTTTTTTCTTTCTTTCTTTTTTTACCATCCAGAGGTAGATGTTTGTTCGTTTCTCAGACATTGTCTTACTGCATGACCCCACTGCACTTCAGCTTCTATTCACAGACAAATGGCCTAACATTTTTTGATACAGAGCAGAATTTATAGTTCCTTCAATGAAAAGCAAGACATCCAGGTCCTGATGGAATGAAACATCTCAAACCCTCACACTACCACCCTTGTGCTTGATTTTTAGTATGAGGTGTAACTGATGCCATGTCTAGCAAAAAGCTTAGCGGACCTTAGCGGAGGCCTCACTTAAGATGTTGCTTTGGGATTCTTTGTGACTTCCTGGATAATTTTGTGCCTTGTTCTTGGAGAATTGGAATTGTGGCAGGACAGCCACTCCTTGGAAGATAAGCAACTATTCAAAACTTAATTTGGATGACATGGCTCAGATTTGAATAGTGCAGCTCGTCGTTGGAGCCCGAGAGCCTTAGACATTATGTTTGTAACCTTTTAAAGACTGATAAAGGTCTTCAGAAATTACCTTTCTTTTTTGGCATGAAGCACCTTTCTTTACAGTCACTGTTACAATTCCTCATTATCAAGGGGGTATGTTGCTTTTTAACGGCGGATGTTTTGCCCTGAAGAGTGTAACTGGGGAGGCGAATAAGGAGACTAACCATAGCCAGGTCGATTCACCAGACAATGGGGACAGCTCAAGCCGCCATTCACTTTGGCAAACAGCCCCAGCTTTGTTTTCGGGAGTCGTTTTTATTAAGACCTTTTCATAAAACTCAGCGTTATTGAAAGGAGAAAAATAGAAAAAGGGAGGGGGGGGGGGGGAAACAGAGCTGATCAGGACAGAACAGCCATAGTGGCAGAAAGATCTCAGGTTGTACATTTCCCCAGCACAAATCTTCTCAATTTATAAGAAAAAAAAAAAAAAAACGAATCCCCTCCCTGTTTTGTACCCATACCCAGTCAGGACAGAGATTGTAGTCCTAATCCCCCTTCTAGCCACCATTCTAGGCCTGCGCAGTCCGGCGTGCAAATAAGAATGTTATTATAGAACATAAAAACCAACTTTGACTATCTGACCGCCAGACTATCTAAATAGCAGCACAATCCGCAATAAAACATGACCACATATGATATCAATAAATGTGAACAAACAAAAAGGTTTTCACAGCACTGTAAATAATCATCCTTATGAGATCCCAAATCTCAGCTCTTTTTTTTGACACTGGTGCACTAAGATCCCTCCCCATAGTGCTGCCCCTAGCAACGGGTTACAGTAAAGGCCCATGTCTACCTGAGCTCCTTTGGGGCCGGTGAAGAAGAGAGACCAAAAGATACGGCCCGGGCTTGCACACGTGTGCCGGCCCCCCCTGTGTCAGGGCTGAGTGCAGGTCAGTACTGTGTCATCAGCAGGGGCCACTCTCTTCCTCTGAGGGGCCTGACTCTTGTCTGAGTGCAGGTTTGATGTTGCCTTTCATCAGTGGACTAGCCAGGGACAGACGTCTAGACACAGCAGGATATTGTTTCCACCTGCAATCTATTTTGCTTTCATGCTTTCCTCTGCCTTTTATGAGGAAAAACTACTCAACATGATTCAAAGGAGGGGGTCTGGAACACCAACAACATTGTTGTCCTCGTAGAATACGTAAAACCAGACTAAACCCCTAGCCTCCCGTAGGTTTCCTGTTTCCTGAGAAAGTGGGTGACGTATCGCTTTAACTTTGCGACTTTTGGTTTGTGTGTCGTCTTGCGGTGCCTCGTTCTTTCTGAATTGGACTATCAGGTGTATATTGACCTGTTTAATTTCTGCAGCTGTGGGGTCTATGCATATTTAATGCCGCAGAGGGCCAGTTTGGCCACGTGAAGGCTAGAGTGAGTTCCCTTTAATGAAACATTGTGCTGCGGTTGGTGCTTTCTCTCCATTCCAATAGTACTGGTGAAGAACCCAGTATTCCTCAAGGTAATTTCAAACTATCAAAGAGAATTGTTTATGAGGTTAGGAAGATGTAAATGAGGCTATGTTAGGTGCTATAATGTCCTAGCCTACAGCGCTATCTGTTCTACTGTAAACAGGTGTACCTACAGTGTAAGCCCCTAAACGTTCCTGCCATTTCTGTCTTTTTCTGTTCTCCTGTCTCCTATGATATATTATGAGGTATTTGATATGCAAGGTGTTGGTGGTGGTAAGGAACAATTATGGGGATGGTGGAGCGGCTGAAAGAGTGAAGGTGGGAAAGAGGGAGGGATGAAGGTCAGAAACGGAAGCAGCAAGGTGCCAACTCCTCTACTGGAGGTTGTGAGTGGCCGATGGCAGCTCTAGATCATTAATTTTAGTGCTCAACTAAATAGGCTTTACTGTACTGGATGTCTTGCTGTATGGCATTCCCCTCCCCCTACCTCTGCTTTCCTGTCACGCTTGAAAACGATGTCCTTTCAATGTCCTGCTCCCAGTAAATCGTGGCAGTGATGATGCCAGCAGCTCTTTTTCCCCCTTACCAGACCAGGCCCCCCGTGTTTGTTGACCCCCCCCCACACACACACACACACACACACAAACACACACACTCGGGTGGTTCTCTGCAGGGTGGGACAACAAACAGTGTAAACCCAAGAAGCATTCTTTCATGTATGAAACCCCCCCATCTGGCCAGGATTTTATGCTCAGTGGCTGAGTCTCACTCGCTCTATTCAAGTGACCATTAGCATCCCTATTGAATAAATCAACTAGTTTGGTTAGACCCCGAATCAGACCACAATCACTGACCAACCTGGAGAGAGAGAAAAATGAGCTCGAGTTTTATCGGAGAGGGTGTAGCTGGACCGCACCCTGCCTGTGTTTCAAGGACCTAAATGACTTGATGCACCCAGCATAACCCAAACTAATCTGCCTGTTCTCAGACACAGTCCAAGAAGTGCCACAATGTACAATCACCCCATCCCTCAACCTAAGAAAGTGAAAAATACATAGCTTAGCGCAATGCATTTGAAAGAGAGAACTTTTTTATTTTTTTTTTTTATAATAAATGAAAGAAAAGTTGTACACTTGGTTTTTAAATTTGCACAGGGAGGAATGAACAAGGAAGAAGTAGGTTATGTACGAGGATGTCACACTCACGAATGCATATTAGCTGAGCTCTAGACTTAAGGTCGTGTTATATTTCCCCTCCAGGCTCTTGTTCCAATATGATTACAGATGACAACAGGGAAGGTAGCACTGCAGAGGCACATCCCAAAGCCTCTTAAAACACATCTGTTTTGGTGACAACACTGTAGCGTTGTGGAAGCATTTGTCCAGGGTTTATCACAAACGGACACATTTGGGGCTTTACTTTCCTCTGTGCTTGGGGACAGATGTGTTTCAGAAACAAACTCTCTTGGAGGAAAAAACTGTCTGTCTGGGGTAGCTAAATCATCTAAGCACCCTTGAGCCAGCTTTGTTTACAATAACTCAATCAAATAGACCAGACAGATAGTCCTATTCTTAGAATATCAGTGGGCCAGTCATGTAGCCATCTGTCTGACTCAGCCTCGCCAGATTCTTCCATTCACCCCCCTTTGGAGTGCCTTAACACGTTAGCACAAAGCAGATCGTTGTGGTGATAGCACCAGCTAGCATCAGCAGGGCGGGACACAGTGCCAAGGCTTGGACTCAGGTTTCCGTGCCGACTGGGGGAATGAGGGCAAGGGCAGCTTTGCTGGTGTCAGTGTCACACACACGCAGACAAGCTCGGAAGGTTTTTGGGAATTATACATGCTACCGGCCAATAGGCACTAAGGACTACACAACTCATCAGAAACTGTTTGTTTGTTCATCTTTTTGCTAATCAATAGTCCTTTTTTCTCTTCTCTCCCCTTATATTCCAGATGTTCCTCACAGTGTACCTCAGTAACAATGACCAGCATTTTACAGAGGTGCCCGTTACCCCGGAGACGCTGTGCCGGGACGTGGTGGACCTGTGCAAGGAACCAGGGGAAACGGAATGCCACCTGGCCGAGATGTGGCGTGGTTCCGGTGAGCGTCTCACTTCCCTCCTGATAGCAAAGCTAACCTGGAGAAGGTTCCTGCCCTGCTAAGAACATGGCTTGAACCTAAAGTGGACTTCTACCTTCCTAACAGCATAGAACATAACTATTTCCCAGTTAGAACATGATTTTTTCCCCTCTGAACAGCACCTGGAGACGTTCAGCCTGTCTAGTGGCAGTGTAAACATTGGAAATGTAGAGATAAAAGCATTTGGACTTCTTTTGGTCTTCACAGTCTTCTCTGAAAACCTTATCTGTATGGTTTTCCCTCTTGCATGCTAAAGAGGTTGTTGTGCTAGTCCCCTATCAGCCCAATTAGCCAATGGCTTCTTAGACCCCCCCCCCCCCCCTCAAGTACCTGGATTTGGCAGCAGTTGCTATGAGACAGTGGGTTACTCAGTATCCTGAGGGGGGTGATTTTGAGAAGTTTATAGTCTCGCAAAGTATCAATTGTCATAACCGTATAACCAGTTGAGTCACTGCTCCAAAGTATCTTAAATGTGTGGAAACGGTACGTTCATTGCGCTATAAAGATGACACAGTTGAGAGTTTTGTGGTTTATGGGCCTACGGAAGACTGTCAGCTGAAACCGTCAACAATAGATCGCTGTCTCAGCTCCAGGGCCGTCCACAGGAAGCTAAAGTGGAATTCGAAGTCCTGTTGAAACGAATCTCCTCAGAATGTAGGCTATGCTAACCTGCACTGCCGATGTGGTTCAACCGGATTCATGGAGGACACGTCCCCTCAACCTACTTTCCACTCAGAAGAAACGGTCTTAGAACATGGACATTCTTCAGTTGCCTCCCCCCTAAAATGGATCTAAAGCTCCTATACTTTGTCTAGTGTCTAGTGTCATGCCTTCAGAACAGTAGGGAGGTAACATCCGAATGTAAAATATTACACCCGACCCTGTTTTCCACCTGCAATTGTATCTCCCGTCGCCAACCCTGTGACCCACATGTATTGTTATTGCAGGACTTCATCATAGTGAGTGTGTGGGTGGGTGTGAATATATTTTTCTCCCTGTCTAACCCCTTGTTTTCCTCCCCAGAGCGGCCCGTGGGGGAGGGGGAGAGGATGCTGGACGTACTCCAGAGGTGGGGGCAGCACAGGGTCGAGGTGCGCTTCTTCCTGCGCCATGACCGAGCACCCAGCAGAGAGTCGGGTGAGGGTCCACTGTAGTTGGAGATGTGGGTGTGGGTGTGTGTGTGTGTGGGTCCTTATGTAGATGCAAAGGCTTTATCACGGGACTTCGCCGGTGACCTTTAAAAACCCATACACCAGACACAGGAAGCACCCCATCAGACAAGACCCTGCATAACGATCTAATTGAAGCGCTGCTCGACAGGACGACCGAGAAACAGAAGTCTCCTACTAATTAGAAGTTGTTCTTCAAATCCCTGGGCAAGCCTTATTTAGCTTAATGGTGGAGCTGTGTGTGTGTGCGTGTGTGTGTAAAGCTGTCACCACATCCTCATAAGCTTGTTGCTGTTTAGTTGTGTAGGCACAATGAGACATATAGAAAGCAGTATTGGTCCCAAAGCATCGTGGCCTTTCTCCTCAGGCCCCCCTGTTACATAACTAAGCCCTCCACTCCCCTCACAGCTTGAGTCTGGCACAGGGATTAGCCAGGCTGTTTTCTTTTCCGCTTATCTAACACCTTGTTTTTCACACAGTTAGCTAACGGTACACACTGGTACTCTACCTGTTCCGTCTTCCTCTAAACCTACTCCAAAAGTATTGTGACATGCTCTTTTTGGGAAGTTTGTGTGTTGGTTACTGTCAGGTTAGTAAAGTAAGCTGCCCCTTATATTTGGACTTTAGTAAATGCTGTTTTATATTTTCCCCTCTTGTCATGAAGTTGAGCCATAGTCATATTTCTCCATATGCTAGTCCATGTTTGCTGCATGCGTCAAAGGTTGTCCAGAACTCCTACATGAGTGGCCAAGGACCGGTCATGAGCCAGAGCTTGAGGGATAAGATACAGTGTACTGGTCCACTTAAGCCCACAATACACCTATAGGACTTTCTCATAGAACATACAGACACACACACACAGCATGACTAGAGGCCAGAGAGTAAATCCTAAGATTATGAGCCGTCTCAAAGCAACACTGATCTCTTTGTGTTCCTTGAAGCGCTTAGCGCCTAGCTAACATTATGTTAGCCAGTCTGTTTGTGTAAGCTGTCCGTGACATTTACCCCCCCCCCAGCAGGAACAGAAACAAGCTAGGTGTGGACAGAGCGTGTTGGAGAGAGTGTGAGCGTGAGAGATGAAGGGAGAGAGGTTTCCCCTCTCTCTTATCATATATTCAGCCGTTCTGTTGGCCCACTGTGCTCATGCCTTTGCTCTGAGCTATCTGAGCATCAACAGTGTTGTCAGATGCCGGGTTTGGGCGGGACTGAAATCTGTCTGGGCTCAGTCTCTAACCGGGCCATGTTCCGTGTTGCCCTGCCAGGTGGCTCCAGGAGCTCGGAGCCAAAGAGGAACGGAGTGAAGGCTCCTTCAGACAGAAGAATGGAGAACGGGGTGAGTTCCGATTTTTCTTGCTTCCAAAAAAATACAAATAGTGTTTCGTTTTTAAATGTGATTTCGAAACGGAACGGCGTCATTTTATAGAGGTCCAACGTGAAGTGTGCCAAGTCTTCCGCTGTGGCAGACGGGACGGAGTTCAAAGAGAAACTGTGGATAAACACGGACGTGAGCTGTCCGTCCCACTCACAGCTCTGCAGCGTTCAAACTGTATGAGTCATCGGCCGTCCTCTGAGTTGGCTTTGCTATGCCGCTGTTATTTTTCTAACCAGGCCGCTTCTTAAAAGAGAAAGAAAGAAAAAAACGCTGGTGCAGAGCTGGAGAACAGCGGACTAAAACAAGCTTGGTCACACGTATGACTGGTGATGCAATACATGCACGATATGAGTCCCTATGTGCAAGCGGTTGTGCACGTTGCATGTACCTCGCAAGGTTAACTAAACGAGCGTGCAATGCAATACAAAACTGTTGAATTAGTTAAAGTGAGCAACTGTGGGTGTGTGTTTAGCATACATGATCCACACTCTCCCGTATTTAAGCTTTAGGGTGTGTGTGTGTGTGTGTTATAATGTTGACCCTCCCCCTCCAGGTGGCCCCCCGGATGGACATGACCCTGGCTGAGCTCCAGGAAATGGCTGCCAGGCAGCAGCAACAGATAGACTCACAACAGCAACTCCTGGCCTCTAAGGTATGGGAGGGGAGGGGGACGGGGGACGGGACTTGAAGCGACAAAACTGAGAGTGACAGGGAAGGTGATTGGAGAGCGAGGGTGATTAAAGGAAGAGAGGTGGCGGGATGGAGCTGAGAACAGAGAGAGAGAGAGAGAGAGAGAGAGAGAGAGAGAGAGAGAGAGAGAGAGAGAGAGAGAGATGGAGGGGGGTAAGGGTGAGCCAGGCTGAACATGGGAGAATGATGAGGGGACGCAGCAGAACGAAGGATTCATAATGCAGGGAGTGAGGGAAGAAGCTGCTGAAAATGGCGACTGTCCCACTCAGTCATTCACACGTCTATCCATCCATCACTGTTAGTGCTCAGCATCAGTCAGGCTCCTCCTGCTCAGCACAACCCTCACGAGATCTTTAAACCTGCTGCAGGGACAACTTGATGGCAGAGAAATGTGGAGGGTAATTTAACGTTTGACTGATTGTCCGCTACCAGCTTTTTGTCCTCGCTGAGTCGTCTTAAACCTTTTCCCGTCACTAATAGTGATTTAAGACTCCATCTATCCGATAGGCTTGTCTGGCCGTATACATCTTTCTTTTTTGTTGTTGGTGGAAGTCTTTTGGGAGAGAGATAGAGCTGTGGGTTCTCCCCTTGCTTACCTGGTGCACCTCAAAACGGCACTTGCCATTGTGCTGCCTGGCAATGTGTGTGCTTGTGTCAGTGGAGACTCGAGAGAGAGAGAGAAGGAATGTAGCTTGAGGGCACTAGCCAAGTAAACATGCTGTCTGCTATGTCCATACACACTCACACAATCACCTGGAAATTCCCCAGGGGTGTACATTGTATTTTCATGTGAAAGCTCCTTTTGAATGTCACGTGAACGACACAAGTGACTTGGCCCAGACAGGACAGAGATGTAGACGGAGGGCTGAAGTTACCAAATCTGTCAGCCATGTTCCCAATACTATCTTGTGTATGCTATATTCCTAATGCCCACCGCCCTCCACCCCCCCACCCTCCCCACCAGGAGCAGCGACTGCGCTACCTCAAGCAGCAGGAGCAGAGGCAGCAGCAGCAGGCCTCGGAGCAGGAGAGGCTCCAGCGCCTGCGGGAGAATGTGGAGAACCAGGAGAGCCGTCTGAAGAAGGTGCGGGGCCTCAAGGGCCAGGTGGAGCAGAAGCGCCTGAGCAACGGCAAGCTGGGTGAGCACCGGGGCGAGCACCCCCCACACAGACACACACACACGCGAGAGGAGGGGGTTGGGGTTGGGGTTGGGTGGGCTGGATGGATGGATGGATGGACGGATGGACGGACAGGGGTGGGGCGAATGTACGTGTTGACACGGATACAGCTAATTACACATTTCATGTTGCTTTCCCCTCCCTCCCTCCCTCCCTCCCTCCCTCCCTCCCTCCCTCCCTCCCTCCCTCCCTCCCTCCCTCCCTCCCTCCCTCCCTCCCTCCCTCCCTCCCTCCCTCCCTCCCTCCCTCCCTCCCTCCCTCCCTCCCTCCCTCCCTCCCTCCCTCCCTCCCTCCCTCCCCTGGGGTGCAGTGGAGGAGATCGAGCAGATGAACAGCCTGTTCCAGCAGAAGCAGAAGGAGCTGGTCGTGGCCGTGTCCAAGGTGGAGGAGCTCAGCCGGCAACTGGAGATGCTGAAGAACGGCAAGATGGATGCCTACCATGACAACCAGAGTTCTGTGGCTGAGCTCGACCGACTCTACAAGGAGCTCCAGGTGTGTAGTTGTGTCTGTGTGTGTGTGTGTGTAGAGTATATCTGTATGTGGAAAGAGTGTGCATGTGTACATTGTGTATGGGAAGTTTATGCACGCGCTCGTGGACGCGTTTTAACCTGACGTAAATCCCGTCCCCAGATGAGGAACAAGCTGAACCAGGAGCAGAACAGCAAGCTGCAGCAGCAGAGAGACAACCTGAACAAACGCAACCTGGAGGTGGCCTCCATGGACAAGCGGGTCAGCGAGCTCAGGGACCGTCTCTGGAAGAAGAAGGCGGCGCTGCAGCACAAGGAGAACCTGCCGGTGTGTAGAAGGACGCTGATATACATACACGTGTGTGCGTGTGTTTGTATATGAGCGTCTTTATACGCTCATATTTGACATTTTTGAAGTTTGAAATGTATTGTTTGGAGGATAACCCCTTGAGATGCAGCATCTCGTTTTCGAGGGGGTCCTCAAGACACAAGACAAAGACAAATACATGCACATTCAAACTCGCTCAAGTTCCCCCACTCCCAGACCTCACCCACCCCACCGACTCCCTATTTAATACATATCGTATTATTGAGAGGCATATATACACATATACATACATACACATATACATACATATATACATATATATGCACACATATACACAAACCTTCACCCTTACACGCGTACAATATTTATTCATAAATAAAAAAGAAAGAAAAAAGTCTAGTCAGACATGAGCAAAACATTTACAGCAACAATTAGCTTGTAAGGGATAAGGGATAAGGGATATTTTAAATGAGTGCAAAGAAGTAATAGATCTTAGAGACCCTGCTAGGCTATATACATACACACACACGCACATATATTCTCATATACATGCACAGATGTGGAGAGACATACACGTTGAGTAGAATACCCATGCCCCCGTTTCCAAACACGACATGACGAGACCATAGACATCCTTATCTTGCTTGATTTGGATTCAGTCTTTGTCTTTGCCAAGCTGTGTGTAAAAACTCGTGCTGGTTGACAGTAGTCTCTCGCAGGGCTCCCCCTAGTGGCTGGAGTGAGTATCAACATCCTGTTTGTGTGTGTGTTTACTCCCAAAAGCCTCAGATCCCTTGGCCTTCAGAGCCGGCCCACCCCAAAGTAAGACTCTTCTCCCCCCTTCCTCTTTTCAACCCGACTTTCTTCTGCACCAGGGAAAAAGACGATAAAAAATAACACAAAAGGGTTGCCCCGCAAGGGGTGAGAAAAACACTCCTCTGTGATCTTTTTCCATTGTTCTCGCCCCTCTGCCTGAACCAACCTGGTGACTGTGCTGATGGTGCCGTGTGGCTAGCCCGCCATCTCTGTTGACATTCCAGACTGTTCCAGGCACAAGGGGCTGTCCCACAGGAATGTCAGGGGGCTCCTGATCCTTCTGTTCAACAGCGATGCTAGTCTATGTTTCTGGTCCAGTCTCTTTCTTTTTTATGTTTCCCCTCGTTTCCTTCTTTCCCTCTCTCATTTGAGAAAGATAATTTTTTCATCCGCCTGTTTTCCACTCTGGTTGCCATGGAACCTTCTGATCAACGTAAACAAACGTCACTCCTCTTAAACGATTCTGAGAGGTGGTGAAAATTGTCAAGATGGATTAAATCATCTTCAAGCGCACCAGATTAAGTGGAGAGGCGTAGGATCAAACACCTTTTAATGTTTTCGGGGATTTCTTTAGATAACACTTTCCAACTTGTATTTTAATCCCACTTATATTTTAATCAAACTAACGTCACATTGGATAATTCAAGAAAAACTTTCACTATGGTTGTGTAATTGTAAATTCTTAGGTATGACGATTGCCTAAAGTGTGCATGGTAAGAAGGTGCTGAGTCAAAGTTACATTGTTACAGATTGAGATCTTGTCCCAGACAGCTGTTCAAAGTGCCCACTAAAATGAAGGGAAAAAAAGACACACATCCAACTCCATAACTTATAAATGATGAATTGTAGTTTCAACTGATTTCCTCACTGTAAAAGTAGCCCGGTTCAGTTCTTTATAGCGTAAAGTGTTGAGCGAGGGAGGTTAAGGCAAGTGCGCCGTCAGGAATTTTGGGCCCCATGAAAAAAATACAATAATAATAATAATAGTTTAGCATTTCTATTAGTTTTTAATTTTTTGGGAGGCCCCTTAGAATCGTCATAACTTTTCCCCCCCTATACGGCGCCCCTGGGTAAAGGTGTGCTTATGTGTGCGTGCTTGGGGGCGCTGAATAAGCCCCTGCGAGAAGGATGTTTATCGCCACTCTGCCTTGAATCATAATGAGCTGGGCTTTTTCACAACTGCACAAAGACACTGCTCTCTCGGCCACTCTCCACGCCAACCAAACAGTGAGGGTCTGAACTGACATCACTCGCCAAGCATGCCCAACCATACCGAGAGAGGTGCCCAGAAAGATGCCTGTCTAGAATCTTCACGGTCGGCCCTACACATGCCAGTAGTTGATCAGAGAAGACTTGAGGGGCTTGAATTGGGAGAGGAGGCCGGGAGGGGAATAAAAAGGAGCTGGTCCAGTCAGTGTGTTTGAACTGTCATTGCATTTTGTGTTTTTGTTTTCTCAAGAATGGCTATCCGGGTAAAGAGAGGGCTACAAAAGACGCTCTTCCTCAGGTAACTACTGCTGAAGTAATGTCACAGAACTCTTGTATGATCTCTTTAGTATGACTCTGCAGAACAGAGTGACTGAGATTTACCGTTTCGGCCTCGACTCCCTAATGCAGGAGAGGAGCTGGTTTACGTTGTTTTTTTGTTTTTGTTTAGTTTTTTATTTAAATCTGCCTAATTGCAAAAGATTTTTAGCACAAAAGTTCCGATTTTCAAGATAGAGGCGTAGTCACTTTATTATTATTACCTGTTTATATCAGTATTATACTTCATTAGGCTTTATAATGTGGGGATTTGTTATTTTCTCCAACTCTGTGAAGGCTCTTTGAAATATGTTTAGAAACGATTGTATAAGGGTTTGGTAGTCTAGTTTGTTTCTCCATCTACTGTGAAGCAAAGGGAGGTGACTCGATGAATTTGGAGTGTGTATCTGCATATCTGTCGGGTTGCATCTTTTGTCCCCCTGCCTATTTTTCTTTTTCTGTGTGCTGCATTTTTTGGGTCTGACTAACACATCCCCTCTGTCTTTCTCTCAATCCCTGCTCTCTCTCCCTCTCTCCCCTTTCTGCAGGTCCCCTCTGACAGTCAGGCAGGACAGCAGTCTGGCCCGTCCCGCGTGGCGGCGGTCGGCCCATATATCCAGTCGTCCACCATGCCGCGTGGCCCTGTGAGGCACGAGCTGCTGGTCAAGCCCGCCTACCCAGACGGCACCGCCACCCTGCCCTCCCAAGACCCCCACGCCAAGCCCAATACTGGTGAGAGAAACCCCTCCCTTTCACACACACACACACACACACACACATCCAAACCTCTTCCACCTCTCCAGCTGTCACCTCATGGAGGCTCAACGTGTGACAGGAAGTTCCCTCCCTCTGTAGGAGCAGAGGATCATGGGGTAGCGGGCACCTGCGACGTGACTCTAAGCTCAGAAGGTAGCCCATATTCCCGGTGCTGTGACGTTTTCCGCTCCTCCAGCAGGCAGCCTCTTTAACCGCTAACCCAGGATCGGAAAAGCCTGCTTAGGTCCTTGGATCTTGTAGGGGGAATCTGACCTTGGGTCAGTGGTTAAGGATGGCTCTCACTCACTCTCTCTGTGCCTGAGCAGCCTTGAGGAGTTTGCTGTGTTGTGGTGCCCTCCTGTGGATGATGCCTTCTTTCTGCCCCTTTGGTCGTTTTCTTTTCCTCCCGGCTCTTCCCGCAATGGAAACTGTCCACCGGAGGGTGTCCAAGTGCACATTCACTTGGAGATTGGTCCTCGGTCCGAGTCTAAGGGTAACCTCTGACCCTAGATGGGATGTGGGGTTTGACTCAGAGTCCAGCCTTGCTGTGTCTTCTTCTGTACCACATTTCACTGCGGCGTATTCTGTTACATTAAAGTACATCTTTTATGAGAGGACTTTTATACAGAAGGACTTTTGGAATGTGTCTCTCTGTCCTTGAATTGGGCTATTTGAATCAGTGTCCCCAGACATTCTCGGGAGAGGACGAGGATAGGAACGTGCTCAACGGGTCTCTACCCGGTAAATGTGGATTCAGGGGATGCCGGCGGAAATATCCCATTTAGAAAAAGCTTTCTGTTGTTCCTGTCCTCCTACAGGATGAGTCAGACTTACTCACGCACTCCTTCACTCCCTCCCTCTTTCGCTCGCCAGCCCAGTCCTCCTTAAATAACTCCCTCTGTGCAGGGGGTGGGTGGTGGGTTGTCGTCAGAAACTGAACGAATGATCGGACTCCAAAAAACGAGTCGTCGTGAATATGACACTGAATCGTGGGACCTTCCTTTTCCGCCGTCTTTTTTTTCCCTCCACTTCTCCTTACTGGGGCCTCATCTTTCCATTCTCTCGTTTGTGGATGAAGAGCAAGAGTGAAAAGTAACGGGTCTTTACCCCAAGTCTGCTGTGATGTTGCGTTCACTTCCGCTCGACAAGACGATACGCAGTGAGAAAGAAGAGGGGTGGGGTGGGGTGGGGTGGGGGGGGGAGGAGAGAGAGAGAGAACACTCTTCTCTCACTTCCCTCCAACCGAGTGGCGGACGGATAGGAGGGTTCCTCTGGTGTTCCACTGGTGTCTCTGCCCCCTCCGCCCGGCCCGGCCCCCCACCTGGGATGCTTGCCCCGGGGATCCTGAGCCAGAGGATGTGTAGGGCAACTGGAGGTCTGGAGATCTAAGACACCTCTGCTTTTTCTCTGGTGTTTGTTTTTTTTTCCCCCCTCTTGCGTCCTCTGTAGAAGCCATGTTCTTGCTTAAGCCTCTGAAAGAGCTGCGGGCCAAGAGAAAAGGTATTATCTCTCCTTGTGTGGTGTGTGTCATCTTCGTCATATAGGACGCGTGTGTGTTGCTTGCTTGTTCTTCGAGGTACGTAGGTGCTTGGAACAAAAATAGGAAAAGGTCTGGTATTTTCATCGTCTTCTCTCCCTTCGTCATGTTTGCTTGGTTGCGCTGCCCATCTGTTAGAGCAGGTTGGTTGATTTCATGCTGTATGTCGTTTCTAAATGGGTCAAATTGAACAAATGCGTTACCTGGACTGCTGGAATGGTCGCATCAGGACTTGAGTGTGTGTGTGCGCATGTGTGTGTTTTAGGGTGAGGCGAAAGCTATTCAATCCTTGAGTCAGTATTCAGTAGTCAGTCCATCCTCATGATCATGTGGGACAGCCTTTTTCATCAGTGTATGTCTTAAAAATCAAACTTCTATCTGTCTCTCTCTCTCTCTCTCTCTCTCTCTCTCTCTCTCTGTCTCTCTCCTGTCAGCCAAGCTGTCCGAGTGGGGTCCCCCAGGTTCTGAGTCTAACATCACGAGCCATGGTTCTGCCTCCACCCTACCCAGAATGACCTCGCACCCCAGCCCCAACGCAGAGCAAGGTAGCCCTCGACACACACATACATGTACACGCTCCTCCACACTGGACACGACAACACACCGCACGTTCCACATGCATTCTGGGAAGTTTAGGGTTGTGTGTATGTGCGCCCACAGACGAGAACGAGGTGCAGAAGAGGGACAGGCGGGTGCGCCCCTTCTCCATGTTTGAGCCCACAGAGTTGCCAGCTACGTCCCTTCGCAAGAACCAGAGTAGCGATGATCTTGTCAGGGACGCCCAGGTGAGAACTCTGCTCCCGCACACATCGGGTCAGGTGTGGTTCCTAAACAGGCTTAGGGCGAGAATTAAAGCAGCTCCACTGATTCCATGACTTGGCAAGTGGCAATGTTTATCACAAAGAGACATTGAAATAGATTACAGCATGAAGCAGGCCAATGACGAGGTTGGGAAACCCACCATTGAAATAGTGTACACATTCTGGATCTTGGCCAAATATTGTGTGTTGTTGCTCACTACCATGGGTACTTTCCTAATTTGCCTTGAATTGAGTTTGTTCATACTTATGGCATTTGATGAGTTATTGTTTTTGCTTACTGTAAAACAACACAGAAGAGCATCTAAAAGCCAGGCTGATTGTCATCTTATCTGCTCCTTTTTTCTGTTCTGCTCCCTCCCCAGTCTGCTGCCAAGGGCCCGGTTAAGGTGCCCCCCCCGGTCCCCAGTAAACCCAAAGGCCCCCCTGGCGGCCCCTATGGCAAACCGGGCCTCAACACCGGAACCTTCCCCAAAGCCAAGCCTCAAGGCCCCCACGCCCAGAGGGCCCCGTCTCGCACTCCCCTGCCCTCATCCCAGAGCCAAACCCTTCCCCTGCCTTCCAAGCAGGACCCACCTCCTGCCGCAACGGTCAGACCCTTCACCCCGGAGCTGCCCTCCTCCAAGGAGGGCTCCGGCCAAGGCCAGAGCCTGAGGAAGCCCCAGACCCTGGCTGCCAGCTCCATCTACTCCATGTACACCCAGCAGCCCATCCCAGGGAAGAGTTACCCCCCGGTGGTGCAGGGGGCGCTCTCCCGCTCCCAGAGCCGGGGGAACGGCTTTGTCAGTGGTAAGAACAACTCAAAACACTCATACTTCCTGTGCGCTACCTAGCCATCTGCTACTATGCTATTTTGTACACCTCCTATGCTACATTGTCCCTCCTTTACGAAGCAAAGCTCCATTATATGAATCTTCAAGCACCATTATGGGAGTCAAATTTAAAAGCTTGCAAGTCGAGAGATCCATCCAAGACTTGAAATGAAACATTAAGACAACATGCTAACCCACTTTCCATACACATATACACACACATTACCCCACATACATACAGACATGCAGATGTTCTCCTGTCTGTTGGTCCTGGGCTCAGCCAGAAACCACTCACTGTCGAGCTCGGCCAGAATCCACTCAGACTATTGCACACAAGCATACTGTAGAAGTATTGTATATTGTCACAGTCATACAAGAGCAGACTCGCACACCACCGGCTAGCCAGGTGGTCAGGAGCGTAGCCATCTGCTCCACCTGTCTCCTTCAGGCAGAATTATGTTTAGAAACTCTAAAGCTGTGTACTGTCAGGCAGATCTTCTCAGAACAATACATTCTACTTTCTCAAACAGCTCGCTCAGTCCATGTTCACTCCCTATACAGCCGTTTTCACAAGTTCCGACCTTTCTTCTGTCTGTGTGTTCAGTGTACGGCAAGCCCGTGATCCCAGGCGGGGGTTCCCAGCACCCAGAGAACCCCTATCTGGATCGTCCCGGCCCAGAGAGCGAGGTGGACCACGCTGTCCCCCAGGCCGGAGGCCCTCCGGGCGAGGGCCAGCCAGAGGCGGAGCGCATTCCACGGCCCCTCAGCCCCACCAAGCTGCTGCCCTTCATCTCCAACCCCTACCGCCACCAGAGCGACGGGGACCTGGAGGCCCTCCGGAAGAAGCTCTACAACGCCCCCCGGCCCCTGAAGAAACGCAGCTCCATCACGGAGCCCGAGGGCCCCGCGGGGCCCAACATCCAGAAACTCCTCTACCAGAAGACCACGCTGGCCGCTATGGAAACCACCGTCGCCACGCCCACTACGCCCACCTATCCAGGAGAAGGGGAACGAGAGGGCGAGGCAGGGCCTGCCGTCCCGGGACCCCAGGCTGGCGGGGAGAGCAGCCAATCAGGAGTGACGCAAGAGGGGGTTTATATCCCCACCCCGGGACCGAATGCCACCCCAGTCCCGGCCGAGCAGACCCCCCCCACGGAAATTCCGGAGACAGACACAGACGACATCGTTCCCCCCCCTCCCCCATCACACCCTGCCCCCAGGCCCGAAGATGTCCTCTTCCCCCTACCGCCCACAATGGCCAGCGTTGAGGAGCCCGTACCTGCCAACCCACCACCTTCCAACCCGCCCCCTCCACCAGAGTCCTTCATAGAGGAGTTCCCTCCCTACCCCCCACCCCCCTACCCCAGTGGGGCTGAACAGGAGGCTCTGGGGGAGGACACCTTCAACATGAAGGCCCCGGAGGTCACAGGACAGATCACACTGCCACCGGTAGGCCATGTCCTGTTCATGTTTGTGCGTTTGGGGTACCAGAGACCATGTTCCCTCTGAGTTCAATGATGTCTAAAGCTTCAGTCCGTCAGAATACCTGTCCTTATTCAGATACACTGTTAGCCTTCAGTGATGACATGGTGAGTACATAGCAGTGCCCCGCGCCAGTCCTGAGCCCCTAGCCTGTACTCTCACAGCTTAGTGTGTGTGTTCCTTCACATGTTGTTTGTCAGGACCAGAAAGGGTCATGTGTTGTTGTGCTGGTCCAGACCTAACATGGCCACCTGTCCTGGCCTTGCTGTCACCAAGGTCAACCCCCTCTCTCCCCACTGTTATATAACTTATTACTCCACGTATTGTTTGGGAAAGAGGCAGGTCCTGTTTAATTCTGCATAATCGGATGACACGCCCTCCCCCCACACACACACGCACGTCCAACACCTACCCAGATATGATGGCGTCATTACCAATCCGGTCATTGTTCCCTTAATGCCTCTATCAATCCCCTTCATAAGAGGGTTTACCACCAGGGATTCTGTCCTGGGTCCCAGACGGATATGAATGTTTTGACCCATTTCTGCCCCCCACCCCCCTTACCAAATCTTATTGGCCCCCTCCCCTTTGCAAAGGCCCCAAAGGGGTTTTTATTTTTATGGAATGTAATCAGCTTGGGGATGATGTTCAACGAGACTAGTCAGTTTCCACCCCTGTTCGATTGGGCAGTCGGCTCGATAGTGAGCCCTTAGCTGGAATGAGTCAATTGCCTTTCAGCCTCCACCTGGAGTGTGTGTGTGTGTGTGTGTGTGTGTGTGTGTGTGTGTGTGTGTGTGTGGGACCCAGCGCTAGGCGTTGGTGGTCAGACCTGGGACAGGACCACACAAGTTATCATACACAGCCTGGCCCCTGGGCACCTCTTGATGGCTCTGTGATATCATCGGGGTGGGAAGCTGCAGACCGCTCTTCTTACATGTGTGTGTGTGTGTGTCTGTGTGTGTGTGCGTTGGCACGTGCAGGGCAAGCGGACCAACCTACGTAAGTCAGGCTCGGAGCGCATCGACCACAGCATGCGGGTGAAGTTCAATCCCCTGGCGCTGCTGCTGGACTCGTCCCTGGAGGGGGAGTACGACCTAGTCCAGAGGATCATCTACGAGGTGAGACACGGTGGATACACATGTCTAAGCAGTTCCGAGATATTAATAGCAGTGCGTTGTATAGTTAACCTTGCTTAGAGTTATGCTGGATCTTTTCTGTACTCGCTACTTACTTATTATTCCCATCTCTATGTATATTTATGTATACCGGTGTAGAAATGTGTTCTATATGTACTATAGATTAAAATAATGTGGATACCTACTTGTTGGACCTCTTTTTCCGAAATCAAAGTCATTACTACAGTTATAGCAGAAAAGTGAAGGCAAGTATAATGTAGAAGAAAAATGGGGACCAACTATGTATTAATTTCCATGATTTTGGAATGAGAGGTTCGATAATGTGAGAGGGTGTTTTACAGCAGTTGAATATATCTTCTCAACATTTCTTTCTCTGCCAGGTAGAGGATCCGAGCCTGCCAAATGATGAGGGCATTACTGCTCTCCATAATGCTGTTTGTGCCGGACACACGGAGATTGTGAAGTTCCTGGTGCAGTTCGGCGTTAACGTCAATGCAGCTGACAGCGACGGGTGGTGAGTTGAAAGCAACTTCACTTACTCTGCATTGTTGCTGCTGTTGTTGAAACAACATATGTGACTGGAGCTAGGAAATAAGTCTGCATGTCGGCAATTTTCTAATCACGCTAGGACGCAAAACCTTTTTTTTAATATATATATATAATGTCAAAAGTTAAAGCGTTAAAAAGGTCACTCAATAGAATAAACAAAATGTTGAAGGTCACAGAATACTGTCAGCAAAGTTGGTTGGTTAAGCCAATTCATGTCTCTTCTAACTGATTTAAGGTACATACCAAAATTCAAATTATCTTTCAAATAAGCAAAAATCAAAAAAAAAAAAAAAAAATCACTACTTGAGGACCAAAATACCAGGTCTTGTCACACTTAATAATTATAAATATCACATCAGTCTATCTATTGACATATCGTTTCTTCATATACTTCCCTTTTAACATTTAATTTTTCCCTATTCCTGTGTCTTTTGCACCCCAGGACCCCCCTGCACTGCGCGGCCTCATGCAACAACGTGCAGGTGTGTAAGTTCCTGGTGGAGTCGGGGGCGGCCGTGTTCGCCATGACCTACAGCGACATGCAGACAGCAGCGGACAAGTGTGAGGAGATGGAGGAGGGCTACACCCAGTGCTCCCAGTTCCTCTATGGTCAGTGGAGATCAGTCATCATTTTTCTTCTCTGGTTCTCTCTTTGCTTATCTGGGCCGCTAACAGCGGTGAAGTGTGCATACAGTTATAAGCAAACGTTTTGGTGCTGTGTTGAAAGTATGTGTGTACATAAATGTTTCAGTGAACAACGGTTGCCCTGAGCTCTAGAAGGTACAAATGAAAACTCCTTTCCGCGCAATGTGTTACAAACATGTCATTCAAAAGATAAAGATTTTGTGTAACGTCTCGCTTTATTATTATTGTAACATATGAAAACATGTCACAATTCTTTTTTCGAGGTGCGCTCCAAAGGTTTTATAAAATTGTACAGAATCATTTTAAAGTGTCACTTATGACATAACTGCGTAGTTTAGTGGATGTACATGTGTGAGAATTTGATCATGGACCATGTTAACCTCACCCCTCTCTGTTTCAACCCCCCAGGTGTGCAGGAGAAGATGGGCATCATGAACAGGGGTGTGGTCTACGGCCTTTGGGACTACGGCAACGAGAACCTTGACGAGTTGGCGTTCCGTGAGGGTGACTGCATGACTATTATCCGCAGGGAGGACGAGGACGAGGTTGAGTGGTGGTGGGCACGTGCTGGCGATGCAGAGGGCTACATCCCCCGAAATCTCCTTGGGGTGAGTCTCAGAGCGCAGGGACCCCTGACCCCCCCCAGTTCAGTGGCTGCTTTATGTACATAAATCATTGCCACCACTCTACAGAATGATATGGAATGTCATGCATTCGCAAGTACATGACTTTAGAGATGTCCATTCCACTGAACTCAAACAAAGTCACTTTTAAAATTATCAACTGGAACAGTGACAGGACGTCAATCTCTTGTAAAGTTACGACAACCAAATAAACAACAGACCATGTACAGCAAAGCCTATTCTCCTCAGGCAATGACAAACAGGACACAGGATAGGATTACGTTACCAGAGTACAATATTTTTTTGGGTAGATTTAACAAGCTACTGTTAAGTTCGATTTTACTGTTTAAATCAACATTCACAATGTTTTGTCTATTGATGTTTAATATCGACTTATTAATAATGACAATATATTGTGATATTGTGTATACAATGGCTATTTCCAAACTCAAAATCTGATTGACGGTCGTTGTATAGTGATGGTATAGCACAAGTAATCCTTTCACAGATGAGAGATATTACTGTGCTTGTCGGCAGCAGAACCCAATAATGTTCCAGCTAGTGAAGTGTTAGCTAACTAGCTGCTAAGCTAGCGAACTAAATGAATCATAAAAACAGAAACATAAATTCATAAATAATGAATAAAACAATTGCCAACAATGTTGATTTAAGATGCTCATTCTCAAGTGGAACCTCATTATACAAGTAGACAAGCACTAGTAGTGGAACAGGAGAGCAGAGTGGAGCAAGTAAAGGGGCTGCAAGATATGAGAGTGAAGAGAGGAAATGAAGCCATCAGATAGGGATGCTACATGTGTTGTAAACTTTGTTTTGTGGTCAAGTGTCATTTTATTCCATATTTGAAAAATTATTTCAAATGTTCCATTCCGCACATGTGCACCACCCATGTAAAATGATACCTTTCACGCCTGCTGCTAAAAATATCTGAGTCAGAGTGTTTAATTAATATGAAAACATATTTACAATCACTATGCCTGGCTTTATTTCCCTGAACTCTGGTCACCACTTGGTACACACTTACAAATGTCTCTGCAGTGTTTGGCGATTTTCCATGAAGTCCCTGTATAAGGGTTCAGCAGAGTCCACAAACAATTCTGATTTAATCTGATTCAAAGAAAGTGGGAACAGTACAAACTAGAGAGGGTGTGCTCCTGTATTTTTGTACGCCGACTGGTTAGCTCCTGCGATTCCCACGCAACAGAAGTGTAGTGTTAGCTAGCTCTACAATTTACCGGAGCTAGGTCTGAATTTAGGAGCAAAACGGAGCACAGCTGCCAGCTGTAGGTATATGCAGGTAGCAACAAAGTGCAAAATAACTATTTAGTTGGTTGGCTCCATGACGCAGGGTAAGCAGGGCTCATGAGACTGCTCACCAAAAGAACGAAGGGAAACCCACTTGTTTAGCAGATTAACACGTGTGTAGGTACGTAGCCTCAACTTTCCAAGACTTTTAGCTACGGTACTAATGCTGAGGTCTCTCTGATATCGCTGTCTGTTTTACTAGAACGTCGTATCTATGCGTCGTTGCTAACGTGTGATGACATTGTGACCTTAGGCTAGCACTGAGTTTCCTTGTGCCACACAAGGCACTTTTTGCCACAAAAACTTAATTCAAGCGTAAACCGTGCAACGGAACTTAAATCCCAATAGAAGCAATGCAATCGCTAACAAGATGAACCTTTTGACATTGACGTTGTCTATATTGTCCAAATATTGAGGGATCCTTAGGGGTGTGAAAAGAAATAATGATAATAAATATATGAGAGAGAACAACAGTTGGGCTCGCCGAAGGCTTGTGCACACCCAATAAAACCAGGAAAAATTACAGATCAGAAAACATGTTCCACATAGGTTTCCACCATTGTCAGATGTAAAAATGCCTTCCTTGTGTTTTACTCAACATTCTAAAAAAATATAAGTAGTTTAGCAGTATTAGACAAGGTTTGGAATTATAAGATTATGTACCAGAAGTAAACTCCTACCAGCTACATAAAAGACACGAAAACACTTGGTCCCTATGACCTAAGTAAAACTGAAGATCAGTAAGACTGCCAATGATTTATTTGATACAATGTATCAATTGCATGTTAACTTCCATTCTTCTCTACTGCAGCTGTACCCCAGGATCAAGCCCAGACAGAGGAGCCTTGCATAAGGACTGGTATACCTGGAATTACCGCCTCTCAGAAGACAGACATGCTTTTGTCACAGGCCACTCTGAACTGCTTTAAGAGAGGCCCCACGGTCAGATGAATGAACGTTATGAGACCAAACTACATGAAGGAGTTTTGAGCAACTATGAACTGTCCTCTTCCAAATTGGGCCCTTATAACCACTGACACTGTGGCCCTCGCCCAGGCACTTTTTTCTATTTCAACACAGAGGGAGCTTTCCACACATATTTTTCCAAGACCACTGTAAGTGTTTAAGACACTAATGACTTTACGTTTCTTTTGTTTTTGTTGTATTGTTTTTACTCAGATTTAAGCATCTGAAACTGTTTGTCTATAGACCAGAAGTATAATGTCAGGGGTACAAATGGAACAGTATTTTTTTTTTTTTTTATAGACTAGTTTAAACCTGTCTTTTCTTCTGGTTAACAGCCATTTTACTGTCTAGAGAGAGAGAGCTGGAACTGAATAGGGCACCAGAGAGTGAACGAGAGTGATAGACAATGAACATGATTGTTACAGTAAGCTGTTATAAGTGTTTGTTTCTTGTTGTGTATACCATGACAATCTAACAGAGACTCAGTACTTTGACAATGATGTTTCCTGTGTTTTGTGACCATGTCCCTGTCTCTTCCTATCCACATTATATTGGAGAATTGTATTCAGCAGCAACCTCTACCTAGTTTTAAAAAAAGAATTATGATTAGTTGTATGTTCAGTAAGGCAGTGATGTTGAATGAGCTATTGCCATAAATTTGGTTGTCCATGATGTCAGCATAACCTGTAAATGTTTTTAACGTTTTTCTCTGGGTTTATCGCTTTTTATAGCTGCTGTAGAAATTATATATCAAATTCACTTGTGTAACACAGTTGTTATACTGTCATAATCAAGCTTCACCTGGCCATGTTGTAATACATGTTGTCTTAAACAGATTATATGAACTGTTTTAAGGAAGACAGAAAGAGAGAAAATTACATTTAGAATAAGTCTAGAAACTATTATCTGTGGATACGGATGTAGCAAACTGTGAAAACAGGAAACCAGTGTCTTCTTGTCAAATCATGTGACTCCAGTAGCTGATCCAATCCAATTTATAGTATTTCAGTACAATCTTTACATATCACTGTCTACACCACAAATGTATTTATTTTTGTTACCTTCAATTATCACCTTTTTTCAAAACAATAACCACACATGTAGAATTGTGAATATTTACAATAAAATACTTTGTGTAATTATATCTGTGGCAGAATTGCATACACTGACTCTGACCCCCAAAATACCAACATTTATTCCAAGATACATTTATAATAGTATTTACAGTTAATTAAGAATTTAATATACATAACTGTTAGAACTAATTTTTTAACATTTAACTTTTTTTATTCTTGATCTTTGTGTATGCATTATTCAATATGCTGTGCTTCAGAAGTCCCATCTTGATTGGGAGAACTTGCCATATCTACACTGCAATTATAGTTATTTTGTGTTTTTGCTCAAACATTAATTAAGGAAAAACAAAAACAATATAATAGTGAATTACTCAAAGAAAGGTGTATGGAGCCACTTATCACCAATGGAAGCCCCTGTTTTTTCACCAAATGACTAACATTACGTAGCTTCACACTGCACCGGGGGACTTGACAAGGATGCCCACGCTCCCCTTCGCTATTCACCATTTTCATTGAACCATTTGTAGCAGCAATCCGTCAGCTAAATTAAAGAAAAGTAATTTAGAAAACACTAAACACACCACAAAATCAGCATTTACGGTGATGATTCATTACACCTACATCATTAAAATGAACGGGACTGCACCTGACTACATCCAGTCTCTCGTCCAGCCTTACACCCCCACCCGCCACCTATGGTCTTCTTTGAACAACCGTCTGGCGGTCCCACCTCTCAAGAGCGCCCGCTCCCAACTCAAACTCTTTTCCTGTCTGGCCCCCCAATGGTGGAATCATCTCCCCACCTCCATCAGAGATACTGACTGTCTCTCCACCTTCAAGGAAAGGCTAAAGATGCACTTGTTCCAGGAATACAATGGTACTTAAGAAAGATTTGTTGGATCAGATGTTAGTTTATTTCCCCCAGAAACACAATGACGCGTATTGAGGGACTTGCTGCACTTGTTGGTTAGTTGTAACTGATGTAACTGCTTGTACTCGCTGTGAATTATATTATTGTAGCTTGCTTTTCTCCATCCAGCGTCTGCTAAATGACTAAATATAGATGTCATTCTCTAATATTTCCAAATACTCAATCAACTGGAGTAAATCTTCTACCATGCGGTTCCCCGTGCACTGTGTCACTCTGACCATGCCATGGTCTCCTGCATACAGCCATAAGTTGAAACTTGCTGTGAGGACATCGAAGCAGTGGACTGGTGAGGCTATGGAGGATCTGCGGATGCGCTTGGACTGTACTGACTGGGAAATGTTCATGACTGCTGTGGAAGAAATTTAGATTTCCTGTGTGCTTACATTATTCACTAATCAAGAGAACTAGTCATTGGATACTAGTTAGTATGTTCTCATGTAAGCTTGCTATTAATAAGAGTAGATTGTGTCTATGTGTCAGGGTTAATAGATGTTTGAGATCAGGAGAAAGTACTGGCTAAATGGTCCTTGTCATGACTACAAGGAGAGCTCCAACTATGTGTTGGTAGCTGTGAATCTCTTTCCTCTGAGACTGTTGTAACGTCATTTCTGCCTGACTGTCACTATCTATGTTTACATTCTTGTGCCCTATAAAAGATGGTCCTCTGTCCTTCAGAGCGGAGAGAGACTTGATTGAGACCTAAGCCTGGTGTTGTGTTGTCATTTATTGTCAGAGGTCTGGTTTTCTCTCCCAAGCTGCAGATTGATAAATACTTATTAAAATCCAGAACTCAACTGAACTTAGTCACTCCGTTTATGAAGAGACGGACAAAACACTTTCTTCATCAATTGGCGTTGTCGAGCAGCAGGATTGCAGAACCAGATCCAGGAGAGACCCACGGCGGGACCAGTATAAAGCAGAACCCGTGGTGCACAAAACAAAATGGTAAGGGGATCCTTTTCCAAAACCCCATTCATGGACTGCTTTATGCTTGGTGCGCCTGCTGGTCCTCTGCGATGCTGGTAACGTAAACAATTTAAGAACCTTTTATTGTGACGTTCAGTTGGGATCCTGGTCTTAGCAGACTAGAGTCTGCTAGGCCTCAACAGGAGGACGATAATATTAGAGTTTTGGTTTAGTAAATTTGGGTCATTTGTTGACTTGCTATTTTTACTTTGTCTAGGTCAGAGTTGACAAACTCGTACAAGAACCCTGGTCGCGGGAAGTATTGAAAAAGTATGTAACAGAATCTGTATTCTTGATCTGAGGTAAAGGATCTGTCAACAGAGAATACGGACCATATACTCTTGATCTGAGGTAAAGGATCTGTTAACAGAGAGTTATGGTTTTACAGATACAGACCAGGGGTGAACCAAACAAGGAAAGGTATGTGTTATTTTTTTATGCATGTTTACAGCTGAAAATTTTAGTTGAACAGAGATATTATGTTTGTTTGAATTGTATTAAGTTGAACTGGATTGTATAACTTTTTGTGTTGGGCTTTTCTCTTTTGAACAGAGATCTTATTGGGACTTTTATTTTTGTTTATATTGTAACTGTATTAAGTTTTGTTTTGGGATATTCTTAAGACCAAGCACAGTAGGTGGGCGGACATAATGTATTAGGGTCAAAGGCTTTATGCGAGAGACCAACTTTAAGGGTAAAGTGGTTTTATACAAGTTAGGGATACTTTGACAATGTAAAGGGACAGTTAGGCTTTTAAATGACAAGCTTGGCATTTAATGATCAGCGAGGGACACAATCAAATACTAAGGGAAAGACAGACAGGCAGAAATGACGTTACAACAGTCTCAGAGGAAAGAGATTCACAGCTCCCAACACATAGTTGGAGCTCTCCTTGTAGTCATGACAAGGACCATTTAGCCAGTACTTTCTCCTGATCTCAAACATCTATTAACCCTGACACATAGACACAATCTACTCTTATTAATAGCAAGCTTACATGAGAACATACTAACTAGTATCCAATGACTAGTTCTCTTGATTAGTGAATAATGTAAGCACACAGGAAATCTAAATTTCTTCCACACTGCTACCAATAGTCTTGATGAGCACATAGAGGTTGTGACATCAAACATCAGCTTTTGTGAGGATTCCTGTATACACACGCACCAGGGTGAGCTTCAACAATGACAAACCCTGGTTCACAGTTCAATTCAGAAGGCTGAGGTTGGACAAAGAGGCCACGTTAAGGAGAGGGGACAGAGACCGTTTCAAGGAGTCGAAGTACAGGTTTAGCAAGGAGGTGAGAGAGGCTAAATGACTGTACTCAGAGAGACTAAAACACCAGTTCTCTGCTAAAGACTCTGCTTCTGTCAGGAGAGGGCTCAGGCAGATCACCAACTACAAGTCCAGAGACCACCACACCGTTAACGACTCGCTCCTGGCCAACGACCTGAATGAGTTCTACTGCAGATTTGAAAGACAATTGGACTGTCCTGGACAACCCCTAGCCACTTCCCTCCCCCCTCCCTCCCCCCATCAACACAGAGACGACTCTCCATTCAGGAAAGAGAAGTTAGAGAAGACTGTTCAAAAGGCAGAACCCCCCCCCCCCCCCCGCAAAGCAGCTGGGCCGGACTCTTTCTCCCCAACCACCCAAAAGCACTGCGCTGACCAGCTGTCTCCAGTGTTCACCACCAACTTCAACACCTCCCTGGAGACATCCAGCTGGATACCAGTCTGTCTCAAGTCCTCCATCATCATCCCTGTGCCCAAAAAGACCAGTTGCCCTGACCTCTGTGGTAATGAAGTCTTTTTAGCTTTTTTTGGTTCTGGCACACCTCAAAGCTATCACAGACCCTCTACTGGACCCCCTGCAGTTTGCCTACAGAGCCAACAGGTCTGTGGATGATGCAGTTAACATGGCCCTCCACTTCACCCTACAGCACCTGGACTCCCCAGCATCCTATGCCAGGATCCTGTTTGTGGACTTCAGCTCTGCCTTTAACCAGGGGCGTAGACACGGGCAAGGCCTACCCAAAAACAAAAATATCTAAAGTAAATAAGTAAAAAAAAAAGAAAAGATGCCCATTCATATTTTTCTAGGCCTACCCAAAAATATTCTTCTGGCTACGCCCCTGTCTTCAACACCATCATCCCCACCCTGCTTCAGGACAAGCTCTCCCAGCTGAACGTGCCTGACTCCACCTGCAGGTGGATCACAGACTTCCTGTCTGACAGGAAGCAATGTGTTAAGCTGGGCCCACACGTCTCTGAGTCCCGGTCCATCAGCACCAGATCTCTGCGTCCTTTCCCCTTTGCTCTTCTCCCTGTACACCAACAGCTGCACCTCGAGTCATCCGTCCGTCAAACTTGAAATTTGCGGACGACACCACCCTCATTGGGCTCATCTCTGACGGGGATGAGTCTGACTTTAGGTTCCCACCTATACAGCTGACAACCTGGTGACCTGGTTAGGCCTGAACAACTTAGAGCTAAATGCTCTTAAGACGTTGGAGATGATCGTGGACTTCAGACGGAATACAGCCCCACTTCGCTTCCAGGGCACTGTCCTCTCCCAGGACCTCAAGTGGGAAATAAACATCAGCTCCCTCACCAAGAAAGCACAACAGAGGATGTACTTGCTAAGGCAGCTGAAGAAATTCAACCAGCCAAAGACAATGATGGTGCACTTCTACACAGCCATCATTGAGTCCATCCTCACCTCCTCCATCACCATCTGGTACGCTGCTGCCACTGCCAAGGACAAGAGCAGACTTCAGCGTGTCATCCCCACTTCTAAAAAGATGATTGGCTGCAACCTGCCTACCCTCGAGGATCTGCACACCTTGAGCATCCTGAGGCGAGCAAGGAACATTGTGGACGACTCCTCCCACCCTGGACATACCCTGACCATACTCACCTCCGGCAGAAGGCTGGACCAATATCTCACGCCACAAAAATAGATTCTTCCTAATTGCTGCTGGCATCTTTAACAAGGCCAAGGGCTCACACAGACTTTGACGTTAAACATTATCTGTACAATGACACCTTGACATATTCAAATTTGCACTATGTTACACTATTTGTATTTTAGGCACTATTGTATTTTTATATACTATTGTATTTTTATATTGTATATTGTGGCCATTTTATATTTCATATTCTTTATTTTTATTCTAAATTTGACATACTTTAGAACCTTAGGATTAGTGAGACTTTGTACATTAGTATAGGTAGACCACTTATTTAAGTTAAGATTCCTATATGTTGAATGTATACACCTTCCTTCCAAAGTAAATTCCTTGTCTGTGCAAACTTTCATGGTGATTAAAACCCATTCTGATTCTGATTCTATTATTTCATTACATTCCAACAGGTTTGATGTGACATCCCAGACATCACCTATCTCTCTATACACCAATCACATACTTAGGCATTAATGTTTCCCCCAGGCTGTCAGAGCTGTTTGGGCTTAATTTTACTCCATTACTCAAAACTACAGATGAGGATCTTCAACGCTGGATGAACTTTCCACTATCCATATGGGCAGAATATCAGTAATTAAAACGACTATACTCCCCAAACTAAACTATTTACAGTGATTCCAATACAACCTACCCTTACCTGGTTTAAATAACTAGACTCAATCACTACCAAATTTTACTGGAAGAATAAGATCCCAAGAATTCAATCGACTACCCTACAGAAACCAAAAACACAATGATGAAGCATTACATTTCTACTATTACATTTAGGCCTGCCATATCCTTAATCCTTACCCATCAGAAAACACATGTGACACACATGTAATGTATATTAAGTGACTTAACAACATAAACAGTCAGTTAATCCTGGTGACTCTAATTATCACCAAGAAAACTATCCTAATGAATTGGAAATCAAGGGACAGCAACCATATCGGGTTAGGGTTTAAAGGGTTTAAAAACTATAAAAAGATTACAACTCCATGGAAAACCTGTTCCCTTTCATTCAAAACAACACACTAGAATGCACCCCTCTTGTTCATCACTCATTACTTTCCAACAGTCATGAATCCAATGAGCTTCTTTGTCTAAAACCAACCTCAACAATAGACTTCCATCATATCATTTTAGATTTGGGGGGGTAATTAGGAAGAGGTTGCCTTGTCAAGGTTAGCTGTTGCAAGGTATGTTTGATGTTTGTTTGTCTTTTTTAATTTGTATTTGTCACACGTAAATAAATATTTTCATAAATAAAAAAAAGGTGTATGGAAGGGGTTGTCATTTTATGATTAAGGCTTACCATTTACGTGATTTTATTTATAAATTAGTAGATTTAATTGAACTAATATTAGATTACTGATCAAAGCTACCCAATTTTTTCAATTTTGGCACATGTATACAATTATCCAGATACAATAATCTAGCCATCAAATAGTGTTTACCCTGTTGATGATGGTAATCCAGCTGGCAAACACTGAAACAGATTTAGTTAGCCATAGCCAGCTACATAGATAGCTCGCTCAGATAAAATTTTCTACTAAGCATTTAGCAAGCAATTGCAAAGTTAGATAGTATATCTAAGTGTTAAATATAAACACTATGGATGGTAAGATTCACCAAATCACATTTGCACCGGTGATCTTTGCTTTCATCTTTGCATCTTTTCATTAGTCAAATCCGATATATGAACAGTATATGAGAACATTTGAACTGTGTATAAGAGCACCCATTTCCTGTAAGTCTACGTGTGAAAGTTTTTAAATCGTTTTCATGAGAGCTTTTCAGTTGTGTATGAGTGTAAAATTGTTCAGTTGTGTATATGTCAAAGTGATTCACTTGTATGTGTGTGTGGTTTTCAGTATACTATATGACTGACTGGTTCACAGGAGCTTCACAGTGAGGCTGGAGACGAGTTTTACAGTGAGAGCAAAGACAAATCAGACAGGACTTGAGGGTGTACAGTCACTTGCCACTTTCTGAGCCCAGCCAGAAGAATGTTTTTCTTAAGATTTAGCTTTTGGCTATAGCTGTGATAAAATAGTAGTAGATTACCTTTGAATCCCTCATCACAGTTGTCCCAGCAGCCTAAACAGTTCCCAGTGTCAACAGGCTCGTTTGGCTAAAGTGCTGGTGCTTGTGAGTGGAAACTCTTCCAGGATCTGTATTTACTATGCACATGTAGGGGGTGTGGTGTTGGACAGAGAGATTGTCAAAGTCAAAGTGGTTTATTTGTCACATTTTATCAGTTGGTTTTAGTATTTTGCCTTGTGTATGTTTATACAACGTTTTTCCTCATTTGTCCATACTCATTTGTCCAGACAAATGAGCCTGTGATTACAGTTTTTTTCTGATTGCCAAGGTACTTTATCTTTAAAACCATTCACTATTCTTGCTCAACTATACACACCACAAAAAAAATCACTACTATCCCATGTTCAACCTCAACCTACCGGTTGTCTTCCCAGACCACGTTATGATCTCCCCGGTGTGGTATGCTGTACACACTTTGTTGACGGGAGAATCGTACTCCACAAAATGTTCAGAATCTAGGATATCTACCATGCGGCTGCAATCTGTTGTGGGAATGAATGTGTTGTTGTGGCATGAAGACGGTGGCCTTTTTCCACAGGTTCTCCGGGTGTGCAGGATTCAAGCTTATACCAAGTCAAGACGACGTCCGAAACATCTACCACATCATGAAAACGTAGTTTACATGCTCATGTATCAGATGATCAGGGGCGCTGCTAGGAATTGATAAAAAATCGAATTGAGCCCCCTCTGTGAAGCTGTTGTCACCACATCTCTAGGACCTAAATGTCCCATCAAAAGCATTACAAAACTCTATTAAAGGCTTGCGACTTTCTTGCTTCTTGTAGTTCAATACTAGTTTGAATTTCTGTCATTAATAAAAAAAAAAAATCTTTTTTTGTCATGGTAAAAAGAGCAAGAGAGACAGAGAAATCCACAGGATTTAGGATTTTGGCAAGACTGTTTTCATACCTGCCAAAATCCTCCTCCCCCCCCCCCATATCTTGGGGCTATAAGATCTGACACGACCCAAAAGTATTTTGGTGGCTCCTCATGTCCTCTAAAGTGTGCCATAAAAGGTTTTTGATATTAGTTGAAAAAATGTAAAAGTTAGAAGGGGAGTAGGATTTTTCTTGCAACAGCGTTTAGCTTATTTAGCGATTTTAGAGATTCTGGTCTATATTTTGCAAATCATCTCCCACCCTAAAGTACCTTTGAAATAAATAATCAAATTTGATTTGATTTGAAAATTTTTAAAAAATATATGTGAGAGAACAAAGGTTGTGCCCTTGCCGAAGGCAAAGCACACCCAATTGATGCATTTCGGACCACAAACAAACAATACATAGGCCTATTTTAATTGACTTTTTTTAACAAAATAGACAGCATTGTTTTGATTTCCAGCGCCTATGGAAGACCCATAGAGAAAAACAGCAAACCGGAAAGAACAAATTACAGTTTTGTGACTCTATAAACCTGTGTAAAACATTTGTACCAAGGAGATCAATGGTATGTTGCACAATTATACTAAAATCGATTACTCCCCTTAAAAAAACAATATTGCAGTACTTGCATGGATAAACACAATTCTGGGCGTCGGTCTCCTATGATGGACCACAGAGAGGTCCCGGTCACTTCCTGTACCTACCTGGGTGTCCTGCTATACTTTGCTGGTCCGACGCTTCCCAGCCCTGACCATTTTTGGTTGGTTTAGGTGCAGTTCTATGGGCGTATATGTGAAGCCATTTGTGATATTGCTTGTAAAAAGGGCTATAAACAAATGCATTTGATTTTCTTTCCATGCTGTTAGGATGGAGTAAACTCCCTGCAAAATGTATTGTATTTTCGTACTGTATGCTTTAAAATTATTATGCATAAACCCGTGGAAAGTCAAACCTTTCTTACTGTTGGGTGTAATGCGCTCTGCAGACAGCAGATGTCAGTAATCCGCTACCTTTAGAAAAACGCGTCATTGAGATTGTACTTGTATTGCGTTGGGGGAACCTACAGGAAAATACAATACTGGTAGATTTTTTTCTCACAATCTCTAACGTGACCATAGGTAACAGTGGCTTATGGTCACGAATGAAAAATAACTTTTCAGAGACAAACGTTCAACAGACTTTGGGTTATATTGTGAAATGTTGATTACTATTGATTAAAATGACTATCATCCCGCTGGGAAGCACATACAGTTGAGTGAATATTCATGAGAGGGCGTGTCCACCTGTGACGGAAAGAGCAGGATTGCAGAACAGCAGAGGCAATACTTCTCTTTTGACAGTAAGAAACGACTATTTCACCACAGGGTGAAAGTCCACTCACCGGGAGCTCAGTGCACTGGGACTTTCAAAACCGTAAGACATTTTCTGATTTTCCATTATATTTTCAGGAAAAGACGCCGGACTTTAGGTACTGCGGCTGTTAGTAGCCTGTGATTCGTTTTGTGAAGGTCTGGCTACCTGCTGCTGTAGCCCACATATTATAGACTCCGGTAGATGTGGCTATAGAAAGACAATGGGCAGGTGACCGGGGGGACACTCGTTAATGACCAAAAGTGAGGTTGACAGAAACGTTGTTTAGGCTGCTGTTAAGTATCTTTATGTCAAGTAATTTCAAGTTTTCAGATGCGTGAGCGGTATGATCTTGTTCAAGGGTTAGGGTAGAAACTATGACAGTATAACAGTTGCTGTTAGACCCAAAATGTTTTAATATTTGTGACGCTATTATATAGGGCCAAAGCGATTAAAATAATTATTTATTTCAAAATCTTGATTCACTATCTTCAAATCCTTAATTCCTCACACGCCACCAACATCTGGAATCATCATCAGTATTGTGTGTGCAATGACTTAATCCCTGGAAATTAGATAAAATAACATTTGGTTTAAGCTCTAATTTTATTGTTTAACAGATGAACTATGTTGAATTAAAAAGTCGTACGTAGCAAATGAACACATACATGTATTGTAGCAAATGAACACATACATGTATTGTAGCAAATGAACACATACATGTATTGTATGTGCAGTGCTGTCATCAGATCACCTGATCTACAACACTGGTGAGTAGAGAGAGGAGAGGGCAAAGGTACAATGCTAGGTTTTCCACCAACTCTTATGGATTGATGTCAGATCCTTTATTAGTCTTTAAAGGAAGGAACAGGTGTAATCAGGAAAGCCATGTAATGTCTGATCTTGATGAGCTTTGTACTCTCAAGCATCTGGCCAGAGTTGTCTGTGATGAACTTCCTTGACTTTGTAAAGGAAAAAATCTTTAATTAACTAATTACAAACGGTTAATTCCACACCAATAATTTCTGACATTCCTATTGTCTCTCTCAACTGTCTGCTGTGTCTATTGATCATTCATTCATGCTTTTTGTCACATCTGGACACACATAACTCAGTTGTGATGCTGTAAATCGGCAAAAACATAGTGTCCATTGTGTCCCGTTATGTTGAGACTATGACACTCTATGGTATAATGCAGTGGATTTGCACGAGACAGACAGAGGTTGGGAGATTGTTTGCTTAACATTCAGTAGTTTGTTCTCGTTTGTCCCTGACAAAATACAGTAGACAGAAGACATCCCTTGCCCTTTATAATCAAATGCAATGGGATCCACTAGTGCAATGGTATTTACTGCCATCCTTTCTAGTGCCACACTCAATGTGTACCCTGGTCTCTAAAACAGATGTGCGCACACACACACACACTGAAATTGACTGTTTATACTGTTCATCAAATCGAAATAAGTTAGTTGTCAGAGCCTGGGCCCTCTAAGTATTGAGATATCTTGTCCTGTCCCACCAGTGGGCTATCTTATTCAGCCTGGGTTTTCAGACAAGGATCTCCCTGAGCCGACTGATAAAGATCTCCTAACCGCTGGTGCAGCTTGGGGAAGACCCTGCGCTTTCTCATTTCATTTCATCTAAATGTTTTCATTTATTCAGGCAATTTCAATTCAGATTTTTTCTTTTCTTTGTAATGGCATGATCATTGAGAACGTCTTAGAAGACCCAAGATCATTAGGGTGGGGAATGGGAACATTGGCTTCCATGTATGCAGCTGTGGTTCTTGCATCCCTGATCTATGTTGTTTATGTGTATGTCTGCACCTGTGCGCTCCTCTGGTGGGAGCCCTGGGCTGCTATAGGGGTTAAGACAACAGCCGAGGAAACTGTTGTCATGGTGCCGGCACTGTAGAGCTGTTTAGATTCTGGCGTGAGGTTCAACAGGCCTCTGTCCATGCACACAGCTGTGTATAAGTGTGTGACTGTGCATGTGTGCGTGTGTGTGAATATGCTTGTTAATGTGTGTGTGTGTGTTTGTGGTTCAGAACAAGAACAAGGGTCTTTTTTCTGCAATGTTGAGCGGGAGGCAGACTCCTTTCTTGGAGAGTTTGTTTTATGGAAAGAGAGAGGGAGTGTGTGTGTGTGTGTGTTTACATCAAGAATTGGGAGAGCATTCTGAAGCAGTAGATATTGTGTAGTGGAGAAAGGGAGTAAGAAAAAAAATTGAGATATCAGTTCCTTTTCTCTAAATTAAATGAGGCAATTATGGGATGCTCCTCAAAATGTGCCTGGCAATGTAATTCTAGTGCTTCTGTTGTGCCTTGTGCACAGGGATTCTCTATCTTCCTGCTACAATGACTGTTATTCCTCTTTTTGTATTCTCTCTCTTCTCTTACCTTCATCCAGCATAGTCTGTCACTATGTTATTTCTCCCTGTGGAATTTATTGCTCTCAGGTGTGTTAGCGCTGTGCTCAGTTTTGTTTGCATAAGTTTTGAGTTCTCTTCATGGTCATTGTGAGCAGTGTTAGCTTGTTTTATTGACGGATATGTCACTGTGTTTATATGCTCATCACAGACTGGGCAGTTATTATACAGAGAGGGAAAGGAGGGAGAGAAAAGGGAGAGCAAGATAGCGACCAAGCAGAGAAAGAGAGTGAGTTTAGGACAGAGGGGAAGGCAAGACAAAGAGAGGGAGAGGATAGAGCAAGAAAAAAGAGAAGGCAATCATTTGTATTCAGCCAGGCGGCGTCAGATGCGGCTTGTTCTAGAGTCCGGTTACAACTTCCAGAGAACGCCTTCCTTATCTTCTTCTTCGTCTCCATTCCTTCACTCCCCCATCTGTAAATCTCATCTTCAGCACCCTGTCAAATGCCACTCTGTTCAAGGATTAATGCATTTTTCTCAGTTCAGTGTGATACTGGCATCTTGACAGATGTTGTATACCAGAGGTTTATCCCTGTCCATAAACGGTATACTGTGTATACTGTTTTCCCCTATTCTAGTGTGTCATTCTAAAACCCTTTCACATGGTTATATTAGCTGCTGACGCTAAAGGCCCCAGATTTCCTCTCAGAACTGACAGAGCTGACATTGTTCTTTGTTTGTTTTGTATTTAGAGGTTATCCGAGCAAATGTTATGCTGTTGTCTTCGTAACTGGGTTTGTTGTCTTTTCTCTTCTCTGTCTCTTTTGTCTCTCTGTCTGGTCAACGTAGGGCTAACGTTGTTTGTCTTTGCTTGTGCTTTCTCTCCAGAAGGAATCCGCCCCCACCTAAGAGAATGAAGAGAAGAGCCTGCCTACCCGTGTGTGTGTGTGTGTGAGTGTGGCTGATTCTTGTGGGTGTTTGTAGAAGTGATTACGTGTGAGGATATACATGTGTATATGTTAAGTCGATTGAGTGAGTGAGTGTGTGTGTGTGTGTGTGTGTGTTTTGAGGCACCCTCAGGCCTGACAGTCAAGATGTGTGTGACTCACTGGTCCCTGGTTGTGCTGTGGAGCTGCTGTGTGTGTGCAGGTGGGGGCTACCCCTTCAGCCCCCCCCTGGACCTGGACGTCAGCCCCCGGGTCACAGTGCCCATCAGTGGTGAGTGCACACCTCCCAGTCTCTTTGGCTCACCTGCAGACCCGTTATCAATGTGGGATGGCAATTAGACTTGGCAGTAATGCTGTATCTGAAGTTGCCACAAGCCATGGGCTATGGAACACAAATGATACGTAGCTTTAAGGTAGTGGACTATTGTAGAATTATAAGATATCTACGGCGGGAGCCGCTGACAGGGTTGGTACTGTCAAAGGGAGGTGGCAACCGTGATGGTTACCATGGCAACTATCTGGTTGTGTGGTTGTATGGGAATTTTTAGTTGGACAGACTGTACTGTATGAAAAGGGTTATCTTTCTCTCGATTTCAGTCTGTCTCTCTTTATCCGTGCATTTCACTCTCAGTGTATTTATCAAAAGTGTATGCCAGGTACATACCTGATTTCACAATCTGGGTTGCTTCTTATCGTTGGTGTTTTGTGTGCATTTGTGTGTGCACATGTGTGTATGTCTGTGTGCCCGCGTTACTGCTCATGTGGTCCGTTGGAATTTGAACGCAAATCTGCCAGTGGTTTGTTACTCCCTTATGAGATCACATTAGTGCAAGCTCTCCTCCCCTCCTGCAGGCACTGTTAACACTGTCCTGTTCTTTTCCTCTCAATCTATATACCACTCCCTTTATCTCTCTCCTCCTCTTTGCATTTCTTCCTCTCACAAGTTTGATTTCACCTGTTTCAAAGTCGACCTACACACCTAATTTGTCCCGTCAGCACCCCTATACTCAAATCCCTATATCCTTTTCCTTTTTGTTACTCATGAACTCTCTCCTTGTTCTCTAGCTCTCCTCTTTCTTCCCTTTCTCTTTCCCTCTCCTGTCTTCTCCCAGTCCTTGTCTTTGTTATTCTACCTTTCTCAGAGTTCCCTCCATCTGCAAACTTTAGACTAATCTCTTGCATGGGAGTGTCTCCTAGCAACCTAAGGCAGTTGACTAAAGAGTATTGTTTGTTGTAGTGTACATGCACACAAACTCACCTGCTAATAATCTGCTGAAACTCCTCTATACGCTACGGTCTGACATACTCTACATGCCAGTCTCTTCACACAGATCAGACTGCAGGTTTACTGTCTGGGAAGATTTAGGGATGTGAACCTGTGAAAGCCGTCAGGGGAGGTGGGGTGTTCATGGGGATTTAAGGAAGAGAACTGAAACATGGAGAACACGCAGTGAGAAGGGAGGGATAAACAAACCCTTTCTTGCATGATTTCTTATTACTGCTACGTATGCCTGTGGTCCGCATTATGACTTCATTTAGCAGACACTTTTATCCAAAGCGACTTCCAAGAGACATCTTTACAAAAGTGCATAGGTCAATGATCATAAACAACGAGATAGCCCCAAAAACATTGCGGGTAACCAAAACATAAAGCATACATTGTGAAAAGCAAATCAGTGCCAATAGGAAGAAACATAAGAGCATGTAGTTAAACAAATTACAAATTAAACAACATGAACCTCAAAAGTGAAAGTGTACCTGTAGAAAAGCAAGCAACAATAATATAATTTACAGCGAGTACAAGTAGTTAAATCAGTTAAAAACTAACCAACAAGTGCAACAAGTCACTCAATAAGTGTTCCTGGAGGAAATAACCTAACATCAGTCATTGGTCTCTGACCTTAGTGAACCTCTGACCATTATATCCAATCAATAAGTCAATTAAGTTCTGACACCCAGTTGTATACAAATAGTAGAAATATGGACTTAAATTGGGTTGTCCTGACAGCACAGTTGAAGATGATAGGTAAAAGATAAATAATAATACAAATAACTTAAGATAGAATAAAATATACTATAGATATGTGAAGGGGGAACGGGGGCATTTGTTCATAAGCCTAAAAGCTTGGCCCAAGAAGCTGTCTCCTGATGGTCTAGGCTTTGATTCTGTGGTACCGTCAACTGGTAGCAGTTGGAATAGTCCATTGTTGGGATGGGATCGTCAAATGTTGATCCTTTATTCTCTCCTTGATCCAAAGTCCAGAAGAATAGGAAGCTTACCTCCCTTCAGGACTGGATGAACTCCATGTTCTCATATTTAGGACTTATATGTACCCACAGGTGTTTTGAGACCTCTGGGGTTTTTGTAGAATATATTTTCTTATGTGTATCACTCTCAGTGCTACACCCTCTGGGAACACATGGATTGTCGCTGCTCAGGTTGTCTCCTCTTACAAGGGGCATAGCTCCAGTTGCCCTGAGCACATAAGGCTGTGGCCTCTGTCATTGCACACTAGGGCGGAGTGAGATAGTGGCGGGAAGGATTGAAAAATATGCTCTTCGGCCGCAAAGTTGTTGTAGAATAGTTAAACTATGCTATGGTATGTATACTGTAACTGTTCAACTATGCTCTAGACAGGAATGTTTACACATGTTTACATGTCACTTTGGACATCTGTAACTTAATACATTTAATGTCAATTTAAATGTTTAGGGGCAGAACTTTGCTTTTTGACTAGCTTAGCTTCAGCAAATTTAGGGCCAGGGCTTGGTTCAGTTAGAGCACTCTGTTTGTGTATGTGAGCATGTTTGCATCTAACCAGGACCTGAAACTCTAGTCTACAATGGAGCCTGTCCTTTCTCTTCTTATGGCCCAGAGGTGTAACATAATTGGTGTGGGTCCACGTATGTGTGCTCGTCATTGTCTTTCTTCTGTGAGTTACGTATACAAAGAGACTCCTGGAGCATGGGTGTTGAAGGATAAGGTTCTGTCCACGGTCTGGGTTGCTTACGTCATTGTTACGTTAGTCCTGTGGCAGTTGTTTGAGCTTAAGAGCTGCTGGTTGTCTCGGTTGTGCTGGTCCAGGCTCTCAGTGTTGATGTTAAGCTGCCCTGTCGTTGTATCTGTTTGAGTCAGAGTACTTGAAATGTTACTCCAGCTTGTGTCATGTTTGCATTATGCTGGGTCTTGGTTCAGTATATGTTTAGATGTCTCTCTTTAAACCCTGTGTCAGGGGTTTCTTAAGGAGTTCTTCCTTGTGATATTGAACCATAGTAAAGGGTCGTTAAGTGTGAGAGTAGACCATCAGTAAATTGCCTTGTTATCTTACTGTAGTATTTTCGTGTGTATTCAGGAGCAGGTCAGGGAGTTCCTCTCTACCGGCAAAATTATGTCCCGGTTCTTGTGTGACGCAACTTTAAAGTTCCTGACATTTTATATTTTTCCATGCCACCTATGGTACGTTTTTGTAGTTACGCAAAGATTGCCACGGAGTAGGTTTCACAGAGGTACCAGACATTCCTCTATCCCTCCAAACTCCATCTGAAGTCCTGGATTTTCTTTGCTCAGGTTTTCTTGAGAATAAAGATGCTTTGACAGCCACGGATCCTTCAACTCGGTTCTTGATGTCGCAATCCCTATTATTAATCATATATTTTCTTATCTCCACATAGGTGAACTTCCATCGCAGTCTCATGAATTTAGGTTGTCTTACTGTAATCTCTGCATAGTTAATAACTTATTTTCACGCAACCCCATTTTCTACCGTAGAGCACCCAATTGGTTATAGGCATCAGCCACTTAATCAATTATGCAGTTATTCCACCTACATGGTGAAGCCAGTCTCTACATTTCGGAATTACTTGTGTGAGCGAGATAACAAACTCTTTGAATTTTGCAAGAGTTATACAGCAGTAGACTATACACCAATTCCATAGCTAGTACCTTGGAGGTTTAGCTGGTACCCTGAAGTCTTTGCTTTCCTTGTTCTTGGCCAATGTGTCATATTTACTGTCTTTCTGATTAGCTGCATGTGTGGCAATTACAACCAATGTCACACAGCTGACTTAGAATCAGACTAATGTGTGTGTGTGTCTGTGTGTCTAAGGGAGAGATGTGGGTTAATTTATACTGTCACTGCTATCTTAAACATGTACAAACTCACACACTCATGCAGTGAGAGCATAGAGAGGATGATATGTGTTTGCAAAATGTAAAACACCACTTTCTCCTCTCCTCTTCTCAGGTCTACAGGGATGCAGGCGTTTCCAGTGGTCGACAGTCAATTACAGTACTCTTCTTTTGGAAGAAGACAGGGGTCTTCTGTATGTGGGGGCCCGGGGGGCCGTGTTCGCCCTCAATGCCACCGACATCTCAGCCAACACAGCTCGAATTGTGAGTATGCGTGTGTGTGTGTGTGCGTGTGTGTGTGTGTGTACTTGTCTGTGTGTGTGATAGAGAGATACAGTATGTAGTGTAGTACAGGCTGTGTAATGTAATTATTCATATTACTAAGCAATTCACTCATTTATTATCATTACATAATTACCAAGGTGGATTTTAAAGCTAACAATATTGATTAGGCTGATTTCAACCAGAGATTTAGATTTAGATTAATTATTGTAATTAGAGGAACCCATGTTTGTCTGATGAAGATAAGTAAGTAAGTAAGTAAGTAAGACTTTATTTATATAGCACATTTCATACAAGAATTGTAGCTCAAGGTGCTTTACATAAAATCAATAAAAACAATAATACAAGTGATAAAAGTCATAATTAAAATAGCAACAATAATATAACTAATAAAAGTAGTAAAACCCTTCTGAGATAAAATTACTTAAATGCTTCGGTAAAAAGGTAGGTTTTTTTGCTGTCTTTTAAAAATGTCTAGCGTGTTTGCTTCCCTAATATTCATGGGTAATTTGTTCCATAGTTTTGGGGCGTAATTACCAAAGGCCGAATGACCAATCTTCTTGAGACTGCTTCTTGCGACCTGTAATAGGCCTGCATTTGATGATTGCAGTGCGAAACTAGCTGCGTTTAGTTTATAAGGGAGTTAGCAATGTAGCTAGGTCCTTGTCCGTGTAGAGCTTTGTATGTGAGGAAAAGGACCCTTAAAGTCAATTCTGAAAGTGACAGGGAGCCAGTGTAAAGTAGCTAGGACAGGACTAATGTGTTCTCTCCTTTTAGTTTTGGTTAATAATCTAGCTGCAGAATTTTGAATGAGTTTATCTTTCAGTGGTTTTCTTGGGATTACACCAAGACTCGTCACCTCTGGTTTAAGACAGGGGGTTAAGCCTCCTAGATTCTTAATAAGCATCTCTCTTTTGGATTTGGGGCCACATAATAGGACTTTGGTTTTCTCTTCATTTAATTTAAGAAAGTTATCATTCATCCATTTGTTTATTGCAAACATTTGCTTATTGGTAATGGAATTTATGGCCGTTGCATAGTTGGGTTCAGTGGATATATATAGTTGTGTGTCATCCGCATAGTTATGGAAATCTATGTTATGTTCTCTGATTATGTCGCCGAGTGGTAACATATAAAGAGAAAAAAGTAATGGACCCAAGCAGCTTCCTTGAGCAACCCCACAGTTCTCATGTTTTTTGGACCTATGGTCTCCTAAACTAACATAAAACTTCCTTCCTGTGATATATGATTTTATCCAGTTCAATACACTATCCGTGAACCCAATAAGCTTTTCCAGTCTACTGATCAGGATGTTGTGATCAATGGTATCAAATGCTGCACTGAGATCTAGCTGGATAAGGATAGAGACTTTATTTGCATCAGAGTTTAGTCTGAGGTCGCTAATTATTTTGGTGAGAGCAGTTTCAGTACTGTGATATTTCCTGAAACCTGACTGCGAGACTTCCAGGATGTTATTTTCTTCAAGAAAATAATTTAATTGGACTAAAACTATCTTTTCCAGAACTTTACTTATACATGGAAGGTTTGATATTGGTCTGTAATTTGCAAGTAGACTATTATCCAATTTGTTTATAGGGGCTTTACAACAGCTGTTTTGAAGGCATCTGGGAAGACGCTAGTTCTAAGAGATGTGTTTATAATTTCTAGCACCGGACCTGAGACACTATCAAACACTCACTTAAAGAATGTTGTGGGTATAGGATCAATATCTGAGGTTGTGGAGTTAGATTCTCTGACAATTTTGGAAAGTTCACTAAGTGTGATACAGGTAAATGTGTTCATGGTTATGTTGCAGAATCTACTGATGTCAGTTTTGACCCCACTTTTAATAATACTAGCTCTGATCAAAGTTATTTTGTTCTTGAAGAACAAAGCAAGCTCTTCACATTTAACTGCTGAGGATGGGGGTGGGACAGGGACAGTGTTTAGCAGCTAGTCAATGGTGAAGAAAAGAACTCTGGCATTTAAGATAAGAAAGATAAGACAACACAACAACTGGTTTCACTGGGTTTTAGTACAGTATCAAACTAATAGAAGAGAACCAGGAATAAACATAAAATAAACATGGTGGGAGTCAGGTAGCTGAGTGGTTTGGGAATCGGGCTAATAATCTGAAGGTTGCCAGTTCGATTTACGGCTGTGCCAAATTACGTTGTGTTCTTGGGCAAGGCACTTCACCCTACTTGCCTCGGGGGAATATCCCTGTACTTACTGTTTGTCGCTCTGGATAAGAGCGTCTGCTAAATGACTAAATGTAAATACAGATTAGTTTAAGCAATAATAATTGTCCAAATATGGAACAAATATAACGATAAATGATCTGAGATATGAGGGAAACACATAACATTGCAATGCAAAATGTCAATTGCACTGAGGATTGTATGCGTAGTTGCGTTGTTAATGAGGTATTGTTCCAATTGGGCAACACTGACTGATCAGGCTAGGTGAAGCCAGGAGTCCATTGGCCTTTGTGCAGTCTGATGTCCTTTGTGTACGGTTGATCCACTGGACAGTGAAGAAGACAGCTCTGTGTTCTAAGACTCTCAAAGAACATTGTTAATCTACCTAGTTTTGTCAGGCAGACTTGGTACTGGTGATCTGTTTCACTGCAGGGTCAAGACTAGGGTCTTGAAGAAGCAGTGGCTCTCTCAGTGCTAGAGATGGGTTCAGAAATGGAAACTGGAGGCCTGAGCCTAGAGGGTCTGAGAGGCCAGGCCTGAACCGAGTGCTTTGCGAACAAGACAAGGTCTCAAGACTTGAAGACCAAGTTCAGAGTTGGTCATAGGGTTTTATACCTGACTCCTGTTCTTAGGAGTGGCTGTGTTTGGATTGTGCTCAGTCCTCAGGCACAATTGCAATTGAATAAGAGAATGTCTTATCCCCTCCTCCATGAAGATGTTTGAATGAACCAGCCATTAGATGGCATAGTATTTACAATTTAAAATTGAAGATTCAACATCATTTATTGTCCTTGCAAAACAAGGGAACTTGGCATGTGAGTGGCAGAACAAAATGCGAAAACAAACACATAAAACATTTAATACTACATACCCACTCACAAATAGGCCCCTCCCTTCCCCTTCCAGCTGTTAGTAGGCACACAGTGAATCACGCAGTCAACTACTTATTAACCAAACTAAAGCATCCAAATTGCATACTCACACAAACCAATTATTAACTAGAATAACTACCATTCAAAACAATTATTCAAAAACAAGATTAACATGACTAGCAGCAAAATTACATTTAAATTTAATAACTAAATAACTTAATTACAAAAAAAATCTATCTCATGTAAATCTCAGTAACCTAATTATATACACTCACACACTCATCAACTGAATTCACCCAATCAGTCAAAGCCCAACCCCCCTCCCTTACTAACACACAAAGTCCCATGGATACATTGTACAGTAAAGCTGCCGTCAGAAGGAATAATGAGTCTCTGCATGTTTACCCAATATTGCAATTACATTTGAGGTAAGCATACCTCAATTAATGTATGTACATTAGCAATAACATTTATTTTTGTTAAAAATACTAAATCCATCACTTGCTCAGATGTTCTAAAGTGTTGATCTTGTATATAGATTTCTGTTTAGAGAGGTGATTGTTCTGAAGAGTTTTAAGATGTTGAAACCATCATAAATCTATAAAACTTGCAAGAACCCATTTGGTCTTAATCCCCACACTGAGGACAAGGCATCCGAGCACATACCGTTATCTGAGAAATGTGTCTTACAATTCAAGAAGTGTGAGGAACCAATATGCACTACAAATTATAACCTCAGAAACTGACCTTTTCTGCATGTTCAATTTGAGATCCTGTTGTTATTGTTGCACTGTGCATGATAAAAACTTCTGGTCCTTAATGATTGGAAAAGGCCTAGAAAACCCCATGCCCCTTTTACCTGATAAGCTGCTATACCTGATGCCTGGATACACCCTGCCATAAAAACCTAATGTATTGTACTGTTCAACAACATAGATATATAATGCTAGAAGAATGCTCAAGTGTAATATGTTGTCTTGAAAAAAAAAACATACAGGGAAAGTATGACTGTTTCTAAAGTAATGTTATTAACTGAGCTCTTGTGTGTTGTCTGGTCTGTCAGATTGAATGGGAGGCTTCATCTGAGCAGATGCAGCAATGTTTGACCAAGGGGAAAGACAACAAGGTAGGTCAGGGTCTTTTTACTCGACTCACCATGACAGTAAAAGCACTAATGTTTAATTCTTTTTTCCTTTTCCCTCTCTTCACTGTAAGTACTATGCCTGTGTATCTCTCTGTACTGTAATACATTTCACCCTCCCCCTTGCTTTCTTCTACATTTCCCTTGCCTCCTTCTATGCTCCCTCTTTCATCTAGCAATGTCTCATTCCCTCTCTCTGAACGTGTCTGATGTTTGCTCTCTCTCTCTAACAGACGGAGTGTTATAATCATATTCGCCTTCTCCAGAGGTTCAACTCCACTCATCTCTACATGTGTGGGACCCATGCCTTCAGCCCCCTCTGTGCATACATTGTAAGACCGTCCATCATTTATGTTATTTATTCCTTTAACCTTTAGTCATTTAGGCAATATACATATATATATATATATACATATATTCCAAACAAGTATTTTTTTTCAATATGTCCTCATTGTCATACTTGCAACAGAATACTACATCAATTACTCTAATCTATGATTCACTCACAATGGGATTGTATTTGAGCTATTTCAGTATGACTTTGACTCGTCAATTACTACAAAAGAAAATTTGTAGTAAACATTTAGTTGGATACATTTTTTTTTAATCTGCACTGGTCTCACATTTCTTTGCTTAAGAAAATGACATAAAACAATCTATGAAAAGAGAATGTTTTAGCATAACTGACAAACCTTTTTGCCAGATCATATGGCGCCTAAGCTCTGGAACAAGTCCTAACCTGTTGGCACATCTCCCTCTCTCTTTAGGATGAGGAAAATTTCCAGATGTCATCATTGTTGGAGGAGGGCAGAGAGAAGTGTCCCTACGACCCTGCTACAGGCTACACCAGCCTCATTATTGGTACCAAACACACTTTCAAATGTCTGCGACTTCTTGAGATGAATCACTGGATGAACTAATTGTTTGTCTTTTAGACCAGCAGGTGTACACTGCCTCGCAGTATGAGTTCCGGAGCTTTCCAGACATCCGCCGTAACTCCCCTTCCCCTACTGTGAGGACGGAGGACGCTCCCACTCGCTGGCTACACGGTGAGCTTAGGACAGTGGCGGACTGGGGGAAAAAAGTGGCCCGGGGGTTATTCTGTCAGACCGGCCCACTCAGTAAACGGCGTGGGGCCCCTCAATACACTGCGCATTGCCCACTCAATGCATCGTACGTATCGACCAGTCATTGGCCTACTTGGAAAAATACCCATACACTTAACATCATTTTGGATGATTACAAAGAAATGACATCATATATGTTTCATTTCTTACGTTGAAATTCCGAAGTCCGTAAGAACACATTTCAGAAGACACTTCATAACATTTTCGAAAAATAGGCACCATGAGTGTGAATACAGATCGCAAGGAAGAGTATAAATCTCAGTCAGGGATTGGAGGTCTTGGAGCAAAATACGTTATCAAGCTGTGTAATACGGAATAGTATGAGATGCTAGCGATGTCAGAGGGAAGGCCGGTTAGTGATAGAAGTAGGACGATATTTTGGACCATCCCAACACCGTTGGCCCACCGGGGATTCCCCCGGTATCCCTGATGGCCAGTCCGCCCCTGGCTTAGGATGTTAGAGTATGCTTACTAACCAGCTTGTTTCTGGCTACAATAGATAGATAGATAGATAGATAGATAGATAGATAGATAGATAGATACATAGATACATAGATACATAGATGGATGGAAAGAAAGAATATAATTTGTTAACACAGGCTAGCAAAGTCCCTATATCTTGGGGTCTGGGGTCCTTAAACAGTAGCAGCTGTTCTGAGGATAAAGTCTCATTCTTGCTTTTCAGAGGCTGACTTTGTGGGCTCAGCCTTGGTGAGAGAGAGCGAGGGCAGTGCCACCGGAGACGATGATAAAATCTACTTCTTCTTCACTGAGAACAGCCAGGAGCAGATGCCAACGTACAGCAACAACAAGGTGGCCCGCGTGGCCCGGGTGTGTAAGGTGAGGTGTGGGGGGAAGGAATCTGCTCTGTTTGGGGTTGGGTGGCAGTGTAGTTGGTGGGTTATTGCCTCTTATCATTTATATTCTTCTCAGGGAACTTGCCAACACCCAATCGCGTCTGAAAGAGACCATTTGAAATGAATGAACTGAATTAAACATCAGATCATAAGATTGTGGTGTATTAGAAAACAAGTTGGATGGCCTCAATTACTGCTGTTTTCAAAGTATGTGATCAAATATAACCTTGAGACTAGCTGCTATTCTGCTCCAGTTTAAAGAAAGGTGTGTTTTGATGTCCTTTGGCTTTGCCTATGGGTGTGTGTTTGTGTTTGCATGTGCGTTCAATGTAGTTACACTTCCTAACCCACGAGTCCTTCAACCAGGTGGTACGCACAACAGGTACACACTTGACTGCTGGGAACACTCAACATGCACTGTGTACCTCTCCTCTCTCAATATCACTCTTAATGGGCTTTCGACAGAACCAAGCTGTTGCTAGGCATCACACAAACACTCACATTTACACACTGTGTCCCTGAACTCTCTCTCTCTTTCTCAGGGGGATAAGGGGGGTCTTCTGACTCTGCAGAAGAGATGGACGTCCTTCTTAAAGGCCAGGCTGGTGTGTTCTTTGCCAGAATACGAATTCCACTTCAACATTCTGAGGAGTGTGTTCGCACTGCACGGACCCAGTCCCCAGGACACACTCTTCTACGGCATCTTCGGCCTGGAGTGGTGAGGGGTGTTTACATTCGATGTGGAGACTGGGGGGAGGGGGTTGCTTGGCACTAACAACAGAGCAGAGACCGTACTCTCAGCTGAGTTCTTTAATAGCTCAGCTGTGATCTCCCGGTCGCTCTCCTTTTCGCTTCCTTTTCTCTCTGTTCCCCTCGAGGGGCCCCCATCATCCTCTAGTTTAAACATTTGCCGCCTCTCTCCCTCTCCCACTCAGAGGTTCTCCTCTCTTCTTCTTTTTTACGCCCACTCAGTTTTCTGTACCCTCTCTCCATTCCATCTCCTGTCTTCTGCGCTTTTCAGAAATGACGTGTAACTTCTCTTGATTAGCTTTGTACATTTCTCTTTGTCACAACCCGGGCACCCCCCACCCCTGCCACCTTCTTTTCTTTCTTTCTTTCTTCTTCCGTTTTTTCTCTCTTTCCACTAGGTTAGTCTGTGATCTATTTCCCCGCTGTCTCTATGGCAACACTGTAGGTTTACTGCTGTTATTGTGCCTGGCCGACGCTCTGGCCTTTCTCACTGCGCGTGCTCGTGTGCGTGTGCGTGAGAGCATGTTGAGCTACACTATGCTTGTTCGCTGGTAACCACTTAGATCTTTGTTGCTGTGTCCTTGCATTTTGTGTGCGTGTAGGAAAAACGTAAAGGCGTCGGCTGTGTGTCGCTTCTCTTTAGCCGAGGTCCAGGAAGCCTTCCAGGGGCCCTACATGGAGCACCAGAACTTCAAATGGAGCGAGTACTCAGGGAAGGTCCCAGAACCACGTCCTGGATCAGTGAGTCACACACGGACAACACAAACACATATACACACACCCCCCACACACACACACACACAGACACCACACACACACATCTCTAGAGCTATTCCCTCTGAAGTCAGGACAACCAGTAAGCTCTTCGTAATGGGGTGCATCAGAGCTCCCTAATCTTCCCATCCAGTCCATCCATCCCACCCCCACCCCTACACACACTGTCAGATGGCCGCAGCTAAGAACAGATAACAGAAGAAGGACGGATGGAGAGAGGGAGAAAGAGACTGATAGAGGCACAGAGATAAGGAGTTGGAGTGGTAGCACTATAGGAAGGGGCTCAAACAGAACTGGCTTAAGTCATTGAAACCCATTTCCATGGCGATTAACGCCCCACAGAATAAGGTAGTGGAGCGCTATTAGGCCACCCGGAGCCGTGACATCATTAGCGGATGGAGTCTTGATCGACTGTGGCTCTGACACTTAAAAAGGCTTAATTTGAACTTTCTGCTTGACTGTGAAATGAAATAGAGAATTGGCTTTGGAGTCTTAGTCTGGCAGCCTGAAAGCTCCTTAGCCGAGTTGAGTAAAGTCATCCTAAAGAGGACAAAGTCGGAGAACTTGTTCCCTTAGTCAGGTGTAGAGAGCTAAGCCTCTTACATGTCAGCACACCAGTACATTATTTCTCTTAATGCATGGCAGAGGGATGGTACCCTCCTCCAAGCCAACTGCATCCCTGCATCCCTGTAGTCCATCTCTCCTTCCTTCTCTCTGTCCTCCACCCGTACCCACGAGACAAATCTCCCTCGCCTCTTCCTTCCCTCCCTCCCTGTCTCCCGCACTCCGCTCACTTCTCCTCTTCTCCTCGCTCTCTCTCCGTCCTCGCTCTTTCTCGCCAGTGTATAACGAACCAGCTGAGAGCCAGAGGCATCAACTCCTCCAACGCTCTGCCGGATGATGTGCTGAACTTTGTGAGGAGGCACCCTCTCATGGCCCAGCAGGTCCGGCCCGCGGACAGGCGTCCCCTGCTCTTCAGAAAGACCACAGACTACACCAAGATGGCTGCTCACAAGGTCGAGGCCTTGGATGGGGAGGCGTATCCCATGCTTTTCATGGGGACAGGTGTGTGTGTGCGCGCGCGTGTCTGGTTGCCATTGTGTCGGCGCGTGTGTGCGTTCTGTCAGCGACACTAGCGTCACGTACCGTTTGTCTCGTAGACGACGGCTGGCTGCACAAGGCAGTGGAGGTCAAAGGTCATCTCCACATCATAGAGGAACTGCAGCTGTTTGAAGAACCGCAGCCTGTCGACAGCCTCGTCATCTCTTCCGCGCAGGTACAATAAGACACACCTCTGGCGTCTGACTGTTCAAGTGTATTTAAACAGGAAGGATCACGCACTCACATGGTCCCTATCCCCTGCCCTCCAGATGAGTGTGTATGCCGGAGGCTCCTCTGGGGTGGTGCAGCTGCCCCTCTCCACCTGCCTCAGGTACACCTCCTGCTATGACTGTGTCTTCGCCAGGGACCCGCTCTGCGCCTGGGATGGGGAGGAGTGTGTGGACACACAAACACACAATGAGAGGTTAGCGTGTGTGCGTATATGTGTGTGGGTGGGGGGGGGGGGGGGGAGAGAGAGAGAGAGAGAGAGAGAGAGAGAGATAGATATACAATGAAATATGGTAAAAGATAAAGAGAGAGAATGGAATAGAGAGGGGATAGAGAATTAAACAGCGATTTAGAATTAAACAGACAGAAATAGAAACATAGCAAGGGAGAGACTGATTGGACTATTGCTGGTACCCTTGTGTCAGTTTGATTTAATTTAACCATCTACTCTGTGTATCTCCATCTCTCTTTCTTTTGTCTATCCCGGCATTCAGAATAGTTGCAAAATCAGTTGAAAAGTTGAAAATGTTTGGTTCTCGACTGCGACTGAACATTACATGAATGTGTTTCCTTTTAAGCTTTGCTTTGTATAACTGGTGGTTGAAGGGTAGTTTTAGCTGTTTACAATGTTGGGGGTGGACAGTCATCTTCCAAGTGTTCTGGTGATATTGTTGCAGATAGGGTGGTGGAAATAGATGTGTGGATCCTGTACATCTATACCTACTGTAGTCCAACAGTACAACTACTATAGATCTAGGATGGATCATTTCTATCCTTCTATCTGCAGGGTTTATCTGATCCAGGACATCCAGTATGGGAACAAGGGCTGTGAGAACAGCACAGGAGACGGTACGCTTCTCACCCCTTTCATGTTCTCCCCTCTTTAATCTGCCTCCACACAGCTCTCCGATCTGTCTCCATCTTTTCTCTCTTTTCAACTTCTTTCTCTCTATGTCTTCTTTATCGTCTCTGTTGTCCTTCTCTATTCTTTACTTTTTATTTTTTTCGTTTTCTAGTGTCCTTCCTGCCTTTTTACCTTCCTTCCTTCTATCCTTCCTTCCCTCCTTCCTCTATCCTTAAAATGTATGTTTTGTTCTTTTCTGTTTCAATTTTAGGGTTGGGGTTCCTTTTTCCCTTTTCTCCTTTTTCTCCTTTTACATTTACATTTTAGTCAACTTGCTAATTGTAGTTGTCAAGTGCTGTTGTTATGAACTTAGATCTTCCAGTCGTACATGTACTTTAAAGATGAATCCTACATGTTTGATTTCCCTTTATTGTTTCTGCTCACCAATACGTTATTTTATCTTAATGTCAATGCTTCTCACTTTCCGACTGACCTTCTCCCCGTCACTTTTTTTGTCTTTGTTTCTCTCTCTCTATCCCTCTCTCTCTGTGTCACTTTCTCACTCTGTATCTCAGTGTTAAAAGATTCTTTGTTGTTTAAAACAGGCTTTACTGAGAACTAAAGATAGAATGTTCACATTATTTATAGGGTATGTCTCAACATCATGACATGGTTTGAGAGAAATATTAAAAAGCTGATTATGCGTAGTTTCTGCCGCACAACCATTATTTTGTAGCTCTTATCACATTTAGCAAATCTCTCCTGAGACAACTGTTTTATATTCTATAAAAAGCAGCTTTATTGACACCACACACTATTTCAATCTCAAACTCACAATTTATGATCCCTCAGGTCTTTATAGGATTATTATTCCCATTCGGCACAGTCATCTTGGTTATCCATCGACCACTTTTGATTAGACAGTGCAACATTTGTCATCAAAAGAACTTCAACACACGTTTCCCAGGTTTAAGATGCTGTAACAAGTTTTAGAATTGTTGTCTCAATTAATCTGGGTTGTCTTTTTGCAGACCTGGTCATGCACCGACATCGCTCCGTGATGGTGGGAGACGACGTGCTGCTCCAGTGTGAGTTTAGCTCCAACCTGGCAACCCCAGTTTGGACCCTGGAGGGTCAGGAGCTACAGGGCTACGGTCTGGACTCAGGCTTCAGGACCGGCACCGACGGCCTGCTCATCATCGAGGCCCGGGCCGAACAGTCAGGACTCTACACCTGCCACTCCCTCGAGAACGGCGTCCGCGTCGCCGTTATCACCTACAACGTCATCGTGCGCTCGGACCTGCCCCCCCCTCCGCCCGTCGTCCTGACCGCGGACACTGACGAGGATGGCACCTTCACCACTCCCCCTCTACCCACCCAGCCTGCCTCTACAGAGAGGCCCCTGCCACCGCCCCCAGCCCCCCTGCCCCCCCGCTCGGAGCTGCTCTCCCCCAGGAACATGGAAGCTATGTACCTGTCCCTGATCACCATCCTGGGGGGGCTGTGTCTGGTTCTCACCGTGGTTCTGCTCTATGTGGGTTTCTGCCTCCGGGCGGGACGCAGGGGGAAATACTCCCTACGGGCCGCTTCCGCCGCTTACCCAGACAGGAAGAGACACAACAGGAACAGGAAACATCAGCGCAGCTCCTCCCACCTGGAGCTCAAGACCATCTCCAGCCACTGCAACGGCAACGGCACCTGCAACGGCGCCGCCAAGCAATCGAACGGAGGGTTCCTCCAGATCGTCCCAGGGGAGGGGCATTCGTCACCCAATAAGGATCCTCCTCCGCCGGCCCCGCCCCTGCCCCCGCCGCCCCAGCCGTCCACCCCGGGGTGCGATTTCCCGGCCGGCCTGTCGGCCACGCTGCCCAGCGTCCTTCGGAGAATGAACGGGAACAGCTACGTGCTCCTGAGGCAGGGCGACGCCGACGCCACCTCCCCTCACTTCTACTCCTTCACAGAGGAGCTCAACCGCATCCTGGAGAAGAGGAAACACACTCAGCTGCTGCCCACGCCGGACGAGAGCTCCGTGTAGGGGAAGGAGAAGACGCTCTCCTGGTGCTAGCGTGCCCTGGTGACTGGAGGACTGAACTGACTCCAACTGCTGCTGAAGTGCCTATTTTGAAGCCCAGACTTTATATCCATTCCATTCTGCCATCCGGGCAGATTGCCTTCACGGAGGGGACATTTGTCCTGTTGAGATTTTTGACTTTGAAATGTGGACACTTACTAACGCCTCACACACACAAGAAGAGTCCCATTCACACTGTACATGACCTTCCCTGTACACCCAGTGTCCTATCACAGTTCCCCGTCCAACTTTGAAAAGCCAGATGAAGGTGGCTCACGAAAGATAAGCTTGCCAATAAGAGACTGTGGAAATCTACCTCAGTTCAACAGAACTCCAGGCAAGCACAGTGTCAATAAGGCTCAGTCCAGGTCAATACTCTACTAGAGAACCCCCTGGAGAAGGGACGTTTGGGGGTCAATCTGTCTATCCTGGGCAGAATGACGCACATGTACCTTAACGCTGACCATGGGAACCCCACTTTAGGAATGGAATGTTATGTCCATGAGAACAAAACTGGGCATCAAGCACACGTAATGTGTTAAAAATGGAGGCAATTTTCTTTTTATTTTAAAGTCAACATGATTTTAAACAGACTTCATACGGAACATTTTTTTATTCTAAGGTGCCACAAACTACTTGTTGATAAAACGAACTTCAGTAACAGCCAAAATATGTACATAGATATTAACAGGCCTCTCTCAAACCAGGACACAGCTAAAGGAACTACGTGATAAAAAATGTGTTTATTTTGTAAAGAACATTTACAGTATTAACAGTCTTGGTGCACTTTAAAAGCTGGTTGTGAAACCCTTGTTACAGTGTTTCCCTACAATATTTGGGGATGCACCAACAGACGCTTCAAGCGCGAGAGGAATTCTGTGTGACTGAACATCACAAGCACAGTCAAGAGCCAACAACGCAAGAACCAGGTCTAGGGCACTATCTAGGTTGCCGCTAAGGAACATCATGAGGTAAGCAGTGTTGACTCCCCGGAAGCACGTTGTTCCTCACAGGCAAGCTGCCAGCCAAGCACTTAGATTAAAAGTCTCCGAACCCACCCTTGTCCCACACGCATATTTCAATGAAAAAACATAAAAATCAATCCCAACTCAGTTAAAACATCACACTGTATTCATTCAGCCATATCCTGTTGTTAGACACCAGTGTAGATGTCAGCTCTCTAATGAACCTTTGAATAGCCACTGCTACAGCAGCCGTACACGGCCACAGTCATCACAGACAGACAATTTGGAAGGAACTTTCTGAGTCATACTCTCACAGTTGAGATTTAAGGTTTGGGTAATGGTCTGGGCTCGGTTAAATACCAGTTTGTGGTATGTTGTGTGTCTGTCCTCTCCAGAGTAGTTAGGGAGGGATGAGGAGGGCCACAGTGTTCTGATGACCAATCATATCACCCAGTAGGTGGGTGTGTTTCTTGCTAGAGAATAGAGAGCCACACATTCCGTAGAGCAGGCCGTGACAACATGATTGCTACAGGCAGAGGATGAGATGGGACGATAATACCACAGCACGTTACACACGTAGCGAGGCTGATGCGCGCGTCTGCGAGGTATGAGGCGGATTCACCTCAGGTGTCCCCAGCCTCGCTGTTCTCCTTGTCTTGTCCCTCCTGTACTTGAATTCTAAACGAAAAAATTTATACATTCTCATCTTTCGCTGGGGTTCTCACAATTTTCGACATCTTCTTGATCTTTTCTTCCTTGACTTTTCTTCTCCAAACGTCTCTGTTTGCGTTTCCAGAAGCTAGTCCAGAGAGAGTTCACTCTCCTCTCTTAGTTATGCTAATTACGACCGGTCACACAAGGTGCCTCTACTTGCTATCCCTACTGGGAGAAAGAGATGTGCTAGAGAGAGCCTTGACCGCTATCTCTCAATAAGATGGCCTCCAGAGATGGTGTTATTTTGGTATTCCATTAGACCCTTGAAAAGGAGCGGAACCCTCGCATGCTGGACCAACTTGAAAACACGCGTTTGCAAACATACCAGTCAGCACAGCCGTTGAACCACACACACCGGTTTGTTCCCCGTTACGCACATGCACAAACACACGTACACAAACTCTTGATTCAATCAAACGAGCCAGGACCAGCATGTGATGTTTTGATAGATTTGTGTTCGCTGCTGTGATCCTGCAACACTGGGTGGTTGGGGGGCCAAACTCCGCAGGGTGATGGCATTGATCTCAGAGATGAAAGCAGAAGAAGCTGACCGACTATCAGATTGAGTTGCATTCATTAGGCTTTTGTCCACTCGCCCTATCAACGCACACTCTGGTGGAGAGATTTAAGAAGGGCTGACAGTTTTATTTACACAGTTAATACTGTGTATTCCTGTGTGGATGCTTAAGCACATAGCTCAGTGGGACAGGTCTGATGCTAACTATAGCTCTTTCATCTCGTTGCACGCGTTGTTTTTCATGTCCTCAACAGACATCAAAACAAGAACTGGAAGGGAAGCAGAATACGGATGCCTTTTTTAATTTGGGCATACTTGTTGTCTCTCTGTCTGTTTTTCTCTCTCCGCTGTTGCTCTCTCCCCTCGTCCTCTCTCCACCTCGCCATCTCTTCATTTCTCTCCCTCCAACAGGCCTGAGAAGTGTTGCTGGTCAAACGGGATCTCTCTCTCTATCTCTGTCTCCCTGCATCTATCGTTTCCTGCAAGATTAGCTGATCGTCGGGGGGAGGTCTGGCTAGAGAAGACTCCCTCTGAGAGGGCTGAGCAGCTTCTCATAACCATCGCTGGACAGCAGGATCATCCTGAGCACAGCATCCTTTGTTCAGGGGAGAGGGGGAAATCATTCTCAATGTTGCAGTTGTTTTTGACAGGACAGCAGGGCGTTGTGGGTATTTATATGCATGCTTCTCCGTAGGGTTACCAGAAATCCCTCCGCCCCTCCTCCTCTAATCAGTACGGTTGATTAGGTGTCACATCTCCACCCCTTTTTCTCTTGGTCAACACAATATTAAAACCACTAATGATGATGACCCACTGGTTATGTATTCCTTGAAAGGAAAGGAAAAAATTATTTATTTTGCCATTTTGTACTTTGTTGTTTTGGAAAGCCACATGTGTGGCCCTCTGGTGTGTGTATGTCTCTGTCTGTTGGTGTTGCACTAGTCTGATACACTGTAGAGGCACGATAGACTACAGCATGCGGAGAAACGTTTCTCACCACTCGTTTACCATGTTTGATTTAGATTTGATTAGTCTCACTTTGTTCAAATTAGCTTTCTCATCCTGGCTCGCTTAGTAACATCCCCGACTGTTTATGCACGACATTATATTTAACTTGATGAATACAAGAAACTGCCAATGAACTCAATGTCTTCTAGTTCTCTTAAGGCTTTCAGCTGCTCCCTTATTGTATATGTGGGTCATTCACATTTCACACAGAAATTTTAATTAAACTTTGATTCATCCTCTCTGCCTTAGTCTCTTTCAGTAACTGTGTTTGTGTTTGTGACATCAGTGAATACAAGTAGAGAGAAGTGCAGAAGACACTGTCAAAGAAATGGACACAACTGGGAACTAGGCATTATGCAAAGGAAGCCGTTTGCTAGTATATTGGAATCAGGCCCAGGTCCCTGGAATGCAGCAATGGTGTTTGACAGCTCTGTAAAGGCAGTACCTCAGAAGTTGCTTGTAATATTTAGGAACGAAGGACAGGCCAGTCAGACATGCATCTCAGTCGTTATCTAGAAGTTAAATCATGTTTCATGTGAAATCGAAGAGAGAGGTGACCGTCTGATGTAATGACAACAAGAACAACTTGATCTGCGTGCTAAGTGGTTTCCTAGAAGAAAAACAGCTGTTGTACACTCACAGACTCCAACACAGTGCCATGTTTTCACAGTGCTGGACCTTGGAATCTCAGAGACCTTGAGTGCCTCTAGTTGCATAACATCATCAGTACACCATATGTAGTGGATCAACAGCCGGCCATGTAGAAGAGCATGGACACTCAGCCTCACTCAAGGCTCCATGGACACTGGGTCAGAGAGACAGGAGCCATGGTCTCTCGGTGGGGCTTTGGTGTCCAACAGCAGCTAATAGAGGGACAGGGACTCCTAAGGGAACATAAGGAGGGAAAGTTAAAGTGTGTGAGGATATCGGACTCATACACCAGGGTTTCTAACCTTCCCAGAGCGCAGTGATAAGACGAGAAGTGGATGAGCCCCTGAGGAGAAATTGGTGTCATCTGTTCTTCCTCTCATGTCCCTCCAGCATCCACCTCATTAATTATTCCTCTGTTCTCACTTGACCAAGCCTGTCGCTGGAGCTGTGAAGGGGTTTTGTAAATACATGCACGCAGATACACACACACAAACAAACATTCATTCATTACTTATGCACAGGCACACTTGCAGCTGGTCTCCCCACAGCTATTCGCATGGAGGGGTGACCGTCAGGGTGACAATGACTCGTGAGCTGAGACAAATCCTAATACTTTGGTCCAATATTCTGTCTACACAAACTGAGTATGATCGATGTCTTTTAAATGTTCATCTAACAATGTGTGTTTGTCATGCACAGCTTGTCACCTAAACTGCTGTAGGAGTAACAATGTTGTGTATCCCATTACTACGTGAGTGCCAATTTGTCAAAGGTGGAGAGATGGCATTGACATGATGAGAAATGATGATCCATTGGCCACACATACACTCACACATATACAATGGGCCGCTGACATGTTATTTGATTATAATAGTCAGGACTGGATAATACGACATATGAAACATGAATCATAAGATTATGGAAGCGCACTTCAAAAATGCCCTGTCAAATTTAAGTGTGTAATAGTTATTATGAGCTAGTTGATGATTACAAGAAGTACAGTTTGCTGCCAGTGCAGTAAGGAAATGTAACTCGGGATTCTTAAAATTCACTGACATTAAGTCACTAGATGATCTATTTATACTTGAAACATGTCCAACTAGATTTAAAATCTTGAAATAAGATTATTTAATTCAGATGTACACTTTTTGCTGTGCAGTTTAAGAAAAGCAGGACAAGCATAGAGACGTCTTATTGAAGAAAATATTGGCAACAAAATTACAGTGTTTCTATTATCTTTGTCTGTAAAAGGAAACAGTGTCTGTTCGTGTGTACAGATTTGGTTGATTGTTGGTTGTTGCGCAAATCATTGAGCCCCTACAGTTTTCAAATACAATCGGAGTATGTTTCGTTGCCAGATTGAGATTGGGGGTTATGTGACTGTCCCCATGGAACCCACTGGGTGGGTTATATGTCCCAAATTAATTCAACAGCCAAGCCGAGTAAGAAACAGTGCGCTCTTCTTTCCATAAACAAACAGATACTGTTGCCGTCACATGCACTGACGCACCCCTCTCTCTCCACCTCTTTCCTCCCAGACCGGTTTGACGTGGAAAGAAAGCCACGCGTTTCTGCTGTCACACACACACACTCCTCTATCAATCTGCTCTTTATCATCTTCCTCCTCTGACGAGCTGTCACATCCCCTGTCTCTCCCCACCAGCTAAACAAACAAGGAATCTCAACACTGTAAAGTGACTTCCTCGCTCCTTTCCTTCTTTCCTATAAAGATATTCCTAGATTGTGAGATAGGAGTAGGAGGCTGCCAATCTAAGTCTTGTTTCAGTAGTACAGACAACAGCACAGTAAACACTACAGCACAGCTGTCTTTGTGAAACAATGCCGGAAAGGAGGCAAGGAGAGCAATCCAAACTAGATTGTTGCGACACATCCTCGGAATCCGATCTCATAGCCGTCTTAAACATCACCAATCCCTGTCTTCAAAGGCATTGTGACATACATTTTTGACGGTTGTGTGTCTGGTTCTGTGATGACTATTATCTAGATATGTATGTAGATTGAGGCCTACTACAGCACATAGTTTCAGATGAAACTTGTGAAGGGATCATTATCATGTCTTGGTGCTGTTTTCATGACTTACAAGAAACAACTCAGACTTAACATGCATGGTGATTAAAGAGAAAGACCCAGACAGTCATTGTAACAATGTGGTATTTCAGATGGAGTTTGAAGAGAAACGGATGATCAGTAAACCTTTGCACCTCAAATATTGACTCTGGGTAAATATCCCCCAAAGTAAACCTGGCAACCATTGACGTCTGACCCCCTCTCGCTGAGCTGTTGTGAGTGTCGTGACTCCTGGGATGTGTGTGTGTGTATGTGTGTGCATACGTGTGTATGTGTATAACATTGTGCAACTATGAAACCAGTTTGGCATTGATTTATCTCACTCCTTTGCAGTTCACATGCAGATGGCACCATCTACTGGATATCCTTGCACTTCTATCATTTCAACACAGGAGGGCAGAGCAAGCTTTCTGATTAATACACCATCATATGGCTACGGTTTAGTACAACTGAGAGGTGAAATGTTCAGCTCTTCCCAGTCCTAGTATTACGTGTCAGAAGTCAACGTGAACAACAACCAAAACAAGCACTGACGTTCATATTAAATCGCATCAAATCAAGACGCAACACTCCAGCCATTCTCTGCTCGTCAGAGCTGAGACATTGCGCCTTTTCATAGACCTCCCTTGCAAACCCGTGGTCCACCAAAATCTGATGTCTTGAACTAAACACGTGCTGAGGCGAGATGTGTCTGATGACTTTCAGACGGCGTGTGGACGTCAGGTTTCCGCGCAGTGTGGAAGCTCCACTCACACCCTCCCCATCGGCTAAAGCCTGATCCTCATGGCAGGGTGTGACATTTGGGCTGGAGAGGATCCCACGAGCTGCTCCAGCATGGATTACATTTCTATATTTATGATGAGGGGAGGGGGCGGGGGGTGAAGCCAGCCAGCTCAAAATGGGGGGGAGATTTGGTCCGACGCTGTGATTTGCTTAGTAATGACAGAGAAAGCGGGGGAAGGAAGGAAAGAAAGAAAAGAGAGAGTGAGGGAGACAGACAGAGCGTGACGCAATCAAGGTTGGAAAATTGAATTAAAGTGACAGAGTTTGTTTTCATGGCTATAGTTGAATTTGGCGCCGAACAAATAGGGGCCTTAAAGGAATTGAATGTTCGATGCAAAACGCCAGCCTGTAAAGCTACAGATAGGGATGGATGGAGGGGGATATAAACCATGCAGAGAATCAAAGGTTACTCATTCATTCACACACACAAGCACACTTTGTTCACATGCACAACCACCCACGCACAAACACCACCCACACGCCTGCTCGCTTAACCAGTCAGGGGGTCCCTCTCTTGTTTCCCGAAGTGTGAAACACAATCAACAGCAGGAAGGCAAGGCCATTTCGGGCTTCAGTGTTTTTTAACTGACCCTCTTATTTAAACACACTGGATGAAGAAGTCAGACTGCAGAGGTGTGTGAGTATGTGCGTATGTGTGTGTGTGTCTCATATGTGCATGTCATTCTCCAAAGCCATTTGTTGTACATTTTGGAGCAGCAAAACAGTGCACCAGGAAAGTCTGCTATGGACAATACAAACCACAATGTCATATCTCTGGCATGTATGTTATGTATGGCATTACACTCACATCCAGACAGCAACATGTGCCAGAGGAACCATAGATGATTACTAAATTCCATTTGGATTCATAGTGGTCAAATGAGCTCCTGGGTTGAGTGTTACTCATAAAAATACACACACAGATGTTTAATTGAGTTAAAGGACCCTGCATCCTGTTCTAGTATTTATCTCTTAATGGACTTTTTCTGCGGCCCCTAGAGGGGCTTAACCCAGTTACAAACACTCTCTCACACACACACACATCTGCACAGATACACACACAAATGCACACATACAAATACACACGCCACACACACACACACATGCACACCCAGATTCATCTTAGTGTAACTGTATTCCCTTGTGGGGTAACACCTCCGGTGATTGATTAACAGGATTGTAGGGGGTACTAATGACTGTGTGTGTATGTGTGTCTGAATATCTGTGCGTGCGTGCAGCTGCGTGTGTGTGGTTATGCTTATGTGTTTGGATGTTTGTGTGTTTGTTCACTCTGTACCTGCTATACAATCAGTGATGCGTGGCCCTGTGATGAATATCTGCATTGCAGCAATGTTGTCCCCTTCAACAGTCTCATCTCCCCAATCAATACCTGGTCAAATAACCAATGATTCACTTAGCAGGTTGGATAACAGAAGCCATCCTTTGCCAGGGCCGTTCCTATTTCACACAGTTCCAAAAAGCAACAAAAACAGCAACACTATGTTTTATAATAGTTGGAGTCAAACATTTGCACATAGACTACAAGGCATACATTAAAGAGTGCCTCTTTTCCCATTACAATGCTACAACTGAGGTCTGGAGGTTAGACGTTCTGTGGTTGACATTAGTGCAGCCTTTAGAGAACAGAGAGGGCTTTCTTTTTTGAATTCTTATTCGCTTCACCCTTTCCCCATGCCTTCTAGTTCCCATATGCAGAAGATATGTGAACTGTCTTTGCTCTGAAAACTGCCCAGAGGTGGCTTTTGCCAGTTTTTATGCTTTTAGGATTTAGCATTTAGCATTTAGCATTTGTTATCTGTGCATCTGCACACGTGTGTGTCGGCATCCATGATGATTACAAGTTGACTGGTTCAAGAGAAAACCTCTGAACAACTCCTGCTATACCATGTAGGAAGAGAGAAGAAACATAAAACCATGAAACACCAAACATATTTGGGCTTGATTTGAAAAATAACAGGAAGCAGAGAAGCAGGGCTCTGCTTCACACACCATCGAGAGATAAACTTTACAAATAAAGCTTGAGCATGGCCCACCCTGACATCTGTGGGATTCAACTTAATGAAATCACTTCCAGATTTCAGCTCAGGCGTGGTGCGTGTCACAACAGGAAAGCGTGTGTGTGTGGGTGTATGTTTTCATGTGTGTGCGTTGTTGTACAGTATTTGGATGTGTGATTAGTGATGACATTTTTTAAACCATTTGCTAAAACAAAACTGCTTCTTTCACACCAATTAAGAAGGCATAGCTATTGTTAATCTCACAGAAATGGGCAAAGCATGTTCAGGTGGGAGACTCAGAGGGATGCTTTGCGTCAGTCAGCAATACCAATGTCATGTTACTGTCTAATCACCCTCACCAATGTTAACAGGGCGGGCGGTCTAATATCTGAACTCTCATATATGCTCCTCTGATATTGCTGCTGAGTAAGTTTGTTACAAATGTTCATTATTTTTATTGTTCCTTCCATGAATCCAGCCTCCATCCTTGGTGCAGTATTTTTTTTCTTCTGTCAAGCGGAATCATGGACCTTGTTTCTGACGTTAAGATAAAGTCAGAAGTTGGGTTTCTCGTATAGACACTTCATTGGCTCAATCACATGATGCTAAAAGTACTACTACACTCTCCTGGCTGAACAATTCTGGAACATCGTTTCATTCTCTCTCATCTCTGCTCTTCTCTGGTCTGTTGTTCTCTCCTGGTCCCTCTCTCACCTCTGCCTCTTCCTTTTTTCACTCCAGCAACTATGTTTCTCCGACTTTTTCTCCTCTCAACTCACAGCAGCGGGCCCAATGTGTGTGTGTGTGTCTGTGAGTGTGTGTGTGTGTGTGTCTGTGTGTGCTCAAGTGGCTAAGTCTTGACTCAGACATCCTCTCCGGCATTCATCTAATTGATTTCTATGGCCAGTGATAATGGTGACATTTCACAGGTCAAACACCTAAATGCCATTGAGCATAAACAAACACACACACACACACACAAACTCCCTCTCTCTCACACACACACACACTTAGGGCACCCCTGTTTTGAAGAGCGAAGAGAAAAGGAGGGTGGGAGATACAGTGGGTGGAGTCAAACAAGCAGAGGTGAGAGAGCACGGAAGATCAGAGAGAAGGGATGGAAGAGCGTAAGAGTAGAGAAGAGAGAGTGCCTTCGTTAAAGTAAAGAAACGGACGGTCCAAGAGGGTTTTACTGTTGCCCTCTCCTCAGCCAATCAAAACATTTCCATCTGCTGCTCAACAAAGACATTTTGTTCAACGAAGCATGACTAATTGTGTGTGTCTAATTCAGTTCATCTGAAATATGATGTCTTCTCCCGAGCCATTAGAAGGTTAGTAAACTCTGGGCTGCAAACTGAAACAGAAGTAATGGTTGCAGGGGCGTTTAATAATGACTATGTTATGACAAATTCTTATCTTACATAAATGTTATACATTTATGCATAATATATGTTTATGATGCCTCCGATTAACAGAGAATGTAAACGATCTCTGTCAGATATGTACTTACAAAAGTGCATCTTCAGCGTTTGCATTGACTCAGAATAGCATTGTGCTTCTCACTTCCGGCCCAAAATGCTCATCTGTGCAATGCTCAAATGTGCAAACATGTACTGCCACGCTTGTTGCTAATTATACACACTCACACACAAACACGCACACAGTTATTGTATCTGGGTCATTTCCCTTTCAGAAGAGTTGTTTTTTACATCTGATTTAGTGGTGGATGTATTGTAAGGAAATTGACATTTGCCTTTTAAGCGCAAGAATGCATACAGTGCACTGTACATGTAACTTCATACGGCAACCCTTGCCACACAAATGAATGCATGTGCCAAGACACCAGAGTGTGTTCCCTATGTGTGCAAGTTGGTGAGTCACCATGGCATTTGCAACAGCTCGCAATAAAAAGGTCAAGTCCGTCACAATCAATGTTTTCTAGGTTTCTTTGCCATGAGTTTAAACATGAGTACAAACCTAAATCCTGTTGACAGGCTCTCTCTCTCTCTCTCTCTCTCTCTCTCTCTCTCTCTCTCTCTCTCTCTCTCTCTCTGTGCATGTGCGCAAAGAGGGGTCCAGTCAATGTGGTCAAACATGTTATGTACTTTATCTAACATGAGAACAATAATGGGGAGTAGGGGGGACATTAATGTCAGACTGATGAGTTAGTGAGATGTTGCTTTTGACCTTCTACTGAGGAAATGCGTTTGTACAGTATGTGTGTGTGTGTGTGTCAGAATCAGAATCAGCTTTCTTCACCAAGTAAGTTTGCACAAACAAGGAATTTACCATGGCAGGAAGGTGCATACAGTAAATAAATGTGAGTTTTAAATGTAAAATGTATAAAATATAAAATGTAGAAAGTGTGTGTGTGTGTGTTTGGAGAGGCAAAAATAGGCCTGACATTATCCTCATGTCACAGATCATCCTATGCAACCTCCATCCTTGAATTTTTTAAATACCACTGAGAAAAGTGAGATATGGAGAGGGAGAGAAAGCGACACACGTAGACAAACACACAGACAGAACAGCACAGAGGTATGCAAATGCAAGGCTCAAAATGTACATACATGTTGTCACCCAAAACTATGACATAAGTTCATTTGAGGCCAAGGTAGCATAAGGATTCCTCCCCCTTCTTGGGTCCAAAGGACTGCTCGTTAATGGCTGTGTCTACTCCCTCCTAATTACCATCCTATTTATCTACTGCATATCCCATATCAATAATGAACGATTACAAATATTCGCTTTTGAAGTTGGTGTTCAGGTAATCCACATGGGATTACTTTTTGCTCTCGGTTTTCAGTGATGTTTGGTAAAGTTTTGTTTACGTTTTTTTACTCAGAGAGAAAGTAGTTAGGCTGTGAATACTTCATGCCACAGCTGGCTACAACACTGCATTCTCTTCTCACCTGGAGTGATGCTTCACCAGAAAATAGATTACCTTCTGTTGGACCTCCAGATCACCTGCAGCAAGATCCAGGGAAGGCATGAAGGTAGGTGGAGTAAGGAGACGACTGCTCCAACATGATAAATGAGACCATGCGTCTGTGTATGGGACAATATTTATGGGGATCCTCATCTATAGACCATCCCACCTCTTGGAACCGTTGAAGAAACCTGGCCTGATTTCCATGAACATAGAGTAGCACAGAGCAGGAGTAGCTCCTGATGAGCTCCTAATGGTATTCATGAGAGAGGAGGTTGTCAGTGTCAGGTCTTAATTATGCCTGGTGTGTGTATGTGTGTGTCTGCCGTGTGTGTCTATGTTTGCGACTGTGTGTCTACTGCCTCAGCACTTTGCCAAGGTGTCATATACTTCCTTACTTCCCAGTATTTCATTGACTGTAGGTTTGGGTTAGAAGATAGCAGAGCAAAGGATGTATTGCATGTATATGAATGCACGTATTGTAGGCCTTATCATAATACTCAGTCTTGGTGGGAGTAAACTTCCCTGGGTGGGTCTCACTAGGCAACATGGACGTATGTTCCGTCACGCTGAGTCTCTATTCAAGCAGAGCAGACACACACTGAATACAAACACACACAAACACCAAACACACATGAACTGTATACACACACACCAAACACACACACCAGCAGGGGTCCAGTCTTCCCAGCCGATAGGCAGACGAGGGGACGAGTCTGGAGGAGCACAGTGGATGCGAAACTGCAGAAGGGCACAACAATGGGAAAACATCAAAGTGGACTTGTGGTCCATTTGCATGGTATGTTGTTTATACAACAGGCACAGCAAGCAACCATAAATGGACGGGAACTCTCTATCTTTTTTTAACAAACAACAGAGTTCCAGAATAGAACTCCAGAACAGAGTTCTTTCTGCCCCAGTTCCTGCTTTCCCAGTGTTCTCTCAGTGTTCCTCTATCTTCACGCTAGTTAACCATTATTGAATAATGTACACTCCTGCCTCACTCACTGACAAAGCAACTCTAATTGGGCGCTGGGCAACAATGTCAGCATGGTTGATGAGTTAAAGGTTCAAAACAAGGATGGATTGCATTCTTTGTCTGCCTCATTGTTCTTCTACGTTGTTATTTGTCCTTTTTGGCTGTGGGACATGTTTTCTGCTGCGGCAGCAACATTTTAACTGAACAGTTTATATTATGTAATAACGCTCTCCATAGGTTGAACTGGCACACATTCATCCTACTTTTCAGTGTACAGTTCACTAAACACTTGTGAAATGAAGCTAGTTAGTCTTCAAAGGGTCTGTTGGATTCTGGTGATGTGATTCCAGGCACCTGAGAAGGAGGGCACAACCACTGTCTTTTCCTTTTTTGGAATCAGCAGATTACGTTGTGCACAGCGTACCTGGTAGCATCATGCATACAGAGCAACTCCGTCAAGGCGTGTCACCTCTGTTCATAAGACCTTACTATTGTTCTGTCTCTCTCCTCTTTAGTGTCCAGTGCCCCCTAGCTGCAGAATGCATGGTCATCCTTGTACTAAGCCCACAGGTTGACCCCAAATGCTAGTTATCTCCTACAGATCCCAAGGGCAGAATAATGCACAGATGTACTTGGCAGAGCTGTACACTGTTCAGAACTGGAATAGCTTGGCCCCAAAGGAGATGAACGCAGCGATCTGCCTCTGTAGTTTATGGCCAGCTGTGGTAGACAAAGGTTATAATCTGGTCTGCCACCCAGGTTTGCTGAAGCCTGGTCACAGGTCCAGGACCCTGCAGGCCCAGTGAATGTGTGTGTCGTATGATCTATGCTGAGCTGTGATGACGCCTTGGCTAACTTATCTTAACCCAGGATCCTATAGGACGCTTCAGTCAACCATACAGACAGCCTCAACATGTCCAGCTCCTCATGTCTGTGGCCAGCTGTGGTAGAGGTTCCCAAGATGAGAATTTTAACATTTCTGCCACCTCTCACAGTCCCCCCTCAAGGACCCCCATGTCTTTTCTCACGGTCTTAGCCCAGCCGCTGGGGCATACTGTACATGGACACAGACTACTACACTCTCTCTCTCTCTAACACACACACACACACACCACAAACATGTTGTATTGTAACATGTCTACACACAGCAGCACATATACTAGCACAAGCAGACACAATCCAATGTCTGACTGAAAATGATCGTCAATCAGAATGTGGTAAGAGATAAGATTGGATTTGTATTTGATTTCTAATATGAATGATATTTCCTGCTGATGCGCTGGGATGCATCATCAGCCTGGGATCATTGGGTATGTGGGATCTGTCAACATCATCAGACCACCGTGCCTAAGCCACCCGGCCAGGGACGATCAGACCCCTGCTTGCATTCCAGCGGCATTCACTCTTCCAATGCGATTAATACACACAAATGATGTATATGTTTTGTACAGTACATTTATGGTTTGAGATGGATGTAAGTTATAACCCCCCGCCCCCCCGCCGCCCTCCTGTCCCCCCCTCCCCTCCACCCCTCCAAAAAGATCCAAATGCGTACTACAATGTGATGCTTTAATAACAATCTATTAAACATGGAATAAGTAGCACAGCAATGATTAAACAAACCCCCTCTTGCACAAGCCCTGGAGACTGCCAAGGGCAATGATCTTTTTGTGCATACAGTACACACACATGTGCACACACACAAACACAGACTGTGAATGCAGAACTGTTTTCAGAAAATTGCTGTGTGAGCTGCAAATCAGAAAAGATTAATATATAATGTTTTCAGAAGAAGGAATAGGTCTGCCCTCAAAGCAGTTGGGAGTCAGGTAGCTAAGTGGTTAGGGAATTTGGATAGTAATCTGAAGGCTGCCAGTTCGATTCCCGGCCATGCCAAAGGAAGCTGTGTCCTTGGGCAAGGCACTTCACCCTACTTGCTTCAGGGAAATGTCCCTGTGCTGGATAAGAGCGTCTGCTAAATGACTAAATGTAAAATGTAAATGTAATGTAAAGCTCATGTTCAAAGGTTCCTCAACTTCACATCCTCATTCTGGCTTTCTCCTTTCCTACCTCCCCACCATCCAGCCTAATGACAGCTTACGTTACCATTGGTATAATATGGGGCCATAGAATATTTGCATGTTTAATTTAAGCTGGAAATCTTTTTAGTATGGCTGAAGATGTGACTGAGATGAACCATGGAGATGGTTGAATTGGAAAAATAATTGTGAAGAAGAAGAGAGGGAGGGGCAAGGCAAGGAGAGGACGGGGTATGAGAGAGAATTAAAAGGAATGCGAGAATATGGATGGATGGAGGTAGGGAAAAGAGAAGCAGAGGGAGAGATGGGATAAACTGGGAAGAAGAGAGCGAGAAGATATTGGGAGGAGAAGCGGTTATAGATGCCCTTATGGAGGGGGCAGGAGAGAAAGAGTGCGGGAGGCGAAGGAGAAGAAGAGGTGGGGCTATGTTCTTGATGAAAGGGACAGGGGAGAGGGAAAAGTGGAGTGAGGAGAAAGAGGAGAGGGAGGAGGAGGAAAAGAGGAGGCTGTTATGTGTTTGGCAGCAGGACAGGATATAATGTGTAAAGAATTGGGGGTCAGGCAGAGTTCAGTGGTGACTTCGGCATCACTCACCCTCTGATGTGGACTGGACTGTTAACCGAAAGAATTACCATTTATATGTGCTATACAAAATTGTTGATGTAAGCAAAACACGTTGAAATATCCAGTTTGATCTAGTAACATCCAGTTTGATCTAGCAACATCCATTTTTACTCATTTAAGTGTAGATTACTTTATGTCCCATAGGAGAGTTACAATGGGCTATAAACAGTAGTTATTTGATTTCTGACACCCAAACACAGGGTAAGGGGGAGATGGCCGTGGGGATATGGGCTGTGTGTGTGCATTTCCCCACCTAAGAGAAGAGTAGTGATGTTGGTTGAGGTGATCTTTTTAACATCCTGATGGAGACCCAACGGAAGAACAGGATATCACTCAATCTGGTTACTCAAATGGGGTCTCAAATTTGTCCTAAGCGCACATACTTAACATAGCACGAATGATTTAAAAGTAAATTTGGCAGGTTATAGGCAACATTTGAACACCCAATGTAGCTGAATGTCTAAACAACAACAGCAGTCGGAGCCTTCTATTTTGAACAGAAAGATGATCGCACACTGCCGGTCGAAGTACCCCCTCTCTGAGCCCCTGCCCTCCCCTCCACCAAACCTTGTCGCTCCGGATCAGCAGTCGAGCACTGACTAGAGCAGCAAGTTCGTCCGCGTACGGTCGCGCGCCTAGTCTCCGTTCATATTGCCGGTGGCGCTTGTTCATGCTCGCAGGCTGAACGGCGGAGATGCCTTCCATTCGATACTACGGCGCGTGAAAGAAAAAAGCTTGAGAAAGCTTGTAGCGAATCTGTTCCCACTGCGGTCGGACGTGTCTACGGACTGGTAGAAGTGTAGATAAAACAGCAGAGTTTAGTTTGAGTGAACATCATTCGACTTCAAACAGCAATTTGTGTGTCATTAAAACGAAGATCACGGGAAATCTGTGCGATTCATTGTTGCAAGAAACAGCTTGCGAGGTGAGTTAAGTTTCTTGAATACCAGTAGGCTACTCTTATTGTTGTTCTTTTAAGATGCTTGTGACTCCACTGTAGTATTAATAAATGTGACCACAGTGTGTGCCTGGCATGCAATTCTTTTGAATAGCCCTTAACAAGCCTCTAAAAACTTACAAACAGCTTGGGGCGTTGAGTCCAGTCCTTAGTGTGTCCTTAGTCTGTTTTGATGAATATGGAGCCTATCATTTAGAGGCATCTGTTTACACATAATATAGTGGTACAGAAAGTGGATCTTTTTCAGTCTAACATTCAGAAATCTTATTTCATGTTTAAAAAGCCATTGTGGTCCTTGAGCAGCAGTGTCCATCACAATATTGTCTATTAAATTCTGCTTAGACCAGAGAGAAAACGTGTCTAGTCGCTTTCAGATGATGCCATTCTTAATTCACAGTGCTATATCAGTGGTTTTCTCACAGTGCAACTGATATGACTGCTTTTTCAGTCATTGTACACAATTTCCTAATTGCACCTGTGACATGAGTAATGTAATTGAGCAACTTTGAATAGTTCTTCATTGTGAAAGCTCTGCTTGTCAGTACTTTGTGTTGTGTCTGTGTGTGTGTGTGTGTGTCTGTGTGTCCGTCCGTCTGTTTTCCTTGGTATACATATGGCTCACAAATGATCAAATAGCTAGCATTTCAGTGGTGTACCTGGCCAAAGCAGCGATTACAAGAGGTGGTTTGTTGTGGTCGTGAGTCAGATCCTAAGATTGACTTAATGGAGCGGTCAACGGAGGGAGGAAGCAAACTGATAAGCGACACAATGACACCTGGGATGTGTAGCCGCGGTGTAGATCGGTAAAACTCACTCCTCATGTGTGTATACAGGCCACCCTTGCCAGTGAATCGCTAGCTTTTTGTTAGCGTAGCTGGTAGTGATCGCTCTTGAGATGTCGGAGGTGGTGGGTTCGAACCCAGGTGCAGACATCCCAACCTGCATCCCAACTCATTTCCGGGAGGTGGTGGCGGTGGCTCCCCCCCCCCCCCGGGGCGCAATCCGGACGCATGATGGACCCCCTCAACCAGCCCGTACACCCCCCCCCCCTCCCCCCAATCAGACGCAATCAGGACCCGCGATATGCACCTTTATCTACCAGAAATGACCATTGGACAGTGTCTCGCTCTAAATACAAAATCTCCGATTTCAAGGAGATTGTATAGCATCTGCGGGCCTCAAGGAGCCGCTATTAAAATGCGGGAGACTCCCGGAACTTCCGGAAGACTTGGGATGTCTGCAGGTGCGGACGAACGTCGGGCGAGTGTACCTCCAACGGCGCTGTGGCCACGTCAGTTGAATATGTATGTCTGAGGGTGTGTGTGTGTGTTTGTGTGACAGTCTCTACACAGCTGTTTCAGTGTGTGTGTGGTGGTTGGGGGGGGGGGGGTTCTGGGAAATGGCAGTCCAATGCCATGGGAACACACTCACATTTCAATATAACTATTCTAAAATCCTTGCCAGGAATTTTTACTCCGTCTACCCCTAATGCCGTCTCCAGTTGTTTCTATGTGTCTCAGCCTGTCGCATCAAACTGAGTGAGAAAAGAAAAACAGTGGCCAGAAGGAAGTAGAAGAAAGAAGAGGCAGAAAGGGAGCAGGGGAGACGATACATTAAAAGGAAGAAGCGAAAATGAAGAGTGAGCGCGGAGAGGGGGAACTTCTGACAACCATAAAGAGACATTTTTGTTTTATGCTTTGTAAGGCATACTTTAATATACAGGCCAGCTTTGAGTTGAATTGGAAACGCTTGTGGCCTGATTGAATCATAAATAATCCCTATGGGGGGAGATAAAAGGCAGAGAGAACGGGCTTGCCTGGGGATCGCTTGACTGTACCTCTCGCCTGAGGTGATGAACACGCTCTGCAAATGAGTCATGTTGGTGCACACGTGTGTTTCTGTTTTACGTTTCACTGTATTTGTTTGATTAGCAAACGTCTATCCCTGCCTGCCTCTCTCACTCTCACTCTCACTCTGCCTCTCTCACTCTGACTCTGACTCTCTCTCTCTCTCTCTCTCTCTCTCTCTCTCTCTCTCTCTCACATTTCGCCTAACCCTCTATGCGTTTCCTACTTTTTATGTGTACGTTCTCATAAACTTGCTCAATGCAGTTTTGGGGCGTTGTGTTAGTGAACTGGAACATAACAACTCAATCACTGAGAGTTTACATCACCCAGCCCTGTCACCAGACCTCTGGGTGAGAGAGGGATGAGGATAGGAGGGGGGGTAAGAAAGGAAGTGAGGCAAAGGGAAGGAGAAATACAGGAGGAGATGTAGGCTGCAGTGTGAACCAAGCTGTCAGACTATCTCAGATGGAAAGAGGTTGTGGTGTGTGTGTGGGGGGGGGGGAAGCTGTTACCGGGTGATCATTCTTGTGTCACATGCCTCCTTCACATGCATACAGTAGCAGATAGCAGAGCCAGCCAGAGGGTGACAACGTGTGACTCCAATCGCGAGTGACAAAGCGAGAGAGAGAACATGGTCTAAGTGATGGCCGCTGTGCTTTTGATAGCTATGCAGCCAAGTTTAGCAACGAGTACAACGTGAACGCTTCTATGTCTGTTTCCCTTGGACCCCTTCCCAGTAAACGTTTCAAACGTTCAAAAACAGCAGCTTGTTTAGCTTCCTGGGGTTGACTGAAGCGTCATGTGGGCAGGAGCATTCAATGGAGCATGGTTCAAAAGCTCAGCCATGTTGGTCTGAACATACTGCAGGCAGCATGGAATGCTGAGCACCTTTATGAGGAAACTATGGCTTGGGGCCATGGATGTTGCTTAAGAAGGGACAGGTGTGTGTTGAACGTGACCCAGCCTTTGGTCTCTGAACTACTGAAGTTGAGACCCTATTCTAATAGTGTGCGTGTTATCATCGAACACTGAGAGAGCCATCCTTTCCTAGTCTCCACATGAAGCAGATCCACGTGTGTTCCTTGTGAAGACATTTTTGTAGATTGGATGATTGTACAAAGGGGCTGAGGGAGCCTTCTAATGAATCTGAGTATATCCCTTCCTCTGGGAAGTCATGATCTTATGTTTTTACCATTTGTGTACATACATGTGTGTTCTCGTGTGTGTGTGTGTGTGTGTGTATAGGAGGAGGGGGTATGCATGGGGTGAGTGTGTGGGTGCATGCGTTTGTGTGTGTGTTAGGGTTCAGGGGCTCAGGGCCATTTATATTCCACAGAGGGAATCAATTCACTCGGACAGATGAGCTGATATCTTGTCATGGTTTTATCTTTCATTTTCTCCCTGATTCATTTCAGGGATGAAGATCTGCGACAGATTGAATGACAGGTTGAGTGTATGACCCCTGTCTCATTGGAGGGCAGGAGGTCTACACCCGATACTTAATTTAACTCAGCTTTATATCGTAATATCCATGTCCCTATGCCCCCATACTATCTATGGTATGGGGGCATAGGGACATGGATATTACGATATAAAGCTGAGTAAAGTCTCAAGTCGATTTGTTAAGGAGTTTTTTATTCCAGTACCCATTTCAGTGTGTGTGTGTGTGTGTGTGTGTGTGTGTGTGTGTGTGTGTGTGTGTGTGTGTGTGTGTGTGTGTGTGTGTGTGTGTGTGTGTGTGTGTGTGTGTGTTAGTGAGGCTAACTGAAAGCTTCTCTTCTACCCCTGCTGTGGAGGGGCTTTCACACACACACACACACACACACACGGTGTGATTCTCTACTTGCTTTGTAGAGCTGTAATTGGTGCTTGGCTAAGTGTGCTCTGACCTCTACCTCTCCCTGGTGTTAGGAAGGTAAACACTGGGTTAGGTCAGGAATGTGGTGATTCAGAACTCAGCCGAGTTCCTCCCAGCCTCCCAGGCCCCTATCCTCCCAGCCTCCAAAACTTTCAATCTCCCAGTCTGCAGGTGATACCATGTGGAGGAGGGTCAGAGAGATAGCAGTTCTGCCATCAGTTCTCTGTCTCTTGGCCTCACAACTCCAACTCCCCCCAAGCTAAACAACTGGAGACAGAGAGACCCAGGTCCTGTTTCCCCCTGTGACCTGTGAGCAGGTCTGGGGTCTCGGTGTCAATGGGCTGCAGCTCTATAAGGTAGTAGTTGCAATCCAATAGCCCAGATAAGCTCTAAAGCCATTACAGCCTGTAAGAAGAGCTAGAATCAATGGGAGTAGACCCATGTTTAATGGACATTAGCAGGCAAGATGGGCTTCACTGTCTGGCAACAGCACCATCAAGCCTATCAATCAAATGTTTGGTTTGACACTTGCATTATAAAGTGCTTTGGGGCAACTCTCAACAGTCAGGAGATGAAGGTAGGCCAAAATTCCATTGAAAACAAGCGGTGTTGAATTTCAACAGAAGATTCTGCTTGAAGAGGAAACCTTCTCCACACACACAATAGGAATAAATCTATACCCACACCTCTGTCCGTTCCCATCCATCTGTCCCTCCATCTCTGCATACATTTTGGGAATAACCCCCATCTTTCTTAGAGGGGCCTTGTATGTTACAATGTGTCACTTCAGGTTTGTCACTGGCCTGATGTATGGGGCTGGAATGGAGTTAGTGCTGACACAGCAGACCAACCATACATACATGCACACACACACACAATAACCCCTATAAACAGATAGCTCCTTCACTGATCCCAGGTGCTAAATTGATTTACGACAGTTGCTCAGATTCTCTCCTGGGACGTTTGGAACCGGCCCTGTTTCCTGTCGGATGTGTCAGTGTGTTGGGGGTCGGGTGATGATGGGCCCCCTACGTCTCTGCCTGGGGAACCCTGTAGCTGAGATGGGAATGTCCTGCCTGCCGACTTTGCTATTCCTAGAATATTGACCAAACCAAGAATTCGTAGAACACTGCAAACCGTCGGTGGAAACATTCGAACAGAATTCCACGACACGCAACATTTGCCTCAACGCAAGTGTCCAAGCTATTGATGAAACTCTTTGTTGATTTGCTTATTGGCAAACTGATTTGTGCCACTGAGGGGAAGCAAAGTGGGAGTTATTGATTGAAAGAGAGAGCTGCGTAAAAGATAGATAGCAGACTGATTGTGGAACCACACAGGGCGTTTCAGCCACCTACTCGGGGGGGGGGGGGGGGGGGGGGAGCTGGTGTGCCCCCTCTCTCCTTCTGGCATCAGCTGACACTCAGAGCTCTCCCATGACAGGTCTCTCAGAAACCCAGCTGCAAATAGCACACTCATTGTGGTTGGATCGGTGTGTGTGTGTGTGTGTGTGTGTGTGTGTGTGTGTGTGTGTGTGTGTGTGTGTGTGTGTGTGTGTGTGTGTGTGTGTGTGTGTGTGTGTGTGTGTGTGTGTGTGTGTGGGAGGGAGGGAGGGAGGGCACCCAATGTCTCTGTTTCGTGAGTCTGTGGGATTGATCCTACCCTCCTTTAATTACAGACAGATGTTCTTTCTCATAACAACCCAGCATCGCTCTCTCTGTGACATACTCACACACACGCATGCACGCACACAAGCACATTGAGTCTGTATAGAGCATACTGAACCCTGACATTGCCACTGGCCTGTGGAAACAACTGGATGCTAATCGTTGTCCCCGAACTTGCCTTCAGTGGAGGAACATATTCTTCAGGAGAGGAGAGAGCCTACTGTACCATACGGCTCCAGTCAAACACTGACCAGCCTCACTGTGGTCTTTCTGCTTTTGTGTTTTGTGTTTCTTTGTCTGCTCTGTATTTTTGTGAAGAGGATTGGTTCAGGAGGATTGCGCTGATCTGCTGAGGGAGCTTTCTCAGGAGGGAGAGGGAGAGGGAGGGATGGAGGGATGGAGGGTGAGACTGAGAGATTTGAGAAGGAGGGAGGACTGAGGAAGATGTGTGCAGTCAGAGTACTCCTCTTGTGTCGGATCAGCAGAAATCTGAAATCCACGCCTGCGTGTGGTAAACTAGTATAGGCGTTATGTGTGTCTTTGAGTGGGTGTCTGTGCATGTTGGTGTGTGTTGGTGGGGTAGTGTGAGTAACAGAGGTCACGTTGAAGGATATAGTTCACACAATCCTGTGTTGGTTCTTGTCAAAGTGTTGTGTCTGCACAGTGTTGGATTGGTACACGAATCACCTTAAACACTGGGGCCATATCCTTATAATGGGTCTTTACTGTCTTTACTGTCCAAGGGCTCCTTTGAACAGATTCACCCACCGCAGACAGTTACGGGTGTGTTTGTTTGGGGGTCGTTTGGCTGAGACCCTCTGGCCTGGCGTCGTCCCCCCCCCCCCCCCACCAGACAGGGAGCATGCAGAAGTAGGTCAAAGTTTAATAGAGCGTCCTGTCCTGTCTGGGAGGGCGGAGGAGGGGTGTGTGGGTCGTGGGGACCTGGGGTGTTTGGGTGATGGTGAAGTGGATGGGAGGCAGTAGGAGGTGGCTGGGGTAAAAGGTCAGACTGGCATAGAGGAGGAGGAAAGAGGGGCCTAGTGGCTTGGATAGAGGGGAATTTGGTTGGTTCCATCTGGGAGTCTTGGGGAGGGGGGTGGCGGGTCAACTAAGTTCAGGGGTGGGACTCAACCATTGGGTCAATGTCTTAGTTGAGTAAGTGAATGTATGGGGTGCCAACAACAAGAATTCATGTTGTTTCATTTCCGCTCCCTTCTGGTTTGTTTTGGTTATATAACTACACTATGGGAAATCAGATCTAATCGCGGTGAGATGTTTTTGTATTGGGGCAAAGGGAAGAGGCTCAGACTGTCTGGCCTGTAACCGTATTTACTACAGTTTTGTAGTCACATAGCAGAGATTCCCCCATGACCACAGCTGGATCATCCCTATGAGGCTCATCTTGTCTACTTTTTAATTGGGGTGTGCTTGCCTTCGGCGAGCACAAACCATTTTAATCTCACATATATATTCTTATTATTTATTGTTTTTCGCCCCCCTAAGGATGCCTCAATATTTGGACTATATAGACATCAATGTAAAAAGGTTCGTCTTGGTCTCAATTGCGTTGGTTCTATTCGGATTTATGTTCCGTTGCACGGTTTAGGTTTTAATTAAGTTTTTGTGGCAAAAGTGAAGCCAACGGTGGCTAACTTGCTAGCCACAATCACTGACGCTACTGACGTCACTAACATCACGAAATATCGCGTGACTACCTCTAGCAGAACATTAGTTCAGCAGCTCGTTAACTTCTGGTAGATAGGTAGGCTAACTGCTTAACTGCAAGGGAGCTGCAGAAACACCACAAGCAAAGAGGCCAGGGTGATAACTATTTACTCATTTTACTTTGTGATATGAAACACAATTGTGAAGTGTAATGTACAATATAAGCTGATATAAGGAAGTAGTTACATCTACTTTCGGAAACAGTAGTCTACTATTTCACTGAAGCATTAGCATCATGACATTAGCCTCTGTTGCCCGGGCAACACATACTACAGCAGTCTAAGATGCATCTGTTTTCAATCGTTAAAATAAACATTCCTCACTAATACATTTTTTGTTCGATTTGTTGGTGAAATTATCATTACCTGTGGTTTCAAACCAGTGTAGCCCACTGCAACGCTGACTGTAGCATAGTCTAGTAGCTAAAAAAAACATCTCCACAACTGTTTACAGTAGCCTATGTAGGAAGTCATACGGCGGCACTACCCTTAGTAAGGGCCTTACTTAAATCAGAAGTCTTTCAATAAGTGAAATTATCTGACTAGTGACTACTAACCTGAACATTGCCACAGCCTAAACTTCAGTCGGTTCATGAAAATAATTCATTTCAGCCTAGTCCGTACAACTGAAGTAACGTTAAATCGAATTCAACCAACCCAATCGCTACCAAGACAGTCTGGTAGTAGTTGTAGCCTACAATTTACCGGGGCAGCTTCTCCACACTGCAGGGCTATATCGCATTTGGCCTTGTTACTGACAATGATCGCTACCACTGACATTTTCCCCTAGATAAATGTTACGTTTTTGGGGGCATATTTTCAGTTAGCAGATGGTACTATTTACTACGATTCAATCTGAGATAGCTACTGCTGGTAACTTTGTTGTTAAAATAAGCTTCAAAGGGGGTTCTTTATTAATGAATGAATGCAATATGAGTAGGCTAAATGCCTGACAATATCACTAGAAGGGAAAAACTTACAATGACGTTTAAGTCATAGAGATTAGGTCAATTTTTACACCGGTCTGCCAAATGTATTAGTTTTGATGAGGTTCAACTATGAGGTTGCTGATCACCATTACCTCTTGCAGGGGAAATTAAAAGACGACTATTTAATTCTACTCTTCACTCTTAGTATTTTGAGTTGTAAATGAGCAGAAGAAATATGCTTTTAAATCTGTGTAATCTTTATAAATAATAAGTAGGCTATGCATTTTAATGCAAGCAAGCACACCCTACAATTTCCCCAGAAATTGTACCCTCTCTAGTTTAATTTTAATTTAACATTTATTTAACCAGGCAGAATCATTAAGAACAATTTCTTATTTACAGCGATGGCCTGGCAAAAAGCACCAGTTTTTTGAGGTAGAGGGGAAGGGGGCTATGAAAGAACAATCAGGTTAAAAAGCACACAATTACAGCTGTACAGACACAGAAAAAAGCAAATAATCAACAACAAAAAACGAGCAGGTTAGCAAAACAGGGCATTAGTAGTATAAGGAGTCAGAGGGGATAACAACAATAAAAGCACAAAGTAAGACAAAGATTCTTTACACAAACAACCACCACACATTTACACAAACAACAACCACAATCAAGACATAGACTGACACTGGCAGGTATGAACAAAGGATACAGGCGGGTGAGAAAACATAGCAGGCAACATAGGTACAACAGTAGGGACAAACAAGGCAGATGGCAACAGACAATAAAGACAAACCATGGGGATGAATAGGACAACAAGATACTGAGGGGAGGGGTTAAAAGGTGAGAAAGCATTTACAGAACTCGGTGAGGATGAGTGAAATGGAAATTCTTTGAAGGCAGGGATGGAAATGAATTTGTCCAGTTTGAGGTGTTTTGGCAGAGCATTCCAGTCAGAGGCGGCAGCGGGCTACACCTCAGTGGCACCCCCGGTGGCCCCAACTGCTATACTGCTCCCTGTGATACCGACAGACGGAGAGAGGGATGGGGGTGAGGGAGGATAGGATGGAGGGAGCGTGGTCCTCTCTCTTTCTTTCCCTCTCTCTCTGTCTGCTGCAATTCTAAGGGATTAGTTTCACTTACATAATGGCCCCCCTCTCCCCCTCCCACTCCAACTTTCCCCTAAAACACTCTCTCCCTCTGTGGCTGGCCTAATTGCTATTCAGGCTTCCTTGTGTGTTTGTTTGTTCTCGTTGGGATGAGACGTCTGTGAGACTGGATGGAGCGACAGAGAGACAAAGAGTAAGGGAAAAAGAAAATTGGAGACCACAAGACAGGGAGAGGGAGGGAGAGAGGGAACAATGGGGTTTGCCCCCAAAAATCTGAGATCAGAAGAGAGATCAACAGAACAAGGAAATGGGAGTGATGAATGAAGACAGGGATAATGGGGGGGGGGGGGAGAGAGAGAGAGTGACAGGTAAGACTAGGACACAGAGAAGAAGGGATAAACGAGGGCAGATTGAGATGAAACACAGAGTAGAAGGGTGAAAGAGTGAGAGACAGAGCAGGAAGGGATGAGTACTACTGTCGGGAGTGGATTGGAAAAGAAAGAGAGAAAATGGAGAAAGGAGAGATAGATGGGGGCAGGGAGAGATATTTATAGCACAGCCTGCTGTTGGCCTCTACTGCCTGGCCCAGCACAGCTCAGCATCAATGTCAGTCCCCATGTCATTCCCCATCAGCTCCACACACACACACACACACACACACACACACACTCCCTCGAGCAGTAAACACAGGCTGTCATGCAAACCTGGGAACACTGTCCTTTGCCATGGAGTGGTTAAAGAATTATACACTCACCTATCTAAGTGACTGTTTTTTGTGTGTGTGAGAATGTGTTTGTTTGTGTGCATGCTTTTGAACATAAGGACACCGAACACACACAGATGTGATTGACTGAGTATGTGAGTCAATCTTGTCCTCTGGCTTAAGTCAGGGTGTAACGTGTGACTGAGTGGAACGCCATACCCATCTCCTGCCTTCTCTCCATTTAGTTCAGTGGAAGAAGGGATTGTCTTCTCAGATGGATGTTTGTGAAGGTGTTGCGCTCCAACCCTAACTCAGGCTCACGGGATGAGCTGCAGACAACAGACGCCACACTTATGTAACTCCGCGGGGTCGACTAATGATGTGTTTGTGCTTCAGACAGTTTTTTTTTTTTACCCTTTTAATCATGTACATAAATTACTCACGCAGCAACACACATTTCTGCACATCCTAATTTAAGACCCACACATGCATGTGGAAATATGCACTCTCACATACGTACATACACATATACAGTACACACACACACACATATACACATACAGCAGTATATACAGTGGCATCAGACAGTATTATGACCCCTTAAGTGTTTTGGATTCAATTGTAAATGGATCAAATATTTATTTTTAGTACCATGCCATGAAGTACAAAGAACTCTCTATAGACCTCCATGACAACATTGTGGCAAGGCATAGATCAGGGCAATGGTATAAACATTTCTAAAGCTTTGAGTGTTCCCAAAAGCACAGTGGCCTCAATAATTGTGAAAAGGAAGTCGTTTGGAATCAACAGCACTTCGTGGCCATCTGACTATACTGACTGAGCAAGAAGGGCTTCGGTCAGGGAGGTAACCAAGACCCAACTGTCACTCTGAGAGCCTCAGCAGTCCTCTCTTGAGATGGGGGGAAAGATCTCAGCACTCTCCCTCCGTCAGGTCCTCCAGGGGACAGACAAAAGCCACTCTTGAGTAAAAGACACATGACAGCCCACTTTGTGTTTGCCACATGGCATTTGAATATCTCTGAGAGAATAAATACAATTATGCTCTGGGTAAAACCAGCCCAGAACTTTTTGGGCAGAACTCTAAGCATTATGTTTGGCGAACACCAGGCACTGCTCGTCACCTGACTAATACTGTTACTAGGAGGGGGCAGCGCCTACTATGGGGGGGGCTTCTCAGTGGCAGGGACATGGAGACTGTTTAGAATTGAGGGAAGGATGAATACCTCCAAAAAACGGAAAGGCCCTTGAAGAAAGCCTGCTCTAGAGTGCACAAGACCTCATACTGGTGCCACGGTTCACCTTTCAGCACAACAATGACCTGAAGCACACAGCCAGAACATCAGTGGAGTGGCTTTGGGGCAAGTCTTTGACGATCTGTGGAGAGACTTGAAGATAGCAGTTCACAGATGCCTCCCATTTAATCTGATGGATCTTGAGAGGATCTGCCAGGAAGGGGATGAACTTCCCATATCCAGGTATGCCCATATGGAGACATGCTGAAGAAGACTTGCAGCTGTATTTGCTGCCAATGGGGCTTCTACAAAGTGCTGTAGTAAGGGTATGAATACTTAATTCAATTAGAAATTTCAGTTTTAGATTTGTATACATTTGCAAATATTTCGAAACATGTTTTCACTTTGTCATTATGGATAATTGAGTTAAAATTACTGGGGTGAAATTGGCAATTTTCTCAATTTATAATTGAATTTACAGTGTGCTAAAAGTTAGGTGCAAATATTTTACATTCAGTCATTTAACAGACGCTCATATCCAGAGCGACATACAGTAAATACAGAGACATTCTCCCCGAGGAAATTAAGGTGAAGTGCCTTGCCCAAGGACACAACATCCTTTGGCATGGCCGGGAATCGAACCAACGACCTTCTGATTAATAGCCCAACTCCCTAACTGACCAGCCACCTGACCCCCAACAAAACAGTGAAAACTTTGAAGCCTATGTACATTCAGTACATACACATCGACGTGCTCTACTCTCAGCCAGTGTAACTGAGGACTTCACCGCCCTTGTTTGTTGTCCTTGCCGAGGGTGGTGGTGACTACATCCACCCTTTCTCACACACGCACACACATGCACACATACTCTGACAATCACCTGATCTTATGTACAGGCAGGACATTTCTAGCTTATCCAGTAGCCTGGTTTGAAAACCAACTTTTGTTGTAGCAAATAATGCGTTTGGTGTCCGACGTTTGCCCTGTGAACTGCACCCACCTCCTCTCTCTCTCTCTCTCTCTCTCTCTCTCTCTCTCTCTCTCTCTCTCTCTCTCTCTCTCTCTCTCTCTCTCTCTCTCTACCTCTCTCTTTCTACCTCTCTCTCTCTCTACCTCTACCTACCCTTCTTTACTTTCTGTTTTGGGGCAAACCTGCCTTCCAGTACAGTTGAGGTTTTGCAGTTAGTGATTTTCTGTCAGCAATAGGAGCTCTGGTGATTCATGGAACATACTCTGGGTTGTACAGAACCTTGATTGTTCCTGTTTCTGGCTCGTAATGCTGGAATAACAAACTCACTGTAACCAATGCAGAGGTCACATGCACACGCTCAAAAACACACACCTTGCTCAGGTCACCTTGCACAGGAAAGCACAAAGGAGATGGATAGTTTTAGAACGCGAGGTAGAAACACAAATTGGACTCTTATCCTCAAGTCAATTGTATTTGCCTAATTTGCCACATTAATTTTATGTTTCCTTTCTCTTTCTTCTCTTCTTTTTCATTCTTTCCCTCCCTCCATCCATCCCTCCCTCCCTCCCTCCCTCCCACTTCCTCTGCCCAAAACACAGTCCCTCATCAGGTCTCATAGCCGACCAAACTCAGTCATGACTCGTCCAGCCTCTCACAGCCTCTCACAGACCTTGTCACCTGTGACCTTGACACCTTGTGCCCCCCGATCCATCACATTCCCCCACGGTTCTAAAAACAGCAGAAATAGCAATGTCTGTCTCCACCTGCCTCCTGGTGTAATTAGGCTGTTTCCTGTTTCCCTCAGTGCGACAGGGCTTGTAGATGGGAGGGTGCATTTCCAGAGCCCTTCTTCTGTGAATTGTTACCAGAAAAGCCGCGTACGTTCAATCTAGTCAGAGACGGGGAGTAGTGGGGTGACGCATCTTCAGATCAGATGCTGTCTGGGAGATCTGGAAATCTCGACCTGTCAGTTTGGCTCCCAAGGCATGTCTGCAAGTCTCTCAGACACTCCACTGCTGAGAGAGAGTGAAAAAGCAAGACAGAGAGGGACAGGGGGTGATATAGAGAGAAAGAGGGGGAAATGGAGATGTAGAAACCGAAAAAGAGGGGCAAGAAAGCGACGGAAAGGGAGAAAAAGGGAAAAATAAACAGACTGAGAATGTTTCCGTGAGAATGAGGGAGGAAGGGTCAGGTTTGGGGAGAGAGCGTGCGTTTGAATGCTCACTTATGAAAGGAAATTGTTGCAAATAGAGGTGGGAGGGGGGAAGGGGAGGCTTCTGTAGTGCCTGGCAGGCAGAGACGCCTCAGACAGCTGCTGCTCCCATAGCGTCTTTCCTCCTCACATTCCGCTGCAGAACTCGGTGGGGAAGAGTACAGTGTCTGTGGTATGCATAACCAGAAGAAAATATTCCCTCTCCCGCCAGTGAATTCTTAAAGAGTCATCAACCACGGCCGCTACAACAGATGCATAATAAAGCTGGAGAGAGTCCATCGAGATGAGAGACGGGAACCTGAGGATACCGAATATAGTTGCTGTACGGTGTCCTCTGCTTTCTCCCTTTCTCCTTTCCTTTCTGCTGCTTCTCTTCCCTCCTCTAGTCATTTACCTCCCCATGGCACAGGGGAATGCTGAGGGGCATGCTGAGGCTTAGTTGCATCTCTTATCTCTCTTATCTGATCTCCTCTTATCTTCTCTCATCTGGCCATGCCTGGGAGTGGCAGGGAGAAAGGGGGAGAGCTGGAGATATTAAGAGGAACTTTTGACTGAGCTTAAGACACATTATCCAGGCGAGGGGAGGGGAGAAGAGAAGAGGAAAATGGGGAGCGGAGCAGACAAGAGAAGAGGACCGAAGAAGTGAGCAGAGCAGAGAGGGGAGCGGAGAGGACAAATGATCGATCACATGTGGACCCCAGGGAGATTATAGGGCTGAGGAGATGATGAGGTCATTCTCCCCAGGTCTCTGTTGTAAAAAGATCCCTCGCTCTCGAGACCACCTGGCTGAAAGATCTTGCAGAGACGAATAACAGAGTGCATAACAAGGCTCTGTCACTGCTATATACAGTATTTTGGGATGTGAGAACACATCTTGGTTGTCTTTACTGTGTGAAATAATGAAAATACATGTTTAACCTTTTTTATTGGATGTGAATATTCCAATTTGTTTTGTTTTTACAATGGTTTCAAAACATCCATCCAATGTGGATGAGGTGATATGCCCTCTAGGAGAGTGTGGCAGATCTACCAGGCTTTTCAGGCATCAACAAGAATGGATCCCTCCATCCCATACCTCTAACACATTCATTGGATAGACATATCAGTGCCGCAAACACAAGTCCCCATTGGGGTTCTTTTGACCTATAAGAAGAATGAGGGTAATTAATCACAGCTATTTGTCTTCTGTTGAAAGTCCACGGGTCAGTGATTAATATGTTATCTCATTGTCTCTCTCTCTATCCCTCTCTCTCTCTCTCTCCCTCCCTGTGTATCTTCCTCTCTCTGTTTAGCCTTGAGAGAGAGAGAGAAGATTCAGAGTGAGAGCCTTTCTTTTGGCTCTGTTTTTCCCCAGCTCTAATGTGTGCCACCAAATCCCCCTTTGAATAAAAGTCAGAAAATTGATGCAGCAAATCATGTTTTATGTATGGGTGCTTGCACAATGAAAGCGGGGTGGAAAGTGGGCCAAGCATCACACAGAGGCGTATTATGGCAACAAAGCCGCTTTCCATTTCTTAGAAAACGGCGGCGGCAGAAGCCTTCGTAACGGTGAATATGGCAGTGGAGCAGGGATTTTAGCTAATGACTACCAAAGCGGAATGAGGAGTACATAGAAATTGCATGAACTTGTTAGCAGCCCCACCAGGAGCTGCTGGGAAGGAAATCAGACTGGGAAGCTGACTGGGCTCAGATGGACCATGTTCTAGTCTCTTCTGTGGAACTACAAGTCAGTTATGTAAGTGGCACTTGTCTTCTACCCTCCCTTCCTCCACAGACTCGCCGGCTAACCTTCACGCTGTTTTAGCCACGGCAGTGTGTGTGTGTCCAAGGGGGGGGGGGGGGGGGGGGGCGTGAAAGATGGATAACTAGACCTCTTACTCCCCAGTGGACAATATAGCCAATTGCAAGTTGTGGTACTGGACTTTCTCCCCTCCACCTGTCCCCCACCCCTACTTCATCCTTCTCTCATCTGTTCAGGCTCATTGATGGAGAGGTTGGGAAAAATGGAGGGATGAAAGCAGGAGACAGATGGTAGATTGTAGTATTTAATAACAACTGATTCTGGCCGGGTTGATGGCAATTCTGTCTTAACAAGTGTCCCTAAGTCATGGTGTTATGGTAGGAGTCAAATAGTGTATTGCCCCTGTGGTGAGGACATACACCGTTATGGCAATAATCTATCTAACACTAATCTAACAGATTAACCCAATCTAATCTGTTTGCGGAAGGGTTTACGTAAGCGCAGTGTGCTGGGTGACATGTCATATCCTGATTAGAGACTCTGGTGTGTGTGTGTGTGTGTGTGTGTCCAGTGCAGATCAGTGCGGCAACAGGGATCAGGTGGTATTTCTTCAAACGTGTGTTTTATGAAAATTAAAAACTCAAAAGCTGTCCAGTGACTCAGATCAGGGCTGTTGCGTGGTTGTGTGTGTGTGCGTGTGCGTACACAGCATGTTGTACGCGCCCATTCCCTGGTCCCCTCTCCTTAACTTTCCCTCTTCTCCTCCCTCTTCCTCTCCTGTCACTTGCTGAATGATGCCCCTTATTTTCCATTCTATCAATGAAACGGGCTGGGGGGGGGGTTGCCACTTAATTAATTTACCCACACCACCCCGTCTCCCCAAGGACAGACCAGCTGCTCTTCTTTTGCTCATCCTTTCCTTGTCCGTTCATCCATGACAAGGAGAATTACAGTGATGCTTCTCTTTTTGTGTACAACATGCTCAAATGGGCCTTTGATGCAGTCCATAGGCAACATTGTCCAGAAACCTGCTGTCAACCTGTCCCAGCCCAGCAGTCAGTGTCCCTGTCTCCCTGAGAGACTCAGAGGATGTACAACAAAGAGCATGTCATCTGAAATGACTTGTCTGAAAGTCAGCAGTTAAAAAAGGGTCATGGCATACAGTCAGCACCAATAGTTGTGTGTGTGTGTGTGTGTGTGTGTGACACTTGGGCCCAGGCTAGAGGGGGCCAAAGCAAGAGTTATTGACTTTCTTGTATCAGTTATCAGAGGTGATTGATTACCTTGTTTTTTTGCTCCAGAGGAGGAGTAAGGATGTATAGAGACCCATCAAGATGGCCAGACAGAGGTGAAGGTGAATGGGAGGAGAGAGAAAGAGAGGAACAGGAGATTGTAGGTCCCACAATCCACCCATCACCCTTTTCCCCCCGTTTTCCTCCTCTTCTGTCTTCTCTCAAGCTTCCCTGACTGTAGCAAGGTCAGGGCTTTGTGTGTGTGTGTGTGTGGCCCACCTCCACTTGGGTAATGTTGCTCTGTGCTTGGATGCGGGCAAGGCCACATACCTACACACACACACACACACACAGCAAAGACTGTAACTAAAGCCAAAGATCGGGAAGATAAACAAACACACTGAGACTCATATCTCTACTCTTCCTCTTTTCCATTTAGCCCTTGGAGCATCAGTTGATTTCATTGAATCATCAGTTTCAGTGTTCTCCACATACAGGTGTGTGTTACATTATATATCCGTGTGCATGACTGCACACCCACTCAGGCAAGTGTCCGTGGCACTTGAATTTAGCTGGCAATTTTTCTACCATCCAGGCGGGGGCAGCATCTCTCCTCTGTCCCTTCTCTCTCTGAAATGGAAACTGCTGGGAAATGAATCCTGGAAGAAAGTGTGCAGGAGTTCAGTTCGGCACTTGTTCTTTGCCGTGCATTTCCTCCCCTTGATTCTCTGTGTGTCTTTCCAGGTCAGGGGAATCCAGGCAGGAGTGAGGATCTGGGGATGAGAGCTGTCTGCCCCCGCCCTGTCTGCCCCAGACCTCCAGGTGGAGAAGACCGGGCATCTGTGAGAGGTAGGACCAGACAGCAACATCTATTCTGATGAGATTGACCTTCCAAACTGCTGACTCAGTACCTGTGTGGGTGTGTGCATGTGTGTGTGTGTGTGTCTTTGGCCGAGGACTATACATTGATCAACGGTTTGAACGGGCGTTGCCTGCTGAGCTCAAAATGACCCGCTGTGGTCACACACACACATTTACTCAATCACACACACACACACAAGCTGCTATGTACTAACACTCACACACACACACACACACACTTGCATGCAAATGGGAGTTTTGGCCCCTGACTTTGAAGTATCCAGTTTTTGAGATGAGGTTTAGGACGACAGTCAGTGTGTGCCAGCAGGGGTCAGAATATCCTGTCACATCCACCAAGTCCCTGCTAACAGCGGTGTAAAGGTAGGTCACTGGATTTTAAGCAGTTTCTCTTCGGACATCTGCTGATGTACTGTATAAATAGGGCAGTTTCAAGAAAGGAGGTTTTTTTTTGTGATGGAGTCCGGGCCTTCTCTGTGTGTGATAGTTCTGGTGTGTGGTAGTTATGGTGTGTGATAGTTATGGTGTGTGGTCCACACAGCAGCTGTTGTTCTCTACTCTGTCTCAGTTTCAGGTCTGTAGCCCCCCCTTCCCCCAGGCCCAGCTGTCCCCTTCCCTCACTGTGGGCTAAGGCCAACACATCACTGCAGCTCACTGCCAGTCAGCCCTGGACGTAAACATTGCAGCCTCCTCTCTCCAGTCTGTAGGATTGGGCCAGGCAGTAGAAACGGGGAGAGCCAGAGAGCTGGAAATATAAGGAGGAGATAAGTGTGATAGTGAGGTTGGTATAGGCTCCCATGCTGGGAGTTAATGGGCTGGCAGGGGACAGGCAACACACCATTCACCAGCAGAGATTTACCGTGTGTGCACGCAAGAGGGAGAGAGTATGTACTCTGAAAAGGGTTCTTTTGTGCGTGCGGATACACCGTGTGTTTGCTTGTGTGTGGGTCTGCCGGTGTGCGCCTGTGCGACACGTGTAGCGTGCTCTCCCTGTCTCATAAATCCACTGGTAATAGTTGTCTTCCTGAGTGATTTGCAGTTTGCATCCTTCCATTGTGCTGGCCAGCCCTGTGAACTGCACCCACCCCCCACCCCCGCTCTCTCGCTCCCTCTCTCTTTTCAGGGGTGGCTGCAGGCAGGGTGCCCGAAGAGTGTTATTACCTGGTTGGAGATGGAAACTCCCCACTCACATATATATAAATACACATCAAACCAAACAAAGTCTCAGCATCTGGTGGGTTATTTAAGCTTGTAGAGGTGGCAAACTTGAGTGCTGGGGGGGTGGCAAGCCATGAAATTCAGGTTAATTCAACACACACATCACTAGCAGATACAATAGCCGAGTGGCGTGCCTACATGTGTGTGTGTGTATGTGTATGTGTGTGTGTGTGGTGGAGCAGGAGGGAGGAGGGATAGAAACTTGCCTCTCCTCTTTTCTCTGTATTCCAGCATTACTCTCTCTTATTCATACTATTATTGCTTTTCTGTGGAAGTGCAGACAGCAGTAAACCTATGGGCCTGGGTTTGGGAGCACCAATCCAGCTAAGCAAAGGAACACAGACATCATGAGCATGCGCAAACACATTCATCTACGGTACACACAGATGCACATATATACAGATGGATGCTCAAAATATCTGCTCATGCGCTGAGCTTTCTCTGTGTTTACTGTTACTGCACAGATGGATCCTTACACAGTGTTTGTTTGTGTGTGCATGCTTATGCACAGTGGTGTAATTTGTTATGTAACCCTACATGGCATGTCAAAGGGTTAATCAAGTGATTTCCCTGTCTGCTGTCCTCTACTACTGATCCGAAATTAAAACTCTTCCGATAGTAAAACATTGACTCTCATCTTAGTATTTACCAGGAAACACAGCTGCTGTGTATTGGACGGGGAAGAGAGGCCATTACTGTAGCCTGTAGCCCTCACACACACACTCACACACACATTTACAGACTCAAGAATGTATGAAAGGAGATTGAGTTCAGGATGTGCTTGTGTGTATTGCTCCTCTGTTATAACTAGTTTCAGCCTACTGTAAGAGCAGAATTCTTTGTTTGGGACACTGAGAGAGGGAAAGAGAGAGAAAGAGAGAAAGAGAAGAAGGGGGAGCAGAGAGGCTAGGGAAAGTGTGTGTGGAGAGTGAGAAACGAGAAGCAGAGAGGGTCGGCAGACAAAAGTGTGGGAGGAGGGGATCTGGGCAGAGAGGAGAGGAGGAGGGTAGTGGAGGAGGGGATAGGGGGAGAGGGCGGTGTTAAGACAGACAGCGGGGAAAGAAAGCAGGGAGAAGGAAGGAAGAACTAAGAGGAACAGAGAGGAGAAGAAAAGGCAGGAATGCCAACTCCTCGTGGTCGGCTGTGTTGAAGTTCTTCACGCAGAAGCAACACACAGACATACAGAAAAAGAGGGAAGTTAGAAAGGAAGAGAAATAGAGGAGAAAGAGATTTGATTTTTCACAAGGGGGATTGGAGGAATTATTTTCAGGGTGGACGGGCAAGCAGAGACAGAGATGCAGGGCTCTCGTTGGGGTGAGTCACCATTTGTGTTTGTGAGTGTGATTCTAAGTTCACAGGGGGATCAAAGTTAGAGTGATTGAGTGAGTGAGGGTTTTTTATATGTTTGATTAACATTGATTTATTTGATCTGAGTTGAGATGACATTCTCATCTCATGAATGAGTATTTAAATACAGAATTGCATAACAATTTAGGACAGAAAAGGCTTTTGGAGGCTGTTGAGATTCCATTGGAAGGTGTGTGTGTGCTTGCCTGTGTGTGTGTGCTTGCCTGTGTGTGTGTGCTTGCCTGTGTGGGCGCGCGAGTGTGTGTGTTTTCTATACATACGTGAGGTTAGAAACTTCTGGAGAAATGTGTTAATCTAGATTGTGTTTGCCCTAAACTGATCCTAGTGACTGTACCACACCATCAGTACCAGGACAGTTTCACTGATCCTGGCTCTGTTGAAACAATGCAAGAATAAGGAGAGATCTCCAGTCAGCTGTTTGGAAGCAGTTTTAGAGTCTGACCAAACGGATGTCAGATCAGTGTGGGGCTGTGGCAAGGGAGGCTCTATCATGTCAGCCTTGTAACTTAGTTAGGTGATGTAGTTAGAGTGGTAGCAATCAAGCCCCAGGCCTGGATAATTTACTTACTCAGACATGGGAGCATTTGGCCTGTGGTGTTCTGTGGTGTATTGGCCAGGCTGAGCTGGGCTGGGCCGGCCTGGGCCAGGCAAGGATGGGGTACTGGGGTGAAGTCAGGTTCTGTAATCTGCTATTGTGGGTAATCTTTTCATTAGACGATTATTGATTTGAATTGTTTGAAAAGCTGTGTCAGACAGCTGGCCGTCTGGCCCAAAAGATGGAAGTTAGTCAAAATGTTCTGTGCTCACACACGTAAACACAAACAGTATCAGACCTCTCCACACTCACATACACTAACACATCCCACAAACACACAGAAACAGTTAGCCTAAGGAACCATATGGCATTGTGATGTGTCACCTTCCACTGGTTGTAGTCATTGTTTTTGTTGATGACAAAGCCACGTCGAAGGCCTTGTCATGGCTGCTAGTCATGAAACTCTGATCACTCTTCTTGGTTTGTTTCCAGACAGTGTGGTCACTGGGTGGAAAATACTTTTCTGCATAGTATGATGAGTGAAATGAAATAAATGCATTTGAAATGAAAATTGAAAATGGGGATTTGAGGACTGTATAAAAGGTACAATTCAGTGTAAAAGAGTGAGAGAAAGAGAAAGAAGGAGGGAGGTAGAAAGTGAGACAGAGAGAGACGGAAAGAGGAGAGTAAAACAACAAAAGAGAGAAAAAGGACTGGGAAAAAGATATACAGGGAGAGACGGCGTCAAAGCAAAGAGAAAGAGGCAGACAGACAGACGAGCATGCAGGACGTTACCTCATTCATTTGGAACAAAACGGATGAGGTAAACGTGTGTCACATGTTGCAGGTCTCGTCGCCACTAACCTGTTCCACATTGACCCATTGAGTCATGCTGTCACTGGGAGACGTGTGTGTGTGTGTGTTAGAGGGGTGGGGGGTTGTGGGGTGTTGGAATGGGGTGAGGCCTGGGCGTCACTTTATCCTAATCCACTCACCCCCAGCCCCTCTCCCATGGAGAAGGGAGAGATAGCTATTCATTAGTCTCTATATTAGTACTCTTCTTGACTCCACCTCTCTCACCTCTTACCTTTCGTTTTTCCATTTTTATTTCCATTAAACCTGGTCAGCTAACTGTTATTCCAGGTATTTATAACTTCCGGTAGAGAGAGAGTATATATAACTCCTGGGAGAGAGAGAAAAGGGATGGAAAGAGGGAGAGAGTTGAAGAGTGAGAGAAAGAGAGATAAAGAGAGAGACAGAGATGGAGAGAGATCATTAAAGTTGAGTTGGTCTTAACTCAGGTCACTGTGCTGAATCAGTGTATTTTTTCCCTCACCACTCTTTCCCCTTTTCTCTCAATCTCACCAGTTTTTACCATTCAAGTGACATAGCTTGTGTGTGTGCGTTCTCTCCTTGTCTGTGTCCGACGTTCTTGGCTCTAAATTATACATTCACACTGGCACAGTTTGACAGAGGCGTCACTGCTTATGTAACAGCTGCTGTGGAATTAATTTGCCTCCGACTTTCATGACAGAGTGTGCGTGTACTGTATGTGTGTGTGCGAGCAAGTGTGTGTGTGTGTGTGTGACTGTGATTGAATCAAACTGTGATTGCTGTGTTTTTTAAACAAACAGCCAATTCGATTTGTGTTTATTGAGACAACTACATGTAATTGTATGCAACTCAATTAAATTAAGCTGCCGTAAATGGGGGGAAAAAGCCCCTGCCATTTTCCATGAAGTCTGGGTGTGGAAGTTCTTCTTTCCCCAGGCACAGGCTGCCGCTGCTTTGTTGGGCTATCTTCCCTCAGCTCCTCTCCACTGGTGGCTGTCTGTCAGAGTGAGGTTGCTTTCAGACCGTCCTTCCTCTCTGCTGGTCCTCAACACTCCTGAAACAATAGCACTCCACTGTCTATACAACCTAACCAGCAGGAGAGGAGGGGAGGGGAGGTTTTGGAGGGAAAAGTTCAGCCCCTCTCTGATTCTTTCTCTCACTGACAATCATTGACCAGGTCTTTCTTATACAGAAGTATTCAAGAATCCCAGTTGCACTGAATTGTAGGGTCTGTTTTTGACCCAAGGACTCACATCCGACTCTGGACTGGGCCAGACACGGTGACAGACAGACAGACAGTAGCTTAGCTAAGCCCAATGTCTCCACCACCGGTATTCCCAGTATTCCCATGTCAGCCTGTCTGACCACTGCCCACGGCTAAATAACCATTAGTGGTCGGAAAACCCTCTGGAAAATCCCCAATTTTGACTGGACCCAGAGTGTGTGTCAGCTTGGTCTTCCAGCCTCACATAGCTCCCATACCTTCTTATCCCTCGCCAGTTGACTGACAATCAAGCATCTCCTGCCCATACCGGGCTCACAGGGCCAGTGGTTTCTCAACAGCCTCGGCTCGTTCAGGTCAAACTCTGGAACCTAGTCATGAGCGTGTAATGCCTGTGGTAATAGTAGCAGCACACATCTACAGACACAGGACTGTACTAGCAGAGCCAAAGGTAGTTGATTGACAGCTCCTGTCTCCCATTGCTCCGTCATTTTCTGGCTGTGTTTGTGTTTCTTCTTCAGTCTTGTTGACGGCTAGTGCTGCATCCCATTTCAATGGATAACTGCTGCCTGATCTGATTCTCAACCCCCTTTGGGACTCACCGTGTGTGTGTGTGTGTGTGTGTGTGTGTGTGTGTGTGTGTGTGTGTGTGTCTGTGTATCAAGGCTCTAGGAGTCAGCCCTTTCTACAGTCTGGTAGTAATGGAGCCCAGATGCTTTGAGATGCAAGATGGCCAACCTGCCCCCTGTCGGGCTCAAACACATGTACGCACTCTTACTCACTCCAACTTCCCCTCACTCACTCATCCACTCACTCACTTGTTCACTTTCTCACTGTCTCACTCGCTCACTCACTCACTTTTTCTTTCTTTCTTTCTTTCTTTCCCACCCTTTCTCGCTCTTTATCTCGGTTCACCCCGGGCATGAAAAATGTGGGGCCTCAACTACCATGGCAACCACTCTAAACAGAGAGAACAGCTAAAGTCTGCAACAGCAACAATTTGGCTATAAAAGAGGAGAGGGGGGAAGAGAGAGAAGCGTGGTGCCAATTATTCTTGTACTACAGGCAATCCTCTCTTTCTGGGACTGATTTTACTGTGTTTCAGCATTGAGAGGCTGTTTTAATGGACTTGGTCAGGAGCCTGACTGACAGACTGTCAGGACTGTTCTGGAAGGCTGGTCAACACCCCTTTCTTGCTTGTGCCAAGCAATACAATGATGAGTGGCCAAACTAGCATATACTGTATGTTAATGAGGAATCAATCAACATACATTTACGGTATGTATATTTACACACACACACATGCACAAACACTGTAAGATGGACTGGTTTGCGATCTGAAGGCCAGGTTGGGGTAAGTGACAGAGAAGTAATGGGCAGACAGTTCCATATAAGAGTTCCAATCACCTCAGGGCTTTTGGAACAACATGAAAGAATGGATTTGACTATAAAGTTGTCTCAGTTACAACAGTTGCAAATTATCTTCTGCTTGTTCAAGATTTTGGTTGGTGAGTGAACAGTTTTACTGAGTTGGTTGGTGAGTGAATAGTTTTACTGAGTGGATGTTGAAAGGAGTCCATATTTGGTGGTTTGATCATGGCTTGATCGCTTTCAACATCATGTTGAGTGTGTGTGTGTGTGTGTTGTGCATGCAAACAAAGAGAACTCTCTCTTCATTCTTCTGGATTACTGGTTCTAACCGGACCCACTCATCTACAACATCCCTGGACCAGACTCACCTAACAGAGGTCCCTCCTCCCTCCTCTCTTTCCTTCTCCTTTGCTCTCCCCCTCACTCTACCCCTCTCTCTCTCTCCCTTCCCGATATCCCCTCTTCCCAGGCTCTGGGTTGCCTTCCTGTGGTTCTCTCCACAACTGTCACTTACGGTTAACTTTTAAGGAGGATGCACCATGAGAGCTTCCATAGTTAGTTAGGTTTCACACAGGATTCTAGGTTGGCTGACCACATTGTGGTTAGTTATGGTCTGAAAGGCTAATAAATATGCCGACAAATTTCTCCTTTTTCGCTCTCATAGTTAGAGTTTTTTTTTCCCAGCTTCTTTTTTTCTTGTATTATGACCTTTTTGCGACTATAAAGTTAGGTTAATGAAACACTTGTTTCTCAGGTTGGCTTTGTTTTCTTTTGGTCGCGCTACAGGTCTGCAACCAGTCTAAGACTGTAAAACTGAGTTGTGTGTACTGAGGACAATACAGGAGAGGAAGGGGGCAGGAGGGCTGTGAAGCGACAATCCAGGACAGGAAAGGACGGAAGGGAGGAAGAGGATGTGAGAAGAAAAAAAGGCTGTGCATGAAAGTGGGATGAGAGGAGGAGGAAGAAAAGGTAGAAGATGGTATAATGTTCTAGTTCATTCTTAATGAGACTGTTCATGTCTATCATCATCATTAATACACACAGATACAGCTTTAGCTGTAAACTGTAAAGAGTAAATATCATCTGTCTACAGAAGCTACTTGCTCTTTTGTGTTTCTGAGCCCATCTGAAACATGTTGAGTTGTTGAGATGAGATGTTTAATCTGACATGCTAAAGTAGAAGTCAATGGACATGTAGATACACAGGAATATTATTTAATAATATTATTCTCCCAAAGAAGTGGGTTGGAGGATAGGGGGTAGGGGGCACATCCTTCCTCGGTGTGTGCTCCCCAAACAGGATTAGGATTAGCATTCTGGAGCATTCTCCCCTGAAGAGTTGGGGGGACTCTTCTTGTCTTCTGATTGGGAGCACCTGGTATATTCCCCTTGTTGTTCTCTGTGTACTTTTCCCTTTCTCCTTCCCAACCCCGCAGAGACTCCGGAACTCCTCTGGGATTTTGCGTGAATTCAGGGAGAATTGTGTGTGTGTGTGTGTATGGGGGGGGGGGGGGGATTGGGGGGGGATTGGGGGATCCCCGTCTGGAATAATTGGTTTCCTCCTTACAGGCAATCTCGGCATTAGTAACAGACTTATCATAACGAGATTACCCCGTAGCTGGTCGTCACACAGCCTCTGTAGACATGACGGGAGGAGGGCAACTTCCTGGTACAGCCCCCAATGCCACCTCTACCCCTTGTCCCCCCTACCACCACCAATCCCCTGTCTCTACCACTCACAGTCAACGAGGGACAGAGGGAACCTGCCGAGGCCCAGTGAAGCCTGTGTTCACCTTTAGTGAGGAGCCAGTGCTCCATCTTGTTTGGGGAGGGGTTGCCTGGTTTGGTTTGATTACCGCTCCCCTCTTCATCAGCTAACAGTCAGCAAGGAGCCCTATTCCCAAAGTCCAATTAAATATCCACTTTTATAAAATGGTCAGTAAACAGATTCTTGCTGTCATTGGCATCATCATGTTGATTTGCTTTTCTGGTCCTTAAAATGTTTTGTTGCGCTTTTCCATTGGGCCTGATTTAAGATGGAAAGGGGGAATCTAGAAAACAAAGTAAAAATGGGGCCTGATGGAGGAAGTAAAGCTGTGGGGCTGGATGCGGAGAGGGGTGGTGTGGAAAAGGGAGAGGGGCGTGTTCACGCGCAATCAGAGGAATGCCGACGGCTCGTGAAAGAGGGAGGAGCGTGACGTCCGTGTCTTAAGAAATCACCCAGTGAACGACATCAGAGGGAAAATTAGCTTTTGGGATTTGTTGCCCTGAGTAGCAGAACAAAACCAGGAGCTCCTGGAGGTCACGAGGAGGGGGTGAGGGAATGGGGACAGGGAGTCAGTCCCGGTCAGGTCTACTCCTACTGGGGTCATGGGTTAGAGCTGCGGTGGGGGTGGGGGATCAGGGTCGATGTTGGAGGGTTCTCTAATGCCATTATCCCAGGCTTTGAGGCCCTTGGCCTGGGCTGGGAGAGAAGAAAGAGAAATGGGGGAGGAAGGATGATAAGGGGAGGTGATCCATGATGATTTAGGCCTGGGAAGGGAACAAAGTCACGCACGCACAACGTTTTTGAGCATTTTTTTTTATGCACCGTCACACCCTTTGAAAATACACACACATACACACAGCCAGGGAGCAATTGAGATGTTTGTGTGTGGTCAGTCCTTTTGTATCACTCTGACACGGCTCATTCATCAACGTTTATCAATAGACGTCCCATGACCCCCCCCCCACACACACGCACACACACAGACAAACACCTCCACCCTCTTTACCTCAAAAGCATCTGACCCCTGCTGCCTTTCTCCTTCCCTGTGATGGCATATTCCCCACATCCTCACTTTCTATGTTCTTCTGTGTGGTGTGTGTGTGTGTGCGCGTTTGTTTGTGTGCATGTTTGTGATAGTGCATCCTAGCTGGGTTTGATTCTTCCACTCAACCACTCATCTTTTGGAGTGTGGAACAGCAGCCTAAGCACGTGTGTGTCTTTAGAATCCCACTGGAGGACTAATTAAAACTCTGAAACCATTCTGCTTTATTGTTCTGAAACAGAGGTGTTGTGTTATACTGTACGAAATCAAACCCTGGACCTGAGCATTTCAGGTATATTTTACTCACGTCACTGGATAATATTCAGTAATATATGGGCAGTCATTTCAGGAGTAGTTCTAATCCAGTGTATCAACAGAATGGGATACACTGGAATTTGTGTGAATTTGTAAAAAATCTCATTGGTCCCTGCAGACGAGCATTTGGGGACAATGGGTAAAACCCAGTAAATCTTATTATCACAGGGACTCGACTATGAGTCGTTCCCTTACTGGACGACATCATATTGACTCTCTGTCTATCTTTTTTTGTTTCTCTCTGTCCATCTTCCCAGAGTGTGTGGTGTCTGTGTCGCCCTCTGAGGGCCATGGCTCTGGTTCAGACCCTGCCCGTCACTGTGACTGACCACCCCAAACCCAGCCTCGACGTTCAGCAGTGCCGGCCTAACTCTCATTCTCCCTGCTCCGGCCCCTGCCCTGGCCTCTGTGGCTCTGGAACCACCATGGGCTCCGTCAGCAGTCTCATATCTGGCCGGACCTACCAGGAACTGCACTGTCGGGCCGCCAACGAGTTCAGCACCAAGCCCCGCCGGTCCACCCCGGCCACCAGCTGCTTCAGGGTCCAGGACAACACCCTCCGCAGTGGGAGTTCGTTGGAGCAGCTCTTGGTTATCAGCACCCAGAACCAGAACCAGAACCAGCCTCAAACCCAGACCCAGACCCTAACCCAGCCCCAGCCTCAGCCACCTCCGCTGCCCACCAAGAAGCAGCCCCGGGTGGGTAACTCTGCCGTGGGAGGTGGGGGTGGAGGGGGAGCTGGAGGTAATGGGAACTTTGGCTATGTGAGCAAGGACGTTGTGGTTGGGGACTGGAATGACAACCACGTTCCCACTGGTAGTCCCTGCAGCGACTCAGAGGAGCAAAGGGATAACAGAGGGCTGAACGGGAATATCGGAGGGCCCCCTCCCAAACTCATCCCTGTGTCAGGAAAATTGGAGAAGGTATGAAAGGGAGGTGGGGCTTTTATATATTAATGAGAAATGTTTTGCCTGTAAAAAAAATCCACTGATAACAAAATACATTCCAAACTGTGCAAGGGTGTTGTACTGAATGGGATTTATGGATAATGTCGTTATTAATTTTGTCTGACTCTTCCATCCCCTACTCATAAAAGTGCAGGGGCTTCTGCTATATGCTGACATGCTTTACGATAGGTCGACATGGCTGTCTAATTGGCTATTCATTTCATTGATCGAGAGGGAAACTTAATCACTGCCCAGACAAAGCCAGAGATAGATCATTTGGCAGTCATTCACTGTGCTCCATAGAATCAATGACAGCGCTCACTTACATTCAGCGACATACTCAATGAGCCCTGAAGGAAATCATTAAGAAAACTGCTTACAGGACCTGGTGAAAAGCTCTGTTTCTCTTTCTCCCCTCTCTCTTTTCTCTTTTACTCTCTCTCTCTCTTTCTCTCTCTATCCCTCACACCATCTTTATCTGAGATAGTAGGACAATCATTAAGAAACTGCTTACTGAAAACCATGAATATCAATTAAATTTAATTTGATTAATCAGAGCTTTTTGTGTGACCTTCCACCTTATCAGTGTCCCTGTCTTTAATGAGATCAAACCAGGCTCGTATAATTAGCAAAGCTCACATCAATCCCCTAAGGCCATCATCATAATTTTATAATAATTTTCTTCTAGAACATGGAGAAGATATTGATCCGTCCTACCGCGTTCAAACCTGTGATGCCCAAGAACCGCTATTCGGTGCAGTACCTCTCCCCGCGGCCAGGGGGCAGCCTTTCAGAGAGCCAGGGCAGCCTAAACCTGCTTTTGCCGCTCGGAGTGAGCAACGGGATCCCCAGCGCCAACGGGAACGGGAACGACTTGGACGGGAAACGTAACTCATACAGCGGAGGGCGCAATGCTCGGAGCAGCCAGTCCTGCTCCATGTCAGACTCCGGACGGAACTCCTTGTCCAGTCTGCCGACCCACAGTAGCACGGGCTACAGCCTTGCCCACAGCGAAGGCTCCAGCTCTGGGTCGGCTACTGGAGGTCTGGCGGGTCAACTGGAGCCCAGCGCAGGCCGGACCACCGCGGGGGGTGGAGGGGGCCACGGAAGCCATGGCCACACCAACTCAGACAGCGGGCGCTCTTCCTCCAGCAAGAGCACAGGCTCCGGGTCCCTCAGCGGGCGTGGGCAGCCCCTGTCGGACAGCGGGTCATGCGGGCGCTCGCCACCGCCCCTGGAGGGGTATGAGGTGATGGTAAAGGAACTGGAAGACAAGCTGAGAGAGAGAGACCTTGAGCTGCAGCAGCTACGAGAGAACCTTGACGAAAATGAGGCCGCTATCTGCCAGGTGAACTTACTCATTTACCCTAGAGAGACTAGAGGAGTCTAAGTTGCTGACCTCACCGGAGACAAAGTTCACTGTGTCCATGAACCAAAGGTGTGCTATATATGCTTTAACTGAAATCATGCTTGACCTTTGACCTCCTCAGGTGTATGAGGAGAAGCAGCGACGCTGTGAGAGGGAGATGGAGGAGTTGAGACAGAGCTGCTCCTCTAAGATGAAGCAGGCTTCGCAGAAAGCCCAGAGAGCTCAACAAGTGATTCAGCTGCAGGTGACACACACTCACAAGACACAGCTCAAAATTCACCACAGTTAGAGATGACACAATACTGATCAAATCAAATCAACATTTACTTGTATAGCCCTTTTTACATGCATGCATGTCACAGAGGGCTTCACATACGCCCATAAAACTGCCCCTCAACCAACCGAAACCCTCAAGGGTGTGCCACTGATAGAACTACAGTGTAACTAGCTATATCATATTCAGCCCATGGAGCAGTTCTTCAACTTATGATACAAATACAAATGTAAAGACACACAGTTGACAGAGCGATTTCTGATGTGTCGCCAACAGGTCTTCCAGCTGCAGCAGGAGAAGAAGAAGCTACAGGAGGACTTCTCGTCTCTGCTGCAGGATCGCGAGGCGCTGGAGAAAAGGTGTGCTTCCATCCAGAGGGAGCAGACCAAGCTGGGACCCAGACTGGAGGAGACCAAGTGGGAGGTAAAGCAGAGGAGGTGGGGTGCGAGGTGATGGGGTAACCAGAGGTAACCAAGTACGTAGTACACTGGACTACAACTCCCTGTGTTCTCCTACGGAACTGTTATCCTGCACTATCCTGAATGCCTTTTGCCGTGACTGAGCGACTGTCCCTGTTCCGTTCCCCCAGGTGTGTCAGAAGTCAGGTGAGATCTCCCTGCTCAAGCAGCAGCTAAAGGAGCTCCAGTCTGAGCTGAGCCAGAAGGCCGGGGACATTGTGGTTCTGAAAGCCCAGCTCCGTGAGGCCCGTTCGGAGATCCAGGCCAACCAGGCCCGGTCTCAGGAGGCCCAGACGGCTGTGCGGACTCGCTCCCTGGAGCTGGAGGTGTGCGAGAACGAGCTCCAGAGGCGCAAGAGTGAAGCCGAGCTTCTCAGGGAGAAAGTGGGCCGCTTGGAGGAGGAATTGTCGCGTCTCCACGAGGCTCTGTCCAATCACAATGGACTGTCCCTTCCTGGAAGCCAGGGTCAGGCCAAGAAGGTCCAGTGTATGAGCCTGCCCCTCCCCCCAGGCCGGGGCATGGCAGGGAGGGGTGGCCCCAGCCCCTCTGGGTACCGCGACGGGGAGGAGGGTCGGGCGGCGTGGGGCAGCGAGAGCGACGAGGCCAAGGCCCAGAGACTGAACGCTGAGGCTATTTTGGGACTCAGGCAACAGGTATGGTTCTGTTTCCATCTCAGCTCAACACAGTATTTTTTTGGTCATTGTCAGCAAGTCTCCTTCTTCTGACGCTTTTTACATCTCTCTCTCTTTCTCTGTCTGTCTCCCAGGTGGACCGGCTAAAGGCAGAGCTGATTTATGAGAGGAGGAGCGGCGAGGAGCAGCTGACAGGGTTTGAGGAGGAGAGGAGGGTGTGGCAAGAGGAGAAAGAGAAGGTAAGGAGGAGTGACCAGTCCCCAAGACAATGATGTAGACCACCATTGTCACACAACTAGTACAAAGACTCAAATTCATAGACCCTAAATAAGAAGCTTGTTGCAGCTGGACTGAAAATGAAAGCAATCTAAGTCTGAGGCCATGATTTTGTTCCCCTCAGGTGATCCGTTACCAGAAGCAGCTGCAGCAGAACTACATCCAGATGTACCGAAGGAACCGGGACCTGGAGCGTGTGATGAGAGAACTGAGTCTAGAACTGCAGAACCGAGACCTTGAGGACTACGAGGTTCACAGTGGCAGCAACGACATTGACTTTGAGGAGATCACAGCTACGGAGATCTAAACCCAACAGACCGGAAACAGCCAGACAATGCGTCCTTGTGACCACAGCAAGACAGCCCCACCCCTGCACAAACACCAAATCCACACACTTACCATAAATTCAAATACATTAATAGAGCACACACAGTATTGACTCCCTAAAACATCGTCAGTCTAAAATGCCTGACTCCCCAGTTCGTCCACATGGCTGTCGATACCTGCTTACAGCACCCAAACACAAACACCCCTTTCTCCTCTGTCGGATTTAGCCCCTTTGGACTGCACATAAAGCATGCATTTCTTAAACTGGCCCATATTAGGGTTTGAATATCGTTTGAAGACTCCAACAAAAATAAACTAGACAATATACTGGCACGCACAGACTTCAAGACCAAACCTGTTCATGGGTCTTTCTAGCACAGGAATGTCTACCTTGCCACCAGCACACGATGATGTCATTATGCTAATGATGACATCATTGCTCCTCTGCAATGGGAGAGTTCTTGGGCCTGCCTACCTCTGCACTCATACAATGACAGAGAACGACACCAAACACTGTGGGTTCACGCACTACTGTGTTGTGAGAGGAACTCGCAGATGTAACCAAAACACTCCACACTGGTTCATCTGTCCCACATAAAACATCCCAGACCAGTCTAATCCCAGCTGTGGAAATACTGCTGAGTGTGTGGAATGGAATGTATAATAACTGTTACGACATAGCAAAAACAGGGCAGTGGTCTCCAGCAGCAAAATAAAGAGTTTGGTCTCTTAAAACAACCAAACCGGGGATTGTTTTTGCGCAAGAACTCTTATCACTGATGGGCATGACAGCTTTCTCCCTCTGATCTGTCTCTAGTTCACTAGAACAAACATCCTATCAGAAGAAAACAGGGTGACTCCAATGTAAGGCCTTACAAGGCAGATTTAGTTGCTTCCTATAATACACTGTGGAAAAATTGCAGTGAATTGATTGTTTTGTTTTTAGTCCCTTGTCCTTTCTTCCAAAGAGCCCCCACCCCCAAAAAAGATTTTCACTGTCTTCCAAATCTCTCCTTGGCTGTCATTCTGTCAGTCTGTACTGTATACAGGCGGGGAGTGTTGTAGTGATACTGTAGTGTGGTTGGCATGTGTGCATGTCTTCTTCCTGTTTCAGCTGCTCCAGGTGAGGATGGGCTGTGGGGGGGCGTGTGATAAAGGTTTTATAGCAGAACATTGGAAGTTGTCGTCGGTTGTACTTTCTGCTTTTGCATTTTAACACTGGTCTTGGTTTGGCTGAGAGGGACGGAAAAGGTTTTATTTTATTTTAGCGAGCAGAGTTTTTAAGAAGGATTAATAGAAATATATATGAAACTGTATGATGATGTATATTTTTTTATATAGCACCTGAAAATATTTTGTGGTAGCACCAGAACGAGTTTAAGTTTAATATACAAAGTATAAAGAGTTCTATCTATCGACACAGCACCGCATGGGTTACAAACAACCCATCAATCGCTAATTGAAGGAGACTCAATAGAGTGAACCTAAGAACATATGCATGATGACATTTTGTTTTTCCTTTAATTCCCAGTCTACAATTTTACTCCACTCTGTGTAGACTACCAACCCTTTGATTCAAGGCAATGTTTACGGTGGTGAGCACACTGTCCTCTCTGCTTTGTCATTGATCTTTCTTTTGGCTGTTAATAATACAGTACTTGCAGACTGGGACATCATCAACGTTTTTTGTTCTTTGATGGTTTAAAAAACAGCGGACCAGACTCAGCAATGGTTGAGGGTGTTAAGGAAGTCATTTGACTTACTTACTTATATATATATATATATATTAACACGAGATGTGTTTAATATCATCTAACAACTTATAGTTAAATACTGTCTTTCACAAATGAATAATAGTCTTCACTTCTACAGGGTTATCATAGTCAGTGTGGTCCAAGTCCTTATACATTTCATCTACACTTTATCTAAACTCAAACAAATCACAAGCTAATGAGCTCTCAATTTATTGAAGACCTGTCACTGTTTTAGCTGAGACTTTTTGCATTGTGCATGTATTTTTATCAAAAATGAATAGCCAGATAATTGATTTTGGATGGCGAGGTGGTGTAGATTCTAGACATTGGACCGACTGAACCCACAATCTCAGTCACAGACATCTGGCCCAGACTGTTAACAGGAGTCCAGCTTGTCCTCTCTGAATGTGGATATAACCTAGGTACTGTCTACCAGGAGGCAAACATGATGTCATCAAAAAGGGACCCTACTTTTTCAGAACACTGGATGTTCTGTGCTCTTTTTAACTTTCATAAATCATGATTCTTCTGTAAATACCTTAAACTGAAATATGTGCATGGCATGCTGTGACATATTCTTGTCTTTTGTTAAATCAAAATATCAATTTCAAATGTAGCCACTGTGACTAGACCAAAGCATTTGTTTTTATGTGTTGTTTTTTCTTTCCATTTTTGTGTATATATATTATTTTGTTTGTAGTGTTTTGTTTCTTCATTAATCCATATAGTGTATGTAGTTATTCATGTAGATGCCCTTGTTCTTGTACAAAATTACTGTGTTTTTAAATAAAGAACAAAAATTACATTATGATATTTCTGTGGTGTGAATGTTCGTTAACAATTGAAAAGCACAGTGGGGAGCAAGTTAAACATTTATTGCGTTCAACTTACAATATGTATGACTGGGATGTGAATGTATCTAAAGGCATTTGATCTTGAATGAATAGTATTAGTTATCATACTGTATTACACGCATGTATGTGTAACAGAGACCAGAGTTAACATTATGGTTTGTGACAAGCCAGACTCATGCAATAACCAAGCCCCTCTCTGTCTCACTGCCCATCCCTCCAGTCCCTGATATCCCACTCCACCCGGCTCCATCCAGTCCTGGCTCCTCTCACCCCACCCTGCCCCCTTCGCCAGCCCCTGGCTGCCCCTGAGAATCCCCACTGGCCACAGCAGTGTGTAGTCAAACCCCTAAAGTGGCAGACTACTCATGAAACAGGCCCCTGCTGCCAGAAATATAGAGCACCAAAAATACAGGGCCGTAATTTGTAATAATCCCCTTAGACGTCAACTAAACCAAAAAATGATCAGTTTTAACATAATACTGGGGTTTCATTTGGGTATAAATCTCATAACGTCGGCAAGAGCTTAATCCTTTGCTGGCAAGGCTGTACTGTAGCTGAACTGAGATGCTCTCTACCAGGGAGAAGTGGGTGGGTGGGGGATGCTTCACGAACCAGTTACTCCATGAGGTAAAAAATATTTTGTTATACATGAAGGAAACTGTCAAAGATTAAACACAAAGCTCTTCATAGTCCACTCGTAGTGTTAGCTCCAAATTTTTACAGAGTAACAAATGTTTTTATTTATTTATTACAATTGAAATATATTAAAATTAACTACAGTATTACAAAATGTGATATTCATGCAATTTTTCAAGAAAATGACAAGTGCCTCAATAAACTGAGTATATTTGGAGAGGAACTCTCAAGTAGTCTTGCTCCAGTCGGGGGGCTTTGCTTAGTCACCAGGTTGCCATCTCTTCTTTGGCCAGTAGTCGAGCTTCCGGGCAGGCAGGACATGCAGTCACTCAGCTGGGTTTCTACTGTTGCTGACTTCCTTGGGGACCTTGACCACAAACACCATGGGGTCTTTGGCCTTATTACTGAACGCCCGGCGAATCACATCGACTGCATGCTGATGAGTCACACCCTGGAGAGATTCTCCATCCACAGACACCAGCTCAAATCCAGCCTGCAAGCACAAATACACATTCGAGCACACACCCACAAGTTAAAGGTGAGAACCATTCACACATCGACAAGGACACAAACAAAAGGACCATCAAGGGCAAGCTTGCACACAGGAGGCAGCATTGGCTTGTATGAAACAGCAGGAACTCACATACACACACACACACACACACACACAAAACAGGTGTGCTCACAATCTGCATAAACATACACTACATATTGCTTTGCATGCTTAACTGCTCTCTGTTTTTCCCTGATCTCCATCTTCTTCACTTGTGATGAATTAATCTCTGTACTCCCTCTCCATCTTTCTTTTTTCCCTCTGATTTAACTTGTTCTTTCTTCTTCCTGATATCCATCCGTCATTCCTTCTTTCTGGTGCACGGGGGTTGTGTATTATTGTGCAGTGAATAACACACACACAGAAACACAGTTACAAACCACACACACAGGACATGTCCTTTTTCTGCAGGAAGGGAGCACAGTACAGCAAAGTTCAAGAGCCCTGAAGAGAGGAACTTCCTGTGATGTCATCAGCATTGTTTAGGATGCACCTGCTTGTCTCACCCCACCTCCCACACCGATACAGTAGGCTAATGTTTGGTGGAATGATATCAACTCTTATCTGTCTTCATTAAGTCTAACATAGTCTAATATTATTACGCCTTGCTTCCATATTGTCTGATATCATGTAAAGTTGTTTAAAAATGAGATGTTTATTAAAATGATGTTAAAAATGAAGGCTATTGTTAAACTAGGGAACTGTCATATAAAATATGTTTGTGGTCCAACAGGCTTCCAACAGTCTGTTTGCTCAAGTCTGCTGACCCATAACACTACCGTATTTACTGGTTCATTTGAGACCAATAAATAAATAAAGATTTAGATCCATTTAACTAAAGAGGAGATTAGGAGGTGAATTTCAATTCCAGCAAGTAATGTTTTTATATTAAATAGGACCAAATCTAATCTGACTCGTCTTTGTGACATTTGATGGAGACTACATTTGGGCTTTAACGTCTTCGTGGCCAGTTGGCATCGTTCACTGATTCAATCCCTGCAGAACTGTACCACTGCGCGAGAGAGGATCCGTCTGATCCATTCTAATGTGCATTAGAGATTGGTTGTTCTAAACACGTTTATGGGGATTTATCAAGGGGGAGAAAAGAAGCTGTTGGCCTGGATGCAAAGCAGGGGCCATGCTGTCCTGTCCATACCATGTGTCTGGGTTACACCCACAAGGACGTCCTCAGAAGACGCTCTAATCCCCGCTGAGTAGTGTGTACACTGCTTATTAATTATAAGTCTAACTTGGCTAAGAGCATGAATGAGGGATGACACATGCCGATTTGAATAAACACACTCTTGGGCTGCAGTGAAGTGTATGGGCGCTGTGGATTGTTGTGGATTAGAGCTGTGTCACGTCAAACTCCAGCTAGACCTCTGGGGTGCCCTTATTATTGGCTATAAGCCAAAGGAGAAGAGGATGAGTGGATGAGAGGAGGTGGTGGACAGAAGTGATTACAGAGCCGAAATGGACAATACATCCTGTATTTCACACTTGATAAGAGGAGGTAAGGGGAGTGACAAGCACGTTGTGTCTACCTGCCCTCCATAGACTGATAAGGGGGGGTTGGACCCAGGGTCAAGCACCTTGTCCACACACACACACACACACACATACAACACAACACACACACACTTCATGTCCTGAGCCTTGGTCCCTGGTGCAGCGATTATCAGACAGGAACGAGGGGCACAGGAAACGTGTTTACAGATGGGTGCAGCACTTCCACTGTGCTCTCAGTGTGTGTGGGACGGCCCAGAGACCCTGCAAGGTGTGAGGCTGAGTCAACACACACATGTCAGGGGCCAGACACGCGGTAGAACACTAAACGAACCAAACTTCTGTTTTCCGTGGACTCCCTTTCTTCTCCTCTTTCCATCCCTCCCTCCTCAGTCTGTCTCTCTCTGTCTTGTTTCTCCCACCTTCTGTGTGTGTGCGCGTGTGACAAAGAAAGTACATGTGTTAGAGAGAGAGGGACTTAGAAGGGAAGATCTTGGACACTGAAAGGCTTAGCCGACACCAGATACCCGGGATGTTTGATGCTCTACTCTACTGGACCTGGGAAGTGCTGCCACTTGATAGCTAGCTGTCTTCACACACACACACACACACACACACACACCTGGGATCAACAGGCTGTGACCTGGTGTTGTAGGTCACATTAGTGTGGTGGTACTGTTTCAGAAACATCACCCTCGTCTAACCTTGAACTGCGACCTCAGGATGATGACCTTGTCCTCCGTCACAGTGTCTTTAAGAAGCATTACTTTACCATGCAACTAATAAAACATGTTGAGTTTGTCAGTCTTCCTCCAGTCTTTGACTTTTTGACCTTGGGTTTGGATAAATTGGTTTTAGGTGTGTGTGTTGGTGTCCCGCCAATGGAGGTTCAAATGATTATGATGAGTCACTGTGAGGTCAGTCTATGATAAAACAATGTATTAGCAGACCATTAGCAGGCCGCACTCATGTACCTCATCAATGATGAAGGAGACAGGCCATGCGAGATGGCACTACTCATCTCTCCTCTCCTTCCCTCCTCCCTCCCTCTCCACTCTTCGATGCTCCTTCACTCTCCCAAAGAGCCTCATAACCACAGCACAAAACACTGAGAGCCAGACAACATTCTCACATACATACATGCATACATAGACACACGCACACACAGACACATATACATGCATATACATACATGCATACATGCATACAAACAAACATACATATAGTCTTGTACATACACGCATGGCATGCAAACATTGTTTCTGGTCTGCCTTCTCACCTTGAGTCCCCCACAGGTAGAAGCAGCTCCTCCAGGGAAGATCTTCTCTATCTTCACCATGGGCTGGACCTTGGACTCCATCCCTCCAGAGATGCTGATACCTGCAGACACACAGAGATCTCTCTGCAGGTCAGCACACACAAGAATCTGTGTAGATCAAATAATTGTTCCCGCACGAGACTTTGTACAGGTCTGTTAGTTGAGTACAGTGCTAATTCTAAAGCCAACACAAATCCTCTGGGCCTTGCCAGAGTAACGGTTGTTGCTCGAAAGATGAGTTTTGGTATGGGTAATTGTCTGCATCTCCCTCTGCTGGTGAGATGTGGAACATACAGGAGCTACAGGTGTTCTGCTTACCCAGGGACTGTTTGGTCTTGGAGATGGTCACCGTGGTTATTTCATACTCCTGGGGAACAGGAGTTGCTGTCGACGTTCCATGGTGACCATTCTGCTTGTAACCATTCACCTGCTGCCCCCTCCCTCCTCCATTGGAGGGGCCTGTGTCCTGGGGGGGCTCAAACACCGGATGGAGGGGGGGTCGCCCGCGTCTTGCCGTGGGAACGTACATGCTGACCTCTGTGTATCCGTCCTCTTTCCTGCTCCTTCCAGAAATACTCTCAGGGCTAACGTCGCTCCGAGACCTCCGATGGCCATTCCTCACGGGAGACCTCCCCCGCTCAGGAGTGGTATCTCCCCGGTCCACAGACAACATGGAAGTTTCATCGTGCCGGCACGTACGATTGTCTCTGGCGCGGGGGGGTTGGCGACTCTGCCGTCCTCGTAGGGTGCTGTAGGGGGACTCAGAAAGGAGCCAGTTTTGGGAGGGCGACGGGCTTGGCGAACGGGAGGTGGGGCGCAGGACAGAGGGGGTGTAGCTGTCCACGGGGATGTCCAGGAGGGGGGTGAAGGCACGGGAGGGGGGCAGATGTCCCACCTGGAGGCCAGACACACGCAGTCTCTCCAGGTCTTCAATGAGCTGATGGTCTTTCTCCTGATTCTGGACAGGCTGGAGCAGGAAACCACCTCTGTAATCTTGAACACACACACACACAGTTCCACTGTAACCCCGCAGATCCACAGTAGAATGAGTTGCATACCCAGTCACAGTTCCATCCCAAGCCTCCCTGTTGGAACATTGAACTGGAGTTCTCTGCGTCATATGCGATCGAGACACAAAACCGATATTGTGCTATTCACAAGATGGGCAATTTTCATGCATCTCTCCCTCTCAGAGGTCGGTCCCCTCGATCTGTCTATCCACCGTCTGGCCTTTGCCATGTCTGCTTCCTTCCCCATGATGATGTCAACTGACGCCTGACCCCTGACCCAAAGGGTGAGATGGCCGGGGTGGTCATGCTAGACGCTATTGAATGCCTGCTCTCTATGTCTGTAACTCTTGAATGGGGCTGGTTTGTGAAGAGCTTAAAGCGGCCCTCATATTGTTTAAGCTCCACACAAGCAACCCGTGCACGTCTAAAACTCACCACTGCCCCTCTCTGTTCTTTGTGTCAGAGACGTAACACAAGCCTTGCTTCAGCACAGGCCCCTGTAATCTGAGAAGAACTGTGTGTGTGTGTGTGCGCGCGTGTGTGTGTCTAGAGATAAGAAGGGAGTACAAAATGCCAGGGACAGGATATGGGCAGTGTGTGCCGATGTTCAGTCAGGATATGAGATGGGCCAGGACGTACAGAGGGATAGAGAAGAGGAGAATATAGAGAAGGATAAGCCCACTTCCAGTTATTTAATATCCTAAAGGGATCAGCGGAAGACCAGCCAGAGAGAGAGAGAAAGAGAAAGAGAAAAGAGAAAGAGAGAGCGAAAGAGAGAGAGAGACAGAGAAAGAGAGAGACAGAGAATGAAAGAGAGACAGAGAAAGAGAGAGACAAAGAAAGAAAGAGAGAGAGAAAGAGAGAGAGACAGTTCAACAAACCTGGGATAGGGGTGATGAGGTGTCGTCTGGGGGTCCCAGTGCGGGGGGAACGCAGAGCAGGAGACCTCACTGAGAAGGGAGATGTATACAACACACTTTAGGCTACACACCATACAAAACATAAACGGTGCTTTATACAATATGTTCTTTATGTTCAAATTACCAGAGCGACTTTTCAAAATTTCATAGGCTTCAAGTTCAAAAGGCATGACCATGCTGTCAAAACGAACCAGCTCTGTAGCAGGGATCAGCATTCTGCAAGGCACAGAGAATGCACATTGTTCTGTGTTTCACACAAGTACACACACACACACATGCCTACGCTGCACAGTCGAACTCACACACACACATCTCACCTAATCTCTCTCAGGAGCAACAGCTTCTCTGGCCTGTCCAGGATAGCTAGAAGGGGACGTACTAGGTCTTCCACCACACGTTCAGACAAAAACTGAGTAAGGAAAAGACAGAAAAAAGGGACAAATGCTATAGTCAGTACCTTGTCTCATGATGTAGAACAAAGGAAGGATTTGGAATTTTAAATAGCTCTTCAATGATCCTGTTTTAAGCAGGATCTTATATCTTAAGCAGAGTCCTCACGTTGGCTAAGGGGTTGATCCTTTTATAGTGGAGGAGTGAAGTAGCGAGTGAATGTGGCAGAGAGAGAGAGAGAGAGAGGCAGGTATCCAGTGATCCTTAACATATGACCCTAGTCATAATTGACAGTCACCATCCATCGCTCTGAGAGACTCCGTTAAGGCTCCATTAGACGAGAAACACCATACACACCACTCTTCAGTCTCACCTGCAGTCTACAGGAAGCTTAGCTCTCATCAGTGTTACTGGTATTCCCAACTTCCTGGGCGCATTCAAATGGCAGCAAATTAAACGATGGCATCTACGGCAGTCATTTGGGCTCAAGGTCTCACCCGCCTGCAGTGTCTCATCACAGCAGAGACCTCATCTTGGCTCAGCAGTTTCTTGGCTATGTCCTCCACGTGGTCCAGGGCCTCGAGTAGTGGCTGGGGAACGCTGTCCCTCACCCCGGCCCGGGTCTCCCGAGGTGAGGTCAACAGCTGGAAGGGACGCCCCCGGTCCTTATCTGTGAGGGCAGGAGAAGTGTGGAGGATGACATTTTGGGCCTGTGTGTGAGTGCTCTCGAACAGTGTGAGGCTGAAAGTGGGACATCACACAGATTGTTATTGTGTCTTTGCTTTGGATCATGAGCGAGTGTTTTGCTCCACTGTATGTTCAACGTATGTTATTCTTCATCTTCCTTATCTAACCTCTATCGGCATGGTGGGAGGGGGATTTGGAGCGTCCCCTGTGGGTCTCATCCGTCCCTGTATCTCTCTTTTCTCTGGAAGCTTCTCTCCTGCGCTCCCTCTTGAACAGGAGGTTGACAAAGGTCTTGGAGCGCCGCAGGGTCTTACTGCCCTCCATGCTTTTCTCTTTCTGCTGTCTCTTCTTCTTCAGCTTGTCCTCTGGAGGATGGGACAGAAAGGAAAAGAGGTTCATCTTAATACAAAGCACCCCGCCCCTACCCACTCCTCTAAATGAGAAGCTCCAGGCCCCAAGGCTTAGGATAAGCAATAGACAGTATACAACTGATAGAAGAGCTAGAAGAGATATAAGAGCTACGGGATGTCACACACACGCAAACAATACACAAATGTTCATAGTACACCTGACTACTCTAGACAAGTTACCCACACACACACACACACTGTAGGAATGTCATGGTCAAGTTACTGTCACTGCTTAACTATGCAGTGTCAGTCGCTCATGCAAAAATAGCAGACATACATACGTTCTTATTTATGGGCTGTACAAGGCATAATAGATTACTCTTTGCACAAAACCCTGCTCACCATGACGCATAAACCTGTGACAAAAATGACACATACACACCCCTCTATGAGTGGAGATCTATCTGGCAGTCAGCCTCTCAGCTCTCTGGGGAAAGACCATCCAGTAATATTGAATATTTAAACCATGGCTGACCAATACTTTTCCTGGAGAACTATTGTATGTCAATTTTCCCTCAACCAGATAAGTATTAGAATTAGGTGTGCTGGATTAGGTTAGGATAAAATACAGGACTAAGGGTGGATCTCCAGGAGGTTGGACAGCCCTCATTAGACACAATCCAGAATCACAATTCAGTACAATGATGTTTAGCATCTAATCTTTAAAGAACAATATAAAACTAGAGACTAGGTTACCTTGAAAAGCTGTATTTAACTGGAAATGTGATAGAATAATTAAGGTTGGAGATAAGCAAGGATAAACTGATCAGATATATGTATATGACCTGGAGTTATAGTCCCAATTTGGTGGGAGTCAGGGACTATAGTTGTTGTTTTTTGTTTACTTTCTTGAGAGGCAAGGGGTCATAAGAGGGTCAGCAGTCTGTACTTGTGGAGGGGATCTCCTAAAACCCTGAAGGGTATCTGGTTACCCCGGGCTACAGGTGCTGCAGGTGCAGTGCCAGTACAGACACTGAACCTTGGGTAACCTCTGCTGTGGCAAAGACGACAGCCGATGCAAGGAGCTGCTGGACAGTCTCACTACACTGTTTCTGGCTGGGTTTAAACTTAGAGTACATGGGTACCTTCTCTTAATGTGACATGTGTCATTGCACTGCTCATCAGTTTAGCTTCCTTCCTCATTTGCCCTTCCCAGGGTTCAGTCTCAGGTCCTTTGACTCACTTCATGACCACCTTTTCAGCAATTTGATGGCATGGGTGGGCTGTATTTATTGTAACAGGAAGTTGAACCACTTCAACTCTACATTAGCACTGCTTTTCTGTGTAATTGTTTACAGGAGAAGGCTTCAGGGGCCCATGTTGCTCACCTGTCACAGTGATGTGGCTCTGGGAACGCCGAATAGGCTTGCGTGGTCTGCTCAGGGCCATAAGGACTGCCGTTTTAGTGGAGTCCTTCGCTACTTCATGTTCCCCAGCAGACAGTGTCCTTGTTTCCACGGGCCCCTCCCCTTTCCCCCGAATCATGGTGTCCTTCAGTAACATGGTAGCGCCGAGCGTCCGACTGGTTTCAGTGGGGACCAGCCTATCTACATGGGAAGTGCGAGGCGAGGGCTGGTCAGGGTGTTCAGAGGCGTCTGTCTGAGTCTCGTTGGTGCGCTCAGTGGTACTGGGCCGTCGGGAGCGGTCCTCCGTAGAGACACAGACGTCCACCATCTCTGAGCCGAAAAGCGGGGGAAAGAGGACCTGGGAGAGACCACTGAGGGAGCTGACGGGAGTGCCGGAGGACAGGGAAGAGGCGGAGGAGTAGGAGTCTGACCCCTGAGAGGAGGAGGGAGGGCCTCCATTGGCCACTGTGGAAGGTGGCAAGATTTCGTGGGAAACAAAGCAAAAAATGAACTTGAATAATAGTATACAGTAGAGTTCATTCAACAGTGCAGTATGAAATTCTTAAACTGAGCACATCATCATGCTCTGACTGAGTATGTACTCAAATGACCAAAGCTGGAGTTAGCCACAGCAATCCTCTAGATGCATAAATCTCCATGTATTTCACACTGTCAAAGGATGTCTTGGTACAGACTGACATCTGGCTGAACTCATGACGTCGGCTAATCCCATTGGCTTTGGGTACAGAGGATACATGAGAGAGGAGACATGAAAGGAATAATAGTAAAAAAATAAATGTCTCTAAATTCACATATCCTGAGCAGAGACACAGCCAACCTCCAAGAACACTGACGACCCATCTGCCTCTGGGCACAAACAGCATAATCCCTGCCTATTTTCAGACAGAGAACGGAAGAACTAGAGAATAGTAGTTTCGCAAGAAGAAATATATTGGAGAGATTTTGTTTAAGTAGGCAACATGTGGCAAAAGTAATACTGTAATACCAAATGTAACTTGTTATAGACCGTGTGAAAACAGGTAACCTGGCCAAACAATTTTCTGTGAATTAAATTGTTATGTTTGAATTACTTATTTATTTAACTATTTTACTACATAGGATTGTTGTGGATGTAGACGTACATTTGTTGAGCCAGCTGTACTCTGCCACCATCTCCTTGTAGGCTGGATAACGTCCAGCTTCCTGTTTGGGTCAAAGGTCAACAACAGTACAATCATTTCACTACAACAGCTCTGTCTGAGAGGGAGTGAAACAGGGAAAGATGGAGTAGAGGTGATAGAAAGAGAGAAAGACAGAGAAAAAGAGTGAAAGAGCAACACAGCCACATGGCTTTCACTTGTCATTAGCTTAAGTAAAGTTCCTTGCAACCTGCTTTTGGCCAGAAGCATGTACAAGGCTCCATTGAGTCAAATGTTGGTAGCTCATGACTACCTTCAAGCTCCCACAATAAACTGATTTAACCCTCAGAACCTTCTTAATTGCGGGTCAAGAACCAGTCAGCCTCAGAGACCTTCCACAAAGGGCATAAGCATACCCAGTGTACAGGGCGTTTAACAACCCAACCCTGGAGTGTCAGAAGTTTTGTGCCACAATGGGGGCCAACGCAGGCCCAAGGAAACACATAAAACAAGGCTTTCTGCTGATTATAACCTGATCCCTTTCTGCCTTGTGAATAATGAACGTCGGCCCTGGCTGTTTTTCACACGAGGAACCCGAGAGGAGAAGCGTAAAGTGAGTACACAGGAATGCCAGAGCTTGGAGAGCACTCTCTCACTCACACACACAAATACACACACAAACCCGTACACATTGGTAAACACATCCCTTCCTTCTCTGGATTGGGGTTATTAACAAACACACACACACACACACACACAAGTAGGAATGTCATGGGCCCTGAGCCAGCAAACTGCTTGATATGCAATCTCCTTCTGACTCACTCCCGCATACAAGACGAAATGATGTTGTTAAACGGGTTCATTAATGTATCGGGGTACTTAAACCTTTAATTGTTACATTTGAACCCACCTAAAATTGGGCAACAAGCTTTTAAGCTTGCCTGTCATGTATATGATAGAAATGATCTTATTAGTAAAACGTTAACAAGTTTTTTACTCTCAGTAGAACTGAGCAACAACCTGGTAGAGAAAGGAAGATGGGGAACACAGTCCAGAATAGACCTTCTAGAACTTCTCATATGAGAGGAAATTTTAGTGAGCAGTTCACTCTCACCCTGATGGTCAACATGATATGGGTATGGCTCTTCAGAACTTCCACGGCATTGCTATGGGTGATGTCATCAAAGCTCACACCATTGGCTGCCAGGATCTGGTCTCCCATCTTTAGGCCATGCTGTTCTGCCAGCCCGCCGGGGTCCAATCTGACCAGACAACACACACAGGGAGGCGGAATGACTTACTGTGTTTACATGTACATTTAATCATTTAGCAGACGCTCTTATCCAGAGCGACTTACAGTAAGTACAGGGACATTCCCCCGAGGCAAGTAGGGTAAAGTGCCTTGCCCAAGGACACAACGTCATTTGGCACAGCCGGGAATAGAACCAACAACCTTCTGATCAATAGCCCGACTCCCTAACCCCTCAGCCATCTGACCCCCCATTGTTAACTCTGTATGTTCACTGATAAAAGCTCACAACGTGTGCTGGTGTGTGTGTGTCTTTGTATATGTGTTTGTGAATGTGCCAGTGTGTGTGTCCATACTTAGAGACGTATATTCCCAGGCCGAACTCCTTGCCCCCCCTTATGTTGAAGCCCAGACAGTAGTCGTCAGAGGTGGTGTACAGGTGGATGATCCTGCGCAGGGCACTGTCTGAGCTAGCCTCTGATGGGGTGCGGCCACTCTCTTCCACCACCATGCGTCTATGGATCAGATCCACCCTGCGCACAGACACCCACACAACCACATCCACATTTTTACCACAATATACAGTACACACATTTACATGAACATACATTTTTTGAAACAGGCATATACAACATACTTTTAACCCAAATCTATACTCTTTTCAATCAACATACACACAGAAACTCGCACTCTGGGTAACTGTAATACACAGCGGCGCACAGCAACCTCGTTCCCTACTGAGGTCTTGCCCTGCTATCAATTAATGAGACAGACATAAAGGCCATAGAAGTAATCCATCCACTAGAACAGCATGAAACCAATATATACCGAGGGTGAGATAGCCTCTGTAGCAACCATCAAAAGTCAGGGAATATGCCGATCAAGTGATTATGTCATACGTAAACAGAACGCTCGTGTCTAGAGAGATCAATACCCACTAAAGAATTCACAAAATCCTAATTCCTATCATGTGTCTATTTAAAAGGAACATAAAACCAGTGTGTAATCATATACAGAACAGGCTGGCGTGTTGCAGCAAATCCACACGGTGGTCTCAACATCTACCAATGTTCCCAAATGCTCTCACCAGGTGGTCTTCTCCTTGGAGTAGCGGATGCCAGGGACTTTCCCCACACGTCTCACCACCATCCTGAGGCGGTTGTTTCCAGTCAGGACCTTGACTGCACTGCTCATGGTGATGGTCTCCAGGCTGATGCCGTTCACCTCCACCAGCTTGTCCCCGACACACAGGCCTGCCTGCTCTGGAAGGGGGGGAAATTGGGGGTGGGGCTTGGGGGGTCAGCCTTAAACACACTAACAAACACATGTGCACACACAAACACCCACATCTCCTGTGTCCTGCATACCTGCGGAGCTGTAGTCCTCAACCTTACTGACGAAGATGCTGAGGCCATGCTCTGACCCACCGCGCACACTGAAGCCCAGACGCCCATCCGGACTCTTATCAACTGTCACTGTGTGGAGGTCGGCGCTCTCATCTCCACCTGCATGCACGCACACACACATACAGTATTAGCATGACATGTGCCTGAAGACTGCACACATTGGAACAAAACTTGTACCTGAGAAGGATCCTAAATACTAGATCTGATCCAGGCTCACCATCAACTGGAGAATTGATGAGGATAACTCTTCCCATGGGCGAGGAGGACCTGGCCCTGTGTTGGTGCTGCTTCTTCTGCATGTAGCGCGTGGCCGTGTGGGACCCCCCTGCCTGACCCCCATTGTGGGGGTGGGGGCGGCCCCCTCCATTCGTCATCTCCCTCCGGCCGGATGGGTCAGAGGAATGATCCATGCTAAGAGGCCAGATCCCCTCCTCACACTCATCCAGACCAGGAGCAGCCTGGGGGGTCCTGTCCAGATGGGGGGGCAAGAGGCTGGATGTAGGGTGAGGGTAATGGTTGGGGGTCCAGGTAGAGGAGCTAGGGCCGGTGAGAAGATGATGGAATGCTTTGGCCCAGTGGTGGTGTTGAAGAAGTTGGATATTTGTGAGGAGTTGGTGGATCAGTCATTCAGGCCACAAGCTTCAAATCCATACTATATTATTGCTTGTGGAGCTCTTCTGTTTATCCCTGACAGTTTTAATTGGGATCAGCAGGCACACTAAAGGTTCGAATTAAAAGTTAAGTTATCTAATGCCATTATGCAACAGAGGTAATTGGCACAATTTAATGGTCTAGATTTGATTCAATATATTTAAGATAACCAAATTCGTGACCATTCAATACACACACATATATATATATATATATATATATATATATATATATATATATATATATATATATATATATATATATATATATATATTCAATATAGATCATAGTTTGCATGTCAGTAGTTCGCGCTGTCTCGTCCATCCTCACCCTCTTCGTTTGCGCTCAAGCCGTAAGAGACAGAGGCCCCGGGCTTCCCTCGGCGTCACCGCACGCTCTGATCACTCATCCTCAAACAGTCAAGACAACGATCTATAAAACAATCACCACGCATTAATATATCAGTAAAACTAAACTAAATGTATTTGACCTCTCCTGGTTAATTGAGTTCTGACGCCTCATGTTTTTGCAACATTTCACACTGTCGATTATTGTAGACTATCGCAAAATACCATAGCCTATTCGTAATCTATATTGCCATTATGAACACACAAACAGCATGTTGTGTCTTCTGAACCGTTATGTAGGCTACGATGTTTTGTTATCAGCACCTAGGACAGCGCTCCAGACAGTCGCGTTAATGAACGTATTCCAAAGCATGCAAAATATGTTGTGTTTGAATAAATAAAAAAAGTTACTCTTCAAAAAAGTGTTAATGGCTGTGTAGATTCTAAATAATGAGCATTGTAGTAATAAAACATTCAATTAACCACGACCAGTGTAATGCATTGGTGCACAAAAACAAACACCTAATTTGTCACTGAGTAACTAAACTGATACAATAGGCTATACTATACTGTTCACATGATTTAACTATGACTGGTCGAACAATGAAAACTATGCATGCAAACTATTCAAGAAAGTTGATAACATTACCCGTATCCATGTTGCGCTGAATGACCTCACATGAGACCGACAGGAGATATGCTTCCACCGCCCCTCCTCCCTATCCGTGATTGGATACCTTTGGCTTGCTTAGACGCATTAGTGCCATTTCATTTGTTGGGAAGGATGACAATAATTATCTTTGAAGGCGTAAACATATTACACAAGCACAGGTGCTGCTGAACCAGTGTGCATTACTTAATTAATGACTCCGTGGCCTAGTGTTGTCTCTGCCCTGAGTGTTTTTTCTGAAGATAATTTGAAGATAATAACAAGCTTGTTTATTTTCTTTAGAATTAGTTCATGTGACTGCACATCCCAAATAATTATCTGTATTGGATTACATATGTGGACTATTTAAGAATATTTACGTAGTGATTGAAAAACAGGCCCATGTGGACCACGATTAGGCTTCTGAAAATATCCGTTCAATATGGCATTCTATCAGACTTCTCTTCTGACAAGTAATATACTTTTGTCTCCTTGGTCTAATGCTGCCATCTCCTGACAGGCTAGATACATTACATAAAGCATGCTAGATTGTATTTATTCAGGCAAGGATTTTATTCATCTTTGGACAGATCTTCATACTAAGAGGCCCCAGGGCAGATGTGTCTTTGTCTTTGTCGTCCAATTCACGGCAATGTCTCTACAAAGTCCGGATGCTAGTGAATCTGGTGAATATGGGATGAAAGTATTTCCTCGTAGCTAAATCAGATAGAAAAGTATAATTTCTGTAGGCATAGTAGGTTACATGCTAGCCTGTATGTGGCGGCATCTGTGGTGCGATGAGGTTGACTGTGCAAGTGAAGCAATGTGATCCCTAGCCCACCAATGGCCCTAATACAACCATTGGTATGAGTTTAGGCAAAGCTGGGGGGTCCTGGTATGAGTTTAGGTGGAGTCAGGGGTCCTTAGTATGAGTTTAGGCAGAGTGGGGCCCCTTAGTATATTTACATTACATTTATTCATTTAGCAGACGCTTTTATCCAAAGCGACTTCCAAGAGAGAGCTTTACAAAGTGCATAGGTCACTTATAATAGTCAGGGTTCCTTAGTATGAGTTAAGGCGGAGTGGGGCCCCTTAGTATGAGTTTAGGCAGAGCTGGGGAGACCTGGTATGAGTTTAGGTGGAGCTGGGGAGACCTGGTATGAGTTTAGGTGGAGCTGGGGAGACCTGGTATGAGTTTAGGTGGAGCTGGGGAGACCTGGTATGACTTTAGGGGGAGCTGGGGAGACCTGGTATGACTTTAGGTGGAGCTGGGGGGACCTGGTATGAGTTTAGGTGGAGCTGGGGAGACCTGGTGAGTTTAGATGGAGTCTGGGGCCCTGGTAAGGGTAGAGGTGTTGAAAGTGCAGATATGGATCATTTGATGGGTTAAAAGGCCCATATCCAAGCACTATTGGCCTGTCAATCTACATTTTGGATTCATAGTAAGTTGTCTGAGGGGCCTCAGACCATTGGGTCATCGGGGCTTGGAGCCCGGGGCCCCTAATGGTCAGAGGCCCCTTGGCTGAGGCCCCATTTGCCCGGTCCATAATCCATCTTTAAAATATAAGGTAGCCTAGACTAGGCCTACAGCAAAAAATCAACAATCAGAAGTGCATATGTAACAGTATTTAGATTGCAGAGTCAAGGAAAGATATAGTCCATTGCCTATTAACAGGCACGTTTTTAAGTCACTATAGGCCAACATCTTAACAACAATACTAACTGAAGTAGGGTGCAAAATCTCAACTACAATAGCCTACAGTCTAACATAAACAACGACGCTAGAGCGAAATTAAAAAAACATGTACATAGATTTTAATTTACAGACTATTCTAACAAAGAAAATAAGAAAATCTACTCATTTAAAATCCATAAATTAGCCTTTTTCTGTTATCGGTTATTTAGCTTAACGTTTTAAATGTTGTTTTTATTAAGAATACATTTTGCATTGTGTAACCAAATAATGCATGGCCTGTAAAAAGTACTGTCTTTTGTTCATACCTAGCCTAACAATAATCCCGTTTTACAGTTTGTATGTATTTATTTCATGAATTTAGTTCGGCCTTGATGAGCTATTGACCAATCCCCTTCTATTTATCCCTCAGTCACGCCCCGCGATTGTAGCCAACGCCTTTTTCACTATGGAACAAATGACAACCGTGGATATTTGGACACCGCCCTTTTTGCTTTTTCACTGGTGTTTCAAGTTAGTTAGACTGGGAAACTGAAACTGTGTACCCTACAGCAGCTATTGCTAGCTAGCGGTACGGTGTTATTGGGAGTAGGTCATAGTCACTAGGGTTTTTAGTGTGCCCAGCTGGTGGTCGTTGAACCTACAGTAGGTACTTTAATTTTATGGATGTATGCGTTTGTGTATGTTAAAAACTACTGTACAGTAGCTCAGGCTCAGCAGACAAAAAAGCATTCCGTGTCATCTTTTTGCCTTGCGTTAGGGTAGCTAGCATGCTATCTAGAAAACACTGCCAGGTTAGCTGAAGGTAACAGTAGTAGTTCAAGGTAAGAAAACAGGGCTACAATACTAGGGTTAGTCTTCTAGCTATCTGGCAGTGATCACTGGCTTGCCAGAAGTATAGTATTTTAGAAACGAGATAGGAGTTGCTTTAGCCTTACAGTATCTGGTTGCTAAAATTGATTCTCAATCTTTTAGTAAGAAAAGTATAGCCAACTACTACTAGTACTAGCCTACTGTTAGTCCCAGCACTGGAGCAATACTGGAGCTACTTATTTATCTATTATTTGGTACATATTTTACCCCACGCTTCAGTCACAGTAGTTGACTAGTGCTCCCTGTACGGTTGGCCGGTTTGGTTAGCTATACAGAAGCATAGGAATTCCTTTACCACTGCCAGGCTGGATTCTGGCGTGTCGGGTCAAGACACTTTAATTCTGTCACGACTGCTCTAGTCACGTATAGTATGAAGAGAACCAAGACTTACTGCTTACAGCTGTGCTTTGGGATTGAGAACGTTTGGAGTCATGTTTAGAAGCACAGTAAAAAAGGAGACTATCTTAATTTTAATAAATAAGACACTGTCTAGTCTTCATTTGAAAAATGTCTGTTGTCCAGTACCATCCCTGATAACTGTCCTGTATTCTGGGTTGAGAAGGATTGGGAAAATACTCCCCCCAATAAAAAGTGCGTTGGCTGCTGAACTATAAATGGATCAGAGGTAGGGGCTTACCATGCTGTCAGGGCTTAGCAGAAGACGAATTATCTTTTTATTTAATCAGGTCCTTTTTCTATCCATCTGATAATTGTTTCAATGACACAATTACAGGTTTGACCATTTTGCTAATGTGAGATGTCAAGCTATTTAATAATTGACTTTATGTGAAACTAGAGATCATATTAGAGGTATGTCTCCTAAATATTGACCTATTTCTACATCTCTTTATTTAGATCATATATTTAAAAGTATACATTAAAATGAATATTCATGAATGCGTTTCTGGTCCACCAAGGAAACTGAGGATGTCTGGTGAACTGCCCCTCGACATTAACATCAAGGAGCCCAGATGGGACCAGAGCACGTTTATGGGTCGTGCCCAGCACTTCTTCATGGTCACAGACCCCAGGACCGTGCTGCTGTCCTCTGAGACCCTGGAGGAGGCCAGAGTCACTGTGGAGAACTACAGGTACTACAGTTGTCATGTCAGGTCAAGTTCCAAAAGAGGGATTGTTTTTCATTAATGGAGTCACCGATTCAATAATCAATGGATTTCATGTCGATGCATTCTGCTATGGTCGCTGAGTCAATCTTAAGCAAGGTTTTCTCCCAATGTCCTTTTGATATGCCCTTACGGCAATACAGACAGAAGCCAAGGCTATTCAATGCAGTCTAATTAGGGCTTACATCTGTCATCTCGCCAGCTTCCAATGTCTTACCATATGTTTTTAAATAAAGACGTAATGAAGCAATCCAGTCAGTCTGTCTACTCTTCACTTAAAGCTAAAACTAAAAGTGGATGGATGGATGTGTGTGTGTGTGTGTGTGTGTGTGTGTGTGTGTCTGTGTCTGTGTCTGTGTCTGTGTCTGTGTTTCCAGGGCCGGGGTGGCAAAGCCTGGTCTTACAGAGGACGAGCTGTGGAGAGCCAAATACGTCTACGACTCTGCTTTCCACCCTGACACGGGGGAAAAGATGTTTGTGATTGGTCGCATGTCCGCTCAGGTGCCTGTGAACATGTCCATCACCGGGTGTATGCTCACCTTTTACAGGTAGGAGTTTCAGGAAGATTTTTTTGGTGACGGGGGTTAATTCTCAGACAAAGTTCCATGTCTACACCTGATGCGCCTTAAAACAGAAAGTAGCACACTCACTGGCAATTGTGGCCGAATTGTCAGTTAATCCCGCAGAGGATGTAAATCCCCACGGGCATAAATCTGCCTGTTCTATATTTCACTTGCATAATCTTTTTAATCTAATACAGTGATGTGCAATCACGCTTGTGTGTGTATATGTCAGTGGGTCACTAATGGAAATACTTTCCAAGTTTGAATTGGGTAGGCATGTTTGAATAGGCGCCTAAATTGTATGCTGTGAGAATTTGAGTACGTAGATGACTTGGGTGGTGAACTGTACATGTGCTGAGTGTGCATGTCTCCCATAAAGGCTCTGCATTCCCAATAGAGGACAAAAGCAGAGTGGCATGCAGTTGCTATTGTAGGGTAGTGGGAAGGAGACTGAGGTCATTCACACTGGAGACCAAATGCAGGCAATGCGTTGACTGTAAGGATATTCTGAAATGCAAAGTACATACTGTAGACCGGTCCTTCACCCTAATCTCTCATTCTCTAATCTTTTTTTTTAAATCCTCCCCTTCATTCCTTTCTCTTCGCCCTCCTCCTCCTCCTCTCCCCCTGTAGGACCACTCCAGCAGTGGTGTTCTGGCAGTGGGTGAACCAGTCCTTCAATGCAGTGGTCAACTACACCAACCGCAGCGGAGACGCCCCCCTGACCGTGAAGTATGGAGGAGCTGCCCCCCCCCCTCCCCACATACCTAACAACAACAGCAACAGCAAGTCCATCAACAACAGCAGCACTAGATCAGTACCACAGTAGTCACCTGGCTGGATAGTCCCAGTCCAGTCCCCTCACAGCGGTATAATGTTTAACTGTTTAGCGTGTATTAGCTCGGCATGCTCCATAGCCCCATGATGACATGCTCAACACCCATGTCTGCACACCCGAGGCATGGCGTTTAGTTTAAGCCTACATTTGGGTCTTGTCCAGGACACAGGCCAATGGTAGGCAGCCTTCTATAAACTAAGGAGCATGTTGAGGCGGGATCCTGTTTTCTCCAGAACTTCATTATCAATCATGCAACATCATCTTTTTGCCTGACTGTGGTCATGGCTCGGGGAGCTATGTTGCTGATGACTTTGCATAATTGTAGCATGGGTTGTAACAATCTGCTTTGCGTGTGTGAAAGTATTATTTAAAACGTGACGGACCGTTTTTTTCCCCTCGGGACTGTGTTTGGTCTGTAATATCACTGGCAGCTTTTTGAATGATGCCCAATTGCTTAATCGGTCAAGTTGTAGTTTTTGAGACCATGTGTGTGCTCTCCCTCAGTCAGCTGGGTGCAGCATACATCAGTGCCACTACAGGAGCGGTTGTCACAGCCCTGGGGCTGAAGACTCTAGCCAAGGTACTGCTACTACATGAGCACAGTGGTCCTGCAGGCCTTACCCACCATGGACAAACAAAGACGTTAATTCCAATTGCATCCCTTACACATTAGCTTTGCATTTTTTGAGCCTTGCTTTTGTCCAACACTCCAATTTAAAACAGCTGTAGTCTTTGTCGGCATATCATGAATCATTTGCATGTTGAATTTTGAGTCGATGATAACCCCTGATTTACATAGCTCTCAAGATGACTTCAGGTAACTTCTCTATTGGTTTGAGCTGAGTCGTGTTATTCATGACACCTGTATATATTCTATCTCCGCCCCCCCCCCCCACCAGCGTCTCCCCGCCATCATGAGCCGGTTCGTTCCCTTCGCCGCCGTGGCCGCCGCCAACTGCATCAACATCCCTTTCATGAGGCAGAGGTGAGCGGCGCTCCAGAACCAGGGTCACACACTCCGTCCACTCATTCACCGCCTCCGTCATCCATTTGTCTCTGTCTTCTATCTCAGGGAGCTGAAATACGGGATCCCAGTGACAGACGAGAATGGTAACCGGTTAGGAGAGTCCCCCGGCGCCGCCAAACAGGCCATCGTACAGGTGGTGGTGTCTCGTATCGGCATGGCAGTGCCAGCTATGGGTGAGGAGGGCCAGGGGCCCAACACTATGTAACACTACAACCACTGGATGAATTGGCTCACCGAAACATTTCAAACCTCTGGATGTATGATGGGAGTTGTGTGTTTATAAGTTATATTTCGTAGTGAAAGGTTTCTTTGAGCCCCTTAAAGATGGTCGATCTCCTTCTTTTCTTCAACAGCCATTCCGCCAGTCATCATGAACGTGCTGGAACAAAGGGCTTTTCTGAAGGTAACCAGAACATACTTATGTGTGTGTGTATGTGTGCACCTGTGTGCATGTGCGTTATTATGGAAAGGGATTGCTGGTGAAGTGATGTAAGGGAGACACCAGGTGAAATGTAAACATTGATGTACCACAATACCTTTTGTTTGTGTGTAGAACTGTTTGCAGCTTTAAAAAAAACAAAAACTAAAAACATATGTACACCACAAATGACTAGTCTGAACAGAGTATTTTCCTAATCTGTCCCAGCGATTCCCAGTCCTGAACGCTCCAGTCCAGGTGGGATTGGTGGGTCTGTGGTAAGTACAACTGCCCCACATCAACACTAGCGATCCAGTACCACCAATAACATGCTCAGAACCACTACCTCTATTGAAGTCTATCTCATCTATATTTCTTAATTTTCTCTTCATCCCAGCCTGGTGTTTGCCACTCCCCTGTGCTGCGCCCTGTTTCCTCAGAAGAGGTGAGTGCACCCAATGTATCTGTAGCAGCCAGGCCTGTGGTCATATGGAACCCCTGTGCCTCAACTCTGCACCTCTGACCCCCCCCCCCCCTGCTCTCTCCACCCTTCTTTTCCCCTCATCGATTCCCTCTTTCTCCTTTCCTGTTTTTTTCTTGCAGTTCCATGAGCGTTGGAAGCCTAGAAGCAGATCTACAGGAAAAGATACGACAAATCAGTCCTCACACTACCACTGTGTACTTCAACAAAGGCCTGTAGGACCAGATAACAGAAACATCCATACCCACACGCACATGCCAGCACCTCTGCTGGTTGACCCCCTGCTACTACAGATCATTGAGCACAGCTGAAAGGGAAAAGAAATGTTAAGAAAGACCTGTCTTGTGTAAAATATTGAAATGTTTTTCCTCATCGAATGGGTTCAGACTCAGATGAAAGTGTTACTAAGAATTTGTTGTTTTTGGACTGTGACGGGCCTGGTCCCTCACATGGACCTTGTGGAAAGTAATTATTTTCAGCAAGGAATTCATCATACAAAACCTCACCAGTTTTCCTATTTTAAGAGTTGCAAGCACCCTTGGAGAAAACCACAACAATATTGAATCAAGTTTTCTTAGCTCATGCTGTTATTGCTTGCTTTTGTCATTTCAGGCATTATAATCTGAGCTCTGTATGAGAACGCTCCCTAAATAGGGTTTAAATAATTCACCTATAGATAGATATCTAGTCCAAATCAACTATGTGCACAATTGTTCAGGAAAAAAAAAGTTATAAGCACACCAACAGACCTTGTGTTCAGCCCTCGTGTTTGAAATCCTGTTTAGCTGCCTATTGTCTACTGCCCATTAAAGTGTACTTATCCAACACCCTGATACTGTGGAACCAAGTACCACGGTGTATATTTAATGTGGCAAATAACCATAGGGATTGGCAATGGCACTGAATAGTGTTTTATGTGGCACTAGCAGTAAGAACGCCCATATTAAAACAATGTTTTGGCCGTAGGGATGATTGCACAAAGGCCTTTTTTGATTGAGATATGAAGTAGGTTTGCATTTCTGTAACTTCAGCAAAGTTATGCGTTTTTTAGTTGTGTCATGTAGTACTCTTGTCATTGACGAGGAATGTACTTTATTGTATTGGTGTTGGAAAAAGATGTTATTGTCACCCTATATTATATAATGACCCCTGGTTAGTGGACAGCACTCCCCCCCCACCCCTTTAGGTTGTTTTACTAACCTGATTGTAAGGTTAGAATTAAAACCGGCTGCTGCATTTTAATAGAGATGCGTGATACCAGTTTATGCAATAGCGAGAGTACACATATATATATATTGTATGATGTCCGTACTGAATTGTGTGCATTGCACTTGTATGTGTACCAAATGACAAAGGATACAGACCTATTTTTTATGTATTCGAACAGACTGAACCTAGAAGTATATAGCTTAGAGCATCTTTGATCAAAATAAGTTCATGTTGTTTTTCTTTTTTGACAGTAGCAGTTAAAGTACTTATACGATAGGGTGATTGTTGAGTGCGGCCATGTAGTGAATACATATCTCATACAGTTTAACCAAGGAATATAAACTAGGGTATATGTTTTTGTGGGATAGATAAAATATAGCAGACCATATATTCTTATGATTTGTTGTCACTATAGACTGTGGAAGTTGAACTTCAGTGTGCTTCTATATTTGTCCACTAGATGGTGATGGTTATGCTCCCTGAACCCCCGTCAGTGTGCGTGTTAGCAAAACTCATAATCTAACACAGTGTTGCATGTTTACCAAATTACGCTTTGTAGTTTGTCAATTGAGCTTTATGGAAGTAAGACATATTTGATTGTGAACTTAGCAGGGACTGTTCTGAAAGTTCATTTGCAATGCAATAGTAATTAATGAATCACCTCATCCATACATATGCCAACAGTTCTCAGTGCTAATGTCAATAATCTGTACTGTAGATTATTAGGTGCACTGCAGGGCAGTGTCTTGGTCATTGCTCTATATTATTCATCACTCTTTGGTGTTGGTTTCTTATTGAGTGGTTTTGGGGGTCCCTTGTATCTTGAGTGAAATTGCACTATATTTTAGTCATGCAGTGCTGCTGCTGTGTTGCAGCCAATAGTTTAATGGAATTACTACCGCTTTTCAAGTATGTACTGGCAAAATGTCTTAATGTATTGTTTGTGTTTTGTGTTTGATATTAACCCACATCACTGCTTATTGGTTTTTAGGAACAGCTTTTATCTTGAATTATTAACATGTTGAAGGGGCTGAATGGTCAAGAACAAAACCAGATACTTTTTAGACAACTTGCAGTTAAACATGGATGTTAAACCAGAATGTTAAATTGATCCATTTGATGCAGGACAATGTGCTGTGGGTTAACTGTCAAAGCAATGGGTCTATCCAAAGAAAGCAACAGGTCTGAATTGTTGATGAAGGATAAGCACCACTTTTAATGTCTTTGTTTCAACATTCTCTATTAAACCTCTCCCTGGGTTTAGTCACAAAAAAACATATCTAGGTTTACTTATTCCTGTCATAAAATATGGTCTTTTGACAAGCATGAATGAAGACACTTATATTGCTACACTCCATGAATGGTATTTCATGTGAATGTGTTTATGTAGCTTAGTTTTATCCATGTAGTTTCAGTATTGCTGCTTGATGTTTTCCTCCATTTTGTATTGTGTTGGAACATGTTACACCTGTCCGGACCTATGTGAGATGTACATACTCAGAGCAAATGAATAAAGTATTGAAATGTTCTACTTAGTTGTATCACTGATTAAATATGTTATGCTATTTAAAACTCCCAGTTCAACCACTTTAGAATTGGTTGGATTGCATGTACATGACCGTTCATGTTTCACATTTGTTCCAAGGCCGGTAAAAGGTTTTAAGGATTATGACGAAAAACGAAAAGCAGCAAACCACTTCAATGGACTACTGACTCATTTGCTTCTGGTGTAATATACAATCCTTCTACTTGTAAAACCAACAACTTCCCTTCTCAGTTCCATCTAAACTGTCATACCAGTCTTGATGCAGAAAACGACACAATACAGACAGGTCATCTACATTTATTGAGGTTGACATTCGCACACCTTAACACATGAAATACTTGCATCAGATACACAAAGCATTAGCCAATCTGGTGGTGGCAGCAGAGCCCATGTGTGTTGGTGTATCAAACCTGTTAACCTCATTTGAGTTTCAAAACAGGTTGTCATAAACACACACACAGACTACACATACAACCAGGCAGGTTGGAGACATACAGTGGGAAACTGAACAGAACAGAAACAAACAGCAAATCAGTGTGCAACACAAAAAAAACAACACATGGTCATGTACCATACAGATGTTTGGATCAGTAAGCACTAAATTAAATATCATGTTAAATTAAATAGAGCCTTCCCCAAAGTGTAACATACCTGAATTAAATGGACGCTGCCTATAGAACCCTGCGTACTGCAACCAACCCACTGTTGGTCTGAAAACAAACCCTTGTCCTGAGATGGATGAGCCATGCTGATGTGTTGGCTCAACCTAATTTACCTCAGACAGTTCTCCTTTGTCCCCAAACAACACTAGAAGATGGGCTTGGGGGTGATTTCAGACCAACCAATGAGCATTGTAGTTTACCTGAGTATTCTAGAACAATCACATTATTACTGAGGAAAATAAATTGAATCTGTTCTGTAAGGAGACTTGGCTGAGAACCTTACATATTACCATAGCAGTTTCAGGTGAAGTATTTGATTTAAGAATTGTCCTTCTGCAATCACAATAGAGTATATTTCACTTCAACTCCAACTGAACAGTGTGAAATTGTGAGAAACATTAACACTATCAGGACTCTGTCAATACATGAGCAAACTGCAAATGGTGTGGCAGAGATTTGATCCATGGCTTTCATGGCTATGTATGTTGGTGAACACTAAGCTGAATTATGTCAGTTTTTAAACATACAAAACAAATCTATTTCTCTGGCACTATTTTCTTGACAGCTTCTAAAACCTCTGTGTTGTCCACTTTGTTTCCAAACTCTTTCTCTCGGTGCTCCATAAGGATTCCCTGAAAAAACAAAATACATTAAAGATGCAATAGGTAACATTACAAAATCAAATCCTATTTGAAAAAACAGCACCCCCAATTCTTGTCTGAGAGTTTGACTGACAATGGTTTTATAAAATAAGCCAAGGAGGAACTGGATTGCTGGAATTGAAAATGTGTCTGGAAAGTTGTGGGCCGGTCCAAGATTAGAAAATTGACATTTCACTGGCACTGAGCCGTCTGTGTTGCAAAACAACTCTCAGTGTCTCAGTAGCGTACAAAACACTTTTCTTTTTCCTGAAAAATGTATCTATTGTACCTTTAACTATACAATAACTATAAATAACATTAATTAAATACAGGTTATACAAGCTTATATGATGTCCACCATGCTTTGACCTGTACCTGGTTTCCTGCTCCAATGACAAACACGCCTCCCAAGATGAAGCCCTCTCCATTCATGTTACCCTGGTAACCAGAGCGCCAAGCCCGCATGAAGTTCTGCCACACGCCAAGACGAATGAAGCCCAGCCCGCCCATCTTCCTCTGGAGGGGGCCATAGAAGTGTTGCTACAAAAACAGACAAGAAACCATAACACACTTAGTCAGGATACAGAGCCATGGCTTTAAAACAGGTAGAGACACAAGGAGAGACTGTCCTTGAGGTGGAAATTCCCTGTGTCGCTGGGCGTCTCACCTTCTCGTCAATGTAGATGTCCCCTGCAAAGTGCGGCCTGAAGTCCTGGATCTCTGTGCCAATATTCTCCTTCACCACGGCAACTAGAGGGACCCCAAGCTCCTCCAACTGGGGCTTCAGAGAGGACAGCTCAGAGGCCTCCTACAGAAGACACCCACCCACACATCAACATTCAGTAACTCATTCAGACCTTGCTACGTACTCAGATGCCAGAATATTATAGGAAAAACATTTGAGGAAAAGGGACATCACCTCTCTGCACAAAAATCATCCCGGTCGCCGTACGGCCATAATCACCGCCCCGTTCTTCGCCCACAAACTACTGGCTCTGATGGTCGTCTCATCTGCAGTCCAAAGAGAACAACCATGACCACTTACACAATGTAAGTGTAAGCAAGTTACGTATGGTGTTCCCTTTGGCACTTTTGGATAGAGAGGGTCTGGGCTACTTCATGAGAATAGGGTTTACTTTGAATAACATGACGCCTTGTGTTACCTCCTGGTATGAAATGTGCTATATAAATAAAGTTTCATTTGATTTGACAGGGCCAAACACTAGTATAGTTGTTCCATAATGTCAACCAACACATGATGACAGAGGGACCATAACAGGACCAGGATTGAACCAGTGCCTCTTGTTCATGGTAACAGTACATTAAAAAAAGAATGTGGAATGTCAGAACTAAGACACAAAACTCAAGTCTACATTCACACCTCTACTTTAAGCAATGAACATTAGCATTGTAGGATTAGTATCGAGTACTGCATTAACTTCTGTAGGATTCAAATTTCAAAGACACGCAGCATGAATGTGCATGTACTGTATGTCTGTGTCAGTATTGTTGTTTTTGTCTCTCGTCTGTTTCTCTCAATCAACATTCAGGTGTCCGTCTGATTTGTTAATCATCTTTGTTCCATGTCGCTGCCGCAACTGCTGCCAACTTATCATGTCAGTGTCTGTCTTCCATTTAAACCCCAACCGTTTTTTTGTTCAGAGTTGACTTTGTACTGTGTATTTTGGACTAACACAGAAACAACCCACGTGAACCACACAACACAAACACAGAATTCGCTAGTTGACGAACAGAAGAAAGGTGAGGTTTGAATGGAAGATGGATGAAAAGCTGATTGGTTGGGAGCAGTTGAGCTGGTGACAGAGATTGGAGTTGATAGCCAATAAAAGTTCTGGGTTGAAGTTAATTGTTGTTGATTTCCATTGTCTATTGGAATCAGGTCAAAAGTCACGAGTCATGAAGAGTTGGAATGGACACCACTCTCACCATCTATAGTTGACACGAGGTCCGCATTCTCCAGGTGTTCCAGCGATGCCTGAGCAACTTTGGGCAGACACAAGTCAGTGTTGGCCAATAAGATCCCAGCTATAGCTGCACCCACCGCCCCCAGACCTAGAGACCACATCCCCATTCCCAACAGCTCCCCCTCCAGCGCGGAGGAATACACTGCAACACACAAGAGAAAAAGAGAAACATAAATGACAAAGTTTCATATCAATTTGAATTATTGTATGGGTTTTAAATACATCCTCATTAAATTGCATAGTCTGTCACATAAAGATGGATACACTGTGGTAGAAAAGGGGTTGTTCCAATTTGACCAAAAAACATTCCTCTCAAGATTTAATCCTGGCGTAATCATGAAATCCAATCCTTGGCCTAGTAAATTGGGACAATCTGAATGTTATGATATGACTATCTGACAACAGACTCAACAACAGCATACCTTTTTGCTTTGATAAGGGAATGGCAGAAGCACAGCACATTAGTAGGCCAGTAATACAAGTTACACCCACAAGAGTCACATGAACAATTCAGGGAAGGATTCTATGACTGGAGCAAAGACTATGACATAGGCTATGTCTTGCCTGATATGGGCTTGTTTGAGTCAGGACTGGCTGTGCTGCTGTGTAAGGGAGCAGTCTGTGTTCTCAGAGGAGGGGATCTGGCTGTGGGGGCAGGCTGGCTGTTCAAGGCTATGCCCCTGAGCATCAAGGCAGGACAGCACGGAGTTAGCTTCCACCTGGCCAGCAGGGCCGTGGTTGGACACCTGGACAGAGCCCGACCCAGAGACATGGTGGGAGTCTGCCTAACAGTGCTTTCTTTGACTCAGTTTACAACACACCCTGAGAGATTTATCTGGAAAAACAACAAGAAACAAAATTGGAACAATCTCTGAAACATTAACTTTAAAGCATGCCACTGTACATCCAAACTTGTGTTTATAGCTTGCTCTTTGAGGTTTAACAAAGCCGTTATAGGCATATCATGGCAAGCCATTTAATCAGTAGCGGCAATAACAATATCAACAAATGTTTTTTGAGAATTCCAAGCCAAAAGCATAAAGGGGTTAGATGGCTGAGTAGTTAGGGAGTCGGGGTATTAATCAGGTGGCTGGTTTGGTTCCTGGCCGTGCAAAATGACGTTGTGTCCTTGGGCAAGGCACTTCACCCTACTTGCCTCGGGGAGACTGTCCCTGTACTTACTGTAAGTCGCTCTGGATAAGAGCGTCTGCTAAATGACTAAATGTAAATAATGTTGTTTTGACTAGTTGTAATTTTTATTAAAGATTCATTTAAAAAAGTGTCCACAATATAAAACTCTATCTCTGCTTTGTCACAGTAAACGGAAAACAGGGACCAAGACCACAATAAAAAAAAATACCGCTACAACTGTATTCAATGGAAAAGCTAGGGAAGCATTCTCTTCATGAATCGCGATTTTGTACCACTAACATCTGGGTTACAGTATGCTACAATCTAGACAACTGAGTCAGACACACGCATTTTATAAAACTTTTGTTACGTCTACTGAGTGACTAACGTGAATGGAAATACAGTGACTGTCCAATGCAGTTTCACCAATATCTATCAAAATAAACTTTTACACACTTGATGCAAAAAAATCCAAAACGCTGGCTAGATGTAGCATGGTCTTGTCTACAAAAGGTAGAGTACGTTTTCACTAGTACCCTGGACTATAAGTAGCCATAGCTACTGTGGTGAACCTGGCTTGTTTTGCAGTGGCTAACACAGTCGGAGTGTTGCGATGGGCTCAAATAAACACTCATTTACTCAAGACATCAATTATACACATCTGTTTGACATTTCAAGTCAATTGGACCTTTGGTTCAAGAGAAGAAGAATTTTGGTTTCCCCAAATTGTCACTGTACAGGAAAATCCATCATGGCATAATGGATTTTCAAAAGAATTGGAGAAATGGTCAACGTTTAAATGAAAGTAATGAATAAATACAAATATATATATATTATTACGGTTGCTAAGCTGTTGTGTTCTTTTGTGTTGTCATTACGCTTATGTTTGGATAGGTATGTTAGTGCCTGTGTGCGCTTGCATGCCAAATTTGTATACGTAAACCACCTCCGTGGATGCAGGGGTCGAGAGTCACTGGCACCATTATTTTAGGGGTCGTGGGCTGAAATGTTTGGGAGCCCCTGCCCTAAGGACTAATGTGGGACATTCTTGGTGTTAGGGTTACACGTGGCATGTTGTATCAATGTGCCAAATTTCAAAACTTTATATCCACAAGTTCATGAGATAGTATTATTGTTATTCTACCTAGCAAAAACCTGACGGAGGAATCCTAAATATCCACAAGAGGTTTCTTGAAGAGAACCCTACTCTGATGATCTCTCAATCACAGTTATTTAAACACAGGCCCTTTTAAATTGTCAGCCCCCGAGTTGAAAACAGGAAGACTTGTATGCAAGAAACATGAGAAGTTCCATGGAAAGTTATACCAGCTGGGCATCACAAAGGTCAGCTTGATCAGCTGATATCAAACTTATGTCCCTGAACTGTGCATATGATGAGTAGGGGTATGTGCCCCAGTAGAGCTTCATGTCTAGCAACGTGCCTGAACCATTCTCATTGATTAAAAGTAAAACAAAAAATTAGAGTGGGATTTATTACTGAAGTATGGTCTCTCTACCGTAATGTATATTTTCCCTACCAAAACGCATTGATCTTTGCCAAATATTCAAGTTACACTTTAACCTTACAGAAAAAGTTGAAAATGTGTTATAAATATGTAGCATTCTCTTCTTACTGATGTTATTGTTTTATAATTTAATCTCATTTGAACAAAACAAATGTGACAATTATATTAATAAAAAATTTACTTTAATTAAAAATATAATTTAGGATGAAAACCCATTATTTGTATTATGCAATTGTGCATGCCACTAAAATAATTGGAATATATGTTAGTTAATATATGTTAGTTATGATTTCTCAACTTTTCTATTTGTTATGGTAATGCAAAGATATAGGATAGCGTGTCAAAATGTATGACATAAGTCCCTGTAAAATGACAATAAAATATGTGTTCTGAGTTTATCACACCACAGAATGTTTTTTTCCTAACCACCCAGCCAAATTTGAATGATAAAAAAATTACACCAACTAAAATAATTTATCAAAAAATCTGGAAAACATTTGCAGTTCTCTCAGATCTCAAACGCTGGAGGTGTGTCCGCTGAGGTCCTCTGTGCTGAGGTTGCTGAAACCACGCCCACTCATGGGAAAACTCCTCCTCTCTCAACTGTCAAATACTGCTTCAACAAAAGGGTTAGACTCCACAACAAAAACACTACAAATCTACAACAAAAATCGATGCTCCTAGCAGGATTGGCTTTACACAGCCATACAAGTTTGAGTTGAACTGACCGGCTACCCTGGAATCAAAATCCTGAACACAAATTTAGAAAAAATTACTTTACAACTCCACAATACTACATGCTACACTACTGTGTTTAAGCAAAATATTTAGAATATTTTTTACGTGTTTAGACAAAACTTGAAATTCACTTTACAGGAACTTAAAATTGTTCTAAATTAATTAATTTAACATCAATAGTAATTTTGGATGATATTGGATGTCAAGAAAAAACAAAAAATTGTCTCTGTGTATTTTTTTCTAACAGTAACACTGTTTCAAGTGCAACCACTACCAGCTACGCCACCGAAAAGCTAGCGATTCGCAGGTGCAGGTGGTCTACATACTTGATGAGTGGGTTGATGAATTAACATTGGCTACACATGTTCAGATTGTTTAACAGATATCTGATATTAGCATCTTAACTAGTCAAAATGACATTTTGGCATGTCGAAATGTATTTTCCACTAGTGAAAACTAAATATTTAGTCAGCCCTACTGATTAAAAGTTTAAACATCTTGCCATTGTAGGCCTGCATTGAATTCAAGGAGTAACAGTAGTAATTCTCCAAAAAACACTGGGTCACTGCATAAAAGGTCAAGCAGATTTTCAGATAAAATGTAGGCCAACTGAATTAATTTAAAAAGGTCATCACAGTGTTAGCTCCACAGTACAGAACATAACAGTTTCCTGGCGGAACAACAACATATTGCTGGATCCACTCAATTAAGAACATATTTTTCAGAACCAAAACACATTGAAAGAAACAGAGATTGGTTTGAGAGACAAGTTAACTGATTCAAAAAGGTAATACTTACTCCAAAACCACAACAAACTTAATTTAGCCTAGAAAGTTATTTGTGGTTTAGCTGGTTTAGTACTATATCATCCACGCTGCATACGGTATCTTACTCTGAGACTTACCTTGGTTTACTGTAGGCTATATCTATGGACTTTAAACAAGTGCAAGTATGAACAAGGTCCAGACAGTAGGCTAGATTGCCATCAATTTCACAACTGAATTCATTGAAAGCCAAAGACAGCATTTTGAAACTGGTCTATGCATGGATTATTAATACTATTGCTACCCATAACAAGACAACAACAGAAATACCAAACTATAAATACAGGAATCTGTGTGTGTCTGTGGCTCGATCATCTCGCCAACCGGGCACTGCATGAAGTTGAAATGCTGCACTCCAATGACTTGCAGTAAAACAAGTTATTTTGGACGGACAAATTGGTAAATGGAGCTAATAATGACGATTCTCTTTGTTAACCTTTTAAAAATGCAGGACAGGGGTGGTAGACTAAGATTAGCACTCGAATAACTTGCTAGCTGTCTACTGTAGGCTGAAATAATTGTATTTAAACTCGGGAAAGGTTACCGATATGAAAGTTGTCTCTACCATTCCTAGAGACGGCCTTTCGAGTGAACAACGAGGTTATTCAGCAAACTGTTACACTGAGAACGCACGTCTAGCAAAACACGTCATAGGTTAACATACACAACACGATTAGTTGGCTATAGGTTATGTGCGGGATTTAAAGCAATACAATTAGGTTAAACATGTTGCCAATTGTGTCTAAGCGAGTGCTAAAAAACGAATTCATAAACACTAGCCTACAATAAGTTGGCAATTTAACTGTACAACATAACGCCATATCAGAGTTTACAAACGGAGGTGTTAAGAAACATTAATCTACGAGTCACGCAACAAGAACTAGTACGAAGGCAAACGTACTATCACCTAATTCTAGTGGAGTAGCTACATCTTATATCTTGCATTGACCTAAAGACCACAAGGCAGGTTGTTACTGTAGTGACTCATTAACTGGTGTCGCAGACTGCCAGAGCTTGCAAATCATTTATGGCTAGCTAGTAGGTATGCTATGTGGCAAAGCACCTGTCAACTGACTGCATTGCATTAGTGGCAAGTTTACTCGATGCCCGCTTGGCTTTTAGGCGAAGTACATCGAAAGCTACACAGTAGAGCTAGCTGCCTACGCGGTAATTGTTGATCTTTCTGCCATTGCAGTCATCTTTTAAACCGGGAATTGAAAAATATATATTATATATTTGTCTTACCTGTCAATGATATGTACCAAATGCATTACATATGTAAACGATATAAAATACTCACAAAGTATCTAGAGAACCAGACGGACCGTAATCTAATGTGGGTTAGCGCATGCGTACCATTTCATTTTGCAACTATAGCTTTGTCGTCACAGGAAAACTAATCGACCTAGATAAAAATCCTTTGGCACAAACAAATGACAAGTAAAATCAGTATGTCCAAGTGACCATCAGAATTTCTATTTGCTATCTTTCAAATCTTGACATAAAGGCAATTGTTTTTGCAAATAGTTGTAGCCTTAGCCTAGACACTTTATGGACAAAATGTACAAAACAATTTAACCCTGGTTACACTCAGGGGTGACACTGTAGGTGATGCAGGCAATACATCTAACAGTAAATAAAATGTGAATGGTTCCAGTAAAGATCCAGCAAATTGTACAGATACCTTTTGTATAAATATGCGGAGAAGTGTACCAAACACAGTGAGATAAACCTAGTACTAAATAATTAAACAGTGCTAAAGCAAACTATGCAGTATAATTACAGATAGGGAATGAGAATGTGCAGAATTGAGATGATTGTGTGTTGTATGGGCAGAAATGTGTCTATAGAAAGTTAATTTGAATAACTGATACTTGAATTTGAGTTGCTCAACTTGAATAATTGAATTTTAAAAACTAAATTTGAAATACATAATTTGAATTTGTATGCTCGATTTGACCAATTTCATTGAATAATCTGAATAGCACAGGCCTAATTTGAAACAGAATGTATTAGTTTGGAACTGAAATCCAATAAACTTGAAATTACATGTGGTATTATGAAATTGAATTAATTTGATGTGAAACTGTATTTGATCCTCACTGACATAAAAAAAAAAGTAATTCGTCAAGTTGAGCAATTCAAATTCAAATATGATCACTTTTCATCACTTTCTAGTGACACAAATTTCTGCCCATACTTGAAACCCTTTAAACTCCTACCAGTCAAATAATATTAGAAACTATAGCTAAGTGAATGTAATGTGACTGAGCATACTTCAGGCAGCATGGGCGGCGCTAGGGAGGGGCTAGCAGGTGCTTCAGCACCCCCAAGAAAGACCAAAGAAAAAAAAGACCCTGTCAGGCAGTGCCATGAAACAAGCCTCACATTGACCTGTCAGAACTGAACTGACGGTCTGGAGCAGCAAGCTCAATGGGCTGCACACTAGGGATTTGTCACCAATGAGGGCCACGCTTCACTGCCTTCATGTCAGCCTGAATTTAACCTCTGTCTTCTCCAGTCTCCTTCATCTTTTCAAACTTCCTTCCTTCAGCCTCAACTCTGTAAAGTTCCTTTTTACACTCCTTCTAAAAATCTGTCCCTGTTTTAATACATCATAGATTGTTGTTGATACTGTCAGGGTTGTAGGTTTGTTATCAAATGTGGGTGGGACAGCTTCTTTTAAACACTGAGGATGTGGCCGTAAAATATATGATTTTCTTAATAAAAAGTGAGGGGGATTAGCTGTTTTCAAAAAGTGGGTGTGACATGTCCACAGATGTTTAATGAAACCTAAGCCCCTGGATACTGTATATTATAATCCTATCCAACAGTATTCATCCAAATAATGCCTGACTTCAATTCTTGCATTTGGGTTTTGTCTGCTTTCCCACAGGTGAACCAGACAACACTGCTCCCTAGAGGAAGCTTGTGGTTATTGCAGTTGTTAAGTTTGTAGCACCATAGAAGTGCAAAATAATTGCTATAAACAATCATTATACAATAATAATAATAATAATAATAAGATATTGACAGAATGAATACAGCACAATTTACAAATTAGAAAGAGTTATGGTGCCCACTAAATTAAAGAAATTAATCTGTGCCATAAGTACAGATAACAAGGCAAATCATGAAATTACATCATACAAGTTCCTGTCAACTACATTTTAGATGACCGATCGGTTTTGCGTAAACTAGAGATAACCACAGGTCAGACTAGACCTAACTGGTATAAGAGCAGAAAAAATAAACAAACTGTCCTAATGTTGTGTGCTGTCTCAGCTACAGTCAATATCACTTTGTTTCAACACGTGGAATATTGTCCTTCTGGACTCAGGAGCACTGTGGACCTCATCTATGTTTACCTGTTGATGAGGATTTTAGCATGTCCTAACTAACTCACTGACTTTCCTCAGAGAAGATAATAGTGAAGTAAAAAATGTTACACCTACGCTATGCCAGTGCAAGATGATGTATTCATAAATCTAGAGCAGAGTGCAGTCACTCCAAAACAATACAATCTCCGATTGCAAACACCTTTCGTAAATGCCATCATCTATCTGTGCAAGTCTTTATTCATCACACAGAATAGGTTAAGTACACATAATATCAGGGTCATGGAGAGTGAAATGTTTGCTCCAATATCAATCAGCACTTCCATTACTGGCAAATATGGCATGAGAGAAGTCAATGGGGGAGCTTTATCACCCTACTTATTTATAGAGAATCTTAACAGAAAGAAGGCAGAATGGGTTGGTTTATTATCACTTTTACAACCATACGCATCATTGATATGGTTTCGTACAACCATTGATTAATAATTACAATGTCTATTTTTTGTAGCAAGGTTGTTTTCTCTCAGGATGGAGCGAAAATAGGCCACAAAATATTCACAACCATAATGAGAGATCAATGAGCTTAATTGGGAATTGGTTTTGATTGTATGTGTGTGAAAGTATGGATACATTGTGCTTGTTCACAGTACCGGTATTTGTATCCTCTGCTTTTTCATAATCGTTAGTAACATCATTAATTATTTTGCATGCAATGTTGATCAAAAAAGTATTACAAGTTTAAGTTGACATAATAAATGAAATAATAACAAGAACTGTACATTTTGCACATTTGCTACCAAAAAAGATAACACTTATGGTGAATATTTGCTTCTGTCTGCAGTTTATGTTACAATTTATCAAGAATTAGTATGTTTTCAGACAGATGTACACACACCCACACATGAATACAAGAACACACACAGCCTCTTTGACTACTACCATGTGAAAAGGAGGATGTGTTAGCCTCCTTGGAACCAATAGCCAATCAGGATCAGATTTTGGTACCCCACCTACTGTTTAGTGAGTTCTGGATCAGCCATTTGGCAAAGCTATACACTCCTCCTAGTTATAGTTAGCCAATCAGAGGGCTTTGTGTAGGGAACCGGGAAGGTGTCCAATTCTCTTGTTACGATTGTCACATATCCCAGAAGCAGGTTCTTGGCAGAAATATCTCACAAATATTTCACTGGTTGTTCATTATGCTGCTTTGAATAACTATACTGACTCAAATAGCTGGTTTCATAATTCTACAAATAATGTTGCTTAAGACATTTACAAATGTAACTATTCAATAGTATAAGATTGCGCTTACAATGAATCATAGCAAAAGTCTTAGATGCAAACAAACTTATAGATACATTAGTATCACAATCAAGTTTGAAAATGTCTTGACAGCATGCAATAAAAACTGTAAACCAACTCTTGAGTGAGCAATATCACACAATATACAAGCAATACATAATATAATATATAGGTCCAGCCTGCATTATACAATAATGAGAATGTATATCACTTATTATGTCACTCAGGGACTCGTCCTAATCTTGCAGTGAAATGACAAAACGAGTTTAAACCAGAGTCGACCGGGATAAATACCCTTTAGCCATAAATACCAGCTGGATGTACGGACTAGGTGACTCTCAACAACACAAACACAGTACTCGAAGTGCACCTACAACAGGCTGAACTGAACGACCTTGAACCTGGAGAAAGACAAACAGGTGTGAACAACATTTTTACACTCATGGGGCCCTTTCGATCTGTTAAGTACATTTGGAGACAAACTTACTTTCATAATTCATCCTAACCCTGAACTGTTTACATAGGTTTGATTGTAATAGGACAGAATAATCCATGTATGACTAGGAAATATGGTTACATAGTTTCCAGCTAATTACACAGACAGAGGAGTAACTAGCACACTGCCTTAGTCAATGCTGTTATTTTATGTAATTTGGAATTAGGCGGGGAAAAAAAACTGTACCTCCATTTCATTGGCCAACTTTGCACAGTCCATAGATTTCCCTGACACTCGTACATGCCACTGCAAATTGATTTACTGCAATCAACATTAATCATCTCTACTTCCCGTAGTCTTAGTAAGATGGATATCAAAAGACAGGAGTCTTCTGACTTCTACTTTGGTCAAACAGAGTTAAGTTCAAACACAGATCATAAGAACTGTAAACATATGTGTACTGCTCAGTGTAAAGATACAGTATACTTTATAAATACTGTTTTTAGATGATTTCTCTATTTGACACACATTGACCACACATTCACACATGGTCAAACCTCTATAACCGATGGTTATCTTTCCACACAACTAGAATGATCTTGTCCATAGTAAAAAAAAGCAATGTCAGTCATTAACCATGTTAGCCAATTCTTGCCAGAGCATCCGAATCCAAGACTTTAGGCAGCTCTCAGGAAAAACCTGTCCTGCTTAAATGTGCCTATGGCAAACTAAGATGTCTATTCTAGAGGTACATTTCAGTGTTGTGTTATTTGTGAAACAGTAAAAAGGTGATTTGGAGAAGAAGTTATACAGAATAATCAGATATTTAATTACCGTCACAGTAGACTTAAGTTATGATTCATACTACTGGGAAATCCACTATATGTTGTTTCAGGAGCACTGCACAGTTTAATCAATGGAGCAATGTATGTTTTGGTTGTGAGCAATTGGAACATTACTTTGGAAGCAATCTGTTTTGAGTAACCAGTCAGGAAAGGGGGTGATGTTCTCTATGCAGAGGGCCTAGTTAAAATTCTCGTCTCCTTTCTTGAATCAGAGTCAACATCAACCAGCAATCATTCCCAGATGTCTGTGAATAGGTGATCCGGCTGCCTTTATTAAATCACGCAATATCACAAGGCAATACAGCAAATTCAGCGAGCTACAGAAGTGCACAGTGAGGCAAGACTGTGCGCATTCAGTGTCATTTTCCCACCTAACAATCAGATAGTAGGTCACCAAGTCAACGTACTGTAGACATTGTTCACATTTCCATTCCTTGAATAGATGCCACGTCAACAGTTATGATGCGGCCTTATTATACAGAACGTGTTTGGTCATGTGATGTACCCACACACATCCACACCTTCCCTCTACGCATGCCCACAATCAACAAATCCCAATCCAGTCAGGATATGCTGTTTTGTCCTGTTTCACTTGAGTTTTCATTTTCAAAGTATTTGCTTTTATTTTTGTTTATCACAGAAATTCCCAGATAGGGAAACATTTTCTTTATCACAAGGGTTCATTGCAACTGAGGGTTCAATGCAACTGACCCAAGACAGTGTTACAGCTTGGCACATGTGAGGATGAGGGGGTGACTGCATTCACTGCATGTTTAATCCAATCACATTTCCAGAGGTAGTAACACTCCCTCTTTACGTACCAGCCCAGTACCCCAACACACATTGCAAAACTCCCTACCCTGTCCCTCCCTCTTTCTCTCCACCTCTCTGTCCTCCAATAAACACCTGTTTAGGTCACTGCACCAGTTTTGACAGTCAATGTAGAAGAGGAAAATGACACAAATCTGATTGCATCAGTTTTAGCAGGTAACTCTTCATACTTAAACAAAGCACTGAGCTATCCCACATGGGGAAAGGGGGGGGGGGGCACACATGCTAACAAACAACTCTCTGCAGAGTAATAGAGGGGTCGGAACTAACTGCAGGTATGATAAAAGTTGGCAGGGATGATCATAGGATAAGGATTAATCATTAATCAGTTCCACCATGCTGCTGGTGTGTAAGAGCACACAAGGGGTTAACATGTGCGTAGAAGTTTAAATCCCCTCCCATCAACAACTCCCCCCTGGAATGGTCTGCCCCGCGGGTTTACATGACGCCTGTGTGTGTGTGCCATATATAGGAGCATGTGCAGATGGACTTGCAGATTTTTTGGATAGACAGATTCTGGCTAGAGGGCTGCAAACGTCTTCCTCTCTCTTTTTTTCTCCTCCCCTTTCTCCAGCACGCTCTCTCTCTCTTTCTGAAAAACTCTAAAGAGAACAGCAGGAATATCAAGCAGTTTCCAGATTGCTCTTGGAAACAACAAAGGAGCTTTTCCCTAACGTGTTTTTGAGTTGTTCTGAGCACCTGCCCGTGTAAAAATGAGTGATGATGGTTCATTTATGTTCACGTCGGAGTCTGTTGGAGAGGGACATCCAGGTGAGTTCCTTGCCTATAGATTTACCAGCAGGATAAAACTCCTCTTTTTCCCTCCCATCTGAATTCCAACACATTCAACAAGAATCAACCTGTCATATAGAGATACTTGTTTTAATTAATCCTGTATGGTACAATTCATAAAATACAATTTAAGATCATCTAATTGATGCCAGTATTGATCCTAACATGTGAAAAGTCTTGGCAATTAGATAGATCAATAAATAACCATTTAGGCTTTAGTACCATGGGATTTCATTGATAGACTCTCCTAACCACTCAACATGTGGTTACTACTACTTTTTATGGGGGCTAGAGGGGTGTCGTGTTGCATGGCACAGAGAGAGACAGAGAGTGAGTGAGTGACACTCCCACACTGTGAATGAGCAGATGTTAGGTATTAGCTTTTCACATAAAGTGGAACTGTCAGTAAGTAAACTCGTCCAGTTTCCTTAGTCCATTATCTGGACCAGATCTGTCTAACAAAACGACATCACTAAGCATTCAACCAACATTTTTATGAACTCATTCTGAAAGTTTTGTTGGTGTGGGTGTAAGGCTCTTGGAAATAAATAATAATTGTAATAGGTGACTGATTATCGTGAAGCGTGGTGTTGACGTGCACATTTGGTTATGTGTTGTTTGATTTGGCTGTCAATTAGGGGATTCTGATGTAACAGACTCTCTGATGTTACACAGACCACACCCCTCAAACTAAGTTAGTCAATCGTCCAATCAGAAGTGCCTAAATGTACTCTGCCCTCTCCGTAGCAGACTTGATACTAAAGCAAACAATATATGTTGCAATGTGTCCAGAAAAACAGTCCTAGTCTTTTTGGACTGCTAATTCTGGATGTGCAATACATATATTAGATGTATATGACATTCTTTTAATATTAATATATATACATATTTTTATATTGATATTATCCACTACACTGTATCAATGTTGAAACATGTCTTTTACACTGTAGAAGGACAGGAATAAAGCTAAATACATGAATATAGACTTGAGTCCCACTGTGATGATAGTGAGATCCAACCAAGAGCTTGCTGAAAAGTGCACAAACACCATCCCCCTCCTACTTAACCACAGGGTTTGATAATGGGCCAAACCTTTCTCTCTGCTACTTTGAACCAGTGGCCAGGCCTTGTGTCTGGTCTTCAGATTACTTTTCTACCTGATAACAAGCTGGAGGTCTGGGCTGTTCCCACAGACTGCTTATGCACTGATGGTGGAGAGCTCTCCTCTCACACACCTGCGCAGTTGCCTACAAATATCGTCCATTCTGCATCCCATATGTTCTGAGGTGTGCATTTGTGAGTAAGCCAAGACAACGTATACCACAGACACGTAGTGCTTTTTGACTGTTTGTGTCTTGTGAGTCGATAAAACTGCTGAAACCCTCTATGAGACTATACTGCATTTTTAGGATGTTTTTTCTGATGTAACACATCAAACATATTGCTTCAGTGCCCTGGAAAGAGAGAGAGGGGAGGGAGAGGGAGGGAGAGAGAGAGAAAGAGAGGTAAATCACATATGAATACAGTGGACAAAGCAATGCCCTGCTGCTGCTGTGCCCTGACATTGACTGGAATGAAGCCTAAAATTCCCAACGCTTTTCCCATTCTAAACAATCCCCAGAGAATTTTCCCTTTGCAGCGGAGTGTATCATCAAACGCAAAGCCTCACTTCTGTCAATTGAATATGATAAGTTACTACGTTTCCTGAATATATAAGCCTATATATACAAAGGAAGAGTCAGTTAGATTGATAATTACTCCACTGGGGTTACAGATCTACCTTTAAAATAGGCTCGGCATAGAGGTGCAATTAAGATTCAAATCAAATCAAATGTATTTGTATAGCCCTTTTTACACGCAAGCATGTCACAGAGGGCTTCACATACGCCCATAGAACTGCCCCTCAACCAACCTAAACCCTCAAGGATTCACATCACACTCACATGCATTTGGTCTCACTGTGCATCTGATTCCAGAAATGTATTGGACTCAAAAATGGTTCTTTCAATGTATTTTTTTTAAAACCAATTATAGACAAGATATGCGATCAAATCAGTGATGCTGTCCTGGATGCTCACCTGAAGCAGGACCCAAATGCCAAGGTTGCCTGTGGTGAGTGTGTGTGGGGGGTTATGCACACAAAGAACCAATATGGTTATCATGTCTGAACATTTTATTTCCTGGTTAGCGCCTTCCTGGTTAGAATATATTTTATCATGCTGTACTGTGTCTCACTTCAGATCCAGAAGGCCATAAGCCATAATTGTCAGTTTAGTTTACATTCTAGCCTTTCATTGGCATACCGTTTATCTAGTATATTAAGTCCAAATGTGATTTTTCTAGTAGTTGTTGATCACTGATCTCTAATCTGAACAGACTCTCCCTGCTGAGTCATGGCATACTGTAGATACACCTACAGTTGATATGATAAATAAATACTTTCATAAAGAACTGTAATTACAAGTAGGTTCCATTGTAGACTGGCATGGTACATTCAGACCTGTTCTGTAGATTGTGTGTTTTGCCAATGTCCTCCTGTGGCTCCTGCAGAGACGGTGTGCAAGACTGGGATGGTCCTGCTGTGTGGGGAGATCACTTCCCGTGCCAACGTGGACTACCAGAAAGTTGTCAGAGATACAATCAAACACATTGGTTACGACAACTCCGACAAAGGTAATGAAATTAAAGGACAGTTAACAAAAAGATACTTTGTTTCCTGTTGCCTGCAATGATTATTTAACTCTGTCCTCTTCACACGTACTCCCTTCTCTCTCACTTCTAGGTTTTGACTATAAGACATGTAACGTGTTAGTCGCTCTGGAGCAGCAGAGTCCGGATATTGCCCAGGGTGTCCACATTGACAGAAGTGAGGAGGACATTGGTGCAGGAGACCAGGTAGGTCATCAGTAAAAATATGAACAATTATTTATCAAAATAATTAACTTCTCCATCTTCACATATGAGTTACATACATACTTTACATAATATATATATTCAAATTTCTACACATATTTACGTAGAAATTGAGATTTAGATATAGATTTGACAGGACCAAGAAATCCAATGTCCTTAATTATACTTACAAATGGCAAACAAACTTGAATTATCCTCAACACTTGAAATATGCCTTTTCATGACTTTATTAGCCTTTTACTTGAGACTAAATAGGTAAATCTACCTATTCTTCTCTTCTCTGCCAGGGTTTGATGTTTGGTTATGCCACAGATGAAACAGAGGAGAGCATGCCTCTCACCATTGTTCTAGCCCACAAATTAAATTCCAAGATGGCCGAACTCAGACGCAACGGCACTGTTCCTTGGTTGCGCCCAGACTCTAAAACCCAGGTGAGACAATCTGTCCTTTTTTCCCTGGGTTTATGTCCGAAAAGACACTGTCTCTCTTAGGCAGTGTTGAAATCGGGTGTGTATTATTTGTTTTCTTAGGCCCCATTAAGTAAACAAAGTGGTAGAATCCAGTTTAAATACTCACATAACTCCCAATCATGCATACACAACAACACAAATTCACACACATAAACACAAGCATCTGCAACCAAACCCAATGTTCCCCACCGTGAGGGTGTCAGCAGTATGTCAGTGGAAATCTGTTTTTAACCCGGTGTGGGAGTGACCTGACCCTTTTCACTGACCCTGTGTAATCGCCTGGACACCGGCTGTGGCCTCGTCAATCATGGGCTCAGACAGGGAGTGAAAACTGATTGGGGCAACACTTCAGAATCAGAAAGGGGTTTCAAATTGCCATGAAAGTTTGCAAATACAGGGAATTCACTTTGGCAGGAAGGTGCAGACATTCAACAAATAGGGTTCATAAATCTTGAATAGTGGTGTACAAGTCTAACTATACCAACAGTACAAAGTCTAACTAACACTAAGGGGCTGCAAGAATTTCGAAAAATAAAATAATACAAAGTTAAGAAGCTATGATAACACTTTACATTAAGGTTAAATTTACTGAACTATAACCACATTGTATTGTGATTACATGATATTCACTGTTAGTGGCATGGGTTATTACAAAAGTACAAAAGTGTAAGAAGGAACAGTATGTGGGAAGGTTGTTGTAAAAGGGTCCGGTGAAGCTTGTGTTACCAAAGCAAGCTTAATGTTAACATCCAAGTTTCAGTTGTTGAATAACTTGTACCGCTAAACTGTAGTGAAGTGTTACCACGTAGCAGTTCCTGAGTAACTCCAATGTTGCACAGATTTGGATTTGATACAGTAAGACATGTTTACTTGTAGAAGGAGGCACAGTTACCGTATTTTGACAGTTGCCATGACAGGTGAACTTCAGAGGCAATTTGGGATGTAGGGAAAGGTCCTAGGGGGCAAATGGAATTGGGCTCTTCTCTTAGAAACAAGCCAATGATACTTGAGTCCCGTGCTCTGGCAGCATTCCTGGCATTTTTAGATGGGGGAGATGTAAAGAGTGGTTACAGGGCAAGAGGAAAGGAGGATTGAAAATGGAATGGGCTAATATGAGCTCTTATGAGAAGGAGTTCCATTACAGGCTGACAGGTGTTGATGTTGATCACCTTACCGACGTTTTTGACACCAGGCTTGGGGACCTCCTCAAATGAGGTGACTGCTGGCCATCCGTCTGTGCTGTCCCTTCATCTGTCCCGTCTCTCCCTGCCTCAGGTGACCGTGCACTATGACCAGAAAGATGGAGCCGTGATTCCCAAGAGGGTTCACACGGTGGTCATATCAGTCCAGCACGATGACCATGTCAGCCTGGAGGAGCAGAAAGACATCCTCAGGGAGAAGGTGGGTGCTCCCCCCAGTTTCCCTGGTCACGTCCACAGCCAGACAACTCTCCAATGGCAGGAGGGAGGGGATTGCCCATATTAGGCATGTTAAAGTAAATCATCTTTAACGTGTAAACAATTCCCATCAGGTTATCAAAGCCGTGGTGCCCGCCAAGTACCTGGACGATAAAACCATCTACCACCTGCAGCCCAGCGGGCGCTTTGTCATTGGTGGCCCACAGGTGTGTGTTCCTGTGTGTTTACTTTGGTGTGCCCTCAGGTCAAATAAAGGCACACCAGAAATAGTCTGACCCCTCCCTTCTCTCCTGCCTGTGCCAGGGGGACGCAGGGGTGACGGGCAGGAAGATCATTGTGGACACCTATGGAGGCTGGGGGGCCCACGGTGGAGGAGCCTTCTCTGGGAAAGACTTCTCCAAGGTGGACCGCTCTGCTGCGTATGCGGCCCGCTGGGTGGCTAAGTCTCTGGTCAAGGCCAAGCTCTGCAGGAGGGTCCTGGTCCAGGTGAGAATCTACGTAACAATACGTCACAAAACTGTTCATCCAATCTTGGATTTATTTACTTATCCCTTTAATCGTCTTTCTTTAAATCCAACCATTCATTCATCCATTCATGCATTCATCCAAACAGACCACTCTGTCCATCCCCTGGATGTGTGATGTGGCTACAGTATATTTGAGGTAGTGTTTGTACCTTCAATTCAGGTGTCCTACGCCATCGGAGTGGCCCACCCCCTCTCCATTTCCCTGTTCACCTACGGTTCCTCCCAAAAGACAGAGAAAGAGCTTCTCCAGATCGTTAACAAGAACTTTGACCTTCGACCAGGTGTCATTGTCAGGTGAACATTCTTCCCCTCTAAGAAGACAAACATAAAACAAAATTTAAGACCCTTGAATATGGTCTTAAATATGCAGTTTGCAGGTCTTGAATATGCTTCAGAATGTATCCATGGTGTATAGCAACTGTGATGTGTGTGTAGGTGTGCCTGTCCCACCGGTGTATGTGATGTTGTCTTGTCCTTCCCCAGGGAACTGAACCTGAAGAGGCCCATTTACCAGAGCACAGCCAGCTATGGTCACTTCGGCAGGCCAGAGTTCACTTGGGAGGTGCCTAAGGAGCTGGAGTTCTAAACGTCCCCTACTGGTCTTAATCAGCAGTTCTGACTTAAGACCCTCCTTGTTGGCAACCATCACAACCAATTCTGTATCATTGAATTTCAATGGCTCTTCAAAGAGACTATGGATGTTTCCTATCACACATAATTCAATGTAAAGCCAAACTCTTGTGGCAGGTTTTCATTTGATTAATTCAGGGTTAAATTAGTACAGGCCTGTGTTGCTACAGTTATTAATTTTGTATCAGGAGTGAGAAAATGCTAAGGGGAGCTGTGATGGGATGGAGTTATGGTTTTACTGTCCTTGTATGGCCTGCTCTCTTTATTTAATGTCTTATGACCCTACAATAGTACCGTTCCTTTGGCTGAACCTATGCGTGCCTTTGGATCAAAATAGCAAAGCGTTAGAAGGAATGCATCTGCAGGGACGTTGATCCACATCTACTTTTGGTGTGACTTTTGAGCCTCAAAGGTGATTTGTTATTATCAGATTCACACAGACTAAATTCATTCAAATGTAATTCAATATCAAACACAAGCAGACCCTAAAGCCTCAAGGCTCTGAGACTTACACCATAGCAATACTGTTTATTACACTCTCCAGGTGGTGCTACTCTTTCATGTCTGTAGATATGTACTTGAGTAACTTTAATCATAGATTAAATGCGCAGTTGCATGTTTGGAACCCTTCGCAACCCTTGCTTTAACCAAACTTTTTTTTACCGATAACGATTTGTTCTTGAGTCAGTAGTAGATCCAATAGCTACCTGCTTGGTTGTAGCTGTCAAAAACTGATCTTAAATGAACACCCTTATTTAAACTGACAGTTTAGCCATTTGGGTGTCTTTAGTAGCTGCCAAGGGTGGGTATTTCTGTGGACCATTGACAATCATGATGTTTCTATATTTGTACAATTGTAATGTATATTCCTGAAATAATGCTTTTTGAAATCATTATTTCATTACGTTAGCCATACGTAAAATAAATATCTTAAGAGTGGACTATGTTTTAACAGAGATGCTGCTCTCTGTGTTTTCACTCTCAATGCCTTAATTAAATCAGCCTCTCATCCTTCCACAGACACTGTGACATTCACTGGTCTTATCTGGAAAGCCGGTTAAAGCTGCCCATCATTTAATGACCATGTGTTGTAAAGACTGTTCTTGCTTGTTTACATAACCCCACTTCAGAAATGCTTTTACAGTGACCTGGGAATTAACCACAATCAAAGGCACTACCGAGAGGTGTCCCAACCCTCTTGTTACAGGCGACTGTATTCTACACAGTACAATGCAACAGTGGGCAGAGAAACCTGGAAATGTAAATAATTGTTGACATTAAAATTTTGAAGCAATTATCCATGGCAGGCCTGGTGTGTGTTGTTTTCAAGATTTATCCTCTGAAAATGGTAATTGAGCATACTCTGTCAGGAGTTTTGTGAAATATTGATATTTACAATTTTTCACAATTGCTAAGGCACTAAACCCCATTCTTTAACTAAATGCTCAGTCACTTTTGGCAAAACTTGACCTAATACGAAAATAAAGTGAAGCATTTTCTTTTAACCATTGCGCTGTGGGGGGTTTGCGACAGAATGACAGTTAAAAGAAAATGCTTCAATTTATTTTTGTATCAGATAAAGTTGTCACAACACCACGGTGGGTCACAATGACCTGAAGTTTACACAAGGGTTAAACCAGTTCTGGTAGTTACACACTATTTGCTGATCTCATCCACTCTTTTGGAAAAACTCTTAACCCTTGTGCTGCCTTCGGGTCACATGACCAAAAGGTTCATAACGAACCATTGTTGTGTTTACCCAATTTTACCCAATACAAAGGCAAATAAAAATAATTTTCTTTTAACCTTCGCAATGTGGGGGGTCTGAGACAGCCCAACGGTTAAAAGAAAATGCTTCACTTTGTTTTTGTATGCGGTAAAATTGTCGCAAACGAAGGTGGGTCACAATGACTGATGGGTCAGAATGACCCGAGGAGAACACAAGGGTTAACACATTCTCACTCATTAAAACACATTTTGCATTGTGATGCACATTTTTGAAAAACACATACAGGTAAAAAAAAAATGCAGGCAGCAAAAAATAAACAACTACAATACAGGTGTCATCGTTGGGGTCGCAGGTTAAACAAGTGCTTCAGAGATGAGAGATACATCAACATTTATTTTAAATAAGATACCAAATACCTTGATTTTAAGTGTATCAAAATAAACTACAAAATACAGCATTGATACATACATGTATCAAATAAACTACTGTATTTTTGTATTTTAAAAATAAAATACTTTTTCAAGAGAGCATCAAATCACACCGCAAACCTTCCATTATTGGCCTATTTGATCTATCCCTTCACCAGTACACTGACTCAGTTGATAAAGTAGACAATGTTTGATAGCAATAGCTATTAGCGTTCTGCTAATTAGTAAAGCAATACATCTGACATATGTAAACAGCAGATCAAATAATCACAAATTCCTGTCATCACCCAGATGAAGGTTAGTTAAAAGTTACCAACAGTTTAATGTTTAACTAACAGTTTGCTAATAAATTGATTGGTAAAGAAGGGCCTACTTTGCTACATTTTAGTTTAATACTATTGGATCTGCCCAGAGCCACTCTGATCTGCCATAACCAATCGCTAGCGTTCGCCTCAGCCAATTCCTTCACCACTACTGTAATGGAGCTAGCTGCCGTAGCTGGAAAATAAAACTTTTCCCAAACCCCGTGGGGAGGAGGGCCACAACATCATGGCCACCAACAAAACTCAGCAAAACTTTATATTGCTCCGGCTTTAGCTGTTGGATATGCGGCAGCGTTGCCACAACGGACCGAATGGCTTCGCTCGCATCTTTCTCCGCCGCCATTACGGAACTACAACTCAAACTAGCGCACAACATCAACGTCATCGTTCACAGCCACTCCCTCTGTTTGCTGATTGGCCGGTTAAAAATGTACCTGCAAAATCTGACTTATGTACTGAATGGCCAGACCGAGTACAGAAGCAAAATAAAAATTGAGCGGAAGTACGTTCGACGGCAGAGCCAGGCAACTACTTTGCATCAGTGATAAAATATTTCATAAGAAGACAATTGATGGCACCATTATTCATTGCAACTTGTTGTATTAATAATTTAACTGTTAATCACAAATAGTAGTAAAAAATTGTGTCAGGCAGTCATTCATGCAATTGTATGAAAAATTCTAGAATTTTTTTTGTTACAACAGCTCACTGAACACCTTTCCTCAAATCAGCTATATGAACCTCTCCAGTCTGCATTTCTTCACCACAGCACTGAAACTGCATTAGCTCAGTCAGGTGGCTGAGCGTCTAGGGACTTGGGCTAGTAATCCGAAGGTTGCTGGTTCGATTCCCAGCAGTGCAAAATCAAGTTGTGTCCTCAGGCAAGGCACCTTACCCTACTTGCCTCGGGGGAATGTACTTACTGTAAGTCACTCTGGATAAAGTGTGTCTGCTACATGACTAAATGTAAATGTAATGTAAATTAACCAAGGTAATCAATGATCCACTATTAGCCTCTGATGCAGGCTCTATCTCTGTCCTGGTTCTCCTGAACGTAAGTGCAGCATTTGACACTGTGGATCATCAAATTCTCCTGGAACGTATGGAGAACTGTGTTGGGATCTCTGGTACGGAACTCCAGTGGTTTAGATTGTATCTATCTGACAGATCACAATTTGTCCACTATGACGGCCTCTCATCCAGGAGCTCCACTGTAAAATACCACAGGGTTCTGTCCTAGGCCCTCTGCTATTTTCTCTCTACATGCTGCCCTTAGGAAACATAATTAGAAGCTACGGAGTACATTTTCACTGCTATGAAGATGACACCCACTATACATGTCCCTAAAGCCTGGAGAACTACCACACGCTCTGGAAAAATGTGTTCCTGGGATAAGAACTTGGATGACAGCAAATTTCCTTCTCAATTTGGATAAAACAGAGGCAAAAATCTTTGGACCTAAAAAATACAGAATTTGATCCAATCTCACCCTAGACCTAAACGGCATCATAGTCTCTCAAAGCCAGCTGGTAAAAAAATCTAAGAGTCACAATGGACCTCGACCTCTCGTTCGATGATGCTGAAAAACGAATACATGCATTTGTTACATCCCGATTGGACTACTGCAATGTTTTCGTCTCTGGCCTCCCAAGCACCGACATAACATTTTTACAGTTGGTGCAAAATGCTGCTGCTAGACTACTGACCAGAACCAGAAAGTGTGATCATATAACATCTACTCTCGTCTCTCTACGCTGGCTCCCAATCCAAGCCAGAGCTGATTTCAAAGTCCTACTACTTACCTTCAAATCTCTCCATGGATCAGTAAGTAATATCATCAGCACAGGGGAAGGTGTGAACTAGTTCTAGCCAGGTGAAATCTATCATTTTGATTAGATTTTAAGAGCAGATTAACGTCTGTAAGAGGACAATTTGCATATACAGAACATTTTAGCCCCCAAAAAGCAGAAAAATAGGAAATGGGCCTTATTGTGATTCCAGTATTCTATAGAAACCTGTGAAAACATTTTCCTCAAATACTGAACCAGCAATTTTTGCAAAACACAACATTTGTCATTGCCAAAACTTATGGCCAAGACTGATATGTATAACTTTTAAATTACTAATAAACCATATATATGTCTGCATAGGTATCATACAACTTGAATTTACAACTAAAGTAAACCTGTTACAGTATACTGTTACTGTTATTGTTTATTTTGCTAGTTGGAGACAACAGGGGATGGGGTATTCTTATTTTACAGTTTCTCTTCCCTGGAACAGATTTCATGTTCCAACTGAGGGGGGCTGGCGCTGTCTTACTGTCTAGAGCTGCATCAAATAGCATTTTTGGTCTGCTAAATTGCTGCACTAGTCCACACTTGACCGGTGGGGATCTAGTTCTTAATATTACTGTAACTGTTAATTTCTCCTTGCATTCTCTAATTCCTGCTCTCCTCTCTCTGTCCCCCCTCCACACCTCCCTGTGGTGTGGGGGGTTTGAGGTGTCAGCATCTGCCTGGTCGTCAGTCTTCCAACGTTGGACATGGTTGCCAGTGGACATCGACGTGACGGTCTACCAAAGCGGGATCTAGTCGCCAAGTGGACATCGGGCTCCCCGACAGACAACAGTGAGTTCCTGGTCCCTTCCCTCATCCACCTTCCTGTGATGCAGTGCCAATCACAGTCCCCCAGAGCTGTGGCTACCTCTCCTTAAACTGACATTTATCAACTCTGACCCAAGTTGAACACTGAATTTTGGTGTTTCAACACTTCACTGTTGTATGACTGTTTAGCCTGTGTTCTGCACCTCTCTTTCACCAACCGTCTCTGGAGTAGGGGATCCCTCACTGAATTGCTCCTCCCAAGGTTTCTTCCATTTTTTCTCCTCTAGTGAGTTTTTCTGGGAGTTTTTCCTTGTCTTCCTTGAGGGTTTAGGATGGTTGAGGGGCAGTTCTGTGGGCATATGTGAAGCCCCCTGTGACATTGCTTGTAAAAAGGGCTATACAAATACATTTTGATTTGGTATGCAAAATCATTATCCTACTAAACAGCTACTTCAGTTAGGGTACATTTAGCAATACATAATTTATTTATCAATCATTGGATACCTATTTGGAAGTCAAAAACAAACATTTGGCACTTTGTCAACAATTATTAAATGATCAATATCTTTACATTTTAAATCTAGCCAGAAATGTAAACAGAAAGTAGCAACAGAACTTGTCAATGAGTATCAACCCAACTCCAACCACTGATCTCAACATGTCTGGGCAAATTACTGAGTAGGCACCAATCGGGTGCAGCATCTATACAATGACACAAGAAATTTCTGTCGGAATGTGAAAGTTGATAGTGTTTTGGGGAGGGAAATGATTAGCTTGAGAACCGGGCACTGTGCACAGTAATTTTACAGGCGTCCATCTCAGGGTCCAAGGATGTGCGGTTCTGCGGTTGACGGATGAGAGTTTTGCGTTTCCAAAAGATACTGAGTTTGGGTCCACTGTGTGCTACATTGTAACAAATGTCTAGATTGTGGGGTTAAGACTATTTCACAGATAACCAATATAAAACATTTTGATCAACAGGACATAAAGAATTGAGAATGTAAAAAAACAACAGATAATTGTTGGCTACATAATCATTTTCATGAACGTACCAGAACATTGGCAATTTGGTCAAAAAAATGAAAAATAATACTTTTATGATGTGCATAAGTGATGTGGAGATTGAGCAAGTATTTTTGAGAATTTATATTATGATCTGGGAAATGTAGGTACCAAAGCCACTGAAAAAAACTGCCTGCATCATGGAAACTGTGCATTGTATATAGTTCCAGAAGTCTGTTTGTCTCACTGATATCTTAATCACCGACAGCATGACAAGCACTATGCACTAGTTTTTATGATGTCATCATGTACTTATTTTGCTGTATTTTTTTTATTACAAAATAAAAAACACTAAAGTGTTTTGATACAAAATATATAGCTATCAAATACAAATGACAAAATCCTATTTAGTATTTGAAATACATAATTTACATGTAAATACATGTAATTTACATCAAATACATGTATCATAAATACTGCCCATCCCTGACTGTGGTGCTGATGGACACTTCCGTCTTCTTTGATCGCTCAAATACATTTTGCCAATTAAGTGAACGGATGTGTTGGGGGGCCGCAAAAGTATTTCAGCTATGCAAGGGGGCCGTAAAGTGGAAAAGGTTGGGAATGGTTGGTCTAATGAATGCCTTGCAGTGTTTATTAAATTGACTGGGTGTGTGTATAATCCCAGAGCATTTATTGATTTGGAGCCCAGGTTACAGTACTTGATTTTGAGGCGATTGCTTGATTTTGACAGAAGAGTCAGGGTTTTGATTAAATGGTTTTGTGTTTAAAGTCTTGAAATTGTGAAAAACTATTGAAATGGGTTTGTTAATCTGCATCAATTAACCACTTTATTTGGCAAATAATATTAAGGCAAATTTACAATCAATACTTTGTTAAGCACACTGAAAATGTATACGCTTAACAGATTTGGTTTTATCAAAAGGCACACAAGTATATCAGGTTAGGGTCATCAGACCCAAGGTGAGGATGCCTAAACAATGTGAATAATCTACCAATATTTTAATGCCCCCAAGTCCAAATGTTTACCAAATAAGTACATATACCTGAACATTCATTGTCATCTTGTATCAAACTGGCCAGTTACACACCACCTCCTATGGCAAGAAAGATTTTACATTGAATAAAATATTTTTACCACCCATACAACATCCAAAGGGAAAACAAGGAAATGGCAGAGTTGATTTTGCTCAGAATCACTTACTGCAGCTGGTAACAAAGTTTCCTGAGAGACCAAAGTAATTAGAGCTAGGGTTACTATGACACCCCAGGGGGGATATCATGAGCGAATGGCCTGGAAGGACTAAACTAGTATGAAAGTAGCGTCTCATCCTCCTAAACCTAAAGATAAGTGTACATGTCAGATAAGACATGGTGGGTCACTGTAGCTGTAGGTCAAAGACAAATACCAGCATAGACCAATAAGGACACAAACAACATAGAACAAAGCAAGAGATTCAAGCGTTTTCCTTGCTTGACACAATGTTCAGTGATCACTCCATAACAGACCTATGCATCGATCAACTAGTAAGGCCACTTTCAAAATGAAAGACGTTATGGCACAGAAGACAAATGCTTTACGCTGAAACAACTTACATTTGATAAGATAGCAATAGCTCAGAGTCAACGCTAGAGGGCAACAGCTGGCAAAATAATCCCTGACTAGATTATATACGAATACATTTTCAGTTTGTCAACAGACGTAACTGAGTTGAGGAATACCAGGTTTTTATCCAGAAATATGCCTAATGTATAATATTATAAATGTCAAGTCAAAGATACATTATACAATAGAAGGCACTGAAGTGTAACAATGTGCACACCTGTTGGAGCAGAGCTCGGAAAAATGAAAAAGGAGTTCGACCGGTATGCACCAGATATACTGGAAGAGACTAATTGAGCTCTATTCTGGGGGCATTGAATAATTGTGATTTCTTGCGATTTAACTTGATAAGTCCAGAGGTCTGGCTTGAATTAACCAACAGTGTGCACCCTCTCTGTCTCCAGGGCAGCTGAGCTGTACATAAAGCATATAGAAACTACTGTTGAAAGTTTGGTGTCATTTCGGACATTCATATAGAGTCTATTTGGGTTTACAGGCCATCTGTGCAAAGTCTGGTATTCATAAGGCACAAAGTGATATGAGATGACTTCATAAAGCACCCAGACAATATCCAGGAGGATCCAGTCAATGGTCGGCCATGAGGAGTCTGATTGAGAGCACATCCCCAGTTGTCAGACCTTACATCTTCTTCAAGAAGGCAGTCATGATCTTAAACTTGATATAAGTATTAATGACAGCACTGACAGAATAAACCGTCAGCAAGTCTCCTAACTGAACAGAGCTAGTCTCTCCCTTTCTCTCTCGTGCTGCCTCTCCTCTTTTGTCTCTCTACTTTGCTCACGCTTACGCATTCTAGTAACCACAGGTTGATAATGAAATGTCATCCGTCCAGAAAACTGTCCGACGTCACTTCCTCCTGTCTCCAATCAGACTAACGGATTGACCTTATCGGTGGCAATGGGCTCCTCTCCTGGCCAGCACAGAAAAGGGTGATTGAGGGAAACATTTCTCATTTGGTTCCTCATTTAGTAATGTGCAAACACAAGCAGGGCCTTTGCAGAGACTGGTCTGTGATTATAGTGATAATGACAGACATATCTTTCCTTTAGGTTTCCACTCGACATCCCTGGGTTTGATGGAAAGGAGTCCACTCCCTCTAGTGTATAGCATTGTCCACTCCACGCCCTCAGACGGGTGTGGTTGAGATGAATAACTAAACTCATCACACACCCAATTGATAAAGGCAAAGGCCAACTTTGCGGCCATCTTTTTGGGACTACAGCATTGATATATTCTCCAGAGGGTGTTGACTAGAACCTCCAAGCGAATCGATCTTGTGCTCTCTCCCTGCTGGCCCCAGAGCCCCCCCTCGGGCCAGCACCATTATGGTGTCTCCCGACATGCTGGAAAACTCAAAGGCAAAGGTTCCGTAGAAGAGCATGACGATGACACAAAAGACCCACTCGAAGACAGCGGCGGCGTGCTGCAGGGTGTAACTTTCTTGCACAAAAAACACGCCACCTAGAAGCATGGAGGTCAAGGAAACTGACATGTTCTAATTTAATTCACCACATCCTCTACAAAAACCACTTCTTTCATTTGCTCTACAGCATAAAACCCCAAAGCACTTCCCCCAAAACCATTCTGCGCTATACACTACTCAACCGTAACATGTTTTGTGTGACAAGGGATTGCGAAAAGCCTCAAAAGTTATAACAACTGTTACAGTCCTGCAGCTGTATTGTTCTGAAAACATGTTCCGTCACGTCCTTAATACAGTGTTCCCACTTTAATGAACATGTGAAATTCCAAGGCGTTCGTACTGTATGACAACTGTTCTATAAGTTTCAATTTGTATGACTAACAAAGCCTTGTTGAAAACACCCTTTATAACCAGTGTCCTCCATGAAAAAACACAATATTCAACATTATTATGTCCAGATCAGATTTAAATTTTGTAAATTACTCATTTGGAAAAGGTTTGTCATGTCCAGAAATTCCAGTGGGAACTGTGAATAAATGTGGGTTCAGCTTCTGTCTGAGGTAGGGAAGGATACTGAGGACCAGGGCAATGAGGGCCACCAGGGTCATGGCCAGCCGGAGATGTCCCACACTGTACTCCCCCTGGGTCTTAGCCAGTCGGTAGGTTAGCGCTGACTGGAGGCCAACAAAGAGCATGCTGGTGGGGAATGCCACTCCTGCTCCGACGTAGTGCAGCACCTTGGCATTGTCCACCTGCAACACAAGCTCACACAGGTTAGTGCATGGAGGCAGTTTTGTTGTTGTTATGATAGGACGTATATACATTATTAAAAAATGAGTAAAAAGTTGATGTACAATGCAGTGTCTGTGTCTGGCCAAAAGGGGGTAGCATCAGACAGTCGGATTCAGGTACCTCTTGAAACAATCGAGCCTCTTGTCTGGAGAGGACACCCAGTGCAAGAGGTGTGTGTGTGTGTGTGTGTGTGTGTGTGTGTGTGTGTGTGTGTGTGTGTGTGTGAGAGAGAGAGATATGAGACAGAGGAATCTGCACTACAATAGAACAACACCTTGTCCTTTGCAGTCACAAGCGCTGTGAAGCACAATGCACAAAAGGAGCAGCTCTACAGCATGTGACCACAAGATATGACCACACACACCACACACACTAGACACAGATTCAACCTGATAAGAGACCAGCCATGGTTACTGCATGACTTAGTAGGGGACTACCACAATTAGCATAGAGGCAACTGGACAGACCCCAAGAAAAGGTTCAAATTCAAGAGTAAACAAACACATTAGTTTTTCCTTAAAAGCCCTTCACCAAACACAGAAACTTGGGCTGTAATATCTCTATGCATGCCGATTATGTTTAATCTTGCTAAACAAAACCCTTCCCAAAGCATTCTCTGCTGACCCTCCTCAAACATTCTGAACATTCTTGTAATCCTTCACCAGATCAAACTATTTGGGTAGGTTCCATAGGCGGAAATCCTGAGAAAAATAGGATTTGTCCCCTCCAATAAATCACTGTAAACATAAGTACATTTAAATAATATTAATATTATACATTTTACTTATTACAATGTAGGTTATGTGTTACAGCAGTAATTTAGGTGCCCATCTCAGGAATTGCTCTTGAGAAAATGTAATATAATTGTCCACCCCAAAATTGAAAGCAGATTTTTGACACTGGTAGGTTCAACATCATTTTCTTTTTCCTTAGCGCTCCTAACAGTAAATTGGAGACACGGTGATGAAAATGTAAACATTTGAGTGTTAAATTGAATGAGCTTTTAAAGCTGAGATAGAAAGATGTTTTGGTTTAGTACCTCTCCATCCGTAAGGTAAGTGTCCATTAGAAAATCCCATTATTTCCAGTCCAACACCTTTCCATTTGGCCCGTCACACCTCATTGACCCTGAGAAGAGGTAAGTGTTGCATGTTTGCCTGCTCCCAAAGAAAACAAACCCTACCAACCTGGTGCTCTCCTCACATTAGCTGCTGCTGGATGACACTCAGTACACCCAGTCCTGGGAGAGGTGTGTGTGTGTGTGTGCAGGCTGATGGTGATGTGAACATCTGACTCGGTCCTTATGTTTGACTCCAACCAGCTATGAAGATCTTTACACTGTCAATATTAGGCTGTGTGTGCTTACTTTGAGAATTAATGGGAGGGATGGAGGGGGGTATGCTGGGGCAAGTAAAACAATTGAGAGGGTGTGAAAAGAGGACATGTGATGACTGGAGAAAGCCGTGTTGGAAGGCATAGATCACAAACAGAGTGTTTTGTAAGAAAATCTAAGATGGCAATTGATGTTAGAGAAAACTTGTTGCGGTTTAATACCTAGCAGGTTAAGGGCGTTTTATTATGATTTTGGCTTCATTATCGGTCTAGCAGATGTAGCAAATCTGCACCTACACCCTACCATCCTGGGATAAGGATAGCTGATTCATCTCAGGACTGTTTTCATGTTTTGTTTATGCCATTTGGTGTGGCGTATGTTTTGTCTTTTATGATCTGTGTTATACGTAGTCCCTTTCTCCCTCCTTCCCTAACCTGCCATTTACTTTCATTTAAATATCAGCACACGGTGGAATCTTGATGTCCAGGGAAAACATGCACGCTGAGTTAATGTGTACATCCACTCACATGCACACATACACAGCGTTTTATGTTCTCATCCCTCTCATAATCCAAGGGGGTATGGAATAAAACTACATAAAAGCTATATTGAATATTGTCAAAAAGTATAAAATATTGTCACATCAAAAGGCCCTTGACAGTGACATAGCCATACTGGAGGCCCACTTAGGAGCTTAGCACCTGTAAGATTATGTGAATGCATGTGTTCCTATGTAAACATTGTGTTAACTGGAAACATAATGTAACACAGTAACTCTCCCCCTTCCTTCTTCTAATGGTTTGTCTTGTTTGTGCAATAGCCATGTCTTTGTCACACTGTGTTTTGTGTGTATGTTATGGACAATCTATAATAAAATACATTCAATACATTGCACATATCAGAAAGGTTTTGGTGTGTTCTTAGTTTCCAAGTGTGCTAACCTGAATGCATGTACAGCTTCCAAATCTGTAGGGTTTTACATTGAACAGGAGTATCTGCTGCATAAGTGAATATCAATTCCGCTCCTTGTGTGCTGTTCTAATCAATGAAGGTCAAACTCTCTCAGCGCGTGCACAGCTCGAGAGCAGTGTGTATGGAATACATCAGAGACAAACATCTGTTTGTGTATGTTTAAAAAAAAAGTTAGCATGAAACCTGTCTGAATTAAGCACGAGCGAGCGAGCGAGCGAGCGAGCGAGAGAGAGAGAGAGAGAGAGAGAGAACAAAGAAGGGCAGATGCAGCATGCTACCAGGAGACCCTCCACACCAGCCAGACACACCCACACATACTCTCATACCCTATTCCTGTAGGAGGTCTTCGGAGGTCCTTATAAAACTCTAATATATGACTTCACACTGTTTTGCACTATACACCTAAAATATACATATGCATCTTATCTACACTGTAAATAACTTATTGTATTGTCTGTTTGTATTGTATTGTCTGTACATATTATTGTATGTGATTGTAAATATGAGAGCTGTGAGAGAAACCTAAATTTCCCCACGGGATTAATAAAGTATCTATCTACCTATCTATCTATCTATCTATAGCTGTCTCATCTTCACAAAGAAAAACCTGTCCTGACCCTGATTAACGTACTATACCTGCACACGCACGTTCTTTCTGCAGGCTTTCACCCAGCCAGAAAGGGAATACCCAGTGTCATGACTCCAGTCATCCAATGTCAGCTATCCATTTAGGTGGAATCTCTCTAATGCCAGGAATCTGTCTGTGTCTGTCTGTCTGTCTGAGTTTCCGACGATTATCTCAAGAACAGGGCATTCTGCGAAGTTCAAAACTTTGCAGGTGTCCTTTTTGTTCGGATCAGCATTCAATATTTTTTTTTTAAGAATCCCCATCTTTCATGTGCCTCCACAGGCACAATGGAAACTCATCCCAGCCCCTTCACTGTAACTGGTCCTCTGGTCGCACCATAGCGCATGCACTAGGAGGCTCTATGATAACTTCAGTGGATTCTATTTTGTTCATGAACTTATACGATTAACAAAGGCATTCGCAATGAAATTAAACTAATAGCTTAACGCACCGGAGTTTGTAGTGAGGAATATAGGGAAATTCTGTTGAGCCATTTATATGTAAATTTGCTTTTACCACCAGATGCTTTCAAGGGGTTTGCTGGCTAGCTAACAGAACGACAATATTAAGTGGATATACTTTCAGAATAGATCAGTGAATGTTGTTAAAAAATACATGTGTTTACAGATGTCAAAACTGCCTGCATATTGCAAATGTATATGCAAGCGCTGTATGGTTAATGAGGCCTACAATTATGACAACTGGCTCAACCACTGTGCATGTAATGACTTCTGTTATCAACTAAATGTTTAGATGTTTGTGGTAAGATCAACATAACATAAGCAGTTCATTATGTAGGAAACAGCAGACAAATGAAGGCTGCATAAACATTTGCATGAATGTAGGCTACCACAGCATTGGCTATCTATAATTCCAGGAATCTGTGTGTGCCACCAATGTTATCACAGCCACTCTGCACCATCTATAGTTCAAGTCATCTGCATTTGTGTGTTTCACTGACATATTAATCCCCGACTGCATCATGGGCACAATGCACTAGTATGTCTAAATTGTTAACAGTTGTCAAGTCAGAATGTCTGATTCCCACAGTTCGTTGTTATATAACACAGCCATGTACTACAGCCCATTCCCTCTAGAATGTTGGTATTTTCAGTGCTAATGTGTTTTGTTTATGATGCTATCTTACTCTTTGAAGCCATACTGACTGTGTGGTCCTTACGCCTTTGCACCGTAACTATTACTTAAAACCTCATTTAAACAAAATGTGCCATGAACCATTCGGCATATTCCTAACACAAGCCTGATTTTTGGTGTTAACACACACAGAAGATGGCCTTTCAAACTTTGTTACTGTGTGCATGAGGGTAGGCATTTGTTAAAATTCAAAACTATTGTTTCGCAATGTTCCATGACCGTACCAATTATCTTTGCATTTTTGTTTATTTTTCATTATTTTTCCAGGCCCGGACACCACCTTCCCCCCCCCCCCCATTCCCTGCAAATTCCGGCAATTTTTTTTATTTTATTTACACACCACATATTTTTCTATGACTGCCAGAACTAGGTCTTTGGTTCTGTCTGTTTGTGTAACTGTGTCCAACCAGCCTGTTTTCCTTTTACTGCTTTCATCTGACCTGACTTTAAAGTTTTTTGTTTCAAGGGATGAGACTGTTCTATTGCTTTTTATACAAGTTGTGTATTATATTATTTCATAATATTTCTGTGTTATTATTTGGATATCACATTTTCCAACACTGTAGAACTCCAGCAATGCCTCTGGAAAGCGGTCTGGAGTCTGTGATTGGACACAGATGGGTTTTGTGACACGTGCACTAGTCCTGTCTGCCAGCTTCACCCCATGCATGGCGAGACATGATGACTCACTTCCCCCCCTCTTCCCGTAAAACTCCCTCGCTTTTCAGAGCGTTCCAGTGGCAAAGCCCCCAGAGAGAGGCAGAGACTGGGAGAAGTACAGTCTGTTGTTTCCTGCTCTCATTTTCAGATTCTCTTATAACTGGATAACTGATAATCCGTCCCAGGTCCTCTGGCAGACTAGACTATCTACCTGCTGCTCCTAAGACAGTTATCTAGATCAGACCTGACGAGCAGACAGTAGAGATAGATCAGACCTAACGAGCTGACTGTAGAAACTGTGATCATAGTTCACAGAGAGACAGTGGAGACCAGAGACCAGACCTGACAAGCAGACTGAAGAGACAGATCAGATCTGACGAGCGGACAGTAGAAACAGGGCCTAAAGGTGTTAGGAAAGAGGCAGAGGAAACAACCAAGGCAGCATGTTTCATCATTATCTGCAGAGCCGTCACAAGGGCTGTGCCAACTGTGCGCCCGCACAGGGCTCTTTTTTTTGCTTATAATAGTTTAGGACTATTTTGACTAACATGCTAGTAAAATGAAATACCTTATGTATAGTCTAGGTCAGTGGTTCTCAATCCTGGTCCTTGGGACCCCCTGCCCTGCATGTTTTAGATATTTCCCTGCTCCAACACACCTGATTCAAATAAATGGGCCTGATAACGACCCATTGATTTGGATCAGGTGTGTGGGAGCAGATGGAATTTTTGAACTGGGGGGGACCAAGCTGTCAGCAAATGATTCCAACTCTATTAGTTATTTTGTGTAATATAGGCTATATATGTATATATACTGAAGCTGCAATAAACATTAGTATGTCAATCACGCACCAAAACCTCATGCCCTTTGCAAATGTTTTATTAAAATATTTGCTGATCTCAACAGGATGTAAATGATTACAAATATAGCCTAACAATGTGTATGAAAATGGAAGTATAAAAAACAGATATACATAAATACAAATAAGTATAGCCTACATAACATGAAATGTGAAATGAAATTTACACTTTAAATTAAATATTCGTAATTCCCTCTGGAAGTATGACTTCTCATTGTAAATGTTTTCCAATAATAAACAAAATTGATTAAAACTAAAAAACTATTCCCTATGCAGCCAAACAAATGTAGCCTACTCTCTAGAAGCAGACTCAATAGGTCCCAAAAACATCTCTCGCCCTTTCTTTTCCCTGAAGATATTGCTGGGCAATATCTTGTCTGTCCAGTTTGTCAAGTAGGCTACGTCTTGGTGAATATGGCACACAGCAATGCCACTGAGCCTTTTATGTGTCATGGTTGATCGCAACCATGTTTTCAATCTGCGTAACGCACTGAAACTGCGCTCTGCCTCCGCAGATGACATGGGCACCACCATCAGAAACCTTACTAGTGCCTCTACCTGCTAATACACGCTAACAACGCTACACACGCTAATACATCGCTACCATCGCCTAAACCGCTGCGCAGTTATTAACTGATGCTTGTGGCCTTATGTAAGGAGAGTGGTGGGGACGGATCGGGGTCACTAGGAATCTGGGGGGGACATGTCAGGGGGTCATGGGGTCCCGAGGACCAGGATTAAGAACCACTGGTCTAGGTCACAGGGTAAATACGTACATTTGCATCAATGAGTCATTACCTAATGCCTGCTCACTTCATCTCCCTGCTCACTCACTGCGAGGAAGGAAAAAGATGTGGACCGATTTCGCAGGAACAAGTTGGGTGCTAAGAATTATTTTACAATTTTATCACTGGATACATTTGTCAACACTTCCAGAGAAGATGACGTGGGCCCCTTGCGACGGGCCTGATAATCTGGACTGGAGGATGGCAGCCTTTCCCTTTCTATAGTTCTGACTTCAGTTCTTGGCAGGCCTGGCTGTATGTACACATCACAGCAACTAATGCCACAGTGTGCTATTCAGAGCAGGAGATCGTCCTACTGTAGAAGAGCCGCAACAGCAACAGGAAGGACGGAGGAAAGGAGAAAGGCCAGAGAGAGCTGAAGAGAGGTTACAGGTAGGGGAGGGCATGTTAAACCAACCCTGCCCTGGCCCCTCTTCACTCCAGGACCAAGAGGAGGAGATGGGAGCAGGAAGAGGAAGAGGAGGGAGAAGAACCAGGGAGGAGGAGGACGGCAGGCTGTCTATTCACCTTCAGCCCCCCCCCCCCCCTTCTCAACCTTGTAAACGTCTCCGAGACACTGATGTGAAACCCCCTACTGAGGCCCCATTAGCAGTCTGCACACACATAACTTCAAGTCAGGGCACAGTGCCAAAGTTGAAAATATGTACTTGTAGAAACTCTAAATGACCAACAGCCACAGGCAAGGAACTCAGGAGGGGATGATGCACTCCCCCTCCAAACTAAAAACACACCATAAAAAGCTCACACAGAAAAAGAAAACGTTTCTTGTGAGCGTGTCTGTGTGAGATGAGCAAGCGTGACATGGTCTTACAACCTCCAGCTGAGATCGGTGGATCATAATGACAGAAGACTCGGCTGCCTGCTGCATGAGTTTGCGTGCTTGTGCTTGTGCTTGTGTGTGTGCGCGCAGGAGCATGTGTGTGCGTGTGCACGGGCATGTGTGTGGGAACAGGAGTTTACGAGTATCCGAGCAGGAGTGTGTGTGTCGGTGCGCAAAATCCCGCTGTGAAAGGGGCCTTTAACTACCGGGCAAAAGGTTTGGTTCAAGAATGTGAGGAGGCACACTTTAATATCAAATATCCAGCGCTGAGAGGGGAGGATGAAGGGGAGGAGGAAGGGGTGGGGGATGGAGTATCTAACTGGTCTAAGTGGTCAGGAGGTGTCGGCCTACCTGGAAGTTGCCAACCATGATGAGGCCTGCCGCACAGATCCATCCGGTGGAGAGGCTGGCCGTGTTCAACACACAGTTCTGGTGCTTCTCTATCACATGGGCATAGCGCAGCAGAACGATCGCCATGACTACAGCCAGGACAGTGGGGGGGGGAGGGAGGGAGGGAGGAAAAGACAGTTTGACTCACATTTTCCCATCATGGCTTGTCTAACTCCTCCATAAATTCATTGGAAATGACTGATACTGGTTAAACGAAGGCTGTGAGATGGGAGAGCAAGCACACTCAAACATTATGAGGGAAACGGGACATTGGTTTGGAAATCTTTACAAATGGGTTTGGACATGCTGTATTGTATTGTTTAGGGAACTGACTAATATAGAGTGATTCCAGGAGGACCAGTTCTTATTTAGCTTTTTGTGGTCAGTGCTTTATGGACAGGCTACAACTGCTGGGACTGAGGGAGGGGTGGGAAAGGTTGAGGAGGGGGACAGAGGTTGTGATGGAAGAAGGTGGGGAGCTCAAAGGGGACAGGGACCCAAAGCCAGGATTGGTGGACTAAAGGGTCCCATAACAGCTTACCAAAAAAGCTTGGCAAACAAACAATTCAACAGAATGAAAAAATGCCAGGAGTTGGAGATTTTGAATGAATTGTGTGTGTGCGCGAGTTATTGTTTCCGTATTCTGCTGGTCCCAGAAGGCACAGACGTCATTTTAGAGAAGTGAGGCAAGTTACCAGCATGGAAAAACAAATCGTTTCTCTGGGGCTAGGAAACTTAAATTTTTCTTGGTCTTTGAGAAAGACAGTACACAGCGGAGAAAATAAAGCTAATTACAGTTTACAGCATTCGATTATGGGGTCTGTACTGCAGACTGCCTGACTCACCCATGAATCTTTATTGTCACAGAAGAACTAACACTCTCTAAAGAAACAGCTCGTTGAAGCCTTCATTGGAGGCCAGTTTAATATTAATCATATATCAAAAACAACCACTTTGCTAGAGGATGTTTATATTGTTGTGAGAAGACAATGGTGTAGCAGACGGCATTAGGGTCTGTCCCCTTCCTGTTGAGGATGCACATGCTAGATGAGAGTCACCAGCTCACAGAGGCCTGTGGGCGGTGTGTGATGAGTAAGCGTCTGCCCTGACCTCCATCTTGGGAGGTCAGGGCAGGGCTTTCTCAAGGACAACTTTTGATAGCAAAAAATGATAATAAATGTCTCTGGGCCTCTCCCTTTGTCTCCCTTCCTCAGGTTCTTCTCACTGGATCTGTCTCTTTGAGGGTCTCAATGGGTCTCTCTCCCTCTCAATCTCTGGATTTCTCTTCATCTCCATCTGTCTTTTTGTTTGGCCCTCAAGTTCCCTGTACTCGTTTGGTGCTGAGCTACTTTTCTAAATTCAGGTAGCCTGGGATAAACCAAGCTCTGGCTCCAATCCAGACAACAGACACTGTGGAACCAAGCCAGCATTTCTTCTGATGTGTAACTCTCACCCCAACACACAGTTCGAACACACACACCTATTAAATAAACCCTTCCATCCCCACAAGGGGATCTATAACAACACCACTGGAAATTTGGGCATGGGGCTTGTAGCACTGAACATTTCTTATTGGTCGGGATCTTGCAGCAGATTTTCAAGTACACTCGCCATTTTTTATAGTCTGCGGCCGCAAATATACATCACCATGGAGAACAGAACATACAACAGAGGAGCCAATGAGGAAATCTTGTCCTTACCAAGTATTTATGCTGAGGACGAAATTCAGTGACAATTAGAATCCGCGACCCGCAATGGCAAAGTGCATTCTAAAATCTCTGGCATGTTAAGAGTGATTAACATTTTTTTCACTGCAAAATAGATCCGGGAGAAGTTTCATAATGATTAAATCAATAAATAAGACACCCATTGCCTGTTAGTCACTGGTGCATAAGTCAGCAGAATCATTTCACAAATCTTGAAAAAGGTTCTGAGGTGAAAACTTGGCTGATAAAAGGCTGAAGGAACCTTCTAGTTCCTTGCAAAATAGTTCTGGGGAGTACAAGTTCTGGGTATGTATCAACTGCCTTTTCTGTGCCAGTGCAAAAAGCATTCTCTCGCATGTTGTTACATGCCCACTCAAGTGTATCATAATACAAACTAGAGAGGGTACAATTTCTGGGGAAATTGTAGGGTGTGCTTGCTTGCTTCAGATGCAGGTGGGTCCGTTTTCCCTTTCTAGTGATACTTTAAGCATTTAGCCTACTCATATTGCATAATTCATTAATAACCCCCTTTGAAACAAGAAATCCCCTTTGAAACAAGCTACTGTAACAACGTTGTCACTGGCAGTATTTCAGATGGAATTGCAATTCAAATAGTACTGTCTGCTAACTGAAAATAAGCCCCCCAAAACGTAAATAAGTTCGATATTAATTTAGGGGGACATGGCTAATTCAAAAGCAGTTTGCTGGAGGCAAGCTAGCTGCCGTTGCTATCCACACTCCACTGATTGTTTGAAAGCGCAGGAAATTTGAATGTTTCTTTTGTAAGGGATAACTAAGCAATAAGCCCCAAGAGGCCGTAGTTTGCGCTGATTTTAAAACAGGTAAGGGGAGTTGTTAGGCACGACGCGAAGCAGAGTTTTCTCTGCTTTCTCTGCAGTTTTGTTTCGCCATGAAGGGGCTTATTTCCCTGATAATGACCAGCATTCTATACATTATCCCGCTTATTACACGGCTACTTGCCACCAAAAATAACTTAACACAGTGTGTCTTTTTACAATGTATTTGTTACCATTCATATTGCTGATCAGCAGAGAAATAGTTCGCCAAAGACATTGAACTTCATAGACTTTGAGCATTATTTAGGCTTCAAATCAGCTGACGTCGCTAAGCAACAGAGTACACTGGGGTTAAAAAGTTACCGGACTACTTGCGGAGTGCTACGAAAGACAGCGGTCAAATATGCATAGCAACGGTCAAATATCAGAAAATTGTTCACCGCAGAACGTTGGGAAGCCCCATTCAAGTGAACGGAACATTCTACAGCATTAAGAACAGCCATGTAATAAGACATTATTATATGGCAACGACGGTACGAGCTTTCTGATTGGCTAATGGGGAGTCATGCCAGACGCGTATTGCCCTCCTCAGTGGTCAATACAGCTCCGTATTGTCCTCTGACGTCATCTTCAATATGAGCGACGATTCAGCTGCTGAGTTTTACTATCCAGATGATGCTGAAAAGATTTGTCATCGAAAGTGAGGATGAAGACTAGACTCTTTTAATCACTTGTGTCGTTATTTTGTGTTGAAATTAAAGCCATTTTAGCAGAACTATTTGTCCGCTTTCTATCAAAAGTAATGAGTTGCTAGGCAACACATGAAACACAGCGTGAGAAGACTTGAGAGCTAGCTACAATTAGCCTAGAGGTACCATTTATTTTCATTTACAAAATGAAAAGAAGCTAAAAATGCCATATAATAAACTACTTACTAACCTTGACCGTTCGGTCATGCCGGGAAATATCAAACCTCGGCTTTGCCGTATCAACCTCGCTATTGCTCGGTCGATACGTTCCAGCCTCAGTTTGATATTTCCCGGCATGACCTCACTCTCAGTTAGTAAGTAGTTAATAAAATTGAGCTATAGCTGTGGCATTGAAGACAGTACTGTAGCCTACTACACTGCCAGTGGGCGAGCCGAGTCTGTGACTCTGTGGCTAACGTCAAAACAAGACGCAGTCTCACTCAAATTCCAAGTTTTACACAAATAACAAACTATGCTGAGAAACTATGCTAACTTTGCAATCGCCATATCTTTAGAACACTGCTGTCCATTTAGATGTAGACCCTGGTACGAAATTAAGAGAATACTCACCAGACGCAGATCGACAGTTGACTGAGTGTCAACACTGTTGACAACACTGTTGTTGCTGCCGCAATCGTCAATGGAGGCTGACAGGCTCTCACGTAGCAAACAAATCAACGTTTTTACAGCATCTATATTAAAATCTCACCATCTGGCTGTTTTCACAATAGTCATATCGTCATAACATTTCCCTCTTTCAGTTTTTTTGTGTAAAATTGAACTATAAAATTAGCTACAAAAAATACTACTATGACGCTTTCTGGCATGGCTGCCGCCTAAAAGACGAGGCGGTCTCACGGGCGACCTGCACTCGCTCAAATTTCAAAGACTGTCACAACCTAAATCAAAAATGCGAGATTGCAGTTCCACTCGAAATCGCTTTCTCTACAAAGCCAAATGGTTGTGATTTTTTTGGGGTGGTATTTTTCACTCGTAATCCAAGCTCCAATTTGCGAGCTCGAAAGTCTCTATCACGTTGTATCGATGAGTTGTTGCTAACGTGTGTTGACGTGGTGACGTAGCTAGCACAGGTTACCCTTCGTCGACAAAAGGCACCCCACAAAAACGTAACGTAACCTCCTAAACTGTGCAACGGAACGTAAATCCACATACAAGCAACACAATTGAGACCAAGACAAACATTTTGACACAGCCGTTGTCAGTGTAGTCCAAATATTGACTGAGCCTTAGGGGGGCAAAAATAATAAATAAAGAAAGAAATAAATATTATGTGAGATAACAATGGTTTGTGCTCGCCAAAGGCAAGCACACCCCGATGATCACACTGCTTGATTAGGGCTAACTGCTGACAGGAAGTGAGGTTTTGAGACTGCTAGAAATATGCCCTGTTTTAGGAACTAGATAGTTAAAGAGGTCATACTGCTGAATCTGTTACACTCTGTGGGTATTGTGGGTGTACACTCTGGCTCTGTGGGAAAAGAACAGCAATGGAAACCTCTTGGCACACAAGCATACTATGGCCCTGGGTAGCACAGGTTCAGAGGTCAGGTTCACAGTTCTTAGACAAAACAGCAGCTGTTCACTACTGCCGGCAGAGTTTACACCGTCCTGTGACAGTGTAGGTCCTGGAGGGCTGTTCCACAGTACCATCAAAATAGCCCTCCTTGAACACTTCTCAACCCTACTATCAACCAACCATAGTTTGACAAAAGTATGTTTTGTTGGCTGGCTGCAATGGGCTACACTGTAGCAGTTTTATATCAACTATGGCCTTGTATGCTTGACTGTGTCTAAGTTCAAGTAGGGGGCTCTTATCATGGATCTGTCCTCTGAGAAAGCTGCCGGGCAACACACCAGCAGACCTTGGGTAGAAGCTGGAAAGTCTTGTCTCTTCTCATCTCATCTCTCCCCCTCTCCCCCTCTCACACACACACACACACACACACACACACACACACACACACACACACACACACACACACACACACACACACACACACACACACACACACACACACACACACACACACACACACACACACACACACACACACACACACACACACACACACACACACACACACACACACACACACACACACACACACACACACACACTATTCTCATTCTTGGCCTGAACTTATAACCCACCCTTTCCCACCCTGTGGCTAAGAATAAAGACACACACAACCAAACACACACACACGTCTCACCACAGGTCTCAGCCAAACCCACAGATGGAAAACTTTAACTAGAGGTTGTCGTCAGAGAAGCACAAAAAAACTACTAATGTACAATACAGCACGTAAACAGTACACTCACACACAAAACAAAACACATGTCCGTCAAAATGTATGGATGTGTGTGTGTCTTACCCATGAATGAGCCAGTGCTGCAGATGAGACTGAAGAAGCAGCTTTCCGGGGGCAGTGTACCACACTTGCTGTGGTAAAAAATACAGAGCGTTAGAAACAAACAACTCTTCTTCATGCCTCGTAAGTAAATCTTTCTAGTACATTTTGTATGTGTGCGTGCATCTGGTGTGTGACCTTCATCCGATTTGTCTCTCTTATACAGACAGCAGGCAGTAAAGAGGAGGGCACAATCAGTCAAAACATTACACTACCAGCTTGCATGTCTACCTGCCTGTGTCTCTGCTTGGGACCCTGTCTGACTGTCTGCCTGCCTGCGTCTCTGCTTGTGATCCTGTCTGACTGTCTGCCTGCCAGGGTGACTGCCTGGATCCGGACAATCATGCGAGACGGACCCCTCATGGTGTTTACACTCATTGACTTCATAAAGATCCTATTTTTTACATTCTCCTAACCAGACTTTGATGTTCAAAGCTCTGCAGTAGGGCTAACAAAACAAAGCCGCAGGCTTTTGATTCCTCAGCCACCCATCTGAAAGCTGACTCGTTTCCTGAAAGTTCTTTATGTGTGTATGTGTGTGTGTATGTGTGTGTCAGACAAGTGCAGACCAATTCTTCCCCTCCCAGCCCTATGATAGCAGGCAGAGGTTTATTTTGGGAAACCATAGTCAGCCGCACAACACGTATGCAGATAAACACAGGGAGGCAAGCGCAAACACCGCACATAAACACAAACAGGCTCCTTCAAATGCAAGATTGGTTACAGAGGTTTGCAAAAAACAATGGCGTTGTGCTTTCCTGTTATTACCATTGTAAGGCTGGGTGTCAAACCTGCCCCCACCTCTCATATGCTAAAGTCTGGAGTTTCTGGACGGTCTCAACTTGATGGCTCTCACTCACACCCCATTCGAGATGTGGTCTGATTGGTTGTTCTTGTGTATAAAGGGAATTGTAATGCATTGTTCTTTGGATTCTTCATCTCTTGAGACCTTCTCCTCAGTTCTCCCTTGTCCTACTGTCCTACTCCTTGCTCACCTCTTGCTTTCTCTCTGATTTACAATGATCATGGTAGAGTAGGTAAGATTTAAAGCTTTCATAATGTAACATGTTTGCCTTGTAATTGATTTCATTCATTTGCAAAGTTATTAAATGCGTATTTCATTTAAACGTACTTTGACCATTCTTGCTCTGATTTAACCCATAGAGTCAAATACCTGGAATTCTATTGGTATTGGCATTATTTGGTTCATGCTAATACACTTCAGTTTCCCATCTTCCTTTAAACCATTAGGGAATTTGTTTTGGTTGTTCGGACAATATTTACCCCCCTACACCATCAGACAGAGTAACTGGGTGAGCGTTAGAGAAAAAGAGAGAGAGAGGGGGTGGGGGGTGAGGTAACACTAACCTGATGAGAGGTATGTCGTCCAGAGTGCAGCATAACCTTGGGCCGCTCTGCAGAGTCAGCTCCTCTTCACAGGACTGGTTATACAACCTGACAGCACGTGCACACACACAGTGTTACCCAAAAGTGTAACTAGTTTAGGTTAGTTTAATGTCATATAGACATGCTGTATAGACAGAACAATTATTAAGTAGGTTATGCACAATAAACTGTATTATCATTAATACATGAAATCCATGTTATTTATTAACTGCACAATAAGGTTAGAGAATGGACACTTGTAAATGCAATGGTTAAGTCAATCGAAAGAAAATGTTGTAGAAACAGCCAGCATCTGTATCTCACCACAGAAACATGGCATGTCTCACTGTTTTGGGCACTGTCACTTTAGTGGTGCCACAGATTTTGGGTGCTTGTGTGTGTGAGCACTTGGACAGCCCTACATATAAACTGCAGGTTTCCCCGGGCCAGGCCGAGCACAGGGCAACCTGTCGCTTGGTCAGTATGACCGCAACAATCACACTGAAAAGAACAACCAAACCTGCTAACCAGCTCTCACACTGCTAATGAGACAAAATACTGCCTGCAGATGAATAACGAGAAACCAAATAGTCTTGGTGCTCAGATATCTCCAGCTATATTAAGCTCTTTTAGTTACTGTTTTGGTACATACCAGTTATCCACCGGGCAGACATGCTGGTTGTACAGAGCCATGGCATACCTGGAGGAGTATAGGAAAACATGTATTGGCTTAAACATCAGCTATTTTTATGTACTTAAAAGGCTTCTAAACTGAACATAGTCAAACCAAGTGAAAGCCATACCGCAGAACAAGTGATAATTGAAAAAAGGGAAGAAAGACAGTTGTGGTTTTGTGGTCACAGAGAGGGGCAATACTGGAAGCAGAGTTTCAATGTGAAAATGAATTTGAGCTTACATTTACATTTAGTCATTTAGCAGATGCTCTTATCCAGAGCGACTTACAGTAAGTACATTCCCCCGAGGCAAGTAGGGTGAAGGGCCTTGCCCAAGGACACAACGTCAACGAACCGGCAATCTTCTGATTAATAGCCGGATTCTCTTAACGCTCAGCCATCTGACTTCCCTAGCTTAGGAAGGAAGTCTATCTAGCCTACTCATATTGGCCGGGTTTCCCAGATTCGTTAAGAAGCTCTTAACACCAAGAACTTCTTAGGAGCGTTCTAAGAACGCTCTAGAACGCTCTTAGAACGCTCTCAAGAAGCTCTTAGCGTTAAGAGCTTCTTAATGAATCTGGGAAACCCGGCCATTGATGATAGCACAGTATGTGACCTACTTTGAACTTCAAGACACTTGAGACACTCCTGATACCATTACCACCAATAGAGTAGGGGCTCTCTGGCATTGCCACAGAACCTTGGGTCATGCTAACCCGCTCTCGGTTTGCATTACACCAGGTCACCTGAGCAGTTCTAGTGAAAGCTGGTCTGGTTGCCATGTTCTACCCTGGCCTGTTTTTCTTTAGCAAAGTCAATGACCGAAGGGCCAACCTCTGAACCAAGCAGCCTATCTACAGTACGTTTGCTTCCAGCATTTAAATTGCACTGAAACAAGGATCTACCAGTAGCAATGCCTAAACACCAGAGGGATAAGACTGGAATTCAGAAATGGAAATGTCTTAGACCTAAATGTATCTGCCAATTCTTTGCCCCGCACACACACAAACACACACTTTTGTTCTGTGTATGTAGAGGACTTTATCAGATGTGTTCAGGGGTCAGTGAGAGGCTAAACAATAATTAAGAGAGTTGCCATGGATGGAAGCGGTCTGACCTAAGCCTATGTCCCTCTCCAGACACAGAGATCACCTGAGCCCTGTCGTAAACAAGCACTCGGCCATCTGCCTCTGACGCCACAAGACATGAATAATCATACCAGAGAGGATAAGCTGGGGACAGAGAAACAGTGAGGTGAAAGGGTGGGAAGACAGAGAAAAAGGGATATTCTGGACCATGCCCTGCATCTAGGCTGTATACTTAAACCCCATTGTCTGCCTTCCCTTCACTGCCATTCAGTTTGAGTTCCAATATACTGAAGGGTAACCCAATTAAGTATTTATCAAATATATATCTGGATGAATAAATGAATGACAGACTTCCATCATGCCCTCTTGCAATAGAACAATTGTGTATTTGCCAATCTCTACAGGAGACCAGAAAAAAAGTTTGTCAAGTTGTGTCTTTGAGGCATTAGAGTTGTGCTATCTGAATTCTTGATTTATTGTTTTTCTTTTTTACAAATCCCAAAACGGGTTCAGTCTTTGATGAAACACCATGTGTCAGCCATAGAAACAGATGGATGCTTGTATGGCAGTGTCTTACATAATAAATAGCACACACACTTTGCACCAAGAGAGTGAGTAAAGACAGGCGTCCAAATCTTAACCTGGGAACAGTATTACCCATTCCTTCTCTCCCCTCTGTGCTGAGACTCATTCAGTAGTGCTGTTCACATATTGATACCTCATGCTAATCTTGAGTCTTTTCATAGACCGATTTTGTACACTTAAATGTCGTTTAGAAGTTAAAATAACACAAACTATGGCCTGAGGCCATTCTCTAAATAAAGTGGCCTTTCTTAGCATGTGCTGTACTTAAACTAATGCGGTCTGTGCTAAGGGTAGGCTAAATAATAATAGGTTTGTTTACATTCGTGGGCGACTGCCAAAGTTGAGCTGTGGTGAGCTGTAATTGCATGCCAAGGAGTAGTATAGCAGGGACAGGCCACTTTTTTTTGTAAGACACATGGAAAGGAACATTTCCATGGAACTTTCTAGAATCTGTATTTGAACACCACAAAAGAACGAAATGTAGAAATAGCGGAGGTTTGTGTTTCAACTCACGTGAGTCTTAGTTGCAGATTATCATTCAGCTGATTTGCAGCTCACTTGTTTTGTCTAGGCTTCTTTTGATATTTAACCCTAGTCCATCCTAATAATTGAAAACAACAGGGTCTACATGTTACAGTATGTTGCTAGATCTTCACATAACTGATATGTCTTAGGATCATATCTGGGAACTACAGAGGAATGAAAACAAAACCATCATCATAAAAAACAAAAAGGTCAGTATTCATGAGCAAAGTCGGGGTGGACAAGGCCCTCCTCCATCTCTGACTAGCTCTTTTATACAGTGGGCCGGGCTCTGTCCCATGTCATGTGGAACTCTTGAATAAGCACTCTAAATACCCCAGGCCTAGTATTTACCTAACTCCCACCCAGATACTGGCTGTGGGAGACTGGGTGGAGTTATGCAATAAAGTGTGTTCTTTCACATTCCACTGGCCAGGAAGGGGACCTTGACTGCTCCTGAGAACAGGGTGCCCTTGTCAACGCAAAAGGAAGGAAATAGGTGAGGAGAGGCTTCAGACTAAGCTATAAAAAAAACTCCCCAAGATCACTGTAGACCTTTTACATCCTGACCATCACTCACAACTGAAGAGATCAGGATATCCAGGAGCTATATTGACTAAATCAAACTTCTCTAAACTCAAATACCTAATTTCTGGCATACTAGGACCACCAAAGTACTTAATTTGCCTCCAGTGTTGAGGTAACCAAGTTGAATTGGTTAAATTCAGATAAACTAAAGCAGTGTTTATGAACCGTGTTGCTGGCACGAGTCACAGGACACAAAATTCCTAAAAGGCAAGCGAGGTAGAAAGCAATACTGACAAGGCAAAGCAATGATACCTTTGACATTGGCAGTAACCTCATCATCACACAAGACAATCTAGTGGGATGGTTAATACTGTTATACAATACATCTTACAGAAAGGCTACTTTAAACGCTCTCCTCTAGGCTAGCCTAACATGAACACATCACATCTTATGTTTGCCAACAGAAAGGATGACTGGATGTCGATAGAGTTGATAAGGCCACAAAAGGGAAATGTGTCCCTTTCGAGTCAATGAGTTTAATTATTTGCCATATTATACCCTTAATTATTTGTTATAATGACCTAACCCTTATCTTTGGAAGCCCATCCAAAACTGGATGGGAAATGAGTGGGAAATGCATATGGTTGACACGACTTTAGGATAAATCAGAAATAAATCAATGGACCCATTTCCAACAGGGTCTCCAGTTCCATCTCTGGGCTGCAACTACGAGACACTCACACAACCCATATTCCAGTGATGGTCAAAGCTGGAAGGCTGACTGGTAATATCATCCAAAGCGACATCTCTGACCCTCTGTCCTCTTTGCCCCTGCACCTTCGGAAATATCCCGCTTCTTCTTTCTCCTCGACCAACCACACTTTCTCCGTACATGTATTAGCATTTAATTCCAGATGACGGAAATATGTGTCGTCGGCATTTTCATCTTGTCACAGGTGAGACGGTGAGGCGATGATTGTCTGGTGGGGGAAGAAAAAGAAAACATTCATGAACGGGCACTTTCTACTGCTTTCTTGTTAGTTATTCAATATTATCACGAAAAACATCTCCACCTAAATCAATTGATTCCTAGCTAGCTAACAACATGCAAAATGTGACGGTCGGACCAGATAGCCTATCTTGTTCATCTCATTCACCGGCAAGATTCTACTCTGACTAGCCAAACGCTGTTCATGCTAGGTAGCGTTACATAAAATCACAGGAGATATCATTATCTCACCCATATGCTTTTTCCAAATGTCCAAATAAGTTGTTTTGTGTCCACTTGCAACAATCCCCAGATGGTCACCTCTGGTTGCACTTGACTTGATGCGGTTACAACAAGTAGCTAGCTATAGGAAGCTCTGGCTTACGCTTTTTCCGTTTGAACGAATTTATCAAATAACCTGTGTGAGCTTTTCACCTATACGTTTTTTCACCTTGATTGAAACAGCTGCAACGAAACGAATGCTCAAACTCGGTGGTGCTGGGCAGATGTACCCAGATCTTTGTACATGGAATAACAGTGTGCCAACCAGCTGTTTCTTTGAACTCCTCCCATTTATGAAATTGGATACGCTCGATTGACTCATTCGGCGTTCGGTGAGGTGGACACATGGCAAATATTCAACAGTCGTGTAATAACCATATTGGGAAATCCTTAATGTGAGAAAAGTTGTGAGGAAAACACTGAAAATTTGCGTCCACTTCAGTGTACACTAAGCATTACACTTGGTGACATGAACCATAAACTCCCTACTTGGAGTGTATTCTGTTAATTTCTTTCAAATTGTCCGTTTCTGATAACAGGAACTCCATATCATAACTTGACAGGTGAAGTTTAAAGTGTTGTCTTGAAAGATTTAGTTTACCGCAGAATATCAGTAAAGTAACAGTTGAGTGGCCTGTGTTGAAAAAGCAAGTTTGTTCTCTCTGCCATCTAGTGGTTTGTTGCGGGAAAACGTTTGTTCGTAGGTCTACTAAACATGTCAGAGCCTGTTTAAGGAGAGCCTTGCCACTCCCTATTAAGCCCCATTGTACCGAATTTGGTTGCAGTTCCACCAGAGTTCCACTGGGAGTGATCGCGAGCAAGTGCATGTTGAATGGGAGTCTATGGAGCTAAACGGCTAAATTTGTCTCTTTTGCCTGATTGTCCTTGAGAAATCTCCGATTTGATTGTAGTTTTTGCATGTTCAACATGGATTATAGGTCGAAAGTATAATTAACTAGTACTTATGTCCTTTTGATTTCTTACAGGGTGAGTCGTTGTTGCCTATAACACGCTAGCATTCTGCTAATGAAAGCTGATTGGTTAGTGAAGGACTGATACGACCAGAGCTCTTGCTTGATGGCATCCGAAGCGGAATCAGAATGTCAGAGCATTAGCAACATTAGCAACAACATTAGCAAGCCAAAACTCTTTCTAGCATGTGTATTGACAGGAAGAGCCTAACCTGTCCGCTGTGTTGTCGATGCCCTGAGAGAAAAAAGTAAGTGACCAGAGCTTGCCGTAAAGCAGTAGCTCTGGTCGTACAATGTGTATGACTTCAATTACATTTTCAAAAGCTTTTTAGAACAGAAAGGCGACTTTAAAAAAATCTAACAGCCAGCAGTGTGTATTTTTTTTGCCTCCCCTTTCGAATTCAGAATTCAAATTACTAGACAAAAAATTCTATCCTGAGAAAAGTGGATTTTGAGGGGTATAGCTCCATAGACCTCCATTCATTCTGCACTCGCTCGTTAGCGCCCTCACATGGAACTTCAACCAGTTCAGAACCCGGAAGTTTCCCGAGAGTGGCAGTTCTCTCTATATTAGACATTCTCTGCATATGTTTTCATAAAGGTATTCATAACATTTGCTATTTGTTTCAAAAGCATCAAGCCTTCACCATCTAAAAGATATTGGCAGTTTATGTTGTTTTTTATTCAGTTAAAATGTAAATTATATTTCACACAATCTAAATGTGGGATTATAAGACTAACAAGCAATAGACAAGTAAAGAAAGGATTACTATTTGTATGAATCATACATGCATGACTCATCTTGACAATTTCTCAACAATCACAATCAGTGACATTTCCTGCAGCTGGCATACCTCTTGGAAATTCTAGTTAGAGACAGACAAATGAGCAAAATAAGCCATACAGTGTAAATGGGTCCCTTAAAACCCTAGCTAAAGAATTTCTCTGTTTTGCCTCAGTCTCACACTGGAACCAAAACCCCACACACTAAAGGCAGGGTAGAGAGCCTGAGTAAATGTAGTCTGGACTCTTTGGAGGAGGTTCATAGTCCCAGACACACTGTAAAACTCAAGGATACCCACCCTGTGGTCTAAATAGACACCAATTCTGGATGATCTCGGCACTACTATGTCTGTACTCTTATTATCATGCACAAACGAGTATTTGGAATCTGAACAATACAGGCTCCAGGACATTTTGTTCCAACCGAGGCTGCAGTCATTGCTTTTTCCCTTTCGACTGATTCCCCAGTAGGACACAGCGATATCTATCTCTGTTCCCTTCCATTCCACCTCCCAGTAGCTCCGACTCCCAGACAGTGACTCCTTGCACAGTACCTTGAAGATAGAATGGAGTTGATGAGAATGTGAATTTATCTTAATTCAGATAAGAATTAAGTTTATAAGAATCTGTTTTTTTTTTAACAGAATAAGGCCACAGACAAATTAAACAGGCAAAGTCATCTAGTTTATACTACGTGTTATAAAAACTCAGGTTCTCAACTAACCTGCTGCCAGTGGTCAAACCTGTCTGGGTGGTCAGGGTAATTCTTGGGATCGTTCATCATTGTGGCTACAGTACCCCCTTCTGATAGGTGAAGGTTAGGATGGGCACTGTTGGAGTCCAATGTCAACTCGCAGTAGTCTGAACACAGGGCAACAATTAAGTATTAAACATTCTGTGTCCAAGACACATGTCATGTAACACGATACATGGGTTAAGGCATTAACAAAACATCCTGTTTCACCACCTACAGAGTCTCTAATGGTCAAGGAAATATGTTTATTTATATGGATGCTCCTGAATTGTTGGATGACATTCAAATCTTTCACAAAGCCTGTTTAGCCAGCTCTGCCCGACAGTTTGTTGCAGTTGGGTCAAATTGTATGTCACTTCATACATGCTACCATGACGTGAGGAGGATATCCTTCCCTGAATTATTATTGAACATCATGTTCAGCACACATGTAGAGGATGAAGAACTCACATTTTAAGAAATCTTCTCTTGTCTTTGGTTGAAGTTGTTGAACATCAACTGGTTTTACTGTGGAGGGATAAACAGAGAAAGCTCACTTGTTTTTCCTCAAAAGATCCCAGACTTTCATATGACTTTCATACTTCTTAAACCAGTTTGCCCAAAACTGCTACCTTAACACTGTGTTCATTACGTCAGTTTTCTTTACGGTCATGACATGGCCTCATATCATTGTTTAATATCAATATGGCATTGGATGATTCACATGTACAGTATAAAGACAATTAATGAAACTACTCACATTTCACGGAAACCTCTTTTTTCATTGGTTCAAGTGGTTGCAAAATATATACTTCCTTTACTGTGGAATGGCAGATAGAGAAAGCCCACTTTGTAAAGATACTTTACTCTAACAAGCCACATAACCTAAACAACAGTTCCCAACACCCACAACCCCCAAGGCCTTCAAACATTCAGGTCAACTGTGTCCAATCCACTTACTTGCTGAAGAGACTTTGCTGACTTCTACCTTGGTAACCTCTTCGACTTGTACCTTCAGTGCGGCGATGGCTCTCTTGGTTGCATCAAAGGAATAGTGTGGGGCAACAGTGACACCATTTAGGTCTTCGTATCCTGAGGGACCGGACAGAGACTGCCAACTCTATAGGGGGCAAACGGTAAATGGAAGAAAAGCGTTGATAGATCTCTTTTCAACCCTCTCAAAAAGCTTAAATGGAAAACATTTGGTGTTTTCTAGTGGTTTTCTAGAACAAAGATTGACCTGCAGGAAGTGTATGTGGTCGTCAGTGAGTGAGAGCTTGTCCAGGTCTGTGTGTTTCTTCTTCATGAGAGTGATCTCCTCCTCCAAGCGCTGTAGCATCCCCTCAGCTTCTGTGACAGTCGTCTTCTCATGGGCCCTCACCTGCTCCTTCACCTCATTGTACTTCCTTTCAATGGAGCGTATCAGTTCAGTGAAGATACGCTCATTCTCATCCAGAGCTGTCTGTGCCGAGTGCTGTGTGGTGAGAACAAGTGAAGGTGAGTACTTTGCTCACAGGCACATCAAATATGTTCTGGAGATATTAATACCAACAATCTCTCTAATCTACAAGGTATGTCTGTCTAAAAGCAATCCTGTTTAAGCAACAGGTTTCCAACCTTAACAGACTCTACAGCCTGTCTGAGATCCTGCCATTTCTTCACTCTCTCGTCAATCCTTTGCTGAGACTTTTGCAGAGTGGAGCCCAGCTGTTTCTGTGAATGTAGGGTTCACACAATCAAACCTCTGTGGACTGTTAAGAGATAGGAAATGTTGTTTCTTTTTAAAGGCTTACCTGCTTCTCTGTTCTCTCTGTCCCAGCTGGGACAGTGTCATGGTGCTTGTGTTCGTCCATCATGCACAAAACACAAACAGACGTCTGATCGGTGCGACAAAAAGCCTCCAGCAGCTTGTCATGCTGGGCGCAGATTTTCTCTCTCATCTGGCCCGTGGCTATTACCAGCTTGTGCTTCATCAGGGCAGGGAAGTTGTAGTGAGACTGGAGATGAAGCTCACAGTAGGAGGCCAGGCAGAGCAAGCAGGACTTCACAGCCTTTTGCTTGCTGGTAGTGCAGAAATCACACAGGACATCCCCAGGCTTGGTCTGGACTTTGAGTTGGTTATGAGAAGTGGATCTTCGGGATTTCCCCAAGCTGCTGTATTTGTCCAGGTCCAGAGTGCCAGAACGAGACATGTTTTTTTTCTTCTGGGTTAAACTCTGAACTCGAGTGTCCCGTTTAGGTGTAGCAGAGAACCTTCCTAAGTAAATCCAGCGATAAATGATCCACACGAAAGACGGTAGTGCAAGAAAAGAGGAGTTCACACACAGAGTGACACAGTTTCAGTGAAACTGCTTGACTGGGACAGAGCGAGAGAAGGAATGTTAGCTATGAGGATGACTCTGGGCCAAACCAGTATTCCTAGTTGGATGTTTAAAAGACTGAATACTGTAGGTGTGGCACATTACAAGGAGTTGTGTGTAACAAAGAGGAGGGTAACACAAATAAACTGATCTTTCCTTGGCAACAAGGGGTTGGGGCATTACATTGACTTCAGTAATTGACAGCTTTAAAATTAAAAAAGAAATATCCTTCAGACAGTACTAGTGTCTGCGTAAAACAAATTATTCATAGCTATAACTATATATATGTATACATTAACTGGTTATTTTCTACTTCTCCAGATTTGTTGTAATACAAAATGAATATAACACACCAAGACTTCAGGATAATATTGCAGAATTGGGAGGCATCATTATTCTATTGCTCCTTGAACTAGATTTTGCAGAGAAATCCCAGCTGAGGATATATGACTGCAAAGTGTCCGTGGCCAATGAAGATGAACAACCTTCTGAATGGATTACACTGATACGGTTTACTTGTCACACTCTAAGACCCATCAAAGGTAATTACCCTCAGAGGCAGAAATGTGATAACCACTCAGAGGTGTTTAATACATATTTTGCATCCCGTCCATTTGCTTCCTCTATTTGCATGTTTTTTGTGCCAAAATCTTGTACCAGCTGAAGTTGGGAGACCATATCATACCAGTCCATGAGGCTGACCCACAGTTAATTTAACATTTCATTCACTTAGCAAACACTAAAGTGACTGTTACGGGGTCTTGAATATTGAGTATTCCGTGTTGTATATTGAATGTTGTTGAGAGAACCGTATAAGCTTTGAGGATTGTTATTTGTATTCGTAGACCTGCCGTGTTTGTAACCCTAGTCCTTATCCTGGACGTCTGTGGAGTAGGTCTAGGTAAGATACCCTGGGGTTTACATACACACCCGTAGTTAACTATCTGTTAAATACACCTGGTTAGACACTAGCGGCTGTCACCCTGTGTATTGTAGCAGTGAAGTAAGTTGTAGTTTAGTTGGTGTCAGGAAGGAGTAGAGGGGTAGGGAAGCTCAGGGTCATTTTGTATTATTTCTTTGAATTGACAGACTGCTGGCACTGGCCTACTCCTAACCCTTTGCCTGTTGTCCTCCTTCCCCATTGTTTGAGTTAACGTTTGTGTGCATGGCATTTTGGTTGTGGCAAACACATGTATTGGCGCTACGCTCCTGTTTCCTTCACCACTGTGGCCTTGGGCAGTTACGTGCTCCTCCTCTCCCAAGCCATTGGAGGGGGCGTAACAGTGACATGTAAATAGTGTATTTGGAAAGTACACCAGAAAATCAAGGATCGAAAGTGCATAGTGCTAAAAGTAGTTTGGTGGTCAGTCAAAGAACAGTCTGTTTTTACCAGTCATAATGCAAATGAACCATATCTTAGCTACCAGACATGGTGAACAAGAAAGACAGGGTTAAGGTTTACCAACCCTGATAACTCAACTACAGTACTGTGCAACAATAACATCTCAACTATGAAATTACACCGCACAGTGTAAGCAAAAAACAATGTCATAGCTAAAACACAATATTAAACTTTTGTTTGTGCAGTCTCTTGAGACGCAGTGGTACAACAGGATCTCAGATACAATATCAAGAGAATTAACAGATCACAAGTATCGCAAGAACTAATGTATTGCTACATGTTGCTCTTGGTGCACTTACGTCAAGCAAATAGTGGATAGTTCAGGGGATGCTTGAAATAGTTTGTCTTGAAACCCTGTCAGAAGGTCAGTAGGGAAGGAGAGGTGCATAGTTGAACAAGGAGGTCATTCCACCACTGTGAACTAGAGAGGGAGCAGCACCCCCATGGTAAGAGTGCAAGAATCCTTTTTTCTCTGCGTCATGAGATTGGGGGAGTCCGATAGCTGAGCGGTTAGGGAATCGGGATACCAATCAGAAGGTTGCTGGTTCAATTTCTGGCTGTGCCAAATGATGTTGCAAGGCACTTTACCCTACTTGCCTCGGTGGACTCGGGGGAATGTCCCTGTACTTACTGTAAGTCGTTCTGGATAAGAGGGTCTGCTAAATGATTAAATGTGACATGACCGATGTTGTAGAGAGGTGCATGTATCAATGCATAGTTTTGGGGTTATGCAGGGCTCATCCTGCTGGCCGCAGTTTAGGGCAATGACTTTGGGGAACATGACCTGTGTAGCACTTTGCCTCATTAGATTGGAAATATTGGACACTTTGGATTCTCATTTGACATCCCCACAGTAAGTACAGATTTCTTGTGCGGACTCGTACAACTTGGTGAAGTGTTTCCATCAACAACAAAAAAAACAAGCACACCATATACCTACCTTTCACTGCATGGCAAATGCTTCAAAAATAGCAGTGGGGAATGGCCAACTCTGATATTTGGTACTGCATGTGCCATGGACAGAGATGGGCAAAAATACATCAAAATGTATTTTGAAACTAAATACCCATCAAATAAATGTATTAAAATAAGCTACAAAATGCTGGTGCCAGAAAATGTAACAAAATACAATACATGTATTTTGTATTTAAAATATAGGAAATACCTTTACTGGATTCTTCGTTTTCTAACAATTTGGTCTAGCAGAGCATTCAGGTTTGGGCTATATAATGTAGTTCTGGTGAACCCCACAAAAAGAAAGAAGGAGAAGAAGGTGATGGTATTTGGCCCAGGTACAAGACTCATTGGGATAAGTAAGACCTTCTTTAATAGCCAAGCTTTTAAAAGATAACAACTTGATTGACTATCTTACATAATCAATACATATACATATATTTTATATATATATATATATATATATGTTTTTTTAATGGACTTAAAAACGTACAAACGTTGATATATTTATTCATTCAATGATGCCTCTGTGTGTGCGTGTGTGTGTGTGTGTGTGTGTGTGTGTGTGTGTGTGTGTGTGTGTGTGTGTGTGTGTGTGTGTGTGTGTGTGTGTGTGTGTGTGTGTGTGTGTGTAAGTAATCCACACTACCTGCCCCTCCACAGGGATGCTAACACAATAGCAGTGTTGCATAAGTCCTTGATAAAGTCCACTACTACACCTGGAGAGAGGACCCTCCACCTGACGATTCACACAGACTCTCCCTCACACATACACACACACACACACACACACACACTGAGGCATCAGAGGATGAGTAGGCACTCACTCACTCTCATACACTCACTCACTCTGTTAAAAGGTAACTTAACAAGTGAGTTGAGACCCAACCACTGAGTAGCCAGTTTAGTTGCCTTTAAGAACAACTCACTTTTCAGATATTTCTGGGGCTAACCGCCTCCTGTGCGGATTTAATATTATTCCTGGAAACGAGAACAGTCTCTCAACCGGAGCTATGATGGGAGGGTTGTGTTAAATCAAACAAAAAGGAGCCTAATAAGTGGGTACTGCTTAAGAGAAAGCAGGTCTTTTCTGGTGTCCTCCAGAACACAAAGGGTCTCTAACTCAGCTTTGATCTGAAGATTGAACTCGTGAACTGTTTTTTGATTTGTCGAGAAAGTATTTTGAGTATTTTAAATACAACATTACTCCATTACTTAATTTTGTTACAAATTACATTTGATTTTTTATCGGCCCTATCAAACACAAATTACAAAAAATACTCCAAAGCCTTGTGAAATGTGTATTTCAAATACAAGTAATTGAAATACTGCCCATCTCTGGCCATGGAGCCAAATTGGGAGGGCCCTTCCTTCCTGTAGGCGACACAGGCAGCCGCCTAGGGCGGCATGAGGAGGAGGGCGGCATTTTCCGAAGTGCATCCATTAATTAACCCTCCCGCACAAATAGATTTATCTTTAGAGACTGTTGTTCAATGCCTTTTCAAGATACACCAAAACGCCGATGCTTGAACATGAAATCACAGATTCTGATTAGTCATGCAGCATTTTTTGTACTTAAATGCATAACACTGCGTGTTATGTTGGATTTCCAGCACAAAAAGTGATGGAGGAGCAGGTGGAAGACTTGAGAACAGATTCCCTCCTATTCAGTTGTGCCTGCATGTACTTTCAGATAGTCCATCAAGTCCATCTGTACCTGAAGAACAACACATCTAAAATGGAAGGATAAGCCTGAGTAAACACAAAGAGTGGACAGTTTGCATGCTCCTGTGCTGGTTCATATGATATTGTTCCTGAACTGTAAAACCATTGTATTAAATGACAAGACAATTTCAGTGTGAATGAGTCTAAATGGAGGAATTTAACTTTCTGAAAAGTAAATACTGCAAGGTCTTTTTAATTGGCCACTTAGATAGGCAGAGGTAGATCCTATCCATATCTAGCTCCTAAAATCCATGAGAGGTGACTCTGAAAAGTCAAGGATCTTATTGTGAGAACAAGATGAGGAATGCCATGTGATTTTGCATTTTTGTGAAAAATATTAATATAAACCAACCATTTTTGCTTCATTTGCTGTGTGATGATAGTCATATTCTAAAGTCACACACAGAACCTGTGAAATATTTTGTGCGGAGTTTGCCCTAGCCTTTCCCAAAGTGTATCATTTTGTTTCTTTATAATTTCATGAATGTCATGAATTTCTTTGCTTAATTTTTTACATCTATGTTGAGGAGAATCTAAAACCCAAATTAAATATGCTAATGTCGTTTGCCCAAAAGATGATGAAAGGCAAAATAGGTAATAAAAATGATAGGTTATGACTATTAGCATGGGTCGTAATCAGCATGGTGCGTGCGAGCGGAATTGACAATTACTCCGAAACAGTAGGTGGCAGCAGTGATTATTTTGCTGGTGAAATGACTACAATGCATTCGCTAATGCGCTCCTCTGCAACGTTGGCGCCAGAAGATCTGTGGCGCCAGCTATACAGAAAGAGTCAGAGGAAGACATCAGCGCAGTTCAGACGCAAGCAAGCTAGCAGCCCGGAGCTATCATTAGTGCAGAGCTCACACATAGTTTTTCATCATCCCAAAAATCCGAAGACAAAGAGGTGGGTGCAGTGGTGTAGATACTCTACCGAGTGATTTTTTTCAATTCAGTAGATTTGGTGTCTCTTTTAACAGGTACAGTATGGCCGTAGATGATATAAGGTACTCATTTTGCAAAAGTTATAGTCTGCCTACTTCCAGTTGTTAACTTATTTTTTTATTAAGTCTTTCGCATGAAGTTGGTATATATTATTGAGAATGTATTTTTTTGATGCTGAAAGTTAATGAAAAATATTCTCATAACATTACTTACTGTATGTACTTTTCAGGAATGGCAGATTTCAAGCTATCTCGAACAGCTCCTAGCGTGTAGTAGCCGATTTAGCTTGCTAGTTAGCTTGATACAACGGCTAGGTAGCGCGCTAAAGTGGCTTGCTAGCCATGCTAGCGCCGTTGCTGCAAACAGCTTGCAAGGCCATCAGAATGCGGGCTGAAAATAAGATATTGGAATGCTATCCATTTTGGTTTCTATTGTGTTCTTTCATGAGAAGCAGTCGTAGAAACGGCGAGTCGGCAAGAGTCGTTTATTGTTTTGTGCGTTTTATTAAGTCTAAATCATGTTGATTTACTTTGTCATGCACTGTCGATTATATAATAGGGGGGTCGCCTTTCCCGGGTTTTTTTTAGCGAGGCGAACACTCCTCGCCTGGTCCACGTTAGCCATCTTTGTTTCAGTCGACTTTATCGGATTATCATAAAATTGCAAATGCGAACCATCTCCACACTGGTGAATGTGTAGGGATAAAATTGTTATGACTTTAAATATGTGGTTATCATTTGTGCTTTATTTGAAATAGTAATGTTGCGTTTTGAAGCTAGTCAGCTAGTTCGTAATTGCGATTTGAAGGGCGGAAGCTAACATCAGCTAACATCATAGCAGCCATCTTATGCTTGTTGGCTAGCTGAAAAGTGGTGGTGTGGCACAAGATGGCTTGTGAATGCTGCGCACTAGTTGTGATGGGAATTTCCGCGTTCGTGATTATGTCCTAAACCAGGATGAATCCACATTGATTCGATGCATGTTTCTTAAGCAAATTATACTTTTCGTTCTATAATCAGCTCGTCAAACATCTGGTTGTATGCAGTGGAGCTAGTTAGCCAACTTTAGCTGGTCAATTCAGGCAACATTAGCGGCTAGAAGTAGCTATCAATGCAGTTCATCGTTAACTTGTTTTCCCATAACCTAGCCAGCTAACTAGCGGGCTAATGTAATGCTCGCCATTTGTAGCCAACACGGAGATGTTGCAGACCCTAAAGGACTTGTTGTTAAAACTCCGTAAAGGAACTGAAAATACAATACATTCCATTTTCGAACATGGATTCGTAAGTAAAAAAAAACAAAAAAAACGAAGAGCAACGCTGTTAGGCAGTCACCGTTTGTAGTGTCACGATATTTTCTATTCGGCTTAACGATACAATAAGCGTCAGATGCATGTCTTAAGCCGGACTTGAATGCTAGCTAAACTACCATTTAGCGTGCTATATAGCTGGCTAGTTAGCGAATTGTTTGCTAACTTGCTAACGAAACACCTTATAAATTATTATCTGACCTAATTTGTATATTAAGAACATTTTGTGCATTTGTGTGAGGCCACCGCGCGCCTTTTGTCTTTTCAGTGCACACCGAATGGCAACATGCATTGGCGATCTATACACTGATACAGGTCTAATGCAGGTTTCCCCATCTTCTGGCTAGTTAGCCATAATTTACAGTTAGCTGATGGTCTGGCTAACGTTAGTTAGCCACCTTGCTAACAACAACAGGTGTCAAGTGAGATTTCATGGGTTAATAATTAGTTGGTAGCATAACTAGAACTTTGAGGTGTTATTATGGTCTGTCAAAATAATCAACCATGTATAATCCCCAACCTGTCATGTTGTGTTCCCCCACAGAAAACTTTGATTGAAGACCAAGACTCCATCACTGCACAGCTAGCATCCCGAGTAGAGCTCCCCCAAGTTCCCAAAAAGTAATCATCCGGCTGTAAAACGGAGGTCGTGGGGCTGGAGTGTGTTCTCATGGCTGAGTCAGAGACTGAATGTGACACTCCCGGCCTTGACACGCTGGGGTCGGAGTGTGTCATAGCCCATAGCCAGGTCGACCTTCACTATGCAGCAGAAACAGAGATTATGACTGAGGAGAAGCGTGGTTTGGAGCTGGAGATCCACGGCTCTGACCTAGCCAAAATCCAGGGCCTGGGTTCAGAGCTCGGGGCTGTGGCCTGTGTGGATGCCATTGTTGCAGAGACGGATCATGACTACACCAAGGTAGAACATGCAGATATGCAGTGTTACACGGGGGCAGATATCAAAAGTGGGCCTAATGAAGTTCTGTTGGGCGAGGTGCTACTTAAAACAGAGTCTGAGCATGTGGTCAAGGTGGAGTCTGACCATGGTGGTGAGCTCACAGTGGAGTCTGAGAATGGCGTCGTCATCCACGAGGCCCACGGCCTGCAGTGCAACGAGTGCGGGGAGATCTTTGGCAGCATGGCTGATCTCCACCAGCACTTTGAGATCCACAAGGACCTCAACCCTTACATATGTGTGCACTGTGGTGAGAGCTTTGCTGTGGAGGCTAGTCTTAAGCAGCACATGAAGATACACATGAAAGAGAAGGCCTATGTCCCCACCGGTGTGGAGATGGTTGGAAAAGGTGTTGTTGACGCCTTCAACCTCAAGTCCCATCAAATGATCCATTCCACAGAGAAGCCCCACAGATGCTCCGAGTGTGGTAAGAGTTTTGCAGCAGCCATTACTCTCAGAGAACACATGAAGATGCACTCTGAGGACAAGCCCTACAAGTGCACCCAGTGCAGGAAGAGCTTTGTCCGCAGAAGACACCTGAAGAAGCACCAGGAACTCCACGCTAGGGAGAAGCCGTACACCTGCGCCCAGTGTGGCAAAGGCTTTACCACTGCTTCCAACCTGAAGCAGCATCAGAAGACCCATGCGGGCGACAAACCCCACAGGTGCACTCAGTGTGGGAAGTGCTTTGCGGCTGCGGCCACCCTCAGAGAGCACCAGAGGATCCACTCCGGAGACAAGCCCTACAAATGTAACCAGTGTAGGAAGAGCTTTGTCCGCAAGCGCCACCTGAAGAAGCACCAGCAGGTCCACATTGGAGGAAAGCCCTACACCTGTGCCCAGTGTGACAAGGGGTTCAACCATTCCTCCTCGCTGTCTCGACACCACAAGACCCACCAGGATTCCAGGATGTACTCGTCTCCTCCCTCTGGGAAGGCAGCTTTTTACGGCACCACCCTGAAACAAAGGATCCAGCAAGGCCAGGGTGATAAACCATACACTTGCAACCACTGCGACAAGGGCTTCAATCATTCCTCCTCCTTGTCCCGCCACCAAAGAGTCCACTCTGAGGGGAAGAGTTACACGTGCGCGCACTGTGGGAAGAGGTTCAATCACTCGTCCTCTCTGTCCAGACACCAGAGAGTCCACGTGGAGGAGAAGCAGCAGGCGCAGGCGCAACATCAGCAGCAGCAACAGCAGTACAGCGCCATCCCCTCAGGAAAGGGATTTCCCCACACCACCATCCTTAAACAGCGCATACTGGGCAGTGAAAAGCCCTACAGATGCTCCCAGTGCGGAAAAGGCTTCAATCATTCGTCCTCCCTTTCCAGGCACCATAGGATTCACATAGATCAGTGAGCTGAATCACTCCCCTACCCCCCCTCCCCCCATCTCCATTCCCACATATGGATCCCCCACAACCACCCATGATCAATGAATCTGCAAGTTTGTCTGTATAGAGCAGTCAAAACAAATGGACAACGACAAAAAAGTCTTGAGGTCAACAAAGTTCTGAAACCGAAGGACTTCACTTCCTAGCTCACAGCTTTTGCAATTGGTTGGTTGAAAAGTTCCTAGGACAGCCGATTAGTTGATTTGAATAAATTGTGTGATGATAGACACTGAATGAGACTGTATTCTCATTTGTGATTGTGCTTAACTTGCTCCAGAGCCTCTGATCGCTTTTAAAATGTGATTTGATAATCTACATGATGAAAATATTCCCTGAAAATGCTTTCCTCTCCCTGTGCCTGCTTTCTTTGATATAAGGATTCAGTACAAGTGTGTCATTGGCACAAGGGGGAATTGTGTAATTAAACAAAAACGAAGGCAGAGTTTGTAGATAACCTAACCCTGCTTTAGTTTTGAGGTCAAGCCCTCACTAGCCTACTGATGCAAATAGTGGTCTGGCAAAATCAAACTGCCTTGATCAAACAAATTAGCCATTTACCCATTGTAATGTTTTCACCCCATTTCACCTTCTGTATCTTATATGAAGCAGACAAAGAAATCCTATGTAAATAATTGTTGATTTTCTTTTTTTATATATATGTATAGGTAGTGTGCTGTTTTGTTCCAGATGACATTTTTGATAGTGAGATCCACTTAGTCTCCCTCCTTTTCCTTTAAAAAAAAAGTTATTTACATTTTGTGTTAGCTACCAGGAAATGCAAGCGCTCTCCTTGATTTTGGCTATTATCTAGAACGCTCTATCAGGTTAAATTAATGGTGTGTGTTGGTATTTGAGTTCAGTTAAGTTCAGTACTGTACTACCGAACTGACTGCTGCGAGAGCAATACTCCTAGTGCTAAAGTGGGACGCAATTACAAATGGGAAGCAGGAAATGCATAGAAAATAAAACCATTTGGTAGCATTATTTCAAGTCAAATTGCGTCCAGATTATTTCCTATTCATTTCCCTCTACTCAAGCACCAAATGTATAATACTGAGATGTGACGACACAAATGTTAAAGAATTATTTCTTGCTATGACTTTGGAGAGAAATTTAATTAGCAATGTATAGAATAGAGGTCATTCTTAATATCACACTGCAGAGCTGTCAAAATTGACATTGTAATAGAATATTATGTACACCTATCAAGACATGACAGGGTTATAGCTTGATTTAATAGAAATGCCCTCCTTTGAACTCCACAACAAGGCGCTCTATTTACTGTTCTATGTACGTCTTTTACAAACTGATGTATTTTTTTAGATATGGTTTGGGTCATTTGAAAGGGAATGAGGGATACTGTTTTTATGGGAGTGAATATTATTTTGAGCAATATTTACTTTTTTGGACAGCAATTGTGCTTTAAAAACCGTAGCATAGGCTTTTTCCTTGTGTTAGATAGGTGCCTTATTGCATGCTGATGTAGAAATGTATGCCGAGCTGTTATCTGAAAAAAAGTCAAAGGTTTTGGCAACTTCTCCTTTGTGTTTTGTATCCATACTAACTTACCCCACATTTTAATTTTGAATTATTGATACTTATTCCTACTTTTGCTTTTATGTATATTACTATGTGTTTACACTGTTGCTATCATTATTGTCTTTTAATTTGTCCCTGTCCTATTTGATTGGCCTCACTGTAGATTTCTTAGAGGTTGAATTAAGAAAAAAGGAAGTAACAATGTAATTAATCCACGTAGGCTTCTATGTAAAGGCCCTACTCTGTACCATTTCTCCCAGATCTGAATGGCACACATATGGATAAATAAAGATTGTTCACTGTCAGCCTCTTCTCTCCTGTCTGGTTATAATTTAGTTTTATAGACTATTGTGAGATAAACACCATTTGTTAAAAATATAATAATTTGACTGGAGTTGGGTTGCAATGTGCATCTATGTTCTTGTTTCCCATGTCCACTAGGGGGCATGCATGCTTTCTCATAATGTCATCTGAATGTGTTGCAAGGTATTTGTCCACATGGAGACACTTGTTTTTTATTTTCATGTATTTACAAAAAAATGTTTTATATCTGCTATGGATTTGTCTTCTCTGAATAGTGGAATGGTCCGACTCTGAACACACAACCCACTATACATCTTTCGGAACTATTCAGAGAAGGCAAATCTATGGCGATATTTTAGTTGTAGCACAAACATATTATATGTTTATTGTATGAAATATTTCACAGACAAATAGAATCTAATGGTTACAGTTGCATTTTACTTACTGCCTTTAACTTAAATTTCCATATTTAGTTTAAACTCAGAGGCACTCACCCGGACATTCAAATTTTGCAACCAAGTCTCAAATTTAGAATTAATAGCAGTATTAAAATCAAATAACTCCATACAAACTAGGTCAATTATCACTTAAAGAGCCACATGTTATGTGTAAGTAATGCAGGATTCTAAGTAATCAGCATATGTCAGCTAGATATTTGGCACACCTGAAACTGCTCACAATTCAGTGCACCTAGGCTTCCCCAGAAAAGGGACGTTTGTGGCTTGGTTTGCCTCACCTGTTATGGGACTGTCCCGAAACACCCGAGGCTGATAAGCTCTGCCTGCAGATCCTGGTTTGAATCAGTCATGTTAGAAATGAGTGAACCATGTTATGCTTATTATAAGGAACTTGTAGAGTTTGTTAAGTAATATATCAACGCAGTGATATTTTGACGTACATAAACCTTTATTAGTGCCTAATGGCTACAATGGAAGAGACAAGAGAAGGAAGGATACCAAATTTGTCATTATCATTTCAAGCTTTGTGGAACAAAAACATTTATAGCTTCAATCACTGTACAAAATGTATGTAATAACACCAGCTACTAGTAAACCATGCATAAAACAAGAACGATCAACCTAATGTTAAACAGATGCAGCTCAGGGGTTTTATATTTGCATTTTGTATTTACATAAACAGATATACATCTGTACACTATTGAAGTGAGCACCATAGAGCTACAACCCAGCACTTTGAGCTACATGACCCAGGTGTCACAAGTATGACAGGAGCCAGCTACAGAGCTGCATTAGAGGGCTCTCACACAGCGCTCCACCAGGGGCCCAATGGGCTCTCACACAGCGCTTCACCAGGGGCCCAATGGGCTCTCACACAGCGCTTCACCAGGGGCCCAATGGGCTCTTACTTAGAGACTCACTGGCCTCATACGTTCATGACAGGAGTGAGCTGAAGCAGGGAACTCTGTGGTCTCATGGCAGTGCTCTTGGAATGCAGTTTCTCCAAGTTCTGGAGAAACCCCCTCCTTTTCAGCCCCTCCAGGATCACAGTGTTGTTAGATGAGAGGCTGACTCGAGTCCTAAAGGGAAAAACCCCAACAGAGCAAGGTTTAAATAGGTAGCTTCATTAATGTTAACTGAAATAACAACGGAAAATACATTCACAGCAACACACCATCCAAAGAAAAGAACACCAGGTGCCAACAGAAGTGGGAAACAGAACTCTCTTTAAAACAAAAATGCAAAGATACTGCAGTAATTACATAATAATCACCATAATCATTCTCTTCTGTCTAAATACCAGCTAGTGTCTTTGGAAAAGGGAAGATGTTTGTTCAGCTTTACTTCCAGTTGAAGTGAAAAGAAAAGAGAAGCCATAGCACACACTTTGGAGGTAAGGTCAACGAGAGCAATCTATGGGGTCAACTAACCCCAGTTGGTGCTTATTTTCACTGTGACTCAGTCTGAATTCCTCCAGGGTGCAATCTTTATCTGCAGCCCAGTGGGTTAAGCTCACAGCTGGAGACTGGAAAGGCGTGAGCACTAATAAACACGGGCTCAGAGCCAAGTGTCTGCAATAAGAGGACCTCCCAGAGGAGATTTTCACCCAATGTTTTCACTAGAACTGACAGTCTGAAGCCTGAACCAAGGTAGAACTCACCGCGGAGAGTCGATCCCGCTGTCGCCCGTGATGCTCTGGCTCTCTCCTCCCACCTCCGTCTCCCCCATCTCTCCTCCCTGTGCTCCGCCCACCGTGCTCAGACTGGCACCGGGGCTCTGAGGAATTCCTCGCTCACGCAGGGTCTCAAAACTCCCTTCCTGCTCCTCGGCCTCACACCCCCAGTGAACGGACTCCCCGTCGCCCTCATCAGCTGATTTGTGCAGGGTCTCTGCGTCTGAGTCCACTTCGCTGGTCTGGCAGTAGTCAAAGATGCTGCTGTCTGCAGCCTCGGTATGATCCAGGTGGTCCGAGCTGAGGCTGGCATCATGCATCGTCTCCCCCAGTAGGGGCGCTGCTTGTTTAGGGTTCGGATTACTTTTGGCATCTGGAGATTGGGTCTTCTGGTGGTGGTGGATAGGCCGCCCACTCCAGCTGTTCTCCTCTGGTCTCACAGAGGTTCGAGGGGTGTTCTGCTGAGTGGATGAGTGGCTGTCCTCTGCATAAGTGCTGTCCCAGTTTCTTCGTATGGAGTGGGGGTGGTTGTAGGGGGAGTAGGAGTCAGGGTGGTGGCGGGAGTGTTGATAGTGTCCGGGGAGCTCTTGGGGTTGTGGATCGGGGTCGTTGTCTCGGTAAACAGACTGCGGATCATGATAGTCAACTATCCCTGTCTTAAAGCCCTCTCTGCTGTTCATCCCTCTCTCCTCACTCAAATAAAGGGAGCTACAGGCATCTTCGTCCTCCTCCTCCCCTCTCTGGTATGGACTGTGGTGGTCGCCATCCCTCTGTCCCATGAAGGCATGACTTTCTGCTATTTGTCTCTCTTCCGGACTTGGGCTTTTAGGACCTCTGTTGTTGTTATATGCTACCCCCTGCTGATTACCCGCTGTAGTGCAGGGCTTCTGACACAATGACAGCCTGTGGTTGGTATCTTCCTGTAAGTCTGCATATCTTTGAGACAGTCTGTGCTGGACAGAGGGCTTAGCCCAGGCATGGTCGTAAGGGTGGGTGGAGACTAGATCATTAGTATCTGTAGTTGGCTGGGGAGTGTTGGGGTGGTCATCCCCTTTAGCTTGGCTGTTTGGATGCCTTTGGTTGGTCCCACCTCTACACTCTCCTTCCTGCAGCATTTTGTGCTTGCCCTCCCCCTTCTCCCAGCTCTCTCTGCCCCTGCTCTTGCCCTCCCTCTGGTGCTTGACCTTGTCCTCTATCCTCAGCGTGCTGCTCTGGGGGTAGGCTGAGCTGTAGTCTGCTGGAAGCTCTCTGCCGGGCTCGGGGCTGGTGCGGAGGAGGGGGTCTGCGGTGAAACCGTGGTCGGGGAGACACTCATAAGATCTGTCCTCGGACGCGTGTGACTTCCCAGCGTGCTCTGCTTCAGCGGCGGTCATTCTTTCTCTGTGAGGGTCCCAGGATTTGGAGCGGTGTCCTGCTCGCTCTCTCCTCCCGGCTCCTGTCCTCCCCTCCTTGGGCTCTTTTCTTTTCTGGTCTCTGTTGTAGGGGGTGGTGGTGGTAATGGCTGTAGCTGAGTCCAACCCTGGTGCACTCTGAAAGGGGTTGTCTATGCGTTTCTTATAGAGGCATTTCCCCTCCCCAGGGTCCTCGAGGTGGTCTGGTTCATCGACAGGGACCTCCGGTCTGAGATGAGAAGGAAACGGGTCTTCTGTCTCTGGGTCCTCATCCACGCACTGAGGCGCCTTCCTCTTCCCCTTGTCTCTCTCTGGGTCTCTCTCCCTATGCTTTTCTCTGGAGGAGTGTGCTCTCCTCTTGCTGCGACAGGCCTTGGGGGCAGACCTCCTCCCTGCTCCTAACCCCGTTCTGGAGGAGTGGTGGTGCTTGGCCTTGGAGGAATTCAGGATCTCAGTAGACATGCCCTTGTCGACCCCTTTATCTCCCCTGTCCACCCCCTTGTCGGCTGGCCGCTCCCTGTCAGCTGTGCACCTCTCCCCCCTCTCCTCCAGCTTCTTCATCAGGACTGTGTGGCGTGTCAGGTTGTCCACGGTGAGCTCAGGGTTGATACGCCGAATAATGGCATGCTCTAGGTCCCTCGGCAGGTTGTTCAGGTCATCCTCGTCCCTCACCGGCCATTCCTCCGGTGGGAACTGGCCCGAGAACGAGGCATACTCCTTCTTTGGTTTGTCTTTCTTCCCTCCGTTCCTCCTGAAGAGGCTGAGGCCAAACTTGCGACCGGGCTTGTCTTTGTAGTCCTTGTCCTTGCGGCTGGCAGCGGCGGTGGTGCCCGTGGTCTTACTGACCTCACTGGCCTGGTAGTCCGCTGCTGTGGAGGTGGACTGGTTCTGGACGGACGGTTTGTGGTCGGAGGGTCGCGTCCACTTCAGGCTCTTGCCAGTGCACTCGCTGATGGAGATGGAGACCGAATGTTGGTCGGGGACGGAGGGAGGGGTGGCAGTGGCCGCGGGTGTGGCCACGCTGGAAGAGGGCAGTTGTGGAGCAAAGCAGCTGCAGGACTTGCAGTGAGCCACCAGGGGGGGCTGTGCATTGGCCTCCATGCAAGCTTCGTTGCTGAGGAGGTATGTGATGGGCGGAGGAGACGGCATCTCGTTGTCTCCAGAGCCGGAGGTCCACCAGCTCTTCTCTCTGACCAGGCTGTTGGTGATAAAGTAAGTCTGGGGTGTGACAATGAAGTAGCCTTCTCCTGTGTGGTAGATCTTGCGCTCCTTAATTAAAGTCCCCAAAGCATTGTACAGGATGTCTTGGGTTGGGATTGTCATTCCTAAATAGGATGAAGAAAGAAGAGGTGATGAGGAGAAGGATGAAGCCAGCGCAATCCTCATATGGAATGTATGTCCTATAGAATATATCTTTAAGAATGCTAAGGAAATAGAGCGAGGGGGGGAGGGGGCTGCAGAAGCAACATTGTCCACAGAGTTTGGTAAACATACAAAATAATTAAAGAAATACCTGGGTGAGCCTTGCTCATGTGGTTGATGAGAGCTTCCTGGTTGACAGTGACATGGGAGGAGTTCATGTCTGAGATGACAGAGCACAGCACCTCGGCTAGGGGGATGAACTGGGACTGGGGGACAGGCAGCATCTGCACTGGTGACAGGTCACCTGAAACACACACAGACAAACCAAGTTAGACACGTTCACCTTCACATCTGTATGTGCACGCACCTGGGTAACAGCAGACACTCCCACGCATATTCATTTGCCAGAATAAATGTTCAGGTTAAGTTTACAGGTCAACTTTCACCTCAGAAATCATAACACTGGGGTGGTCCTTTGAGGTATGTGAAACAGCCCCGACCTCCATCTCAATACGTATATTTGTATAGCGGTAGTATAGTCAGACCACAGAATTCCATTACTCCACCTGAAAGTAGCCGCTGAAAAGTTGCCTGCTGGGGTATCACATTTCACACTTTATCACATTGTTGCTTTAAATCGCAATTAAACTAATGTCACTGGCACCATATGATGTATAAAATCAGTAAAAGAGGAAGTGAGAGCAATATAGAGTCAGAAGGAAAGGTCTATAGATAAATACTGCTGTGTCCTTGTAAGAACAGTGTCCTTCTACACCCTGAAAATATTCACACACACGCACGCACATCAGAACCCAGCCGACCAAAAGACTGGACTGCTGTCCAATTACACATTTACAAAGTCTGGAGGCCACCTCACAGACACACCAGTTGGTTTTGAAATAGTAAAAAATCCATTCAAAACACCAGCCGACATTTGAACGTGTTTCCTCTGTACAACCAATGATTAGAAACTATGACAGACTCCCTCACATAAAACAGTTAATGAAACACATCAGATTAAGTGATTTTATTCCTTCAAGAAAACAGTTTTTTATGGGGTAGTTTTAGTGGCATAATAACAAGTGAGGATGTACAGACGATGTAGAAAGTGGGATAAGGGAGATATAACAGGACTATAAAGATGGTCCACACTACTGGAAAAGGCATTGGCCCTTGAACTGGCGTTAGATGTAGCTGGGGTCAAAGCCATGGCACAGTTCTGCTTCAACATGAACATGCCAGTCCAGGACTTCTCAGTGCAAAAGAAAGGCAACATGGTTAAACTGACACAGTAACAATCCACAGATAATGTCCTCACGTCCATTACAGAAAATGGTGTTTGCAGTGATTTGTACCGTGTTGTATTCTGGTAGGGACATTACGCCTCAAACAAGCGTGGTGGGTAAAGTAAAATTAAAAATTAAAAAAACGTATATTGTGTTTGTTATGTTGTTATATTGCTAAAGACACACTTGTTCCGGGAGTACAACGGTACTCAAGAAAGATTTGTTGGATCAGATGTTAGTTTATTTCCCCCAAGAACACAATGACACTTATTGAGGAACTTGCTGCACTTGTTGGTTAGTTGTAAGTGATTTAACTCGCTGTGAATTATACTATTGTTGCTTGCTTTCCTCCAGTACAGTCTAGTACTTTCGAGGATCATGTTGTTTAATTGAAAATTAAACATCCTTCCGGTTCCACCCATTGGCACTTATTTGCTTTTCACAATGTATGCTTCATATTTTGGCTTTGTTTATGAGCATTGACCTATGCACTTTTTGTAAAGCTCTCTCTTGTAAGTCGCTTTGGATAAAAGTTTCTACTAAATGTAAATATTAAGGAGGTCAACTTTTGCACTGTGAGCAGCTGAATGATTACCAAGAGACCAGGGTGAGACAAGCTGCCCTCTGAGAAATCTGAACTGTGACCGATAACAGACACAGACATAGGCCAATGACCATGACCTCCTTTAAGACCAAGGAAAACAGGTTTTCGTTAATCAGCGACTTAGTACTAAATGAAGGAGCTGTGCTGGTAATCGAATGAAAGTAAACATTAATTGTTGGTGAAGTGTATCAGACTAAAATTAGGCTTATCACTGTTTTATATATATTATACTGTTTTTGTGATATTTTTACATTTTAGCAGACGCTCTTATCCAGAGCGACTTACAGTAAGTACAGGGACATTCTCCCCGAGGCAAGGAATCAAACCAGCAACCTTCTTAATAACAGCCCGATTCCCTAACCGCTGAGCCATCGGACTCCCTTTGTGTGTGTATGTGTGCATGTGGGTGTAACAGCAAGTCCCAAATGTATGTGTCTGCCCTCTGCGGCAGCTCTCTGATTAGGGATATTTTTCATTCCTTAGACATATGTGCGTAAGGTCTGTGAGTGTTGACATGTCAAGCGGGAAAGAGGATATGACAAGACACTATTTAAATGTAAAGTTTGATTGCCTAAATCAAAGACATAACACCCATTGTCAGCGAGCGGGGCAGCTGTGGCTCAGCACGCTAGCACCTTGCATGCCAGCTCCGTTGCCGTGTGTGTTTGTGTGTGAATAGGTGAACGAGAGGCAACTGTAAAGCGCTTTGGGTGTACCGTGAGGGTCCATTAAATGCGCTTTATAAATGCAGTCCATTTACCATTTACCATAGTTAAAGAAAAGTTCTTTAAAAAGTTAGGCTATTCAAAGGCCCCAGATAGGGGTTCTGCTCTTTGACATGGGGGAGGGGTCGGGGACCAGATGTGCCCAAACCCACCAGAGGCTGACTTAAAGCCTTAAAAGCTGATGTCTCAATAACAGCCTCACTGAGTCTAGCCTTCTCTCTTGTATGCACATCCAATAGGAACACCTGCAAGGCTGTCCTCATGGCAACAGCTCCTGTCTAGGGTTAACAAGATCATTGGAATACATGGTCAGTGGGTTGACATGAAAAAATATTATTTACACAATATCTTTTACAAAGGAGTTAGTGCACTGATTATAAAGGGTAAACAAGAGCAATGTTGCCCTTCATTAGAGAACAGGGTAGGAAAACACTGCCCATGTTGTTTAGATGGTAACCCATGTGGTGTGTCCATTACCAGGGCGCTGTATTAGGCTTATTGTCCTGGTTCTGAGTCGGATATCCTGCTAGTTTTTTCATAAGAGGTCAAAAGAGGGGGATACAGAGCCTGACACCCATATTCATTAACATATATTTAAATGTATTCCTTCAGGAGATGCTTTTATCCAAAGTGACATACAAGTAGCGCATATAGTAAGAGCAGCAAATAATCAAGGACTAGGCTTGCATAGTTACAATACTACAATGGCTGGCAAAACCTTCCACCATCAGACAGAGCAGACAGGTATAAAGACGATGGACACCAAGAGATCTGAGAGATAATGATTTAAATTTTAATGATTTAAAGAAGTAGTTTGTTGCTGTACAGAGCCAGGTGGGGAAAATACTTGGTAAAGTAATCCTGCAAGGGGATTAGCTCTTGAACATTAGAAGGTGTGACTGTCTCTCGTAAAACTGTTTTCTCTGGGGGAGGGGTGGGGGGGGGGTGGTAACAGAACTCTGTGCTCCTGTAATATAAGACCAGGCCACGGACATTAAACCCATTGTCACACACAACATGAATACCCCTCTGGACACCATGGCAACGCAAACCTGTGCCACAAGGAGGGAAGCGACACAAAAGTGAGAAGTACCCAGGAGAGAGTAGCCAGAGGACCCCACTGTAATAACAGGAGAACTGGATTTTTGGTAGGGTGAAAAGTCCCATCAACATGAATGAACAGCTTTCCACATTAATTTACTGTATTCACATATTTTCAAAGATCTCTACTTCTGTTCAAATACCTTAGACAAATAGTTGGTAGAGAGGACGTTTTGGAGCTACGGATGGACAGACAAATGCTGTCCTATCTCCACTGATCTGCCTGGCTCCTGACCCTGGCTGAGAAATACCACATGTATTCACTCTGAGGGGAGCAGGCCCCTGAGGGCCGCATGACTCCCATTAAGAAATAAGATTACATTACTGACTGGCCTCTCTGTCTTTCTGACATATAGGCTGCTACCACTACTGGCGCTACAACTGCAGTATCTATAAAACTTCTGAGATCTGATCGCAACAATGTCCTTCCACCCACCCCCACGCACAGACCGTCTCACACGAGACAGAGAGAGAAGTAGAAAGAAATATCAACCTTATATATACTGTGTGTAACACACTCGCATTATGGAGTTTAGTATCAGAAGAATCAGAATCAGAATGGGATTTATTCGCCATGAAAGTTTGCACAGACAAGAAATTTACTTTTAGCAGCATACAATAAACATATAAGAACCAAAAATTTTAATATGTGGACTATCTATACTAAGGGTGCATAGGGTACATAAACTAGCAGTACTAAGTGGAATTATAATTGATTAAAATGTACAATAAAATATAAGTTGTCATAAAATAAAATATAAGTTGCCATGTAATATAAGAGCCATATAATGTAAGAGTAAAATGCAAGAAGGACTCTGAACCTCCAGAGATAGCATTAAGAACATGTCATCTGTCCAAGTCCAAACCCAATACATTTTCAAGATTGAGTTTAAAATTCAACCCATTATTATTAACTCGCAAACACATACCACATACATACAAGCACACACACAGACCCAGTTGTCTGTAAAATAGACTTCTCCTTATCTTGTCTCTAATCCTTTGTGTTCCAATAAGCAAACAGGTTAATCTGCTAACCATCTCATTAGGGATAGACTGTACTTCTTTGAGCAAACTTGAAGTTGGCTCAAACTAACAAACAAACAAACAAAAAAACCTCAGTGACCTTATCACAAACATGCCTGAAAGAACCAGTGGAGTAGACTACAAACTGCCAAGTTTTTGACAGAGAAACAAAGTCACACATTCAAATGCGCTGTTGGGAACGGGAAAGATTTCAGCAGTGATTTGTGTTACCACACCCGCCTAGCACTCAGGTCCCTTTGTCCTAGTGTCGTAGCTGGGTTCCTTGCCACACCCTACAGTGTGTGTGTGTATATATCTGTGTGTGTTCACTTATAGGCCTTTACAAGCTAAGCCTCCCAGTATTCTATGGTGCACACAGATGTGGACTAAGTAGCAGTAAAATAGGCCCATAAAACCCAGTGAAAAGATTCCCTTGACCAACATGGGCTGCTAGCATAGCAGACGTTTTCATCCAGTGTTCTCTCCCCGCACAGCCTCTAGGTTGTGTTGGGTTTTTATAAAAAATGTACTTATTTTAGGTGAGCGAGAGATTCATTTGTTCACAATAGTTCTACTAAGAGTGGGAAGTAGATTCTATCGATTATCTAGTGCTCCACCTAACAGTGTCCTCGGCCATGCAATTCTATAATTGAGGTACATTACACCCAACCAATTACATGTAACAATAGAATGCTTGTTCCCACTACGTAAGACTGTCAAAACAGCACAGGTGAGTGATTGCGCCCTAATTATATCCTCCTTACCATGTGATAAAACTGAAACAATCTGCCCATTCGTGTTTCTTGATGACTCTAAAAAGCATTCATGTCATGATGAACATTACTAAGACAGGTGATACATGGGTAAACCTGTTAATTTCTGACAAAGCCATTTGGCAGGGCTGTCTCCATGGCCAATCTTAACTTGGCTAATAATCATACGTCATTGAACGGGTCTTCATGGAATGTTTAGAGTCCTAAACAGATGAGAAGGATGTCAAGAGAATTATGAAATGGTGTATACAAATGTCTTTATTTTTGTGTGTAAAAAATATGAATAGTCTAAATAAATTGCTCTTGGTTATTACGGGAAAATCTGAGTTGATGCCTTTCAAATCCGGTGGGCTAAACAGACACAGGCTTTGTTGTGTGTTTCATCCCTATGGCAACACACATTGTGAAGACGCATTGCCGTCTGACTTTCATTCAGTAGGGTGTGGGACTCAACACAACCAGGCTTTTAGGTCAAGGTTCAAATTCAAACTAGGGATTTCACATTTCAGTCTTGAGGAATATTAACACATAAAACCACGTTTGGAAACATAGACGGAAATAACAGAAGGCAAGACTGATAACAGTGTAGGAGAGGAGAACCCTGTATTTTACCATCCCATAGTAATACAGTATAATACCTGGGCGGTGTTAGATGTGGTAACAAAAAATCAACAAAAACGTGCTATTGCTATTACTCATCTTAGTTTGTTTGGTACAACAGCCAAGACAAGCCTAAATCATGCCTGTGAACAACTGTTTAGGACTGGCAGTGAACTTTAACGTAAGAAACACAAAACGGGCCTGGTGGTCCAGTGTTAGCAGAACTTCCACAGCAGTTTCTTTGTCTTCAACCAGAAAGCATGAGACAGTTCAGAACACATCACCCCCATCCCTTAGATGTCTGGTGTTCTTGTCAGAAAGTAAAAAAATGGACACAGCTCTCAATAGTCTAAAGATTGTTTTTGACTTAGGGCTCAAGTACCTTAACGTGACCTCTCTCATCCTCTTCAAGGATGGAACGTCTGTCATAAGTTAAGACATAGCCATGTTTGTAGTTTAAGACAAGACTTGGGATAGGAGTCAGTAGTTACCAGCCCTACTAAGGTCAGAAATTCTGCTATTCTGCGATTTTACCCTAGCACAAACCAAAAAGTGACCACCAAGCTCAAAGGAATCCAGGTCAGCAGTTTCACAAGCTTCCATGCTCTGCCATGTTTAGAAGTTCCAGGTGTTTCCAGTATGCTCCACCCAAGAAACCCCACCATTGTATGCACTCACAGACCATCCTGAGAGACTAGGCAATGGTTTACAAGACTCCCACACCTCCTAATCAAGAGTCATGGTGGTCATTGAGCCCATATGAAGTCCATTTCCTCCAGTTTCAACCCACTCTGCGCTACGTAAGAAAAAAACTGCTTTGTTATCCCACAATTTGGAGAAGACCTCCCCTGCCTGTCCGCCATGTGACCCCAACCTACAAGTCTGACCGATAACTGCCGGTATCTAAATCACTGTGCTCTGTGATAAGAAAACTCTTATCTTCTTATAATGTAAGCTTCATCATCACAGATCTGCTGTTATAAAACTTAAATAAGAAAATGAATACTTCCCCTCAGGAAGCAAAGTGATACCAGAGTGAGTGTAATAAAATTATAAAAGGATCATAATATCATACCGGTCCTCCTTTTCCCCTGACTCACTTTCAAGCTGAATCCAATAAAGGGGCTCCCATACGGCTGATGGGGTCCATAGGCTAAAGTCGAGGTTGGATGGCTGAGCGGTTAGGGAATTGGGCCAGTAATCTGAAGGTTGCCAGTTTGATTCCTGTCCGTGCAAATTGACGTTGTGTCCTTGGGCAAAGCACTTCACGCTACTTGCCTCGGGGAGAATGTCCCTGTACTTACTGTAAGTCGCTCTGGATAAGAGCGTCTGCTAAATGACTAAATGTAAATGTAAAGTTAAGTAATGTCCTTGTTTGGTATTGTTGGCAGTGATCCAGCCCTATGGGTGAACTCAATACTCGGGTCAATAAATGGGCTGTGTCTGTGTGATTCTCACCAAGGGGGAGCTTCCGGGCGGAATGGTTAGAGGATGTAGCTAACAAATAATGTGCAGCGTGTGTAACACACACACACACCCAGATCCAAAGACACATGCACGCACAGACAAGGAAGGAGTCTTGTTTGAGAATGGTGGGAGCAAGCTGTGTTTCCTATGTATACCTAATAATATGTTATCTGGAATCAGCACATAGCTTTCAGGAAACTGCAGTCAAGACACCACAAGGAAAACAGACAGACATGCAGCCCAAAGCCACATGTATTGGACAGTTAATCATCCTCTATGTTGGCCAATGATTGACAGGGGAATGGGGACGGACAAAAGTACCCCACCCAACACAATCATACCAGGGTTTAAATAGGCAGGTAGCATGTGAAGATGTCCTGCAGATAAACTGCCAAAATGTCCTGTTCCAGTCATACAGGCTGGATAAGCTTGGGAGATAATGTGTGGTTGCTTTGCAAAACCCTCTTGTGTTCTCTGTATCTTAGATTCAATTACAGACCATTTTAATCACGATACTGGTCCTGTAAAGTAATTAGTAGCATTTGAGCTGGAATAACAGATTGAAATAGTCCTCTTGTAGGCCCTTTCAATAATACTCACACACACAAATATCCACACACACAGGACTAGCTTCCTATGAGGAACACCTGGGGATGCAAAGTTTTTGTGGGTCTCACCAACAACCCCTATTAAATCCCATGACCCTGAGGGGCCTAGTTAGTTGAAAGGAAAGTCCCCTTTGACCTTTGCTGCTTGATCAGGGCAGGGTGGGCCGTTTAACCCCTGTAAGACCCAGCATGAGGGCGACACGACTAATAAGCGGACATCTGGGAGAGTTACGACCATTAGTTGGAGACCTGAGACCCAGACAAAATCATCTCATGAAAGGAGACACCAAAACACTTTCATCCCAATGACAGGATGAAAAAGGGGTTTACAGGGAGCTTAATGTCAGGAAAGATCCTTGGTTTAAATGGACCATTTCAGAGATGCATCACTACCTTCTGTGCCATCTAAAAAAAGATTCTGCACACTTCACAGTGCACAGCTCAGTAGCGGATTCTGTGATGTAGCATTTACCTACAAGACATTACAGTCTAGTAATCACACAGCTAGAATACTTATATTGTGTCTGTAAATATATATTTTTTGCTAAACAGAACATTCTTACAGCAGCATTACAGCACAAGACAGTGATTGAGTGAGTGTGTGTGTGTGTGTGTGAGTGAGTGAGTGAGTGAGTGAGTGAGTGAGTGAGTGAGTGAGTGCAAAAAGAGATCCTTTATATATCTATACACTTTCAAGTTCACCACATTTTCCCTGACAGTGATACCACAAACAACAATAGTGGCCATAAATGACAGTAGTGACAAAAACAGGACACATCAATAAATCACAGGGCAACATAAATGTTTCACTCCTTAGATCCATGCATAGTCACACCTCTAGGACCCTGAGGCGAGCAAGAAACATTGTAGCCGACCCTTCCCACCCTGGACACACTCTGTTCCAGCCACTCTCCATCAGGACCAGAACCTCATGCCATACGAACAGTTTCTTTCCATCCGCAGCTGGCTTCATCAATAAGGCTAAGGACTTCCACTATCACTTTATTGCACATTGCACAAAACCGCCAGTCATCGCTTATTTTATATCTTATTTTATATTTTACATTGTATAGTATTGTTTAGAATTATTTCAACTATTTAAGATTTGTATATGTTTATCGTATGCACCTTCCTGCCACAGTAAATTCCTTGTTTGTGTGAACTTGCATGGCAAATAAAGCTCATTCTGATTCTGATTCTAGTGTGCAACCAGTAACAATGCGAAGCCACTCAATAATGCAAAAGTAGCTGTCATTGTGAACACAGCCTTATATTTAATTATAAAAACAAGAATCTCTTTGTCCGTCTGTCTGTGGCTTGATTGCCTCCAGAACCAGGCACTGTTTGAAATCGAGGTGTAGTGCTCAGAACCTAAGGATGTGCAGTGTTGCGCAAGAAGTTATTTGGATGAATGGTTTGCAAAAAATACAAACACGTTCATCACCAGGTTGACCCGCACTAAGCGTTAAGGCCATGAATCTCGCAACAAATACATTTACACATGTTCACCACCAACAGGCACTGCACTAGTTTTACCAATGAAGAAGAGTTGGGTGTGCTAATCATATCAATGCATATCAATGCAGATCATTTATCACGAGGAAAGGGAAGTGAGAATAGGAGGTTATTTCGGATTACTGAACCCAAGGGAGGACCATCACAAGACTATCCAGGACCTATATATTTGGGAACGCATATAGTATCTTCCAAAAACTCTGAAACCACCTGAAGGGTTGAACTCTGTAACTAATATAACTGCAAACACTGGAAACTATTAAATTATCCTTTCTGGAATTGTTTTGTTGCACAAAAGTCAATTCAAAAGTTAGTCAGAGATAGTAACGAGAAAACTGAAAAAGTATGTGTGTGAGACAAAAACTGATGGAGAGAGAACTTCAACAGATAACCTCACTACAAAGTGACTTGAGTATGAGAGGTTAGTTCTTGTACCAGCAGGGTGCATTCCCACCACAATAACAACAGGGTCTGTTTATCCTAATTCCTTAGCTCTCCTGATCCCATCCTCAAACCCCAACCTCCTGACCTAGTCACCAGACCCATCACCCCCTCCCAATCCCTCTAACCCTCTCCCCTATTCTTATCCTCTCCTCACCTTAAATCTTTACACCCGGACGCTTAAATCTCTACACCCGGAGGAGAATCAACCAGATAGGCCTCTTCCCATTCCTTTCTGCTTTCAAACCTTTAGTCAGAGAGATGGGACAGAAGGATATTGGCCAGTTCAAATGTGCATTAAAAGTAATTCATAACACAGCTAGCAATGTTGACATTAAGACAATGTCAAGGCTTAGCTACCCGTCTGCAATAAACCTCTCGTCCTTCACCGCCCATGAATTGTGGGTACGTAAATCCTGAGACTGGGCAGTAGAGGAGACTCAGGGCTGGTTGGCAACCAGCGTAGGGGTGATTCACTGCTGACCGACTCACAATGAGACAGTAGTAAATAGGGGTGAAACGACACACTCAGCTCACGATTCAATACGTATCACGATATTTTGAACAACATTATACTGAAATTCACTCAACAGATTTATTTCCAAAACATTTAACATTTTCAATAATTTTCTTTGTTGTACATACAATTTAGCTAACTACGTTCAAGCGATTTCTGTGAATGCAATGAATGCACGCATAACGCAGGTGCAGAGTAGGTCGCATGCTGGTAGCTCAACCAATAGGATCAAACGGACGTTGTATTGTAAAAATATTGCCATAACTCTACGATACATATTGTAAAAAATTTGTATTGCAATATATTGTTCCACGACATATTGTTACACTCCTTGTAGTAAACCATGTGGACATGTGAGCACATTCTATGATTGTAGGTGTACTTCTGCTTGTTTGTGCTGATAATGCCTGTCGTAATGACAGGCTTGCTCTTGACCCCATATGTTGCTTGTATGTGAGCAATTGTGACGAGTTTGTGGTGAAGCTTTTAGGGTCTGAAACATACTGTCAGTTTTCACCTCCCCCTCCATATGTCCCTGTGTGGTCCTCCTCTCCTTCACATTCCACTGCTTCACGTTCCTCCTTGATTAAGTGATCCATCGGTAGGGGATGACTGACTGACAGTCAGTCAACCAGCAGCTCATTGTAATAAAAATGTGGTTGTTGTTTGTTGTTTTGGGCAGCAATACTTTCATTGGGTATCACACTTAAGATATCTTGGGACTGGTGCACTTACTGTATATATAAATTAAAGCTAAAATCCAGGACCAAACTATTGCGCTGGCTGTTTTAACTCCCCTTTTGGAGGGTAACCTATACTGGATGCAGTTTTATGGGTGTGACTGTGTTGCTACTGCAGTGTTGTGGTATATTACAGGACATAGGTCACTGTGGCAATGTAAAGCATTTAAAACTTTTAACTGCTATGAAATGTATTTCAGAGTTCATTAACAATCATTCTTCAGGCCAAACATTAGCATAACCTTCCTATAACTGTAGCAATATTTGCAATATTCCTATCATTAGGTCGAACAGTCACAAGGGATTTTGGATTTTGTCAAGACTTGATAGCTATAACACAATTTTATGTTTATTTTCCAAAGGCAAAAGTATATTGCACAGAAAATATATTCACAGAAAGAGAGAGAGAGAGAGAGAGAGAGAGAGAGAGAGAGAGAGAGAGAGAGAGAGAGAGAGAGAGAGAGAGAGAGAGAGACAGAGACAGAGAGACAGAGAGAAAAGAAAAACTTATCATGGCATTGATTCGGAACTTTTCGACACATACCGACTGCTTTGATGACAAATCCTTTGGGTGACCTCAGCGCCCTGCGCATCCATGCCTCTCTCAATACCTCCAAATTATTTGCGTTCCCCTGGACAAAAAGTACTAGATTTTCCATCCATCCTTGAAAGTAAACTTCGGCAATAGCTTTTACTAGTCTTTTATTCCAAAAACTTCGTACATTTTGTGCCTTGAAATCGGCAAAAATCTCCTGGCCGCTCGCAATGTTGGCATTGTATACTCCTCCACCGGTCCTGGAGCTCTCCTCGTCCTTGCCAAAGACCAGCGCGAGCGAGGCAGTGGAGAGTTGTACAACCCGCTGCTGAGACATTGTTACGCCACAAATGCCGCTTTGTTTGACTCCAAAAGACAAATGTCATGCCACCCCATGGAGAGAAATGTTCTCAATGAATTTCTCAAATGTTTAAGTAAAACGAAACATCTCTAAATGCTGAATTTTGCTACACATTCCTACACTACCTCTGTCAGTCAGCGTTGCCTGTGGCGGTAACGACGTCTGTAGTTTCTCCTTGCTTCCTAGGTAACCAGCAGTGACGATGGCGGAGAAGAGGCGGAGGATCAGCCAGTTGTGGGAGAGTTTGTCTTGTTCTTAGTGGCTGTACAGTGAAACCCTCAACAGCTGTTTTCCTTTGCACGTTTAAAATGTTTGCACACACAGAAAAATATGCTACATCACTGACAATTACTGATGAATATTTGGCAGCGTTGCCGTAATTGACATTCAACATCAAAAGTATTAGGTCTTGTATTTTTAGGTAATGTATTTTTATCATCCTGCAAAACATCTTGAATTGGACTAGAATTACTACTTTGTATCCAAAAGTCCTTCAGTCACAGCAAAACTAACATGGCAGTAAACAGCAGCAGGGGAGGACAGTAAAATATATAAGTATTCATTGTAAAACACATCTTGAGTTTTGTTTAAATGTTTTTTTAATTATCAATTAAGTTAAAAGATACATTTGAAGATGCCTAGATTGAAAGTATGCTTTGATGAGAGATATATCACTCACATAAGCCCATGTTTTTACGTGCCATGCTCGACAGCTTGTGTTACCATCTCCTACAGAATAATCTTGTGTTATGAGACCAACACCTCTGCTGATAATGCCATAGAGAGGATAATATGTGTGTGTCAAGCAGGGGGAACGGCAGGCAGATTATGAGAACCATTCCCCCATATGTTTTTTAAACATACACCCCATTAGTCTGGGCTTTTACTGAGGTCCTAACAACCGGACAAAGAGGCAGAGACAGACAGACACCTTATATATCACAGCCTGAGAAAGCCCTGTGGCTCTAGTTCCAGGAGCACTCAGGTCCTTGAGAAGGGGCCACCCTGACTCAGTGTGGTATTAAGCTCAGTGCTGGAACAGGATATTGCGCTTCCTCTGTACATGAAAAGAATACATCACCCACTCAGCCCAGGGTGAATTATGGCAATGTTTCCCCATGGAAGGAAAGTGGTGTGCAGTCTAGTGCAGTTTGGACTTGGAAGAAATCTGTGGATACAAACACTGGGAAGTTCATATTTGATTTTGAGTTTCAAAAGTTTCATTTTGCTCATGAAACAAATAAATTACCCATTAAACATGACCTCAAAGATAACCAGAAATGTTTTATTGTGCATAAACAGAAATAATTTAATGATTTAATAAAGTCATCAATTGTTCTGTTTTGGCATGAAAATGTCATACCATTGTCAACAGTTAATGTTGACTACTAACAAATATACTTCTCAGCAGTCTAGGAGTAGACAATAGAACAATATTTAGAAACCTAGAAGCATTTTCACTAAATGTTTAGTCTACTGGTGGAACTGATTATAAGGTAGCATTGTAAAGCAAGGTACTATAATTGTCTGAAATTATTTTGCCAAGATTTAATTTTCTCTGTGTGATCGTGTGTTTCTGTTTGACTGTGTGTGTGTGTTTGTGTGTGTTCACGCATTTGTGTCTCTGCATGCTTATATTCAAAATATTTAGGATCAGGTGTCTTGTAAGGTTACATATCAGGTTACATTTTTTTGTATTACACAGTATGTTTTGAATCCGATATGCTAATCAACCAAATGTTATCCAAAAATCAAATGTCAGATTTTCCATGTACATGCCAATACATCTGTTACTACTACAAGTGGTCATACGTTTGGGAAATATTCTGACTTAAAGAAGATTTTCCCTATACCTCCATGGCCAAAAAACACAAAACTCCAATCATCACAAAAGCCCACCGGAATTCATTTGGAAAATGTGGAAATGTTACTAACCCATGACAATGTAGAGGCCCTGGAGAACAGCTTTATCTTCAGAACCTAGATCAGCCTAGATTTCCATACCGCAGGACACAGAAATAAACTGATTTTTGGAATCTAGGATGTGTAACTACAGTAACCCCTTCTGGTGAGAGAGCTGATACTGGATACAGAAGCTCTGAATTGATTTGCTCAGCCATGGAGGAGAAGGGAATATGATGGTTAAAGTTTAGGCCAGGTATTGCCAGTCTTCCAACAGTAGTCAGAGAACGCTCTCTCCCTCTTCACACACAGCCAAACAGTGGAGACTATAAAAATCTAAGAAAAAATCGAATTTTAAATAATATTACTAACTACACATCGTATATCACCACGATACCCTTTACAAGCCTAAATAATTCCGGATATGTGCCGTAAACAGGAGGCCGACACCCTATGAAGATAACTGTCTAACAAAACTGGAACTCTCTTTCACATACATACACACAAACAAAATTGACTTAATCTGGTGTAATGCAAACTTAAGGCTGATTCAATACTATGAGTACCATAATAGCTCTACATGTATACTATATTTAAAATGTACTTCATTATGGAAATTACCCTTTCTACATCAAAAATCTTCAAACTTGTTTTTTTTTCTTGGATTAGCATCTCTCTACTCGATGTCTTTCAGTGCCAATCCTGGCCTGTTCTCTTTTTATGCCTTCATTATTTCAACACCCTCCCACTGCAGCTTAGATCAAAGGAGAATCAACCTGGTTTGTGTTCCATCTCGTCAGTATATATTGATTTGGTTAAAGACAGAAACAGATGCATGCTTGAGTGCTTTACAGCAGAAATCAATGGTTTCCTAATTCAAGCCTGCAACACACTTAGTGTACAGAGTGAGCAGATACCCAGATTGGCTTGATGAGAGCTGCTTTGGTCTAAAACTCAAGGGCTTCAGTCAGATTAATTTGGTGCTTGAGGATGGTGAGGGTATTTACTATAGTACTTACATAGAGCCGCTGCAAAAGAGCCTCTCATTTTCAGCCTTTGTTTAGACTTGTGTCTTCCATTATGTACAATTTGTCATTGTCCTTCTGTATGGTAATGTGTGCACATCTTCCTGTCCTATGCAGATGTTATGTGGTTTGTTAATAGCTGGTGAGTGAGTTGCAGGTGGGTTTACAAAAACACACACAAATACGCACAGACAAACACACGTGCACAGACAGGCTGGAAATCACAGATGTATGCAAGGTATCTCTAGCTGCACTTTGAGTCTGGGTGTGAGTCAGAGAAGGTTGGAAATTGAATCTTCTTTGCCATGTCTCACCTGCAAACTCCCACAAACGTTAACGTCAATAAAATCATAAAAGTTTTGTTGGGTTATCAACATGCTGTTCTTGTAAGGATATCTTCTGCCCATGCCAGCAGGCCTCTAAAACTGTGAAGACAAAAAATCTTTAAAATTGTGTTCTGGCCACCCATACATAGCTCTATAGCTGAATACCAGAGACTCTTTAGTCATATGCAGACTCGGTCAACCTGACCAGGGATTTAGCTCTCTGTGGGTCTGTGTTATATCACCTGTCACTGCATTACCATTCTAATGACATGTTCAAGTCTAACTATTACAACTCAGGTGTAAATGACCACAGCTTTGAACTAAAGAAGCAGAGCCTGAGAACTTCTGCTGCAAAGTGACATCAAACACCGCCACATATGAGGTTCATTAAGGGAACGCACTGGCAGAAGCTTTTTCAGAGGCAGAGAAGGATGTAGCACACACTCACAATCACGCACATACACAGACTCACAAACATGGACAACTGACCTCCAACTGTTTCTAGCGACCCCTGCTCCAAGGTGACCCAAAGCATGCAGGAAATACCTCCCTGTGACTTCCTGGACTGGTTTAGAGCTTAGCACTTCAATAAGGAGAGGAGGATGGGAGGGAACGATAGGAGAGGGGGCTGGAGAGAGCAGGAGGAGACCAAGACAGATTGAAAAACCTGTCAAGATTGCCAGCAAGGTGACAATATTTACCCAATCTCAGAGCAAACAATACTGATGATAAAATAAATCTGAAAGCTGCAGTAGGGCCTATTCATGTTAGTTTCCTGAGGAAGTGCATCTCTTTCATCACTTTAGAGGAAACAGCAAACAATTATGCACATAATGCAGTTAGTGAGGTTGGACCAAGAAAGGCAACTGTGACTATGGACAGAAAAAGCAAAGTAGCAACAACAAGTAGCACACCAACCTTGTATGTCGTTTCACTTTATTCACAAATCTTAATTAAAAGTTCACAAACCTGACTGCTCTTATAGACACCTCACAAAACGATCTCCTGCTACCAGTTGGCTACCACGGGTGGACTGGAAAGTCAGACAGAATGACACAATGTCTACACAAAAACATTATATGAAGATTTGTATTATAGCAACCTACTGCATGGTAGTTGACGTTTTGAGCCAAGTTTGCATGAAACATGACAAAGCCAGCTATGTAATTGCACCATATACATTTTTGTTTTTACAAATTGTAGGCTGGTACCGGCAGTCTTGGTTCTCACTGTATGTTTACCTTCTGGGGTGACACGCTTTCCTCCAGGGCAGCCTCCAGTGGCAATTATGTCTTCTTTTGAGCTAAAGTATAAATAACAAGTACATGAGTGATATGCTTATTCTACATGTTGTAGGTGAGATTTGAACAAGCAATCAAATGTTGTGCGCAATTTCTTTGTTTTGGCACAATTTTACTTTATAAGCTACCTTGTGACTCTGTAATAAATGGGTAATAACTTGTACCTAAACTGTTATAAAGAAAGATAGTTGTAAACTTTTGAAGTGGCTCTTAGGAGGGTTGTTCAAAAAGCACAGAGGGGTGGCATTCCTGCATTCCCACCGGCCCCACACACCCCTGAGACATGTTGTCAAATACAACCTGGAAACCTTCTCACACTGTAACCCAGTATTCCCAGGGAAGGGCCAGGAAAGAAGATAGTTTCCTTAGCGACCTTACTAACTCTGGCCTAGTCCTATAGGAGGCTGGCGGCCTGAAGCAAGCCTGGGCCGAACAGGGTCCCCTCTCTCTTACCACAGGGGCCTGGGTGCTGGGGAGGCAGGGAGAGGCCAAGTGGGGCCAGTCAATGGAGCCTCTCATGTATCAATTACCTAAAGTATCAAACAACACGTAAGTGGGCGGTGAGACTGTTTGTTTGACTTTAGTGGACAGGAGTATGCTAGTGAAACTCATTGGGTAGAGAAGAACAACTTATACCTTCTCTCCTCTCTCTGTTATTCGGCCTAACAGTATCTCAGCCTGACTGTGGGCTTCCACCTATGTCTGGGTTATGTCATTGATGTCACCACCATTGGCAATAAATCAAAACAACAATGCAGTTAATTCACAAACAGTAAATCCTGAAGGGTTATGAAAAGCCAGCAGGTCAGGCCAGCAAAAGCTGCAAGGAAAGCTGTGTGGCTTTGTTATGATAATTACTACAGCAAATGCTTGACACTCAAAGAATAGCAAACCTTAGAGAGGTTAGTGGTAGAAATAAAGGACTGTGGAAGCGGCTGGTAGATGGGGGTGGGTTAGATAGAGGAGAATGTGATTTGGATGGTGTCAGTGGTGGGCGGTGGTAGAGAATGATTGGCTACCATAAGCTGCTATGCACAGCTGGAGGAGGAGTGACAGAGCTCAACAAAGGGTACAAAAGGGAAGGTAATGATGGGCAGATCAACACCTCCAGAGTGAGAGGTCTCAAACACACAAACACACACATACCTGCAAACAATGAAATCACGAGAGAAGAGTTTACTGTATTTCATCGAGGTGACATCAAAGAAGTAAACCACCAATTGGACCATATATTTGGCCATTCCCAAGTGTCAATAAGACCAGTATAATACTATACCACAATCCACAAATGTTGCTTCCCCCATTGCAACCCCCACTACTTCAGAGCCCTCCTTTTACTACCAAAACAAACCTCAAGGATAGAAAAATATGGCAACATGATACGTTCCTTAAACAATTCTCTCAACGTATGCAGGCCAACTCCCCACCCTTAACATCAGCCCTGCATTAAAATGGACTGATTGTCCACAGACCAGCCTGTGTGTGTGCAACTCTTAGCCCTTTGATAGCAGGGGGTTAAAAAGGAGGGGAGAGGAAACCACAAAAGGCCTCTGTTGGGGCTGGGGAGTGGGGTTACCTGCACTGCTCTCCATGGCAGGATTGGATTTCATTACACACACACACATCACACACAGTGTACTACAGCTGGAGTTTAAAGGTTTGTGTTGCTCAGGAAGAAGGTTTGTGTGCCACCTATTCAAAAGAGGACATGATGACAAAAGCCCCGATAGACAGTTGAAATATATATCATGGCACTGGAGAGGTAGGTTTTGTTAAACTAAGCTGAGTGTCCTAAAGAAATGACACAGATGGGCGGAAACAAATGTATAGATCTAATTCCTTCCCAACCTTTTCTTTCTCATGACCCATCAAGTACGTCATCTTTAGATCAAAAGGGGACCCTGCCACGAGTCATGACTCAACAAACTCACAGCTGCTGCAAGCAGGGGTCAGATGGCTGAGCGGTTTGGTAATCGGGCTATTCATCAGAAGGTTGCCGGTTTGATTCCTGGCCGTGTCCTTGGGCAAGGCACTTCACCCTACTTGCCTCGGGGGAATGTCCCTGTACTTACTGTAAGTCGCTCTGGATAAGAGCGTCTGCTAAATGACTAAATGTAAATGTAAGCAACCTATGGGAAAACTCTTCTGCACTAGTTATGCCTATTTCCAAAATTGTAGCAAGCAGAGGCTGAAAGAGGACTTTGTGCTGTTCAGTCCACCCTATTCTCTATAGAATACTAACACCATCCTCACAACACATACCTGGAACCATATTGGGAACACATTGAGGTGATGGAATCCTAACCGTCTGGTGAAGGTGATGGCCCTTTGAGGAGGAGCGGAGGCAGACATTCAGAAATGTCACACTGGCCTCCAAGTGGGTTTGACCTCTGGCTGGACATCAGATCCCTCTGCAGGACATGCAGTCATCAAGGAGAGAGGATAAAGGACCAAATTAATGCAACAGCCGAACTTGGAGACATATATTGGTTCCAAGTAGTCATTTGTTTTCATGGCTATTGTCTTCCATATAGGAAGTTCTCCTTGGAATGTGTAGGGGAAGAACTCCCTTCCTATCACATCCGCAGTAGCTTTTATGTATGCAAGTTTCAGCGAGTGTGTGTGTATGAAAGAGACAAAGGATAACAACAGACATAACATCAACAGCAGTAAGGCACACCCTAATAATGCACACAGAGAGGTTACCCTGACAAGTCTTTTGTTATAACTTCAAAGCTAAAGAATATGGAAGTGGCTCAGGAGCAGGTGCCTCTCTTTCTATTGAATTATTCTCTTTAGTCTATATCAGACATTGCAGCTAATGCACTGTTCAAGGGTTACAAGTTTAGGCACATCTCAATCCACATCTCAACCCTGCTTCTCTACAACGCATTTCAATTAGATAGATTAAGTTGCTTTTAGTCAGTTTACTTTTGAACTAAAGACAACTGAATCCTAGGATTGTCTACTGCAAATTTGCTGTTCTTCACTATACCAAATTAACAATATCTGGTATTGTGTTATATACTGCCCACTACTGGTAATAGTGAGAAAATGACTTACGCTTCCTTCAATGTTAAACATGCATCCAACTCCCACTCATAGAACTAATGAAAAATACAGCAAGGACACAAAGATGAGTTAAAATGAACCATTTATATTTTGCACAGGCAATCATACATTGTCGATAGAAAAATAATGTGCACTGGGCAGCTTTGGGCTCATTAGATTTAGGGTATCTTCCCAACTCCATATGTCACATCAGCCAAGTTACCCTGTCTAGCTCAAGAACAAGCCCCCAAACCTCCTAGAGTACAAAATAATTAAGGGCTCAAAATATTAAGGTTCATTTTCAAACAATTCTTTCTATTTTGTGAAACATTCAGCTTAGATTTGTAAATGGCTTCCTATTGGAAAATACGATTTACTCTGCTAGCCAGGTCAGTGAAGTTCATACAAGTGGCAACATCAGTTAACAGCCCAGTCAACAGAGAAAGATAACTGTTATTGTGTCAGATTGTTTGAAATTCTTTCCCTCATTACCCAAACATAGTTTAATATATTTTTTATAAACTTTGTGAATCCACTTGAACATAAATAACATCATTATTGCTAATTTGATTTCTTTGATAAGTACAACTCACACATACTGGCATAAATGTGGTGCAGTGGTATTCAGACTAGCATGTTTGGCAAAGTAATAAGTAAAAAGGAAATGAACTTAAGCCAAATTTCTGTTACAAATATGAATAACTAATTCCATAAGAATTTAAGATTAACACAAGCTTGAACAAAACTATTTTTAAATATCAAGTTTGTTAAGATTTTCTTTACAATATTGGAACGATTCACAATTTACCCCAATAATACAACTTTAATCAGTTTAACAGACAAAATGAATGTACCCTTTTCGAAGGTAAACCATGAGGTAACATGAAAACATAACCAACCAATCAATAATCATCTATACATACATGGCCATGAGGAAGAATGTCAACAAAAAAACTTCCAAACAAAACAGGTTGTCAAATTAATCTATTTACAAGTTTAAAAGAAGATTCCATCGTTTGAGTCTTCATTCATTCGTCTGAACCATTCGATTGAGATTTTTGGTCTTCGGCTTCAGAGGGCAACTTCTGGAGGAAAGCAGTTGTGCAGTTAGTGAGTCACATGACAGATAAGCTACAATGGTGCAGATTGATCAGTTAAATAAGCACAATGCCATGTCCACAGTACATGTCGGGTATGATACCAAAACGTTCCTTAGTAGGAATCTGATTTTATCTTTTTCAGATACATTTTTATCTTTATTCAGCTATAGACCAATTAAGAACAAATCATCATTTGTGAATGACAGCCTGTGGTTCAAGGTCCCTTGAGGGATGGGGCATGGGCCCATCATTCATTGAATCAACATTTTTTGATTAATTCAGGTTTAGTGCACTGAAAAATGACATGGATTGTATAATATGGTTTAGAGGAACTTAACAGTAAAACAAAAAAAGTTAATCCTGATGTGTGTTACCCTCTGCAGGGTTCCCAGTAGCTCCTTCATGGTGGAAGTGAGGCTGTCAGCCGTCTTGTGGAGCTGGCTGCAGAAATGGGACTTCTGCTCCTCCACCACCTTCAGACTCTCTTCTGTCTGCTCCAGGTGGCTCTTTATCTCCTGGAGCTCCTTGGCCATCTCACCGTTCTCCTGCTCCAGCTGCATCATCACTTTAGCACCTTCATCTAAAAGCAAACACACAGGAGGCCATCTATTATCTTTACTAACTTTTACTTTATTCCGACCCCTTGGTACTTTGCGGGTATTCATTGTACAAATAAGGTAAAAGTTTGATTGTAGACAAAATATTGATTGTAGGTGTGGAGAACCATACCGGTGTGCTTGATGTAGTGAAAAGCAAACAGAGACTTGACTGTTAACCTCAAACTAATCACACAGCATCCTCTCCCACTGTTTTTACCATTCTCATCTAAACTTTTTTTTTTTTTACGTTTAAGGAGATTCACTGCTCCACATACCCATTTTGGAATCCTGGAGCATAAGTTTCTGTTCAATCTCCTCCCGAGCCTTCTCGCTCTTGTCCAGCTTCTGCATCATGCTGCCCACGTCCACCATGGCCCCGTTGAAGACGATCAGACTGCCAGACTCGGAGCCCTCAGCAGCCTTGGCGCTGGCCTTGGGGCCGGCCAGCAGAGCTCGGTTCCCTAAGAAAGAGGCAGAACGTCAGGGTCGATTTGTTGTTTTTGGGGGGTGAGAGATTTCGGTTGCGCGTCTCACCAAGCAAGTTCTCCAGCTGGATTTCGCTGAAAGACAGAGCTGCCTCATCCTTCGCCCGATCGGTCAGTTTGCGGTAGAAGCAGGATTCTCTCACCACTGGCTTGTTTAACAATTTCTTTACCTGGAAACAGACACACATACATTGTGGACATTTAGACTCACAGCAGTTGGAATCCTTTCACTTTTCAAATGCAAATGTAGGCCCCGTGTGAGTGTGTACCTGAGCACGGGACAGGTGCAGGCCCAGAGTGTACATAATCTCCTCTAGGTCTTTCTCAAGCAAGTAGCCACAGTGGCTCTGGTCAAAGTAGACAAATGCCATTAACAGGTCCTTGTTGTAGGTCACCATCTGCTTCTTCTCCTTCTCCTACACACACACACACACACACACACACACTTAACTGTACATATACACTGCACTTAACATACTGCAGCACAACAAAACCACATCAGCGGAAGAATCTAGAACAGTCAGAAAGACTGACCTTGTCTTTGGAGGACCTGTCCTTGGACTTCCTGTCATCTCTGCGCTCATCCCTCCTGTCTCTGCCATTGGAGTCTTCGTCATCCTTATCTGAGGACAAGCACATGTCTTAGTGTACGCACAGAAGATAAGGATGAGTAGGACAAATGTCACTTTAGGGGACTTTTATTTGGATCTATGCAGGTCCCAGATACTGTGGTATCTGGTATCACATGATAAGCCTGCCTGTTTTCCAGCTTTTAGAAATAGCTCTCCTGACTAGTTGAACTTAGAGAGACTTTGTGGGATGTGTGGGAAGTGGGCCGTACCGTCATCATCATCATCATCAGCGTCTTCGGCCTCTAGTGGGTCATATTCCTCAGCGTTGGTGTTGCTGCTCTCGTCCTCGTTCTCCTCTTCATCACGAGACTCTTCTTTCTTCAGTACTCTCTCCTTGTCGTCCTCCTTTTATTTAACATGGTCAGATAGAAGGCCAATCATTTTTTATATATTTTTTTTTCTTCTGAGGATTCTTTTAGGAGTACAGTGCCAGTCAAACATCAAGTATTATTTGATTTTTGAGAGATACATGGATGTTTCTATTGTTTATATGCAACAAACTAATTTAACGGTATGATTCACTACAACACAATTTGAACAGATATTGGTACTAAAAGCTTAATTTTCAACAAACTGTCGGCAATATTTGGAGAAACTCATTGTATACATGTCGGTTAAATGCCCTACAGACCGGGATTGAGTGTTTGAATTCATGGATTAAAACAATGAAAAACAGGTGGCGCATGTGTCTTTCAAAAATGAAAAGCTAGGTGTTTCCAAACTTTTGACAGGCACTGTAGATGGGAAAAGTACTACACTCACCTTCTTTTTGTCCTCTTCCTCCTTCGGCTTCTTTAATGCCGGCTCTCCATTCTCATCCTCCTTCTTCACGTCCCGTTTCTCCGCCTCCTTCTTGGCTTTCTCCTTCTTCTCCTTCTTGTCATCCTTGGAGGGCACGGAGGCAAGGGCTTTGTAGATGCGGTACCCAAAGTCCCTCTGCAGCATCTCATTAAAAAGCTCTGCAAACAAGGACACCTGGATGTGGGGGTGGGATGTCACAAAGTGAGACAGGTTCAGTAAAGACAGAGAGTGGTTCATAGAAGGAAGTAATAAATAAAATACTATATATACACCCATGCACAACAAATCCCTCGACAGTCTACACGTCGGAGTAAGGTAAGACAATTATCTTTTGATGCTGAGTACTTGGCAAACTGGTTTCAGAAGCACCACTCCTCTGGACTTTACCACCCCATAAAAAAAGCAGTTGTTTTGTCTCACCTCAAACGAGTGCTCCTTGTTATCCTCCAGCCGGTAGTCCAGTAGCACGCTGAGTGACATTATGCTGCAGTCAAACTTGCCACTCTTGGCTGCCCAGTTTGGGTGGACGATGATGGTGGGCTCGTCGGGGAGAATATACCGCTTCTCTCTGCGCTGGCGCTCCAGCTCTTCCTGCTTCTTCTTCTCCTCCTCCTGTGAGGGACAGTAGGAGAAAGAAAAAAAAAATGAGGAGAAAGGCAACAACTCTACCACAATTAAGTGCTCCAACCTCAATATACGGAAGCTGTGAAGAGCGCTCCGTTTGCTGGGTCTTTTCTAGTTTAATCTTTATGCTAACCAGACCCCTGTACTAGCTAGTTCATCACCTCTCTGTCCTCTTCGACACGCTGGGGCTCCTCCTCCTCGGGGGCCAGGCTCTCTGGTTTCTCAGGCTCCTTGGCCTCCTCCACCTGCTCCTCCACCTTCAGCTGCTTGGTCAGGCGGGCAATCAGTTGAGACTTCAGCCCCTTGGAGCTCAGGGAGCGAGACTCCAGCTCTTTACGCAGGTCGTTCACCTACAGGAGAGAAGGGGGAGAGGCAGCACTGTATTACCTGCTTGTGAGTCTACTGTATGGGTAAACACGGGTATTGAGAAGTAAGGATGAACTTCAAACCGCCACAGTCTTACCTTCATCGATTTAGGGTCGAGCTTGGCCCAATGTGTGGGCGTGGTAACCTCCTTCAACTCTTCTTCATCTTTCTCCTCTTCCTCCTTCAGAGTGTCATTTATACAGAGAAGAGAGAGAGAGGGAAGGCAAGAAGAGAGGGACAGCAGACCGTCAACACACCACTTCTCCCCAGTTTCAACTTGTGAAAACAAAAGTTGATCCGTGCAAGAAGCAAGGTCACATCTTTCTCTCATAGTCCTAATGAGCTCTCGACTGGGTAAAAGTCCACTGCTACTGTAGGGTACACAGGGAAGCTCTCTAAGCTCTTATCAACCCCACGGAAAGTGCCCCCCCCAGCGGCCAATCAAAGCAGTTCTGTGGAACACAAAAAGGTAAATCAATGACAGTGGCTCCAAAAAGGTCTGTGAGTACATCGGGTGAACTGAGAGCTGGTCTCCAAACTGAGTGTGTATGCAGTATCCCTAAACTCCTATTTGAGTGTGATTTGGGTATTTTATTCCTGTTTCAATCTATGTCATAAGGAAAACCAATCTCTACTTAAAGCCCAATAAGAGTGTAGACTCCAAAAACACGGGACAGACATCAGACAAAACTTAGGGGAGGATTTCTTTTGGAGTTCAGCTGGTATCGAACTGAGGTTAAAATAAATCAATCAATCATATAGAAAGGACACGATTCTAGAACCAACACAGGTATTCTCACAACTGGCTCTGCAGGTTCCAGCAGTCTGTTCAGAATATTCATTGGTTCCAAGCAAATTATTTAATTATGAGGAATTTTAGGGCATTCTAAAGCCACATGCATGGTTGGTTGAAGAGATTTTCAACCAAATTAATTAATTCACATCAATTCCCATATCCCATGAAAGCCAAACTTGGTGCCTAATTAGCGACGGTTTAAGGGAGCTGGAAGCTGTTTTACCAGTTGCAGAGGTGTCATTACAATAGAACCTAGTCTCCTTCCACTGTATGTGTCTTCTGGGTTGAGGGAGAGTGGAAGTGCAGATGGAGGAATGGAGTAGTTGGAGCAGAGGGGAAGGGGTTTGGGGGGTGAAAGGAAGAAGCCTAGGGGTCTGGTAGTACAGTACTTTGCCTGTGGTGATGTCTCTGTGTGTGCGCTTGTGTGAATGGTGGTGGCATGTACTGTGTTGTGTTGTATTGTATTTCTTGTTTGTTTAGTAATTCCTGTGCCTTCCTGTGAGAAGCGGAAATGAGAAGAGAGGGATTAGCGGTTCAGTGCCTGTTCTCCATCCGCCTCCTTTCGCTCGGCCGACAGCTTCTCAGCCAGCTGCTCCCGGAGTCCGCGCGACAGCCCCTCCCACTCTGAGCGGGTAGGAAGACAATGCCAAACATCCGGGAGAAACAAAACCACTGTCTCCACATGTGCAGGGACTGTCCGCCCCTTGTGTGTCTCCTCAGGGCGGTGATAGCGAATCTCTGCAAAACGATACCTGTCGCAAAGGAAGAAGGCGCATTGGAAAGAAACATTCTGGTCAGGACACATTTCATAGACCAGCCTTTGCTAGGGCTAGCCTCCCCCACCCTGCATACTGTGTAGGCTATAGTGCCACCCGCCACTGAATGGTCTTTGACTTCATTACAGTGAGCCCTGCCCTCACCCCCACAAACACACACACAAAAACAGACATCATTAGCATATGGAAACCCAATCTGCAGCTCTCCAACGGTTGTCACAGGTAACGGCGGCCATTTTGGAAAAGTTGACAGACAAAAACAAAGAATAGCCCCCGGTCCTGCCATTATCCCCCTTTCAGCCAATCTTTGCTCAGTATTTTGTACTCATTTTTGATAGTTTATGTAGCACAGGGTTGTGTCAGAAAAGAAAAAGAATAAACAGGACAGTAAAAGCAAGTTAAATATGTAAGATATTTAACAGAGTCAAAAGAAAATTTAAACAAAGCAATGGTGACGTCTTCTGGTCCAGGCGACTTCTTCCGACAACGTACTCATTCATTCATAACCACATAGATAAAAGACGCAGGACGGTGTCACACAATAACCGATGGGACAAATAATTAAGGAGGCAAATAAAAAAATTATAGTCATTACTCTAATTAACAAAAAAAGCCAACAAACATGTCAGAGATTAAGAGTTTTGAGCCAAGGTACTAAAACCATATAGCACGGAATACAGATTCTGGGTTTTAGTAACTGCAGGCCTAGTCATTTAGAAACACCGTCTAGGAGAGGAAGGAAATTGTTGGAAAGAGAACAGGTACTTACCACTGAGTGCACAAACTCAGGTCAATGCCTGTGAGAGCCTTACAACAGCGTATGGCTGTCTTTATGAGGACAGAAGCATCCTTTTCTGGGTCCGCTCCATCTAGAGAGGGTGACCAGTGACCCCCGATGGCCATGGCCTCATCCTTGCCCCTCATTCCTACCAGGAACTGAAAGAGAGAGAAGAGGTAATAAAGGGCATTAGTTGAGTTTAACAGAAAAGGCGAGGGTATGGGAGAAGGACAAAACAAGAAAGCAACAGACAGAAAGAAAAAAAGAGAGGGTTTCTCTATAGACCTACACATGTAATCCTGATGCTTAATCCATAACAAACCAAACAAACCAGACTTCGGATGGAAAAACTCAATCAAATCCAGAATGGGTGACACTAGTGGGTGTGAGTTCAGTAATGGAATGTGTTCCCTTGTCAGGTATTTGACAGCTAAGCATGTGCATCGTCACTAACCCTCGTCATCCATTTACCATTTTGTCCGTTTGGGTGCGTACCTTAATGAGGCGGGCGGGGTGTTGGAAGGCATCTCTAAGTTCCTGGGGGTCCTCAGCGAGAGCACAGGACTTATGATAGAGTTCTTCTAGGCTGGGGTTTGCCAGCAGCATCACCTACAGGGTAGACGGATCATTTTAAGTGTCAACGCAAATTCAGAATGGAGCCCAAAGCAGATTATAGGTATTGGGTAGTCAGATCTAAAGTTAAGTGGATCAAATGCATCCCACATGTGAACAAATACCCTGATTAGGAACTTCTGAATCACATTTATTACAAAGTAGGTTCGTACATACGAGAAAACGATAAACAGAAATTACACAGATAAAGATAAAACAAGTACTGTAGTGAAAGGTATAAACAGAAAATAGAAAAACTGTCAGTGTCCTACCTTGGCGCTGTAGGTGTGGTTGGCGTCAGGTGGGTCGAGCACGGCTGTGTTCTTGACCAGCGAGTCCACCTCCTTGTGCATGATGTGGAAGTTACAGTAGTTGCCGAACTGGAAGGGGCGCGCCAGGGGGAAGGCGTCCACCCAGGTGAAGACGGCGTCAAAAAAGTCACTGGGGATGTAGAGGCTCTGGTAACGCCGCCTCAGCTCCATCATGTCACAGTTACATCTGAAGCGGGGAACAGAACCGCGCCATTACCCTGGTGTCCTAGCTGCAGCTACAGGTTGAAGACTTTCTTGTACACAATACAGTCATTTTAGGCTCTCTCTAAGAAATATTAGCGGTCGTCAGTCGATAACCTTTTTCGTTGTTTCTCAGCTGCTCATACAAAATTCGACATCATTTTAATCTATTAAATCTAACTATTCAATCTTTTGTGTTCGTCAGACATGGTTGTTGTGTCACCCACCCATCCAAGCTGAACTTGGAGAACTGGACAGTGTAGCGGGGGGCCGCCCTCCGGGGACGTCTAGGGGAGCGGTCACGCCGTGGGGAGCGGTCTCTGGAACGCTTGCGTGTGGGCGAGCGTTCCCGTGACCGCCGACGTTCGCGGTCCCTCTCGCGACTGGAGTGAGGAAAGATGGAAAAGGCAATTTGTTTCAATGTGTTCGGGATTAGCTTCAATAGGAAGATGATTTGTTTATATAGAGACAAAAGTACTGAGTCTGATCTGATGTGTAAGTCCAGGTTATACTGTATATAACCCTGACCTGCGTTCATCCTTGGTCCTTAGGATGAGTTCCGGACGGTCGTTGCGGTTGGGGAAGCGAGGTGTGGGGTCCATTCGTCTGACGGGCTGAGGCTGGGGCATCATTCTCACTGGGGGCTGGAGGAGACCCCCTGAGAACACGTCTACACAATGGGGCCCAAAGTGCACAAAGAAAAATACGTCCAAAAGAAGAAAACATAGTGAGGACACACAATCTGTTTATACTACACTTCAAATGTCCTACATGTAATTTTGGGCTAATCATGTAGAATTAGTATCATGTGGAGAGTGTCCCCTACCTTTGGGAGGAGGCTGTGGCAGCAGGGGCTGGGGAGGGTTCTGGAGGAGGGGAGCCAGGGAGGCAGCAGAGAGCTGGGCCTGCAGAAGAGAGGGAGGGGGACCCTGGGTGGGGACATTGAAGCTTGTGGGTGGTGGTAGAGACTGCAGCATGGTAGGAGCAGGCTTCATCATAGGGCCTGGAGGTTGGCTCTGGGGAGACAGAGAGATAAGAGAGAAGACAGAAGTTAATGTGACTTAGGTGTAGAGCTAGTGGTGTATATATGTAAACAAACAAGTGTTTTGCAAAGAAAATATACATTTTCTAGATGGAATAAGATAACATGTCCCCTACTTCTGTAGAGAAAGGAAGGGTAATTGAGGAAGTACCATATTTCAAGAGAAAATTCAGCATAGCTTTGCTTTTCCTTTGTTTTTTTTAATAGGAAAAATGTATTTTCACATTTGACCAACTGTGAGGTGAGAATGTCCTGGCCTGTTTGTGAAGTGAAAAATTGTGACAGATTTGATATACAAGTTGTTAAAACAGTGAAGAGAAAGTGTATTTAAGATGCATTCCCCAATGAATTCTTTGAATTCTTTATTAATTTAAGTTATCAATGAATTCAACAGCTCAACATGTGAGCCTTCATCACAATTAGTAGAATGTAGAAGAATACAAATTTAATGTGGACATGAGGGCACCAAAATCTCTTGCCACTTTTTAAACAAAATATATTATGGTTAGCACCTTTAAAAAAACTTTTAATTCACTGTAAAATTGCAAATTTACCCTGTAGAGAGATTTTTCGTTACATCATTAGCGGTAACACAAGCACAAAATTGAAAAGATAATTGAGAAACAAAATGAGGAAAACTAGACAGCAGTGGATATGGATTTTAAGAAATCCATACTATCATTACTATCTATATCTATATATATATATATATATATAAGTGGTGGGCCGTTATCTGCATAAACGTGCTGCAATAAATAAATAAAAAATAAATAAATATTGCCGTTAATCTATTCTCAAAGTTGGGTTGGGAGCTGGGTCTATACTACGCAAGCTATGATGACTTTCACCTTGATATTTTAGCGCGGCTGTATACCTAGACAAATTGCACTGTAGGTGGCGAGAACGAGTCTTCGAACCTGTGTGTGTGCCTTGTGTATGAAATTATCACATCAAACTTGACGTGCTAACATGGATGCAGCTATGAAGCCGCCTGGTTTGCTTGAGGGGAAAATGTATTTAAGAAGCTTCCCAATGGAAACTTCGACAAGACTAAGGTGGTTTGCACCTTGTGCTATTTGGAATTTGTTTACTGTAGGAGTTCTTCCTGTCTCAAATACCACCTAAACGCAAAGCCTCCCTTAGCTAATGTGGAAGATGCCGGGCCAAGCACTGATGTAGTGCAGGGGAAGAGTCGTTATCAAATTACTATGTTTGAGTGCAACCAAGGCAAGCCCGTCAGCACAGCTCTATCCAGCCAAGCTAACTCATGTAATAAGCAGTTAATAAACACAAGTAGATCTTATTGAACATAACTTATTTTTCTCACCAATCATAGTAGAACAGCTTTCTCAATCAGTTTGTGATGCATTTTGGAAACAGGAGATGAGCCCCTGGTCTAATGCGCCACCTGGCTTGAGAAACCCGTTCTCAAAGACTTACTTTTAGTCATTATTTGGGTAGCACACATATTCTGAATGCCTTCGGCGGAATTCAAATGAGCCATTTTAATCTAGATTAACACCAAGATTACAGTGAGATTAATCTAGATTTAAAAAATGAATCTATGCCCACCACTAATATACAAAATATTTATATATATATATATATATATATATAATGTAAAGAAGTAATCTGAAAGACAGGGAAATACACTCCCAAATAGAATTCTCCACAAATAGCCAACATAAATTAAGCTCTATACGTAACAGGGCCTTAAAGCAACACAAGTTGGGCCACGTAGATTAAAAGGAAAGAAAGAAGAGGAGCAGGACAATAGAAAGAGAGCAGAGGGAGGGAGAATCCCAGAGTGTATAAGGGGGCAGGCCAGGGCAGGGGTGGGTGGGGTGGGGTTACATTTTGTCTGTTGTCCACGACGGAGTGCATGTCTGAGTAGCGTTGCTGCATCCCTGGATCAGGGTAAAAGTTGCCCAGCTGTGGGGAAACTTGAGGTAAGGGCTGGGGCTGCTGTTGGTGCTATGGGGGGGATTGAGAACAGAGCAGTCAAAAACACACACACCTCAAAAGTCCTGGTGGCAAGATTTGATTTAATTGACTAGCCATAGCTGTCACACATTTCAAATAAACAACTTGTTTTCAACCACCATGATTTTTGGCCCACACAGATAGCAATTTATCACTTTCTAAAAGTTTCCTGCTTTTTGGTGCAGCTACTGAAAGTTCTCACCGACTGGTTGGCTAACTGAGGTAAGGTCTGGATGCGTTGAGCGTTCCATTTGAAGGGCATGTTGGGGTTGTACACAGCCTCCACTAGGACCCTGTCGCCCACCTGAGGAGTCTTCCCCTTCACCGCACTGACAGGACAAGAACATCTCATTACTCAAACGATTAGACTTCTTCGCCATGGAGCGTCTAGCACAGTCACACATTCTTCAGTTGATCCAGACCTTAACACACAAGACAACTAGGTGAAAGCTTAGTAAACCGTCATTACATCGCTTTCCTCACCTGAGCTGGAAGAAAACATCCTCGTCCACAAATCCGAAGGTGTCATGTAGCTTGTTGACCACACCAGTGAAGACACGCTGTTTCTGGGGCTGGGTCTGCTGCTGGTGGCTGGAGCGAGGTGTGGGATAGGACACTGTAATCTGGGCTGTCTGCTGGGGGTTGGACAGGCTTAGACTAGTCGGCAAGGCCACAGGGGGCTAAGGAAGCAGAGAAAAGAGTGATGCAGGGGGAGTACAGATTAGATTCTTCCATCCATCCATTTTACCACTTACAGTTGTCTGACTAATCTTATTTATGTTACATTTTATTCATTTAACAAATGCTTTTTATCCAAAGAAACATACAAATTGTACATATTGTACAGATAAAGAACCACAAAGGCAGGGTTCTAACAGTATTTCAGTAGTTGGTGCCAAGGAACTGTCTGTATTGTGACTCGGAGAGGGTAGTCAGAGGCGTCTTTACATATGCAAGACTCACTTGCCTGGTTCTTTTCCCAGTGGCATTCTTTCTTTTCACTAAACTGATCTGAAAAAACAGGATTGGTGAATGTGCCCGGGTGCTTACCGGAAACTTGTTTTCACCCGTCCAGTTCTTTGTCGTAGGTAGAGGGAGGAACATTACACAAGAGGAGAAAGTCATTTTCCACTTTCAATATACATTCATAATTGATTCCATATTTTTATTTGACAGGTGAGTTCTAAGAATGCGGTGTCAAACCGGTTCTCACCGATTAAGGCTAGGCTAAGCGGTTATACTCATTAACTGTCAGCATTAGCTAACAATAGCAAAAGCACAACATTGCTGGAAGAGAAAAATATCAGTATAGACATGCTTGTCAGCCATTACCTGAGTCAGCAGCGCCTGCTGGGGCTGTGGGAGCTGTGAAGAGAGGGAAAAGAATGTCATATGTAGCGTACACAGGCAGGGAGTGTCTGGTTGACACTGCTTGACAAAAGTCCACATCGCCACACCAATGTTAAACACCTGCTTTTGATACTTCAGCTCTGCTTACCCCATAAGAGTCTGTTGAGGGATGCCGATGTTGCTGTTGTTGATAGGGTGCACACGCAAAAACAGTAGTAAGAGCGTTGTTCAACATTAATTATTTTAGATTTTGGCACTTGACATCTTAGTGAAAGATGTTTTAGTTTACATTGTCTACATGCAAGTCTATCTTCATCCAACATCGAATACCATAATACAGCAACACCCTTGGAGAACTCAACCTCCACAAAGGGAAGACTAAAAACCTTAAAATGGGAACAACCTTATAATAAATTAGAAGTTACAAGCATATGTAAAACTGTGTGTAAAACTGATGATGTGAACAGACTTCTGTGGGATATAATACTTTCTGTAGGAACATGATTAAGGTATCTGTGCAATCATTTGTTTTGTTGACACACTGTGACACTGATTGCCGGCCATCATCCCAAATATGTACCACTAAACCTAGTTGGCTCAATAGTCATCGTCAGTAGAGTACTAACAAGCCTTTATCAAAACTCTGTGACAGACTGTAAAAACCTCAAACATTACTTACTGGATGTTTTCCTTTAAAATAGGAATATGTACTCATATAAACATAACAAATGTCGAATGAGTCACAAAAATGGCTATTAGAAAACGCTTGAACTTTCAGTCCAAGTACAGTTCTTGACACAGTAGCCTAAAACCTAAAACAAGTCGACGGCAACAACAACTAATACCTGGTGAGGGACATTGTAGAGCTGCTGTTGTGGTGGTGGCTGCGGAGGTGGCTGCTGTTGCTGTTGCTGCTGCTGTTGGTGTTGTTGTTGTTGTTGTTGCTGCTGCTGCTGTTGATACTGCTGCAGGGCTGAGTTTATCTGAGACTGTGATATATAAGGACAGATATAAGAGTTGTGGTCATCTGATTGGTAGGCTTACTGTGGCAGGGCTCCAGACTGCGACCAAATGGTCAGTTTTTGAGACAGTGCGAGCATTTTTTACAAGCACTCGCGCATGTGCGACCTACACATTTTGAATTCATTGGGTGTGCACAATGTCAGCACACGTTAGCAACAACGCATAGATACGATGTTCTAGTAAGACAGCGATATCAGCTTTCCTTCTGCATTAGTACCGTAGCTTTAAGTCTAGGAAAGTTGAGGCTATTTTTCGCTAGGTACCTATAAACCTAGCTAAAAGTCTTGGAACGTTTAGGATATTTTTCGCTAGGTTCCTACGAACATGCCAGACAAGTGGGTGCCCCTTCGTTCTTTTGGTGAGCAGTTTCACGAGCCCTTCTTACCCGGCGTCATGGAACCTTAGCAGCTAAATACTTATTTAGCACTAGCGTTGCTACTGTATCCCTGCCTGTGTTTGAGCTGTTGCGCTGTTATACTCGGCAAGTATGGTGTGGTGGTGTCGGAGGACTGATCGAAAAGTGCATCATACATATACAAGTCATTTAGCGAAGACTTGCATGTACAGTACGTAATGTCACATTAAATAATGTATTTAAACTCAAGCTCATATGGTGCGTCGCAGGGGCGATTCTAGGATCAGACCTTTAGGGGTGCTCAGCCCCCAATGAGAATGTGACATGAATACAGTGCCTTGCAAAAGTGCTAAACGTAAACCCCCTTGCTAAAATAAATCCCTAATTTCACTGGATAACAATTAATACATTTATGTATTATTATGCAAAATATTGAATGAAAAAATGAAGGATGGTGCAGAATTATAGCCACTACAAGTAGTCCCACAATCAGTTTGCTCGCCATGATCTCTCCAGGAAAACCCGATATCGCACTTGCCCTTGCACGGTGGTACTGTAGCTCAGTTTCTAATGGGCGGGCCAGATGATCTGGGCGGGCAAAGCAGAGAGAGGGGAGGTAACCTTTCTCGTATCTACGTCACTTGGAGGAGATTTTCAAACAGAGCGTTTGAGCCTTCATTTTGTCAAAGGCGGAGAAGAACACCCAGGGCTTTGTTTAGACCTATCGAAAATTCTAGCCACTGGGGGACCAAAGGCAGGCTAGGGGAACTCATATTAATGTTAAATAACCTCATAAAATGAAGTTTTCATGTCATGTCACCTTTAATAAATGCATTGCAGGTCAATATAAGGTGTGCCATTAAATTTTCTGCTTGCGCTCCTAAAATTTTCAATTAGGGGCTACTGTGCTCCTAGTAAAAAAAGTTAGTCTGGAGCCCTGTGTGGGGTGATGCATCACACATTTAAAACATGTTGGGGAGGGGGGACGATATACATAACTATACGAGACGTGGGGTCAGATGGCTGAGCGGTTAGGGAGTCGGGCTGATAATCAGAAGGTTGTTAAATAAATAAATAATTATATAACACAAAGACTAAATAAGTGACTAATTTAGGGCTGCAACTAACGATTATTTTAGTAATAGATTAATCTGTCGATTCTTTTTTTTTTTGATTAATCGATGAATCGGATAAAAAAGTAAACAAAAAAGCATTTATTTCCAACCCTTTATCCAAAAACAGAACTGACAGTGCAAATTCACAGTGCAAAAAATCTTCAGAATGTACACAAACAGGCACACAATTTTGAAAACAGTTATTAATATTAGCGTGGATTTAATGCTATTTTCAGAGATTAGCAATTTATTTGAGTTTTGTTTAAAACATTTTTGAAAATTGAAAGGTTGTGGAAGTAGACCAGACTTTATTAGAATAATCTGGTGTAAATGTAAGATTTTTTGACACAATTTTGAAAAAAGTTAGGATTTGCGAGGATTAAGCAATTTTCAAAGATTAGTGATTTTCTATCATTTTATTTGAAACTTAATTGAAAAAGTAGAGGCTGTGGAAAGATACCAGATATTGTTAAGATACTCTGGTGTCTCTTTGAGGTTTTATATTCATACAAATATTATAAAAGTCTACATTTTTTTTAATAGTGTGGGCAGTTTTCACCTGGTCCCTAACACGACGCTGCAAAGTAGCGTCTTCAGAATGTGAGACGAATGTCGAATATGAAAGTAACTTCACCTCGGTCAATTAACACACCTTTTCGACGTATTTAGTGTGAAATGCTGCACACCTTGGATGACTTAAGTCGTAATGATTTCTCCTCCATGTGTTTCAGAATAACGTTACTCAACAACGTCTATCCGATGGTCTTTTCTCTACCTCGGTTCTGCTCCGCGCTCAACTAAACTTAAAAAAAATATATACTTTAACATCTTCGCGACTTATTGAGTGGTATAATAATTGTGCAACGCAACAAATTGATAAAGAAATTCGTACCCAACACTTTTAATAATCGATTTTAATCAATTTAAATCGATTCGTTGTTGCAGCCCTAGACTAATTATATAATGAAATGCCTAATTAAAATATATACATTACAAATTAAATGAGACACTAAATATATAAATGTTACATGTGTTTATCCTTACATTTATCCACGGTGTAACTTCTGATTGGTGAATAAACAGTATTACACACCAGGCAGGCTCAAGCAGTTGATCAAGAGGGATCCTCTATCGCCTCACTCTGCAGCTGCTAGGGGTGTGCGATACTGCCAAATGTGGTATTGATCCGATACCAAGGAGTAAATACAGGGCCATATGGCGCCCCTGCCAATACCAATATTGCTGATTTGCAATGTTACTTTTTACTTAGAAAAGCAGTTTATCTACTTTCGTGTCGAGGGCGCAATGCCTCATAATTTATGAAGTGAATGCAACTGCATCAGTATGAAAATTTGAATTACAATTTAAAATGTGAATTTTCGTGGTCATCTGATTTTTCTTTGAATTACTTGTTCATGATTATGATCATAATAAAATCAGGACAAAGGGTTTTGTAAAAATACTGTTAGTGTGTGCCGCTGAGTCGTGTTACTGCACGTACACGACGGCAACAACTCACAGCCTAGCAGGGGAGGGGCAAAGTGAGCTTGAGCAAAGTTAGACGTGTTTGCACAAATTACAACCACTATGATGTAACGGGAATTGTGTACTGAATGTAGAGAACAGAAATTGAAACTTAAGTATCGATCTTATCACGCCAGTATCAATCAATAGGCTAGTGATACCAACGTTAGTATCGATACTATCGGTCTTGAGATTGATTCGCCCACCCCTATGCTGTACCAGCTTGCCGAGGATCGTGAACACATTTTTATTGATGTCTGTGTCAGTCAGGGCCAATATTGTATCACATGTAACATTTATATATTTAGTGTCTCATTTAATTTGTAATTTATATATTTTGTATGTCAATTAGGCATTTCATTATATAATTAGTCATTTATTTAAGCTTTATGTTATATAGTTATTTATTTATCCCAGTATTTATTTATTTTGTATTGGCCTCTATAATCCTCCATACATGCCCCCTAGTGCTTCTTGTGAAATTGTCCTGGGAAAATACGCTTGGTTTTCTCCTTTTATGGTATGCTCATGAATATGCTGCGCGCTGATTGGTTGGTTTTTGTGAAGCTGCAGAGCAAAAACGCAACATGTCCAACAACAGCCCTCGTGGGAAACATCAAAGGTGGATACTTGAAATAAAAACGTGCAAATATATCTATTGTGTCTAGACAACACTTTTCAACAGATTGACTACATATCATTTGAAATTATGTTAGTTGTTTCCACTTGACCACTTCTGTTGTCGAAGCAAACAGGATTGATTTAAGTGGGTAACATTACAGTTTAGCAACCAAACTATATCGTGATTCAACTCAGCTTCAGTTAGTGCTAGCTAGATATCTTGCTGAAAAATAAAATGAAAAATAACCTGAAAAAGATCTGGACAAACATAAATCGTGAATTGTAGATTTACATGACAGCACAGGTTATTTATTTGAATGACACACATTCAGGAACATGAAATAACGCGTTGGCCCCATTGACAATAAACTAGGCTAAATCATCACACATTCTACCTATGCTCTTGCGTAAAACTAGCCTAAATCACACATTCTACCTATGCTCTACATGCCTACAGAGTCTAGGTGTTTTCGATATCTAGCTGTTCTTGCTTTCCTTGCAAATCAGCGTTAATAAAAGGCAGATGAGCTAGAGTCTAGCTAACATTGACTTGACGGGCATGGCTGATGTTTGTCTACCGTAGCCGTAGAAGCTCCCTGTGCAGTTCGACCCTCAATTGCACATTTGCTCGAACCATTTCACCAAGGACTGTTTTCAAAACCTGGGACAATGTAATTTACATTGTAAAGCAGGATTTTATATGAAGCTGTTGCTCAAAAGAGGTGCGTTTCAATCCTTTTTGTTCATCACAACTGCAAGCTGTAGTATGATTGTCGGTAACAGTTACTAGCAATGTCACGTATCCTGTATCTAGCACCTGCCTTTCTCCAGTTCTTTCAAATAGATAATCTAAACAGATTTTAGCAATAGGCTAGACTGCTATTCGTTTTCTGGCTATATTTTCGAAAGCTTCCCTTCTAATGCCAACTAAGGCTAGTCTAGCTAGAGTCATTTTGCTAAATAAGGTATGGTAGGTAGCTACGGTATGCTGATTGTGTTTTGAAACGTATTTAGTATTCTACTGTACCTATTAGATACAGAAGACGTTAGAATTGCTAATAGGATAACTGTTAGCGACAAAATCATACATACAGCTTGCATTTGTGATAAGCATACGGTTGGAACCCTATGGTTGGAACAGCACCTCTTTTCAGCAACAGCGGCTGACTATAGCAAATTCTTCTTTAAATTTCCAAGTCCAAGATTTTCATTCAAAACTGTCTTTGGCGAAATGGTTTGAGCAAATGAATAAATGAGTGTCAAACTTAAAAGGTATCTTCTCATAGAAAAACATCAGCCATGCCCGCCGAGTGTCTGGTTCCTTTGGAAGATTATGAAAAGTGTCAGCATTCACAAACCAGGTTGTGGCTAGAGAAATGTAACTTGTGTGTTAAACCACAGTTAAGTTATTTTATAACTGGGGGGGCAAACACTTTCACACAGGGCCATGTAGGTTTGGATTTTGTTTTCTTCTTAATAATAAAAACCTTCATTTAAAACTGCATTTTGTGTTTACTTGTTATCTTTGTCATATATTTAAATTTGTTTGATGATCTGAAACATTTAAGTGTGCCCAACATGCAAAAAAATTACAAATCCGGAAGGGGGAAAACACTTTTTCACCCCACTGTAAACGTTGGGGCGTGACAAAGGTGATGCTATATCTGTGACGTCACAAATACAGCTTTTTCAAAACCAATCGTTTTACAGCTGAAGTTTCAAGTTGTGAGATTTAGATAGGAAAGAGGTGTCAATGGGCTTTGAAGTTCACTGTATGTCAATTTTACCCACCAAACTGTCATAATTCAACTTTGACACGGTAAAATCGATTTAGCAATCAATGACCCCTTTAAAATGTTATCTGCAAGGTCAATTCATTTTCAGAAAGCGAGGTTATACCAGTGAAGCATTCAATCAGTCGAGCACTTAACAGCAACACCACTTTTGAGTTAAGTTAGCTTACCTGCTGCAAGGCGGCAGCGGCTGCAGCTGCGGCTTGCTGCTGCAAGGCTGCAGTCTGCTGAGATAGCTGGTAGTTGGCAGCTGACTGGGTGTTGAGGGAAGCAGCAGCCAGGGCAGACTGCTGAGAGTACATGGAGGGGGATGCACCTAGGAGAGAGGGTTGCTGCACTCCCAGAGCTGCAAGGAGGGAGACAGTGTAAAATGGGTGATGCCATTCAAGACCGAAGATGCTACTCTTTCCACTCTAAAACTTAGTTACAGTTACATCATTTTTTTATTTTATTTTTACAGATAACTTACTAAGCATAGCATGCATCCAAATATGGCAACATATGTATAGTTGACAAACAATATTCATAGCTATATGTTTCTGCTTACAGTGTAGACTGTTCAGGTCGAGAGACTGTCCAGAGTGGCCAGGCTGGGATACCGCAGTTGCAGCGAACTGAGCAGCCCAGGGAGGGTTTTTTTGTCCTCCGAACTGGGCCATGAGTTCAGGGGTAGTCTTGACAGAAATAATTCACTTTTCTCGACTGTACGACAAATCAAAACATTACGCATTAACACTGATAGTCATTCCATCTTCAATTAAAAATAAATTTCATCATATAGCTAGCTAACACCACAACTTAACAACACATTCGCTGACTCAGCCGCTCGTGTAAGGCCGACAGTCATCATTTAAAGGTAGCACATACATTAGCATAGTTAGCTGGTTTATGTTTGCTTCCACGCTAGCCTCAAGTCAGTAATATTTGCAAAACACAGCTAGCCAACGTAACTTAACTTTAAAGACTGTCTGTTATACCCACGTCAGCAGAGCAAGCAAGCATAGCTCTTAGCTAGCTAGCTACATGCATGCTCAGCATAGTGCTGCAAACATTAATACTCAAGACGGTGTGTAATAGTAACGGCCTGCTAGCTATATGATGAGCTACATTTCTTGCTTAAGCAGCTAACTAGTTAGCATACAATTTCTAACAAGCTAGCAACAGCAGATGGATAGTACATCCTGGCTTGTGCGGGTTTGTTTTTTGTGAGCGAGGCCTTCTGGTGACGTTGTTGTTACAAGCCTGCTAGCCAGGCCAGGAGGACAACACACGATGCGGTGATTGATGCTATTAGCGTTAAGTCACCAGGCAGGAATACATACAATCCTACATAGCACTAGTTTTTAGAGTTGAATTAGAAAACACCTAATATACATTTCTATTGTAATTACCGTGAGCAACATACACGGAAAAACAACTATTGTTTGAACTCCTTACCACTGTCCTCTGTCAATGCACCAGACCGGTAAAGTTAGCAAGCTAGACTGCTACTAAGCAACGTGCGCATGCGTCAACACACACTACGTAACTAAGCTCCAAGTAGGTTATATTACGCTTAGTTAGTCCCTTCCTTTTACAAAGAGGTAGGCAAATACAATATATGGATTAATGTATTATTATAGTTATATTTTTGAACTAAATTGCATCGATGAAAAGGAAATCACTAGATGTTACACTCAGTTTATTCACATTTTGGAGACAGTCTTATACAACTTAACTGATTTTACAATTACAACAAATAACCATTGTATATTATTTTGGGGGAAAAAGTATAATTAAGATTTTAACCTCTAGAAAGGAATATGAATGGATAAAGTGAACTAGTGTCTTATATACATTTAATAAGGTTTCAATCTTCAGTCCAGGTCATCTCTAAGTCCATCTGTTTTTTTCACAAAGCAAACTTGAACCACACAGTAAAACCACAATGCCAAGTTTTCATTAGAATGCATTAATAAAAATTAAAGAGGGCAGCAGAGATGCTATTGGTTTCTTGGCAGAGCAACAGACGGGACCCACAATGTTCCTGTCATTAGAAATGTTTGTCATATTTTACAGAAATAAATACAAGATGTTTCCAAATGTACAGTAATGCTGAACATTTTCTATTTGATTTTTGTGTTGCTGTGTAGCCTAGAGTGTACACACATTACATGGAGTATATTCACATACATTTGAAACAAATTGCCACTAACAAGTAGATGTGAAGGTGAATATTCTAATCTCTCAATTTTACTTTGCACTAATGTAGACACAGCAAAAAATGTTGTTCTTGGTTTGTATTAAATAGGCTGTTTATTCACAATATATGTATCACCAGTAATATGTGGGTAAGTGGGCAGCAGGCAGCTTTATGAATCTTGTAATTTCCGCTCCAACTCTGAAAAAACTTTTGCATTGACTTCATCCACTTCATCTTCCACCTAGAGACACAGGTAAAAACACAGTCACATTCTCAAATAATGTTACAGTATCACAAATGCACATGAGCAGCACTTGTGTGTGAAGTGACAGATGGTCTAGCGGTGTCACCTGCTCCACATTGTCCACCTCTGGGATGTAGAACTGAAGCATGTTCTGGATGCCGTTTCTCAGGGTGACTGATGAGCTGGGGCAGCCAGTACAAGACCCCACCAGCTTCAGCTTCACTGTGCCATCTTCAAAGCCCTTAAAGATGACATCACCCCCATCCTCCTGCACTGTTGGTCTGTGAGAGAAGGGTATTTATAAAAGAGGACATTGTCCGACTGTGACTTTTGACTTTCATTTGTGCAAACTAGATATCTGGGACGGTATTCATAAAACATTTTATCCTACCACTAAGAGTTCTCCTAAGTAGCAGTTAAAGTTCTTAGCTAAGAGTTTCCTCCTAAAACATATTCACAAAGGTGCTGAGAGCAACTTTTACTAAAGAATAGGGAGAAATCTTATACTAAGAGAAAGGGCAGGGTTTACCTTGTTGCTATGGATAATGTCAACAAGCGTACTAAGTAGGCCCACAGTGATTGGCTGTTAGGGGGTGGGTCTCTGTCAGTAATTTCATCATAGAATTTTTGTAGAACAAGGTACAATGTTGCCACATTCAAATAAAGATTTTCAATTGAAAGGGAAGTGTAACTAATTAAACAAGTATATGTTCAAGTATTTGTCAGACTCTTCCATGTGCATCTTGTAAAACAAATAGTAAATATGCATAAAGGCAGCTGTATGAATTGTCGATGTGGGGTCTGGATAGGGCATTTATAGTTTGATGCAAAGTTCTACTGACAGATGGCTGAGATATACCTAGTTTGTCTGCGCTGCATAATATGCATAACTTTTCCCTGTGGCCAAGTAGCATTGTGGTCAAAACTTGAATCCTCCATGTCATTGGTTTGTTTCTGTGACTGCATCCCTGATTAACTCTTCTACAATCATAATACCATTGCGAAGGCCATAACTTTTAAAAGCTCATGATCATCATCACAAAATGTTTCTAAATTGTTTACGTTCCACGATGGATTGGCAGCAACAGATATTTAATAATTGTTTGTGATTTGGTCTTAGTGACATAGGAGTCCTCTTGACTACCGCTAACTTTACACAGATTTAGAAGCTGGTTTTAACGCTAAACGCTTAGTAAAGTTCTCATATATACAGCAAAGAAGTAGGAGTCCTAAAATTAGGAGTTTCTCCTAAATTGGCAAGTTAGGAGCTACTTTAAGGCTTAAAATGTTTTGTGAATACGGCCCCTGGTATCTTGGTATCTCTGAAGGCTACATCATGGACAAAATATGCACTTTACCTGATTCTCGTATCTAGAAGCTCTTTAATAATGGAAACAATTTCATCATCATCTTCTGAGTGACCTGAGATATGAAATACATGTTTAAGACAATCATGGGGTAATATAAGGTAACATATTTCTAGTTTCAAGATAATTTCACAAGATGAGAATATAGTGCACAAAATGTGATGTTCATACTCACTACTCTCATGGTGGCTCACCCCTGTGGTTATTGGGGCTCCGCTATCAAGGAACTTGGTTATGGCCTCCACAGCATGACGCTTAATGTCAGTCCATTCCACATCATCATCTGCCTAAACAACAACAATTTAAAGGCATACATTGAAGACCCTTCAATTCAGAAATACATCTAAATCAAAGACAAAGAAAAAGTAGATGACGTGTATGGATACCTTTGTGACTGTAATGAAGTCAGGGCCAAAGAACACACTTTTTACACCTTCGATTTCAAAGAGATCCCTGTGGAATGTAAAAAAAGTGTCAAAACAGTTTAATTGTAATTCTAAAATGTTTTAGTTGTCTTCAGACCTAAACAGTGAGTGTACATTAAACCTTGTCATTTATTTGACTGGAATCAGTAGTGAAAGCTTTTTAACATTTAAAGCTTAAATCAAACATAAACACTATATGACAAGCGGTTATCTTCCCTTTGAAATGATCAGTTTCATCAACTAGGCTTTATACATTTTTCAGACCACAAAAACTAGCTAGACCTACATTAATTCAAGAACAAACACATTAGTAGGGCATGTTCAAGATTCTACTTTCTTGTACTGTTTGAAGTTGAAGTGGTGGATCCTGCAGCATTATTAGCTCTACTAACCAGTGGTGGAATGTAACTAAGTATTTTTACTTAGGTACTGTACTTAAGTACAGTAACATTTTTATGTATCTGTACTTTACTTAAGTAAAAATAATAGTGCATACTTTTTACTTTTACTCGTTACATTTTATGAACACAGTTTCGCCAAAATGTTGCCAACACAAATATGGATTGCGTTGCTGTTTCGGAAGTTCAGGAGGCTCTATCAGCTCCAATGATAGCAGAATGCACGTTTGGCAGCAGCACCAGGGCCGGACTTATCCATTAGGCAAAGTAGGCAACCGCCTGGGGCCCCCAGCTGCCAGGGGGCCCCCAGATGCCAGGGGTGCCCTTGAAAGATTACATAAAATGACTATATGATCAATAATAACTATAAAATTTAAACAAATCAAATTAAAGTTGTAGTGTTTAATAAGAATCTATTCATTTGTGTAAGCACACCTCTGTGTATTGTTCTCATATTAGTTATTCGCCATGAGAATGGATACATTTAGTGCAGAACCTAAAGTAAACCAAGTGATGTTTTCCCGTGTGAACTTGACCTCCGAGTGAGCTTGATTATTTTATTAATAAGTAGTCGCATGAACACGACAAAAGTCATAACCTTCCCCAAAAGTATCAACAAAGATACCAACAGAGCGTTTATTCCATGGGCGTATCTAGCCCTATTTGGTGGGGCTGGAGCCCCCCCCAAAACATTCATTAGCCCTCCCCAAAAAAAAAAAAACTTTTACTTTTTTATTATTAGGGTTCCTCCGGTAGGAGGAAACCTATTGTTTTTGTTAGTATTCTTCTTCTTATTATTATTATTATTATTAGGGAACCCTATTGTTTTTGTTAGTATTCTTATTATTATATTTCTTCGCTAAATGGCCCAATAGCTCAAAAAGTCCTGGATCCGATTTTTCCAATTTGGCCCAATGATACAATAGGTCACTCATTACTCCCAGAGTGCTAGTGGCCCATGTGCGCCCATAGGTGGCGCTATGAAACACGCCCAAAGTCTACGTGATTTCCCCAGCGCCCCATTACTCCAAAATGCCTGAAAATTGGTATCCATGCCTTATTTCTCATGGGGAACAGAAAAGCCTCAAGGACCCATATTGTCAGACTTATGAATTTTCTTTTTGTTCCAGATGTGTAGAATACATGTTTTTTATAAAGGATCAAATTGAATAAGAAATTCTATACAAAATGGCTGAAAGAAGTGTATTTATGTAAATGTCCACATTGCTTCAATATCTTTGTGTTAATAAATCAAATATAATTTTGACTGATTGTTTTCCAACCTAATAGGGTTCAAGACGACATCACTCTGAAGTACCATAAACAATTTCACCTTGGTATGTCAATATATGATTGAATTCAATTGAATTGCTCCACAATGCGCGCGCTCCAAATTCTCACAGACTCATCCTGCCCCTTGACACTAGGGTGACCACCTGTCCCGCTTTGCGTTGTGTCGCACAGCATTTTCATCCCTTGTCGCGCACGTCGCATATTGAAAATGCTGTGCGATACAGCGCAAAGAGGGACAGGTGGTCAACCTACTTGACACACGCACAAGCTTGTCGAGACGCACACACATCCTTTCTGGAAACGGTTTGCTGACCAAGCACCCACCCTTGGAATTTAGCTCCTGTTTCATTTCGCTTCCAATCGCAGCTCGCTGTTACAAATATAAATTATTTTTCGGCAGCCATTGTTGTTTTCAACTGGAATCGCCTGATAGTCATGTCGGAGGCAGCCACATTCGGTAAGTCCTATTTTTACACATTTTAAGCTAAAATCATGTTGGGTTCGTGATAGTACACTACTCTTGAATTATGGTGAAGGTTTGGGCACTTTGAGACCTTTAGATCATGAGTTTGAAGTGACGGAAAACCGAACTCGAAAAGTAGCTAGTCTAGCTTTTTTCCCTCTGTGTAATTAGTGAATCATGTAGCATCTCGGCGAATTCATCAAAAAGGTAGAGGAGGGCAGCTTTTAGGAGAACAAGCGATTCCCCACAGACCTGTCGGCTCAGAATTTTGATTTGGCTCGTGAAAGTCTTTGTAATAAGCGCCAGGGAGACCACATAGGCTTATGAGGCATCCTTGTTTTTGTCGCATCATGTTCATAAGTTAACAATTTCACAGTTCAGTCGACACCAAAAATGTTGAGGAGGGCAGCCTTTAGGAGATGTGGGAATTGTGCTTTTAGCCAGATGCTCCGATTATTTTTGTGATTTGTTGAAAACTTGCAAGTGGAGTGAGACTGCGTCCCGGGGTAGATTGTTTTGACTTAGCCTCATAGACAGACTCGGCTCGCTCACTGGCAGTGTGTAAACAATAATGTATTTCACTCAGTTCAACTCCTGAAACGTCAGGAAGGGCTGCTTTTTGTAGACAAGAGCCTGCTGAAGATAGCCAGTATATAGGATCTTTCAAAACAAGCCTATGTCATTTGTCATTTGCCTGAGAAAGCGACCTACGTTAGCCAGGCTAGTTTCACTCGGTCAGCCTATTTAAAGGTCTCTGACAGTCAGAATCACTGTTTACAGGCAAAGTTCGAGCTGGTCTTTTGTCAGATGTGTACATATTGACCAGTTTAGAGCTAAATACTCTTGCGAGAGCCTGTGTTTTGAGTGACTTTGCATGGGTTTCCAACAAATTTGGATTCAAGTTCAAGTATTGCCACTACATTTCACAGTCAAAACTGAAGTCTATCAAGTGTAGATGGGAAAAGCTTTATTTTTCACCACTGACATGGACCCTTTTTTCACTTTTAGAGGTAATGTAGAGTGCAGCAGAGCATAATGAGAGCAACAAGAGAGGATGCTGAGTGTAACAGAGGATGCAATAGAGAATACTGAAGGCAACACAGACCCCTTGCTGGACTACCCCTCTCTACCTGGACAGCTTCTCTTCAGCCCTGCCCCCAAAACAGCTTCATCCAGCTGGCCTGCCCTGCCTGCCCCTGCCTTGATATCTCTTGAAGATCACAGAATTACAGCTGTTTAAACTTCAGCCAAATCTTATTAAGCTTGCTACAGAACAAATAGCTTACTTTTTTATATACAGTAACTGACCACTATGGTTCTCAACACTGAGAATAGCTCAGTAGGTTAAGACAGTGTACTGCAAGGAGCAAGGTCACAGGTTCAAATCTAGCTGCAGTCTTTTGGCCAGTCATCATTTTGATTATCTGTTTAGTTTAACAGGATGACATCATTCTGATATACCATGTTCAATTTCACCTTGAAATGTTAACCGTTTCTTAACCTTTGTCCCACTGCTGACCAAAGCTAATACTCAAATCACTGTTGGAGCACAGCTAGATAATCAGCGTTAGTGCCCCTTGGGTACCCAGCATGCAGTGCGGTATATCAAATAGGCAAAGACTTGTGGAAAATAGTGCGGTTACAACAGACGTGCGAGGGATTTCAGTTGTTGAGTTTGTTCAGTTAGATGTTTGTAATATTATTGTTTATCAGTTAATATAATCTTGTTGGTCACCCTGATTGTGCATGTTGTGTATTTTAATAGGACCAGAGAGTCGGCTGCTGTATTGCCATAAGCTATTCTCACAAGGAGCTGAGCATGAGCTCTGCCATAGCCCAGTTGCTCACATGACTATTGTTAATTGTGCATTGACTAAGATTCTGGAAAGAGATAAACTCAAGAAGAGTTACAATATCTGCCGTTTTTCAGCCGTCTGGGGAAAAATTGTGGGAGGCGTGTTTTTGGGCTACCCCTAAACCTCATGTGGCCGCTGCAGCATTTCTGCCTTGGCATGACCTGTGCTGGGAGAGAGGGAAACAGCATGGATGGAAGTTGTGTGTGGGCAGATGTGTCTTTGTATAGTGTGAAATGGAATATGAAAGGCAATACAAAATGGCTGAAAGGGTTGTATTTACGTAAATGTCCTCATTGCCTCAATATCTTTGTGTCAATAAATACAATATCATTTTGACCGATGGTTTTTCAAACCTTATTGGCTTTGAGATGACATCATTCTGAAGTAGTACCATGTGCAATTTCATGCAATTTTACATTGAAATCTAGACAGTTTCTTAACTTTTGTCCCAAAGCTGACCAAAGGTAATACTCTGCCCTTTCTATTCATAAAATCTCAACAGTTGGTGTGTAGCAGAGAGGATAGAAAGACTGACTTGTAACCTTTTGCTCATCAGTTCAAATCCCCATTCAGCCTATTGTTGTTGGCCAAACATGAAGTCATTTTGCTTCTACATTGTACATTTTCATAATATTTTGCCATTTTGCAGAGGAACCCACATTGCTGCTTGCAGCTATATTTTTAAATCTAAATTTGTTAACTTCTCTTCCTAAAACCCACTAGATAACCCATAGGAGGACACTATTTAAAAGGATATTTTCATAATAAAAATATCCTATTATTAAGTAGGCCTATTATTTCAAAATAATAGGTTTTATCTAGGGGCTAGCCCCCAAAAGTGGGAACCTTGGGCTGGGAGATGTTGGGCTGGCAGCCAGGCTAGGACAGATCATAAACAGTAGGCCTACATTATCCCTTAATTAACAGATGGTACTGTTTGAATTGCGAAATGCATGTTGACATACAGCAATAGCATTAAAATGACACGATTGTAGGCTACCTTTATTATTTATTTAACGTAGTGGTAAGATAGCCGGTAGGTTATGTCAAGCTAGCGTGCTATCTGTGTTCTTTATCAAAATGGGACAACCTAGACATTGAGAGACATTGCGTGAGTAGCCTAAGTAGGATTGATGTAGTACTTTTGACCTAAGAATATATTTTGCTGGGTTGCCTACTTGTACTTAAGTACTAAACTTCAGTACTTCCTCCACCACTGCTACTAACTTGGCTAAAGAGGAGCATTCTGCATTCTGAGGAGTAGGGAAATCCAGTGTTCCTGTCCCCAACACTGGTTTACCAGGGAGAAACTTCAAGCTTCTCGGGTTTGGCGTGTCCTGTGTCTGAATAGACAAATGTCGAACTGAAACAAAATAATATCGTACAGTGTTATTGAAGTATAATTCACATTAATTAAGTAAAATTCAACATATTAAAGATACTACGACACTGTTTGATATGCTTTCTCACCTAACAGTTGTGTAGGCCCAAAATCTGACACTGGTCCATGACGAACTTTTTTTAAACTCTGGCCAATTAATTGTGAGTAACAATGGATTTTCGTGTTGACTGGACACCTGCTGAAAAGCGATTTCAGACAAAAGCAGTAGGTACATTAAGCAAACTATAATGGCACACACCATGACTTTGAGACAATTTCAATGTTAACGACGATTACGATTAATTACATAATGTAACCTTAAACAAGTCATGTCAATTGAAGCGGCATAGAACTGGAACGTTAACCTCTGAGTAGTGCTAAGTAGAGGTACTAGCTAGTTACTCGGGAGCTACTGGTAGCCAGCTGACTTTGTTAATTATCAGGGAAGGGTCAATTGACAAGCTAAACATTTTCAAACTTTGTACTAGATATATATCTAAGTTAGTGCTAGCTTGCTAGTGAACATTGGCTTGGAGATTTTAATGTTTGAGTGTTGGGCTACTAGCTCTAAGTCTATCAGCTGTGTCGCAGTCCAGTATCTCATGGCAATATGCTAGTACTTTACAGTCGCTAGTCTAGCTTGATTCTAAACTCAAATTAACTTTTGGTCACGAAAAATCCTATAAATTACTTATTCACTGTACACACACTGGTTAGATTTAAAGATATGGAAACGAAAGCAGACCTAACGTTTGTTGTCACTGATGTATTTCGTGACCGTATCAACTGTAGAAGACTCCATCTCATGCGCGCAGCCATTTTCTTTGTTTTGAAGATAGGTTAATCCACTTAATTGTTGCATTACCGCCACCTTCTGCTCCGGAGTATCACTTATTAGACAATACATTTACTATCTAAATCCCTTAGAAAGCTTTCAGCGTGCTTCACAACATAGTCCTACTTTAGAATCCATATGCCAGCTACCCTCAACCTATCCCTGTTTATCCACACTACTCTATAAAAAAATATCCCTGAAAGCGAGTATCGCTCCGACCTGTTCTCTGTCACCCATGCTCAGCAATCACTTTAATGTGAATTCCTACACCCCTCAGATTATTCATCATACCCCTTACAACTCCGTGCTCCGCTGAATCTTGCTGACATCCCTCAAACAGACCTGTCTAGTGTCCTACCAATTTCAGTGTTTTGTTTTGGTCAATGACCTTGAATTGTTCAATATGGCATTTAAAGGGACAGACTGTTAATGAGGAGTGAATAATGTCAGTAACCCAAAGTATGAGTGAACTCGTCCATCAGTCAGTTACAAATATCTATATTGAGTTCAGGAATTTGTATCAACATGTGAGACACAGAAATGACCTGACCTGCATTCAAGGCATGACTTTCGCACCGAAGTTCTAGCTACCTCTATTTCTTCTTTGTTATAGTTGACTAGACATTCTAAGACCAAACCATAAAACTGTCAACCATATCATATAAAGCTCTGTTACAAAGTTCAATTTGTTTAGGGTAGATTTTTCATTATAACCTAATGCCAGTGGAGGTTTAAAAAAAAAGTGCCACAAACTTCCACAGAGAGACTTTCTAACCAGTCACTCTGCATAGCTTAAAACAAACATTGATAGCGTCAAGAGGGCCCACCCCATTCTTTGCCTCTGTTCTCTAACAGGACATGGTGGTTCTCTAGCTAGGAGTGGCTACAACAGAAGAGACAATAAAACTTTGCTCTCAAAGACCTCAGAAAGGATTCCCCGGCGTTGTACAGTAATGATGAACAGCTAGACAGAACCGTGACTGTATTTTGAAGGAATTCAAGAAGTTCCAGCAGAGATCTTTTGTATCTGACAGACGGACAAAGTGTACTGGACACTGATTGAGCATCCTCTACCTATCCTCTGCTACATCTAAAACCAGACATGGTTCTCTGGATTCTGCTACCCATCACCCTCTCCCTGGTGTCTCTTATTGGAACCTGGGCTGTGTAAGTTTGATATTTAAGTTATTATATACATTAATACATTTATCTTCACAGTCTTTTGGTTTGTGTAACAACTTTGTAAGAGTCTGTACCTGTATTTGAATACCCCATACAGACCTTCTCTTCAAATGTATTCTAATCTGAACAGTGTTCACATTCTATGAGAAGTGATGGTAATATCAAGTGGTCTACTCCTTAAAAATGCCCAAACATATTACAACTTGAGTGAGACTTGAGTGGTCAATTTGGCAGTATGGACCGATAAAAATAACCTACACACGCAAAGAATAAAGACAGGACAAAACAATTTATCAACACTCTTAACAGAACACTGGACGATAATGAGTGTGAAAAAAATACTATGGTCACTAAGAATTTCCTCCAGGAATGGAACAGAACGGAAACAAGCCAGCTTCCTTTTTTTAAGACCACTTTTGCTGAGTCTAATGGCAGGCAGTAACTACACATTGGGGTTGCTCAGTTTTGTGGCATTTCAGATTTTATTTCAATATTTAAAGAGTAGTTTAACTAGACTTTATTTAATTGATTTAACCATATTGATAGGCTAATATTGTAGGTGGAGGTAAAATGACAAATGTACCAATGCTTAAATACCTACAATGACTCATCCATAACATATGTAGGAAAGGTTGTGACATAACTGCTGTTACCTAACATTAAGAATGTCTTTGCGAGCCTGTTAAGGCGTCTTGTCAACGCTAACCCACTAGTTACCTGCGACAGGATGCCTTGATATGGACAGGCTACACAGGTTTCTACAATGTTACTTTGTGTGCGCTAGCTTTACCACTCATATCCCATTTCCTAGTTACTCATTGAACATTCAGGCTACCTTGTGTTTACTTGTTGGATTATATATTGAATGGAATCATGCATAATAATAATGATAATTTATAACGATGACATCAAATGTGCTTCTTTTTCTAAGGTACGGTCTGGCTTCCAGTTACAACCATGTGTGCCATCTAAGTAACTGGTATGTAATTTGTATCTCCTATATCCCATACACCAAAGTAGTTTAGACCAGTGTTTCTGAACTTGTCCTTTATTATTAAGTCACGCCCAAGGGGGTGGTTGGGGGGGGGTGTGCTGAGGGTGTTTCTGCTTGGCTAGTAGGGGGTATGTAACTCTGCATAACTCGACCCACCATTTGAGAAACACTGGTTAAGACTGTAATTAATGATCATCCCTGATAATTCATCCTTATTTTGTTTTTAGGGATTACAATAACTCTTGCTCGTTGAATGAGTCTATGGAATGTTGTCGAGTCCCCACCATAAGGTAACTAGTTTGCTACATATTCCCACAACATGGTGTATTTCACCCGTGGTATGTTGACTTTGTGACATTAATTTTTGTATACATATGTATGACAGCTCAAGTGGAACCAGCTCTCCAGAAAACTCCTTATTTACAGCCACCATAAATGCTGGGTCATTTTTGTGTAAGTTGGGACAGGCTTATAAATTTACCACAATATATATTCATACAATTGCCTAAAATGCATAGTATCATTGAGGTGCAAAAGTATGTGATGAATGAAAATTATAAGGACTATATCTAACTTATTTCTCTTCAGTTCTAGTGTTCTGTATTTTCCACCATGCCCATATTCTGGAAAGAAACGCCATGCACGCCATGCTCAGCAAGTTTGCCCTGGTCTTTGGTACTGTGTCTGCTTTGGGGGCATTCATGGCTGGGAACTGCAATGTGAGTAGCTACTGTGGGTAACCTGGACAGTGGTTGCCATACAAGTTCATAAAAGCACATCAATGTTTTGAAATACATTTTGTGACAAAAGTTGAGCACTTTGAAAAAACTGTAACGAGAGCAAACACAGATGGGATACTCACTAACTTGTAAATCTGTTTGTTCAGTCAGGGAAAGTGAGACCACACTCATAAAAATAGCTTGATGACCTTGGTTAGAGACAAAACATCCTGAAAACAACATATTGGTAGTCATTATTATTACTATCTCTGTTCATACATGGTAGCCCTGGGAGATTTTTACATGGGATTCCTGAATACAAAAATTACATGTACAATAAAACATAGATGCAAAAAAAGTATGAACATAAAGATAAGATACAAATAAATGAATACAATTGTATTGTTATGTATTTCAGTGTTTTTGTTATACATTAGTCCATGTACCTGTATCTATTTCATTCAAATTAAAATGAAAAAAGTAGCCCCTGAACAAACATATTTGACAGCAGGTATTGGTGTAGGTACTGTGTTTTTCACAGTAGTTTTGCACTGTTCAGTATTGTGTATGGAGATAACACATATTAAAGAAACGTGCCACATCAGGACTGTGTAATAATAATGTGTGTCTGTGTCCCTTTACAGCCAGGATACCTGACATTGCTTCACTACCTGGGAGCAGCAGTTAGCTTCCTGTGCATCTGTTTCTACAGCGTTCTTCTTACTGCACTGACCGGCAAGTGTGTATTGACAGGGCTGGAGAAGTTCCTTTACCCAGCACGCATAGTCTCTACTGCAATCCAGATCATGTCTACCATCGTCTGTATCCTTCCATCAGGACTACCTAACTTAGCTGCTAGCCTCTTGTATGATGAAGCTGGAACAGTTTGAGAAATGTTCTAGGCTTGGATGTATTAACTTTCATGTTTACAAGGTGGTCAATATAGGTCTCTAGTGGGATAATGTTGTTTGCGTTAGTATCATACAATATTAAATTAGGTAATGCTGCACATTATAGGGTTTGACCACCAGTTTGCGTACAGTATATCGTACTGTCCATTAAAAGTACAATGTCTTCTAGTTTGGGATTTAAGAACATGATATCATCCAGCACTGTTAGGAACTAATTATGCAGGTCTTTGTTTATTGTTTGTTCTACAATTTTAGTTGATAAACTGACGTAGGTTGTTTTAATATAATGACCAATACTATAGATATTAGTGCTAGCTTTTTGTGGCGTAAAATAGTCTGTTATTGTCTTGGAGTGGAAGGCAGTTTATAAAAATAGACTTTCTACTTCAAAACTCTTTTACGGCCTTAACCATTGACAATTTTAGATTGCATCTTGTTCGTCCAGAACGATCACATATACAAACACTTATCAGCTGTGTGTGAGTGGATTCTCAGCGTGAATCTGGAGATGTTTGAGCTGAGCTTCGCTGTGGAGTTTTACTTCTTTTCTTCTGCCATGTTAGCGACTGTATTAGGGAGAAAAGATGAGGAGAAGCCTCTCATCCTGGCCTGAGGACATGAGGAACAACAGCCGCTGTGAGGATATTAGTGTAGTCCATCACTGGACCAAACCTGGCTTCACAGTACTTTGTACAGAGATGTCTACATTAACTTGAGCTCTCAGGGTGACGATTAGCAAATTTCCCCACTATGTGGTCATTGCCAGTCTTCTTGAAGAATTAAGACTTGTGACTCCATTGTATTTATTGATAATCAGACAGAATATTGCCATAGATCCTCTTCATCACAAACAAAAATGGAAGATCACTTGTAAGGGTTGCAGCATTCATCCATCCCATCTCTTCACAGGTGTCTTCATGGACACCTAGTCCCATGACACACAACTGACACTTCATTATTTCTCATCACAGGAACCCCCCCAATGTATTACTGTAAATACAAATCACTATTTACATAATTTATTAACTTTTTGTAAGCAATTGGGAAATGATTGTGCCTTATATTAAGTTATTGATGTATTATAAATCAGCTGAAATATTTATCAAAACTATTTGGAAGTGTGTATTACTTTGCAGAAAAGATGTGTATGAATTGTGATGCTACAGGACAGCAAAGGTTTAATATCTGAACAGTATTTCAGGCTTGTGCGGAGAGAACCCTTTGGGTCCTGTAAAGCTTCAATCTGTCAGCAACAAAATGAATTACAATTGCAGAAAATGTTTATTTGTGATAGATCACTGTTAGGTAACAAGTGAGGATTCCAATAAGAGTAATATGAACAACCAGACATTTTGCGTGTTCTACTACCATAAGCCTCGCTCAGCTGCTCCATACATTTAATAGAACAAAAATGTCATCCATTAATTTATTACGTTTGTTAATTTGTGTTTTTATACTACTCGTTCATTTGGATGAATTTTCTGCTGTGATTTTGGCCTGGGCCTTTATGCAATTATAAATAAAACTGGTATTTAATTGTTGAAGACTTGCTTAGTCTAGTAGATACTAAGAGTAATACTGGATATGACTTCCAGCCTTCTGACAAATAATTTACATCACTAAGAAAACTAAGGTAAAGTGTTCCTAAAATAGTACCATAGGGTAATGCCTTTGCTGAACAAATAAAGCACCTAATGTGTCTATCTATACTGTATTATTTACTGTATTATGTATGTAGTGAGCTGTTCTGATGAATGACAACCCTCCACCAGAGGTATAAGTCTGTACGGTTCAAATAATTCAGGTCTGGCAGGTAGGATTAAAACATGTTCAAGATCAGATAAGCAACCTGAAATAGCCATTACATTTAACTTGCTCAACAAATGTTCCAGCCCAAGAATGCTAAGCCATGTTGCAGTCCTTTGTCTTAAGTGGTCTGTCTGGCTATGTCTGACTCAGAATTTCAAGTACAAAAGGTTGCTGTACTACCCTGACATAATAGGGTTGGCAGGCACTGACTGATTGGAAAAAAAGAATAGGTGTGAGTAAATATTTCAACAGGCAGGACTAGCATCAAAGGTATGGTCAAATCAAATGTATAGCCCATTTTACACGCAAGCATGTCACAGAGGGCTTCACATACGCCAATAGAACTGCCCCTCAACCAACCTAAACCCTCAAGGAAGACTAGGAAAAACTCCCAACAGGAGAAAAAATGGAAGAAACCTTGTGAGGAGCAATTCAGAGGTGGTGATGCACAGAAGATGGTTGAGAAAGTATTAAACAGGTTTAACTGGAAACATCAGTAAACTTGACATGATCTATACCTAAAGTATGTTGTTAAATATGTTGTGTATGTGAATATACTTAAATTTCATGTAGCACAGAACATGACACATTAAAAAACAAGCACATGGTTTGGGTTTAATGCAAAGCACTTAACCTTTACTTGAAAGAAGGTAATATACATCCTGGAATTACAGATAGTAAAGATACATTATGAGCAAAATCATTTCACAATGAGTATCACCTCCTGTTTTGCATCCACTTGGAGAGAAGTGTGAAATATCTACAGTTTTGTTAGGAAGAAAACAGTGAGAAGCACACCTAAATCTGTCCAAGCATTGTTACTGGATGATACACTGTAAAAAAAAGAAGAAAAGAAAAACACTTCTATATTAAGCAGTAGTCCACATTTGTTAACCTCAACAAAAAATTATAAAAAGGAACAAAATGAGGGAAACTTAAATGTCATGGTTGTCTTTCAACTAAATAGTTCAACAGCAATGCATATTTCATAAATAAATGTAATAAGGGGGAGAAAAGACAAGTTCAAAATAGTACTACAAGCGAGAATCCACAATTTCAGCATGGCTGAAACAATAAGTGGCCGTCCCCTCCCCCCCTTAAATTCCACCCTTAGGAGTGAGACCACAGCTAATCTTTTACAAACTTAAGACACTGTAGTCTATCTGCAGGCGCATCTGCAATACTTTGTCATGCCAAACACCTCCAACAAACTAGTTAAAACTGCCCTTAAAATTTGCTGAGTTAGTGAAAAGGATGCCTTGTATCGCATTATCCTGGGTGGCAAGAAATTATTTTATTAAGGAGTGAGAACGCTGTGTGACAAAACAACATAAGGGGTTTTCCTCCCTCCTCACCTCACTCCCAACAAACAAAGCCTTGAACAGCCTTTTCATCAGCTACACTAGGGGAAACACTGTCCACTTCTAAAATAACTCATTCACTTTCACTAGTTCAAATCGAACAGATCCACTGACCACATCCTCCTCTTCACTCTCCTCCTCTGATCAGTAACCTAAGGACTATGCGTCATGGGGATTGTTCCCCTTAAGTTGTGGAGCTGTTCTTTTTACACAACATATCATTTACATAACAGTTCACTCTTTTTTCTGTAAAAAGGAAGGACTCTACAGTAGTTTACAACTCAAAGTTATTAATGTGCTGATGCGGGTTGGTAATTGTTTAAATCTACGGCGAGATGAAATGGGGCATCTTCAAACTGAATATAAGTTCTTGGTGGTGGAACCGCTCTTGCTGGAGGTATCATCATGTGACTGGTAGCCAATCAAGGCTTTGGTGGGGACGTTCAGTCGTTCTTTGTACTGTTGCCTGGAGAAAGAGAGAAGGAAAAATATATTTAACAAGTAGTTGTATCATGATCGCCACCTAGTGGCAAACTGGAATGAATTGAGCTGCTTTAAGAATGACACATACCCTATCGTAACGATGGCTTCCCTGTTTTGGCAGTTGCCAGTCCAGATGGCAATTTTATCGCCCTTCGGTCTGACATTGACCACAGCTCCGCACACGTCTTCACTGGCCTCGTCAAATGACTCTCCAATCAAACACAGGAGCTACAGAGCACATGTCAGACGAGCGAAACAAACACGTCGAACAAGACTGGTGAGAGACAAGCACTTACAAAGCCACACAAGGTAGTGTTCTTTCTAGTTTTTGTAGTTATACAACTATATGCACGACTGAGGTATAGGTCTTTAGGACCATAAAAATATGAAGGCGCCGTACTTGGCCTGAAAAGGGTTACTGCTCGCTGTACATACCGTTTCCATCCAGTAGCGGTCCAGGTCGTTGTGTCTCTGCTGTTTACTTAGGGTCATCAACCATCGGCCCCCCAGCTTGTTCCTGTCATCCTCCCACATAGGCTTGATGCCATCCTGAAACAACATTTAAAAAAATGTATCTCGATTAATCTCACTGTAATCTTGGAATTAATCTAGATGAATTTAGATTAAAATGGCTCATTTGAATTCCGGCGAAGGCATTCAGAATATGTGTGCTACCCAAATAATGACTAAAAGCAAGTCTTTGAGAACAGGTTTCTCAAGCCAGATGAGCGAGGAGATTAGTTAGTTTGGCTGATAGAGCAGTGCTGACGGGCTTGCCTCGGTTGCACTCAAACAGTAGTTTGACGACGACTCTTCCCCTGTGCTACATCAGTGCTTGGCCTGGCATCTTCCGCATTAGCTAAGGGATGCTTTGCGTATAGGTGGTATTTGAGACTGGAAGAACTCCTACAGTAAACTAATTCGGCATCGCGGGTGCAAACAACCTTAGTCTTGTCAAGGTTTGCATTGGGAAGCTTCTTAAATATATTTTCCCTTAAGCAAAACCGGCAGCTTCATAGCTGCATCCATGTTAGCACGTCACATTTGATGTTGTAATTTCATACACAATGCACACACACAGGTTCGAAGACTCGTTCTCGCCCCCTACAGTGCAATTTGGCTATGTATACGTCCACGCAAAAATATCAAGGTGAAAGTCATCATAGCTTGCGTAGTATAGACCTAGCTCCCAACCCAACTTTGAGAATAGATTAACGGCGATATTCTTTCTAATCGCCCGATAAGAGTCTCACGTTAACGCATCACATTAACGCCGATAATGCCCCCCACTACTTATAAGTAAGTAACTACTTATAACCAGTGCTTGAAGTGGAGAAAAAAAGGTGCCAGTACTCTCTTGCATTGGCAAGCCATTATGAAATTTGAGATTTCTACAGTGAAAAACTAAACTTGGATGGCTGGTACAACAACAATTTATTGTTTGCCTATTTAACAACATAAATGCATTGCCTCGGGAACATAAATTATCAGGGGGGTGGCTTAATGTTGCTGGGCGGCAGGGACGGACTGGGAGTAAAAAATAGGCCCTGGACTTTTATCCAGACCAGCCCACCAGAACCGGCCTCCGTATAGCTACGCCACCACAGCTGCCTGCTAATGCATGCATAGTCTGTGTTTGATGTGATGCTAGTTCGAGAGTTGGATACTTAAAGAGCAACTTTTTGGGCCTTTATTTGAGCGCAAAATAGTTTTTTGAGCCTTGTGTAAAATAAAAATGGCTGTTTTTTAATTGGTAAAACCTTGTCTAGTGAAAGTTATGTATTTTTTTCTCTTTAATTTTCAGGCCCACCCTTACGTTTCTTATCCTCATTTTCCATCGTTATTCTTCTCCCGGTGTTCCCGATAGCCAGTCCGCTACTGTAGGGCTATTCCGCGGTGGTGGATTTTTAAGTCATATCATTTTAAATCCTCGTGCTGTCAGGGGGTGCTGCAGCACCCTCAGCACCCCTAGTTCCTGCAGTCGTACTGTATTTATTTAAACAAGTTTGAAGCTCATCATTCATAGCCTACCCAATGTTTCTGGTTGGACTTGGACCTCTGTTAACGTGTCTGGCTCTGGCACATACGTTCTTTTAGTGCCTTTCTGAAGCCAGGCTAACATAATTACTTAGAAACGAAAGTCGTTTCGTTTCTAGGTTTGAAAGCAGCAGTGAAAAATATGTTTTACTCAGGCATCAGTTGATGCTGTCTAGATAACTTTTTCGAATCTAGCGTACTGGCCTGCAAGAATAGGTGCCGATACGCAAGAAAAAGGTGCCGGTACGCTTAAGAGTAAAATGTAGAGGTGCCGGTACTGTGTACCGGTGAGTACTGGCCCACTTTGAGCACTGATTATAACTATTTACTGGTTCGAATTATGTTTGATATTTTTTCTTTATTTGTTCAAAAACCGTTTAATACAGTCATGCAAATAAAAGAATAAGGCTAAACTTGTCTTACATGTGATAAGAATACATCTATGTGACACAATTTAATGGAATACACTATTGTAATTACTGTCAGATCTAGATCTAGTTCATGCCTAAATTATGGTGATATAGATAACCCTATTAACTTATGCATTCACACAGTCAAATGTATTACTATCCCCCTCTTCCTGCCTGAAAGACAACCCGGCAGTGGCAGTTGGTCAATAGGGGGCGCTATCCCCTTGAAGTATTTCAGAGATTGAGGATCCTTAAACATGTGAAACAAATTAAATATGTTTGCCTGGTAGTCATTTAGCAGCATTTACCTTTTTTTAAATCAACATCATATTTTGTTCATATCTGTGTGCTGGCGCCGGCCAAATGAGTGTCTATGTAGGTCCTTACACTTTTGAAAAGCAGGTGACTTGAAGCTGCTCTCAATGGCTTGCTTCAGATTTTCCACAAGTAGCAGTTATTTGTGCCCCAGACACTCCCACTTTTGTTCTTAAGAATCAATATTGTTTATATTTTTTCCAGATGAAATGTATCTTTACAAAAAAAAAGTTACAGATTAAGCAGCAGTGATCGCTGACAAATTTACACTTGAGGTTTTTCCGGAACTTGCTATGGGAAACATATGGGTAGCTGGATGTGATGTGGCTATTAAACAATTACATTCAGTTCCGCATCACTAACGGTGTGATTTTCTGTTTGCGCCCACCCAAAAAATAATTGCACCAGCCCCCACTATATGCTGGGGCATGTTGAACTTGCTTTGTAGTACAGGCCCCTGGTCTCTTGGTTTAGGAGATCCTTACCTTGAATAAGCAGTAATCACAGCCAAAGCCAAGTTTGCTGGGTTGCTGTATATGGTTATATAATCTGAAAGATAAATAAATGGAAACAAGCGATTAGTGACATAGCCCAGTCTACAATGTATGTTTGGACAATTATATTCAGAATATCCTGTTCTGTAAAATGAATCTCTCCAACATTTGTAATATTCTGCCCAATTAAACGAGCCACCCTCCACAATTCTTTTCAGGGGGACCTCATAGGGCTAGGGAGGTAAATACGTACGCCCAGAAGTCCTCCACAGTGTCAAACTTGGCGATGAGACGCAAGTTCTCTGTCCAGCTTTTGCTCTTGTCGTTTTTGAAATACCACAAAGCCCACCTGGGGAGAGAGCGAGAATAATTCAAAAGATGATCTTGTGCATTCACATGAAAAGAACAAATATCTGATAAAATACACACCTAAAACAGTCAGCCTACAGTCATATATCATCTGTAAGGTCAGGATGGGGAAGGATATGTTGAATATCCAATAGAAAACACCTGCTATGCTGCATGTTAGAATCACAAATGTAGTGTAGCCACAGTCTCAAATTGAGGTAGCCAAACAATAATAATAGTGTTTCCGCTATGTTGATTTTTCTGTTGCGACCCGCCACGGCTACATTTCTGCCGCCACGGTATGAGAAATAGGGCTGTACAACATTTTAGGCCGTCTATCAGCAGTGATTGTTAGAAAGCATATCGGAGGATAGCACGGACATGCGCTTCAGAGCGCAGTTGAGATTGCATGTGTGAGTTCTTGAAAACTGTAGAGCTAAGTCGTATAACTTATGTTGTCAGTTAATTTAAGGCTGTTATTGTATTAGTCTATAGTTCTTGCTAATTTAAATTAAGTTAACTGGTGATTTTCGTTGTTTGTAGGCTATTCTTCCCCTGCTGCAGACAGACCTGCCCCCACTGCTAGAAAAAAAAATCCTAGAGGAAACACTAATAAACTTGGACATTTCTTGTAAGTAAGCCACATACAAATTCCTAAATTAACCAAAAATACACTGTCTCTGCCGAGTTTATCATCTCTTATCATTTTAAAACAATTTTAGCAAAATTATTCAAATGACTAAAATCCAGTAAAGGTGTCAGGCCTCTAATCTCTAGGTAATAGAATAAGAAAGATAGTCCACAAAGTCCTTTCAATCAACATTTCTTTAAAAACACCCTGTTGAGCTTAATCCCCCCAAAACAACACGCAGACAGTGCAGTATGCATATAAATGCAGAAGAACAGAGAAACAAGGCAGCTCTGTCCTACAAACACATCCATTGTTTATGAGCGATGCCACTATTCTTTTATCTATTCCCAGAAAGGATAGTGTAATAGAGTGAGGGAGGGGGCAGGACAGGGGCAACAACTGAACCCATTGCTTTTCATTAAAAACTCCAGGCTTCTGATCCTGAAGATATCCTAATAGTCATGAACACAGCCTTATCAGCAGAGCAAAGCTAGGCTACTGCTACTAAAACACAGATAATGAAGTCTTCCACAGTTGCCCTAATGACAAACAAGACAGATTAGTACTGTTACTTAAGACCTGGGGCACGTTCTCCGTACGTTGCTTATGACATCCCTGATCAAATGACACATCCTGATCTGGCTAATTCGGTTCTTTGAACACCAATGTTGTTTATAATTATTATAGCTGGATTGAATTATGCGTTGGTCTAAAAGGGGGTATGTATCGATAGTAGAAACCTTGATCAGCAACGCTGCTATTGGCTGCTCACATAAGTCTATGGCTGCTCACCGTGGCCAAAATGAGCGCCCTGTTTTTTTCCTCAACAGAGCCAACAGTGCAACAGCTTGATCGAAGATTACTCTGAATTTGAAGATTTAATCAGAATGCCAGGGAACACCTCAAAGTTAGCAAAATCCAAGAAAAAGAAGGCTGGCAAAAAGTAGCAGACCAAATTAAATGTAGAGTAGTGACCACGTGTTTTATCGCTTATTACAGTAAGCTAGGCCTATATTTTTGTTTTTTTCATACTTTCATATTTTCATTTATCATCTTTAAATCATATGTGGTTTCAACAAATGTATTATGTAAATGAAACCCTCACAAAAAAACAAAGGCTATCCTCTCAAAAAGTAGGCCTAAAGGCTAGCACAGTGGTTCTCAACCCTGTCCTCAGGGACCCCTGTCCTGCTTGTTTTAGATGTTTCCCTGTTCCAACACACCTGATTCAAATAAAAGGGTCGTTATCTAGCTCTGTAGAAGCCTGGTAACGAACATGCATTTGAATCAGGTGTGTTGGAGCAGGGAAACCTAAAACATGCAGGACAGGGGGTCCCTGAGGACAGGGTTGAGAGCCACTGGGCTAGCATATCGCGCTGTGATTAAGGAGACAATCTATCACGCAATGAGCAATTCATTAAGTTTCATATTAAATTCTGCTAATTATTCTTGCACCTTTTCCAACAGGTTCCTGTGGTAAAAACGGACAAGACATATCTGTGGCAGACTTCCTGTATCACCTTTCTTGTAAAGCCTCAATCTAATCATGTTTACATAAAATAAACCTGCTACTGAGCAAGTTTAAGCTTGCGGACCTGTTGCTATGACAGCAAGTCCAGGATGAGCTTCGAAGAACCGAACAATCCAAGATGACAAATCGTCAACAATCAAATCCAGCTTACTGAGTTAGCGACGTACGAAGAACGGGCCGCTGGAGCCTTTAAATTAGACAAAACATGTGGCCTGTCACTACAGTGTTTCCTCTAGGATTTTTTTAGCAGTGGGGGCAGGTCTGTCCCCCCCCCCCCCCCCCGGCTGAAACAAAGTGCTAACCCTATATTTTGGAGCAGGTTAATGTAATTGTCTAATAGCTAATGTAATATTGCACATATTTTTGTCCTATTTCCCCTAACAAAATAAAGTTAGGCTACTTAATGACACCTTACAGTCAAAGTATGTTCTAAATGGCATAAATGCTGCCAATTAATAATTGACGTAACAACTTATTGTAAATGGTCAGTAGCCTAGCCTATCGATTAAGGGGCCACTCGAAAGCATGTACACTGTCGGCTTCATTTGATCTTGATAGGCTAAGTTTTCTGTAACTAATAATAACACTATACCCACTATTTATTGATTAAAGCTACTTCAGCATAATAATGCACCTAAAATACAAACATGAGCAAGGGCAGCAATCGCTATTGAATCGACATGTGCAATTTCGCTTGCAGGGGAAGAATAGCCTAAAAACAACGAAAATAACCAGTTACTTTATTTGAATTAGCAAGAATTATAGACTAATACAATAACAGCCTTAAATTAACTGACAACATAAGTTATATGACTTAGCTCTACAGTTCTCAAGGCCGCACACAAGCAATCTCAACTGCGCTGTGAAGCGTGTGTCCGTGCTATCCTCCAATACGCTATCTAACAATCACTGCTGATAGACGGCCTAAAATTTTGTACAGCCCTATTTCTGATACCGTGGTGGCAGAAATGTAGCCGTGGCGGGCCACCACGGAAAAATAAACATAGCGGAAACACTGCACTGACAAAGCCAATTCAACAGAGGCAATGCCTTTGGACTAAGTTACTCTACTGCACTGCTGATGAAATACCAAGCAGAGTGTAAAATCAGTTGAGCAACACATAGGGCCTAGTAACACAATGTGTTGGGAATTGAACAACTCTGAAGTCTGCTACCCTTGATAACACTAGAAGGGTGATTAACCCATAGATGATTAAAGTTACACACAGGGCTGCAAGTTGTCAACACACCATCAATGTCCAATGACCCAAAATCCCAGCTCCAGGATACTGAAAGGCCCAGCAGTGATTTGTGACAGACTACCCCTGGAACAGGCAGAAAATCCCAGAAGTGTTCTACTGAAGAAGAGGTCTATGTCAGCACTTCTACCCTGAACCTACTGCTATGCAGAATGGGTAGGCAATCATTTAGAATATAATTAGAATTCTAGAAAAGGTAAAAGGGGCTTGGTTTGTATGATCAGAAGTTTAGAGAACCACCTGAAAAAGGACATTATTTGGAACTAGCTGGGTCTGAATTGTACAAGCATTGCCTCCATCCCAAACATAAGCAAAAACACAGTAGCCCAAGTCTCATAGAGTGGACATACGGAGTTGGAACTATCTGGTTGAAACCCCTCCCATCCTCTTGGCAGATATTGTGATCTTCGAAATAAGGATCATAAAATCCCCCCTCTAGACAGATAAGATGAACTCGGTGATGATGTTCGCATTGAAAGCTACAATTGAAAATAATTCAGGTTAAAAAATTGCCAATATTATTCTACAGTCCGATTGGTAACAAAATAAGTTATTCCATACTTGTTTTGCAAGGGGTGCTTGATGTACTGCTCAGAACCTGCAACCACGGGTGCGGGGGCGTCCGTTTGGGGTTCTTCAGTCTCCGGTGCTTTCTAAATAAATAAATAAAATACATATTGGGCCAGTTTAATAATCAACAATCAAAACAGTATAATTATTCCAAGCTCAAACCGTACTTCTTAATCGTCATTTTATTTGTACTTTGTCACATTCATCCTAAAGGCTAGATCAAGCCTATGTGTGGAAACTATGGCAACAAGCTAGCACTAAGCTAACAGGTATATCTTGCGAGTTTTACAGGCTACTTAATAGCACTGTGGCTAGATAGCAGTAACGGTGTGTCAAACGCCCGAAAGATGCCAAGATTGTTTGCCTGGCTAGCATTGAATGAATGATTCGCTCAATGTCCTAACGACCGTTATTGGCTAGCCCCCTAGTTTACAGTAGCTAACTGCACTTTAACGTGAAATTGAACCTAACGTCTGAATGGTAGCCTAATTGTCTTAACAATATAAGGCACTCACTACATGCCACAACAATCAAATTTCCTCTCAACTTTGATTATACGATACTTAGCTTGCTGGCTATTAGCGACAATGCTAGTAAACGTTGCTGCATCAAAACGAGCTAGCAAGACACTAGCACTTTGCTAATGCGGGGCACACGTGTCCAGATGTCACGAATTTATGGTTTCAGAAGCGTATGAAATTGGTCACGAAAAACAGTTATACATTTCGATGAGAATTATACTTATACTAGCTATCATTTATATCGAGGCATTTGAATCATTGAGTTCAAGCACTATCAACGTCGTCCATTCTCCTCTTTCTTGCCAACAAAGTCACAACCAGGCAATGCCATCCAAATCTATCGCATCGCTACAATATCGCAAGCTAGCTAGACTAGGGGGGCTAGCTCTAGCAATGGTGCTGAGCATGTCCAACACTTGCAGCCTTCTGACAACCAAGGAAGCAATGTTATCGTTAAAATACAGTGTATTATTTCCCCATAATAATCTTATGAATTTCAAGACACAAACGGACCAAAGTACATTTTTCTGCTAGAGTAGTAGCCGAATTTGTAGATACCTCAATCTCCCTTACCGGCTCCGAGGTCGCCATCTTGACCAGCTAAAGTTCTCTGCATCTCTGCGCTGGTGCGTCAGATGCCACTCTAAAATCTACGGCAACCGTTTTAGTCCACGTTTAAAACATTAGTAGGCCTAACAGGTTTCCACCTCGGTGCATCCACTCTACAAGGGTAGACAACGTTTTTTCATCTTGCAGTAGTTACACACAAGCGAGCGGTGAGCGGCAACACTAGAAGCACACACGCGTGCAGGAGTGTCCACCCCATAGCAATTTATTTATTGCATTTCCCCCATCCTTGCTGTTCTTCCTCGAGGAGCAGTGGATAGCCCTATCCAAGCGTCTATCACACATTCTACAGGTCCAAAAAACATATTATTAGTAGGCCTGTATATCTCATTCACACAGGGCCTTCCCTAGTATGACAATGATTAAAAGATACATGTCTTTTTTTGAATGTAGTCATGTCAGCAGTCCACATAAGCATTATCAAGAAATAAAAGAACGGACACAGTTCAAAATATAAATATATATTTTTATTTTACAATCCCCAAAGAGGTCAGCTTCCATAGCAGGAGTGCTGAAGTCCTTTTTTTTCTTATTTTTTTTACCTTACAGCAATGTACAGTAATTTGTCACTCAGTTTTAAAATAAGCAAGGCCATCCATTGTTTACGCAACCTTGTACAGTACATTAAAAACAGTCTGTTTCACAAGTACAGTTTAAATATTTAGACTACCAGTACAAAGCTCTGACTTTTAAAACCTGTAAAATGCTGGTGCTAGTTAGTTCTTCCTTGATATAATTTTCAAGTTACACAAGGGCATGGAGGTTCCTCAGTAAGTAAAGCAATGTCAGGATTCATTTATAGAAACAAATTGTTTTGAATAAAGGTGGAAAGATTTACAAAAATGTTAAAACATTGTTCTCTAAAATATGTAATAGCTTGTAACTGCCTACATGTCTTACTTTGTAAATGTATGCAACCCCCTTCAACGTTTCTACAAATACAATTTAAACTATTAAACTCTGATTTGTATGGATGATTAAGAAGGAACTTTGTTCAAGACATTATTGGAAGACATTTACTTGGCTCTTTTCAAAAATGCTAAGAAGATAATTAGTAGCGTGTTGACAAAAACCATGATAGTGTTAATCTATCTGTCTCAACAGTATAGTAATACAAATTGAAAGGGAAATCTTCTGTTTTATCACCTGTAACAAAAATACTTTATAGATGTGTGCCTAAACTTCCAACTCAAAAAAGGGCACAGAACTATGTTAACTGTTACATCTGCTTTCTAAACTTCAGTTTAGACTGAAAAGTAGAATACAGCTTGACACCATATCCACAACGACATGCCGGTCATGCTCATAGCACCAAAACATCACCTTAAGAACAGGCTTTGTCAATGCACCAGAACATTTAGGCATATTAGCACCATATGCAAGATGTAACAATTATGCCATCAGTTACAATTACATTACAGCCAATGAATATGATAAAAATATGATTTTATGAGTTTGTTTCTGTCTTTTTGTCATGACTGTAAGTATACTATTTCCATGTGAGCAGGATAAGCACCAATTAACAATTGTTGAGAACTAATTGTCCTTGGACACCATCACCATATGACATGGAGTTCCAAAGTTGGTGTAATTTCTGACATTGCCAAACTCCAGGGAGAAATGGAATTTCCTAAACACATGGGTTTAATATAAATGCATTTCCTGTTCTGACAGCAGTTGACACCAACCAAACTTGCATGCCACAGTTGGACCCTGTGGAACATTTATGAAAATCCCCTGTAAACAAAGTCTCCAGCAGACAAAGCACCTGAAAATATCAAAGGAATACGATACAACATAAGATGGACCAGGAAATTATTTGAGTGGCATTCACTAAGTAAGGTGGTGTGGATTTCCAAAGCAGACTGTTCATACCTAGAATATGGTAACTGGAAAGTTTCTATTCATACCAGACACATTTCATAGCTTGAGAAGAATAGACATCTTGTTAGCACCAGTAAGAAAAGATACAAAATGGTCATAATTAGCTTTCAGTCATGTGGTCTTATTAGCTGTGACCAGAAAATAAACAATTAGCACAACTCCCAATTGCAACTAAATAAATTAAGTGCCAATATGAATAAGTATGATCTTTAAATGCATAATTTCATAAATGCTAAGAAAAAAATAGTTTGAGTTGTTGTATAAACTAAATTCAAGATATGTTATAGATAGCATTTCTTAAATCATAGCTAAATTAATTCACAACATTGAAACAAATACATGTAGAAATACTGAAAGGAGAGTAAAAGTGTCACACAAGTTGTATACATACACATATATACTGTATTTCCATACGTATATCTATATATCTATATATCCATCCATATTAATCAAAAAGGGACTTTTTCAAGTTAAAAAATGTGCTTTACAATAATTGATGCCATCTTTGTACATTGAACAAGAAGGTAAAATAATAAGGAAAAAAAACAAACTAAAAACCAAAAGAGGTGCACATTTCCTTCATACCAACAAGACAACTCAGAGCTGAGCAGAAAAAGCACAATGCTACATACGTCTTAATTAAAATCAACTGTAGTAAATGTAAAATGTCTTGCTTTATGTGTAATTGGATGTTTACCCCAAATTACTGCTTATGATTGAATCAATGAATTGAAAAAATACATGGGTAAAAAAATGCATTATAGGCTGAAATATAACCATCAAAATAAAATTACACCATGTAAAATCTGAATTTTTACCACTGCTTGAATTTGAGTCAACTTTAAAAAAAGCATTTTAAATTTGCAGTAAAAAGGCTTGCACCCCAAAAGAAATAAAAACCTCATGATCAGAATAAATAATCACATCTTGTTCATTTGTAATCACGTCCATAAAAGAACTTTAAAACATCTTTAAAAACATATTCTAAGCACCATCTTATTACAATAAAAAAAACTATCTGCAACACCAAAACTCACAGTTAGAAACCAACGGTAGTCTTCCTCATCACACAGAGAGAAAAACACACAAACATTTAAAAAGCCCAAATGAAAACACGTATAAAAACACCTAGACAAGCATTAAGTTGATTGAGGTAAGGCAGTAGCACAGGATGTGTGTGTTATGTCCATCGGTTGTAGGGGCCTGTGACTTGGGTGAGAGCATAAGGGGACGCAGTGATGACTCCATCCATTGGAATAGTCAAGGCTTGACGGGTTGGAACCTTCAGAACCCTCCTCTTCTCCTGGATCTCCTCTTCTTCCTCTGGCTCCACCTCTCCCGCCACCTTACCCCTCTTTCCCTTTCCCTTGTCATGACTGCCCTCCATCTCAGCATCCCCCAGTCCCATTGCCAGCCTTTCGGCCTCCTCCTCCCTCTCTCGGTCCCGCTTGGCCTCCATCTTGGCCTCCCACATGGCCAGCCCGTGGCCTGGCTCGTTTAGAGACTTGTGCTGATAGAAGACCAAGGAGATGCGGGTAGGGTGGCTGCGGTTGGGTCTTAGGATGGGGGTGGTGGCGTGCATCTCTTTCCGAGCGCACTCGATGAGAATGGAACCGTGGGATGGCGCCACGGCAACGCCGCCTATGTCATTGTCCAGGAAGTTGTGTTCACTGTCGGACCAAACCTCCTCCTGCTTGAGTTCGTCTGGGACGGGGGGCGGCGTCTGTGGGAGGAAGGGCATGTGAGGTGGCAACTCCCCCAGTTGCCTGTGGAGTCCATTCAGTCTGCTTTGGAGGCCCTCAGACACAGGCAGGGGGCAGTATGAAGGGGGGGGAGTGTTTTCATGTGGGGGGGGTCTCCGGATCATTGTGCAGTGCACCTCGTTGGGCTCAGATTTATATGTCCGAGAGTTGTTGCCACAAACCGCTTGGGAGGAGATACACTCCGAGGGGTCTGCCAACTGCTTCAAGAAGGCCTTGGGGTCATCGGCCCCTGGAGGGTAACCATTCATGGCCTCACCGATTGTGTTGTAATTATGGGGTGAACCGTTGTGGCCATACTGGGGGGCATGCAGACTGGGTTGGTAGGGGGAGAGGGCCTCTCTCCCTGGGGTTAGGACCCCTGGTGGAGGTTTGTAGCTGGTGGAGCTTGGGTTATAAGTGCTGGGTGGGTTAGGCTCTGGTAGGTAGTTCCCCAAACTGTCTGGGACTGGTGGTGGTCTGTAAGAACTTGGGTAGGCATGTGGCTCTGTTTTAAACAAGGTAGCCTGCACTGCAGAAGTGCTCTTAAAACCTGCAAAACAAACACATCAACCACATAAATAAATCAATCTATCCACTAATCAAGGCACTCTCCTTAAATCTGTTCATTATTTGTCAACCAATCAATAAACAATGAGAACCAATTAGTCAACCAATTAGTACCTTTGTTGGGTGTCTCATGTTTGATCTTTCCTGGGGTGATGGGGCACTGCCCCAGTTTCTTTTCTAGTTTATCTGCCTGCGCTTTGAGGCGAGCCTCCTGCTTCTTCTTCCGGGCTGACTTGACAGGCTCGGCCAGCAAGCGCACCTGGTGACAATTTGGTTATTATTCGTTTAGCCAGGAGTTTCAGTAGCCCTGGGACAGGATTAGGGTTAAGAACAGTAACCTGCATTCGCCCAAGGACAACTTGAGGCCAGATGAGAGCATACCTCTCGAGGGAAGGCAGACAGAACCTGCAAGGCCCCCGTCTGGATCTTGGCCCACTGGCCCTCTGGGCGACCAAACTCATCTTTGTCAGAAACCTTGTAGAGGGGCAGAACGTGGAGCTGTTCATCCCCTGGGATGTTGCGTACTGCCCGGTTATCCTCCTTGGTTAAAGTGCAAACCTGAAATACGTCACAGGACGATGGCACTTAAAGACATAAAACAGAGGATTTACCTCAAACCAGTGCTCATTTGTTTCCAGGCTACTGAGAGTGTCATGATCATAGAAAGACCTTATGAAGTCATTTGAATGATTAAATAAGGATTCAGTTATTTTGTAGTTTGATAATAGTCCCATAAGTATGAAATAATAATTTCGAAGTCCATTCCTATAGAATCCTCAGAATTAGATGGAAGGCTTGACAAACTGAAGAATAGAATGCATTTAAACATCTGCGCATGTGATGAATATGACCCTGAACTGGGATTTCATATGAAAATGACACATTTAGCAACACCTTCACAGGCCCTTCACGTTTTTGTTCATGGTTGGGGATATTGGGAGATTCTGACAGCTCTGCATACCACAGTGCTGCCGTTGTTCATGTTGTGTGTATCCTTGTGGGCATGGGCACAGAAATCCACGCACGCCGTCACCCCGGAAAACGGCCGCCCCTCCCTGCAGCCCAGCCTGCAGTCAGGCCCTGCCTGCTCATGGTCCACCTGTGGGAGAAAAACAACAGAAGAGGAAACAATAGAACGGGATGGGGTGAGAAGATGGAAGATGGATAAGAAGGTAAGGGGAGTGAGAAGATGGAAGATGGATAAGAAGGTAAGGGGAGTGAGAAGATGGAAGATGGATAAGAAGGTAAGGGGAGTGAGAAGATGGAAGATGGATAAGAAGGTAAGGGGAGTGAGAAGATGGAAGATGGATAAGAAGGTAAGGGGAGTGAGAAGATGGAAGATGGATAAGAAGGTAAGGGGAGTGAGAAGATGGAAGAAATGTCTGAGAACACCGCTATGATGCTCATCGACTCTCGACCCCAACTCAAAAGTTTAAGTGGAGGTTTGAGGTGCAGTCTACCTGGTTTTGGAAGGCCTCAGGTGCCAGCCTCTTGTAAACTGGAGCAAGGTCAGAGGCAAGGTTCTGCAGATGGTTCTCCAACTTCTCCTCCTGTCCCAACACCCAATGTTAGAGAGAGGAACAAGAGTAAACAGTCACTGTAACCCTCGGTGGCCACTGGGGGGTGGACTAGCTGTTTGACAATAGTGGGCTGTAGTAGAAGCCTCCAGTAATGTCCTTCTCCACACTTACCTCCTGAGGGTAGTCTCCTAACAGGCGGAATTTGCGAGGCACCTTGCTGCGGGCAAACTTGCAGCCGTTGTAGTACATACTCCAGGAGCAGCCAAAGGAGAAGGAAGCTCCACAGGTGTCTTGGTCCAGTCCCTGACACGCACAAGTACGACTGAGGAGAGAAAGACAGTGAGGAAGGAGGTAGCGCGATAACCTTTATAGTAGGTGTGATATGTGATATGAAACTCAGTGATTCTCATCTCTTTCCTTTACGAAACAGTGAGAACAGTCTGTGGTAGACATGGGTGCTAGCGACTCACTCCTCATTGAGAGCGCAGCGACGACTGGTTGGGGAGCCATATTTGCAGAGGGTCTGTGTAAGTTCCTGGTACAGGCTGTCTGCCACGTTCCGAGGGATGCCCTCCCATGCCAGAATGAGGATCACCACCACAGCACTGTCGCAATGGTGCCCCGCCCGTCGCCGCACAAGACACAGCAGCTTTTCCTCCACGCTACCACGACGTATAACCTGGCACACACACACACATGTTAATATGTGTCCCTTGTGTTTGCATACACACATAGACACAGGGGTCACACATTTAAACAGGCAGACAGGCATAACAGGCATAACCAGCCATTCACTCGTAAACAAGACAGATATAATAACTGCTTACCCATTTGGCAATTGGACAACCCTGGGAGCTCTTTCCCTCTTTGCCTGTATATACAACAACCTCCACTCTCACTGCCTTCCCCTTTTCACCATACCTGAGACAAACATAAATACATTCACATGTATTAATTTAGCAGATGCTTTTCAAAATTAGGTACAAATGATGCATATAGCATTATTTATATAATATCAAATTAATAATAACAACTAATCTGTCATAATCTCAATACATTTCCATAACATTGCTATATCTAAGGACATCCAAACATCTTTCTCCCTATACCTGGGACCAAGAGGCAAGACACACATCATTCAGCATTTACAAATCAAACATTTAGTAATCAACTGAATTTATCTTCTCACATTGTTCACTTAAAAACAATAGTTAACACAGTATTCAGTACGCTTTTTGTGCAGAATAGTTTTGAGTGAGACTGCTGACATGAGGTTGTCATCTCTTTTGACGGGCCCCTCGATTCAGCCCAAGGGGTTTCCTGTTCTTACAAGCCGTTTGCGAGTGTGTGTATATTTGTGAGTGTGTGTGTCTATGCGTGTCTGTTTTTGAGTGTGTGTCTGCGTGTGTATTCAATGAACCACTGTTAAATCCCACCCCATTCCACTCGGCACAGAAGCCTGTTGGTAAGGAGGGCCTTAGGCAGGTCAGGTGAGTATGGTGAATACACGCACACACACTCACACAGAAGTTTTGTATGAATTAACATACACCTTCAGCCAAAGCCAAACCAGAGCTAGAACCATTACCTGTTCTCCATCATGTCTCTGACAGCAGCTACACTGGGTCCAGCTCCTAAGTGAGTGTAGTACGGACCCTCCTCCTTCTCTAAGATTTGTTCTGTGGAGAGATAAAACAGTGCTATAATGGTTCCAGATAAATAAAAATGGTCATCCATCATAATAATCTATATTTACACACCATCAACAAGCCAACAGTAGGTTGTACTAGTGTGACTCACCCACACATCCACAGGTAGGCAGCTCGGTTAGCTTTTTTGAAGGGGTGCTGAGCAGGTTTTTCATGGGCGTGTCCAGGAAGATAAGTGGGGATTCCAGGAAGCCACTAATGCCATTCTTGGTTGGAGTAGACTCCTCTGATTGGTCCAGATTGCCATCAGCTGACGTGGACAACACTGTGACTGGGCCAGACTGCTCCACCTTGTAGTAACTCTGCTGACAAAGAGGCGGGGATCTCCGAGCCCCTGAAGTGCCATTGGCCAGACTGATGAAAGCTGTACTCTGATTGGATCCCAGACTGGGTGGGCTGGTGTAGCTAGTCTCTGGGTTAGTACCATGCTGCGGCCCGTCATAGGGCTGCGTTACCTGAGAAAACAAACGTCTGTCCAACTCCAGTTCGCGTCCTCCCAATGATTGGTCAAGGTAGCAGTTCTCCTGAACAGGAAGGTGTCCGTTTGAATGCGACCACGGGTGGTGATCTAGACCCTGACTGTGAGTGGTGTTAAGGTAGTGAGTGCTATTGAAGTTGACCTGCCCTGTGGGAGGGACCTGTGATCCAGTGTGAGGGGCGTCTGTCTTGTGGGCGTTGCTGTGGTAGATGAACTTGTTGCGCTCCTCAGCATCAGCCAGGTATCTCTTCAGGTCAATCTGGGCCTGGGGGAGGAACAGATTTCTTTTGGGAGCAGCCTTCTGCGGGAGGAGAACCTTCTGGACTCTGCCCTTGGTAGGGGTCTTGCTGTTTGGGGTGCGTTTAGTCAGTGGGGTCCTGTGGTTGTTTGAAGCTGGACCCCAACCCTCTCCTTCCTTACCTTCATACACCTTTTTCTTCCTGGGTTTAGGAGGGGTCTTGGTTTTCTTTGCGAGGGTCTTTTTGTGACCGGGAGTCCCTTGGGAGTTGTGGTTGTATTTGATTGCTGAGACTGGAGTTCCTCTAGGAGGGTTGTTCTCTGAGTGCTGGGAGGGATAACCCAGATGCTTGTTACGGGATTGGATGATGAAGGCTAAGTCGGCCAGTTGAGCTGCAACCTCCTCCTCATCCCGATTCCTTCCACTGTTACCCACAACCCTCTCGGCTTCCCTCCCAAACATCCTGTCTGGATTTTTATTAAAACCCCTGTCCTGATCCTTCCGGATGGGGTGAGGACCATTGCCCTGCTCTGCTTTCCTGTACTGGCCTCTCTCGCTGGCTTCCAGGAGGTCTTGTAGACCCAGCTTGCCTGTGGAGACCGCTCCCCTGGTGCACTGGATTACATTACCCTGCCTGGCCACTGGGGGGCGTATGACCGAGGTCTGCTGCAGTGGTGAACTGATGACTGGGACTTTGTTGGAGTGGATCCCAACAATGGGTTTGGCCTCCGGTAGAAGTGTGTTTCTGCAGGAGGTGTATGTGAGCGTTGAAGGTAGAGTGATGAGAGAGATGGGGCTTTCAACGCATGGTTCAGTTTTGATGAGCCCAGGAAGGTTTTGGGGGATAGCTGCCAGTTGAGTCAAGGCTTCAATAGCAATAGCCTGTTCAACACTGATATTCCTCTGCTCTACCAAGGATTGTACGCTGGGGAGACAGACACCTGGAGAGGGCTCCCTTTTGAGAGTGGCAGGAGCCTTTAACAGGCTGATGGGAGTGTTTTTTAGGCACACGTCATCCCTACAGTCCTCTTGTTCTGTTTTGAAAGAATACAAGTCTTCTGGTTCCGTTTTGAAGGAGCGCAGGATAGGAGAGCGTGAGTTGCAGAGCTTCTCCTCCAGGCCCTTCCTGTCTGTGATGGAGAAGCAGACCACAGCCGCTAACGTGGACAGCCCGTCCTCGTACACGTCATGGTCACCATCTATTGGTGTGGAGGTGTGGTCAGAGGACCACTCCCACGGCTCCTCCAGTTTGATCTTCTTCAGTGGACCTGACATACCATCAATCAGGGCCTCAGGTGTAGTCTCACAGCTACCTTTGGGGAAGATGGGCAATGTAGTCTTATGGGACTCTGCGATAGTGCTTTGTGACATGGACTCTAATGTAGTACTTTGACTACATGACCCAGCAGTCGGTTCAGCACCATTTGTTTTCATCTGATTTTTATCAGCACCATTTTGAAAAGTCACAGAAGTGCAGTGGTGTTGTTGAAGTGCATTGCTGGTCGGGTCCAGATCTGGCTCTGTCTTGTTAAGTGCTGGCTGGCCATTTCGGGTTGGGGTGAGAAGGCGGTCGTGGTGGACGTGGGGGGAGTGTGTGTGAGGTATGGGGCCCTCCTCCCCGTCTTCCTCCTCCGCTGTCGTATGGGTGTCATCTGCCATCTGAACTGGTCCTCTGCCATTTACTGAAACCCCCTCACTAGCCACCTGAGAGAGAGAAAGAGAGAGAACAAGAGTGAGATCAAACGCTAAATAGCAAGAGAGATTGTGTGTGTGAGGGAAAGAATGAGTGTCAGAGATATCAAGAGAGAACAAGGTGAGAAATCAAGAGTGAGAGAGAGTGTGAGAGAGCGAGAGAGCGTAAGTAAGAGGGAGAGATAGCGAGAGAGTGAGTCAACATGTTATAGTGAGGCATCGAACGGTTACGGAATACTGGCAGATTTCCACCCAGCACAGGTTGTATATGCGTGTATGCGCATGTGTTTCACAGTAAGGATAAATAAAATCACTGTGGAAACTATTACAGGATAGAAGTCAGCAAAATCACTCGGAAATGAGAAGATGAATACAATTCTAACTCCACACGTGAAGCCTCAGCTTGTATTCCCGCCTGGGCTGCAAAAAAGACAAACCTAGTAACAACCTAGCAGCCACAGGTGAACCTTTAAGAAAAAAAACACAGAGTTAACTAAGATGTGTCACTGTTGAGGGTCACAGAGTGTATGTATGTGAGTGCGTGTCTGAGCAAGCCCCCCTGCAACACAGGGGTCTGTTATCCACACAGCGTCCAAGGAGCCTGACCCCTTCACTGTGATGTCAAAGAATGGCCAGCAGTCCTCCCCCCATCCAAGGTTCACAGTATTGACATATAGATTTCTTCTGAGAGGTAATGCTGATTGCATACCGTGGTCTCTGAGGCCACTACAGTACACTTGTGACAAATGAGTGGTTGATGAAAAGGAGAAAAGGCAGGGGGGAGGAAGAGAGAGAAGAAAGTGGAGTTTATGTGGTAGTAATAGAATGGAATAGATAGAAAAGACTGGGAAAGAAAGAAAAGGAGAAAGAGAAAATAAAAGACAAATAGCTGGGAGGGTTGAGGGTATTCCACTGGCTTACTGTTAGAAGAGTGGGGAAGAATCTTTCACCAACTGGTAAAATGTCCCTTTGGTCAATATCACATGCATCATGGCAGCATTGTGCAGTTGCTTTGCAGTTGTGTTTACAAAGATTGAAAAGAACAATGAGAGACACTGTATCAGACAGTTACAAACAACAACTGTCCTTGCTTTGAGCTATTCTTTACTCAGCCCCGGATCCTATTCAAGCAAGTCAAGGCACATAGCTCGTAGCTTGTACATTATTCATTATCAAATTTCTGATTAGAAGAATGTTGAGTTGTGATAAAGATACAAACACAGTGCCACGGACTCAACAAACAAAATAAAAAATGTATTTCAAAAATCAAGCCAGAGAAGCAGTGTGCGTTAGTCTTCTTATTTTATGCACAGTTGTTAAAGTCTAATGGCTGTGGCCTGTTTAGGTGGATGTCAGCTCCTTTATATGCCTAGTCACATGGTCTGAACCCCTATCACAACTTTGTTTACCAAACACTAGAGCAGTGGTCTTCAACCCTGGTCCTCAGGGCCCACTGTCCTGCATGTTTCAGATGTTGTCCTGCTCCAATACACCTGATTCAAATGAATGGGTCTATCAGGCTTCTGCAGAGCTTGCATAGACCTCATTTGAATCAGGTGTGTTAGAGCAGGGAAACATCTAAAATAGTGTTTCTCAACTGGTTTAACCTCATTTTTGTCATGGGGGGGGGGGGGGGGGCTATCAACTCTGTGTCATGGTGAATACGTGAGACTTGAGCACCTTTCTAAATAGAAGCACACAATCAGAAGTTCGGTAACTTATACAAGTAAAAGTTTGATTTTTAGTGTGCTTCAGAGCCAAAGCACACGTCTGCAACCCTCTCTCCCACCACTTGAGAAACACTGATCTAAAACAAGCAGGACAGGGGTGGACCAGGGTTGAAGACCACTGCTTTAGATGACAGGACAGTCTCCAGCCTTGTAGGTGATTTTACCCAGGTCAACATAGACTCACCTTGGACATACTGTACACAATACATACACAAAGTACTGTGGTGTACTCAGTAACATCTGCAGAGTCAGTGAGCGTATAGAAAATAAATGGAAAATGACCTTTCTACACTTTCAACTGCTCTGTGTTGTGTGACTACAAATATTCTGTTCCAGTAGTAGAAGAGCATTTTAATATACAAGCATTTTCACAGCTCCTCTAAACCCACAGACCAAACATATCGTTCTCCGGGGAGTCGAGCAATTACTGGGTGAGGAGAGTGTCTGGTGAGCTTTCTTTTTTTTTACTGCCTTTTGAGACTCTAATCACACCCCATATTATCTCCTAAATGTGTTGAATTCACCTCTGCGTATACTCACTAAAGTATGTGTTCAGCACCACCCTCGCTTCTCATTCGTTTTTGTCCTCCCTTACTAGTAAAAGCATGCTGAATCAACATATTGTTGGGGCAGAAGCTGAAGCAAAATCATGGCAGCTGCTGCAACAGTCGTCTGCTAGCTGGCCACCCGAGAAGGGGAGAGGGAAAGAAAGGAAGATAGAGGCAGAGAGGAAGCAGATAAAGAAAGAGGGAGAGAGAGGGGGGGGGGGAGAGAAAGTTGGGATGAAGGAAAAGGGAGTGTGTCAGTGTCAGTCACATTCAAACCTGTTTAAACACAATGATGTGTACTGTGTATGTACAGTCTTTTATATATCCTTTCTATATGGATCTGACATCCCCACAAGAATATTAAATATCCATTCAATGTCTAGGGGGTTTAAAGGGGTTGGGTTATAGGGTTAGAATTAGTGTTCGGACTAAGGGTTGAGGTTAGTGGTTAAGGAGAGTTCTGGAGCTAGGGTTAGGATTCAGGTTAGGTTTTGGCTTAAGGTTAAAGTTAGGGTTAAGAAAAACAGGATTTTGAATGGGACTGACTTTTGAGTCCTCACAAGAATAGCAATGTGTGTTTGCGTTTGTATCCGACAGCTATTTCTGTGTACATTTGTCATAATACAGACAAACTACAGACTGTGTGGTTTGTTGAAACATATAAGTCTATTGCAGTATTGAAGGCTTAGGTTATAAAATAGGTTTAGAGCTATTCATTAGTCTTATTTAAGTGTATGTCACGGAAATAAGATGTTTACTCGCTGGTTGAGCGGGCTGTAGAGGAACTCAAAGTGTGTCATGTGTTGGGGGCTGTCTTTGTTCTGCGGTTGTTGTGTCTGCCTCTGGACCTCCAAATCACTCTCAGTAGACATTTGACTTCATAGTATTGTACAGAGAAAAAGCTTTTCTTTGAAACCACAGCCCCTCTGCTGCACACAATCACACACACAGACACACACACACAAACACGCCTCCTAGCCTAGCAACAGGACTATGATTACTGCCTGAATCCTAACGACCTCCTCAGAGGAGAGGGGTTTCCAGGGAAGTTTCAACCGAGGGAGTATCCATCCCTAACATTGCATGAACACACACCATCCAGTCACACACACACACACTCCATAAAAACACACACCATCCACTCAAACACACACCATTCGCGTGAATGCACACCATCAACTCAAACACACACTAACACAAACAAACCTTCCATATACCATTCACACAAACACACACCATCCACACAAACACACACTATCCATCCCTAGATACAATCTGTCTTTAATACTCTACTATGAAAAAGCCCATCTTAAAAGACAGAAATAATGCAATGTTGCTATTTTCACATCCTCATTTAGTTACATAGAACACCTGCATTGACTGCACATGGGGTTTACGGTAATGGGCTTAACTGGTCGATTCAGAGTTTGAGAGTTTGACTAAAAACTGATATTAATGTATTTCAAATCAACCTTTTTTATTTAATAAAGAAGCTTTTAGGTTGTTGTAGTCTTTCACTTCATTACGCCACTGTACACCTGAGAGTTGCAGTAAAGTACAGAGAGAAAGAAGAGAAACTTTTCTTGCGCTATAAAGATACATCTTAAAAAAAACATGCTTCCTTCCTGGGCTGTGTGTGTGTAATTCTGTGAAATACTGCATGTTCAAGCTTCATTTATGGAGCTCTGTTGACGCACATGTAGAGAGATGGAACACACCACAGATCGCACCCTGAAAAACTCATTTGGGATCCTAATAACACTAGTGCTTTTCAGAAAAGATACAACTAAATTAATTAACAAAATACAAGCTTAATCATCCCAGAAAATCATTCAGACAAACATGCCACTAACAAGGGGAACTGAAGAATATTAGCATAAACAAATTATAGCTCTTACTGCAATTGAGGCAAGCAAAGCCAAGACAGCCAACAGAACTAGAGATTAAAACCATTCCAGTCTCCTCCTCACCCCTCATAAGAAAACAGCAGGTGCACAAATATGTCTTCAAAAAAAGGAAAAGGACACACAAGGACGCTTCATGCACCACCACGACTAAAAAAGACATGGCTAGAGAAAAAAAAAAGGGTTGTCTGTTACCGTGGAAACTGTCTTCTTTGTTGCTGGTTTGGCCACGTCCTTGCAACTCACCTGGAAAACACAAGCCAAACAAACATAGGTCCTTAGTGATCGAGTAGCAACCCATGTACACACACAGCAAAAACATATCACAGACAACGAAATCCGACACAGTATGTACAAACCTCTGGTAGGCTACAGTACAGTCTGTGTCTGTGTTGCTAGACAATAGACACCAGGGCATAGAGTCTTTACCTTCTGTGTCCTCACAAGAAGCCCCTCAAGTTTGGGCAGCATATTCCTAAAAGGTACTGGTGGCCATCTTGCTTTGCTTCCATCAGCCTCAAAAGAATCGCTGGCCACAGTAATAGAGAGCAGAACAAGCTCTGAGTATCATGCTCAGACTGCCTGTGAGTTGCCCTACTATAACGAGCGGCTGCATCTGCCGCAGACGATGACACACACACACACAGAGATACACACAAGTACAAGCACACGCACACACGCATGGGATGCCTTTCGCAGACAGACCTTCGTCAGCCAATGGCGTGGGGACTCTAGCAGCTTGTAAATGATTCTCCATGCCTAGACCCTCCTAAACAAAGGATCCCCTATGTGGGCTTTCTTCTCCAGCCCTACGCACACGGGAAGTATGTAAGCTGTGGACCGGACATCCCTCACACACCGGACTGGAGCTAAGCTGAGCTGACACAGCACCTGATGTGTACACCAGCAGAACTGTAGTGGAACTCCAGCAAAACGATCTACCATTAATGAACTGATGAACCATTAGTAGTTATTCTAATCATAAGTTAACTGTCCCAAAGACAATGAGATTCCTCTGCATGGCTGAATGTAATCCCATACATATATTAAAGAAATAATGGTCTTTAAAGAATGACGCTGTTCAGAGATATTAACAGTTCTGAGACACCATTCTCTATGAAGAGCAGGCATGTTATGGAGAGGGGTCATACCAGGACAAGACAACAGACAAGACAGCCTCTACCCCTCTCTGCTTCTTAACTCTGCAATAAGTCAGTCCAGGTGTATGTGCATGTGTCACTTATTCCTACGCAATACAATACCAGTTCAGTCCCTGAACTGTAAACACCAGAGACACTTGCAACAGCTATGATGCCAACCCAAACAAACACACACACACGCAAATATCGTGTGTTGATACAACTAGAATTGTTGTTTATCAAAAACGGCTTTTGTACGTTACTGGCTCAACAACAATGACCCATTTACGTTGTTTCTAAGATATCTGACATTTTCGAAATACCTTGATTTCCCAATAAAGTGACTCCCAGTCGGCATAGGTTGTGTTGGAAAAGTCATGAAGAGGCATAGCAGAGACGGTTGGAGAGGTTTTGTCTTTAGGGAGAGTCTGACATGACCTTGTCAGTTAAACTGGTCAGGCAGGAATACCTGTCACCTCTATTGAGCATCCCACACACGTACACACCTATCACACACCTTATCAACTGTCATCTGCAGACAAGGGCTGGCGTGCGTTTGTTGATTACTGCAGATACTAGAGTGATCCAAACCAAATTGATTATTTGTTTAGATTCTGGGATTTTGTCAGTGGTCAGGTCACACAGCCCTTCCTCTATCCCTGATCCCCTCCACACAAATCTTAATCCTCTCATTCTCCTCTGAATCTCTTTTTGCAAAGTTAAAATGTCCCATTTGTTAAAGCTTTACTCCTAGCATTATTCAGCCTCCCTCAGCACGTGGGCAAGTTAAAGTAAGTCCGACTGGTCCCAACGAGTTATATGCCAACATTGTCGCTTCATCGCTGTCATCGCTGCCAACAGGAAGGTACAGTTCTTCCTATCTGCTTCATCCTACTGGCGACGCGTGTCTTTGTGTTTGAGTATTGAGTGCGTGCACATGTGTGGGTGTGTGTGTGTGTGCGCAATCTTATGTCTTGAACTAGAGCCCCGGTCTCTGTAGCTCCCTATTGCTCTGTTTCTGTGTGAGTGTGTATGGTCATGTGCATGCGTAAGCATCTACTAGTGTGTGTGTGTGTGTGTCTTAACAGCTTAATATATACTGCGTGAACTGTGTAAATGTGGGGAATGGGAACAGGTCCAGGCATGGAGTCATGTTTTCCCAAGGTCGTCACCATCAGTAGCCCCTGTCAAGTCTCAGCAAGACCAACCAGCTCTTTCCACCACCACGTCAATGTCCAGAAGTCCCAACAGGCACATGAGCACCTTTCTGCGTAAACGGGCGAAACGTGGAGGAAACAGGAGACACAGACCGAGTCAATTTTGATGGAGGAGGTGAGGATGGACTCGATGATGGCTGTGTAGAAGTGCACCATCACTGTCTTTGGCAGGTTGAATTTCTTCAGCTGCCGTGGGAAGTACATCCTCTGTTGTGCTTTCTTGGTGAGGGAGCTAATGTTCAGTTCCCACTTGAAATCCTGGGAGAGGATAGTGCCCAGGAAGAGGAAGGACTCAACAGTGTTGACTAGGGAGTCACACAGGGTGATGGTGGTGACTGTCTTAAGACCATTGAGTTCTAAGATAACACTTTAACATTTATGAAATTAAATAAGATACTCTTTTTTTCTCCTTTTTCAACAGTAAGAAAATATCGCAATGCATAACATTGACAGATATACTTTTAATACTTTTCTCACCATTGTTTTTAAAGCACATACCTCTTTTAAAATCTTTGTAAAACCTTCTTCAATATTCAAGCCATCAAAACAAAATTGTTTCAACTGCTTTCAGCAAACACACATTTTCTTCAAGAAATGTACCTTTTTTAGTTATTCAATGTGATTGGATTAAAACAATGCTCTCTCTATACTAGTTAATGTGCTAACTAGTATTAACATTACAGATATCTGCAACACCATTTTTGACAAGTCGCAATACCTTTGTGACAAGTCTGAAATTGTATTCAAGATACAATCTAAAACTTTCTGACTGGTCAAAACAACTGACAAAATGAAACTGGTTGTAAATTGTAGGCCCCTATTCAAGCATAATCTAAAACACTAGCACAGAGATAATCTAAAAATCATGTTCCAGGACGCAATTCAATAGATAAACCTATGCCCATGTGTGCTCTCATCTGTCATAATATTTAGTAAGATTATATGCTACCATATTTTATGGTTTACGACGCGTTTATTCTTAATTGTTATGCATGTATGTTGAAATTATTGTGGCCACATGACCTGCACCTATTTAAAGACCCCCTAAAGTCAAAAAAAAAATTCTGATGTTTGTGCCCTTAAATCTTTGACCTCTGAAAGTTTGTCACTTTAGAGTTTTTTTTTCACAATCCTCTACTGAATTTGAAAGTCTATTGTGCACTTCTGAAAAATCTGAAATTGAAGTGCATCTGAGCAGATTACATTTGTCGTCATAAAGTTGAGCCTATCGCTGTCTATTAATGTGCCAATGAAACGAACCCATAAGCTCCAGCACTGAGCGAGAGTGGACTCTGAAGTAAACAAATGCGTTAGCTACGTCAGGCACAGTGCCCGACGAGGTGTACGATATCACCAGATAATGGACGATGCGGAGGCGTGAACCGTCCCAGGGTTTTTCCTCCAAAGAGAAAATTTGGCTGAGCCGTTTGCCTGAGCGTCTATGACAAATCCTGAGCGCCTAAGGCAAAAAAAGTCCGCGTGTTCATCACGCGTGCAATGCATGTCAGCGAATATGTTCTCAATAGTAAGTTTCAAGTAGGCGAACGCTTGTTCTGTTTTGTTCAATAGTAATCGAGCTGATAGTCGTGTCTTCTTGTCTGATTAATATGCAACTGTAAGTTGCGCGAATGGACAGAGCGGCCAGTAAACTCCGTCGTTCCACTACGAGGGCCAACCAAACGTGCACGAATACACTTGTACAAATGCAAATTACATTTCCACTCAAAATGCTGACAGAAGTTTGATGAACGATTTCCAACGCAGCCTCCATTGGTATTTTTAACCCTGGAAGGATAATATATAGGCCTAGTGTAGAAGGCACAAAGAAAAGAAAAGGAAATTGCAAAACACCTGGGAATAAATACATTGATTAGAAAATATAGATTAACTTGAATTTCAGAATCTGTGTTCCATTTCTGACCATTGGTTAGTTCTAGATTCTATTGATATACATTTTAGTAATTTGCACATGTAAAGAGGCAGGGGCGTTGTTAGACCCTTTTTACTGGGGCATGTGCCCCGGTATAAATCTGTTGTGCCCCAGTAAAATCTAAAGTTTGAGTTTTAACAATTTACTTTATTAATCAGTGTATTCATTTATATTGATAATCCCGAAAAAAATTTACGCACAGTATCCCAATCAACGCTTGTAAAATCAAAGCAATTAACCGAAAACACAAACAATGCCCGTAGAATTCCATGTCAGCACGCTTTTCGAAGAGCTTGCCAAATTGCCACTGCAGCACGCATGCAGAAGCCCAGGTGTTGGACGCACACAAATCAGAATTGAGGTAGGTTAAAACAACATTACAAAACTGAAGAAAGTTTCTATATGATAGGCCTACCAATATTTTGACTAATACAGAAAAACAATATTACATGAAGCTCAAAAAACAGTATTTGCACTCAACTGAAAAAAATGTGCACGCTCACATTATGTTGATGTCCCTGCCAAAGCTGATATCAAACTTGCGTCCCTGAACTGTTGTATAGTGGGTTAAGCAAGGGGAGTTTCTATAGCCTAGTCATGCATTGTGTGCAAGCTTGAAAGAAAAAAAGGGATATGAATAGGGGCCTGTGCCCTAGTAGAGTTTTATGTCTAAGAACGCCTCTGTAAAGAGGTAAACCTTGATAATCTTTGAACCATAAATGATAACAAGTAGCGGAGGGGGGGTGGGGGCGGCAAAAACCCCGGGCCCCGCACCCTAAGGGGCCCCCGATCTATGTTTTTTTTCTTCATAATTTCTCTTTGGCAACAAAACGTTGATTTTATCCATGGTAGACAATTTTACTAAATATATATAGTAGTGCTGTCACACAATTAAAATATTTAATCACGATTAATCGCATTAATATCATAGTTAACTCGGGATTAATCGCAATTAATTGCACATTTTAATCTATTATAAATGTCCATTGATTTCTTTTTGTCCCATTATTTTTTAACAATTTTAATATATTTTCTTATCAATATGGAAAAGTGGATCGGACTGCTTAGTGCAAAAGTTTTTTTTAAATTGAAAACAACATTGCAATTGCCTGGCTTTGACGAGGGGGCGGAGAAATCGCATCAGCTGTGTGCTTGGCCATCAAGTGGTATTTCAGACTGGACGTCCTGCGATGATAGCTCAGTTCACAATGACAAAACACACAGATCACTTTGGTCTTGTCAATGGAACCATTTGGCGACTTTTTAAAAGTAAATGTTCCATTCAGAATTTTGTTGCCATCCATTTCGGCATCTTGCGCTCGCCATCAACTCAAAACGTAACGTTAGCCTAATCGTGCGATAACATAATTGTGTTAATAATAGTGACAGCACTAATAGGCCTACATTTTCTGGAACATTTTTGTCACCCAGGAATTAATTGAAATATAGTTAAATTGTGGCATGTTGGCTGAGGTGGCCTACTGCAGTGCGCGTCACGCGTGTGTTGGGAACTCGTTTTTTTTCATGGGAGCTTTGTTCGCGTGTGTAACTCGAGCCAAATTGTTGCTGAAAGAATTGTTATATAGGCCTATGTTTGTTTATGATAAGTTGTCACTGTTAGGATGACTATAGGCTAAGTAGTAGACAGTAGGCCTACTGTCTTTAACTTCATTTTGGGGGGGCTTATGACCTTTTTGTTGAATTGGAATATAATGTATTTGGTAAATGGACAGATCGTTAAACCCATTTTTGCATGGATTTGTGTAGGCCTACAGTGTACTGTGTGTGAGAGATTCTAATGAATGCGAGCCTACTGGCCTACATTTTGTTTTCACATTATGGGTTATGATGACTGAACACATTTATTATTGGCTAATATGTGCTGTTCTCAATAGAGGTTACCATTGGTTACTTTTTATGGTTATATTTTATTGCACAGCAAAATATTAATAACGGGGCACCCAAATCAGTTTCCGCCACCCTGAGACACAACCTTTGCTATTGACTATTTGACTATTGTCAATATATTAGCCCATCTATTTTAATCTAAAGTGGAAGCAAAATTATTTCCTCAAGCATAGCCTCCATTATTTATGAAATTTATGAAACAAAAAAAACAGATGTCTGCTAATAAGGTGACACGGTAACATCGGAGACCCATTTTGACCCAGGAAAAATCCTGCGACGGAGTCCATTATCAGGTGATATTGTACACCTTGAAGGGCATTGTCCAGTTTATACCATGGTCACTTGCCAACAATTTTTTTTACAAACATTAATTTATGTTTTTAGGCTTTTTACAATAGAAATCTACCGTTTTTTTCTAACGTGAGCTGATATTTCTAGTCCACTCAGCTCATAGAACCAACACCGGCTTTTCTTTGGCTGAGCTATTAGCCCGAAAGCTAATGTTATGCTAGCAAGATTCAAAGGCAGTAACATTGCGTATGGTTGACAAACAGTAAATATAATTTTACAGTATGTTTGAGAAGAAGACTTGCTAGCTAGATGACTGTGGAGCGAGATGACCGCATAAAAGTTGACATATTCTCCAAACAGTAATTATAATTTGACAGTATATTTAACAACAAGACTAGTCAGCTATCGAGCCATGTCATTGTCCCCAAATAAAATCAAGATTTTTAAGAAGAAAATAATCGGCCATGTGTAGAGTTGCGGCTACTGTGTGTTTGTGATGTGTCGTTCGTGAACGATTCGTTCATTTTAAACGAATCATTAGTATGACTCGGAAGTAAAGAGTAGTCTCAAAGAGCGATTCGTTCATTTTCTCGTGGCCGAAGCTCATTGATCCGAAAACCCGGTTGTCAGAAGAACGAAACATTGATCTGAAGACACGGTTGGAAGGTGAACGATTCGTTCATCTGCCGGGTACGAGTCTTTCGATCGTTTTTCACGTGACCTGCATAGGCTCAGTTGTCATACTCATAATTCTAGTCCGAATTTGAGTCTGATAACTCTCCGTTGGGTTGTGACTATGGAGCGTGTTTCAACCGAACTCGTAAAACAAATGCTTCTTTGCTCAATTGGATAGACCTACAACCAATCCGAGCAACGTAATATGTTGTTTGTTGAAAACGTATTCAACCCAAGCACTCTTTGGTGACGTGGTTGATTACGTTACTGTTGATCATCTGTCCATCATCGTATAAAGCCCACCCTGACAATTTCATTGGTCCGAACAGCTCCTGTTCGGACATCGTTTTTCCCCAAACGTGCCCCCCCAGACCCAACTTCCCGAACAAATTATTTTGTGGGCGGGGATAAGTTGGGCTGGCAGTCAGGCTAAGGCTCAGTACTGGTAGCTAGCAAAAACAGAAACGATTCGTTCATTTTGACTAGGTCTTCGGATACGGATCTTTGGATAATTTTTTACGTGACCTGCATAGGCTCAGAAGAGGAAACAGAAATGATTTGTTTAGATCACTTTCGCGTGACTAGGTTAACACGTGAATGTTATTCGTTCACAAGTAATAATTACAGGTTTTGTTATTTTCACTTTTTTTGTACTTGACTTATAGTTCAGTGCAGCATAATTGTTTACTAATTGATAATTCAATGCTAGTGTGATAATAAATGACCATTTCAAATCATACAAACTGTCATGATACATAAATTTTATGCAGGAATTTATTTTTAAAAAGTTGGTACCTGGTTTACATGCACTAACATGAGAATATGATACATGTTTGCAGTGGACGTATTTAGGCCAGGGAATTGACTATAAAATGTTTAAATGAACGAAATGACTCATAAAAAGATTTGTTCATTTTGCTGAACGAGATTCAAAGAACCAAATCAGTAAAATGATCCGAACTTCCCATCACTAGTCTGAAGTAGATTGACTAGCGAGGTGATTAGCGAATGGGATGTGAGATGAGCGGTTACATGACACTGACACAGTAAATTCAGAAAAGTAACATTTTGCAAATAGGTTAACATAAATATTGAAGTAACTCATTGTTGTAAATACAAGTTAGCTTGTTAAAGTTTTGCAAAATTGTAAATAGAGGCTTTGACTCCTGTTGTTATGGTTCCTTATTTCAGACACTTTGTACAGGCTCATATACTATGTAGCTGGCACAATAATTTAGAACGGTGAAAAGACAGTTTTGCTGCAATTACGTAGTAAGTGTCCGTATATCACCTGATAATGGACTCCCCTGCAGCCAATCAGAATCAAGTATTCACCCAGACCATGGTATAACAAAGGCTAGTTAAAGGTTTCACAGCTAAAATGTTAAACACAGTTTTTTGGTGTGAAACGGACAGTCAACATGCAAACATTTTTAGTTAAAACTATAGTCAAAATATGATGAGAGATATCTTGAATTTGAGTTTTTAACAGGTGAAATGACATTACAGATTTCGGTCATTAATATCCAGTCCAGCCAATAAATTTTCAAATGGCTTTCCATTGGCTCCCCTTCCGCTTAATTCTAAAACTGAGAGCAAGCCTACTCATGCCCTCTAAACACCAACTCTTACGTAACTCACACACGGCTCCACACAGAACGGGAATACCTCACATCACCTCGCCAAAACTCCAGAGTTTCTAAATATAGCCCAGGCCCAACTGTGCTGAATGGTCAGCACCAAACAATCCCTTGTCAGTCTTCCACAAAGGGCTGAGACTGAGGCCTCACCCCTGTCTGAGAAGCCTTGGTTAGGTAATGCGGCTACAGTGATAGAGCCATTAGTTCCATTGAGATAAGTAAACTAAGTGCTTCAACTATGATTGTCACTTAAGATAAACCCACAGGAATACACACTCAACTACAAAGATTGACACGTGTGCATGTGCACGCACACACACACTCTGTGTACCATACCACAGCTTAGCTGACCGCCCTCTAACAGGAAAATGGCTAGTTCAATTGTGTGCCATCCTAAGTCATACAGCATCTCATCAGAAAGAGAGGGAAAATAGAGATGTCAAAATAAGAGGTGCTGGAAGGTGGGATGAGTTTGGAAAAAATAACAGTTGTAGAAATGAGAAAATACATAGCTAACTGAAACAAACAGTGAGTGCGAAGAGAAGATGAGAGAAACAATAGAGAAGAGATGAATCTCACATGAATAAGAGTAAATGTATTCACATTGAAAATTGTGAATCGAAAAATGATCACATACATTTTTATCAGAAGCAGATTATGAAAAATAAATGGCAAATGTGCTTTTTCTAAGCTTCCTTGGGTGCAGACCATTTCTATTCTCTCAAAACAAGTGGTACAAAACTTGTCCTATTGCATGTTATTCATTTGGAGCTTTTATCCAAATGATGTATAGTGCACACAGAAAGTACATTGGAAGATCAAGGATCATACACTAGCTCTACAGTATTTTGATGGTTCGAGTCAAGGAGACCCAAAGGCTGCTATAGCAGCACATGCCGACCCTCAGAGTGTCTAGAAAACGGAAGTGTGGTAGGGCATCAGTTCGGTTGCATCTCTTGTGTCTCAAATCAGTTGGATGCTCTGACAGCAGGAACTGGTCCAAACTCACCTGTTATGCTGCCATTACCAGTTAATAACCAAGGATTTGAGTCACTGTTGTTGATCCAAGACCCGTGTTTACATGAGCATAGGAGAGTCTGTTTGTTACCGCCCCTTTCCTACTTGATGTAACTGTCCACCCCCTGGGCTCAGACCCAGCCACATAAATTAGCTGTATGTATTATGGGCCGCATCCAAAGCATTGAGCATTGAGCAGTGCTCCTGCTCTCCCAAGGCCTGCAGCTCTAGTTACTACTGACTACCCCTGCCCTACTACTGCCCTTCTTAAAACTAAAATATATATACTGTTCTCAATCTATGGATGAATGGATCAAATGCAGAGATTGAAGATGTATCAAAGTGGCTGTAAAGCAGAACTGAAAATGAGTTTTAAGTTCATCACACCACAGAAGAATGTGTTGTTAACTACCCATCCAAATTAAGATGAAAAAAAAAGTATGTTAAATTAGGCTTTGAAATCGTGAGAAAATCAGCTGTCTTCTCTGCTTGATATTGGGGGGGGGGCGTGTCACCTGAAGGAGCTGAAGCTCCGCCCCCTCTAATTTATTGAATTTAGCAACAACAGCAACAACTAGCTAAATCAATTGCAGATATCAGAACAGACTTGCCTGCTTTCTCTGAGTGTTTTATGTGTTAATTACTTTGTCTTTGCATCATACCAGCTGAGTAACAGAATGCAGGTTATATAAACCGTCTGTGATCTGACGTAGATAGGTCGCTGTGAGGTAGATAGGTTAGGTTTTGCCCCACCTATTCAAAACCTGAGTTGAAAACGGGTGAGAAACTGTTCAACGGTGTAACTCCACATTTCAGTGCAACAAAGTTTTTGCGCTTTGCACATGCTTTCAGCAACTCATTTCACATGTATATAATATACTGAGAAGCAAATCATGGAATTTGCTTTACATCACCTTTAATTCTAAACTCCAGAGCCACCACTGTCAGGGTTACCCAATTTCAAGGGTACACAAATCGGGGTGCTGCCCCCCCCAATCACAACCCGGGCCCTTTACTGGTAGTGCGGGAGGGTTAATTAATGAATGCTCTTGGGAAAATGCCGCCCCTCTCTTTATGCCGCCCTAGGCAGCTGCCTATGTCGCCTATAGGAAGGACCGGCCTTACGTCTTCCGAATGTGAGACAAATGTCAAATATGTAACTAACTTCACGACACAACAAATCGATAAAGAAATTAGTTGCCAACGCTTTTAATAATCGATTTTAAACTATTTAATCGATTCGTTGTTGCAAGCCCTAGTTTGTACTTGTCCTTGAGCACATGAGCCAGCCTGCCCACACGTTTTAACTAGGGGACATGGTCCCATATGATCACCGAATAAAATCTATGTACTAGCCTGTATCTGTTGTCTAAACACTCCCTTTTTATTGTCTTGTCAATTGTCCAGAACATATCACTATTTTATTTTACATAGAATCTCTTTAATAATGCCAGGAATCTCTGTGTGTCTATCTTTGTGCATTTTTTGCACTAGTGCACAGTGCCTGTGATGCAGTTGGTGATTAAGATGTCAGTGAAACACACAAATACAGATTACTTGAATTATAGGCAGTGCATAGTGCCCGTGATAAAAATGGTGGAATACACACACAGCTTGCTGGAATTATAGATAGTGCACAATGCCCGCGATGATGTCTGTGACACACACAGATTTCTAGATAGTGCAGTTCCCGTGATGCAGCTGGTGATGACAGTTCTCAGTGGTTTTGGTACCTATATTTCACAGATCACAATTGAAATTCTCTGTCATCTCGGAAGTTTTGTTCAACCTCCACATCATCTATTCTAGTCAAATTGCCAAAGCTGTGATAGCCGACATTCATACAAATGATTATGTAGCCTTCATTTGTCTGTTACTTCCTATAATATCCATTGCTTATGTTATGTTGATAAAAATTCATTATATTGGTTCTCTGTAGGGGTGGGCGGTATAATATAAATATACCGGTATGAATTTGGCCTAAGATATGGATTTTGACTATACCGTGCCAACTGCAGTAGAGCCTTCCAACAGCCCCATTCACGGCATAAAATTACTGCACATAACTTTAACGCAAATTTTGCAATCAATCTACCAAAACATTGCAAGCAATCTTCTGCATCCTCATAATCAATATTGCACAGATGGAGTTGAGTATCCCACGTTTATCTAGAGAACGGGGCACTCTGCAAAGTTCATATTTTGCAGTTGTCCTTTTTATAATCCAACGGAGTGCAGTGCCGCAATTGACCATGTTTGGATAAGCATTTCTTCATTTCAGAAATGCTTCTCAACTTTTGGCCATGTTGAGTTGACTGAACTGCACCAGAGCCTGTCTACGGAGAGCCTGTCCACTCCCCATTATACCGAATTTGGTTGCCGTTCCACCAGAGTTCCACTGGGGGTGATCGCCGGCATGAGGCAATGAGTGCAAAATGAATGGGAGTCTATGGAGCGAGACGGCTAAATTGGTGTCTTTCGCCTAATTTGTTGTTGAGAAATCTCGAAAGTTGAATGAACAAGTACTTATGTCCTTGCTATGCTAATGGATGCTGATTTTATGACATCATTGACATTTTAAAAGGCTTTTTAGAACAAAAAGCAACTTGAAAAAAATCTGCACCCAGCAGTGAGTATTTTCTTTGCCTCCTCTTTTGAATGCAACATTCAAATTACTAGACAAAAATTATATCCTGAGGGGTATCCATAGACCTCCATTTATTCTGCACTCACTGGTGAGCACCCTTACATAGAACCAGAGTGGAACTGCAACCAGATCAGAACCCGGAACTTTACAGAGAGTGGCAGTTCTCCCCATATTAGACATTCTCTGACTGCACTACTGGTTAAACAAATGTTGTCTTCAGCTCAACAATTCCAAAACTGTTGCTAACAAGACAGGGTTTCTAGGTCCAGCAAGATTTTTCAGCCCAAGATTTTTTTCAAGATTTTTCAGCCCAAGGAATGCTCAAAACAAAATAAAAAATGCCTGAAAACCATCCCAATATTGTTTGGTAGAGTAACACATTTATCCAATAGGTGCCTCCATTGTTAAAATTAAAAAATGTTGTACTTCGTCTGGGCTTTCGGCATATTAGTCTGACTTTTCAAATCAACTTTTTACCGGTCCAATCAGCGAACATGACTATGACTAAGACTATGACTAAGATAGGGACAAATCAACTTCATTATAATCACGCATCATGGACATGGGCACTATTCCTACCACTTTAGCCTCCATGTAGGTTTCTTAAGGCATGTAGGATAAAGAGTGACAGGAACAATGTTCGTACAAATGTAGTCTTCTCGGTCAGTTGTTGTCTTGTTTATGATAATGCGATACAGAAAATACAAGCATAGCATGGCACAAAGGAAAAAATAAAAACGTTAATATAAACATAGCAAACACCCCTTACGCTACAAAATCATTTGTGCAAATGTAGAGCATTGGTAATTTGTTTAAAATAATGAGAAATTGCTTTTATGATGTGCATAGGTGAATAGAATAGATGATGTGGAGGTTGAACAAGTACATTTAGTCATTTAGCAGACGCTCTTATCCAGAGTACTCAGGAAGTACTTCAGAGATGACAGAGAATTTCAATTGTGATCTGAGAAGCCACTGAGAACTGTTATCATCAGATGCATCACAGGCACTGCACTATCTATCTATAATTCCAGAAATCTGTGTTGCAGACATCTTTGCGGGCATTGTGCCCTATCTATATTTCCAGGAATCTGTGTGTGTGCCACCGATTCTATCATGTGCACTGTGCACTAGTGTCTGTCTATAGTTCTAGTAATCTGTATCTGTGTGTTTCACTGGCATCTTAATCACCGATTGCATCATGGGCACTGTGCACTAGTAATATATGATGGTCTAAAAATATATATTATTTGTCCCAATGTGAGTGTTGTTAAACCTTCAGTGGTGTAAATACTAGTTTGTCTCTTGAAACTGACAATAAAACCTTCAGACACAGATTAGATATGGCTGACTTGAGTTCACTATATAGCTTTTTAGAGCAATCATCAAGTTAGGTCAAAGACGACTGTGGAAGAAGGTGGGAGGGGGACTAAAGGGGGGAGGGGTTCATAAGAAGGTTTCTGTTATTTGTCCAGGATATCCTGACATGCATTAGGGGGAGACAGACCACAAACAGAGGAAACAAAGACTTCACAGAGACCGAAGCCAGAATATTGTAATATTATAATGCAGTAGTTGAATTCCTTAAAATAGACCCTTAAGACGATGTTTTAGAGAAATAAATCATATGGATATTACATATAGATTATTGTTGAGAAGGTTAATATAGTACTACCTACTCTCATGGTATGTTGGTTAATCCCTATTCTAAAACTGGTTGTTCCCATCCTTGATTGTGATTGGCTATATCGCGTTCCATGCCGTTGTAAAATCCAGCATAACCTCACAGGTTGTCCTTATAACATTCTTTAATATTCCATATTACTGCGCATCGAATATTTCAAATTGAAAAAGACGGCAAAGATGTCCATCTGGCTGTTGCGTGGCAACGATTTATGTAGGAACTATACTTTGTAGTAGCGGAAGAATGACGGTTTATTATTAAACTATTTTGTTTCTAATTATTTTTATTGATGAAACCATATCAAATATTTGTAGTAACAGTTTTAGAAAAGCAATAAGCCCCGCGAGTCTTCACGGTGTGCCGAAAACCCCCTTACCTGTTCTAAAATCAGCGTAAACCACGGCCTCTTGGGCTTATTGCTTAATTAGAAACCTTACAATGCTTTATTGGATAGACTTAACCATTCAGACAGGTCAAAGGTCAAACCCAGACAATGGAGGTAGCCATGGTAACCAGACCATCACAGCCAGTCGTCAATCTTAGTGTCTGACAAGTGGAAGAAGGAAACACATAAGATGTTTAAGAACCTATGATAGTATAGACATTTTAATTGTGGCTTAGCTAAGCACACACAATATGGGAACTCTTAAACCTATAAACTTGCATTCCAAACAAGATTATTTGGCATCATTTTCAAATCCTATGCAATAGCTATGTTTTTTCTGGCTTGATAATGTCCTCTGATGCATTTAAGCTCACACACAGGTTTGCCACTATCTGCTTTGCTCTGTTTGTGTTGTACACCAGCTGTGCCAATGCAAACAACAGCCACCAAGTATTAGGGGCCATCTTCCCTCCCTAGCACAGCTCACGTTCTCCCCATCGGTGGCCGTTTTCTGACACGCTTGTTATCTCAGCTGAAACAATCTGCTGCAAAGAGCCCATGAGAAGGGAAGTCTGGGAGAGCTGCAGTAGCTGAATGAGGCCACAGAATGATGACTCATCTGCAGATTAATACATTTTCACATATTCTTTTCAGTGATTTAAGTTTCAAAGCATGTTAACTTCCAGCAGCTCCTTTTACTTTTCTCCATGTAGGCCTATTCTTCATGTAGCCTATTCACCCTATATCTTTCATATTGTGTGCCTTTGTTTCTCATATGATAACAATAATTAATCAACTTTAATTTCATTTGCAGTAACCCTAACAAAGGGTGATTCTAGGATCAGACCTTTGAGAATGTGACATGAATACAGTGCCTTGCAAAAGTGCTAAACCCCCTTCCTAATATAAATCCCTAATTTCACTGGATAACAATTAATACATAATACATATTGAATTAATGAAAAAACTAAGGATGTCCCTTTCTTCATGACCTACCAGCATCGAATGACAATAAACAATATATTTTTTTTTTTATGATTATTTTTAGGACTGAACTTTAGGGGTGCTTGAGCACCCATAAAAAAATTCTAAAATTGCCACTGACCCTAACCCTAAGTTCTGTAAAGAGTTTTTACAGGCAAACCCGCCTGGTTCCCTTGACAAAAACTCAAGTTTTCCATTCGATTTTGGATTATTGCAGAAAATAAGCTCTGTGGCACACAAATGTTTATGATACTGAGACGTTTTGTTCAGCAAGATAATCTTCACAAATAAACTGATATAATTTTTAAGCGCATATGCAATTGGCAGAAGTAAAAAGTTAACGGCTATAAACAAACTACTCCACGGTCACATGACTTCAATAGCTTCACCACCATGTTTCCAACTTGGGATTTTTCACGCTTACCTCTTTTACACAAGAGTTGGTATAAAGTATAGGGTTGAATTTCTAAAATTTACCTTTGGCACTATATCATAGCCTATAGTGCCATGTACACTTAACAAATTCAAACTTAATCACAAATGAGCTTTGTATTAACCAACTGTGAGCTGACCAGAAGTAGAATACAACTTCCCCAAAACCAAAGATATGGCCTATCACATGGGACACATACTGCATATCAGCAATATTGTGTTCAGTTACACTAACATAGTGCAGTTTTTTATTTCATTCATTTTGAAATTTAAAAATAATTTACACATTTTAAATGGATGTGTGGTTGGTTAAATTACCGTATTTTACACCACTCAGGTACATACCTGCTTGAGTTGTCTTTGTGCCTCCTTAGTCATTCCTTACACTGATAAGAAACCAATGTTTCACCAACTTTTGAGGATATTCTTTTGGTCCTCAGAAGTGCCATTTTTAAGGAGTTTTAGGGGAGTTGGGTTTACATTAGTGTTAGGCTAAGAATACCATGAAGGGATGGGCATAGAAGTTAGGGATAATTTTTGGGTTAGGTTTAGGGGCTAGGTTTAGAGTGAAGGTACGAGTAAGGGAAAACAGGATTTTAAAAGGGACTGAATTACAGGTTCCCCCAAACGTAATCATACAAATGTGCGCCTGTGTTTCAGGGCCCAATCTCAGCCTTGTCCCCAGAAGGTGTTGCATGGTGAGGGGAGGGGCTCTCAGACCTGATCAAAACCAGACGTGTGAAAATGAAAGCCCCTCTTCCTGCCATGGAAAGCAAACCACGCAAGAATCATTTAACACACATCCATTTTCCAACTGCATGGCTAAGCCGAAATCCATAACTTATGTATTAATTTATAGCAATAATATATTATCCAAGATGTAGTATGATAGGAATAAAGTGGATCAGTCAAGGAATGAAAACTTTCAAATCCACCTTGTGTCACTTGATGTCCTGGGAGTTGTCTGTTTCGTCGAGACTTCCATTTTTTTATATTTACACAAGCACATAAACACATGCATGCACATGCACACATGCACATACACACACAGAGCATGAAACTAACCCTAAACCCTAAACAAACACAGGTCAGTGCTCTATGGAGTAAAACTGACTCCACCTGTACCGTATAACTACAAGCCTCATTTGGAGATGAACAACAGCTTGAGGTTAGCATGTTGTGCAAACCAAAAACACACAGAACCACAAACACACACCCTCACATGGAAATTCAAGATTTGTGATATAATGCACTCGCAAAGCCTTATTACATTTGTAAAGAGGGAGTTTAGAACCCCAACATCCCACGTGCAAGACCACGCACAAACACTATAATCTCTACACGCAACGCCGCTATTTCAGTGAGTAAGTGGTGGTCCCAACATCTCGGGGAGGGTTACATTTACATTTATTCATTTAGCAGACGCTTTTATCCAAAGCGACTTCCAAGAGGGAACTTTACAAAGTGCATAGGTCACTGATAATAACAACAAGATAGCCCCAAAGCATTGCGGGTAGCCAAAACAAGAAGCACACATTGTGAACAACTAAAAAATAAGTGCCAAAGGGAAGAACCATAAGAGCATGTAGTTAAGCAAATTACAATTAAACAACATGAATCTGTTGAAAGTGCAAGTGTACCTATAGAAAAACAAGCAACAGTAAAATAAAATAAAAATAAGATTAACTAAAATAGAATATTTTGCAGCGAATACAACAGTTTAAATCAGTTACTACTAACCAACAAGAGCAACAAGTCTCTAAGCAAGATTCATTGTGATCCCTGAAGAAGACCGTAGGTGGTGGGTGGGGATTTGTGCTTCCTGCTTGTCCTTCAGTTGCCTGCAAGCCTTTGCTAGGCTACCAGACTAGCCAAGCAACACACACCCTCCTTTGACCTTCTCCTTAAACTCCACAGCATTCACAGATTACCAGGAGCTATGATCCTGGTCACAGCACCACTGTAACGAGGGAGATTAGAACCCCAGTATATGAGGGGTCATGTAGGCCATCTCTCAGACATACCATTGAAAACCTTTTGTCTCTCACAAACACTACTGAAATATACTCACATTCACTACTGAACACCTCTCATGTATACTACAGTAAATGCAACCTCAAACGATGACAACTGAAACCCTCGCATACTCATGATTGAGAACCTCTCACACACAACTGAAAATGTAACCTCTCACACATACAACTGAAAATGCAATATGTATAGTATTTATTCACACTTAATAGAAGGTATAATACAATATGTGACAGTATTGTATATTGATCCTCAAATAGGTTGAGGTAATTTTTCAGTTTTTTACAGATTCTGAAAGTTTAGATTGTAAACTTTCAAACTATTTGTCATACATTGAAATAGTGCAGCTTCTTAAATCAACTAGCAGAGAAAATCCCATTGAAAGACTTCTTCACACTTCCCACAGTCAGGTAATGGGTGGGATCAATAGCTGTTTAACTCCTCCCCCAACGTCATTTTCATTGGGGTAGTCAGCCAACCCTCAGGAAACAAATTTACAGGGCTGACATGTTAGTATTGTTAAATGTACATTAAAGTAAACTTAAATTGCAAACATAAGCATCATAAAATGTGGAAATGTAAGGGAACGTAAGGGAATCGGGCTATTACTCAGAAGGTTGCTGGTTCGATTCCAGGCCATGCAAAATTACGTTGTATCCTTGGGAAAGGCACTTCACCCTACTTGCCTCAGGGGAATGTCCCTGAACTTACTGTAAGTCGCTTTGGATAAGAGTATCTGCTAAATGTGCAAGAGGTTACATATCAGCTGTGCGTGTGAGAGGTTACATTTTTAGTTGTGAATGTGAGAGGTTAAATTTTCAGTTGTGCATGTGAGAGGTTACATTTTCAGTTGTGAGTGTGAGAGGTGTTCACTGTGGTATAGGAGAGGTTCTCACTCATGAGTATGAGGGGTTTTCAGTTGTCATATTGTGTGGGGTTGCATTTTCACTAGTACACATCATGAGAAGTGTTCAGTGGTGAATGTGAGTGTATTTCGGTAGTGTTTGTGAGAGGCAAAGGGTCTTCAATGGTGTGTGTGAGGTGAGTTTGGATTATGGCCTACAGGGCCTCTCATATATACCAGAATCCCATGCGAATGACCATGAACAGTGAGCTAAAGGCGCAACATTGTCCTTTCAGTGCAATGTCTCAGGCTCTCGGGCTTTAACTGCCTGCAAACCCTTGTTAGGCGACTGGACTAGCCATGCGACAATGTGTTGCTTTATTTATAATTGACCCGGCCATTCCTTCATATTATTTCAATCTACTTCCCCTACCTTAAAGAGAGAAAAACTGACAGAAAGAGAGATAGAGAGTAAGGGAATGAAAGAGAGATAGTGTAACAGCGAGAGTGTCAGAGAGAGAGAGCAAGAGCAAACAGAGGTCATGACCACATATTGTCACACTTACACAGACTAGGCCTCCAGTAGCACAGTCCAGATATCACCCACTGTCCGCTCAATGTGACTCTTGAAATAGATCACAAATGTCTGACTTCAGCAGACATAAGACTGACCTACATTTTAGTCATCAGCATTCCAAATGAAGTTTATACAAATCTCAGTCAAACAATCTCATTCCTCTAAACCCTCTCTTGAATCACTGTCTGCATGTCGGAAATAGCACAGACAGGTCACTGCACTGTTAATACTGCAGGTTATGTAATTGGACCTTAATCTGCTGCAGAAGAACAACAATACCTGCACACACACACATACACACACGTATGCACGCACAAAGACACCCCCCCGCCAACTTACACTATCTATTACCAAAACCCAAGTAAAACACTGAAATTCTGTTTACCGATCACAACGCCATGCAGAGGCTCAGGTGTAAGAGAAAAGTGAGGGTCTTGAGTTCATTTGTCTCAAGACAATGATGATGTGTGTTATACACAAATACTATGACCATGTGCCGCTCATCTGATTAGATTTCCCCCTCCTCTGGAATACAAACACAGGCATGCGCTCGACCACACACACACACACACATACTCACAAACACACATACATACACGTACACACACACTGCGGCCACGTGCTACTCTGCTGCCAGCTCATGTGACATTGCTTTCCCTCATGACAGAGGGCATCCTCACACAGATTCTGCCCAGGTACTATGTATGCATTCACACAGTCAAATTTGTACGCAGACTCAGGTAGCCATACATTCCAAGGTATGAAAAAGAGAAGTACAAAAAAACAAAACAAAGCTCTACACAATACCCTACTAAGTTTGAGAGGAAATGCTTAGACAAATGAGAGTGAAAGCATCTGTTTTAACTATTGGGTCTCCTCAGGCACTAAGCATCCACCTGGTGTGTGAAGCATAGACATTAGCAACCCTAACATTACACATTCAACACCCTTGTCCAATCAATTATTCCTGTCCTGTCTAATTGAATGTATCAAGAATCTTACACAGTTCTTGCTAGTGAAAAACCCTATTTGGTCCCCCAAAATGAATCTGTATCTTCATGTATTGCTGTGACATGCCTCACCTGCGTAGACGAAGGAGAGAGTAGCGACGAGGTTCTCCTCTTGCGTAGGTCCATACATTTCCTCATCTTACAGATCTGGTGGCCGGTCATGCGGTTTAGGCAGCAGCTGCACTGACCACAGTTCATCTTCCTCAGGCAGGGCTCACAGGTCCCACATCGGCTCCTTTTCTTTCTTTCTTTTCTCTGAGGCTGCCGGGCGGGCCAAGGGAGTGGCAGAGCCCCCTCTTGTCCTCCAGCACTCCAGCTGGGGGGGCCAGGGTCCCCAAACCCTGGCTCTGACTCAGTATCAAAAGAAAGGGAGGACTGCGTGCTCTCTGAGCTGCAAGAGAAAGAAAGCCTGCTCTCGACAGGAAAAGGGAGGATCTTTGGCACTGTACCCTGGTCTGTCACCAAAACAGTGGTATAAATGTCAGTGTTTGGCTCAGAGGCAGCAGAGAACACCTGTGTGTTTGGGTAGAGGCCTGATGATGAAAACGATTCTTTCTGGTTCTTGGGATTGGAGGGATTGGAAGTCTGCGGAGATGCCCTGTTGTCTTTGGTCTCTTCCTCCACGGGTCTGAGAGGCTGTCCATTCTCCTGAGAAAAAGGGCTCTCATCATTCTGGTTCTGGGGCTGTGCCGGTTCATCTGGGTTTAAACACAGAGGCTGGGTGGACTCAATGGTAGAGGTGGCATTTGGAATCCCATGAAGCACCAGTTTGAGGCTGGTCTGTGAGTCTTCATGAAAGGCTGAGAGAGACACTGCATCACAAAATGTGGCTCCCTGGTGGGGCTGAATTGGTTTATTGTGGTCATGTGACTCTGCTGTGGTCAAGGCTTTGGTAGGATCTGAGGTAGCTGGGTCAAAGACAGGTAAGGCTTTGACAGAAAACTCTATCATTCGAACCTTCCTTGACAGAGACTGGTCTGGAGGTTCAGACATTGACGAAGAAGAATAGGAGTCTTTAGGATTTGTGACCATTTCTCTTTCCCCCTGTTTTTCTTCTGCCTCACTTTTCTCTGCTTTCTCTTGATTTTCTTTGCTCCCCTCATCTTCTTGCTGTCCTGACTTTTTGCCAATACTCTTTATTACTCTTTCCCCTCTTCTTTCTGGTTTGAGTTTTTCCTCTTCCACTTTTTCCTCTCCGAGTTCCTCCTCATTATTGACTTGTTCCTTCATCTCTCTTGGGTCATGTACCAGGTTAAATAAGCAGCCGTCGCCCGGAAGAACCACTGACTCCTGCTTAACACCGCTGGCAGAGTCACTATGGTTATCCCCCAAGTTATGGTCGTTAGCACCTTGGCCATTGGAGATCTTCTCATGATCTACACTGGGTTTATCACTGAGCTCAGAAAAGTTGTTCTTAGGATTCTGGCAGATTACTTCCAACTCACTTTCTGGGTATTTAAGATCAAACCTGTCTCTTGAGTTTTCTACCTCTGCTTGGCTGACATGGTTTGCCACCAGTCGCTCATCACTAGCTTTGTCTCCATTATGGGTGACAGACACTTGCAGTGTGTTGATATTGACAGGAGTATTAACTTCTGTCCTCTCTTGATCAGCCGGATGAAGGCTACTGAGCTTGGAAGACAAAGTGCCAGGGTTGCCTGCACTAAGGCTGATTAACTCCTCCTTGGGATCAACCTTACCGGCATCAACTCTATGATCATCTCCAGGTTCTTGCCTGGTCTTTGCTCTCTGTACCCCAGTTTCCCGTCCTGCCCTACCCCTGGTTGTTCTGCATCCCCTGTTAGGTTTGGGTGGGTAGTCGGTTACAAAAGAAATCCCTGTGCCTCGTGGGGACTTCCTACGCCCTAAGGGGTCTTCAAACACACCAAGATGGTCAGGTGTATTACACTGCCGTGTAAGTCTCACCGATCCTGTTACACCTAGGGCATAGTGGACATTGCTGGGGGACACCCTAGATGGCCCACTGACACCTCTACCCCGTGGGCTTCTGGCTGGATTGAGTTGGGTCCTGGCAATGGACCTCTGGGGCTCCTCTGTTGTTTTTTGAAGCCTTTCACTGGCTCTACCAGTAGGTTTATTTGAATTGCTTGTTTGTCGCTTGCCAGTGGTAGCAACCACCTTGTGATCCTTCTTCCTCTGTGGTGTCTGTCTCTTAGGGGGCTTGGGAGTAGGAGGCATTGCTTAGGGTAAGGGAGTGATGCTGAGAAGCCGCGGGCATGGGAACCAGTGAAATTATTTTCTTTAAATCTTGGTACACAGCATTTACTTTTCTTGCTCTCTTCTCCCTTATTCTCTGTTCCTTTTCAAGATCTAGTCCAACACAGCCAGAGTTGGCTCCTCATACTGAAACAGCTGTACAAGGATCCGGAGCTACCTATTAGAAGGATAATTTTAATTAAAAACTATGTAATTATGACAATTAAAATATGATATTGGTTTATATGGGAACTAGATTAATATCACATGTAAAATTGCTGATACAGCCAATATGTACTTCCTTCTTCTTTTCCTCAGTATAGACAGCTATAGGCAACGTGTTTCTTTAAGGGAAGGGATTGGCTTTGGGCCGTTTAATTTAGGTAACCTAGTAAAGTAAACTCAACCAACACAAAACACCTATCTAAAAAACAACAACCTGTTATGTCAAATCCTTCGGCAACAGGTACGCTAATGTTAAGAAAATATATTTTTTTATGGTTCGCCAAATAAAATTGGCTTGTGAACACTATTAAATATTAATGTCTACCCCATCTCTAACTTAAGCCAATGGTGTAGACATAATGACAGGAGGTCGGTTACTCTGTCAGCTAATAGCCTATAGCCAAAGATACATTTCGACGGGCGAATAATGACAATGTAATAAGCATTCGCTGACTATTAGGGCCTACTCTTTGCACTTGACCGTAATACCAAAGGGAGCCGACACTCGTGGCATGGGTGGCTTTAAATGCAATCCGGAAATGTGTGATTTTCTGTTTGTATGGTATTATTAACGCGTTTATTTAAAAGGCAGCTAACATTTGTCACATACCAGAAAGACAGTTGCAAGGTCTGAACTCCTAATAATACTCCACTCCTCTGAGAAAAGGCTGATCCTTACTGGTTCCCTTCCGCGGCAAATACAGCGAGTTAGTAGGTGTAGGTGACAACACGAATTCATTTGTCACAATCCAAAATGTTGTTATAAATCAAATCGTAATACTGTTACACACGCCTATAAGCATTTGCAGTGCAACAGCCATCCAAAGGTAAATCCCTCTTATGTCAATCCATTCAGGGCAGTAACCCACTCTCCATAGTCCGCTCCCTCTCAGACCCGACCTACGGTCTCGAGCCAAGTTGTCGGCTGCGATGTGTCACACGAAAAACCTGAAATGGATTTTCAATCGTCGAGTCCATATTTCCAACACTATTTATCTTAAACCTTGTCAAAATATGCTTGGAAACAATCAATGCTTAACAAAATATTTTTATACAAGCAAGGCTCAATATACCCTATCTAATGTTTAGACTAAAATGTTAATTAGGCCTAACTGTTAATAAAACATTAACTGCGCTACCCCAAAAGGTCCTTAAGTGCGTAGTCCTTTATTGATACCAAAAATATCAGAATACATTTCAGAAGGTGAATGCCGGTGAGAATTTGCCCTCATTATTTTGTTCTGAATCAGTTCCGAATCAGCTCACATTCCCCCTATCTGATAAAAAAAAAAACGGATCCGAGGTAATCAGGTTAACAGCAGGAGTGACGTCACGACAGCAGTCATTCGTCACGTCATTTTTGTGCGACTGTTGGACTCGGATCATGAAGGACACGAAAGTGGTTTGGAATCATGAAACGCATGTGGTACATATTAGCCCAGTTTAAACCTTTGTTTTTCTGATTATTTCTGTAGCTAACGGGCAGCTAACCCACTTAAATAGCGAGAATTTAACTTGCTGTCGTTGGCTATCCTATTTGTTTACATGCATGGAGATACAGGAAGCGACCGAGCTGTCACCGACTGCTAGCTCAGCTAGCTAGCTAACCAGTCACGGTTTTGTTGTAAAACAGTTGTTGACCTTGCATTTGGTAAGATGGCTAATAGGACTTCGATAATATGAATTAGATCAAATTTAGCGAATATGTCAATCATCTTAAGGTTGTTCTCGCGTTAAGCTATCAGGTACAATCAGCTGTCTATCAAATCTAGCAATCGTCTGACTTGGATCAGCTGCATCAGCATCTTGCTCTGCCACAGACTGAATGATCACGACACAGCCACCAGAGAGACAACTTGTTTGTTAATGTTGCCTGGATATTTGCTTTTCGAGTCGTGATGTTTAGTGAACATGTCTGTGACATAAGCACAGCATATCATTGCCCTTGGAGCCGACCCTGAATGAGATGTTGTAAGGACTGCGCTCTGTACAACTTGCTGCTAATGCGACCCATTTTATCTGATGTTTATTGGTTTTGGAACTTTAACTAGGTATCCCCATTTTCTTCCTCATATTTTGCTGTGTAGACACAGATGTAGGTACATTTTATCACTGAATCAAGAGAATGGCAACGGAGGCAGCAGTGTCCACGTCCCGTCGGCCTCAGATCCCTAACTCTTCTCAGAGAGACTACTACTGGGTCCGCTCCTTTGTAGCTGGAGGTGAGACCTGCTTTACATTTTTAAGTTGCTGCTATGGTCATATCATCTCTGCTCATAATTTATGTAACTGCCTGATTTGTGTAGGGGTGGCAGGATGCTGTGCCAAATCAACTATTGCTCCCCTGGACAGAGTCAAGATTTTACTACAGGCTCATAACCCCCACTATAAAGACCTTGGTAAGGAAGACTTTAGATCCCTGTGAGTACAAGATTACTGATTGATCTGCTAGAGAAACTGATCTATATTTTCCTCTATCAGGAGTGGTCGCTACACTACGAGCTGTGCCAAAAAAAGAGGGCTACCTGGGCCTGTACAAAGGCAATGGAGCTATGATGGTTAGGATATTCCCCTATGGAGCCATTCAGTTTATGGCTTTTGACAACTACAAAAAGGTAAATCTTCAATTTTCAAATAGCATTGCTCTTTTGGTTAAGTGGCACTTGACTATGACTTGGCTTTGTTAAAGGTACAGTATGTAAGATTTATTTCAGTTAAAAAGAAACACTTTGTGTCCTACACTCATGTTGTGTAAGTCAATGAGGCAAAGGAGGAAAGTGCAGAACAGACTAGAATTAGGGCCTCTGGTTCTCACATTTGACCATACATTGGCCAAGATGGCAAATGACCTTTGCTCTTTGTCTACTAATAGCTGATGTATTTACCTGTTGTTTCCAGTGGCTCAGTAAACAGTTGGGGATCTCTGGACACATCCACCGGCTCATGGCAGGATCCATGGCAGGTAATCTTTCTCACACTGATAAGCTGTTGTTCACTTTGGTGCTTCCCTGATATGGTTCTCACAGTACTAACTTGCCACACCCTAGCTTGACAGGGAAAATGTAACTTATCAACTTGATGGTCCTTACACTATGGGAATTTTGTTTAATCATAAGTTAACAAAGTGACACTGATGTTGATACCTTTTATATGGCACCTGGGAACTGAGATGTCGTTACTTTGTTATGTGGCTAGTACATACAGACTGTTCCTTGACTCTGACTACCAAAATACTGTAAAATATGGTTGAAAGGGTATGAAAATGTCATATCACAATGATAGTGAGTGACCAACATGATCACGGTTATCAGTGTTATCAAGGTAATGCCGGAAAAGTCCAAAAACAACTGATGATTTCACCAAAATGCATGTTGAAAACTATGAAACAACAAATACATTTTGCAGCATTTTGCACTTTTTGTGTGTGCATAAACTTTAAAGATGGCACTATTTGGCCGTGGCCCTGCCATAAATAAACACAACGTTAAGTATGCTAAATAAATCCAATGTGCATATAAAAGTAACACAAGTAAAGCAATGTGCATGCAAGAACAATACAACCATATGTAAACAAATTCAATGTGCAGGTGTTGACATAAAAAAAAATATATGTATATATTTTACAAATCAATGAACAGCACTGATTGTATGTCTATTCAGTTCTTCATAAAGAGTAGAGGTTCTGCTGGCCTAACATCCTGTATGCATGCATTTTTGTGAGAGATATGTGCACTTTTCTGAATAGAATGTTCAGATTACTATGTGTTCCGGCGGCATTTTCAACCACATGATTGTACTTAATTTTTGAAAACTAAATAGATTATTGTGAAGATTGAAGAATACATATTTTGTAGAATGTCTCCTATGGTGTCAACCTTCTATCCAAGGTTGCAAAAGCAGTAAAAACAATGAACAGTATTTTAATAAACGTCCTCAATGTGTATCGCAATACAGCATGTGTGTATACATGCTGATTGACATTTGTTTTTAATTTCTTGCTAGTAGTTACAAAAAAAGAGAGGTGGACCTGAAAATTCCAGTGCCATCCAGAGAAACAGCGTAATAATAATAATGCCAATACCAATGGAATTACAGTTATTTGACTCTATGGGTTAAATCAGAGCAAGAATGGTCAAATTCAGGTTAAATGAAATAGATATAACATTACAAATAGATGAAATACATTACAAGGCAAACATGTTACAGAATGAAGATGTTAAATCTAACCTACTCTACCAGGATTATTGTAAATTAAAGAGAGAAAGTAAGAGGTGAGGAAGGAGTAGGAGAAGCCAAAGCTGAGGTTGAAGCTCTCAGGAGATTAAGAATCCACAGAATAGTTCCCTTTATACCCAAGAACAACCAATAAGACTTTTCAACATATGACTAGCAATGCTACAGGAGGAGTGAGACTCATCAAGTAGACTCCAGATTTTAGCATATGAGAGGTGAGGGCAGGGTGACACCCAGCCTTACATACCAGTCTACCCTACTGTTGCTAACTTTGGTTGATGCTGGACAGTATTAAGTGTGAATTTTATTTTATCAATCAAACAGATTTAAAGAGGATATCATTTTGGAACAGTAATATTAACCCGTCTGGAATTTTACCATAGTTTATCGTTAAAACCGGTAACCATTTCATCCCTACTCTAGAAAAACACTTCTGATCCTTGACCTTCTGTTGTACTTTCTACATGCACTATTTGTACGTTGTGTTGGACAAAATGTATGTTAAATTCATTAGATGTGAGTAAATCAGTTATTTTATGTTTTGTGTCCTCTGTGCTCTTTCATGTGTGTTCGTCACAGGTATGACCGCAGTGATCTGCACTTACCCTCTCGATGTGATCCGCGCCAGGCTAGCGTTCCAGGTGAAAGGGCATCACCGCTATACGGGCATTGGCAACGCCTTTCAGACCATATACCTGAAGGTACCAACATGACTAGAGACAGGCTATGTCACCTCTAGATTGCACGTCTTTGAGAAAACCCATTATGTCTGGATGTAATGTGTGGTCTTTTGTCCAATGGCAGGAAGGGGGCATCCCTGGGTTCTACAGGGGTCTGATCCCCACCCTCATAGGCATGGCTCCATATGCAGGTGAGTCAGCAATTGGGGGATACAGGCGTAGAACTAGTGTTCAGAAGTCAAAGGTGATTATGTCTCTCTTATTCCCCCCCCTGTCTCTTTTTTTGTTGTTGTTGTTGTTCAGGCTTTTCGTTCTTTACATTTGGAACTCTAAAGAGTTTGGGTCTGGCCCAGTTCCCAGAGCTACTGGGCCGGCCATCTTCAGACAACCCTGAGGTCTTGGTGCTGAAGACCCATATCAACCTTCTGTGTGGAGGCGTGGCCGGGGCCATCGCTCAAACCATATCGTAAGTTCAGGCATTGATCAAGTGACTTGAATTTGAGGTTCAACAGTAAATCTCACTATACCCTCTACTCCTAGTTACCCTCTTGACGTTGCCAGGAGGAGGATGCAGTTAGGAACAGTGCTTCCTGACTCAGAGAAATGTCGGTGAGTGGCACCATTTCCCCCTTACTTCAAAATCCAACACTTGTTAGTTGGGAACCGTTTAAGATCATCTGTTCACTTGTATTATGTCAGCAGCAACTATTCGTCAAAGTTTACTCTTTCTTTGCACAATAATATAAAGGCTGCACCATCTGACTGAATGAACATTTATATGTACTTATAAATATTGACCCAGGAGAAGCACTTTAGCAGTGCAAAAAAATACCTCCATAGTTGTTCAACAGTCTTTATCTATACAACAATACATTCTGGGTGTGTTACTAAATCAAATGCAGGCTAATTAGCGAGCGTTTTGTAAATAAATTAAAACCGGTTGCGCCATAATGATTATTTGCACTGGCACAAATGCTCCCAAATATATTTTGAGGTTGCACAAAAATATTTTTTTTTCTCTTTGTCTTCCATAACAGCACTCTGATCAAGACTCTTAAGTATGTGCACCAGCAATATGGGGTCAAGAAGGGGCTTTACCGAGGCTTGTCTCTCAACTACATCCGCTGTGTGCCCTCTCAGGCTGTGGCCTTCACCACCTACGAGTTTATGAAGCAGGTTCTCCACCTCAACTAACCCAGTCCTCCATCCCCCCAGCTCCATACAGCTTACCATCGTTCCTCAGACCCATAGCTCTACTGTGCTGAGGGTCCCAGCCTACTATCCACCTCCAGTGTCCTTGCTCCGGGGAGGTTTGGCCTTTGTGACTCCACTTCTCTGAGAAACATCTTTCTCAACTGCCCAGCCTGTGGTTTGGCTTCACACAACCACCACTGCAACTGTCCCCATGGATACAAGGGGAAATGGCATTTCCTGCTCAGGGGGGGTGGCTTGAAGACGTTCTGTGTTCCCTGACAGTGTTGTTGGCCAATGCCACAACTTGATTATGTAATCTACCCAGCCTCTGGATCCTCCCTGCTAATGGCAGTAGAGATCACACTGGCCAATCTGCCTTAGGTACCCAGCAGTGTCATAGACAAATGGGACCTGACCCAGGCTTAATCACCTTTACCTCATATCAGTTATGAAACTGATGTTGAAGGTCAATGTCTTGTCTATTGTTTAATAACTAGACATTAGAATTCTTATTTTCTAAAATGTAATGCTTACTATATCTTGATGTTTTAACAAAAGTAGCATTTAAGAGTAGCCCTTAAGAATGTTGTCATGGGGTATCATTGTATATTTCAGGTAATTGTGTGTCTTACTGTGGTGTAAAGTTTGGGGTCCAATGCCTATTAGATGAGCCAATGTCTGTGTGTTATCCACTCTTTCTTTGTTTAACGCCTAACTGTAGAAGGATGTCACACATTTACTGCAATGTGAACGACTCTTCATTATGGGAGTTTCCTGGTTGCTGGCTGGCTGGTTACAGCTCTTGCCAATACAACGTTGTCATTAGCATGATTTGGGGTTTGGTTCCCAGGCAACTGAGAGGAGGATCTGAAAGTCAGGGAAAGATAAGCTGTCCTGCGGTAAAAGGTATGGAAATGTAATTTTACATTAGGCCTAACTGATGATTCTGCTGTAATGGTGTGTACATTATGTACATCTGTACATTATGACAGTGGTTGTGTAGCTTACAAGTCTATTGTCCATTCAGGTAAAGGTGTGACATGGAACAGTTTTTTGTTTTTGTTTTTTGAAGAGACAGGAACAAGTTAATCAGAAATAGGATGTAAGTGTTAAGAAGTTGTTCCAGTCTAATAATGACTAATTTAACCTGGAGGAATTTGCACTTACAAACTTTTTCTTATTTATTGATGAACAATTTGAATGTATTTGATTTGTCCACTGGTTGGCAGTAGTGCGTCAAATATGTCACGTTTACGCCACAGTATCATACATCTAAACTGGATATGGATCACTGTACTGAAGTCTAGATGTCAGTACAGATATAATCACTCATCTGACCGTATGTAGCAATGTGTATAAGCAGTAGCACAGACATTTCCTTCATTGTCTTCTTGTGTACTTTACTTGATGGTGAAGTAGGGTTTTTTTTGCCAAAGAAAGATATTAGATACCATTTGCACATCAGTCTCTGCAAAGTTGAGTGTTGTTGCCTTTCATACTCCTTAGTCCTGTACCACATAGGCTGTGCTTTTCCTGTTCAGGTTTTCTATCAGCAAAGGGGGACAGCATACAAGGAGAGGAATACACTCCACAATGTTGGGAATTTAGGCAAGAACTGGAGATTAGCAGCAGTTGACACAAACCAAAATGGATATTTTGGTTTAAACCTCAGTCAAGTACATAACATTACGTTGTGTATGTGATCATCTTGACAGTGATTTTTGGAACAGTGACACACAGTGCCAAGGAGATGATGTTTACCGTTGCACGCTCTTTCTCTCAACTTTGCCTCTTATATTTGTATACTGATACTCAACTGCTGTACTTTCATGTTCTTGTTTTGTTTTGAATATCTTAAAACAATTGTTTAAGTGGATACAAACCAAGCTTGTGTTCAGAAAGTATGAACATAAAAGTGTAATTTAACATAATTAGATACTTCTGGACCTCAACCCAACTGCATTTTCAGTTTATGTTGTGGTGGATGCTATTGATTTAACTGAGAGAGATATTTCATCATACATTTTATTCTATTTATTTCTTTGGCCCTAAATTGATGATGTAACACAAAAAGATCAAATCTTCATGCTGCTAATTGTAACCTTAAAGTGGGTATGAAGTATCCTACTTCAAGGTCTATTTACCATGTAACCATGAATTGTTATAGTCAATATGTCTGCAGGAAGGAAAGTTTTTCATTTTTCTGAAAAGGGATTTTTTTTTTTTTATGGGAACTACTGACAAAGTAAAGGCTTTTCTGTTTTACCATGTTTTTTTTCCCTTTGCTTTAAAATATATTTTTGGCCTACTGTCCTTTTATAAATTGTACAAATCTGAATTATAAAAGATTATATTAAATATTTCCCTATCATTCAAGCCATGTTTACAAAATGAGAATATCTGAACTATACCACGTACCTAGTGTACAACCCACCTTAGTTAATGGTTGTTGAAAGCACATTTAATGACAAATATAGCTATCAAAATCTTGCAAAAGGTCTTCTATCAACTTTGGAGAGCCTATATAGAAGTGGCAATATTTGACTTTTCTGTAATGGGAACAACAAGACAGTCATCTTGAAGTCATGAAGCACATTTTCCATATTTTCTGCACTCAATTGTTTAGCCTAATAGCAAAGGACTTTTTTTTTGTATATTGGACCCTGAAAGCAAGAAAGGCTTCTGGCCATGTGCAAAAAATATATAACAAAAATAACATCACAGAGACCACCATTCCTACTAGCAGAGAAGGTAATGTTATCTTACAGGATGTTTCATTCATCATCATCAAGGAGGATTGACTGAAAAAACTAGAAAACATTCTGAAAGTTCAAGTCTTTTAATGGCAAATGCACAGAACAACACAACACAGAACAAATTTTAGGACAATGCAAAGCAACCTGGAATAACATGACATATAAGTAATCAGAACATAGGTTACACCTATGATAAGCTAAAACATAAGAAAACTTCTAAATATACAAAATAATATTAATAATAATACTGTATACTAACCCTTTAATACACATAATAACCTATACTAACCTTATAACCTATACTAACCTAAAGACAAGTAGGTTACAATTAGTTCAATATTGCTGCACCCAGTAGCTGAAAGTGACAGTGTGTAAAGTGACTTGTGTGCGTGTCGACAGTGTATCAATGTCCATTCAGAAGCCTGATGACCCTTGGAAACGGGGGCAGATCTAGAAACATATGCATGTTGTGGCAGGAGATATTGAGGGGTGGCACCCCGTGGCAAAAGTGTGTGAGATAAAAATGAAAAAACTAAAGGCTGTGCAACAACACAGTCAGTGAACACTGAAATGAATTTGAGGATATAGGTCACATGACCAAAAAGCTATTGAAATTTGAAGATTTATTTTGAATTAAAAAATATTTTTAGTAGCCTAACATGAAAATGAACAAAATAAAGGCAGTGCAGCATGAATACATACATCTTGAACAACAGTTGAACATTATTTTGACGCTCCTAGTTCATGTTTTTGAAAAGCTATTGACTTTTGAAATTTGTAATTTGTTGACGGTCCCTAAACATACGCGTTGTTTAGGCAGCCAAAAGCATTGGCTAAGCGGCCGGTCGACGCGTGCTGAACACCGGTTAAAATAACACAATACTGTTGAATATCGAACTTCAAACTAACTTTACTATGGTCATCTTTGTTGTTGCTTTCCCAAAGCATTCACAAGTTAAAGTTATAACCTCAATTCAACAGGAAAAGTAACCTTACAACTCTTTTTGCCCTGCACTTATCTAATTATTCTTAGTCATAAATGGATAATTGGTTCACACCTCATTCCTCCGGTGGGGTCTGCTGTCAGTGCCGACAATTGCTTACTTGAGTTGGAGCCTTCTATGGTCAGTTTCTGCCTTAAGGCGGAAACTATTCCTTGTGTATTCCTTGTGTTCAAATGAAAGCAACTTTGGTGGGGGTGTAGGGAATGTGGATGGCGTCCTCTCATGCTGCATTTACTTGCATTCGAATATTAGAAATTCGCTCTCGCAAATGTCCGATGAGCCACAACTTTTCGTTGTTTTCATAGCTGCCAACTGGGGTGGCAAGGCTTTTTTTAGGGTGGCAGTTGACACCCCATGCCACCCCGGCAGATCCGCCCCTGCGAAAGAAGCCGAAGTCCAGTCTGCGTGTGCAAGACCGAAGGCTTTGGTAACGCCAGCTAGAAGGCACAGGGTAAAAAGACTGAAGAATGGGTGGTAACAGTCTCTTAGAATTCTGCCAGATTTCCTGAGTCATCACGTGTGGTAGGTGTCCTGTAGGGCTGGGAGCTTCCTGCCGATAATGAACTCTACGTAGGACCACACTGTGATGCAAACAATTGAATTGACCATCAAATATTACCTTGCATGTTTGTACTATTTCCTTGACAGTTCAAGTTTGTTTCTGAGGTGTTGCTATGATAGAGCTGAACTTCAAGAAGCCTATGTTTTGATTTATTCTTCGATTCTATTCAATTACATTTACATTTATTCATTTAGCAGCAGACGCTTTGATCCAAAGCAGACATCCCAAGTTGCAGAAACTCATTTCCAGGAGGTCCCCCCCCCCCCCCCCCCCCCGGGGTGCAATCAGAACGCATGAAGTACCCCCTCAACCAGCACGTACACCTCCCCCCCCCCCCGCCCGCCCGCGCGATATGCACTTGTCTCTAACATAAATGAACATTTCACAGTCTCTCGCTCGCTCGAAATACAAAATCCCCGACGAATCTCTAAGTGCATGTGAAAAGAAGAAAGAAAAGCAAGCAACAGTAAAATATAAATAAGATTAACTAAAATAGAATACAACAGTTTAAATCAGCTACCACTAACCAACAAGAGCAACAGTCACTAAGCAAGAGTCCTTGTGATCCTTGAGGAAACTAGAATTGGGTTCAGCAGACCATTCCTAAGTACCGTTGTACTCCCGGAACGAGTGCGTCTTGAGCCTTCTCTTGAAGGTGGAGAGACAGTCTGTGTCTCTGATGGAGGTGGGGAGTTGATTCCACCAATGGGGGGCCAGGCAGGAGAAGAGCTTGTGTTGGGACCGGGCCATCTTGAGCGGTGGGACCACCAGGCGGTTGTCTGAAGAAGACCGTGGGTGGCGGGTGGGGGTGTAAGGCTGCAGGAGAGACTTGATGTGTTATTAAATGTTTGAAATAAAAGGTAGGGTTAGTGTACATTTTCCTGACTTTTATTAATTCTTGCACTGTGTTCTTGGAAGGAATAAGTGCTCCCTTGAAATAGAGACCCTAGTTTTGGAAAACACTCCCCAGACAGCCCAGACATGATTTTTTAATTTGCATGCACACATTTGTACAGCATTTGTACAGCACCAAGTGCAAACTAAATCACACAATTTTACCAGGCATCATCCTTAGTCTGTATTTCCATGAGCACACTGTTCGCATTACTTTGTCCCTTGATTTCCTATCTCTTGCACAACATCAGGAGGACCCAGCTGTTCGTCCAGGCCACAGTCCTCTCCCTGTCTAGACTAATGCAACTGCCTTCTCCGACCAGAGTTGCCAGACTGCCCTTGCGAAAATGTACAATATATTTGGCAGCAAAATTCATGCAAGTATTTTTTCTCTGTTGACGTCCCCAACTGAGGTCCCTAGTCAAGGGCTGATGTTAGGTTTGGGCCAAACCCCGGAAGTTAACATCTGTCTATGACCCTGGTGCTGACTGGTTTGGGATTATTCTTAACGATTTCGCTCAAAGAAAGATATTCAACAAAATGTATGTACAACTGTAGGCCTATATTCACCGTATTATGAAGTAATTGTGGTTTATTTGGTGGCATTCCGTAGTGTGTCTGATTTTGCTAATTGCATTACTGTTCGAAGTTAGAGGTGCGCTGTTTGATAGATTACCCCGTTTCTCCTACCTCTGTCTTCCAGTGGAGAGACCTGAGGCCAACAACAACCGTTCTTAACATTTAGCCATTTTAAATCTATTTTTGTTCTTTAACTGCTAATATGCCTTGATGAGATGCCTTATCAATCTATGAACATTACTCAAAAGATTAACATTGCAGTTAGATAGCTTCCCTGTTTGCTATTATAAAGACTGTTAGTAGCCTGTAAAGACTATGAAATACGTATTTCAGAGCAGGGCTAGCCATGATCTAGTAACTTAAAGGGTGGTAGTTGATTGAAGATAGTAATGGGGATATGTTCTAAGATTGAGATTGGACTCAAATGTCGGTAATTGGATATATAGGTACACGTGTTATTTAATTATTCTTTACATAGGGTTCACTTCAAACACGAAAATAAACGGTGATATAGCAGACTTCTCTGAAAGCTGAGCAAAGGATCATGCGCAAATTGACTCCAGCCTTTGCACCAACCCAGGACCACAGAGTAGCCTGCTCTGTGGTCTCGCTCCGAGGCTAGTCAGAGTCAATGTGGTCAAACTTCACCAGCACCAGGTCAGAGCATACTAGGCATTTATAGTCACATGTTAAGCTTCTGCTTGTCACTTTAGGGGATTCTTTTCATATTAAGCGTCATTTTAAAATGTTGGTTGTTGATTCATTAGTGTTCTTGTTTTGATGGCTGTGTCATTTTTTGTGTGAGTATACACTAACAGTAAAACTTTTATGTGATAGATTTATCAAAGGATGACACAGAGACCTCTGGTTAGACCCAGATTATATATACATGAAAACTGAGTGACCAGTGAAAGTCTCTCCAGTTTGTCAGTGCAGTACAGTGTGTGTAAGAAATAAATGAGTTGCAATTCAGATGTACTTCAGATGTACACAGTCTATTCATAATAAATGTAGAATTTGAGTAAAGTAACCCTGGTGGACCACAATAGGCCACACTGAAGAAATCAGGCTTAAGTGAATTATAATTTCTACTTCTAATAATCAAATATGAATTATTTACACTCCTTAGATGCCAGGCTCTTGGTCTCTGGACCCCCTGAAGTAGCCTTGGCCACCTCTTAGCCACCCCATACATAAAAGTCTGGTTCCGCCACTGGCGCTGCCCGAGAGCCATGCCTGAACTAGGCTTTGTTCATATCTTGATACAGATACTTATTGGTGCTGTAACCTCAGGCAGATTGGAATTGTTACACTTTGTTATTATTTCATGCCAGAACTCAAGGGTCAGCATCAGTGTTTTTGGTAACTCTGGGGCCTGTTCAATAAAGCAGTTTACTGAATGAGCCAGGCTTATGTCATTTACTTTCCCTGACATAAATATGGCTTATTCGGTAAATTTGCTTTATGAAACAGGCCTCCGGTCTTCTTTCCAAACCCAGTGTTGAAACCCAATACCAAATCTAATATTGTAAAGACTAGCAGACCTACAAATTGCATGTTGGTTCCCTAAACAGCAAAAGTGGTCAAAGAAGAAGCTACACTCCCTTTTGTGTGTGTATGTGTGTGTGTGCATGCGTGTGTGTGTGCTGTTGCACCACAGTCAACATATGCTGTTGTGTTTCCTCCTTTGTTCAGGTCTATTTCCCTTTGTCTCGGCTAGTGCGTGATCATTTAAAAAAGCAGAAAAACTAAAAGCAGACACCTCATCTTGGATCTTAGTCAATGCTAAAGTGTGAACATACACTTGTGATGTCTTGTTTGTCTACTCAGTAGGCCTACTCACTAGTTGGAAATCATTTGCATTTGTTATGCTAATGCAAGGAAACAGTCCCTGCTGTTGTGTGATATCACTGGCTTATTTGAATTGGAGCGAACCATAATGTCTGCCCACCCTCTGCACTAGGCAGCATTTCCACAAGTCTATATTTAAGCAATATCACAAGAGGCTTGTGCGTTATTGCTGAATATCACCACAGCTGTCATAAGGCCAAATAAATTATTAAATAAACAAAATGTTGTTATTTATCACTGCCAACTAATAAATGGCGCATGTAGAACTGTTGAACAAAATAAATATCACGAGAGGGAGTGCTGATATATGTATGACCAAGTCACACTGTTGTTAGATATTGCTTGTTATGCATTTAGAGTGTGTATTTATGAGAAGGCATAAAACCATAAGGGAGTGAGTCATTAAGAGTAGGAGCCAGTGTATGTGTCTGTCAAAGAAACAGAGGGGGTGAGACCAAAAAGATAGATAAAGAGATTAGAGCAAGAGAGAGAGAGAGAGAGAGAGAGAGAAAGAGAGAGAGAGGGGAACAAACAAAGCGGAAATCAATTTTGATGCGCGCATTTTGAGAAAGACAGAGTAGTGGAGGGTCACATACTTCTATGGTTCACCAACCCTTAAACTTTTGGATCATCTTTACTCGCACACACACACACACACACCAAAGATGCCGTCCTACACTGTCACCGTTGCCACAGGGAGCCAATGGTTTGCAGGAACCGACGATTACATATACATTACCTTGGTCGGAACAGAGGGCTGCAGTGAGAGGTCTTTACTGGACAAACCCCTCTACAATGACTTCGAAAGAGGGGCTGTAAGTACTCTATTGATTGTAATTAGGAAGAATGTATAATATGACCAATGGATAAAGAAGCGATTCAAGCAGCAGAATATAGTTCATTTTCAGTAGTGTTCATCAGAGAAAGAGGAACCTCTAAGGTTACTGATTTAGCCAGGGGTTGGATAATGCTAAATGTAAACCAAGGTCCTACACAGTCAGAAAAGTATACGGGGAATCAAAAAAGGTTGACAATGGCAACATGAAAACGTTGATTTGGAGGTCTGTAATCTGGAGCAGTCACCAGCCACAGCTACAATGAAACATTTTATGCCTTGCTTTAGAGATGGGAATTTTAAATGTGAACTGTAGATCATAAGTTTAGTTCCTCTGAGTTTTAATATTATCATGCGATGATACTTCCACCCTTTCGTCTACAAAACACTTTTAATATACAAAACTTTATCTAGACATGTGGACCAGTGTTCAAAGGAACTTGGGAGTCCTGCATGTTAAGTGCCCCCCCCTTCCCTTGACCAGAATTCAAATACTGGGTTGGAGAAAGAAAAAGACAATTTAGAGTAGTTGATTTTCAACCACGTCTCCATACCTGGAATTCTGAAGTATATAGGTGATAAAACTGTGTGTGTAGCCCATAATGCAAGTGATGCTGGTTCCTTTGCAGGTTGACTCCTATGATGTGAACGTCGGTGAGGATCTGGGAGAGCTGGAGGTGGTGAAGCTCGAGAAGAACAAGTACTGGGTGCAGGACGACTGGTACTGTAAGTACGTGACGGTGAAAACCCCCTCTGGAGACTATGTGGAGTTCCCCTGCTTCCGCTGGCTGGTGGACGACAAGGAGGTGGTGCTCAGAGATGGACGAGGTACATGTCTGTCAGTGCTGGTCCTAGCACATTTGGTGCCCTAGGCAAGGTCTACTTATTCTTCCCCCCCCCCCCCCCCCGCGTTTACATGGATGCACTTGGGAAATTGCCGCCCCCCTCTTCAGGTTGCCTATAGCAAGGACCGGCACTGCTGTCTCTTTAACTTCCGGTCTGTCTATTTCCCCAACATGACACAGTTAGTTAGACAGTCACATCTTTTTCAGCACGCCTCCCCCAAGATGACAAAACCAGGCTGGCAAAGCAACACCGACGCAAAGAGCTTGAGACCAGACAGAAAATTTACAGGCAAGTATTTGCTGTATTGAACTTGTGTATTCTCTACCAGTTTCACATTGCCTGCTGTTGAACTGTAACTGTGGTGTGACTATGGTGCTGGTACTGAGTGTTATGTTTGTTTCCAGATGGAAGGAGTGGCAGCCAGGTATTCCTATGAGCATAGATGCCAACAAGCACAGTGAGCTACCCAGGGATGTCCAGTTTGACAGCGAGAAGGGAGTGGACTTTGTTCTCAACTACACTAAGGCGTAAGTTCAAACTCCCTTTTTAAAATGAAGACTAAAAGTACACTTAGTAGATGGGCTGTCTGGTGTTAGCCAGTGCCTGGATTTAAGTCAAGCTAATACACGGTTTCCAACAATCTATCTTGGTCTGGGGAATACACAAGTCATTGTATTATTTACGAGGATCATTTGCATGTGTTCTGTGCAAACTCAAGCCTAAATACAAACACGTGGTCCAGATACTTTGAATATGACACAACCCACACCCTACAGTAGGATATGCTTTGACAGGGAAAATTATGGGAAAATATAACTGCAAGCAGCGATGAAGTCCAAGCCAAGTCCAAGCCAAGAAGTCCAGCAGAGCAGAGTCGTCATGGCATCATGATCTGGTCATGTTTAAAGCTTGGCTGAAAGCTCTGATTGGAAGTTTTGTGTCATTAACTAAGCTCACGTCCTGTGTAGGGATTTGCTCATTGCAGTACTTCCCAGAGGTCAAATGACTTTTGGACATCCTCAGAATTGGTTTATAAGTTCACATACCAAGTTTTGTGTCAATGCATCAAATTGTTGCTGAGATATGACCTCACCTCCTTTTTGGCGGCTTCAGCACTGATTTTGGTTGGCTGTTGACGGACAAATGATTACTAATCTGATAACTTTGTGGGGCTTTGTCTGAAGATCATCTGTGCCAAATCTGGTGAGCATTGGACAACATTTGAAATTGTAAAATTGTGAACATAATGAAAACACAAAATGATGGGTGCCTCAACTGTCTCAACCTGACTGTCTCAACCTTAGGATCTCACAAGATATCATAAGACAACACAATAATTACTTTTTTAAGGAGAACACATGAACAGCTAACAGCCAAAACGCTAATTGCAAATGACCAATTGGTGGTGCTAGAGTGGTCGAAGTGCAGACATGAAACTTGGTGAAAAGCCTCAGGACACTGTCCTATGTGTGTGCCAGTGAGCTTCGCTGCTTGGCCCCAAATTACACCTTTGCAGAGTACTTTTAGTAAATAGTGTCTTATATTAAATTGAATTTCCTTCAGGATCTGTAATGGGATTTGATCTGAATATATGGTAATGTTGCTAAAAACAGAACACAAAATCATGAAACCTCATAACAAAGACAGCCATCTCTATCATCTTGCAAAGAGAGTATTGCAATTGCAGAGGAGGTCAGTCATACCTTACAGCATCAGTGAAGCAGACTGGTAGTGAACTGGAGGAAATGTTTGAGGTTTGATTGCACTAGCTACGGTTGAGAAATGAGTAACTGTTTGAGGTTGCTTGATTTGTTGCAGATGAATTTGTGACTCAGCATGCTGTCAACACGTCATGCAAAGCTTTAAAACTCAGCCTCCGAGTAAATCTACAGGATTATCTTCAGTGTGTTCATTGTAATGTAAAAGGATCTTGTACTGAAAGGACTGAAAAAGGATAGTACTTACCATGACTTCTCTTCTCTTCTGGCAGGATAGAGAACCTGTGTGTCAACCAGTTCATGCACATGTTCCAGTCTTCCTGGAGGGACCTTTGTGATTTTGAGGCCATCTTCGTGAGGATAAAAAACACTATCTCAGGTCTGCCTCCGCTCCCTTACAACGGCATCTTCTTTAACCCCCTGATAACATGGCCCTCTACAAAACTCACAACCTAAGAAGTGCAAAATGTATCGAGGAGACTTCTCTGGTTGACCAGCATTTAATCTGGTGGACCCCAAACACACATTTAGGACGGTCCTATAAGATCCTATATGGTGACTGTTCCCAAAGGAAGCTGGTGGTTTGCTGGAACCAGTGAACATCATTGTCTTTGACCCCTGATAACATCAGCTCTGCTGATCTTTGACCCTAGTCCACACACTCATAACAACCTAAGACTTTCATCAAGAATGACAGATCATTCCAAGTGTATGTTACGCTTGCAATCTTGACATTCACTGCTTACTAGAAAGGTCTCTTGGCCCCTGATGACAAAGACCACTGCAAGTGTATATAGTAGATTTACAGAGTCAAAGTATTCATGACTGAAAGATAAATACATAAATAAATACATGGATGACACAACACATTGATGAAAGGTGAATCTAGGCATGGGACTTTGAATGTATAGCCTGAGTCCTCAGGCTTGCTGCCGGGCTACTGGAAATGAGCTGATCCCTGGGGTTTGCCAGATAGAACTTGGGAAAGAAAAAGGGGAGGAGGGCGTGGTTTGTTACTGATACAGAAGTAAATTAAGAAATGTGAGGAGTTGAGGCGTGGTGTTTTTCCTTCTGAACCTCAAACCAAGTACCTTTAATTTCCAGAGTATGTGATGCAGCACTGGAAAGAGGACTTTATGTTTGGCTATCAGTATTTGAATGGCTGCAACCCTGTGATAATCCGAAAATGTTCCAAGCTGCCAGAGAAGTTCCCTGTCACCCACGAGATGGTCGAAGACTGTCTAGAGAGAGACCTTACCTTAGAACAGGAGATACAGGTAGATACTAATACATGCCACACACACACACACATGCAGAGGGATGTTTCTTGAATAGGTGTCTTTATTTCAGGCAGGCAACATCTACATAGCGGATTATGAAATCCTGGAGGGCATCACTGCCAACAGCACAGATCCTTGTACTCCGCAGCACATAGCAGCTTCAATTGTTCTGCTCTATAAGAACATACAGAACAAGGTCATGCCACTGGCCATACAGGTACAGTACTATAGTATGCACAATAAAATAACTGCACATACAGAAATGTATCTATTAAGACAGTACATTAAATGCGGTTTTTTTTTCTTCACTCCTCATTCATATTAATTTACCATGTCTCTTCCTGCTCATCATCCTCTTCCCCTTCCTTCTCTTCATTCTTTTAATCCGTGTCTTCCTCTTCCTCTCCAAGCTGGGTCAAACCCCAGGAGAGGACAACCCCATCTTCTTGCCCAGTGATGGCCAGTATGACTGGATGCTGGCTAAGATATGGGCACGCTCCTCAGACTTTCACACCCACCAGACAGTCACACACCTGTTGAGGACACACCTAATTTCCGAGGTATTTGGCATCGCCATGTTCCGACAGCTCCCCTGTGTCCACCCGGTGTACAAGGTAGCTACACTCCTCACTTACAGTTTAAAAATATTTATTTTAGCTGAAGTGAAAATTGTTGATGTATTGTTTCATTGTCGTTGTTGGTTAATTGATTAACTGAAGATGTAATGTGGTCATTCCTTCAGCTTATTCTTCCTCATGTGAGATTTACTATTGCCATCAACACCAAGGCTAGAGAGCAGCTCATTTGTGAAAGTGGCATCTTTGACAAGGTAAGCGAATAGTGAGTTTGGAGTTCTTGTGCACTGTGCTAAACCAAGAGGGATGAAATTGGCAATATATGTGTCTGTGACGGATGTGAAACTTTGATTGTCTCGTAATTATGATGTGTTTATCTCTCTGCTCCAGGCCAATGGAACAGGTGGTGGCGGCCATGTTGAAATGATCCAGAGGGCCATGAAGTCATTCACCTATAAGTCTCTGTGTTTCCCTGATGAAATCAAATCCAGGGGCGTGGAGAGCCAGGAAGAACTACCCTTCTACTTCTATCGAGATGATGGTAACGCTGTGTGGGAGGCCATCAAGAGGTATGTTTGTGCGTGTGTATGTATGTAGTTCTGCTTGTATTTCCTCATGGAGGACTTTGCATGTGTGGGGTCACCAACACTAAGATGTCAACAAAAGACCTGTTTCCCAGTTTTGTATCAGATGTAGTTGGTATCTACTACGATAGTGACGAGAAGGTGCAGAAGGATGAGGAGATCCAGGCCTTTGTCAAAGACGTGTGTAGCTTCGGCATGCAGGATTTTGACAGCTGTGGTAAGTATTAGCTTTGAGGTTGACAAGGAGTTATACTGTCTGATGATGTTTGTCTTTGCAATTTCCGATGCACTCCTCATATATCAGTTTTATATGCTGTGGGAGCAAATGAGTATTGGAGCAGATCACTCCAAAAGTTTCACACACCTCAAAGAACATTTTGCAAGAGTAGTTCACATGCAGTTGTACACTATGGATTGTGTAATATCATGTTGCCAGATGTTAATTGCCACAGTCGAACGTCTATCTTTTGGCAACTTTCATTGTTTATGTCCTACCTGACTCCTTCCATCCCTTGTGTGCAGAGTTTCCAAAGTCCCTGAAGAGTCGCAAAGAGCTAATAGAGTACCTGACTGCCATCATCTTTACTTCCTCGGCCCAGCATGCTGCTGTCAACTTTGGACAGGTATTATGGACTTGAAACCAACCAGCCTTGTTCAAATTGAATCTTTTGACTGTGACTGTTCACACTGGATGTTTACCAACCACAATGACTGTGTAGTGTGTGTTCATGTCCGTCTCCTGTGTGTTTCAGTATGACTGGTGTTCCTGGATCCCCAACTCCCCCTCTACCATGCGGAAACCCCCACCATCCAAGAAGGGCGTGGCAGACGTGCAGCTGATCATCGACAGTCTTCCCGACCGTGGGCGTTCCTGCTGGCACCTGGGGGCTGTCTGGGCCCTCAGTCAGTTCCAGGAGAATGAGGTACAGACACATAAACACTCTCTCACTGTTGGTGGATTGGCAGCCCAGGCATGTATAGTGTGCCATTATTCTAGTACTATCTCCCAACTCCATGTGACTTTGGGTATGCTGTCCCCTGCAGGTATACCTGGGCATGTATACTGACGAGCACTTCATAGAGAAGCCTGTAAAAGATGCAATGAAGACCTTCAGAAAGAGGCTGGCAGACATCACCAGCACCATCAAGAGGCGGAATGAGGGGAAGAAGCTGCCTTACTACTACCTGTCACCTGACAAAATCCCTTGCAGTGTCGCTGTCTGAGAGAGAGGAGACCGAAGAGAGCCTGGAGAGATTTCCTTTTTTTCACTCCTTTCATTCTCATCTATCACATCTCTCTCCTTTTTATATATCTGCAAACTGTTTGGAGAGAATTATATTAATGGTTTTGCTTTCATGCTTAGTGAAGTGTGAAGCCTCTGCATATATATATATGCGTATTTACAGCCTTTGTAAACAAAAATACAAAAAAAACGTGCTAAAATGTTAATCTCAATACAAAAAAAAGTCAAATACCAACTATGTAAGATGTCTGATTTCATAGAGGACAACATGGAAAAACCCTTTGTATGTATAACTGGGTCATGTATTCTATTGTTATTTCGTTTTTTAAAGAATAATTGTGTCAACACAACTAGCGATCATAACTGCCGACTAGTAGAGTATAGGTTAGTAGTGATACATTGGTGTTGGATTACTATTGCTTTGAATGCAGCTCTAAGATTCATTATTACGCTGTGATAATGATAAAGGTCATAATCACAAGCCCTTTAAAAGTTTACTTCATTTTTATTTGGTTGGTTTTTCATTCTACATACTTTGTTCAAACATGGGAAATGAAACAAATCAAAACACATCAATATTTTAAAAACATAAGTACTGCTTACCAAATGTTTTACAGTTACTATTTAAAAGTAAATTCACAGACAAATGTGTGGAATGATATTATAAAGAAGGGCCAACAGTCATATGTTCAAGTCCATTCAGTAGTAAAGCACTGTAGTTTTATGCAAATAACACATGAAAAACTTTGTTAGGAGAGGGGACAGTTTGTGACTTGAGACAGCAAGAATAATGTAAAGGGACAATTAAGAGGATCCGTCAAGATGTAAAAGGTTATTAATTTAAACCTAAAAGACCATAGAAGATGCCACCTCCTATTGATAAAAAACAAAATCAAATCAACAGTACATGAATTAATCCTCTCATGTGCTGAACTTATCAACTTATTGAGCGTCAACTAAAAGCAGTGCTGAATCATGGCTGGCTGGCTAATTTTCAGTGAAAAAATAAGGGATGTGCAGTAATCTTGCCAACTAAAAGGAAATGCAGGAAACACAGGATAGGTCCACATACAGTACAGCAGCAACTGCCATCAATATAATGCCAAGGTAAGGTACAATCTACTTTTCAATGTATTACAGTCTCCTTTTGTAATACACATTGCCCCACATCTAGATCTGCTGAAAAAGGTGAGAAAAAAAGTGCAAAAGTGAATTCTTGTGTGGAAATAAGTTTGTAGCGTTAGTTGCATAAAATTACGATTTGGGGGTTTGAAGTGAACTAATCAGGTGTCTACTTTTCTCTGTAAAATAAATATGACACATCAATTTGGAATTAATCATCATGTAACCAGAGAGTGCTCTGGAGCATAAACACCAACAGTAAATGACTATGGAATTGAACAGGTCAACAAAAGAGTAATTGCACTTTATCTGTCTAGTATGTGTTTTGAAGATCAGAGATCAGAGGTCTTGATCACCCATGATTCTCGAAACTACAACTCTCAAGACAAGATCATCATGGGGCTTTACGTTACACAAACACAGAAAGCAATATTGAGAAATGATTAAGTTATCGCTGTAATACAAGTGTCAGGTATGTTGCCATTGGATCACTGTAGTTCACATTGTACACTGATATCAAATACACTTTTAAAAACGTGTTTTGCTGGAATGGTTGTGAGGCTCAACAAGTGCCTGGCATTGCTGTGCTCCCACATTTACAAAAGCACTTACAACAGACTGTAAGCCCAGAACACTTAACCTGGAGAAATCCACAACTTCCTTCAGAAAGAACTTTCACCTACTGAACAGCAGAGGGCTCTCCAGACAGCTTTTAATCACCCAAACTGCTCTGACAACTGAAACTTAACCAAAGAGACAGCATGTTCCCGTTCTGTATCCTTGTCCTAAAGTGGTTAGAAAAATAAACATGTTCTGTCTCTGTGCAGCATGAATGCGAGACGACATTTGGCTTGTCAAATTATGCTGATCCGATACCAACAAATATTTGGCATTGAAAGGAACAATATGATACATAAACAAAATTCAAAAATGTCTGCTGCCTAGGTTTACACTTCGGACTTAGAAACTGTTTGATTTTGTTTCAACTAGGACATGAAACATGAATTACAAAAAAGTGTCAAATAAAAAGTATATTAAGCCAGATGTGAAAAATAAACAGCCAATCAAACGACTATCAGGGAAACAAAAGAGGAGCCTTTCAGTGCAACAGAGACTTTTGCTCAACTGAAATATGCATGCTGTATCAGGGTTGAGGTATCAGTTCTATGTATCAGGTGTCAGCCTCACATCTGAACCCCTCTATTTCTCTCTCAATTGGAGGAGGCAAAAGAAACATGTACCCCATAAAGTACCTTGACAAACTCTAATATTATAACACACACTATGTGTGTACTGAATATTGGCAATGGTATAGTTCGGTGGTAGAGCATTTGACTGCAGATCAAGAGGCTTCTGGTTCAAGTCTGGTCAAAGTAGCTTTGGACAAAAGTGTCAGCTAAATTAATAACTTAATAAACTGTATAAAGAAAACAATGTCCTGTACATGTATGTAATTGTTTTAAATCTATATCTCAGCATATAAATAAGCAGATAGCGTACATAATGACCACCTTCTGCTAGTTGGAATGAGAATTAACCTGCAGGGGAAGTCATTAAGGCCATTCTACAACAGCTGGAGTGGGATGAAAAGCTTGTCTAAGAATAGAGAGCTGTGGGTTTCTCCAGGCATATCCCGTGATTAAGCAAACAAATGAACAGATATTAAAACTGCACACGTAATACCATACCAAAAGTAATGTATCATTCGCACAATAGAAAAAACACAGTTGTTTCATGTTCCAAATGGTCTTATTATGACACTGACACAGAGATTATCTAGCAATTTTTCTGTGTCGGGTACAAAGTGGTTGAAAAAGTTTACATTCTCAAAGCGTCCATAGGTTCATATGGTTCAGACTTGGGGAATTAATCATGATGGTGTTGGGTGAGAGGCCATGTTAGAAATGTTTTTCTTCAATTAAGGTTAGGGTTACAGATCACAAGGTTACCTGGATACCCAGCAATATATCTATTGAACAGTACTTTCCCTTCTACATAGGGACAATCATTTAATCAAGACAGAAGACATTGCTTTTCTCAAAGTCCTTTTTTTGATCATCTAAATGATCTCTGTCTGTGTCTATGTATGTACTGTCTGTTTTTTAATTGGGGGCAGAGATGTCAAAAACATAACTTTGTTTGTTTGTTTGTTTATACAGTACATGTTGCTTCCTATGTAAACTATAAAGGACTTGGTTCCTAATAAAAAATAAACAAAGAGAGAGTTACTGGAAATTAAAAAGTGCTTTGATGTGTGGACCAGGGTCTGACCAGTTTCATATCCAGGCCAGTGCAGACGGACCCAGGGCAATGGCTGGATGGGTTCTGGGTCCACAGCAGTACAATGGCAGTAGTTGGAATGTTCTACAGATCCACCAATTCGCCCCATGGATCCATGGTAGTTAAGCTCACGACTCACAGGAAGTCATACAAACTAACAAACAAGCAAACCAACAAACAACGCAATAGAAACATTGAAACCTCCACAGAAAAGTATGAGTCCATTGGTCTCAGAGTGAGAGTCCTGTTCTCCCAGAGGTGTGGAGGGAGGGGGGGAGGAGAGTGGAGGAGTACATAAGTCTCAATCAGTTTAAAAAGTCCCATTAACATTGTCTTGGTAAAGTGGTTTGGACTTATGGTGACACTGGGTCATCCTCAGGGAGCCTGGGTTTGTTGTTCTTACACACTGTATCACACTGACATCCTGCCTCAGTGTGTGTGTGTATGTGTTGGGGGGGGGATCATTCTACAGTAGATAGACAAATACTTCCTTTCTACAATGTTGTTGGCTGTCTCTGTATGTGGGGAGGAGTAAGGGGTCAGGGTGGTTGGGGGAGCAAAGGTCCAGGCAAGTTGTGGGGTGGAGCAGAGAAGAGCAGGGTGTGGTCAGACGTGGAGCACCTCCATGCTATAGTCCTCTGTCTCTGTGTACTGGGAGGAGTTTGTGTCTGACTGAGTGGGGACCAGTGCCTCCTTGTTCTCCAGACTAGGCTCCATAAGGGGGGGCTTCTCGAACACCAGCTTTTTACACGTCTCTGGACGGTTCTGGACGTATATGACCCGGTTGTAGGCTTTGAGTCTCCTCCATAGCTGAATGTAGACTTTACACTGCACATACATGAAGACCAGTCCACCTGTGAAGCCAATGGCCACCACCACCAGCTTGGTCCAGAAAGGCCATTCTAGAATCCCTGCAGAGAGGAAAGAAGAGACAGCAACACACCTTTAAAACTCTAAAACACACCACGGAAAAACTATACATAGATTACGTACTGTACTTAAGACGTACAATCTTCTGAAGGGTAAAACACAAAGTTGCGCAATGACTGACATTAGGGAAACACCATAGAAATAAAATATTGCATTTTTAAGTGTACTGTTTTATCAATCCGTAAGTTCACAAACTTTATAGCAGCCTCTTGAGCACTGAGTTCAAAATTAAATATGGATGAATCAAACACAGTGTGTCATATGAATTGCATATAAAATTTACTACATTCATTGTATCAGTGTAAGACAATTATATTCTTCTGGACTTGGTGTGAGGCTTTCATTTCTCAGGGTATCACTTTTCAGCTTCATGGCTTAGTCCTCCCTGTGACATAGTGACACTTTACACAAATTCTACCAAAAATACAACATGCTAGTTATATGCGTCATTCTGGGAGCTACCGTAGGGCTCCACAATATTCAGCATATTACACTTATCATTTACATTTTTACATTTGATTAACAACAAGGGGGGTTCAAATAAAAAAGGGAAGCTTTTTCCAACCCACTGCAACAGCATTATTGCAACAGGAAAATGTATCATTTAATAGGAATAAGAAGTGGGAAGGCAGCCTGCAGATGATAAACAATAGATCTCTGCTTGATAGCGGTCATCACTCTAGTTGTTCTGCCATGAGAAACCTCTAGGTTTAATGCTATGTCATTGCATTCTCATTGCGTTTGATCGCTGGAGAGCATGCAAAAGCAAAAAGACAGGATATTTTAGAGTTGCTGAATTGGCAGGGAGCATTCAATATGTTCTTGTATTTATAACATGGTTCAGGGCCATACACAAACTCCATTGTTACAGGTATACAAGCAGGTCTGGACTGGGACTGAAAAACCTCCCGGGACTTTGAAACGAAGACTGGCTCACGACCGTGTATTATTATTATTATTATACATATATATTTTTTGCATTATGCCACGGCCGTTTGACCGGCCATTCGGGAAATCCCCCGACTCTCCCGACGGCCAGTCCGACCCTGTATACAAGGTAGACAGACTGTATTCTCACTTTCTAGCATAAACTAGTTGCGTAGTTAGGTTGCATCATGACTTTATATAAATCCCGGCCTAGCACTACTGTTTTTAAAAGAGCTGAAAGTTACGACAACAGCAAATATATCTGGGACCCAGGATGCAAATGGCGCAACGGTCGTCGTTTCAAGGTTCAAACCTGACAATCTGTTCAGACCTGACAAGGCAGACATGACAATAAAACAATTTAATTTTTAACAAAGAGGAGAGGCCTATCGAAATGGGATTAACTTTAAATTTGATTTCACAGGAAATTGTATGTGAAAGGTCAAGGACTTCAAAGGGGAAAGGTCAAAGGTTTACCTGGGATTCTTCCGGCTGCATGGGTGAAGAGAGTGTCATTATCATGTATTACCAAAGACCAACAGGCAGAAAGAGGCAGACAGATAAAGATAGAAAAAAGATAGAAGATGAATGATCTCATTTACACAGAATGTGATTCAGCATGCACTGATTGTCCTATAGCTGCATCTAAATAGTCGAATGTAGTATTTAACAAAGTTGACAGTTGAGTTATGGAGATATGTGATATTGATCCATGCTATATTTAAATGGAAGACATGAATGTATTACAGGTGTACAAAATCAACAATGACTTTGATGTGTGAACATCATATTTGGCTAATACTTCCACCCACCTGCTTTTTAATCTGTATAGAACTATATACTCTCATCTATTCATTTCTGTACTTGCCTGTACATACCAGCAATACACACACACACTTCCATTATATATCACAACATCAAAAGAATACATTTCAAACCAGACATCGATCACGTTCACATCCCAATGTCTCCCACGCCAACTCTGTAGAGTCTCTCAGGCCCCTGCCTCACCTTTGATAACCAGTGAGATATTAATTTAACGGTCAGAGGTGCTTGATTCACACCCACTAGCCTCCCTGTCAATCACTGGAATAACAGCCTGAACAAACCCACAGCAAAATGTCTGAACCCAGACTAACTTTACAACTTACAGTAAATGTCACAAGGTCATCTTAACATGCTGTACAGATGAGGCTAGTGAAACAATGAGCAGTGGTCTATTAATGTAGATGGTACACAACTTGGCTTGGCCATGTTTTACACTGAAAAGACTGCAAACATGGCTGCCATGAACTTTCACAAACATGGCTGCCGTGAAACCACTTGGAAGATGAGATGTTTGTGTTAGAATGTTAACACTATGTGAGTGTTATCTGTGTGTATGTGACATCAATCAATATTTATTTATAGAACACGTTTAAAAACAACCATTGTTGACCAAAGTGCTGTACAGAAGGTCAAATAATCATTGCAGAAAAATAAAGCATAAACAGACATACTGGCAAAACGGTAGACAGCAAGAGATTGACTGTGTTTTACAGTAGACAGTGTAGTGATATTTTGGGCTGACCTAGTTTGATCTCCTCCGCCGTCCTGTCAATGAGGACGTAGAGAGACCACACCACGCAGGTGATGGCGATGATGTGAAACGTGACTGAGCACATGATCTTCCTCCTCTCGCTCGCCGTCATCTGCAGCTTCTCCCACTTATGGAGACAAAGGAAAGAGGGAAGGGAGAGAGAAACAAAGGGAGAGAGAGAGAAAAAGGGAGAGAGACAAAGAAGGGAGGGGCAATGTGGGTGAAATAGGATGGAAGGAGCGGGGAAGAAGTAGAAAAAGAGTTGATATCCATACTTTTACATTTTACATTTAGTCATTTAGAAGACTCTCTTATCCAGAGCGACTTACAGTAAGTACAGGGACATTCCCCCGAGGCAAGTAGGATGAAGTGCCTTGCCCAGGGACACAACGTCATTTTGCACAACAGTAATCGAACCAGCAAACTTCAGATTATTAGCCCATTCCCTAACCGCTCAGCCACCTGACTCCCAGGACAGACAGGTAGTCAGATAGACTTTTCAAATACATTATTTGGATCTACTGGGAAACCACACAAAGTGCTGTAGTCTGTAGAAGTCACACACTGGTGCGGGCCAGGGACTCTATTATATTGGATGGACGTCAGACCAACAACACCGATGAGCAACAGGTCATTAACTCTCCAGCCTGCCACCACCGCAATGCTTGACCTACCTCCTCCAACTGCTGAATTGGGGCATAAATATTTGATGGCGAGCATTCAGTCAGCGTGGTCAGAAAGTATGGCTGGTGCACTAATTGTCATTGGTCTGACACTTCTGAAAGCAGTCATTCAGGGCTTTCCAGGTCAAATGCACTTAAACAACACTAAATCAAGTCTTGAAAGGCAATCTATCATTTAGCATTTACTGTAGCAATGTAGCAAGGAAAATATTGGAAAGGGGAAGAGGAGGTAACAAAAAGAGGAGGAGAAAGAGAACGTCAGGGGAGAGAGAAATAACCTGGCCAGCTCATCCACTCACCAGTAGTCTTTAAAGCACGCAGGTAGATATACGCCACATGTCCACGAGGATTTCACTAACTGTATGACCAATGAGCAGTGATACATGGGTAGGGGCTAGCACTGGAAGAGAGGGGGGGGGGCATGGACTACACCACTGCATCTCTGGCAGACGGTGGGTATAGATCTCCCTTTCCACCAGTTGTCCTTGCCTGGCCAGTCTGTTAACCTGACACCCTGTCTGGTTCTGCCTTTATAATAGATGCACTCCAGCAGAGTGGCCACAGAGAAACACAGACCAGCAAAACACACACCTAACACGGCACACACCCCTGAAAACCAGACTGTCTTGGGGTCAGTTTAGAGGTAAAACACCAGACTAAATACTACAGTAGGATTTTGGGATCACTTTGTGTGTCTGTGTCCTCAATGGGTGTTCACAAGCTACTAACAGAAAAGTTTTATTTAAGGCATTTTATGTAGCTTATCTCTAGTGGAGGCATTTTAATTAAACTGTCCAATCTGGGGGGCCGGGGGGACGATGAAGTTAATGATAAATTCATTGAAGAAAATGTACCGTGCCTCAGATTTCTACCTTAAGTCCCCTCATATAATCTTCAAAAGTAAAGAGCCCTAATGTCAAGGCCCTTCACTTTGGAAAATTATCTGAAGAGATCTGAGGTGACTCCTTCCTTATCTGAGCAATAGAAATCAGGTTTCTGTGGTTAAGAGTCCTCCAGCAGAATGTTTCTGCTTGTCAGTCACAGACACGTGCACAAACACAAGTTTGCGTGGGCGTGGCTATTCCTGTGGGGACTGAAACTTCAGTTCCATTTAAAACCCTGTTTCCCCTTAGCCCTAATTAATCCTAACCTTAACCCCAAAACCTAACCTGAACCCTAAACTTAACCCTAGCTCCTAACCCTAGAACTATCCTTAACTCTTAAAACGATTGGGTTCATTCTTAATTCTAACCCCAAAACAAATCTGAATCTTAACCTTAAAATAAAATAAAAAAACTAGAAATAGCGCTTGAACTTTCAAAGACCAAGAAAATGTCTCCACACAAACGTTCCCTGTTTTATTATTCTTGGGGGGACTTTGAAACCTGACATGAATAGTTAAACAAACATGCACACACACACAACAGGGTCTCACCTTGCGCAGGGGCTTCAGCTTGGTCTCCATGATGAACTCGTACTTGCAGAGCTCGCAGCAGCGTGTGTCTGAGCTCTTAATCCACTGCTGCAGGCAGGCCTGGTGGACGAAGCGCAGGCTGCCCGTGCAGTGGCACGGCGTTATCAGAGGACTCTCATCATCGCCCTCGCAGTGGCAGATCCTACAGGGATGAAGGGCCCACACACAACATCAGTGCAGTGCCGACTATACTGTACCACAAGATAGAGTGAACAGATTTGAGTTGGTGAAAAAGAGGAGCGGCGGGGGTGGGGGCGCGGTGCAGAGTTCATGTCATGCACTAAGCTTCTGATGCATCACGTCCAAGGCGAAAACATGACTATTTTTTTTGACGTTCGTCCGTGAACTTACATTTACGTTTCGGCATGGCTGCAGATGTCATGTGCTGTTGTAAACAAGGCAACAAGTGGAGGCAGCAGGTGCTCAGTGTTGTCAGATTAGAAATGGCGAAGTATCGTACCAAAGTTGTCGTATTTACATTATTCATTTAGCAGATGCTTTTATCCAAAGCGAATTCCAAGGGACAGCTTTACAAAAGTGCATCGGTCACTGATCATAACAACAAGATAGCTCCAAAACATTTGGAGGATAATTATCGTGCATCCGGCAATACTGAGAAGGCGGTCGACCAATGACAGTTCTCTCTACAATCAGAGCTTGCGCTAGAAGGTGGAAAGTAGAGAGATACCCTTTCCAAAACTTGTAAGGGTGTAATAATTAGTTTGTGAAAGACCCAGAGAAACACAAATATCCGACGAGGCTAAATCCAAATTTTTTAGGTCTCGAAAAGAGGACATGTCCGGGTAAAAGAGGACGTCTGGTCACTCTACTTAAGATCAAGACACAGACCCCAGATAACAGACCAAACCTCACAATGACTACTGGACTGGACACTAACAGACAGCTTGAGATAGACAGAACAGGGATAAGTTTGTATAAAGGGACCTGTTCCCTGAACTGTGACCATAAAGAAGAGTAAAGCAAGCAATCTTTCTCTTACTTTAGGACTAGGCTTTATCCATGTCTGGGTAACTGGGCCAATACGTTATTTATGCTATTGGAATTTTAATAGATACTTGAACACACACGCACACACACGCACACACACAAACACACACACACACGCACACTGCTGATATTGAATCAGGCTCTTTCAGAGCACATACAGTATAGAATGGCAACTCTCCAAAAAGTATCAATCAGATATTTAATCTTGGGTCAAATAGTCTCCTCTCCTTCCCCCTCTCTCAGAGCCTGGCATCCACAGGCTGCTGACTGGCCAAGGCCTCTTAGTCACCTCCACTCTGGAGGAATGTTGGGGTGTGATAGTGAGATAAAGTGTGTGTGTGTGAGAGAGAGAGAGAGAGAGAGAGAGAGAGAGAGAGAGAGAGAGAGAGAGAGAGAGAGAAAATTGTGTGGCTACACTATTTGTGTAAATGTGATCATGTGTATGAGACTGCCCAGGGTGTGTGCATGTGTGAGTGTTTGGGTGTGTGTCTGTTCAGGGAAGGTGACTAGGGTGAGATAAGACCCATAGGGACGTTTGAAAAAATAGAGTGAGGGAAAATGCACAACAACCAGTAAAGTTTTTGCATGCGACCACACACACACACACACACACAAACATGTCAGACAGAATAGAGGATGCCACTGTGAAGACATGACCAGTTTAAATGGCACTTTTATTTCCAATGCCAGTATGGTGATCTTTTCCAGGTTGGCTGGCAGGTTGGCTGGTTGGTTGCTGGCTGGGTGGTTTGTTCAAAGTGAATGAACAATGAGCTCCCTATTACCAGCCCCTTTGAGCTCCACAACAGATTACTCTAAAAAGACCTGGTTGATTTGAAACCTGCAACTAGCGAGTGGTTCTAAAAGCCCATGGGATTATGTTGCATGAAAGTGAGCTTCGAGATAATGTTCAGCTAATTCTCCAGCAGAGCCACTGTGGCTAACGGTGTAGCAGGCTAGGATGGATGGAGAAAAGGGAGGAATGGAGGGATGAAGAGAGACAGGAAGGGTAGAGAGAGAGGTGCTCCTCAACTCAAACCTTTTCTACAAGTGATATAACAGTTTGAAACAAGGCCAAGATTATAGAATAAAATGTAAATACATTATCCTTGAATACACATGAAGGGATTTCAAATATGCAACATTAACCTAAATTGCCACAAAGAAATTAATGTTTTTTTCCTTGTAAGGACAAGGACTGGAAAAATGTTGTACACACATTTTGTAGTCTCCAAAAATGCAGTTGTCGCACAAATGGATGCAGACTGTCCCAAGTTGTTGAGCGGATGAGGACGCTATGCAGATACACACACAGGTAACAGGTTGGGGGAGTCAGCGAGCAGGATAATTACTATTTCCAGTTTACTCATCCGGCCAAAGCCTTACAAGATTAATAGGAAAGGTGAACAAAGGAAAATGAAAGCATTGGAGAGTGGCAGGTGTGGAATAGGGCACTGCATATATATATATATATATATATATATATATATATATATATATATATATATATATATTAATTTATGTATGTTATATTATATATAATACACAATATAGACATGCATATGTATATTTTGTGTATATTATATCTGTGAACTTAGAGAAAGAGCAGTTCAGATAATGAAAGTAGAGTGTATGAGTGTAGCAGGGAGAAGGGACCTTATGATAAGCACCAAGTCCACAAAATAATATTATTTGGGATATTATTTTTCCTATACTCTTTATTCAAGAAACACAACACAGCATTATATGTAACATAATGAAAGCACATCACAATCTAACAGAGGGAGAGAGGGTGGGACAGTTAACATCTCTGCATGAGGTTCTTCTCTTAGATGGGCAGAGATTGAGACTCTCCACATTCTACTAGACCCATGGGACAGTAAAATGAAGGAGGAAAGATGATATGTCGGATCATATACAATAATGGACCCCACGACTGTACACTGCCCCCACGGCAAAAATATTGATGGTCTCGCTGTGAAGAATAAGACAAATTGATTTGTGTCTAGACACTTGTATTAACTGCTGAAAATGTAGATGTATACTGAAGGAACATTTGATTTCATTTCAACTGCTTCCGTGGCCAGTACACATAATGCTGAGCTGTCTATTGTAAGACTGCAAAGGTGCCGCAAGAAAATGCCAACAGGAAATACACTATAAAATTACAAAGTAGCAGAAATTGAAGACGAAGGGATGACAGACACAAAAAGTGCACTTCACTTCCAATCCTTCTGTTTTTCTGAGTGTCTCTACATAACTGTAGTTACACTTAACATATCTTCCTATTCTTTTATTCAGTTTATCAGCCACCCTCTCTCAGTAACAAACTTTCTCCATGCGTTTTTCTCTCACATCTTTCAGAGCTGGTTCTGGTAAATACTAGAAGTTTTTCAGAACTTATCTGTTCATCTTGAGTTCGCTTAAGGATTGTGATCTGAATTAAGGTTGGTCGAAGAGGGGAGAAGGCAGGTGATGACAGCAGGTCCATCAGATGTATTTAGTTCTCTCCTCTCATCTTGTTTTCAGTCTGAACATCTTGATCTCATCCTACTCCCTAAATCACCCAGATCACACAGACACAATCCAATTAGTAACACCACTGGTCTTTTTTCTTTTCTTTTTGTCTTGTATTTATCATCCCATCCAACCTCTCTTTTCCTTGCCTCTCCAATAGCTAGTGCCAAACAGATATGATTACGGAATACTCATATTAAAAAAGAAATACAAAATAATAAACATATTCACTCACACATACGCACATGCACACGTCAGCTTTAACCCTAGACTCACGCTTCAGGCCACATGACCACAGTCTAAAACACAGGAATGTCAGCGTGTGTGTCTGTGTGTGTGTGCGTGATCTGTCCTTAAGAGGCCATTTGAAGCCGATAATCTGCCTACTGATCCCTGACCTCTGTTATTTCCCAGCTCACGTTTCCCTCTCTCTAGTTAACCTTAAATTAAATAAACTAGTGCAGTGTCAATGGTGCAGCTGGTGATTAAGATTTTGGCTTTCTCTGTTAACTGAATTGGAGTCTGTTTGTAAAGGTAAAACCTTTTCACAGTTTGATTAGAGATATTACTGAGAATCAATATGGACTATCAGTTAACGCGTTAATTCATAACATCACAAAATTCACTGATCTATACTGAAAATAAAGTATCCAATTCATATTGTCTTGCTGTTAACTCATCATAATTTCATCCACGAAGAAAACCCTTTGAAAGAAACTCTTTCAAACTACTGAATTATAATTCAACACTGCTCATCTGGCTGTATCTGTGCTGTAATTAGCTTCTAGGTCTACTCAAAAACTTATCTTTGAATTGCCAATTTAAATGTTGTCGAGCAAGTAAGTCCTCATTCAATAAAGCCTAGCAAATCAATGGAAATCAAATCCGTGTACAATAGGACTAGATGGAGCGAGTTGTCTGTGTACCTCCCCCCTTGTAATAATGTGAAATGATTTGCTGAATTAAAAACTGATTGACAACTGGTTCGGGCAGCATATTCCCATTTCCACTCAATTAAATGCCCGTGATGCAACTTTGTAGGCCTACTTCTCAGTTCATCAAACAACATCCCACTGCATGTCCTTGAGTTCTGAGAAAGATTTTTCAAATGCATACAGTGCCCAGTTCATTAGATAATCGAGCAACAGACAGACAGACAGAGAGAGAGAGATTCTTGGAATTATAGTTAGATAAGGGTAAACCCTTAGGTTTGGCATGAGAGAGAGTCCTCACATGACTGGCTTTATGTGATCTGGTAAGTTGATGGGCACTCTGGGAGTTCTATCCCCTAAGAGTAACCCTCACAGGACTAGGTAGAGTCCTGTAGGATAATGGCTCCTTCCTTGGTGGTTATTCAAGCTATCAAACCACAGCAGATCATTACATTTACTCTCATTCCCTTAAAAATGGACTGGCCAGATTGTCTCTGTCTAACAGGCAGATGTGGAAGGAATGCAGACAGACTTCAGCTGCTTTGGGAACCGAATAATGCAGAGAGTACACAGCCCAATGAATACTGAACACAACTATGTAAGAAAGTGCGCATTTACATTACAATACGGGCAAGCCATCTTACAATTATGCAAGGAATTTGTAATGCCTTCATTATGACTGCATGGCACCATAGAGCATTTTTCTGTCCCGCTTTCATAGGAAGTTTCAACTCACAGACCCTTTTTTTCTCCCTCCCTTCTTTCTCCCTCCCTTCTTCATTGTAACTTTCTTCCTCGGCTGTCTTCCTTCCTCCTGCAAGCCTGATAGAAATAGAGGAATTCCAAAAGAGACTCCAACACGAAATGAAGCTGTTCTACAATGTTCCAAGCAGTTCTACCCTGAGCTTGAAAAGCCAGTTCTCTCAACCTCTCTAAATCCCAGGTATTATAGTCAACAACAGATGTATCTGAAAGGAGACACTCCATGCACTACATTGGGAAAAAACACACACAAAGGGCCCAGACAAAATACCATAGACGTGATATGATTTCATTTGCATGCTATTGCAGTATATGGAGGTAGGATAGGACACAGGACTGGTTGGGTTAAGGAACAACATGAGAGCAGACACTGTGTGAGTGTGTATTTGCGTGGTGTGTGTGTCCTTTGTAATGAAGCTCCAGTCTCCAGACAGCTGAGATGGAGGTGGTTGATTCAGGTGGGTTGGGGACATTCCACAGGACTGAACTATCAACATATTAAGGAAAGAGGGTCCTATCACGTTTTGGGACAGGAGAGGGTAAATCCAGCAAAAATGCTCCCTATAGGACTATACTGGTCGGTTCAATTTACTCAGGGGTGTTTTGGACGTATTCTACAACTTCAGGGGGTTGGTAACTGACCAAACAATCACCCACCTGCAGCAGTCCCCGGACAGAGAGTAGGGTGAGAGGGGCCCATTTTTCTCTGAGACAGGAGATGAGCACGGGTCCAGATCACTGTCTTCATCCATAAAGCAAAGGGGAGCATGCAAACTCGCTACCCTGCCTCCAGTTCCTAGGCCTGCCCCAGGCTTTTCCGACAGGGTCTGGCTGGTTCTTTCCTGCTCCATCTCAAACACCTCGTCATCCCCCATGAGGTCTTCAACTCCAACCCCCAGTTCGCTGCCCCCCAGGAAGGCGCTGGAGGACTTGGTGATGTGTAGGCGAGAGGTGTAGCTGCCCAGCTCCGAGCACTGCAGGCTGGCAGAGGTGGAGGAACGAGAAAAGGGTAGGAAGAGACGGAGCAGATTGGAGCTGGGGGGGTGAAGGTGGGTGCTGGGAGGCGGAGGAGGAGGGGGGATTCCAGGGGTAGGTTGGGGGGAGCAGTAGTCAGGGGAGAGACCTCCCATGTATTTGTAGTTGTTGGTGAAGGAAGGGACGAGGTGGCGGTGGTTGTGTGCAGTGTGCTGTGTGGGGGCCTGGCTGGGCTTGCTGTTGAGCGTGTGCGTGCGGCGGTCCGTGTTGGCGGTCTGGACTGGGTCGGGCTTCACCTCCAGCTCTCCCTCGGAGCAGGTGCGGTCGATGAAGTGCAGGCCGCTACACAGGCTGTCCATGCGCTGGCCCACGTCATTGAGAGAGCGGGAGAACTTCAAAGTGCCATTGGACCCCATGTTCACCGCCGAGGGGCGGAGCAAAGAGAGCCAGTCGGTCCCAAAAGAGACTCCGCCCCTGGGTTTAGAGACCTTGGGAGCAGGGGGTGCGTCCAGACTGAGGGTGGTGATGGACACACCCACAGAACCCTGAGATGTTTTGCCGTTTGAGTTCAATAGCACCACAGCTGTGTGCAAAGGTTTCTGGGATTCCATGTCCTGGTTTGTGACGCTATGGCTGCATGTGTTGGAGGGGTGTTTGCAGGCATGTGTGCACATAGGTGTATGGGTGTGTATGTGGATGTCAGGTGGGACAGACAGCACAGGATTGGGGGAACAGGAGTATAGCAGGAGGGGGAGTTGACACAAGAAGAAAGAAGAAAAATATTGAAACAAGAGGAGGGCATGCATTTGAAGACAGCATAAACAAAAACATAGCAGAGGGAGAGGGTAGTCGGCAGGGGCTGAGGAGAACCCTGGGCTCTTTTGTAGCTGTTCATCCACGCACAGCAGTGTACCCTTTTCTGAATGAAATGTCTTCATGAAATGACCTGTCGTTATCTAGCAGACAGTTTGTTTGTTCGGTTAATGGCCCAAATATACAAACAAACATCTTGAATGTAATATGTACATATGTCCTCTCCACTGATTCAGTTCTATACAGCCTTTTCCAATTCCCAGAATCCAGTGTGTTTGTCCCTGGTCTTGAGTGTTCTGGTGGGAGATGTTCTGCAGGACATACTGGGTGGAAAGGTGGATTGGGAAACAGGGCAGAAGGAAGGAAGAATTATGTTTACCTGCAAATGTCCTGGTTGGAGGGGGTGACAGACGTCCGTGAGAAGCTGCATGGGGCGTTCACAGATGTGGGGCTCCCGGCCTGAGAGAGAACAGACACACAGTCACACACAACCTCTTTTTGGTCTTAATCTCTATAGATAAACACACACATGCTTCTTCATCTTTAAGGTTTAATTTGTTTTGCATGTTTCTCCATATCTTGGTCCTGTAAACAGGTGTGTTTCTTTTGTGAATATGATGAGTCATTCTACAACCCACAACACATTACCAACAATGAATGTTGTTAATGAATGTTGGTGGTGGTTGGAGGGGCTGTAGGCGCTGATTGGCAGCCACGCTTCTGTACCACCACTGGTTTGACTGTGTCTGAATGAATGCTGGACTGTATAGCGACCCTTGAGTACTCTGAGTAGTAGAAAGCACTATTTAAGATCAATGAGAAGAAAAAAAAATTCACATTGGTAGTTGAACTATCAAATGAACAGAGATTTATGCAAAAAGCTGTGTGGGTGTGCCATGTCTGCAGAGTCCAGACAGAACACAAACACATACACACACAGCATTATGTGGAGCCAGACAGAACCTGCATTGGATGGGGGTTGAGCTTCCAGAAATGAAATCCAAACAAAAACACCCAAAATTTAGAATGCAACGCAAACTAGATACAATCAGACTAAAAACTAGAGAAACGGCAAGGACACCAATCCTACCTGTCAACCGGGATTAGCATGCAAAGGACCTGCTCTGTACCTGGGTGCGGAACTCTTCAAATACTGGCACTTATTTTTGGGTTTTCACAATGTATGCTTTGCTTTATGTTTCTTCAAATAGGAGAGGTGTTTGGGAAGATATAGAAGAACTAACCGCCTCTTCCAAAATAGCGTATTGTCAGGATACTGGGGCCACTGGTCTGAGCCTATCTAGCCCTCATTTATGTTGGAGACTAATTACCTATTGATTTAATCTGTAACTAGGGGAGAATTTATACCTCAGGGCTTTCGGGGGATCAATAGAGAATTCAATGTCCATGTCTGCCCAACACTCCCTGTCTGTCTCTTTCTCTCTCTCTTACGCTGTGTGAAGGTTGGACTGAAAAAGATGATCCACCTAGTTAAACACATGCATGCACACATCTTAAATCTTTCAGTGTTCATGTTTGAGACTGCTTGTTTTCAAGGACGGGACGGGACAGGGTAGACTACAAACACAAGCTGAAGAGGACTGAAATGAATTTCAAACCTTTTCCAGTGTGGGAGTGTGAAGACGAGAGCAAACCAGAAATGCACCAAGACTATTTAAATGTATAACTACAATATTTTGTGTCTTTACACATACAGACAAAAAACTTTGTGGGATCTAGTTGGCTACATCACTTCAAACTAGACACAAAATCCTTAAACAAGATACACTCAAAATATTAGCTTGCTTTTGCTGAATACTTTGATACCGCTTTACGGAGGCATTCAAATAAAGTCAATTGTAAATTTTTGATCAATTTGAAATGAAAGCACATGCAATCTGTGCAGTCAAGTCCTGTAAAGTATGTATTGACTTTTTAACAATATCAGTTAAACGTTTACTTTGTAATCCGTAAAACAGACTCGAGATAACGCACAATGGCAGATGATGTGCAGGACATTAACAAAGGCTGTTACTATGGTGGGTAATGATTTATAATATCATCTGAATCCTCCTTCTGTCCTCCCTTTTATCATCGGCAAGTCATTTATTTACTGCTTCTCATGACTTGTACCTCCGGTCCATCCCTCTTTATTCACACTCTGCCTAACCAGTCCCGACTCCCAATCCCCTTTCCCTATCCTCGTACCTCTCTCCTTCCTCTAGTTCTTATCCCATGAATCTCCTGCCCCTCTCACCAACCCTTACAATCTTTCTCTCCTACACTTCTCATCCCTCCATCTTTCCTCCCTCTCTGAGGAAGCCGATAGATGCAGCTGTAGCTTTAAATCAGAGCCGGAGAGAAAGACAAAATGAGATTTAAAGCTTGATAGTGACCAATCACCCTCATGGCCAGGAATAGAACAGCTAGCCAGTGACAGTCTCTAAATACAGGGATTGTAGTTTTTTTTCATGCACTGTCTGAGCTCAAACTTTTAGAGACAATGAAGACAAGGAACATGTGTTTTCGGACTTTATTTAGAGCATGACTCCTCCACTTCTCGGTTAGGTCTTTTTGTGTGAATTCATGTGGGGAGTGGCAGTGTCGGTCCTTCCTATAGGCGACATAGGCAGCCAGCTAGGGGGAAGAGGGGGGCGGCAATTTCCCAAGTGCATCCATTTAAATGAACCCTCCCGCTGTCCTTGACTTTCAAACGCACTAGTTCAAGTTCAAGTTCAAGTATTTATTGTCAGACACACAGAACAACACAGGGTCAGACTGGGCACTGAAATTCTTAGGACAAGACAATTCAAAGAAACCTAGCATAACATAACATATAAGTTCACAGAACATAGATTACATCTATGATAACCAAAAATATAGTAAACCTCCTAATATACAATAATATACAATATTCAATATAGTAAACTAAACCTGTAAATACACATCATAACCTATACTAACCTGATAAACCTATGCTATCCTAAGACAAGTACAATAATGCAATATTGCTTATCACTACCAGCAGTAGGCGCCAACCACGGCATGTCATATGTCAGTGTTGTGGTTGGCGCCCCGCCTTTTGGGGGGTTGGGGGGTGCTGAAGGTAAACCTTGCCTAGGGCACCAAATGTGCTAGGACCGGCACTGGGCAGTGGGATGGGGGTAATCTTGCAAAACAGTTTGCAAGATCACAACTAAGCTTCAAATTATTAATTTGTGCCTGAACCAAAAGGGTTTGGACAATCTGCATCCTATGAGGAACTACTGACAGCTACTGGCATGGTTGAAGTTAGCCTGTGATAGATAGTGACAGACAGATGGTTCATCTAATAACCTGCCACATACCTGCCCTTTTCCAAATAGTTTCCAAAGACACCTTCCCAGATAGATATATGGAGCAAACCATTTGGCGAGTCAGGGCCGGATGGGGGTGAGATATGAAAAAATGAGTAGTAGGCTTGCATATGCCTAGCTCACCAGCCTCCAGATAATCAACAATATACTGTCCAAATCCAAGGTCAGGGCAGGCAGTCTTGTTAATGTTTCCAGGAATCATACACCTATTTCCTCGTGCACATCTTTATTGTAATATGAAGGCTTTCATTGAGCTCTCTTTTTTAACTCTCATATAGGTCTAACTATTTTTTTCTTCCTCACTCTCTATTTCTATCCTTTCACTCTCAGTTGTTTTGTAGAGCAATTTTTTTCTCATGAGTTATATCTTTCCTTGATATTTGGATTTAAGTAATCCCAACAGTACAAGACTGACAGCTCTAATACCACAAGGAAGAAGAGGATAAGACTGGTCCGTCAACCCTAGTCTACCATGAATGCAGTAGCCTACAGTGTAACTGAATGGGAGTCTAAGTGGTGCGATCAACTGCAGTTGGCCAGGTTTCAATGAAATAATCTTTATCAAGGACAATAAATGACTCACCCAAGATGCTGCATTTGCTTATAAGAGCCTCAGATGCTCATGAAGTCAAATAAGACGGACAATGTTGTCAGAAAACTCATACTTTGTGGCGTTGTGGCCGTAATTACGGGGCTTTGCTAACAGTAGTTGCGGAGCCGCAGATCCCGATGAGGCACTGATTACCCCATCACTCCTGCGCTAAAGGCTAATCTGAAATCATGTCTCTCCGTCTGCTCATTCGTGGTACACGTGCGTCTGCAGCAGGAGTCGTCTCCACACCAAGTAGAACACCGGATCTTTAAATCCAGCTAAACCCCTTTCGCCGTAACTTATGCATGACTCTTACACAGGGCTCTCAAGTCTCCCCCCCCCCCCCCCACACGTTTGTGGTTGGAAAGGTTAGCCTGATCGACAACCTATAAGAGCTTAAGCTGGTCAGAGATGACAGACGATGTTCCGTGGGCCTTAGCACCAATTTGACCAAACATGAGCTGCACCGAGCCATATGGCACGGTATGGTGGCCAACAGAACTATTGTCAGAAATGGAGCGTTACGAAAGGACCTGTTAGGCACTAAACTGAAAGTTCCTCACATCACAGCAGCACCTGCATCTGTTTGGCCGGTCGACCAAGGGCGGTTCGCTGAGCTGTGGGTCACTGTTCACTACTGTGGGCTTATAAGAGATGTAATACTTTAATACCTCCCAAATCGGTAAGGGAGGCAACACAGCGTCCGCTAAAGCGAGTAGCTGCCACAGCAACGTCTGAGCTAAGCCCCATGACCTAGTGGTAACATAAGCGCTGCCAAACCAAGAACCCTTTTAGAACGTTGCAGATGGAGCACAACAACAACAAAAAAATCTTCCTACAACATTTTTATAATTATCCACATTTCCGTTCTTCTCGGGGTATAACTGCATGCACAATTTAATCCTATCCATATTTCTGAGCTGTATCTACATATGAGTTGAACATATGAGTCCTTGCAGTGTGAGTGTGTGTACTTAATGTTCTGAAGCTGATGGGTGATGAGAGAGATAATTAATCTGCTCCTTTGTTTTGTTCCAGGAAGTAGAAAAGAGAGACCATGTAAAGCTGGCCTTGCTGTGAAATAGGCTATTTATACCCAAAACTGAGATGTACTGTGTGTTTTCTACATGTTTCTTAGTGACAAGCTGCAGTAAATATGGAATTTTTAAGGTCTGTGTTGTTGCCAATGTACTGCTGACAACTCCACAACCACTGTGTGTGGTGCATGTACATGCCTGTGGGAGTATGGGGGTTTGTGTGTCACCACTGGAAGGCAAGCATAGAGGCTGGGACTAAATGGATCACAAGTGTGTCTGTAACCCATCCTGTCCTGGCTGAATGAGCTTGAGGGATGATAGGACACTACCTCTCTTCCAGATGCGTGATGAATACTAAGAGCCGGCCGCCACACTTGCAAGTCATGTTCATAAACACACCTGATTGCTCCATTGCCCTTTGGTGTGCTATTGTGCGTGAGATACTGCTGCCTAGGCAGCTCAAAGTCAATACAAACAGAATCAAAAATTATATGTTTCCCATTTACAGCATCTAGAATTATGGTCATGGCACTCAATTATCAAATCTATATACTCAGTCAGTCACATTTCACATTCTGTGTGAACTGAAGTCTGGAAAGTACTGTTAGCACAAGCCACCCTCCGTGTTTAATTCATGTCTTTGGTACCAGGCTGTTAAGTCACCATGACTGACGCTGAAGGACCTAGCAGTAACAGCTTCAAACAACATGGCCACCAGAGTGTTACTGTGCTGACGAGGTGACCGTGACATCTATTAGCGCAAGTAAAAAGTTTATCCGCTAAGAAGCTCACAGGTGCCCGGGAGAACATGAAATCTGCCTCTAAGAGCCACGGATACAGAGCAGGTAGGAGAAAGGACAGAGAGAGACGGAAAAAGACTGAGAGAGGGAGGAACAGAAACAGATGGGAAAACATGAGCGAGTGGGAATGAGAAAGATGGGGAGAATAAAAGAGAGGTCTGTATGGTGTCATATTGGATTTCCCATTTTCCCAGTTCTGCTTACCTTTGAGATATTGCTGGACCTGCTTGCAGAATGGCCGAGAGGCTTCTCATTCTGTAAGAGAAGAAGAGACCAAATAAATACTTGTATGCTCACTTTGGGAACACCAGAGCATGTGCACTGCTATACACACAGTAAGGCACTGACATTAAGATCTAAAAGGCATTAGTAAGGTAAGGAAGCAATGACCTTAATGTGTGGCATGTACTTCATGACTTCATGTGAGACTACAGGAATATATTGTCTACAGGAATATCTTGATATGAATAGCAAGTCTGCTAATGCATAATCAATCACGGTTACATAATGTATCAGTGTGTTTTGGACTCTACACAAAGAGAGTTGAGCCAAATAAGCACACACAGTTGTTTAAGCATTCAAGCATCTTGTTTTTAGTCTCATGTGTGTCCTCTCCCAAACCCCAGAATTGGCCTTCAGGAGTTCTGCTAAGCCCATACATCCAGAACCAGGCTGAGAACAGGCCTTTGTGGAATGGTGACAACATGTTCAGTTGGCTACTTCAATGATGAAGTCTACATATACTGTACTGTACCATGCAGATAAGACCATTTCACACAACTACAATATGAATCGGAATGTCCTTTGAAAACTGTCCAACATATTACAGCCAAGTCGAGTCATAGTATTGCCGTCACTATATGCAATCACCAGCTATGAAGCTACAGACAAGCCACACACACGGAGGGACATGCTTTTCATTTTAAATTACTCCACCACTTCACTTGTGTTTCTAGCCTTTCCCTGTTGCCATGGTAATGTTCGTGATGAGGCTTGTGCACTACGTCTCTCTATCCTTCTCTCTCCCTGTTTCCATTCTTACTGCTCTCTCTTTTTAGGCGTCTCCCACTCTCATTTTGGCAGAATGTTTGCCTTAATAAACATATAACAAACACATTAAAAATGCTAAGATAAACACATGAACACTATCTCTGTCACTCACACTCTTTCAATCACAAATACACACACAACACCCATACCTTTTCTCTATCATTGCTGACAGTGACACGCACAACCAACCCACACCTACAGTACAGAGAAGATCATATCTCATATCACTCCATGGCCATATCTCTGTGACTGATGTGATTAGATGCGTGCATAAAGTACACACACACACAGACACACACACACAAACCTACACCTACACAACAATCACAGAGAGAAACACATAAACAAATACACACGCTCACAGTGTGATTCATGGCTGTCCAGTGACCCAGTCAAATGCCATCATTACACTATTACTCATCACTGAGGGCAAGATGGCACTGTGAATAATCTCCTGTCTGAAAGAAGATAAACATACCACACACAAAACATAAATATGCGCTTGTCTGTTTTGTGTATTGTTGGGTAGATCTGTTAAATTTACCATAGAGCACACCATAACAGAGCCCTCATGTACAGTATTCTGTGTAGACAGTACAGGCCAATATAGTTCAGTCCAAAATATATAAAGGACATGGTGTCTGGTAGGTGAGGGCATAGTGCCTGAGGCTGCAGGAGGTTCGGTCAAGGGTTCAGCTCCTCACTATAGTCCAGGTGTGGTGTATGGATGTCCCGTCGGCTCTGTTTGACACACTGTCACTTCCGACCAATGCTAAAGATCAGCAGATGTTTCAAATTTGTCACACCAGGCTGTCCTGACCCTAGTAATATATATATAGGTGCTTTTTTACTTACTATACACGCACAAGCACACATATAGACACACGCGCACATATTCTATTCAACACAAAAACACGGACACTGCTGCACACATTGGCAGATTGTAAACAAAACAAACCTTAACAAGCATGCACACACATATTACACCCACATAGGAGTAATAAGTATAAATTGTGCCTCGGCCATTATTGTCCGGGTGAACCTTCTGCTCGTCTGCTGTTGACCTCATTATAAAAACATATTTAGTCTGTCAGCATGGCTTCCCAATCACACAGGCAAATGAAGGTGTGAGAGCAGGTGAAATATTGAAGACACTGTACAGATGGATGGGTGATACATGACAGGTTGGGGGGGGTATTGTTTTCCAGTGTCAACACACTACTGCTATATCAGCATGGAACATGGTAATGTACATACCCATAGTAGAAATAAGAATGGAGAGACCATGCTGATACAAAGATTGACAGCCATCCTCGGTCTCTCCTTAGCCAGAGATGGCATAACAAGCGAGGAGTCATCATTGGCATGAACTCACTGGGAAAATAACGAGGCCACAAATACATCCGAGGCCCTTGACTTTAAAAGGCAGGGATGATTGGAATAGAAGAGCGGAGGACAGATGGATGAGAGAAGGGGAGAGCAAAGTGCCGTATAGAGCATAAACACCCTCCACACTCAGATTAATAGGCGGGCCACTGATGTCTCTCTGTAGCCCATCTCTCTGCTCTTTGTTTCTCTCTCTCTGTCACTCTTTCTCTCTACTTCTTTCTGTCCCTTTCTCCCTCTGTCTTTTGCACACTTCATCTTTCCCCACGCTCTCTCTTTCTCTTCCTCTCTTTTTCAATCTCTCTCTACCTCCGTCCCTCTTTTATTTCTCAAACCATCTCCACCGTCTATCTGTCTATCCATCTATCTATCTGTCTGTCTGTCTGTCTGTCTGTCTGTCTGTCTGTCTGTCTGTCTCACTTCCTCTCTCTTTCTCTCCCCATCATAATGTACACTTTCAGTGTTGGAGATCTGTAAATGGACTGCCTTCTCCAGAGTCATGCTTTATTCTGGGAAGGGAGAGGCAAGCCAGCAGGCTAGTGTTTCACACTACTACAATGCTCTCTCTCAGGGCCTGCTTAGAGCCCCATGCCCCCTCCAACCTCCAGCTGCATCTGAAGAAACACTGTGAAAAAGGGGATATTCCGGAATGGTTCTATTTGAGATTCTCTTTCTCTCTTATTCTCTCTCTCTCCCCCTCTGACTCTTACTGTCCGTCTCTATCTTTTCGCCTTAATCTCTTTTGCTCTATCTTTCATTGTCTCTCTCCTCTCTTGATTTACTCTTGTCTATAACTCTCCTCATCAATCTCTCTCTTTCTCTGCTCCCTCTTTGGAATAGAGTAACTCTGACTTTGTGTTGCAAAAACTCAAGTACAAGTTCAAGATTGTTTAATTTCTCAAAAGTCGTTTTAGGCTGAGCCTAATCAAAGAGTGCATCTGACATGCTCCTGCAGCGAGGGCTATACAGTACCAGTCAAAAGTTTGAATTGGTACTGTATATGCAAGTCAATCCTTCACTGGCCTCAATACTAAATGTATAGATACAGTATTGGCACCATCTCTATGAGGACAGTTGGCACTGAATACCCAGCTCTTAGGTGTACTTCTAGCATATTCAACTTCAAAATATTTAACTTTTATCTTGAAATGTATTTAATAAGCAGGTCTATACTAACACCAACTGACACTGAGTGATTTATCTAAAAAACCTATAGACGAGTGGTTGATCAGTTGAGACCACATTTCAAATGGAGTTTAACATGATATGTTCATTCGAGTTGTGTGTGTAGCATTTACAGTGTGTGAAAGACATCAGAAAATGACCATTTACTGTAATACACAAATAACTTCAGATACTAAGAGTGAGATTCTGTAGAATTCTTTCAGTTTGTTTTTGTACAGACCTCAGTTTCATTCTAGTCTAGGCTTACCATTCAAAGCAAGCATTTTTATATACAGTCAGAATGTTTCTGCTAGTAAAAGTACCAAAACCAGAACAGAAACTGCCACAGCAGCGCTTTTTTTTTCCTGTTTGTTTTGTGGTAATAGGACAAGTCTTAGCTTTTTACACACAAGACAGAGAGAAACAGAGCAAGTGAAAGATAGCGAGAGAGAGCAAGAGAGAGAAAGAGAGGAGTAGGAGACAGAGAGCACTTCTTCCACGTCTGCCCTCTCAAGACATAACAGACTGAATTAACCAATCATAGATGCCCTCTCCGCCTCCAAAACCTGGTTAGTTCCCTCACCCCTTCAACTTCTACAGTTATAAAGGGCTAGTTTGTTTCCTGGGGAGGCTAATACAATCACTCAGTCTGAGACTACAGCAGTCAACCAACACCAAACCAGACAGCACAATGAGAAGGATATGTAAGAGATTCTATCATCACTGCTGAGAAAAAGAGAGAGAGAGAGGGAGAGAGACTGAGAGAGAGAGAGAGAGAGAGAGAGAGAGAGAGAGAGAGAGAGCGAGAGAGCGAGAGAGAGAGAGAGAGAGAGAGAGAGAGAGAGAGAGGAGGCCAATGAGTTCGAACATGCATGAGTGAGGAACAGAGCTCTTTTAAAAAATGGGTACCCTTAACTAACAACCCTTCCTGCGGCAGAGAGAAGAAATTCATGTTCACAGGATGTGGAAGCACAATCATGCCTTTTTTAAGTACTTTCGCTTTCCATTTACTAGTTGTATCTGTGTTTAACACTGGGAATAATATTGCTGGTGGATATGAAGTGGATTGACTGTGAGACAACTTTAATCAGAATCAAATCTACAGCTGGCATCATAAGTGTGTAGGGTCTAGAAGGCTACCGAGTAGGGGTGTAACAATACACTCAGCTCACGGTTCAATACATATCACAATACTGGATTTACAATACAATACGTTTCCCGATATTTTGAACATTTTAAATTTAACTGAAATTAACTTCAGATTTATTCCCAAAACATTTTCAATAATTTTCTTTGTTGTACATACAATTTAGTTAACTCCGTTCAAGCAATATCTGTGAATGCAATGAATGCAGGCATGACGCAGGTGCAGAGAAGGTCGCGTGCTGGTAGCTCAACCAATAGGATCAAACATACGTCGTGTTGTAAAAACATTGCCATAACTCTACAATACTGTAACAATTTTGTATTGCGATATATTGTTCCACGATATATTGTTACACCCCTACTACCGAGTGTATCATGAGAGTGAAGATGTTGTTTTAATACTGTAGAGAAGGCCTGCCTCATAATACCTCATGATGTAACAGAAGTTCAGATTGTGAGTGAGCAGCACTGTGGAGTGTGGAGCACTCCAAAATTTGCCAACTTGCCCGTCGCTGGGATGGGAATGGGGAAATGGGTGTGGCAGCATGACAATCCTCCGACAGCGTCAGTAAGTGGCTAACGAGTCCTTTTATGTAGCAGCTTCCCTCTCCACAGGAAAAGGTGCAAGAACATACACACTGAATTCCCAGCCAGACACGTTTGCCAAACCGGTGACAAAGAGAGGGGGATGGGGAGAGAGAGAAATAGAGCGAGAGAGAAAGAGAAAAAGAAGGGGTTGTCTGAAGGAGGAGAGAGAGAAAGAGAGCAGTTGAGAGAGAGAGAGAGAGAGAGAGAGAGAGAGAGAGAGAGAGAGATAGATAGAGAGGGGGGGGGGGAGGCTGGCTTGAAGGAAGGCGAGTAAAATGGAGAGACAGAAAGGGAGAAAAAAGATTATCAGACCCCCACAGTAATGAGGTGAGTGGGAAGGAGAAGAAATTGAATTAAATCCCCAGGAAAGAAAGCATCAACTCTAAAAGACAGAGAGAGAGAATTGAGTTGGCGCACACACACACACACAGTCAAGGAGCAGGGTCTGAGTTTAAGTGACCACTGCGGTTCATTGATCCTTCTACTGAAGGAGAGATGTAAATTCCCAACTGGAACAGATCTGGGGTCTCATTTATAAAACTGTGCGTAGGATTCTTACTAAAAGTGTACGTATGCCCAAAAGCCTAAAATGGCATATGCCCCCCAAAAATTGGATTTATAGAATGTAAGCAATGTTCCCTTTATAAATCACAGATTACCCACAAGTGTGCGTACGTGAATCAGCATTTTACCCCGCCCTGAATGTTTTTAACCATAAATAGTCAATGCAAAGCACCTCATGAATGCTAATCCAGTATATTAATGGCCCTGGCATGTGATTGTTCTTACGTTATGTTGAATCATGACATCAGGAGGGAAAAGAACAAAAAGGCGCAACTTCTCATAGCCTGGTCCTAACCAGACTCTCGTACATTGCATTTGTACATGGAGTCTGGGCTTGATCCATTGACAAGCGTTAACTTCCTTGAAGGCGGGTAAACTATTGGATCTGCCCAGAGCCACTCTGGATCTGGCATAACCAATCAGTAGCGTTCGCCTTAACCAACTCCTTCACCACTAACGGAGCTAGCTGGAAAATCAAATGAACCGCATGGGAATCAAAGATTGTTCTTGCTCTGGCTTTAACTTCTGGATATTTGGCAGCGTTGCCACAATGGACCGAAAGGCTTTGCTTGCATCTTTCTCCGCCAGCATTACAAAACTACAACTCAAACTAGCGCACGACATCAACATCGTTCTCAGTCACTCTGTTCTGTCAATCAGCTCTGTTCGCTGATTGGATCGGTAAAAAGTTTACCGGAGACATCTGACCAATATACCTCAAGCCCAGACACAGTACAGAAGCACAATGAAAATTGAGCGAAAGTATGTAGGAGGGTAGGGCCAGGATAAACCTCTCAAACACTGACATTGAAACACATTTGGCCTATTTGGTGGCCACAGCAGCGGGATCACAAAAAAAGCCATGCGAGGTAACAATGTGAAAACAAAAGTGTATCTGTAAACGTGTTTCTTCATGCCAGTTTTTTTATGAACAATATTAAAGTTTGGACTGATAACGAGGACTTAGTGTAGCAATTGCACGGGAGCTTAACGGCTGTATTTCCAGTTTTGGACATTTCCAGTTTTGGACAGCTCTAATCATGTGACGAATTTCTAAAAACAGAGTATTTACAATTGAACTGCTGAGCAATGTTGGTTATATCGCCTCCATACAAAAGGTCTACTCTTTACTTTATATATTTATATTTATATTATATTTAGTCATTTAGCAGACGCTCTTATCCAGAGCGACTTACAGTAAGTACAGGGACATTCCCCCCGAGGCAAGTATGGTGAAGTGCCTTGCCCAAGGACACAACGTCAGTTGGCATGGCCGGAAATTGATCTGGCAACCTTCTGATTACTAGCCCGATTCCCTAACCGCTCAGCCACTTGACTGACTTTACATTGTCTGTCTGCCTTTGTGCATCTGGGCAGACCTTTTTGGAAACACATACACACATACACACACCCACACACACAAACACACACACAAACAGCATAATGTGGCCAGAGCAGCTTGTGTATATGAGGTGAGGCCATCATGTTTGCCGTATGCGTACACAGACAAGCTGACACAGGGATTCGTGACAACACAAAAATAACTGAGATTCCTCAGCAAAGTATAAACCAATGAGTTTCAGCCTACCACCATCGATAGATATGATATGTGTGTTGCTATATATTTCAGATTCCTTGAATGACAAGTTTCATGAAATGCAAACTATGGCAAAAGCAGACTGAGACACATCATAGTTTTGCATGCCACAGTCATTTCCTTCAGCCATCTGGGGCTTGCGGGAGGGAGGGGTGGGGGGGTCATGGGCAATCCAACCATAGAACGGCAATGCATACTTTTGCTATATTCTGCTCGGATAGAGTTAGCAAGACTAGACTAGACAACATTCAATAAAACAATCCCACACTGTCAGATGCTAAAGTAGGTCTGCATTGTTTGCGTGCATTTTAGTGGTTGTATGAGGAAGTGTGCATGTGCAAAAACACGTTACCACGGAGACAAAAGTGAAACGTAGCAAAGGGAGGAAAGTCTGTGTGTGTGTGTCTGCACATTCCTTTGTGTGTGTGTGTGGGGCTGCAGACTTATGTGTCTGTATTCTCATGAGCAGGAAGCGAGTGTGTGGTTTCCTCCCCCTCCTCTCCCACCCCCCTCTCCCCTCCTTTATCTGTCTCTCATCTCCCCTCATCTCTCAGGGATAATTGCCCCAGTATGTCTGAACAGGATATGGGAGCGGAGTTGACCAGCACTTCCTGGCAGCCTCATCCTCTTGGCCCAGGCAAGGGTGTGGACAGGCCTCAGCTGCACTATCACAGTGGTGGTCAGCATTCTGACTGCAGTCAACACAGATGGACACTTACAGTATATTAACGTATGACTGAAAATGATAGTAATGAATTAAAAATGATTAATAGCTCCAAATATTGTTTCATTTCACTGACTGACGGGTGAAAGAGGGTTGAGAGGTGAAAAGAGAAAGGGTGAGAGGATGTGAGAATCTGATAAATGCTGTGTCGCTGGGAGAAGAGAGGAGGACTATTTCCTCATTATGTAGAACTTGAGTTGTTCTCTTGTCTCTGAAAGTCATTATGCATTGTGAGTCCGAAACTGAAGCCATAGATAATTACAGTCTTTCGGCCCAGTGCTTCCTAATTAACTGTGTTGTCTGTGTGAGCCCTCAGTTCCCCTGTGATATAACCCTAAATACACACATACACACATAAATGCACTCACACAAACTCACATTGACACACAACCACTAGCACACGCAAACACACCACTGGAAACAGAGGTCACACATGCAGGCTACTGCACTGCCCAGGCCTACATTACTAATGGGGAAACATTACAAACAACCAGCTCAATAAAACACACACTCTACTAGCCTCGTTCCCCTCCTCTCTTCCCAAAAGGTTTTAAGCTCTGGCTCAACATGTGACCGCTAATCCCCACACACACACAAACACACACACACACACAAACACACACACAAACACACACTCTCACCCCCACCCATGCTGTCCTCCACACCAATGCACCGCTTAGGGATTTGACACAAAGCCCTGTCATTTAGTGCATCAGTCAATGATGTGATATACTAAGCTGTGGATTGAGATGAGAAATACCAGATTCTCCCCCACAGAGTGTGTGTGTATTTATTTAGTGCCATACACACATTAACTGACTCCAATGTTGGGAATAAATATAATATTCATATTCCCCTGCATTGGGATGATGACATCCAAGGTATTCCTAAAGAGCAGTGTGTGTTTGTGTGATGTAAGTATGTGCACAAAAACGCAACTATATGAAGTCATACTTTACGGAGGCTGCAAGTAAGTGACCTCAACATTGACCCCAAAACACTCCAAATCCATCCAAACACACTTATATATACATACAATTGCTAACTTTCACTGGACCTTGCTCAGGTCTTTTTAGATTCCAAATGTCCCACCCTACAATATGTGAGAGACCACAGAAGTTCAAAGGTAAGATTGGAGAAAGACGAGAGAGAGAAGTGAAAGGCTTAGTGAGTTTGCCAGGCTTTGTTGATGACCAATCTCGCACACGCACACACCCTGAAGTTCTGGTACCATGTAGCACTTACACAGAAAACTATACTGAACCAACATACACTGAGGATGTCATCATCCTCATCATTGATCAGACAGCACAATGCCTCGCCCCTTCTCCATCCCCCCACTTTGTACATATGGAGAAAGAAGAGAGGAGGAGAAGAGGAAGTGGGTCATCTTTTCATACAATGAAGCCAGATGCTTCTTTGACCCCCAAAAGCATACACACATAGACACACAGGCAAAATAGGGAGTGGGTCTCCCCATCACTCCCCAAATACACATGCACAGTACACAATCACTGAATAACGCATAGACTCTTAGTGCACATAATGCAAAAGTAATGTTCCACCCAAACACAAAGAAAGTATAGGAAGACCATCAAAATAGTAAACACATACTCACAACCCTACAGACATGCAGTACACAGTCTCTGCAATCACATACTAGTATCACTCAGTTTCCAGCCTATGTAATGCAAATATACTTTATCTCAAAAATAGTTCTGTCACTCAAACACATGCACACACACACACACAACACAGTGATGTATTTTATGTAATGTAGCTTCTGCTTTAAAGAAGCTGCAGGCAGAGGAGCACTTTCCCATCACCACGGAAACAGAAGGCCTCACCATAACAACCACTGAACGGAAAGGGCTCTTTCATACTCCCCTCTCCTTCTCCTTCTCCTTCTCTCGCTCTTTATCTCCCTCACACACTGCATGTACACAACATTCATTAAAACACATACTTAAATAAATACGAATAATTTGTATGCTTACCAAAGCCTGACTCAGGCCTTAATATACCCAAATGAACATGAACAAACAGACAAACCAAGCCGTCGTCAGCAATGGCAGAGACAACAACATCAATGAATGATGGGCAAGAGCTTGCCATACCTGAAGCTTCATCTTCCAACATGAATTCATGGCAGGATCCTGGAGCACCCTCCCCACATACACACACACACACCGTACACAATTGCGCACACACCCTCACACCGACAAAGGGTCCCCGGGGGGCTCACATGCCCCTCTGTAAATCCTCCGGGGGGAGATGGGACGAGGCACGGCGCAATAGTAAACACGGAAGTGGATTGCAGCAATGTCAGCTAACTGGGTGACGACTGCAGCTTCAACAGCACATCCAGAGACAAAGGCAGAGATAGAGAGATGGGAGAGGGATCGAGCGAGAGAAGGAGGGAGGGAGGGAGAGAGGCTGCCCTACATTCCCTTCGCAGAGAGAGAACGAGCTGTGAGCTGCCGCTACTTGTCTGGGCTTGCTCTCTCTGGGCTACTGCACAAACACACACAGACACACACACAGACACACACACACACTCGTAGCCTTAGCCTAGCCAGCAATGCTGCACTCTTATTGGTTCTGCATTTCTTTCAGCTGATCCCTGTCAGAGGGGGTGGAGTTTGTAAGTGAATTATTCATGAGGGGTGTTACATTCCCATAAATAAAATCCCGTTGCTCACTCAGCTTAACAAGCCCCTCCCCTAACCCTGTTTGGCATGTCCCATGTCGATGACTTGTCATCATAAGAAGCACAACCGCACACACACATTGATGACCTCAGATTCAGACAAAACCATTAAGGATCAACATTACTGCCACAACCTCCAATCCCCAAAAGGCTCAGAGGGGTGAGAGGTAGTGGTGGAGAGGGGGGATTGTGATAGTGGGTCATTTATTAGAGACATTCACACAGCTCTATCCAAGGGCAAATCTAGAGAATGAAAGAATCCTTCGTTGTGTGGAACACAAATCCCCCAGACTGTATAATGCACAATTTATGCTCATATAGCTGCATGGTTATTGTTATCATTGTGTTCTCAGTTCTTAGATTAGAGCAAAAGAAGCACTGCAAGCTTCACTTAACCTTTATTTAAGACGTCAAATACGCATTCACTACTAATTACTGTGACCTTGGAGTACCTTACCTTCTGAACACATGGCAAATGATCTTCACAGGAAACAAGGGACATAACATAGCGTTTTACCAGTAGCCAACTAAGCATGTGGCGTCTGTTTCCCTGTAGGAGCTTCTGTTGGTTTGTGCTCAGCTGATTCTCCAGCAAAACTCTAAGGTGGCTTAACCCTGAGCCAACTTCATGTGTGTTTATGTGTTTCTCTTCTGTGTGCATGCATTAGCGAGTGCGTGCACATCAAAGTGAGGAGTGCGTGCGTTGTGCCCACGTGTGGAGTGTGTCCATGTGTTTGTAAGTTGGGGTTGTGTACAGTAGACAGGTCAGGGTTTCTTTAGGATAATGAGTTAAGTAGCGCTTTCTAGTTTCACTGGGCAACACCGCTAAACAGCTTTAGCTTCTAAACGTAGCTCTATTGGTTAATACCCCCCCTCCTCCTTCCCACATGGACTTTGGTCAACACAACAACCAATGAATACCCAGCTGACATTAATGGTATTATGGAACAGTCCTCACTGCAAGATTTTCTCCTTACAAGATCTTGGTTGTCTTTTATTCTTACTCAATGCCTCTCATCTTAATAAACAGAGAAATATTTGTTTACATTTAAATAAAGCGGTTGACAGTTTGATAACGGCAACTTTGGTTAGATCTATCCCTAGGTTGAATACTTTCTATATGGAATATGTGTACGTGTTTGAATGTATTAATCAGTTGCCAACCCCCACAGAAGGTTGTTTTATTTACTTACTATTGTTTGCAAAAAAATGTATTTGTCGTTAATAGCATGTTTTCTTGGTGGTGTACATAAGTACATTTGTGAGATAATTAAAATATACATAATTAAAATGGTCTAATTCCAAAGATTATTAAAACCACAAGAGTTCAGTTCATTCCGCCAGCTATCCCAGTTCTGCCCTGGTTCTTATGGTTCCCATGTGGCCTAAGAGGTCTGGGTCCAGACTAGGCTGTCAGCTAGCTCCCTGCTCCCTGCTGATTGATGCCATTATCTGTATCTGTATCAGTTTAACCAACTAAAGTATATGTATCTGCATTCCAACAGAAATTGGAAATGGGCATACGCTTCTCAGAAATGAATGAAAATGTGTGTTAAAATTAAACAAAGCTTCTTACTCCAGAAGCAGCAGGACAGTCTTGCATGCTGCAGAAGTGATGGGAATGGTTAGTGGTAGAGGATGTCAGCAGCTCAAAAGGTTGCACGTTCAAATCCTGCTTGTACGAAACTTTGGCTAAAACGACTGCAAAATTAGTATTATTATTAAATTATTAAGTTGATACTGACAAACCTTTATATACATTCATTCAATTTGGTTGAGCATTTTGTAGTTTGTGCCTCACGCAAAATGATGTTGCTCTAGTGCTAACATGATTAGCCAGGTTTCTATTGGAGCAAAAAACCCAAGCCTGGCCATTAGCTTGATCTTGAAGTTCAAGTCCAATATAAGCATAAACAGCTCACCTTCCCAGTTCCCTATCATCTAACAAAGTTGGTATTTGTCCTACTTTTGCTGATTGCATGAGATCAATTACTTTAATTTGAATTAAAATACCTAAAAGTTGTTCTTGAAGTTGTCATTCATTGACGAGAACAGGCGGAGGCATTACATAAGGTGAGAAGATAGCTAAACTGTCAGTTTTACAGAAACTGATGTCAAAGTCCTCTGGAGTTACCAAGGGGATGTCACTGCAATTTCCCAAGGTGCAGAGAGGTCATCTAGAGGTCACTTGAAGTTTTCCTAATGGTGCTTACTGGTCTGTATGATTGCTTCACACACAGGAGCCAGCGGCCCAAGATGCAGATGATATAGGAAAAGAGAGAGAAGGATAAAAAGATGGTAGGAGGGCAGATTGAGAAAGAGAAGGAAAGAGTGAAAATGAGAAAGAGAGAGAGAGAGAGAGAGAGAGAGAGAGAGAGAGAGAGAGAGAGAGAGAGAGAGAGTGAAATTACACTCATTCAGTTCAGTTCACACATACATCAGGTATACAGTGGAGCAAACTACCGGACTTGGAATTGCCATCTACCAAAGAGACTGTTACACCAAACAATGTATCAGCCATACTTTTAAGAGGTACCAGTCTGAATGTTTTAGTAGTTTTGATACATTCATTTATTTGATACATACAAGTTGTGCCATTAGTAATGGTATTGTCCTTTTGTATGATGTACTACAAACAGCTACAAAGCTGCAACTAACACAGTCACATACCGAACTGAAAGAGAATGCAATGTGCATGATGACAGAGGAGAAACTCATTTGACCTAACCACCTTCTTCACATTCTCGTTCAATCTCTTTCTCTCGTGCTCTGTCCTCCCCTACCCTCCCTCCTCTCTCTTGGCGAAGAACCTGCTGTTTGCTTCAGCAGCAACAAGAACTACAATGTTGTGCACCTCTTTTAAAAAGTAATGCACTAGTTTAACAAGGTATTTTAGGTACTATCACAGCACCCAGTTACAGCTTAACTCATGTCCCCCAATCCCCAATCCCTGATGGCAGGATCGGAGCAGAAGGAGCCGGAAAGGATCTGCTTCCCAACTACATTAGAGTGTATTTCAACTATCATATAGTAAAGCTACTGAGCCCTAGCCAAGAGGTCTCTGTGTGTAAGTATGTGTGTGTGTGTGCATGTAAGGCAGTAATCCCAAAACTAAGAAAAGCCACTAAGAAAAGCATTTGTTTTAGATTTCCTGAGGGCAGGTTTACCCACGTAATGGCCGTCATTGACCGTTACTGTCTTATCGACAGCCAATATCAAACCATGTGGAATGAGAGAGAAGACTGGCACTCTGTGACCGGACACATGCATGCACTCTAAATAGGCTCATGAAAGTGTGTAATTACAGTTGTTGTACGCATGCCTTTGAACTAATATGAATGGGCTGCTCAGCGTGGCCTAACTGCAACAGCATGTCCCATATGCGTTTGGATGCTTGAAGGGGTTAATTAAGAGAGATTAGCGCTATGCTAACACATCCCACTCCAGTGAGGAGAACATCAACTGTTGTACGGGTGTAGTGTTTTAATTTCTGTAAAACATTTTACAGCTAGTGCTAGGGAAACCGCTTGGAGGAAATAACACTGCGGGGGGCAGGGGGTTAGAGACAGGCCTTTTAAAGTGAGACCAAAGATAGTGAAGGCTCCTCTCAACACTGTAAGGCTTTAATCTATCCTCAATGGAAAACGTGTTTGACCACCAGTGAGTTAGTTCAATACCATCTGTTTCCTCATTCCAATCCCATGACCATGGCCACAGTCAACTATCTATGACATTATCAACGACCAGTCAGCAGATGGTACCCCCCACTAACTAAACCCAGACAGATGGTTCAATCCACTGAAAATATATGATCAGGGTAATTCATACAAATACATAGACACACGCAGGCATAAAACTGTGCTAGAAACTGTTGACGAACCAGGGTCACACTCTACTGTCCTAAAACATGGAGTGGAAACGTTGCTCATTTTAATGAGTATCAAGTATTTATATTGGGTACAGATCTTAAATCAGCCTGACCATTCATGCTTTACCTGCTGAGATCTTGGACGTGGACCAAATGCTTCAATTGGGAAGTTGTCCAGGGACAGAGAGAAAGCTGTCTATGTATAAAACAGTACGTCCACTTCTGGCATGGAGAGAGAGCAAGGTGGACGGAGCGAGACTAAGAGATGAAGGTGTGTGCGTTTGTGTGTGTGTCGAGGTTTTGGGTCCTGTCCAGACTGGTGCTCTAATTCGAAGGGGTCATGGATTCTATTGGGACACAGTGGGGTAAATAAAATACTGTAATTAAGTCATCTGTAGGTGTTGTACTGTAGTTCACACAGGTAGAAAATCACAGATCAACTATCTGTAATTATCCTCAACCATGAACCACTCATCCCTACAGAGTTGACCTCAGAACATGAGGAGCGGATAGCAGGCAGACTGTGGAGACCGGTGCCTGTAGGCACTCAACAGGGCTCCTGGCACAGATTCACTATAGCTGTGCCACATCCTCATAGCCTCCTCTTTCAGCTCCTATCCTAATCCATATTTACTTGACGCCAGCTTGGACTGTCACAGGTGAAGGGTTGATAGGTTAGGTACAGGTAGCCACCTGTGGGTATTGAGATGTACTCCACTGGTATTAGTGAGCTAACAGATGTCTGCTCTCCAGCCCCGACGAAAACACACACACACACACAAACACATGCATGCAATAGAAACCTCGCCAAGCTCCATCTGGTCCTCAGTTTGGATTTCTGGCATCGTTTACCATAGCAGACACACATCCAAAGAATTGTGTACAGAGAGTACATACACACACACTCAAATAGACACTCCCATTTGCACACAATATGCAACAAAGGAATTCCCCCACTTTGTAACCACTGGAATGTGTCAGCGATGCTGATCAACACAACCTACATTCACTATCCTTTAGACTGGGTAAATCTTCTCCACCAGAGTGTATGGTTCTAGTGTAGAGAGAGAAACGGGGAGGGGAAAAAAGAGAGGTGGAAAGAGATGGAGAGAAATAAAATGGAGGGAAACAGATACAGAGAGACACAGAGGTCAATCAGCTGGATAGGTCTAGCCTATAATGTGTGATGGATCCATGGCGTACAGCAGTAACACAACAATTCTCTACCAGTCACAGCTATTTGCATTTAAAGGCCTACCACCTGACAAGCCTGTGCAACTGAATGACATGCCAATTTGCATTTTGAGTGCCTAGAAAAATCAAAAGCTTAAAATGTCACTCAAAACAGGAAGGAGGGAGACAGTTAGAATGCTGGGATTCATATACACGGCCCTCTTACAGCTGTTGACATTACAGACAATTCACCAGTCCAGTGAGCATGAAAACGCCTCGGACCTTCCGTCAAGAACTTATGACTTGCGGAATTAAGAAGTAAAAGGGTTACTCTGTAAAGCTTACTCTGTAAAGCTTCCTCTGTAAACACCCCCCTGAAAATGCACACCGATGTTTGTCTCACATAGAGCAGCAATAGCAGCTCAGACAGCCTGTTACACCACCCCCTGCCGTCTTGGTTCAAAACTACAGCACTCTAGCAGTAGCCCATCCACTTCTCCCACTGCATGTTTTCATTCCAGGAGCAATTCTCGACTTTTCGTCCTCGTTCTCCCACTCTGTTTTCTCCTCCTCCACAGCCCACTGTCTCTGGAACTAATATCTACTCCTTCCTGCTGTCTACACATCCTGCCCCTGATTTTGATGCAGATACAATCAAAAACACCTTGACAGATAACTGATGGATGACTCACATATGGACACACATGGACTCTATCCAGACTCCACACAATATCCTCTTGGTAGAACCTCTAATGGAGAGAAGGGGAGGGGGGGACTGCCACCATCTACTAAGACTGAGCCATGTACACACCATTTGACCTATCAAGAATCCTAATTCTCACACTCGGAGACCATGCCGTCTCTAGTGAAGGTTAGGGGAGGAGAGAAAAATGAGGAAGCGTAGTCCTGTAAGCTAAATTAATTCATATAAAAGGCATTTAGTGACAAGCAAGAAATAAAGCTGTCTTGTTTACAGTCTGCTCTCCTTCCTTTTTTGGCATCTCTCCATTTCCCTTTGCTCTTTTCTTCTCTCCCTTTCTCTATACATCTCTTTTCATAGCGTTTTTGTGTGTCCATCTCTGTGGGTGGTTCTCCATGCAGATAGATTGAACAAATATCAGATATAATACAAGTATGTCCCTTCCGATGCTTGTCGGAACTAACAGTATCTCCATACACAGGCACAAACACAGACGTTACACAGCAATGCCTTGTGCAATCCTACATTGTCTGTAAAGACTAATTTAATGTACATGAATTGCAAATAAGAAAACATTTCAGTTACAATGAAATTGTTACTTCAGGCTTAAAAATCCTCAAATTTAAATCTTAAAATTGCCAAATTTGTGTGCATTTTTTAAAAATTGCAGTATCTAATGTATAGGAGATTCTGTAAAAAGAATATCCTCTTACTGGCACTTACACACCCTCAATGAGATAAAGTTTCAGTTGGTTATACACTACAAAGTAACCCAGTCCCCTTTGGTCAGTGGGCTATATCACACACAAACACACGCACGCACGCACGCACACGCACACACAAACAGATATACACACCTCTAGTCCTCCCAGCTTGTACTTGTCCTCACACACACACACACACACACACACACACACACACACACACAGAGCCATACTATTACCCTGTCTCACCTTCTTGTCACCATGGATCATTGAACATCACAACACAGTGGTATCCACTTCCTTCTCTGTGACAGCTGCTGAGTGTGTGTATGGTTACGGGGGGACGGTGGTGTCGGTGTGTGTATGTGGGGGAGAGGGTCTGTGTGTGTGTTGCTGAACAGGTTAGGTACCAAGATAAAATAAAAAGCCTACATTATAAATGGTCAAACTTCCTCTTTTAGTGTAACCTTGTACAATATTGTGGTATTGTGTATGTAAGTGTGTGTCCTACAGTGTGTTCATGTGTGTGGCAAGGTGTGCATTAGTGTGATTGCTAGTGTGTGTACTAGGCTGTTCAGGCATGAACAGAAACACCTTTTCACGTCACTCTTTTCTTAGGAAAAAAAAAACACAGATTTCCACATTCCACATTGTCGACTGAGTCACCTCACTGATTTTAAAATCAAGGCAGCTGACAAGGTGCTGTCACCTGTTGTTTTCTACTGAACACAAACGGAATGCAATACAGGCACGGGAATGCATCTCTGAAAACAGATACACTGTGTCAGGGCAGAGCGTTCTTGATGCTTGTCCATACAACAACAAAGATAGGAAGGAACCACATGCTAACTCTGTCTCATTTTCTGGACTAATACAGTTAGGGAAGCTTTTTCCAGGGGTGGGGGCTTCCTCAAATGTAGCAAATTGGAACATAACCAATAAAGACAGAAAGAGAGAGATATTGAAGGTATGTGGGACATACGGAGAGTGGATCTGCTTAGAAACTGTTGTGTCATTGATATTGAGTGAAAACAAAAAGAAAACGGATATGATGGGATATCATCCCATATACCAGGGGTAGGCAACCCTGGTCCTAGAGAGCCGCTGTCCTGCATGTTTTAGATGTTTCTCTGCTCCAGCACACCTGATTCAAATGAATGGTCATTACCCGGCTTCCACAGAGCTTGATAACGACCCATTCATTTGAATCAGGTGTGCTGGAGCAGGGAAACATCTAAAACATGCAGGACAGCGGCTCTCGAGGACCAGGGTTGCCTACCCCTGCCATATACCATGGGATGTGGTTTCTATGGTGATCTCCATCTCCGTCTCTCTTTCTTTTCCCCTTTTCTCCTCATCTCTTCCTCCACACCTGTGTCTTTTTGTCCCCGGCTCAACTTGTCCGGGAAATCTGCTATATTCATAACTCTCCAAGGATATCCATTAGCAGTCTTGAAGGGGCGTCAGGTCGTAGTGTGTGTGTGTGTGTATGCATGCCTGCCTGTGAAGTCCTACAGGTTGAATAAACATGCCACTCACACTGACTGGAGTTGACAGCTATTTTTGAAATCCAAATGCACTTACAGATGGAGTTCACCTCCTAAATGGAGTAGTGATGGAAATAGATATTATCTGTGATATGTGTGTGTGTCAGGGTTTAATGTGACAAAAATTGCACAAGGCTTCTCTCTCCTTCCCATGATCCTTTCTGAAGAGCCTGCCGATGGTGTTACCTTCTTCACACTCGTCTTCCTACTGAGTTGACAGACCCAGACTCACGCTGAGGTAGAATTCCATTGCATTCTGGGCTCCCATCCTTGTACCCGCTTCAGTTGGCCATCTTATTTACGATCTTCAACTGTTTCCACGGCAACCACACAAGTCCCTGTCACCCACATCCGCTTCATGCTGTTAAATCAGACTATGGTCTCCTCTCTCTCTCTCTCTCTCTCTCTCTCTCTCTCTCTCTCTCTCTTTGTTCCTATGGGCAAAAAGTGGAGGGGTCAAGGCAGGGTTTAAAGCTCAGATTGCTGTAAAACTGTGGTGTCTGTGAGAGAGGACAACACAACAGACACAACACTAGCAGCCATGGTTTCACTGTGCTACACACAAAGCCACACACAGTATATCTTGCCTGACCCGTGTAAGAAAGCAAAACACAGAATTAAAAAAAGACTATATGGAAAAAAGCTGCATAGAGAAGTGGTGAATCATTGGATCAATTCAAACAGTTGGCAACAATCAAAATTTCCTGGACTCACATATGTGTTGTATCCATCTTTTTTATAAAAGTGTGTGAAGGTGGTACATGACATCGTCATAATCTGATCCTAACAGACCAAACCAATAATAATCTACTTTTCTGTCAAAAACAATGCAATCTGTTTGAGCATACACCTGTGCACAGCTTTTGAATGTTTAATTTCCTTTTATTCACCATGAGGCCATCAAATGAAACCTGTGTTGTGAGATTCTGGGCTTTAAGCCCGCCAAATATCTACTTTCCATGGTTCCAAGATGTGCATTTGGCTGCCGTCTCTAGAAATTTCCCAGCAACATCTGGAAGCATGAAAGGAAGCTCCTAGAGTTCTAATAGTTATTGTAGATCTTTTCCAAATCAAGGAAAGAATTAAAAGAATAAAAAAGGAACAGAACACTTTGTCACTGTAATCACTAAAATGGTCCAAGGATAGAGTGCAGACACGGACATGACATAGTTGTATTGGTGGTTGTACTGATCCAACGCAGATAGGTTATGGATGTTGTTATTGAGGAAGCATAATGCATGGTGATGAATTATATGTAGGGATAAAAGGATCATTCTCTACAAGATAAAAAATGACAAGAGGAGAGAATAGGAGACCTTCAGCAGGTGAGGAAATGAGACAAGGTCATCCATACAATCAGGGACTGAAACTAAACTAATAACAACCGCAGTGGGGTTCCTTATATACCTGGACTGACTTTTAAATAACCCATGGGGGAATTTAGGATCTAGAGCACCAATAATATTTAAATCATGCCTTCCAAACTAGCTCAACAAGTTGCCTTGCTGCAAAACCTGCTCAACATGCTACATAATTTGCAGCAATGTAGCCGCCATTTAGTGGCAGCAAGCAGACTTTTTATCAAGAGAGACCGTGGATCACCTGAACTGAGGGCAAATCCCAGACAAGCTCTGGACTCCATACTCTAGCAGCCCATGGAGAATGAACTTTAACTGAGTGTCCATCTGTCGGTCTGTCTACCCATTTTTAGCAAGCAACCTGTGTGGGGTCATTTGTGAGGTCTGTTACTTTAATCAAAAAACGTTTACATTGAAATGATTCAAATAAAACTAGAAGTGCCTCTTGGATGCAAACAACCTCCAGTATTGTACATGAATAATAAACTAGACTCAATAATGCTTTTTGCAACTTCACAACAAAAAAGAAAAAAAAGAAACAGGCTTTGGGAAAAAGGGCGAACAAACACACACAGACAGCAAGATGTCTCTAACATGGCTAACTCCCACTTACGCCTCACACAAACACGCAACCTCTTACACCTCATGTATTCAGATCTCTATTTCAAGTACGGAGATTCTGGGGCGGGGCACTAGAGCTAACCTTCAGCATGGAGAACAGTCAGCTTTCCAAAGTGTTAGTGTGTTAATGGCTGTTGGTAATGAGAGGAACTGATGTTGCTGAGTTAATTACTGGCTATCAGCTCCTCTGCTTGCCATCTCTGCCAATTGCTCCTCTGCCCAAACCTGTGAGGGATGAGGAAACCATTCTAGTACATCCACGGGACAGAGAACACCCTTACAGCCAGGGAAAGTCTCCAAGCAGATCTTCCCATGATTATGTATTATATATTTGAGAAGACACATGGACTGTGGTTCTGCCTCTGAGAAAATGTCCCACTTGTGTAAAAAATGACATCAACCAAAGGTCCTTGCGACTGCAGATCTGAGCGTTTGTCTTCTCCTCCAAATGTAATCAGTTTTTTTAGCACTTCAATCTCAAGTGCTTGAACACAGCTCAGTCCTCAGATAGAGAGACTGAACAAGTACTCAGACAGTCTGGCTGACTAGAACAACACCAGATGCTTGTGTGCGTGTGTACTTGTGTGTGTTGTGTGTGTGTGTGTGTGTGTGTGTGAGAGAGAATGTGTGTGCCCATGTGTGTGTGGGTAGAAGTGTAGAAGTCGAGTCACATCTACCATCTGATCAAGAGGGGATTCAATGGAGAGCCATTGAGACCAGCTGCACCGTGGTAGCTAATAATCTTCCAATGCCACCTCGTCAACACTTCCACTAGGCCTATACTTAATAGCAGAGATACATAAAAACACAAACTGCAGCATTAAAGCATCCTGTTTAAGCAGTGATTTGTCTATGTTTTGAAAACTTTTAATCTAAGGAGTAGTAGGCAGCTTGTCATGGATGCAGAGTGTGATTGAACTTAAGAGTTCAAAAGAGTTTGGTATGTACTGTAGAGACTGCTGACACATCAAAATCCTATGCTAGCAAAATTGCTCTTGCCGAAAATTGATGAATTAAAGTTATAATCTTCCTCTGCCAGCTCCTGCTTTAAAGACAGGCCAGGCCACCTGCTCTGCTTGGCTGTCTGTGTATGTCTGTGCCTTCATGGTCTTAAAAGAAGTCATTGAAGACATATCACTAAACATATAATTAAACAAACGAATCATGCTAATCTCTCACAGTAGACAAGTTAATACTGTCCTGAATCTGAGCTTCACCATCATCTTATTTCAGTTTTCCACTGATAGAACCTCTGCACTAAACAGGTGTTAACATGTCTACCCAGGTCACACTTCTCCTTATGATGGCCCTCTGCACTCCTCAAACAGCCTAAAGGCTTTGTGGGTTATTTGCATGGTATTTCCATTACCCTGGGAAAAGCAATCTGGTTATGGCCTGATTTAAACAGCAGAAGATTGACATTTCTCTTGCCCCCTTGGCAGTTGCGAACACAGTTTTTAAACACATTTTTGGAATTATGCAAAAGTGGAGATAGACAGACTTAGAGAGTTGTTTGAAAGGAGTGAACTGAAATTATGGACAATCACTCCCAGTAGGAGAATGGAGCATTTTCAAAGATTTTCAGAGATAAAAAATATTTTGAGTAATGGTGGAGCACTACAATGTTTTTCGGAAATAAAGCCGTGGTTTATAACCCGATTTAAAATTGTTCTTGTGGTGGTGAGAGGCTTATATTTCGAAGTGGCTTGTAGAAAGTTTTTATAACAAAGGCTTCAAAACGTACTAATGAGAAGGCTAACAAGTAACACTAGAATGGTAGTAGCATTGCTAGGAGTATTATTCGCGTTAACTTAGCCCGGAAGCTAACTAAAGCTAGCTAGCTACCGTTCTGGAAAAATAACTTACGCTTCGGAAATATTTAGAAGAGTGCGAAATTTTCGTAATCGTCAGCCTCAAAAGTCAGTGACTCTGAATTGTCAAAAACCTCTCAAAATGCTGGTTATGGATGCAAAAAATGCAGAAAATCAAACCCGATCCGATTTTTTTGGGACGGACGGAAGTTTCGGAGGAAGTGTTTAAGCGCAATTGACATAACTTGAGGTCGTATTTATTTTTAAACATGCAAAATTTTCAGACACTAATTTCAGACTCAGTGTGCAAAGGCCTTAACACCCTGTCCTAACTGGATGCGAGCATACGACTGTCGCGTAGCATCGGATGCTCTCTTTCCACACTGAATCCATCAAATTCACTTCTGTTACGTCATGTACACTAACCACGTTACTATGACTTAATGTGCTACAGAGCTTTCAACGCGGGCAACAAAAAAATAAATAGTAACAGGGCGTCCAACAAAACGTCGCGTCCCGTCGCGTCGCGTCCCGTCGCATCGCGTACCGTCGCATCGCGTCCCGTCGCATCGCGTCCCGTCGCTCGCGTCCCGTCGCTCGCGACATATATTCCAGTGCAGTTTATACTCATATTTACAAACACAAAGCTCCCATTCTGGTCGGGTGCGGTCTATAGAATATGCGGCTTATTTTCCAAAAAATACGGGACTGGCTTGTTTTAATGACTTATCCAAAATGCATACTGAACATCATGCCTCTCTATTTTGTCTGCATGTACAGTCATGGCCATACGTTTTGGCAATTACAAATGTTGTATTTTGCAAAGTTCGCTGGTTCAGTATTTGAGGAAAATGTTTTCACGTTTCTATATAATACTGGAATACAATAAGGCACATTTCATATTTTTTAAAGCTTTTCGGGGGTAAGCATTTTTTTTGCAAATAGTTTTTTACAGCAGTCAATCTGCTCTTAAAATCCAATCAGAATAATAGACTGATTTCACCTGGCTAGAACTAGTTCACACCTTCCCCTGGCTGATGATATGACTTACTGCAATTATGTTAGCAGTCATTTTATGCCAAGGCCCAGCAAACTTTGCAAACACGAAATGTATGTTGCTCCCAATACTTTTGGCCACGGCTGTACATTGTTTAAAAGTTGTTTGTGGAAGACAGCCTATCCTCTTGGGGTGAAATATGTGTGTGAGTACATTGCAACACACAGATGTTGAGAGGCTGTGTCTCACTGTTAAGTAAGATAACACCATACTAAATGTAAAACTCCATAAGCACTGGGATCACAACTTAGCAGTGCAAAGTTACTAAAAACATTAGCATGGTTAAAGTCAGCAATGAAAAGACAATTTAGATAAGCTAGTAACACACAGCTCTGACTATGGATACGTTTAGGTCTTAAGTAACAAGATAATGTTCACCTTTCAACTTCTTCAAACCTGTACCAGTAATGACTCTATTCTCAGTGCATACATAATCCACCCAGAGAGCTGCTTATCTATCATGCCAGACACAAGGTAGTCTCAGGGTATTCTATGCTAAATTGGGAAACCCTCCATAGAAAGTCATTTTTTCCCATAGCACAACTCCTTGGTCTGAAACTCTGACATTGCATTCCTTCCACTTACTTTGGAAATCTCCTTTTCAGACCCAGTTCCACACAGGTTATAGCATGACTAGAGGATTTTGTTCCCAGATAAGAACTTCAGGCTTGGGGATCAGAGAGCAGTCATGATGTTTTTGACTAAAGCTTAATTTTTTTACTTCTCTGACACGCTAAAAAGACAAACTGTTTTGTCTTAGAGGACCAGATGGGCTGTCCTGTGTGACTAAATTACAGACGTGAACACTCATGTGAGCTTGCACACACACACAAACACAAAACTCTATGCTAGCCCTCCGCTGATCAGCATTCCGGTTGAGCACGAGCCGTTTCTCTCTTCTTCTCTCTATCCCTTCATCCTCCACCACTCCAAGAGGTCCGGAGGGAAGACGGACCATTTTTTCCCACCATTCCTGAGGGGAATCAAGGGAGCTCAGTCTGAGGGAGGTGAGGGGAAGGACTGATGATGAGGGCAGACCTGTGTTAAAGTACAGCGTAACAACTGAGAGAGATTAGGTTTTCTATCCAAAGACCCCTGACAAATTACATGGTTTACATTCAACAGCCTCATCCTCTCAGACAGATGAGCCTCACCACCAATGATAACAGAGCAGGACGTGATACTGTTAGCAGATACCTGTTAAATATAGAATCAACCTAATAGGCAACACTCATGAACTACTCACAGTAAACTAACTACCAAACTAAAATCTCTTGCCCCCAAAATTATATCTATCCTCTGTGCAAAAGTTCTGAAATTCAGATAATCTTGTTTGTGTGTGTGTGTATGTGTGTTTAATGGCCTGATTCTTAATCCACTCCACCATATGTACAGTGTTGAGTGGCCTCTCAAGAACACCTGTGTTGGCGTGTTGCTGACTCTACACAGTGAGGCCCGACCCTGAGCACGCTCAGACACATTGTCTTAGCACCTCCCTTTGTTCTGTCACTCAGCAACCAATTGATACTAAGAGCCCTCCTGGGCAATGCCTCATGGAAGAGAAGTTATCCATGAGGAGCCAGGTATAAATGTACTTACAGATAAGCATAGCAAACCACTAACCACTTTATTTGTAAATACCATTTGAATGTACTTCAAACATGCTCCTCTGCCTAGGGAAAAGCAGTTCTACTAGTATGTGGAGTTGCGGCTGACAGGCCTAACATAAGTGTATTAAATTCCTGTCTGCCTGCTGATAGCTGGTTTTCGCCTCCATCCCTTCAATAGAATCCAGTAAATTCACTTCCTGGTGAAGCAGCAGACCTATTCCAACGTCAGCATCCAATCAGCTTCAGTAAACAATGCCACATGACCAGAAATGGCACAAGGAGATGTCAGGAGTGCAAAGGAGCAGGAACAGAATTGCACACAAATCTTTGGAACATGAAGAAAATGTTGACTAAGAATCTGCCTGTTTAAAATATGTCTCAAATATTGCCCTCAATGGAAGCACAGGTAAACATGCAAAACATACTTACATAAAGCAATCTGCTAATTCAGGTTTGTGATCCACACATTGAATTGTGACTGGATCTCCCTCAGTCAACTCACAAAGCTGAGGACTGTATTAACCCTCTGAACTGAGGGATCTGAGACTTTTTTTAATCAATATATTGTCCCAGCTTGGAGTATTACTGCTGGTTAAGCCATTTCTTCGTTACTCTTTCCTGGACATCTAACAAAGCTGTGGGCTAGTAGGTGTATGACTGTTTGATACTGTGACTCAGTGAGTGTCTGATTGTTCCTGTGTAGCTATATGAATGTTTTAAGATTGCACACACAGATCCACACAACACACATACACAACCTGAATACACACATAAATACACACACATCCAGTCCTACCTGCTTGTCCTTGTCCTTGGCCTTCCCACTGCCAGACACCCGAGAGGAAGTGACATCACGGGGGATGACAGAGATCTGGTGCAGTGGCATGTTCATCCCAGCGGAGCTGACCAGGTGCGCTCACATGCACACTTCCTGTCCTGCTGCCACGGCAACAGGCATGATGATCTGAACTGCTAATCCCAGCCTGTACAACCCTGTGTAGAGAAAACAATTCATAAACTTAAAGTCACACAGACACAGCAAACTAAAGTAACACTCACAATATAGACATACTGTTGTGCTAGAGAGGACAGGGGCACACATTACACAGACCAACTCTTCAGACTAACATTTACATTTAGTCATTTAGCACACGTTCTTATCCAGAGCAACTTACAGTAAGTACAGGGACATTCCCCCGAGGCAAGTAGGGTGAAGTGCCTTGCCCAAGGACACAAGGTAATTTTGGCATGGCCGGGAATCGAACTGGCAACCTTCAGATTACTAGCCCGATTCCCTAACCACTCAGCCACCTAACTCCCCAGACTAAAGCAGTCTGGAGACTGTGTTTCCTGAAATTCAGGTCATTTGGCATTCCAAGAGCAGCCTATATTGATCTTTCAGACCGGCCTTAATTTTTTTTTGCAACCGGTGCTGTCCTACAAAATATCAAGCCAACATCCATTGAACAGCATACAGATGATTTGACATTCACACATGCCTTGTGTTCACATGAGACTGTCTCCAGGCCACAACAAGTTCTCTGTCCTCACCGCAGCCTTGTTGAATGGATCATGATTACAAGCAAAATTTGTCCGTGTAGGCCACCATGGGAGGTTATAAAACACTGTTTATAAATAGACAGTTCTATCTTCTGCTAATGTGCCATCTGCACTGCCATTGACATCACACAGCAATTAAGCTTCTCCGTCCCTCTCTCTCTTTCTTTCTCTCGGTTTCTCTCTTTATCTTTCTTTCTCTCTTCATTTGTCTCTGTGTATGCCTCTTGCTCAATATCTCCCCTCTCTCTCACTCACTGTGAGGGTGTTTATGTGTCTGCCAACGCTGGGGCTCAACTGCTGGGAAATGGAGGGATAGGCAGGTGTTTGGTCCGTGAAATATCAACAGCCAGATCGCTGGTCGGTGAGAGAATGGGGGAAAAGCATGAGGTGGGAGAGAGACAGGGTGTGAAGATATATATATATATATATATATATATATATATATATATATATATATATATATATATATATATATATATATATATATATACATATATACACATGCACACACACAGAGAGAGCATTTGATGAACTGCCCTGTCGTCAAACCGTTTTGTTCCAGCGAGAAGTCGGCAAAGATTGTTAAGGGTGAACTGTGACCACACACCTGTGAGGAGAGCAGGTACTGGATGGGATCCACCCATCACACTTTCCCCATCTCCAACCCCCAGTCCCCACTCCTGATAGCTTGACACATAGACAACCCGTTCTCTGTCAGTACACCAGCTGGCTACATCATCAACACAGGTCTGGAGGAAGCCACCAGATACAAAAAGGAGGAACTAATGCCATAACACTAATCAAGAGATCTGTTAGTCAAACAGCAGAAGAATACAGAATAACACATAGGAAGGTGTTATTTACAGGACTATTGTCTGAACTGGAAATGCTGAGAGAATCCAGTTTGGATAGGGTGACAAGAGTCTGACACACACACATGCAAAGAAATACAAACAGCCACTAACCCTAATTCAAAGAATCCTTGCACAAGCCTAGTAGGTGTGTTTGGTACACAATGTTATGGTGTACCAAACAAGGTGTACAACAGCACAGTGACATAAACAGATGGATGTAATATTACAATGCTATCTCTGGATGTGGCAAGACAGACAACAACAACATGCAGCAATGGTTGGTTCTCTGATAAAGGGGACATGATAGTAAATAGGACGGTCTGAAGGTCACATGTAGCTTCAACCGATTATTATGACACTAGCGACTAATATAACAAGTTAAGAAATTCCGAAACTGTATAGAAAACAAAACACACACAAATACACACACTCAGATACACACATACACATTTACTGTTGGAAGGAAGTGATTAAGCATTTTGTAATGTACAAGTGTCAGATTCTAAGTAAACCTTTCCTGGAATCTGTTTTTAGTTTCAGCTGTCTGAAGGTGTGCTCTTACAGCATTCACTGACAATAAAACCAAATGCTGCTTGACAGTTAGAAGAAGACACAGTAGAAATAGATAAAACAAGTCTTACGGTTCTAGATCTGTCCATGTAATGTAAACATTTTAATGTACGGCAGTACATTCAAAAACGTCCAACTTCTGTTGCTCCTCTCACTCCCTCTCCGTCTTTCTCACTCCCTCTTACTCTGTCTCTTTATCTTTCTGTCAGGTACAGCTGAATCTTACCTCTTATCTTTATTGGGCTTCACAAAATTCTTGATACTCACACTTAGAGGGGCAACGTGTGTGTGTGTGTGTGTGTGTGTGGGGGGGGGGGGTGATACTATCAGATGGGACACCAGAGACAGAGAGTAATGTTTTTGTGTTTTGTAAGATTTATATTTGGCAGGTTTTACAGTTTCAGTTGTGCATGTAGCAGACCAAACATGTTACTTTGTCCTCTAAAAGCATCCCATTTGGTCTCCTCCAATCCCTGAGTGAAAACTGGAGATGGTTCAATTTGAATTTGTATGTTTTAGTCTCCCCATTTTTTAATTAAGGCTGGGTGTGTATAAAGAAAAGCCAGACCAATCACTTTGAGTTGCACTAACTTAGTCGGAATGATACAGCTAATAACAGTTCATAAAGTATGCTTTTAAACTGGGACAAAAATTAGGCCTCTGAATCACAATTTCAGTAGGGCTTCCACCCTCCGGACATGTCCCGTAGTTTCTGGGGGTCAGTTTTGTATACTCTTTTCGTGGTTAAACTCCAAAGTCTTAGTGTTAGTTGAACAACTGTTTAGTGATAAAACTTGCATTAAGATCGATACCCTGATCAAGCATAGAAACGATGACCTAGGTCAGAGATATGTCATTGAATGTTTAGCTCTCGAAGATACAGGTAACAGTATATTCACATTTCAACGTTTGGAAGGAGTCCGATATTATTAACGAGTTGACTCCCTGCCAAAGTATCAAACAGTCCTCCAGTTTGGGATGAGCAAATCTATTTGTCCCCAGCCTTACAGGCCAATGCATAATCTGGAGTAGACCCGCCCCGGGGACCACTGGGCTGCCGGTCAGAACAGCCAAGCCAAATTTATACCACCACCACTCCAGCATTACTACAACACTAATAAAAATGAGATGTGTGTTCACTGAATCAAATTGCCGGTCCAACCTTTGCCTTTACTTTCACTGCCTGTTCTGAATGAGCCTAAAAGTTATACTCTCTCCGTATACTATTGAAATTATGCAGCATAAATGGAGGAGTTTATGTAAACTGGGTTTACATAGGTGAGCTACATTTCCACTGAGGTGAAGAACGGGTGTGTTCGACAGCACTAATTAGAATCTCTGGTTTTAATAATTTGCCAGAGCATGCAGTTCTTCCAGAGACTACAGAGATTACAAGAAAAAAGAAAGAGATTAAGAGAGAAATAAAAGTAAATGGGCTCTAATAAAGCCTGTAAAGGTTCTTGTTCTCTTCCTGTTTATCTCTCTCTCTCACTCTCTGTCTCACACACACCCACGCACACACTGTACTAAACTGCATAGATTAACCTAAACCTAGACCCGGATTACTCTTACTGATGTATTTGTTACACGCAGCGTATAAATAATCATTACGTTTCCATAAATGTCATTGTCCTTTAGGTTGCTTTGGTTATTGAGGACAGAGCAGACATTTTCATTCCCTGCTTTTGTAATACTTCAGTCATTGAATTAGAATTTATGCTAATGTCATTCTGTTGAGGGTGTGATTAAGTCTGTAGAGGAGCTTAGGGAACAGAGCTCCTAGACAAACAGCTAGGCTGGCTGGGGACGTGTACTGTAGGACACAGTACTCAGCACACTCCTGTGACATCCTCAGGGTACCCAGGAGAAGGAAACACAGGGACTTTCTCATACTAATGTTTCACCTTCTAAGCCAGTGTGAAGGACAACATGCCGCTACATAGATCCCTTAAGGACAGACACTCCCACACACACGTACACACATGCAACACGCACACACATACACACAGTGAAAACAATCTCAAACATCAGGGGTACGAATTACACAATGAGGTTCAGAGGTTACAGTGACTTCCTGGCTACTGCAGGACAGGCTGGGTCTAATGTGCACAACAAACTACGCAATCGTTCATCCACAGTATTGTAGGTGCCCAGCATAACTACAAACTCAACAGGCTACCTATTACGTTTACCAGACCTTGTATTGGGGATGGGGAGACGGCTTATAATTACATCTGGAGGATGGCCGTAAAATATTATCAACAATGTTTATACCTTTTATAATGAAGAGTAATTTAGAAAGCAACAATGAGAAATAGGGTAACAATATTATAAAATAATTAACTGTCTGACTAACTGCAGATTTGTTTCGCAACAATCCAACCTTCCTTACATTTTCTTATATAATTAAGAGTCAGCACCACGGACAGCCATACAGGATACCGCTGGGACACGTCACAGACCATGAGTTTGTTCTTTTTCCCACGTCCCAGATGGCAAGGCAGAGACACAGCCGCAGTGAAACAGCTTATTGGAAAACCAGAAGTATTCAAATGGGCCAGCCCACCCACCCAGGTCGCGAGTGCCGAGAGAGAAGGTGAGCGTTGGATGCTGACTACAACATTTGTCTGTGTGATTAGACCTCGCTTTGCTAGCTGTTGCAGAACACAGCCAACCAAGATGGAGAGTAAGAGTACCTCAAGCAATACCCTTTGAGAGGAAGAGCCTGATTTTGTTTAAAAAACACTTTTGTTAAACCATTTTGTAATTAATAAACTACGCCTCAGTGCGCCAACTGTTGGACTATGTTGTACCTATGTGGCTTATGCTAATGTTGCAGTGTTGCCACAAAAGACCAGCCAAAACTCGAGTTTGTGTTGTCAAGAGAGAGTCCAAGCGAGAACGTGTCCTAGAAAAGCCATACAGCAGCTGTCTGACCCAGACTCCTGATTACTGTCAACACCCCAGTAACACAAACGTGACAGTAGGAAATCTGAATAAGAGAGACTGTGCATGGAGTGCTGCCACATTAACGCATTGCTGACTCATTTCCAAAACATAGATAAAGAAGGAAAGAGTGAGAGAAAATGAGAAAGAGAGAGAAAAAGAGAGGCAGAATGGGAGACATACAATGTGAAGAGAAGTAGAGATGGAAAGAGTCAGAGTAAGGTACACGTTTTAAACTGAATTCCAGATTTAGCTTGAGGCACTACATAAAATAGCTGGAAAACAAAAGTGGAGAAAAGTGCTGACGTCAAAAACACCCCAACAGCCCAAAGGAGTGTTTGAGAGAGGGAGGCAAGCACTCACTCACAAACATTTACCAGGAATTGGATATTTATAAAGAAACATAGGAAATCAAAGTACATGGGGACTTGCCATAATCCCAGAAACACTTTTAGTTTAACAAAGGATTCTGAATAACAATATTTGTCTTTTGTTTGTGTGTGAGACAGATAAAGAGAGAGGGAGAGAGAGAGAGAGAGAGAGAGAGAGAGAGAGAGAGAGAGAGAGTGAGAGAGAGAGAGAGAGAGAGAGAGAGAGAGAGAGAGAGAGAGAGACAGACAGACAGACAGACAGACAGACAGACAGACAGACAGACAGACAGCTGACCTTTGCAAAAACAAGTGCATGGACTTTGACACAACCTAATTTAAATTTGTGCTACTAGATTTAAGTTCATAGTCAATAATCAGTTCTCTTTATACTTTCCTTATGCCATGTTTCAACCTGGCCTGAAATCACTGAGATCCAACCCTAATTCCACATGATTGTTTGACTTATCATTAAGTGAACACTAGTAACCATACTAAACAACAATGTGACACACGACAGTACCCTTCGGTAAATATTTCCTTTTGAAGGATGTTATTCTCAAACAACTCACCAGTGTTGTTGAGTTCTGGATACTTGAAAAGAGCAATGTGTGAAGTGAGAGTGGTAGGAGAGGAAACGTAAGGCCATAGTACACCTAGATAATTTGCTGAAGATGGAAAATTGGACTCTGTGACATAATCCCTGACATCTCAAGTCCGCCAAGAATATTGAATGAGTGGGACGGGCTGTAGAGTTGTAACGTAATAGTAGGGGTGGGGAAAAAAATGTATTCACATTTGAATTGCGATTCAGTCTTCTAGCGATTCACATCGATTCACAATTGTAAAAAATCGTAATGTAATTTTATTTATTTTTCATAATAAAAAATGTTTTGATTAAAAATCGCAAACAATTGTGAATGGATTTGTAATCGATTTGTGACCCCGAGAATCGATTTGAATCAAATCTTGAGGTATCAAAAAATTTCCCACGCCTACGTTAAATGCCAGAAGGGCATACAGACTTCAGTCATAGTGTGTGTGTGGTGTATGCATGTGTGCTGCAGCGCAGTGTTTATGTAGGCTGCCATTATGAACTGTTCATGGATTATAACAAACCTGCTTCAGTTTAAAGAATTAAGGTAGAGGTGCAGGCTCTTGGTGTAGATAGTTTGTAGTCTGGGAGACCTTCACTATATTTGCTGTGAGTGGTTTGCCATTCACTTCACTTCACCCATGAAGAGCCATGCGACCGCCAGAAATATTTTTCTGCTTCAGCCATCAAGTGGAAAGAGGAACTTGAGTGTCTGCAAACATTTGTGAACACTATAAAATTGGATTTTCTATTAAATGAAAATAACTGTTGCATATTAACTAAGTATTGTAAATAGCCTATCCCCACAGTCCCAAAGTTCCACAGCCCCACAGACCAGAACCACAGTCCCATAGCCATACATTTGTAAGTTTTGTCAGGAGCCACTGAGATGCAGTTTGACAGGTTGATTGGCTAGCTGATATGATGGCTCACACTTCTCTAAAAGACACAGCCCAATTACAGAATTAGTCTGTGAAAGTGTGTCAGAATGACAGGGCAATAAACAGCAATGAGACTGACGCTAATACTGATACTGATACTAATGTTAAATTAGAGTTTACGAAAAATATAGTATTTATAGATCAGAAAAGTCCACAGTTTGACACAGTGTCCACAGCGTTAATAACGGCAAGACACACTGTGCAGGTCAGAACATATTTAGTTAGATAACACCTAGCCATTATCAAAGAACAATATGATTATATCACACTGTGTTTCTTCCTGTACCTGCCTAACCCTAACCCTGCCTAACCCTTACCCTAACCCTGCCTTAACTTAACCTTAACACTCGTGTCTGGGCCCTGAAAGAGTAGCAGAAATGGAACAGAATACTGGGTCACTTAAATGTTTTTCAATTACTTATCTGTATGTGGTTGTTTCAGTCAAATGGAACAAATGGCCCATGTAAAACCCACCCATCTGGCATGCAACCAAATGACGGGGGGAATACATGAACTCATTGTCCCGTGGTGAGAAATGAAACTATTTGACAAGACGCTAGCCTGACATGATTGCACAAACCTATGTATGCTTCAGTCTCTGCCTGGACAGGGGGGTGCCAAACAAAGTAGGTTAGTAATACATGACAATCGCCAGGGTCACAGGCAGAAGAGGACCCTATCTCAATTCACTTAAACTGAGACAGCCCTCCTACATATCTGAAATACTGGCCTGTCCAACAGCTTCCATAGATCTGACTATGGGTTGAGAACCCATAGTCAGGTGCCATTGCACCCTAGGCAATGCCATCCCCGACAGCCTAGCCTAGCTTGGAGGGGGGCAGCAGTGGGAGGTATGATGATGACATCACCCAGAGAGAGAATGCAGCAAGCTATTTGATAGGATGAATAGTTCCTTTCCCTATGGAAGAGGCAAAAAAGCACAGACCAGGGGAACGGCCAGATTGAGTTGGAGTCTGGGAGCTGGACAAAGATCACAATCATACCTGATTGTATTTCAGAACTCTGGTGTGGGGAGGGAGAGGTGTGTGAGATTAGACACATCATGAATCGACAGTCCTCCAACGGAGGAAAGCAGTCTGCCTCAGTCTGTGACAGAGGTGGGAGACTGATGGACCAAGGGAGACGTCACTATGGCTCCACATATCACTTCTAATGCACTGAAATGTCAGTTGGGTCATTGTTAACTATTTCAAGGTAGGATACACACACACGCATCCAGTAAGAAAAATACCTTTCCCTGGACATGTGTACAGGTATTTCGCTGACTAGACTAGTGCCATTTCCTTTAACTACACTGTTGGTCACCACCTTACATTACATAATCTCATTCAAAAATGATAGTAACAGCATTATTACTTTGTTTAAAGCTGAAACGTACTTATCTTGGGACAATATGAGATATGAGATTGAGGATACTAAGATACTGTTGTTAAAGTAAGGCACTTTAGCTTTATCAGGCTGTACATCTCTCTATGACATACTGTCTTATTTATTTGTGGTAAAACTCCCTCTCAAGACGGAAAATTCATATTTCTAGATAAATCATTTTGTCAGTCATTTCGACCAACCATGATTGTATTGTATTGTAAGGGGTTCAATTATCTCAAAGGCTACAGTATTTCCTTTCAGGTCAATGCAGAGTCAACTGGCTGATTTCAGGAAGTAAGCAGGATGACTGTGTGTGTATGTGTACTGGAAATGAATGGTTGCGTACAGGATTTGTGTGTGTCTTAGTGAGTGAGTGTGCATTTGTATGTATGTGTGTGTGTACTGTCTGTAAGGATTTGATTCTAGCATGTAGAGCAATTCCATATTTCAAAGCATGTTAAATAGTAGAGCTATAGTAGAGCTTATAGCTTTGACAAGGCTACTTGTCAAATCTGCCTTTACTGGGAAACATGACAAGGTTCAATCGACTGGTGACCAAGGTAAATGTGAGAAAAACAGAAAGAGACCAATTGAACATTAGAGTTAGACTATAAAGGGCCGTTAACTTTATTGCTTCAGTGAAGACACTCTGGTGTTTTATGACATGGGCTAAATCTGTTCTCTTATAAATTCTCAGAAGAGGGTTAATTTTTTCTGTAACCCATTTGTATTCAAATGTGACATTGACAATGATGATGGAGATGACAGTGAGACTGATGCTAGTGGTGATGAATAGGTTACAAAAAGTAGATGTAAACCAAATAGGTAAACCAAATGCTGTACTGCACGGCATGTACTGCAACAATAATCGACTGAAACCGAATAGCAATACTGAAAAGTATTTTTTCAGTAGCTCAACAAAAATGCACCTATGGGTTTAGATAACATAAATGTGATTTAAGATACAGCAACACAATGGAGACTGGCAAAACTAGTGCTTCATGAGACTTCATTGAATGTTAAAATATAGCATTAGAGATACAGATAATGAATGCTGAACAATCAAAAGCATATTGCGCCTTACAATGATGGCGGTTAATTGTAGAAAAGCTTTCCAGCGTCCAAAGCCTCTCTCCCAATTAGTGTCCTAAAAATCCATCTCTAAAGAAAAAGGAGTTGTGAGTTAATTTGCTAGCACACAATACCACCATAACATCACTTGAACTTCACCTTTTCTCTCTGACAGTTTTACCCGATAAAGACCCATCAGAAGTCTGTTCAGATTAATAATTAGGACCTTCCTGTCTTGCTTCCCTCTACATTTTTCTCAGAAGTCTGCCGGGACTAAATGTATGACAATTCCTTAGCTTGTTGACAGACTACTCTGCCCAGAATAGATTAGATTTCATACAGTGGCTGCAAGATTTGGGCTACACAGAAACGTGTAGAAAAGGAAACCGGTCTGGGCCAAGCCAGGAGAACTGGTAAAGATGACAGATACAAAGCCAAGAACACTCTCTGGGATGTTTCATTTCATGTCATTTTGTCACATATTTCAAACTCATATAGTGATATAAAAGTATATACATTTCCATCTGTGACCCAGAAAGCAACGACATGGAAGTATAAATGTTACGCTTGCAGCTCTGCCTTGGACAAACATTATTTTGGAGAGGATCTTTAGTGAGAGAGAGGTACATTACCAACAGGCTCAACTCTACTGCACAGGAGAATCAGCATGATGCTGTCTATGTGCAAGTTTATGCATGCATGATACCATTAGGACAATGAGAACTCCTATCTCCGCAAGCCCTTAATATTTCACAATAGTGAGGAGTAACAAGGCCATGCTGTGATGTAACAGACAGACAGATTGGCTGTTCCGTTTGGCCTTGCACTGTAGAGGATATAAAAGGGGTATGTACAATCAATTAAAAGGTACATCATCATAGAAATATGTAACAGGGTGGATCTGAACCACTGCCTCCACTAAAAACAGGAATTCCGAGATGAGAGAAATTTGGTTTTAATGGGCAAGGGAATTTGTACGTTTAGCCTATACGTTATAGGCTATCATTAAACAGCATTAGAAATATTGTTCTCAATTTGAGATAGCTACAATCCATACCACACTGCGAAAACTGACTAAAGGTAGGCTACTTGGAAGCGTTATTGCTGCCTGCCTGTACAAAATCGATGTAGCCTAACGCTACCTGTGTTTATGTTTATTCAACTGGGTCCTTAGGACCGGAACGTGCGCACGACAGCTGGCAGGGTATTGCAGTTTATTTCACGTCACCGTCATCCGACCACAGTTGTCATCTGACAATATGTAATAAACACGACAACCTAGCACATTTGAGCAGTTCTTCAAAAATAACAAGCCATGTAAAATCGTTATGTTTCAAACCTCGCTTTGTGCAGCAGGGTATCTCAAACGTCGCTCTGAGGCTTTGATGAGAAGGGAAATGTAGCCAACATTAAACGAAAGGCAAAAAGGGTTTTCATTCGAAATACATAAACGGTAGACTAAGTCCACGGTAGTGAAATTAGATACAAATATTCACTCAATTGAAGGAAAATATCAATTTCCATACGCGTAGCCTATAAGCCTTCAATGACAACACTATGCCTTTTGGATTCTCAGGAATCTGCTGCGTCTTTCGTAAATTGTAGCCTATCTTCATAGCTTTACGTAGCCTACCTTTTTCAATCAATACGCTACTTTGCCTGGACGTTGTTTAAATAGTGACAGTCAGGTAAAAACGTATTTAATTAAATAGCATGGCATGTAGCCTATGCCATGAATTCAGTCAAATCCTAGTCCAGACGCGCGCTCCTCGACGTGTCCGGTTATTTGATAAAAGGCGCAGCGACAATACATAACATCTGAAGAAGGTTGTTATCATGGAGATTTCTTTCTCAAATCTCCAGTTGATAAAGACAAATTAAAACAAAAAGTATCACCACTCACCAGTATTTCCTCAGAACTAAATGACGTTGTTTTGTTTATATCACAAATCCTATCTGCATGTACAGTAGCCTGTCTATGCTGCGGCACCGACTTCCGCGTTAAAATGGAGTGAAAAAATGGAAGGGCTGAAAAAAATGATTTAAAGGGCAGGTGCGTCAAAGACTAAGAAACATGTTTCAGTTTCGATTATTGCTGCGATGCAAATGATGAGGAGCATAATAATAAAAAATATGTTGAATTAATCAAGCTCTTTGACGCAAATAATGTCGAATAAACACTGCCTCTTTTATGATATGACATCTAAACTAGGTTACATATGCATAGTTTAGAATAAACCGTGGAAATGCAACATTGAACGTCAAACAATGAAATGCCACATCAAGTGTCTATCGTTCACTAACTGGCAGACTTTTAGAGGTGAAGGGTAGCCTACAGAAGAAAATGTATCCTCTGTTGACTCAAAGCCCAGCTCTATCTATCTGAGACCTGTCTTTGTGTTTGCTCCTATTACTAATTCACAGTCTGTCTCTCCCTCCTTGGGGAAGGACAACAGGGCCTCTGTGCTCTGTCTGGAGTGAGCAGGCACCTCGGAGAGCATGTAGTGAGGATGCTAAAAGAGATGTGTATGTCTGAGAAACAGATATAGTCTGTATAGTCTCCCAAATGAGGGATTATACAGTACATATACAGACATTAAAACAAAATGTTAACCCTCTCTCCCTTTTAATCAAATAAACTACTCACTATATCCAGATCATGATATCTATGACTAGCTTAGTAAATCTGTCCAGTTCCAGAACAAGCTCACACAAATCTCATTCTGCCGTCTTAATGCTGACATCAGAGTAGCACATGCACTGGTATGGATATGAATCTGGTCCATTCAGAGACTGACTGAGGCATACATTTTATGACTGGAGCCATGCCTGTCAGCGTATGGAGGCACTGCAAGCATTTCATACTTCACTATTCTGCAGGTGACTGATTAGAACTGGGAGGAGAGATACTTTGAAAGAGTACAGACAGACACAAAGCTAGATGATTGCCCACTACGTGTTTAAAAACTGTGAGTGGGAAACAAGAAAAAGAGAGAGAGCTGTCCTGTGTGTCAAGATACTCCAGCCTTTCAGTAGGAAGAGTTGGATTACATATGTTGACAAGTCTATCCCTTTATGTCAGGCAAACTTGCTGTAGCGTTATTCGTTATTACGTGTGTACACTCACAAAATGTGTTTCTAGGATGTTTCATGTTGGAATAAAGTTGAACAATTTCAAAACAGAAAGTAAATTGTGAACATTTTCTCTTAGTATAACAAAAAAAGTAATTTCTCTGTTGAAATGATTGCATATTCTTGAAGGATTATCTATAATATGTTGTTGTAATTCAGATTATTTCAGTTGGTATTCTCTTTGTGGCAGAGATATGAATTGGCATTAAGAACAATGTTTTTGACTGATTGATAGTCCCGTTTCTAGGATGTTTCATGTCTACAAAAAGGGAACACTGATATGAATCTCTTCTCATAATTCTTGCAGAAGAGGAACACCTTTTCCAGTCATGTGAAGATGTTTTCCCACATCTGCTTTAACTGTGTGCTCTCACTCCTGACTGTGACAACATACCAGAATGTTCTCAGACACTTGATTTGTTTCTGTCGGTTAATTTTGACAAATAAGAGTCTTTGATTTTCAACATTCAGTATGTGAAGCTGTAATCAGATTTATTTTGTAGAACATCCACAAATACACTGAGCAGTTAAACCCTGACAGGGTAGATCTGGTTACAATGCCGATGAGTACACCCACCCACCTTCCCCTTTGATTGGCTGGATAATCAATTTTTTTATAGCTGTTTTCCACTCTCCAGGGTAATTCCTCACATTTTAGGAGACAATATCAGAAATAGACTCCCTGGACGTAGTTTTGTCCAGCATCTGGGAAATGGGCTCTAGATTCCCTTTACCTCATCTCAGTTTCCCACTTCTTCAAACATGCACAGACATTCCAAGACAATGGCAGTTCAAGGGTCTGACCACTTAATCCATACATGAGATGTATATACTGATATGGAAAATATAGACATCTGCATTCCAGTCACTAAATGTATTATTTATTCCATCTCACTGATTCAGTATCAATGGCTTCTGAATAGTGAATGTTAGACGGGTCTACATATATCCCCATTAAAGCCATTAAAGCCTGTCCTGGAAAGGCTTCTGAATAGTGAATGTTAGACGGGTCTACATATATCCCCATTAAAGCCTGTCCTGGAAAGTCCATTATCAACTGCTAGAAATACTGTATATCGTGTTTTGTTACCATACGAGTGCTCTGGTCAACCTATGATGGCAAATTGCATATTCCAGAGGTTAATAATACCTAGCTTGTTGCTAAGAAATTGATGCAGGTGTGGAGAACAGGCAGCACAACAAACAAATGTAATTAAATAATAGAAGTTAGAGAAATAAATAATGTACTACACATTAGTAGCAGTCAATGAGTGCTTAAAGAAACACCATTACTGTAGATGATTAGAAAGTTTAAAACAAGCACATATGTATGGATACAAACTTAATTTATTAAATCAAACACCAATTGTCACTGTGACAGCACTGTGCTGTGCAGTTTCCTTTTAACCAAAGAAAAAACAATCTTACAAAATACTTCTAATGGCATTCACTTTAGTTCATATTGACAAACAGGAAGCCCTTTCTCCCAACTCCTTCAAGTATGCAGCTAACATACTTATACGACTTGCATACTTATGTCAAAACTGAACATTAACTACTCTGTCTCCAGGGTTTCCTGCAGAAAATGTGTAAGTTAAGGTGGTAGGATGGGGTTTGCCGTCAGACCGGGGGGGAGGGGGGGGGGGGCTAGTTTGTGCGCTAGACTAATGCGTTCTGCAGAGAAGGGAGACTGGCGTTTTGGAATGGAAGGTAGAAAACAGGACTGAGTAACACGGCTGATATCGCTTTTTTCTTTTTTACAACGTAGTTAAGGCGGCAGGCGTGTGTTGCTTAGACGGCCACCTTAACTGAAAAATGCTGCGGGAAACCCTGGTCTCAAAGCATCTAACTAAAAAGAAGTGTACAGTATTTGCCCCATTTTAAAATAAAACAATTATTTCCATTGAAGGCTGTGTATGTCCATTTTGTATGTGCCCATAGTAACAAGGAAATGGAGTGTGGCTCTGAACATCAATACAATAAAATAAAAGATAACTGACAATGTAAAAACACTTCATACAAAGACAAACACGGTAATGCAAGACCCTAGACCACATGAGAAAAAGTCAAACATTGATATACAAATATAATAATTCTAAAGTGCATCTCTCAAAGACTTGTCGTATGAATGTATCTGTAATCCTATTTTAAGAAAACAAAACACCCAACAAACAGAATAAAAAATAGATAAATGCTTGATATCGTGCATATGATGTAACAAAACAAGACCTATATACATGCACATTGTTGCTATGGGGTAAGAAAGTCAACAGGGGGAATCGGATCAATCACATTGTCAAAAGGGAATAGCTACCTAGCCTGTGCTGTTCTATCCTATTCAAACTTGGCTTGTCGACATGGTTTCTGCAAACTTGGTGATAGAAAGCACAGTGGTGAAAAGCTCATTTCCTTTTAATATTTTTTATTATTATTGTTAATTTACTAAATCTGTAGTTCAGTTCATCCTTCCCTCCAAAGCAGTGTGATGGGGCCTGTTTGTGAGGGGTTAGATCTTGGGCAGTTTAGGAGCGCTGATGATGGGGTTTGTCTCCTGAAGGAACCGTCTTCCAGTGCTCTTGTAGTCATAGGTGCAGTCATGGGTCTCTGCATAGCGGTGGGTGGCACAGAAATTGTTGCCACACCTGGGGGAGGAGCACTGCATGTTAAAATAATATTATTATTAATATATTATGGTAGTATGTACAACGCCAGATTTCTATGAAAAATATATATTTTTAATCCTATCCTTAGAGAAATAGCATCCAAATCATCATTAGAAAATGATACAGAAGTTACCGTAATCTGATTAAATTACTAATAGAAGCCACCGGTTATTGATCATTTATCAAAGATTGTTGTCGCCACTGAGAATCATTGAACCCTCAGTTCACCATTAAGGAACTGAAATGGGAGACGAAAGTCCATTATCAACTGCTAACTTAAATCAATTCTTAATAATGATAATGGGATATGGCAACAGTAAGATGAGTCTTTCAATAACCCATCACCATGTTTCATCATCAACAACCCTAAGAGCCTGATTATTGTTCTCAAGAGGTGTGCACCGAGTCAAACATAGATTTATGTCCTCATTTCCTTTGCTGCTTGCTGGTTGATAACCACCTGGATATTTATTTTCTCATCAGTCCAGATAAAGTGGACAAACCCAATCGGTCGCAAACAGACAAACTGTCCCACCCAGCAATGTTCTGCCCGTACACAAAGCTGGTTTTTCATCACCTTGAGTTGCCTATGATCTAAGCTGGTTTTTGAATGCAGCATGACTATGTTCAAGAACCTCAGGGCGGCTTGTGTTGTGATTTGCGTAATGTTGCATCAGGCTCTGTGTGCTCTCAGCAAAGGCAGAGAGGGGACCCTCGTGACGAGTGGCAGAACTACAGTACCAATGGAGAGACGGGAGTGAGGGAGGGAGGGAGGGAGTGAGGGAGTGAGGGAGGGAGGGAGTGAGGGAGGGAGGGAGGGAGGGAGGGAGGGAGGGAGGGAGGGAAGGAGGGAGGGAGGGAGGGAGGGAGGGAGGGAGGGAGGGAGGGAGGGAGGGAGGGAGGGAGGGAAGGAGGGAGGGAGGGAGGGAGGGAGGGATGAGCATATGGAGAAAGTGGCAAACTGTGGTCCATTACCCAGTGAAGAAGTTAGTTAAAAAGATGTGGAGGGGATGATTACAGAGAGTGTAGAAAATAAGCGTTTCGGGTACCTGCACTCGTAGCTGTTGGCCAGGCCAGTCTTCTTCCCACAGAGAAAGCAGTGCTTGAAGTTCTTCTTCTTACCGCCTAAAGGAGCTTTTACTGGAGGTAGGTGATAGGATGGGGTGCCTGGGGGAAGAAACAAGCAAGTAAGGAGAGCCCAAAGAGTGGAACTAGCACTACTCATCCAGTACATCCTCCCTTGTTATTCCTTCACACTAGTAGGGCAACTTGCAAAAAACAAAACAGAAAGTCCAATGTCTCAAAGTACTGCAGAATGATTGGGCCTGACTTTACAATACGTCACATATTGTCGTGGGATATGTTCTGTATACCGTAATTTTCGGACTACAAGACGCGCCTTTTGTCGCATTTTTTGACCCTGCGGCTTATATAATATCTATCTTGTCTGCCAGACAAGTGGGTGCCCCTTTGTTCTTTTGGTGAACAGTTTCAGGAGTCCTTCTTACCCGGCGTCATGGAGCCTTAGCAGCTAAATACTTATTTAGCACTAGCGTTGCTACTGTATCCCTGCCTGTGTTTGAGCTGTTGCGCTGTTATACTCGGCAAGTACCGTGTTGTGGTGTCGGAGGACTGATCGAAAAGTGCATCATACATTTAAGTCATTTAGCTAAGACTTGCATGTACAGTACGTAATGTCACATTAAATAATGTATTTAAACTCAAGCTCATATGGTGCGTCGCAGGGGCGATTCTAGGATCAGACCTATAGGGGTGCTCAGCCCCCAATGAGAATGTGACAGGAATACAGTGCCTTGCAAAAGTGCTAAACGTAAACCCCCTTGCTAAAATAAATCCCTAATTTCACTGGATAACAATTAATACATTTATGTATTTTTATGCAAAATTGAATGAAAAAACTAAGGATGTCCTGTTCTTCATGAACTACCAGCATCAAATGATAATAAACAATATATTTAAAAAAATATTTTTTTAAAAATTAGGAGTGCTTGAGCACTCCTAAAAAGGGTCTAAAATTGCCACTGAATTGTACCCTCTCCAGTTACATAAATAAATGCATTGCAGGTCCATCAGGTGTGCCCCTAAATCCTCTGCTTGCGCTCCTAAAATTTTCAAGCAGGGGCTACTGTGTTCCTAGTAAAAAAAGTTAGTCTGGAGCCCTGTAAGCGCACATTCACAATCTGTGAGAATCAAAAGTCTGTATGCAAATTTGTTAACGCAACGGTGCATGTCACTCCCCACTCAAGGCAGTTAAGGTCGGTGGACAGGGCCCACACACAGCATTCACAAGCATGGAGATACAGGTGCACAGAAACTAGTGCCATGGAGCAGATAAAGACCCGTCTTGGTGATGCGACAGCAAAGGGGAACAGTCGTAGTTGGCTAGTGGGGTATAAGATTGTTTTTTTGATTAGTGTTCTAGACCAGCGGTCCCCAACCCCCGGGCCGCGGACCGGTACCGGTCCGTGGGTCATTTGGTACCGGTCCGCAGAGAAAGAATAAATCATTACATTATTTCAGTTTTATAAAAAATAAAAATAAATGTATTTTTCATGCACCTTAAATATTTGTTTTTGTGTTGCGTCTTATTTTGAAGGCATGTTTAAATATTACCATAGCGACCAGAGAGTGTTTGGGGCAGAGCCGCAGAGTGGATTCACGTTTATTATTGTATTTAGAAAATGCCACCGTTTGTATGCCGGTCGTATCATTTTATTTCATGTATTTATGCGCCACGCCTTAAAGGCCGGTCCGTGAAAATACTGCAACATTAAACCGGTCCGTGGCGCAAAAAAGGTTGGGGACCGCTGTTCTAGACTGTAATCTGTGTTGGTGTGCTCTCTAAGTGTCACTCCTCACCTCTCTTTCTCCCCTCCACTTACTCTACTATTTACCCTAAGAACAACAATAGACCTTAAGCTTCATACACACTGAAATGACAAAAAAAACTAATGTGGCTAAATCATATGGTAGAGCAATTGTCATGAGTCTGAATGTTTAATCTCAGTACACAGGTGCTGTATCTAAGTGGGTTGGCTGGTATGGGGCCCATGTTATTTTGCAATCATAAAAACAACCGTAGAATCTCATTATGCTGTAGGTGTGTGGTGTGAATTTATATGCTTGTCCTGTCGCTAATGCTGATTCTGCAGCTGTATCACTACATATATTTGTGCTCTTGCTGTGCCACACTGCAGTACTCATACCACATGCCTTGTGCTTGTTTTCACAAAACACACCACAGTGTTCAGACTTTGAATTGTTCTGTGTGTGTGTGTATGGCACACAGTCTGGCAGTAACCCTGGGTCAGGGAACTGTTCTCTCTGAGCGTGATGTGTGTTGGTGGCCTCTCACACCACGTTGTAGAGCAGGCACAAAGACGGCAGTCAGACCATATTACACTTGCTGCACTGGGCCACCGTACACGTGCACAACAATCCTAACTTTCTGGTCCTAGTCTGCTGTGCACAACCCTAGCAACATTACTAGCTTTCAGACAGTGTTACTTTCTAGTATACAGTGTGTATGTTAGAGTGTGTGTTGTGTGTGTCCACATCCAGATTACTATACCTAATTTCCTTATTGAGCAGGAAGCTCCACCAGTTGATCCAAGAGTAGCTGGGGACTGTAAATAAAGGGGAGATTGTAAAAGTATTTAGGACAACAGAACAACCACAGTAGATATTAGGCCGATGTATATTTCCTTGCTTACCATGTAAGAGGCTGCTGCTCTGTGCAAGGGAGACATACGTCTGATGAGATCATCCTGGAGGAGGTGGATGTTGGAGGGGACCATGGAGCCCAATCGGCCCAGTCCAGAAGCACCGACAGCAGGCAGCCCCAACCCAAGACCCAGGCTTTGACTGAGGGCTTCCCTGCTGTTGTCCGCAGTCCTGGATGCCAGAGCCAACAGATCCGATTTTCGGAGTGATCCCACAGGTTCTTTAGAGGCCTGGTTGGCCATGAATGTGATGTCTCTAGCATCACTCTTGGAGATCATCTCTGGAGATTTGCTCAGAGAGTCCACCTTGATGCCATGCAAATGAGAGGCGCGTGAAGGAGAGGAGGGTAGTGGGGTTGTGCCGTCAGGCTTCAGCCAAGTGCTGGACCGTGTTGGGGGGCTGGGGCAAAGTAGGGTGGAGGTGGTGAACTCAAAGGGCTGAGGCAACTGTCTAGTGGCAATGATTGGAGAGGTGGTGGAGAGGGGTGGAGCGGCAGGGCTAATATGGAAGGTGTTGCCTAGCTGGGTCCTCTCACCTCTACTGGCTAGACCATCAGCAGGTCCTAGCTCTAAGGTACCTAGACTTCCGGAGCCCACTGCCTGAGAAAGCAGCGTGGGGGTGGAAGCTAGCTGGTGCTGAGCCCCCACTTCCAGGGGCCCTAAACCCTCCAGACTCCCCTGGCCTCTCTCTGGGGTAGACACATCCAGACTCAAAGGGTCTGAGAGTAGGTCGCCATACAAGTCCCCTGACACTAAGGGGTCTTTCAGGCCAACAACATCCTCTGCCAAGCCCACTCCTAGAGCATTCCCTATGGCGTCATGGCCCTCCATAGCTCCGTCAGCCTGGCCCCTGGTAGAGAGGGCAGGCAGCTGTGGATACACACAATCCCTCATGAGTCTGGTGCCGCCAATGTCCAACCGAGAAACTTTAGGTGGGGGACGGATCTTCGCAAAGGCGGCATCTGAATCCCATGGCTCCTCCTCCTGAAGCATGTAACAGGACGAGGAGGTGAAAGTAGGCGGGGGACGTCTGGTAATCGACAAATGAGCAGAGGGGACAGCAGTACCAAGACGAGAGGGGCTTATGGATCCGTGGTCTCTGATTGGAGGTAACTGCATGTTGGAGTGATAGGAATGGTTGATTTGGGGAAGGACGTGGAAGAGTCGATGATTTCTTGTGCTCAGGGGGATGGAGTCGCTACAGGGCCGAGGACCGACGGGGGGCCGAGGTTTCAATTTAGCAGACTTCTTGGGCTGATGGAAGAAGGCAAGATGGCCATTACGAGACCAACCATTTGTCAGAGATTTCAGTAAATAACGACTGTATATCTGGTCTTTTACCTTCTTGTTGAGGTTCATGTCCTCCATCTTGGCTTTGAGCAGCTTCATTTTGTTCATGGTAATTGAGTTCTCCAGGGTCTGCTGACCAGCCAGCGAGCCTTCCCCATCATCCTCTTCCTCACCATAAACATTACAGACAGAACCACCACTAGGGAATACACAGTCACATTGGCCTCAATTATGGCCTATACAGAACTGCATATATGAATCAAATCTGATGATAATTAACAACAAAGGAAAACTAGGAAAGTGACTGAATAAATGACATACATGATAATGATAATGACATACTACATAAATAGCTACCTGAGTGATTCAGAGACGGGGGTCAGAGTGCCATCCCCTCTGTCCACAACGCGGAAAAAGTTGAGCTGATCCCCCTCACGGTAGACCAGGAAGGTGACCTGCTTGTTGGGAAGGCTCTTCTCCCAGACCTCCTCCCTGCAGCCATCCATCAAGTCAGACATCTCCTTCCTTGGGTCCTCCATGGCCACTGAGGGAGGCCGAGGAAGATTCAACATTTTAAGTCTTTCAACTTGTAGCCAGTAGGAATGCAGCAACGCCACAATTTAAACCAACTTCTACCTCTCCTAGTGTTGATGGGACCTCCCCTCATGGCCAAGACCAGCTTCAGAGTACAGCCTTCGGCAATGCTACAATAAACCAACAAAAAAAACATTTTTTCGTCACAATACATGCCTCCAATGTAACTCCTTGCATTTCTGTATCCAGTAGATGGGTCACATTTTGTGGGGTGTATGCACAGTTGATGAGGTTCAAGTCTAGAGCTGCTTCAAGCCCACACAACAGATCAGACCTATTCAAAAATAAACAGCATTCCTGTGGATGGCTTCCAGATTAACTTCAGACTGCCTGAAAATCCCATCATGATATCCACTCTACACAAACGTCTATCTCCAACCCCCCCACTCCGCCTCCCTTTTAACGAACTTCATGTTGTAGCATACAGTTCTCTAGTTTAACCTAATCTCACCAGGGACATTTTCATGTAGAAAATGAAGTGACAGGTATTCATTACAAATCTGAACACCATCTGAAGGCTTCCGGCACAGTAGGCCCACGTTTGCATCTACTAAAACCCAAGAGTGTGGCTAAAAAAAAAATGCAATCAATATGATTTTGTAATCTAATTCAAACTTCTGCCTTTCAGCTCTATTAGTTGATAGAGACTCACCTGTAGTCATGCAGACAGTACTCATCCTCCAGCTCTAGACTGTTCCAGATCAGATGTTGCTGGGCAACAGGAATGCCTTCAAAAGGGAGGGAGAGAACAGTTGGAGTTGAGAGACTAGGTCTATACATTTCCACTACTACCAGTAACAACACCTCAAAAATAGCTCACATATGCCCCCCTCAGGAAATACAATTAGAAAGTGAGACAAAAAGAAATGGGTCATGCTGCTTCCTCAAAGGAGGCTATGAATGTGTAAAACAATCTACACTGGCCTACAATCCGCAAAAGATCACATCTTAATTCAGAAAGAAACCTCCAAAGGAGAATAAGTTGCAGCCAGACTGCTTCATCTAATTATGCTGGCTGGGTGAACTAGCAATTGCAGAGTTGAATGAGGGCCAGTACAACCCAGGGTATCTCTACCATCTAGAGATGTCTTTCTGCAGCCATGGCTAGACATTGCCTCCCCCTTACACACTCCCAGAAAGCATGCAGCAAGACCCAGGAAAAGAATGGAGCAAAGTCAAAAATATGCTTGGAAAGCCTGCCATGGAAATGGAACGGTGCCTGGTCCCAACCAATATGACATGAGTAGAAACAACAACAAAATATACTAGCAGATCATCAGTTATATTCTGATCAATGCTTCCACTATGTAAGTTGTGTGAGAAGGTGTAAACTATTTTAGGTTGTAGTACAGCAAGTCTTTACATGAACGTGCCTATTTGTGTGTGTTGGCTGTCGATCAATCTGTGACAAGGAAGTTGTACACTATTTACACTTCTCTTGTGCAAAAAAAAGGTTTCATAAATTATTTATTACTGAAATATGTCTTAAGAACTACTTAAATGAGACAAAGACTAAAAATACAGTTCTTTCGCACCATAATAACTAACCTAACATGTTAAAATAGCAATGTGATCATATCCATGATAGCCTAAAATAGTCCACCGCCGATGCTGCTATGCTCAACCGATGGAACGGGCCATAGCTGTAGCTGTCTCTGTTTTACAACGGCTATTACTCTGCAGATGATGTTCCACTCCACAGTATCTCCATTCTCCACCCAGCACTGCATCATAGCTAAACACACACACCCACACAAGAGGAGATGGATGAAGGCCCTTGGCGTTTTTTATATTACTGATGTGCTCCATGGACCCAATGACAAGTGAATGGGAGATGAGGCCTAATAAATGATGAGGCCAAGCAATTGTGGATTGAATATGGGATGCAGTTACAGCATGAACCTCAACTCATATAGGCCCATTTTCATAGACAGGGAGACTTAAAACTTTTTCCAATGGAGATCTTCATAACATTTTTCTCCTACTTTAGGACTAGGCTTAATCCATGTCTGGGAAACCTTAGAGTACCAACGAGTCGACAACCTGAGGTGCTTCAATGTGTTTATGAGATCAGTAGTGCTACAAAGTGAATACATAGAAAGGTCTGATTTTTAAACAGTGTGCCATTCTTTGACAGATAGTAGGCATTGAATGTTCCCCACTACCTCCTGTAGAGACAGCAGTAGATGCCACAGTACCTTCCAGCCTCTGGATCTTGGCCTTGACTGATATGACGGTTTCGAATGGTGAGACGCGCAGTTCAAAGCAGGTTCCTGTCAGGGTCTCTATAAAGAGCTCCATGGTGTCGTAGAAGGGCAGCTTGTAGTGGAAGGATCCCACATTGTCATCATTGTAGAACGGTGGCTCCTTCCTGTCAGCCATATTGGGGGCTTAGGAGGGCCAGTGTCCAGGGGAAGCTTTAGGGAGAGGGAGGAGGATGGGGTCTGACCCAGGAAGAGGGTAAGAGGGAGAGGTGCTGCTCGCCACTGTCACCACAGATACACATCATGCAAGATGACCACAGCTGTTGAGAGAGAAAGACAAAAAATGTAGCCACATAAATAACTACTGAAGGTAACTGCAAAGCCTGCACCGAAATACAAACTTCTCACCAATCACCAAATTCTAAATAGTACTGTAGTTACAACTTTATTCAAAGATGAAAAATCGAATAAAACACTGTAAAAAATGTTAAAATTCTGTACACACTGTTCAAATGGTGTGCATCAACACACTCACCCAGACAGATCAATGTTTGAAAGAAAAAGGGTAATTGAACAAAACTGGCAGTTGCTGGTAAGTAAGGAGCTCGGCACTTCCTTGACAACACAAACAAGTGCATCAACAGGAGCACCTACAACTTGGCCAACTGTAAAATAAAATATGTAATGAAATCTCATTATTCGTTTTATCCACTTGTACAACAATTCTTCAGGATGGGAAGCACATCCAGAGGCACTAATTCAACATTTAGAATATCTGAGATAAGGCCCAGACATGCCAATCTGCTGTAAGGAGTAGTGCTGACGTTGACGGCTGTTGGGTAAACAAGGTGTATGGCATCAAACTGAGAATCTAGTCCACTTATACCTCGAATGTTACAATGCAATTTATACGCGCCGAGCTTGCACAACTAAATTATCTTGCTAGCAAGCCACGGTGACATGTATAGATATAAACCGATTGTAATTTGTGAAGCAAACAAAATATTTTGCAGTGAACTACCTGAGTATCTCAAATCAGCTTAACATATGTAGCTAGCACTATCAAGTATCTTAACTAACCAATTCTGAAGCAAGAGCAACCAAGGTTACTCAAAAGGAATGAAGTGCAAGTCAACTAGCCTCCCAACGTCTACCACAAAACAAATAAGACTACTATCAACCCATTGGTAGCATCCTTATACTGATTTAGCGTGCTCACTGTTCCTAAAAACACTAGCAAGCCATCGTGGACTCATTGTATCAGCATCCCAAGAAGATCCTACAGCTGCGAGTTTGGCAAGAGGCGAGTACGTCACAGTGGATGGAGCTGGCAGTCGTCCCACGCTCCAATGTCATTCGAATCAGAAGTATTCAGCCGAATAATGGTCTTACAGTGGATAGAAAAGAGAATCGTTGTATTTTGGTTCAATTCTCATCTAACTGTAAAATTACTTTAAATGCAAACCAGACCGTTAAGTAGCTAACGAGAACCTAACTGGCTAGCTAGCTTTACAACTCAAACAATGGCTACCCTTGGCTCGATGCAGCTGGCAAGTTGCCTAACGTTAGCAAGCTGCTAGCTCCTCTGTTCACAGGTTTAGCTTTTGTTGAGGTTGACAATAAACAGATAACAATCTCATTACAAGTCAAAATATAGCAGCTTTTATAATGACTATTACCTTGTAACCAGCCTAACTACCCAAGCGAGGAAAAATCATTTGAGGTCTTCGGAAACTCATCTCACCTGACACATACTAGGCGGCTAGAACAAGCTCATTGTGACATCACCTGATTGACAACTAGCCACAAAATGACGTAATGTATCACTAGAGACACACTGGGCGGGACAACATCGATATGTAGAAGATGACACACTGCCTTTTTATTCTAGCTATGAAAGTGTGATGTAAACTACATTGACGTGGTCCTAGGTTTTAACACACACAAAAATCGGTTTTTCAAGTTAAGTAAAAAAAATAAAATAAAAAGTAATTTTCAGGACAATTGTTTATTGCTTCAATAAAGCCAATTTTTTTTACTAGTCCCACATTCACTTCAGGTGTGGGCCTAAATATTACTGTTGCACACAATACATGTTTATGTAATGCTGTTAAGTGTACAAGTATAGTTTACATTTATGTACTGATGTGTCCAACAAAGCTCTATAGGGAAAAAACCCACTTCTAAAGAAATGTACTATAATTTAACCACACAAGGTTTTAAAGAGAAGACAAATCTTATTTTATTAGTATTCGTAAAGCACATATGCTAACACTAATGTGTACTGTCTTGAATGTCAAGAAAAAGGAAAGAATCATGTACATTCTAAAGATAATGAAGGGCCTCACAAAACTGCTGTCTGCTCCAGTATTCCTGCTCCATTATTTCACCTTTCATGAAAATGCATTTGAAATCACCACACACATTTAATAAAATATCTATTTTTAGTACAAAAATAAAAATAAATCATTACTTACAGGCAAAGTTAAGAAATGGAACAATTTATTATTAATAACAAAAACAGCTGCAAGTTTACTAGGACAGAGATTAAACACATTGATCTCAATTGAGATATGGCACGGAATACACAATCTTGAGACGGCAAAGCTAAAATGTGGGCTCCAACAATTAAATCCTTTAGATGGCTATTCATTTCTGCGGAGCTTATGGATATGCTTGTGAAGACCTACCAAGTAAAAACGGCATTTATTCAGTGTTACTTGATCTGTTAAGAAAAGTTTGTAAATGCCATTGTAAATTGATCAAAATATATTTTTAGAACTCCCATGGTTATGAACCAGATTTTTTATAATTTATAAGCAGTGAATTATTACTGGAATTACCTACTCTTCCTCAGAAATGTTTACGTCATATCTACTGCACAATTGTACAAGTTAAACTGAAACAGTTCAGGTTCCACCAAGGGCGTTGAGTGGATCGTCAAATATGTTGCCTGTTGAATCCTCTGCTGCACTGGTGTCTAGTGCGGGAGGGGTTTTCTTAGGTTTAACTGAAGTCTTTGCCACTGGTTTTGCTGCACCCGATGAGAAGATGTCATCTTTACCAAATACACAAAACATTAGTCAGTTACATTCCATGATTAAAAAAAGAAATATATTTTTATAAATGAATGCAGCCCGATCCATGATCTTCTGCTGTACTTTCTATGTGCACTATTTGTATGTCATTTTGGATACAAGCATCTGCTAAATAAAAAAACAATTCTGAAAACAAAGTCATCAAATAGGTACCATTTGATTGACACTGTTACACTCACCCATGTCATCGCTAAATATCGATTTTGTTTCCACTTTCTTTTTGGATGGCTTCTCTTTTGGTTTTGACGTTAAAGTCAAGTCAGCAAAAATGTCTATGTTGTCATCAAACAAGTTGGCATCCAAAGATTTGTCAGTGTGTTTCTTATTAGTTTGGGGTAAAGGCTCAACTTGATCCTGGAAAAAAGAGAAGACAGACCAAAGAAACCTATTTAACCAAGACGTATGAAACACACACACACACACACACACACAATATTGAACAATACTAATGAGCATACCTGGAAAATGTCCTTCTTGGTCAAGTTTGCGGTTGAGTTAATGGCAGCTGTGGGGGTGGAGCCCTTCCCAAACCCAAAGATATCCTCTTCATCATCATCTTTCTCAAGGAACGACGAAGCTGTGGCTTTCTGAGCTGACCTTGGCTTGACCTTCTGAAATAGGTTGTCACTGTGATCGTCAAAGATGGAGGGAGCTGTTTCCTTCCCTTTCCCCTTCCTTACAGCCACACTGCTGCCGGCCAGATCCTCTGTAGTTGTCGTTTCAGATTTGATGGAGGGGGTGGTTAACTTAGGGGCTGGTATTGACCCAAACAGGCCATCAGAGCCAAAAAGGTCATTCTCATCTGGAGAGGGCAGCACTTTAGGCTCAATTATGCTCTTGGAAGATTCTGTCTTCTGAGGGTTAGTAGACACAGGCAGTGTGAGGACTGAGGGTCTAGTGCTAACATCTATGAGTGGGGGTTGGAAGGGCAGGGCAGTGGTCGGCTCTGTGTTAGTTGGACTAGGTAGTGTTGGACTGGACTGGTCTGGCGTTAACCGGGATGAGTTGGGTAGAGCTGGCCTGGGATGGACAGGGTTTGGCCCAGAGCTTTCCTGGTTCTCTTCATCTTGATCTATGGAGTTCTGAGCTGACTGCTGCCTCGCTGCTCTGGACTGGGGTCGACGGCGGACGGAGCCTTTGGTACGTCCCTACAGACAGAGACTAGTTAGACAGCAAGGACTTTTCTAAGATGAGAAAAGTGTAAAACTGAACCATGACCTACCTTGTTTGCAATCTGCAATGTGGTGACCTGGGCAGGGCTGTCAAAGCTCACCCCTTCACCAGTGGCTGCCTGCCCCCCCCCTACCGGAGTCAGGATAGAGCTAAGACTAGATCTGGTGATCAGGCTGGGACTAGGGCTGTGGCTGAGTCCTCCCAAAGAAGCAGCAGGCACCAATCCGGGGAGTACACTGACCCCCCCAGAAATACGGGGAACAGCACCAGGGAGGAGTGCTGCAGGATTGATGAGCAGGTTGGTCTGTATGGATGATAAATATAGACAGTCTTGGTCACATATTTGCACTCTCTAGCTGGAGAACAGATGATGGGGTAGCAACTAATAAATTCCTTATTAATCATACATTTCTATGGATAAAATGGAGGAAAGCTATCTGAGGCAAAGAACTAGCAAGTACAATCTTGCTACACACAAAATGTTTTGCACATGCCAGAGATATAAGACAATCCAAGAATACAGAAAAGGGATGAAAGGTAAAACACATAGTGCAGCTGGAACAAAGGATTATCAGACGCTTTAATTTTGAAGAAAAACAACAAAATAAATGTCAGCTTTCAAGTAGCATTAGGCAGTTGAAGGGGACAGAAAGACAAGCCAACATCTTTTGACATGAACTTGCAGAGGAAACATTGAGACAATTAAAGTCCTTTCTGACGACGTAAAGAAGGTGTAGCATCAAGTACATGAAAAATTACTTGAATTTTTCCAATTTGTGATGAAGGTTCTTTAGCCTTTACAGGGCTTGTAGCAGGCTTCTGTGTGGTTGGGTGACAAAAAGTTCAGAAATTATCCTCAGCCATAATCATTTGGCATTACAGTTCATAAACTCTGAATATGAATTAGGGCTGTGCAATTAATCAAATTTTTATCGTAATTTCGATTTCTGGGTCAAACGATCTCCAAACTCATATAATCGAGTTGAAACGATTAAATTGGCATTTTTCGTTTAACAGTAGGCCTAGAGAGTTTCTGAAAGAAACGCACACGCAATTCAGTAATTCCGTTCAATCTTTAACCTGCCCTCAGGAAGCATATGCTATTGGCAGGAGGCGGGACATGCCAGTGAGCCGCCAATCAGCAGCATTGACCGTTGACAGCCAATTGCACGAACGAATACCAAGCGAGTTTGTTGTTAAAATGTCTAATATGTAACCCTATAAGTAAATATCAAGTGTTTAAAGACCTTGTGGCAGACCTACCGTGTGTTGAATATTAAAGTTTCAGTAACGTTACAGTTTGATAGTCAAGTCATTCATCAGTATGTGTTTGTGCATTTGGCTGTCAACGGTTGATGCTGCTATACGTTTTTCTATGTCATATTTGATTGTCTAAATATGTTTATTTTATAAAAATTGCATATACATATTTGTATCATTTTCAATTGAACATTTTGTATTTTTTTTTAAGAGAATGTTAAAGTTCTCAGTAAATAAATGCATGTTTTCAAACATCAAAATAATCGTGATTATGATATTTCCCATAATCGACCAGCCCTAATATGAATTGTAAAAATTGTACAGACATAACTACACTCTAACACCAATAGCAAATGGACAAACACCCAGTATATTCTCATATTTGAGTTCTAAAGTAAGAGAACATTCTATTTGGACCTTCAAAAGCTACTTAGTGGTCTTTGTTGTGTGAGTTATGTGAGTTATACAGTAAATGAGCAGTACCTCAGACTCTGGCACTGCTACTGTGGCAACAGGTTTGGAAGTTGACTCTTCTTGTGTGGGTTTCCTTGGCTTATCTGAAACCTTCTGTGAATTAAAGTTAAATACTTAAGGTCACATTTCTAAAACTGATTGCACATGGCGGCTGTGAGGGTGTCACTTCATCAACCAAGTCCAATGAAATTGTACGTATCTACATTTTTGTACGTGTGTGATTCTGTACCGGAGGTGGTGCTTTCGAACTGAAGAGGTCATCGTCATCATCATCAACAAACAGCGTGGGTGCTGATGATTTTGAAGAGCTGGGTTTTGCACTCTAGAAAACAATGCACATATAGAATCACCATGCTCTACTGACTTTAAACAACCTTGGTTTATAAGTGAGAAAAGCGCAGATTTCTGGTACATCCTGTATCATTTTGACTCACCAGAGTTTTGGACGGTGTCGCAAACAGGTCAACATCAGGGTCATTGTCTTTCTGTTGAGTCTGACTGAACAGCAGCTCTTCATCCTGGAACACCCCTGTGCTCTTGGTATGAGTTCGGTCTTCTGGAGCCTAACACATGTACACAAACAAGAGTTACACACACTTCCAAGTCACACAGGAGCTTAACATAACAAAAGAAAAAGATGCAGGAGTAAAAAAAAAAAGAACATAGATGTTAGAATAACAAAAGACAAACCTTTAGTATGTTTTGGGAATCTGGTTTTGAACTGGGTATGGATATAGGGGCAGTCCAATCATCATCTTCCTCATCAAAAAGACTTAATGTTTTGTTTTTGGCTTTGATGTCCTGCTCCTCCTTTTCTCCCTTCTCTTTTTCCACACGGCTGTCCGTAGACAGGAAATAATCCTCACCATCAAGCTCATCCAATGGGCTCTTGTTCGTTTTTTTGGCAAGTACATCAATCCCCCCAAACAGACTCACAGCCCCTATAGGCTTCTTCTTAGCCTCACTAGCCTCTGGTAGTAACAAGGAGGACTGCACGTCAGGTTTCTTCTCTGTTGCTACCCTCTTCTCCCCTGGAAACCTCCCCTCCTGTGGAGTTGTTACTTTCTCTGAGTCTAAGATGGAGGGGACCTCGGAAGCCACAACAGAGGCCTGCGGCTGAGCACATGGTACAGAGAGAAGAGTGGTGAGGTTAGGGTTAGAAATCATTATAGAAATAATGAAAAACACTCAAAATCAGGTCACATAACTAAAATGAACAGAATCTGCTGTACTTTATCAACAGGTGATGGAGTGTTGTTGTTGACCGCTGGTTTGGAACCAAATAGAGATCCTTTATCATCAACATCCTCATCCTCGTCTTGGAATAGGAGAGATATTCTCTGTGGCTTCTTTTGACTGTATAAACAATTATGACAAAACACTAAGCATTTAACAGATGGGTGCCATCATTAGATGTTACAGTTGCACTGTGTTGCACAATAACAGTTTGATGGAACAGTAAGCACCTTGTCTCCTTAACAGCACCAAAAAGGTCATCGTTGTCATCGTCAAAGATGCTGCTTTTCTGGGATCCTTTGACACCAGGGAGACTAGAAGGGGCGCTAACACTAGGCTTCATCCCTCCAGGTTTAGCCTCAGGTGCACCCACAATGGTTTTGTCTCTCATCCACTGGTCCTGACACAAAGCAATAGCGCGCACACACACACGTCAGTGAAGTGACAGCACACACCTGGCAATTGTGTTCGAGTGGTCCATTGGATGGTACAGTTTAAGATGGATAGATGGCCTCAAGGTATTACGGTTACCTCATCGTCACTGAAGAGGGAACTGGAAAAGGGCTTTGTGCCTTGGGATGTGGTGGCTTTGGCCTGCTTTGATTTAGACTTTTCAGCAGATGCAAATAGATCCTGTGTGATGCAATAAAGATAGTATTATAAGACGTGTCTCTGACTGTATAGAGCTGCTTTCTGTGAACATTTCCTGACCTCTTCCTCCTCCTCCTCATCGTTGAATAGTGACAGAGGGGCATTGTTTGCTTTGATCTTGGATGTAGTTTCAGGCTTGGACCGACTCTTAGGGATGGTGGGAAATACCTACAAACCAGCAAAAAACAGTTGCTTAAGTGAAAATACGCATCATACGAGTTTTTAAATCATTAATTGGTGGTTTGAGTATGACACCTTCTAAATAGTCTAATAACTTGTTCGGTCTATCAGAAACAGATAAACCATACCTGTGCGTCTTCGTCATCAGAGAAGAGACCCCTGGTCTGGGGTTTCTCAGTTGGTTTGGCAGGGGCTATCTTAATATCTGAAGCAGGACCGTTCTGTAACAAGTCAAATAAAATCGGTAATGAACGGAAAATGTCAGGTGAAAAAAGGAGAAGCAAGAGAACCAAGAGACAAGAAACCAAATCAGATATGAACACACCTCTTCAGATTTCTCAGAGTCCTCACTGGTAGAAGGACGACGTTTCCTCAGACCCTCAGTGAGCAGACTCTTTGTGCCAGGGCCAAACATGGAGATGGCCCCTGCTGGCATCTAAACACAAACAACAATAAGAAACAGCAACAGCGTCCGTTCATCACTACAACTTGGTCAAGGTAGCCACACAAGAGATGGAAGCAGCCTTGTTACCTTCTTCTCTGGAGCTGCTTGTTTCACTTGCTCATCAACCACCTCCTTCTTGCTGTGCAGGGGTGGGGGGACTCTGGAGCTCTCACTAAAGATATCCCCCTCTTCATCATCTCCCCCAAAGAGATCCACAGTATTCTTTACTTTGGCTTTCTCCTGTCCAGCTATGAGAAGACAGTGAGCCACATGATTTGGTTTGGATTTAGCCTACATTGCTGTGACGAGGGACTAGTGAAGGAAGCGACATACTTACCAGAGCTGGACTTTTTCAGGCTTTTACTATTGAAGAAGTTGTCATCCTCATCATCGTCAAACAGCCCTCCCACAACCCCAGTGGAGGCCTGTTTGGGGGCTGTCTGTGTCTTGGATATCACTGGACTGCCATTCTCTTTGCTCCCTACCGAATCAGCATCATTACACAAGCCAAACAGGGTCTTGTCTATAAAGAAAGTAAACAGAACGAAAGACTCGACTATATGGATTTGTTCTTAATATTATTATATTTAATACAGTACATCATCTAGCTATTCTTCTGTCCTTCCAGCATGTTCTAGTACCTGGGAATATTGCAACAGCACCCAATGGCACTTTATTCTTCAAAGGCGTGGAAAGTTCTGGCCAACAAACATTTTTATTTTAAGTTCAACCCAACTACATACAATAGTGTTGTAGAAAATACATCACACTGTTGTAATTATGAAGATGGAGAATCATTATATGATTGAAAATGAACCTCTTAATCACCTTTTTCACCAACCAGATGCAAAGCTGTTGACTGATTAGTATTGCCACTAGTGGTGGGCCGTTATCGGCGTTAACGTGCTGCGTTAACGTGAGACTCTTATCGGGCGATAACAAAATATTGCCATTTATCTATTCTCAAAGTTGGGTTGGGAGCTGGGTCTATACTACGCAAGCTATGATGACTTTCACCTTGATATTTTAGCGCGGATGTATACCTAGCCAAATTGCACTGTAGGGGGCGAGAACAAGTCTTCGAACCTGTGTGTATGCCTTGTGTATGAAATTATCACATCAAACCTGACGTGCTAACATGGATGCAGCTATGAAGCCGACTGGTTTGATTCAGGGAAAATGTATTTTAAGAAGCTTCACAATGGAAACCTCGACAACACTAAGGTTATTTGCACCTTGTGCTATGCGGAATTGGTTTACTGTAGGAGTTCTTCCAGCCTCAAATACCACCTAAACGCAAAGCATACCTTAGCTACTGCGGCAGATGCCAGGCCAAGCACTGATGTAGCGCAGGGGAAGAGTCATCATCAAACTACTATGTTTGAATGCAACCATTCCATTTCCATTTAGCAGACGCTCTTATCCAGAGCGTCTTACAGTAAGTACAGGGACATTCCCCCGAGGCAAGTAGGGTGAAGTGTCTTGCCCAAGTGTCTTGCACAACGTCATTGGCACGGCCGGGAATCGATCCGGCAACCTTCTGATTACTAGCCCGATTCCCTAACCGCTCAGCCACCTGACTCCACCTCGCAACCAAGGCAAGGCCGTCAGCACAGCTCTATCAGCCAAACTAACTAATCTAATAAACAGCTAATAAACACGAGTACATCTTATTTAACATAATTTATTTTCATCATCAATTAGTAGAACAGCTTTCTCAAGCAGTTTGTGACGCATTTTGGAAACAGGAGATGAGCCTCTGGTTTAATGCGCTACCTGGCTTGAGAAACCCGTTCTCAAAGACTTACTTTATTTGGGTAGCACACATATTCTGAATGCCATTGAACATTGAACGGAAATCAAATTATACATTTTAATCTCGAATAACGCCAAGATTACAGTGAGATTAATCTACATTTTTTTAAATGAATCTATGCCCACCACTAATATGTAGAAGATATTAAGCCCAAAGTGCAAATCTGGATAATTAGGGGCTGAGGGTGAGAAGAGTGTATATATGCGTCTTCCATAGAAAACTATCAGGCCCAGATATCATTGGACTACAAGGCCCAGATATCATGGGACAGATTTACGACCCTACGCTCAGCCCAGTGCAGCTGGATTTCAAGGCAAGTTTTTTGTGCAAAAAGCACCAGTAATTTGAGTCTCCTATGACGAGGGATCAGCTGGGTAAGAATGCATAATGCATTCTGTGACCAACAAGTATTGTACCAATTGTAAAATAACATAAAATAATTGGGAAAATGTACACAAGAAATGTCCAAAGACTCCAGTCTGATCCTGGTATCTTGCTCACGTTTGTTGGAGTCTCTGTCATTCAGAATTCTAATACACTTTGCTGAGTTCCAGTGCTGTTTCAAACTTAGAGAATTGGTTGAAAACATAAAATATTTTTCACGACACTAGCACCTTACTTTACACTTGACTCAAATGTGATCAATGCAGGTTGTTACCTGAGGTCTGGCCAGTGCTCTTTGTGTTCTCTTCAGCTACAGGATGTTTTGGTGCATCAGAGAACAGATCACCCTATACAAACAAAACATGTAACAATGTAAACACTTACTAAGTTTCTAATGGTTGTTTTCAGAAGTAATAGGTGTTATTTTGAAAGATGTATGAAAAGATCAACCTACCTCTTCATCATTATCATCAAACAGCCCCTTCCCCCCACTGAAAAGGCCACTTTTCCCTCCAAACGGAGAAAAGTCCTCGTCCTCCATCTTGGGCGGCTCGAACAGCTGGTTACTGTCATTGTCAACTGCTGTAAAAAAAGGCAGACAAACGGATGAGGTGTTGAAAAAAACTGCAAACAGTTATAAAGGGAATTGGTCACCCATTTCGAGATTATTCATAATAAAATCAGAGAAACAATGAGTTATTATATTCTTTTCCAATAACAATAAATGGGAAAATATAGCTGCAAGCAGCAATGGCAAAATGTAGAAAATTTGACATATTAGATAGTTACACTGGGATCAACCAGAAAACTTGAACCTGTAATTTGTCAGAATAAAAATTATATATGTTTCTACCTCTGACTGGATTAGAACCCACCACCATTATCACATCAGCACTGCGTATCATCCTACTAAGCCATTCACAGACATAGGCATTTGATAGTTCCGTTTTTGTATCAGAAAATACAACTTTTCTTCAATGGCAAGCATTATCAGACTTGGTTAAAATTCTAACAGCTGTAATTTATTCCTATTTATTACTGCTGTCAAACGATTAAAACATTTAATCATGATTAATTGCATTAATGTCATTAATGTCGTTTTTATCTATTCTAAATGTCCATTGATTTCTTTTTGTCCCATTATTTTTTCTCATTTTAATGCTCTTATCAACATGGAAAAGTGGATCGGATTGCGAAGTGCAAATGTTTTTTTGTTTAAAAAAAACAACAACATTGCAATCGCCTGGCTTTGACGAGGGGGCGGAGAATTCCCATCAGCTGTGTGCTTGGCCATCAAGTGGTATGACGGCGGAACGTACTGCGACGATAGCTCAGTTCAAAACAACAAAACACAGATCACTTTGGTCTTGTCAATGGAACCATTTGGCAACTTTTTAAGTAAACTTTCCATTCAGAATCTTATTGGCATCCATTGTGGCGTATCGCGCTAGCGAAACGTAACGTTAGCTGACTACTCGGCCCACAAGCCCAAACAAATGTGTGCGGCGTGCCTGTCATTTTGTTTCCGGTTTAGCTACATCCAGTGTGGTAGTTTTTGTAACGTCAGTAGTTGTTGCAACAGCATGTGAAAAAAACTACAAAGATTGCTTGGCCAAAAAGAACATTAATCTCGCCATTAAAATGTACGCCGTTAAAATGGGTTTGCGTTAACGCCGTTAATAACGCTTTTAACTGACAGCACTATCATTTATATATGGGACATAAAAACGGGACGACGGGATTGCTGCTGTATAGGATAGCATACTGTAGTTCTTTAAAAAGGTTGTGGGGTGCCATAACTTGTCATGGAACCGAGCATTTTTTTTTTTTGTGGCTGATTTGAGCGAAAGCGTTTTTGAGGCTTTATGTAAAACAAACAAACATAGCCGCCTTTTCCAATTGGTAGTGTCTTTTCAATAGCCTATGTGGTATGTGAGTAGGATGCGTTTCATACAAGATCTGGCAACTGGACAACATTGAAATAATATATTGATGTGAATATTTATATAATGAAGGAGGGGGGCGGGAGATGGGTGTGAAATACGGGACACTCCCGAGGAAAACGGGAGTGTTGACAGGTATGGATCCACCTGAACAATCAATACACTTCATTCGAGCTAACTCTAATGAAGTATTGGTGCAAGCAGCTTCGCTGCTTGGCCACCAATAACAATAGGGTTCTCCTACCGGAGGAACCCTAATAATACCAACAATTACAATAGGGTTCCTCCTGACAGAGGAATCGTAATTATTAAAAAAGAAAAATGTCATGGGTAGGTATGTGAAGTGATTGTGTGAATGGGATGGTTCTAGTCCTACCCGGTACTCTAGCTGGTTTTGGCTCAGTCTTCCCTTTACTCTTCTTCTTAGATGCAGATGACAAAGCTTCAGAACCATGACATGGAAGAAAGAATACATTCATGTGCATGCATTGATGGGACAAGCTATGACTCTAAACTGTAGCACAGAATCTCATCATAACAAACGCAAACTGAGAATAAACAGCTAAATAATAGCCAACACTGAAGAGTGGATTTACTTGTAGGATCTCCTTCTGGTTTGCTGGCTGGTTCCCCTTTGATTCGGGCAGCAAGCTCATCAGCGAAAGACGATGAGCCTGTCTTCTGAATGCAATGAATATACTGGTGAATCCATACAAATACTTTATTCTGGGTCAAAAGAGAAAACTGTCCCATGAAATGCTTAAAATACAGTGTGTGATTGTTACACTTGGCAAAAAGCCATTACAAACAAACCTTTCTTTCTTCGTCATCGTTATCATCTTTGTCTGAGTCTCCAAATATGTCAGAATCACCATCCTCATCCTCTTCTTCATCATCATCAAAGCTCATCATTGATGCTTTCTGTGGCAAAACACAGAAAGAATCAAAATGTGTTTTGGGTGTCGGTTGGGTTTGAGTCACAAACCACAGATTTTTGACCAAAGGTTTGAACAAGTAACCTCACCTTCTTAATGCTGCCCTGATCCTCATCCTCCTGATCAAAGTCCTTATCTGATTGCTGTTGCAATAAACGTTAAGTGGATTACTTATAATACACCCCTATACACTCACATTTACTAAAATATACTTTCACCATAACGGAAACTTACATCGGCTTCTTTGCCATCCTCGCTTTCCATTACACTGTCTCGATCACTGTCTATTGACATTTCTGGTGGTAGAATTGTTTTTTTTACAAATTGAAAACTTAACACAAAAGAAAGCTAACAATTAACTGATTGAAACAACAATAATAGTACACTTGACCTTCACTAGAGAGGTCACCAAGTCCAACATCCTCTTGCTCCATGAAGGGCTGAGAGCCTATCAGATACGGCAAGGGCCTGTCCACATACAAGTCCTGAAGCAAACAAGTCAAGACGAGAGAGGCAGAACAGCACAGCTCATTACCTGTTCAAACCCTATGTTGAGACCTGTACGCAAACTTAACAAGACTCAGCCCCAACTTACAAATGCTACACAATTCAAGTGTAAATACTATACACTATGTTTGAAGTCAGAAAAAGTATTCAGAACAGCAAAAATGAGGAGGCAGTGGATATACAAAAAATTGGACTGACAGAAATCAAGCACTCCTTTTAAGATGTATTTTGTCATTACTGGGTTAGCTTCAAGGTTCTACACCAGGGCCCACCTTTGGCTCCAGTATAGGTTCCACTCTGTCTGTAGCCTCCTCGTCCTCAGAGTCTGAATTTCCGGCCTTGATGTCAAGCTGCTCAAAGGCTGAATCCAGAACCTTAAGCCCATAGTTTACTGCTTCCTGCATCTTAGGAATCAGCTCTGCCTCTTTCTGCTCACGAGTCTTTTCCTGAGTAAAACAAAAATCTGCTGTGAAGGCTGTGCTTTGTATGAATAGATTGAAAAAGGAAGGACTGAGAAGGATGTTTACCTGTTCAGGCTGCTTCTCTGGGACCTCTGGCTTAGGGACTGACTCCTCCACCTCCTCATCGTACACCCTCTGTAGAAAAATATAACCCAGGTTATCTTCTGTGTTACAATGTATTTCAGAAAATGTCAGTGCAAAATCACCTACATTCTCTATAAACTGTGTATTGGAGAGCATAAGGAAATCGTTGAAGACAGTGTGGAGACAGCAGTCTGTAGCCTTGGTATCCCTGATAAGTCCATCAAGCTGTTTCTCTATTTCATGAGTCTTTGAAAGCATTCTCTGAGAGAATTCTTGGAGGAACAGGAACAGCTGTAAAGGGAAACTACAGTTAAAATCCATTGTAATAATGCGACATGGCCATGTCTTTCCAATCAACCACATTGATTTTCAAAACAGGTAGTGACAATGTGGTGTTGCCTTGGTAGAGATGAATATTAGGCTATTGAAAATACGCAACTTGCTACATCTTATATGTGACTCACCCCCGAATCGGCGGCAAGTGACCAATTTGCGCCGGTTTGTCGCATCTCGTCAAGTGTCCAGGGTCTCTCCCATATCTGCACATCTTTCCCATTGGGGTTGCACTGACTCGGGCCGTACGCACTGCTGTCGGGCAACCCGCTCATCTGAAATTACACAACCGTTGCTAAGCTATTTCGTTGAACAATTCATTTTAATTAGCCCTGGCAAGATGTCAACAACACAGCTGGCAAGGTATAGCTAGTCTACCTGAAGTCGGATCTATATTGATCATAATACTGCCAAATACAATAGTTATTTTCACACCCTCAACCGGATAACTGATTCTTTAAATGATTAGTGCTACTTAGTTCACCCAAACAGACGGAAGTTCGTGTCTGTAATTAAAATCGAATAGTTCGTTGCTACAGTAGCTGTTAGCTAGCTAGCTAACAAAGAAGCAAAACATAGCTTTCTTTCTCACCCAGCGATGTTGAACTTACCTTGACTAGATAAGGTATTCACAGTTATGGTGGGTATGCGACAAACAACGATAGAAAGTGAAATCGATTATGCTAAATGGAGCTTTTTCCTCATTGGTTTTCTGACAGGTCGGCCATGTTTTGTCTGCTGGCAATCAGCTGATGGTAGTCACCTGATACGCGGTGCCAAGCAGCAATGTATGTAACAAATATAAAACGTATTTCTATCAATCATCAAGTGGGCTATACAAATCTGACAGAATCAGATTATCAATTGCAAGTTATTACCATATTAAAACATCATACAATATTAAAACATCATAGAATAATCCGTATATTTTCCTTGTTATAAAATTATTAGATATTGCGACACGCATGTTTTGTATAGTAAAAACGCATTCTTAGATAAACACTACTTGCCCCATCTAAACCTTGTATGTAAGATAACTTCAGTGAATTAGGTCAATTAATGAAATCAAACAAAGCGCTTAACCCACTGGAGTTTTGGAACGCACTGTAATTATGTCGTTTTTTTAGAAGCAAATTCGCTTTTACAACCGGAAATCAGCTGCTTTCAAATTGGTTTGCTGGCTAACAAGACGACAATATAAAGTGGAAGTAGGCTACTTTCAGAATAGATCAGTGAATTTTGTTGGGCCTTCATAAATTGTATAGACACATTTTTTTGTTCACTTGAAACATATGTTTAGATGTTTGTGGTTGTAACCAAAATAGTACATTTTGACCAACATAAGCAATTAATAACGTAGGAAACAGCAGATAAATTAAGGCTACATATCATTTGCATGAATGTAGGCTACCACAGCATTTGCAATTTGTCTAGAAGAGCTGTGGAGGTTGAACAAGTACTTCTGAGATGACAGATAATTAATATTTTGATATGAGAAATAAGGATACCAAAACCACTGAGAAGAACTGTTATCACCAGCTGCATTACAGGCACTGCACTATGTAGCTATAATTCCAGACATCTGTGTGTGTCACTGACATAATCGCAGGCATTGTGCCCCATCTGTAATTCCAGGAATCTGTGTGTGTGCCACCAATTTTATCATGGGCATTATGCACTGTCTATAGTTAAACTAATCTCTATTTGTGTTTCACTGACATCTTAATCACCAAATGCATCACAGACACTATGCACTAGTTAAATATAATTGTATCTCTGTGTATGTGTGGCTCAATTAACTTGAGAACTGGGCAATGTATAAAGTTGAAAATCGGCCGGTATATTGTTCAGGACCCAAAGACGCGAAGTGCTGCGTGAAAAGTTGTTTTAAGTGCTCTTCCATGTTTGGACAAAAATATGTGTGCAAACCACCACATAAAAAGGAAGCTAATAGACAAACAACGACAGATGACCGCAGTGGACCTCTGTCTCCACTGCTGCCTGACAAAAAAGCAGTGGTTCACCCGGTCTTGGGGCTTGAAGCCCTCATACATGTGTCAACCTATGATAGACCAGAAAGGACCTGTGCCATAATGACATGTCAGTGAGAATTCATATTCCAAGACCTGGCAAGCAACAAGCATTTAAATAGGACTGCACAAAAGGCAACTGAGACAAATAACTTAATATTCTCCTTCAGATCTTCAAGGACTAAGAGCCCATTGGATAAATTAGTTTATACTGATTATTGAGAAGAAACACTAAAACAGCAATCACCAGAGAAGTTAACTTGTTTATTCTCAAAACTCCAACACAAAACTCAATCCTTCTGATCATACCATAAAGTTCCGATGCAGCTAGTGTGCATTTAATAGAATATCTAATTGTTAAAATATGAATACAAAAAGTTTACTTTGACAGCTTGTGAAAGTTGATCGTTAAACAAAAAAACATGAGTCAGTGGGGGTAGAATCTTTTTCATAGGCACTGCAAGCAGATGTCATTACTAGAGAAAAATACAGAATCTAAAATGTACCAAGCCACCACATGAATTGAAGGATCTCTGAGATGAAAGTATACAGTGCGAGTCATCTCTGAAAATGAACTGTGCAAAAGAGACATTAAGCTAGTCACGCGTATTATGACAGGACTATTGATGGTGTTTGCCAATCACAACAGTTGACGTTCCACATCTAGAAGAGTTGAAAATTTAGTATGTTTGCATCCCCCCCCAAAAGGTCAAGGCCAAATGCCATTTATTGCTTGAAGTAGGGCCCTTACAATGACACATTATCTGAAACTGTACACATCCATAACTAAAAGCTACGGGAATTGTCAGTTTTGTTCAGCTTTCCTGTTGAACATGCATGGAGGTAAAGCAGTATCACTTTGTATATACTCTTGGACCATTATCAGAGAACCCCTTTGTAATTGTGTAAACAAACATGCTGATAAAACATGAATTAAACATTCCCAAGAGGTGCACATCTAGGGTTCAAATAACAAACAGAACATCAAATTTTTAAATCAATTTCACATTAACATATTTTCAAGGATTCTTCTGCATTAACACAGTACTTACTTAACACATTAAAACAGGAGGTCAAGGACCCAAACTATTATTTACTTTCTCCTTTGGGAACTCAAGAAAAATAGAAGGATAAACACAGCACACAGGGGAAAATACAGTGCAAATACAGGTGGTAAAATAGAGAAAACGTTTTTTACTGTACAGCCAAAACGTTTATGGCAAACAAGACCCTGAAAATCTAAAATTTCCCTGAGATAGTGGAATACACAAGTTGATAGGAAAATCCTATGTTACAATTGTCTCACTTCGCCACTGTTTACCTTTCTCCTGTGTCTCTGCCTCAACTTCCTCTACTTCTATGTCCTTTTTTGGTTCCCTCCCCTCAACCAAGTCTTCCTGGAGCTCCATCCTCTCCTCTGATTCTTCACTGGTTGGAGACGGATCATCTTCTTCATTGTCCTTTAAGGACTTGTCCTTTTTAGGCAATAAATGTTTTCTTACGTTTTGGAGCTCTTCTTCCGCTATCAAAGAGTCTTTTCTCTCTTCCCTGTGCCCTTCCTCCATCTCCTCTTTGTCTATGTTAGATTCATTTGCAGGACTATCAGTCTTCTTCTCATCTTCCTCCTCATCAGTGCTTGAGTCATTCTCTTCTCTCCCTTCCTGAATGTTGTATTCCTCGCTTTCCACCTCCTCTTGACCACCGGTAACCGCTTCCCCCACCTTTGCCTCTTTTTCTATATCCATGTCTCCTTCTCTCTGGGCACTGAGGCTCTCCTGGCTGCAGACCAGCATGTCTTCTGGTAGAGGCTGCCAATAGTCATACAATTTACCCTGTAGGGACATAGAGAGCAGAAAAATGACCACCAAGCATGAGTGTGTGCTGAGATGAGAAGAAAAGACTTGAGGTCAGGGAGATGGTACAGTACCTGGAGAGGTCTGGTTCTCTGGAGCAGCACCTGCCATTTTGTGTAGATCCGAGCTACAAAGTCCTTCACCTTGGACAGACACAGACAGACAGACGTGTAAATTATTGAAGACAATTGAGTAGTTACAAATTATAGGTGTCGATAGCGTGAAGTCATGAATGAATGCAGTAAAAAAAATACTGTCCATCTACCTTGCTCCGGTAAAGACACTTCTCACTTTCTCTGATGTCACACTTTATATGTTTCTCTAGTTGAGCACATAGGTACTGCAACTGGTTCTGATGGTTAGGAGGGAGCAGAATGAAAAAAATGACAGTTTAATGGCAATCAGTTGCATAACTGAAAATTACTTTCTGTACACCAAAGACTGGTTCAAAATACCTTCTGTTCTGGTGGAAAGAACTCAAAGTTGGAGGCTTCATTAGCCAACGCCAGAAGGCTGTAGCACAGGTAGTAGGCCTGTAACCAAGTAACAATCAACACATTGAACCATTGTCTAGCTCACTCTCACAATCTGAAAACATAAGACCAATTTGGTAGCATTATGGACCCTAGACTGAACGGCAGTAGTTATTTTAACCTGCTGATCAAGGGTCCCCGAGTCATCATAGTCCTGCTCCTGCTCTCTTTGTCTATGGCTCCTGGCAAGCTGCATCCCTTTGAGTAGGGCCGAAGGACGCATATGAGGCAGGTACTGCTGTAGATCGGACAGCTGGGACAAAACACACACACTGCAGTTTAGCAATATGCATTCATAAAAAATATATGTAGGCAAAATATTTAAAAGTAATGATTTATCCATTGCCTGGTTAACATTACCTGGAACTCTGTCTTGGAAGGCGTGTAAGTGCACGTGTGGTTTAACAACTTGGAGATCATTGCCACACTAACATGTCTCCGGAGTTGCCTGCGGGAAAGTAGATATTTTCTTTTGTGCTATACAATCATGTGGATTTCACTCAATTGTTCAGAAAGACAACTTCCCACATCTCAGGGTAAGGAGAGTAAAGAAGAGATGGACGTGGAGGACAGAGCCAGGCTTACGTTCCACGCGTGTTGTCAGGTAGCATCTGAACGAGCCAGCGCAGATTGTGATGATCCTCCGTCAGGTTTGAAAGGGCCAAGCAGATCCTAGGAAGCTAAATCACAAACATCGGTCGTTACTGACCATAAGGCATGGTGAGTTGTCCTGTTAACATTGGTTGTTGAGAGGCTCCGCTAAACTACAACCTTTCCATCATTCTTAAATGACATAACTGAGGTTTGCTGTACAAAAGAGAAACTGACCATGTCGTCCCAGTCCCTCATGTTGTTGACCAGGTTGTGCTCCAGGGAGCTCAGGTCCATGGTGGGCAGGAGGGTGAGCTGTATCTCCAGACCTATTCTGCTCACCATGGTCATCAACAACAACAGCTCTGTGTCACAGTAGGCCCGTGGACACAAGGCTGTCACATCAGACAAATACTGAGGAGGATTGAGAACACAAACATGTAGATATGAATTTATACAACGTAAAATACACACACGAAAGAAGAGACCAGAATAATATAAATGAAAGCAGAAATTAATTTGCAGTACATTGTATATTCCTACCCTAATCCCCATTACCGGACATGTCTCACCTTGATGACATTCTCAACGTTGTGTTCTGGAAAAGGGCTCAGTTCTTTCTTACAGGATAAGCTTTCAGTGCTGATATGGATGCCCTCTCTACAAGCACATACAAACACGTAACACACACACGAAAGCCAATTCTCATCAGGAAATACAAATCACCTTATTTTGCTACATGTACAAATCCATGCAAATTATTGGGCTTACAGTAGGTCTCCCTCGGTAAAGGGGGGCTGTAGACTTTCCAGAGGGAAGAGTGTGATGAAGGAAACCCCCATGTTCATGAAGACCAGAGCCACGTCGCTAATGCTGGGCACCCACACCTCAAACTGAGAGCTCTTATTCACCTCTGTACAGAATTAAATAAAATACATACAATATTTATACAATAGCTTTAACCGTAACAAGAAAAAAGGAATGGAAGACTGTCAAAGAAACACACCTGTGTGTTCTGCAGAGGAGCAGGCAATGTCTCTGAGGGCCTGAAGTATTTGGTTGGAGACCCTCCTCTCATTGTAGACAGACATCAACTGACAAGGACCACAGACCAGTAAATACACACAATTCAATAAAAAAAGACTCCTGTCACACTAGGTTTAGGTTAGATTGTAAATTATGACTACTTTTGAATATTATGAATATTTTATTCCCCTTAGTATTAGCTAGACCCCCCTTAGTATTAGCTAGACTTTGCTCCTTTTGTATAGTTAGTCCACATATTTAAGTTTCAATATTCCTATATGTTTAATGTATGCACCTCCCTGCCAAAGTAAATTCCTTGTTTGTGCAAACATTCATGGCAAATAAAATCCCTTCTGATTCTGATTCAAAATAGTCCCCATGTGGTTGAATGTTAAGTCCACATAGCCAGTAGCTGTGGTTACTAGGTTACCTGGAACAGCCTACGAGCCACCTGGGGTGGACAGGGGGAGGACCGGTAGGCTGCCTGTAACAGTCCAGCACCGAGCAGCAACCTGAACTGATCTGGACTGGACCTGAGAGACAGAACTAAATGGAGTAGATTGTCCAACATTAACAAAACCCACAGCCAGCCATTCAGCCACCCCTTACCAAAGTAGGGTTTTCTGTGCCGTTCCTTGCGGAGTGACATTGCATTGCCTGAAGTGCAGGGTATGCTGGTTGAACAGACGGCCAAAGTTGGCCAAGCAGAAAATCTCTTCTCCTGGGTGCAGGTCCCTGATGGCGCTGGACACAACTGAGAAACGCAGCAGGAACTCTCTGATGGACGACAAGAAACGCACACAAAACACTGAGATGCAGATCTCAAGCAAGAGTCCAGAAGTTTGTGTGTGTGTGTCGGTGTTGAAGTGCATACTTGTGTTCCTTTGAGATGGCCTCCTCCATGTTCTCTTTGCTCTCCTCCTCCTCCTCTTTGAATCTCAGCAGATCCTCCTTACAGGAGAGTAGCAACTTCATCTCAATCTCCTTGAACCTGGAGATAGGGAGGCGGAGACGTGCATGATTAAAGAACCTGCTTCTTAAGCTGATCCTGCACTTTGGCAGTGTTTCCTCTATGTTGATTGCCTGCCACGGCAACATTTCTGCCACCATGGTATCAGAAATAGGGCTGTACAAAAGGCAGTCTATCAGCAGTGATTGTAAGAGTGCATGCACGAGCGCCACTGTGCGTCCTTGAGAACTGTAAGTCCTATAACTTATGTTGTCAGTTCATTTAAGCATGCTTTGGTATTTGTCTAGTTCTTGCAAATTAAAATTAAGTTACCTGGTGATTATTGTTGTTGTATTCTTCACTTGATAGCTAAATTGCACGTGGCTGTTGATTCGAAAGTGATTGCTGAACGCCTGAAGTATTTTTTTAATCCTTTTAAGATGTTCAAAATGTGAGAGACCAATGTGAGAGAAACATGAGGACAAAAAATCCTAGATTGAATCGTTTTGCTCCTATAGTGTGTGGTGTTTGTCCTCGGGGTTCCCACACATCAGGATTTCTGATCTTTATGATTCACAATTGGGGCGGCTCTGACATTCTTCGAGCAAGTACGGTCACTGTTAACACACCTCACACCAAGGGAAAATCTGATAAAATAATCTGTAGATAACCAGGACATTAGCTAGGATTGTCGGAAGGGGGAAATCGGCCCAAAATCAGCCCGATTATCTTGTGGTGTGTACCCAGCATTCATCAATAGGCTATAGGCTACTGACCATTTACAATATGTTGTTACGTCATTGGCAGCATTTATGCCATTTAAAACATACTTTATGAGTGGAACTGGACAGGGTGTCTTTAAGTAGCCAAACCTTAATGCTTTAGGGGGAAATAGGACAAAAATGTGTAATATTACATCAGCTATTAGACAGTAGACTATTACATTAACCTGCTCCAAAATAGTGAACTTTGTCTCGGCTGGGGGCTTGGGGGTTGTTGTTCAGACAGACCTGCCCCCCCAAAATCCTAAAGGAAACGCTGCTTTGGTGAAGACAAGACGTTGGTCAGAGCTTTACCTCTGATTGCTCTCTTTTTCCTTCAGCATCTGCTCCAGTGTGTTCTTGTAATTGACAGGCTTCCCTTTGGATTTTACAGGTAGCTGGAGATGGAGCAAAAACGAAAAAATAAACTGAGAAACAAGTATTTGCCACGATGCCATTTGCTGAGTCATTATTGAAAAGATTTTAGGGACCTGAATTTCAATAAAACAGCTTGAATTGAATTGAGAATGCCCAGTCTGTGTAATAATCTACTACATAAGGCCCCACTGGTCTGCAACTTACAAGTTTGGATTGGCATCTGGATAATATAGGTGTGCCAGGTTCGGGGAGGATTCCCTTCTCTGTTGTGTCTGTAGGCTTGATGCTGCCATCCAGAATCTCCTGCAGGGACAGCAGATGATCCTCTTCACTGCTGCTGCTGCTGCTCTGGGACAGATCCATATCCAGCTCCAGGCTCAGGCCTAGCTCCACATCCAGAGTGTCCTCCTCCCTGCCCATTTGCTCACCCTCTCCTCCCCCTAGTCTGGCCAGGGGTGCCAAAGGAGATGGGTGGAGGCTGGGAGTGCCTTTAGTTTTCTCCATGTCCCTGGGACTGACTGTTGATTTGGTTTCTGTCTCTGTTTGAACTGATTCCTCTTCACACTGTCTTATTTGAGGAAAAGCAGGACTATTTGTGAGTTTAGAATTGTCTTTAATCATACAAGACGTATTTAAAGACTTCCCTGATGTGACAAGAGAGTTGATTTTAGATAGCGGGATCCTCTCCAGTTTGACAAATCCATTTTTACATGGCTCTTGTGTGACCAATGAGGAGTGTAAGGTTTTGGGGTCTGGGGCTACCAGAGAAGAGGATGCGTCAAGGATCTGCGTCATTTGAGAAGGAGATGCCCCAACTGAGCTGGGAAGAGCAGCTGAACTAGACACAGAGCGAGATAAACAGTCACTTCTCTCAGAACAAGATTTTTTAGATTTTGGTGCAGGTTTTGACACCAAGATCACAGGGTCAGGGGTGAAAAGTTCGTCCTGCTGAATCAACGTTCTTCGAAGGCGAGCAGCTTTATTCTGTTCTGTTCCACGAGATCGCGGGGAACCTAAACTCAAACTTTTGGTGAGTTTGGAAGCTCTATGGTCTATGCTGCCTACAGGTTTACCACTACTCCCTTCTCTGATCTCTGTTTTGCTCACGTCCTTATTCGGCATTCTGAGAGACAAGGTTAAGGATCTGCCTTGAGTGTCACCAGACTGAAGATTACCACTACGGTCTCTAAATCCCTGAGAAGGTGCCCGAGTCTGGCCTTGGAGGAGATGTTTAACAGGCTTAGTGAGGGCTGGAGATTTCCCTTTCTCCTCCATCCCTTGTCCATAACGTATTCCATCCTTCACTGGAGAAAGCCACTCTTGCAGTTTCAGTGTAGGACTTAGACTGGGCTTCATGTAGACTTGCTTTGTGCCTATGGAGAATTGAGGTCTGAGTGGTTGGCTGGAAGCAGTACTGGGTCTAGGCCCCATCCCAGCCATTGGTTGTGGTCTTGTGTCTGGGGGACAGGTCCTCTTGGCTTGGTCCCCAATACAATCTCTGTCCTCTGTCTCAGAGTTTCTGTTCCTCTTTCGAGACAGGGATCGGCTGCCCCCTAGTGGAGTACAAGAGCATATTGTCAACACTGTCATTCATTGATGTTTCATTTCACATAATAGTTTTAGTCAAGATAAAAGGTGAATATCGATGTACAAATTTATGTGAATCAATTTTATTTTGAATTATAAAAAATCTCAGAAAAATTGTGAATCGATATTTAATCGAATCACAAGGTACCAAAAGATTCCCACCCCTAGTGAATAGACAAGCCTATATGTCAACTCAACTGTGAGGAATACAAAAACAATGAGATACAAACAAACGTAAGAGAAGTCGGTTTGTGCAACCGAAGTCTACAATACAAATGATCATAAACCTCTCTTATAATAAGATGCCTTAATATACATTTTCCTTCTCAAAGGCAGGGTAGGCAATGTTGTTGAGAAGCACTTTGTCATATTTTCTGAAATAAATACTGAATCTTTCACATCCTGATAGCAACCAATCAATCTAAAAGTTGGACAGTAAAATGTAATCGATTCGATATCTGTGGAAGTAGGATAGTTATAAACACAACCAATCATTAAGGTCGGACTGGCACTAATGATTGGACATTCGGACCGAATGTAATGAATGGGCTACTTGTCTGTCAGCCTCCCAGCAGAGTTCATGTGTTTTGGGGAAGTGGCTTTGAAGGGAGGGGTGGGATATTTTGGTCTGAAAACATTTTGGACGTTTAGGTTTGCAAAACGTGCCTATCTTGCCTTTAATGAGAAAACAACTTGTGCAAGAACTTTATTTGGAATTTTACAAGAATGAAAGACATGAAAAAGTATACCTGCAGTAGACCTCTCGGTTGAAGGAGTCCTTTTTTGCTCTTGGGATATATGCTCCTGAGAAAATAATAGAACAGTGCTAAAAATGCATCTCATGTGTGGGAAATGAAGCCTGAAGCACAATACATGACACTGACATTACATAACTGCCCAAAACTAAGAACAGTCACATACAGCCAAGGGTTTGAGAGAAACGCTTTTTTGTCTTCTGCTAGTTTTTTTTTTACACAGGGTGACTAGTGGCTACTATATATATATATATATATAAAGTAGCTTAGAAAAACGTGCAGAAACAAGCACCAGCTCTCAGTTTCTTGCACCAACTGCCAAAAGGCTCACCATCTCTACCTTCTTCTATCCACGCCCAGCCGCCATTTATTTTTTAGTCATTTATCTATGGGTAGGACATCATCCCCAGGCTTCATGAATTTGCACTCCATTCTTTCACCGACAACGCTAACGTGACGTATGGATTTCATTCACACTGTGTTGCCAGGACCCACCCCGCTCTGTTTCTGAAAGACTTGTAATGTTACAAGCGTTCCTGCGTTCCTCTCATATGATTGGTAGGGGAAACCAATTGACTCGAAAATACCGCATGCAAGTTCCCAAAAATATTTTTCTCATGGCCGTATGCTGGACATCCGGCACAGTGCCGGAATACTTTAAACCCTGTACAGCAAATGAAACAGGATTTCTGAGACTCACTAACAGCAAACAAACTAGTGAAGTGTGAACTCATTGTTTTAAGGGGAAAAACAACCCTCAACAGCATTGTCTGCTTCGACAAATGTTAGTCAACTAGCTAAGCAGCCTTGAGAGGCAACATCAAAAACTACTCACTTTAGGTTTTGGGAGGCAGTTGACAAGTAAAACATGCATGTTGGGTGAGAGAGAACCATTGTCAAGTTTGTTCATTCCGTCTCCTGGCGACTGAGAACTGTGCTGCCTAGAAAGGCTGGACCCAGGACTCCACTGGTCCGAATGAGAAGAGAGGAGAGAATGGCCTTCTTGACCAGAAATGAAGGTATTGGTTGGGGGGACTACAAGCTTGCGGGGTTGGATAGCAGGTCTTGAACATCCACCCCTGGGTCCACCCTAATGCACACAAACAGACATCAAGAAACTTCCACTCATTAATTGCAATTAGTCGAGTGAACATGTTTCTCTTTTCTAGGCATGTAGAACGGAATTCACAACCATACCTTGTGCGAATCCTCCTCTGAGGTTGATCTGGGTGTACTGGGTTTGCACAGAGGGGGTGTTTCACTCTTGATGGAAGGGGGTGAGAGAGGGTTGCCTATACCTGGCCCAAGGTTACACCTTATGTCTTTGGATTGATTAAGGCTGATGGGAGTTGACTGAACCTTCCTAACCTGGGAGTGTGAATTGGCCAAACTGCCTGGGGTGCCACATGGGACCCCTGGGGAATTAGGATTGCAAGGGGCATGTTTGCCTCTGTGGTCCATGTCAGACCTTTTGAGGGTTAATGCCTGCCTGAGTGGAGGATAAGAAGGTCGGTGGTTAGGGGGCTGAATTGGCTTCATGCAAATTTCCTGATGTGTGACTGGTTTGGAGACAGGGCCTTGATGGCAATGGGATCCCAGAGGGATGAGGTCCTTCACTGAAACAAAAAATGTCAGCACAATTTTCACATTGTCAACACAACAGACAGATTGTTCCTAAACCCTTGAAGTTGACACACTATACATTAAACATACACAAGCAACACAACTTAGCATGCAGCTGAGTCAGCTTTTACCCATCACCATGCATTAATGCATTAGCAAGCCCATTCACGTGCCCTAGCACACATTTGTTTTTGGATTTAATAGCCCCAATACTATACAGCAACAGCATGCCATTCTTATGAGTTTGCAAAAAGGGTTTTCAGGCAGGAGAGATAATTGCAGATGAAGGATGTCATGCCTCAAGCCAAACAGTCAAATAACATTTCTCACCAGCATTTGTGAAGTACTCCCTAAGCCTAAGGTTACTCATCATTCTATATTTACAGGATAAAGAAGAGATTGAGAGTTGAGGCTAACATTTACATTTAGTCATTTAGCAGACGCTCTTATCCAGAGCGACTTACAGTAAGTACAGGGACATTCCCCCCCGAGGCAAGTAGGGTGAAGTGCCTTGCACACAACATAATTTTGCACGGCCGGGAATCTAACCAGCTACCTTCTGATTAATAGCCCGATTCCCTAACCGCTCAGCCATCTGACCCCTAACACAAATATATAACACATATGCAGAAATAAAATCAAATGTATATTACCCCACTCTATGAAACCAGTCATATAACTACTAATGCATAAAGTAACAGTGAAAACAGTTTATGTTGTGTTAATAAATATTGTTATAAGGAACCATTGTAAACTCATTAACATTTAAAAATATGCATAAGAATGTGTGACTCATAGAATCTGAGTTCTAAACCACATCTTAACTGTTGCAAAACAGACATAAAAGTGTAAACACAATCTAAGTATATTTCCACCCACCTTTGCTTTTAGGACAGAAGTAGTCTGGAATTGTTCTGCAACAAAAACAACATAGACGTTCGTCTCACACATCCCAGCCAAATGGGTATAATAAAATGCTTGTGGTAGAGAAAACTGACAATCCCAATCTTGACTAGCTACTGTTGCTAACTATTCTGAACGACATCCTTAAAATGCTCAGCGCACAACCAATCACAAACTGAGAAGTGTCAGGTCGCGTTAACAGAATTATGCTGTTAACCAATCAGTGTGTTCTTTTAGCTTGCTAGCACACACTAGAGCTGGCCTATCTGGTTTACGGATAGCCACTGTAGGCTAGGTATAGCTAGCTGAAGTGATAGCAGTGGCCCTCTGCTACTGTCTAAAGTGTACAAAATAAAACACAGCCAGCCAAGATCAAAACAAGCGAAACTAACTACATATATAGCTAGCTGTACCTTTGTGACAAGTTTGTAAACGAATTGCCTTAACTAAGACTAAGTGTGTAAGACCGGTCTTGACTAACATACAGCCAGCATCGGTTGTTGTCAGCGCGCACCCTGTCACTACAACGTTAGTGCTTGCTAGATAGCAATGAATGCATGTTATTTGTCAACATGAAATTTAGCTTAACTCTCTAGCTAGTAAAGCAGGCGGAGTCATGTTCGAAACCAACTTCGCAACGCATAGAGCTAGCTCTAGCAGTTAGCTAACCTAGCTAGTTTCAAATCAGGAAATTGTCAGCTAACGAAGACAAGCGTTAGCTAGGTAGTTCAGTGTACATGAGCATTTTAACTTCAAATACAGTAGCAAGAACACACATATAGAGGTATATATTTTTACGTAACAGCAGTACGATGGGCTACTACTAGCTAGCACTAGCCAATTTTAAAAAACACGTAGGTACAGTAGTACAGTAGTGGCTAGCTAGGATTATGAACCTAGTCTAAGCAAGCGTTAGCTAGTCAGTAGTGTTAGCCTACGTTTGGCAATGTGTTCAATTTACCTGCCTAAACCAACGTTAATTGCTTTCTCCATTGATGATAACGCAGCATATACGAAATTGTTTCGCCAGACTTCCCAGATCCTTCCAACTGTGTAGACCGTAGTTAATTTCACTCTCCCGCCAGCTTTATCGCCATGTTACCCGCCATGGGTACCAAAGTCTAAAACGAAATGTCACTCTTGGAGTCGAATCTTGCTACTATAAAGAGTCGACTCGATTGATCCTCCACCCCCTCTGTTGTATCAGAATGTGCTTTGGTAGGTTGGTGTATAACAATCAACATAGTAAGTACAAATACAAACAAATTAAAACAAGTAGTGATACTTGAGTGAACTTAACACGTATAAAACAGATTTAAACGTAGCTCCGGTGATTTAAGAGACTGGTTGATTTGAATGCTTTATTTGGGTCTTAAGCATAAGTTAAAGAAAAAGTATACGCACAAATTTACACCAATGTCTCACCAAAATTTCAGCAACAATTACGGACACATTCAACATCGGAACAAACTGAACAGCAGTGTGTGTCTGCTGTGGAATCCTTCAGTTTTCTGGGTTCCACAATCACCCAGAATCTGAAGTGGGAGCAAAACATCAAAACCGTAATCGAAAAGGCCCAGCAGAGGATGTAGCCTACTTCCTGCGCCAGCTCAGGAACTATACAAAATGCATCAGGAGCTGCTGATCCAGTTTTACACTGCAGTCATTAGGTGGTTCGACTTCATGCAGCGCCGGCGTCGCCTGCAGCCGCCTGCAGCCCGGCTGACTTGAAGCAGCTAATGGCATTCTCAGCTTCAAGTCAGGCGGCTGCAGTCGGGCTGCAGGCGGCTGCAGTCGGGTTGCAGGCGGCTGCAGTCGGGTTGCAGGCGGCTGCAGTCGGGTTGCAGGCGGCTGCAGCCGGCTGCGGCGCTGCATAAAGTCAGTCCATGTCGAACGCACCTAGTGAGTCTGTTCTCTGCACATCCATCACTGTCTGGTTTGGATTGGCCACTAAACTGGACACGAACAGACAACGGACAGTGAGGTCTGCAGAAATGATTATTCGTACCGACCTGCCCACCATCCAGGAACTGTACACCTCCAGAGCCAGGAAACGGGTATGGAAAATCATTGCAGACCTCTCACACCCTGGACATCTGTTCCAACTCCTCCCCTCTGGCAGGAGCCGGAACTATAATTTCCTCTACCTAAACAACTTCAAAATAACAAAGACACTTTCCATAATCAATTAGGCCTAAACTAACTCTGGTCATTTTCAGCAGATACCTTCCCACTCCCCTGTCAGAGGTGTGGTCGGTTGTTCACCTTAGCTCCAACAACGTCCTCCTGCTCTGCTCTGCCCTTTTACCTGCGCAGCCTCACCCATTATACCCATCTTAAATCAATTAGTCTTACAATATAGGCTACTACCTACTCCGCCTAACTAACAATAAATACATTCATTAAAATACTACAGGTTAATACAAATACAATCCCGCTACACAATTATCTAACCCTCGAAATAGCTTCCCAGCGATCACCTAATACAAACACCCGTCATCACACCAACAACGTCTTACGTTCTGTGCGCCAATGCTTAAAAGACCCTCCAAACTTTCCTCTTTCATAACCTTCCGTCTTTCCTCTGTCCTGACGCAGGGTGTCAACGTGCCACCGCCCAGCCCCGAACAATGTTACCCCGTGACGGTATTGTATGCGAGCGGTAACGGGCAGCCGCACCGTTACATTGGCCAATAAACATGACTCAGATTCTGATCATTTATTATATTTGTTGGCAAAAAAGTACTGAACCAACTAACTACTAAAGCTCCAAAAATATAGAAGATACAAGTACAATAACAGTTATCATATTAGTGAGACAATACGCAATTATACCCTATTCTACACTTTAATATTTCCTTATCCTTCATTTTCTTCCTTGATCTGAATCTGAAGTGATGGAAAGGTTGTTACAATATGAATGGCAAGAAGTCGTATATCAGCACTAACTGCGTAACTGAAATAAATGTGACCACGAAACACACTTAAAAAAAAAACTTAAATCAAATATATCATGGCCATCCAAGAAAACTGAGGAAGTTTGAGGAAAACTGAGGAATTTGGGATAATACACCATATGCCCATATACATTCTGTCGGTATCCAGTTTCAAACAAACATTATTTATGTTCTTAAATATTAATTTAGCTAGCTAACTAGTCCAATTTACAGAAAAGTAAAACCATGGGATGCCATCAAGCCTTACCTAGATTGCTGATGACCTCAAAAGGACAACTTCTAAAAATACACCTACAAGTAAGAAAAATATTTAATTTAGGCATGAAGAAATGTACCTTGTAGTTTCACATCCTAACTTAAGAATGTCAACATTCTATTTTGTCTAACTTGTGAATTCACTTCAGTTCATTATTACCACATGATTACCATTATAAGCATTCAAGAAACTCTTTCATCTTCCAGCTATTTTACAATAATGTCAACATTCATGAAGTGGATCCAGTGTGACAAAGGGGTGCTTTACGGCCCTGCTCAGGTAGTTAAACTAAGTGACAGTAGTGCATTTTTTTTATTTAGTAATTGATTAATACTGTTTAATTGTACTTCAAAGGACTACTTGTTGTACTACCCGTACAGTACTACTGCCAAAGAGTATACGTTCCTTGCTACTGCCATGATTGAGGTTGATTCTGACATAATTGTGGCCCCTACTTCTACCACTGAGGTGGCTACTGCCGTCATTGCCCCTACTACCATCACTGAGGCCCCTATTGCCATCACCGAGGATTCCACTGCCATCATTGAGGCACCTATGGCTGTGATCAAGGCCCCTGCAGTCATGATCGAGGTCCCTGCAGTCATGATTTAGGCCCCTGCTGTCATGATTGAGGCTCCTGTAGTCATACTTGAGGCCCCTGCAGTCATGCTTGAGGCCCCTGCAGTCATTAATTCTGGCCTGTACTGTCTTGATTGAGGCTCCTGCTGGCATGATTGAGGCCCCTGGTGTCATGATTGAGGCCCCTACTGGCATGATTGAAGCCTCCAATTCCAACATTGGCCAGACAGGATGGAAACTAATCCTAAAGTATGTTCAATAATAACACATGGTGACAAATTGAGATCTCTTCAGTAGCCTGCTATCAGTCGATTGGAGATAGTATTCTCAGTATATAACACCTGTCACAATCCAACGTACGCATTATTTTCTATTAAAACACGGCAGTGTAAATAATAAAGATTCTAACCTCTACTTCATTATTCTGAATTTACCTTAATGAAGAGTAGAGGTCCCTGGCTTTAGCAGCTCTCCTCACTCAAACGGAGGTGAGGGAGTGTGGCTACAGTTATCTGGTGATTTGATTGGCCTATTAATAAGGACACTTAACATATTTGTTTCAAGAGTGTACATCCCCCAAGTGATCAGACAGTTGAACCGGTCTTAAAACCATTTAAACAAAAAAATTAACATTGTATAAATTCATGAAGGGAAGATTTATTGCAAAGCTATCATATTAGACTGCATTAGTTCTAGGTCACAAAATTAACAGGAATCATCCTCTGAGGAGCATGAATGTGCACATTTAATGTCATGGAAATGCACCAATAGGATATTCAACCTCAACCAAAACAATGATTCTGATGGAATTTTAACATTGAATGTCACCTTGCTATCTCGGTACTCATCATTTTCAAATACAAACTTAATTCAGAGTCCATTTTGTTGATAGACTGTAAATTACTATAATAACAAAATATTCAAATTAAGCTTTTTATTGGCATCAAAGGATTTGAAAGGGACACCCGTCAGCAGAAATCCCACTGGCTATTTAACACAAATATTGGTCCTGTAGGGTGGGAAAGAAGGCAGGCAAGTATGCAGTTCCACAGAAACAGAAATGGCTGACTGGAACCACAGTATTGATACATGTGAGAGCTAGTCCACTGTATCAATAATCCTGTTTTAGCAGCAATTTTGACTGGTCCCATAAACGCTATAGACAGACATATTGATGGCGATAAAAAAAAACACAGCACATAACAACACTACATGTGCACAAAGCACAACACCATCCAAGAAGGGAACATTAGAGAGGGATTCACTAGCCTATGACAGTCCTCAAATCACAACCAAGCTCAGATAACTGTGGGAGTGAGTCAGTGCTGTTCGTTTAGCATTCGTTTTACAATTGTATCCAGAATAACACTAATACTGCATTCTTCATCCACGCTTAAAGAATAATTACATTTTGCGTGTTGAAGTTCCCAAACACGGTATGGATTAAGGAATAGCAAGCTCATCTATGGTTAGGTATAATGTATATCTATTCCCTGTGGCACATACTGGTTTTATTTATTCCTTTCTATTTCTTTGCCTTCCCCTGGGCAGCAACAGCTTCCATAGCTTTCCGTACGGTCTCTTCATCACCCAAGAACTGCATGGGTTTGACAGGTTTCAGGTTCTTGTCCAACTCATAGAGAATGGGGATGCCTGTGGGCAGATTAAGCTCCATAATGGCCTCCTCTGACATACCTGTAGATGGCAGCACAGACATTGACATCAGTTCCCCTTTATTATCCCCCTCTATTCAGGACCATGTTATGGAGAAGTGCTCCCACCAAAGTAAAACATATGCAATGTGTGACAGAATGAGTCAACTTCTGATTACTTAGCTTTAAGAGGAAGCACTTACCCTCCAGGTGCTTAACAATACCCCTGAGGCTGTTTCCATGGGCAGCTATGAGCACCCTCTTCCCTTGTTTGATCTTCGGGGCAATTTCATCATTCCAGAAGGGCAGTGCCCTGGCAATGGTGTCCTTCAAGCTTTCACAGGAAGGAAGCTGCTCCTCTGATAATTCAGCATAGCGACGGTCCTAAACAGATCTCAGGCAAATCTTTATCATAATACAAGTTGTTGACCCAGACCCTGTCAATACAGAGAAAACTTTACCCAATCAATCTCAACCTCCCTGAGCTTTGAACTTTAAACTTCCCTATCTCCTCTGTGATAAATAAGCCTCTACAACAGGCTACAACATCGCTTTAAAAAAAAATTTCATTGAGTTTTCTGGTTTTATAGATTATAGACAGTAGTTATAATGTGGATCTCAAAGCGCTTATCCAAACAACGTCAAACGTGGGACCGCACATCTTTGGGTTCTGAAAACGACAACTGTAAAATCTAAATCTTGCCTGGTTCGCAAAATAATTGTTTCTTATAATCCCAACATAATCCCACAGACAGACAGACCGACAGACAGATTCCTTTCATTATAGTACTATAGAAGATGTCTCACCTTGCTGATGACTGTATAGAAATCATGGTCTGGATCCATGGTGGGAGGAGGGATGTCAAAAGATCTTCTCCAGATCTTAACCTGTGCCTCTCCATGCATGGCGGCCGTCTCTGCCTTGTTAAGTCCAGTCAAGCCACCATAGTGACGCTCGTTCAGGCGCCAGGTCCGGTAGACCGGCACCCACATCTGGTCGATACTGTCCAGAACCAACCACAGAGTCTTGATGGCCCGTTTCAGGACGGAGGTGTAGCACACATCAAACTCATACCCAGCATCTTGTAATGTACAGAAAAGATTAGCAAAGTAATGACTGTCAGAAAGGATTCAATACATCTTGCATGTCTGATGTTATATTGTTGAATATGAAGGGAGTCCAGTGGAAAAGACAGAAAGCATACACTAGATTGGTGACACTTGTTAAGCGCCGTTATTAAACATTTCACTGTTGTTACACAAACACATATGAAACACATACACATTCACTTCTGAAACGTTCACACACATCCATACTACTCACATGAAACGCTCGCATATTGATTTTGTTGATCCAAACATAGTTTGGATTTAGCAGTCATGAAGTAGTGGCCAGGAATTTATTACGTCAGTCACGCTTCCAAAAGTGAGCTGTTTTGACAGCTAAAAATGAGAGGAGGGGAGTAGTGCTCATATTGGAAAACATTAAAAAGGATTCGGGAAACGGCATCGTGATAAACGTTGCAATTGAAAAGATGGAACGAAACATTTATCTCTGGCAATTGGTTAAATCGGGTGTTTATCATTCCTATCGAATCCATAAGTTAGTATGCGGTCCACGTAGCCTTTCCAACCATGTAGAACTAAATGTAGTCCTCATTCATTGCAATGTAAGAGTTTAATTGCTGGACACATGATGCCAAGCAATGCATTTCGTTCCGCTATGTGAACAAGAACTCACTCGCTTTTGAGCAAACGTTCTAAAAGAATAAGAAGTCACCTTTCAGGGCCTGTCCTCCACGCTTTGCCTCCCGTTCTCCGGTTTCGCTCAAATCGGCATCGAACCAGCCACAGAATCGATTCTCCTGGTTCCACTTGCTCTCCCCATGCCGAATCAGCACCAATTTATAGGCTGCCATTTATCTGATTTTTGAGCTATGCTATAAAACACAGACGTGTAACTCGAAAGGAGACTGTCGCCTACTTCTCTTATGCAGTGAGTAGTCCCACCTTGACCTTTGATCTGAACTGAATGGTGACAAATAGTGTGTTGTAATTGGTTACGTAGCCACAACCCTTATTTTACATCCAATGGAAGTCCACGTTGTGCTATCTGTAGGCCTACTGCCGACCAATGATACGGAAAGGACAAGGGTTGAGTGACCTGCAAGAATAATTTGACGTCTCCGGACAATAGGCGCGTTCGACTTCATGCAGCGCGGGGCTGCAGTCGGCTGCAGTCGGCTGCCGTGAAGCTGAGAATGCCATTGGCTGCTTTAGGTCAGCCGGGCTGCAGGCGGCTGCAGGCGACACCGGCGCTGCATGAAGTCGAACGCACCTAATATTGGACATTCGTCACATGTGAAATACAAGGTTTTCACTGACTCGGATGCGGGGCCATATTGGAGGCACTCGGTGTAAACAACTGACGGAGTACAACCAAAGAACGTGTATTCTATATTCTGTGGTACCTGACAAGAAATGTGCCGAACAAATACAGATGTTGTCCAGATTTTTCCCTCATAGATCTTGGTTGAGCTTTGCCAACCACAAGCGCCTCCTTTACTCAGATAATCTCTGGCATTCCTCTCCCTGGTTTTTAATAACTTTTGGACGTCGATACTATACCAAATGTTTTTCTCGATCTGTCCTATTGGTACAACCTGAAACACGGCAATAATTCAACATTTTCCTTGAAGACGTTCGGGATATAGCCTAGCGTTTCCTCAGTGCCAGTGCTTTGTTTTGATGCAGAGTGCCTCCAAGATGGCGACTTCCGATCCGATGACGCGTCACAAACCCTGTATATAATTTGTCTTGTTAAAGTCTGCTTAAACAACATCAAAAATTCTATAAACGTTTATAACGAAGAAACGAACTGAAAAATGAAGCTACACCAAATCACTGAAGAACTGCCACCTTATTCAGTGTTTTTTAGTTGGTTGTACAGAGAGCTATTATTAGATGGTGGCACTGCCATTACAAAAAGTGCCTGACACTCATCACGAGGATAGCCTTAGAATAAGAGAGCAGCTCAGTATTCTGCCAAACTCTACAGGGGGAGACCCTCAGCTCAGCTGACCATTTAGCCTACGTGAGGTATGGCGCGGAGTTCCAACTAAAGGAACCGCACGTAGCCTTGTCAGTCTTTTCACCTAACCCAGGGGCAGTCGACTACGGCAGACAGGCAGTTTAAGCTCGGTGGCTATGGCATAGGCTACATACATACAGCCGCCCAGCTCACATTGGGATCTGTTTAGTAGCCTAGATGGCATAGATCGGCCACTTGTTAGCACTCTGTTTTTAATGAAATTTTGTTTTAATAGACACGGGCCTACTTTAAATAGCCTACTCGAATAGCCTATGCTTAAAGTAAAATATTAACGCCAAGCCTTGGATCTGCACTAACACGCTGTGTCAGTCATTCACGTTTATGCTATGTATTACTTATCTATTTAATTAAAAAATACTTGTGAACTAATGAAAATCTTGAGTTGAAAAATAGGCTTTGCCACGTTCATAAAGGTCCAAGTGTATGGTGGACTGCACCCGACTACATCAAGTCTCTCCTCCAGCCTTCCACCCCCAGCAGCCACGGTCTATATGTTTTGAAAACAAGTACCGGTAATGTAATTTAAACTATAATAATTGACCTTGGTGTTGTAGACATGAGCCTGCTCCAAAAATATAAATACAATGAAACACCAAAGCATTCTATCTGAAAAGATTTGAAATGCCTCATGGCATGGTCATGTAGGGAGTCAGGTGGTTGAGCGGGCTTCGGGCTAGTAATCTGAAGGTTACCAGTTCGATTCCCGGCCGGTGCACATGACGTTGTGTCCTTGGGCAAGACACTTCACCCTACTTGCCTCGGGGAGAATGTACTTACTGTAAGCCGCTCTGGATAAGAGCGTCTGCTAAAGGACTACATGTAAATGTAATGTTAAAGAAACCCTGACGTGTTTTGGCATGAAGCCTTCGTCAGGGAGTCAAAAAGGACTGGTTCTTAGAACTCCTCTGAGGTAGATCCTCTTACATATTTTTGCTTCAATTCGAAATCACTCAGTAGTGCAGCTTCATGTTGTATTTTGTAACTACATGCCTACTTTTAAGCAGATTTTTATATATAAACAATATGAAGGCAGCAGAATGCTGTCAAAAAGATTCATGAGTAACTTAAACACCTGAGAGTTGTTATTAATCCTGATTTTCCTAAGTGGGTTATAATCAGTGGTTGCAGCCTATTTCCATAGCGATTGCCTTGTGGTAGGCATGATAGGCACAGTAGCCTACTATGGAAGGTTGTTTGTGCCAAAACCTAAATTATTTTTTATAAATTCTAAATAAATATCAGGGACTTTCCCCCAAACTAAATGATATGTAAGAGCCCACATGATCACAGTAGGATTATGTACAGCCTTGCGCAGACACTGCGTCAAAAGGGGGGTGGCTATTTTGGTTTCAGCGTCAATTTATGTTGTCTGTACATGGTCAAAGATGCTGTAAAGTGGAATTGAAAATGAGTTTTAAGTTCATCACGCCACAGAAGAATGTGTTGTTAACTACCCATCCAAATTGGAATAAAAAAAAGACAAGAAGCCTATGTTAAATTTGGCTCTGAAATCAAGAGCAAATCAGCAGTCTTCGCTGCTTGAGACGGGGTTTTCGCCTGAAGGAGCTGATGCACCGGCCCCTTGATTTTTTATTTTATTTAGCAACAACAGCAACAGCAACAAGCTAAATCAATTGCAGATATCAGAACAGACCTACCTGCAGTCTCTGAGTGTTTTATGAGTTAATTACTTTGTCTTTGCATCATACCAGCTGAGTAACAGAATGCAACCGTCTGTGATCTGACGTAGTTAAGTTGCTGTGACGTAGTTAGGTCGGGTTTTGGCCCCGCCTAGACAAAACCTGAGCTGTAAAAGGAATAGAAACTGTTCAAAGGTCTAACTCCACATTTCAGTGCGACAAAGGTTTCACGCTTTGCACATGCTTTCAGGAACTCATTTCACACATATATAATGTAGGCTACTTAGATAGCCTGACGTTGTCATAGGGTGATTTCAGGTAATGTGGGACACTTTTTGGTAGAGGCTCCAGTAGACTTACAAAATAACTGTTATCTTGCCCCAGTGGTGTTTCTGTAAATAGTTTTAGGGCTTAAGAACATTTTCATGTTGAAATGAAATGGGAATACACAATATTTTAGAAGCTACACACTTTCAAACATAACATGACCCTCTCTCTCACTCAGGCAGCATTTTCAGGTAATGTGATACAGCTTGTCTGGTAAAGTGGGACAGTCATCGTCTGTCAGCCTAGTCTGCTGATATAATAATAATTAGTTTATATACAACAATGCTAGGTGCAAGGGTGTGGCAAGATTCATTTAGTTGTGGGGTTTGAGTTATACAATAGGCATAAAGTGTAACTGATGTAAACCTTAGTGTTCTGCAGTCTATGTGAAAGTCAATGCTAGCTAGCTAGTCCCGTTCCGTTAGCATTTCATTGGACTAGCGTTAGGGGTCACGCTTACAAGTCTGAAAGCGCTGGTTCGATGACATTGTAAGTTGTTTCTTTGTTGGGAACTTAAGTGCAGTATTATGCATTGGTATTAAACATTTGAGAACTGTCAAATTAAATGACTTCTATAGAATAAACACAGCATTACTAGATGTCCCACTTTACCTGAAAAATGCTGTCCCACATGATCAGGTAATGTATATACATAAAACGTTTTTTTTTCTAACAAAGCATTTTACACATTTTTGTGTGTGTTTCAATCAGTGGTTAAACCGCTTCAATATGCTGCAATAGTACTCGGTAACTTAATTTAAATTCCTTTGCCAGCCTTATCATTGAGAAATATAATTTCATATGCCACTGAACTTTTGATGCGTTTTTTCTGTATAGACCTCTTGTCAAGCCAGATCACGCATACTCTGATGATGTCAGACAAATAAAAACCACTGCATAGTGACTAGAAGTGTTGTATTTACAAGTCAAAATCAGCTCTGTTGATTGGATGTCGGTTTTGCACATATTAAATCATCAAAATGCATAACTTTCCCACTTTAACTTTCCCCAGATTACCTGAACTCACCCTACTCATAATTCTAGTCAGAATATGAGTCTGATAACTCTCCATTGGGCTGTGACTATGGGGCGTGTTTCAACCAAAGTCGTAAAACAAATGCCTCTTGCTCAATTGGATAGACCTACAACCAATCAGAGCAACGTAATATGGGAGTCTGATGGCTGATGGCTGAGCGGTGATCAGAGCAACGTAATATGGAAGTCTGATGGCTGAGCGGTGAGGGAGTTGGGCTTGTAATCAGAAGGTTGCCGGATCAATTCCCCACCGTTCCAAATGAAGTTGTGTCCTTGGGCAAGGCACTTCACCCTGCTTGCCTCGGGGGGAATGTCCCTGTACTTACTGTAAGTCGCGTCTGCTAATTGAATAAATGTAAATGTAAATATGTTTGTTGAAAATGAATTCAACCCAAGCGCTCTTTCGTGACGTTGTTGATTATGTTACCGTTGATCATCTGTCCATCATCATATAAAGCCCGCGCTGGCAATTTCATTGGTCCGTCCAGCTCCTGGTTTTATATAGTTTGTCCCCAATACGAGCCCCTCCAGACCCAACTTACCCATTTTTTTGTGGGCGGGGCTAAATTGGGCTGGAAACCAGGCTAGTACTTGGAAGCATATCATGGAATTTGCTTTACAGCATCTTTAAATATGCTGTCTGTACACAAACGTTAAATTGGGGCACAAACGGCCTTCCATATGGTAGGCTACACACTCAAGAGCTGTAACTTTAGAAAGTGTACAGCGGAGAGGATGTGACGAACACGTGGTAGTGATGGGTGGAGGAATTACTTAAAGGGGCAATTGACTGCAAAACCGATTTTACCTTGTCATAGTTGAATAACGACAGTTCGGTGGGTAAACTGAACATACCGTGAATATCAAAGTCCATTGACACCTCTTTCCTATTCAAATCTCAAAAAGAAAAAAATTGTCTGTAAAACGCTAGTTTTTCAACAAAGCTACCGGTCCTACGTAAGACCGGTGATCGCCCTCTTATTGGCTCTGGTCTGTATCTTTGTCACGCCCCAGAATTTACATCCAGACCAGCCCAAGGTAGCGTCTATCTCCGATACTAGTTTAGCTGCGCGCTGCTCTGTGTAGGCTACTTATAAGGAATTACAAAGAAGAACGTTTTGAATTATAACAAGGATATTGAAAATGGACCACGGTGGTAAATGCTGTGTTCCAGGCTGTACAGGGAAGGCTAACACTCACAGTCTTCCCAAGGAGCCAAACATTCAACAGGCATGGCTGCTGTTGTCTTATGAGAAGATCCCGGCGAAGTTCGACACTCAATCATTCATTTGCTCTGAACATTTCACCCAAGACAGTTTTGACAACCTTGGAAAATTTCAAGCAGGATTTGCTAGGAAGCTGAACCTGGAAAGAGGTGCTGTTCCGACCGTATGCTCATTGCAACCGCAAGCTATAAGGACAGTATGATGTTGTGCTAACAGTTATTAGCAATGCTAACGTTTCCTGTATATAGCATACCAGGTAGAATGCTAAATACGTTTCTACACACATAAATGACTCTAGCTAGACTAGTTGTAGTAAGCAGTAGAAGGGAAGCTTCCGAAAATTAGCCAGAAAACGAACAGCAGTCTGGCTTATTGCTAACGCCTGTCTAGATAATCTATTTGAAAGAACTGGAGAAAGGCAAGTTCTAGATACAGGATACGTTAGCATTGCTAGTAATTGTTACTAGTAACACCTAGACTGTAGGCATGTACCAAGTTTAGCTTGCTAGTTAACGCAAGAGCATAGGTAGAATGTGTGATAATTTAGCCTAGTTTATTGGCAATTGGGCTAACGTTGATTCATGTTCCTGACTGTGTTTCATTCAAATAAATAACCTGTGTAATGAAAATCTACAATTCACGATGCATGTTTGTCCAGATCTTTGTCATGTTATTTTACAGCAAGATATCTAGAGCTAGCCTAGTTAGCTAACTGAAGCCAAGTAGAATCAGATATGGTTTGGTTGCTAAGCTGTAGCCTTACGTTCTACCCACCTAAGTCAATCCAGTTTGCTTCAACAACAGAAGTGGAAACAAGTAATGTTATCATATCAAATGATATATAGTCAATCTGTTGAAAACAGTGTTGTGTAGACACAATAGATTTATTTGCCCGTTTTTATTTAACCCTCGTGCTGCCTTCGGGTCACATGACCAAAAGGTTCATAACGAACCATCGTTGTGTTTACCCAATTTTATCCAATACAAAAGCAAGTTTTTTTTTTTTTTTTTACCTTCGCAATGTGGGGGGTCTGAGGCAGCCCAACGGTTAAAAGATAATGCTTCACTTTGTTTTTGTATGCGGTAAAGTTGTCGCAAACGACGGTGGGTCACAAGGACTGATGGGTCAGAATGACCCGAGGAGAACACAAGGGTTAAAGTCTCCAACTTCGGTGTTTCAGCGAGTGCTGCTGTTGGCCATGATGCATTTTTGCTCCCAGCTTCACTCGTTGATAACCAACCAATCAGCGCGCAGCTTATCTAAATATTAATGAGCATACCATAAAAGGAGAAAAGCTAGTGTTTTTTCCCGGGAACATTTCAGAGGATCTGTCAGAGGGCATAGAACAGCACCCGGGCCATTTTCAACCCAACCAATGTTACATACCCTATTCGGAGACCTTAAGGAACAGTGTGAAATACCCCAAAAAACAGTCAATATCCCCTTTAAATGGGTTTATCAACAAAGCGTCACAGGGAGGTTTGTACAGTGGCCCTTTTACCAACGTCCCTACAGTAGTACAACTTGTATATGTCCTGTTTTAGCTACACAGCACTTCTGACACCATGTCAAGTTCGCTTAATAATGCGCGTGAGACAGACTGTGTACTAAGGTTGACATGTTTAATCAGTTGCCCATTCCGTATATGACCCCCGCACCCCACATTCTCTCCCTCATCCTATTGATCCCAAGCCTATCAACCTACGGCTTCCTATTGGTTAAACATACATGTCAATCAACTGTTATCAATAACATTGAACAATACCACAGCCCTGAAGTGCAAAACACGAGTCAACTCCCCCCAAATCGGATGACTTGTTCACCTCTCCCCAATACAAAAACACGCTCCCCTAAATGGAAAACGACATTACATTAACTCAAAAACACATTACATTAACTCTGAATGGAAAGGGTAGGTACTACACTTCAGCGCTGATTGGATGCAGTAGGCTAACTAACAAGAAATAAGAAATTGATCGACAGAAGTACAAAATGCAATAGCCTGACAGTTACGTGCACCGGGACATTTATTTGCATAAAGAAAAAAAGCATAAATTGCGTGTTAACGTAAACGTAAACATCGATAGCCAAACAACTAGTCCACGTATGTCATTATCATGAACTTGATCGTTTTGGTTGGAAGGAAAGAGGAAACATTTGTGTTAACAATTCCGAGTCATGACACTTAGTGTACAGCTAACAGGGTGGAAATATTGTTAGAAAATGTAGTAACATAATAAGTTGCATACAATATTTGTCATGTATTTGCAACAAGGGACATATAATGGACAAGTAAAGGTAAATATTGTTATGCCTTTACATTTTTTTTACTTTGTGATTGTAATTCATATGTCTTAACAGGGTGGAATAATGTAATGGTCAATTTCTGAACCAAATGCCCATAATTATTAGGATTTAAGTGCATGAGCTTGGCCAATATGTTTTCCAAACAGTTAAACATATCTCTTTCCTGATTAAATGTTAAAAACATGAAAAATAAATAATTTTGTTTTCAGAAGTTACCAGGTCCAAAAGGCACCGGTTAACAGGATTGACCCACCTAACAGGGTGGAACCTAACAGGGGGGAATTTTGTTAACTATGTTAGCCCTAGCTCTGTGAGTGATCATGATCTAGCTAGCATTAGACCCTATATGTATACGGCCTTTTAATTCTTATATAAAACCATATTTGAAATTATAAAATGTTATTTATTTTCTTAATAAAGTAGCCTAACAGGGTGGAAATTTAAGGTTGTGACAAACAGGTTGACATTATGAATCTTGGAAAAAAGATAAATCTGAAAGTTCATACTAACTTCAGTTGGCCAAGTTGAATTCCTGCCACAGGAAATGATGTCATTTCATGAACTTTGTGACATGGGAAGTGTAGGCTATTTTCTTAAGAGGGAAAAACTACAATCTAACAGGGTGGAACTTTTTGGGGGACACACAAAGTAAATCTCCTCAAAAAGGGTTTAAATTATTTTTTTTCATAAAAAATATGTAAAAGTAGAAAGATTTTAACTTGGTCTACAACATAATGAGGAAATCATTTGAATATTTTATTATTTAATGACTGATATTTATTGTAAGAGTTGATCATTTGTGATGGGGACATGGCAAAACATGGCAAAATGAACATGTGTACAAAATACAAAAGTGGTTAAAATATAAACTAATTGTCTTAAAGACACTTTTGGGTTATTTATATGATAAGGAAGACCTAAACCTATAATTAAAGCCTTTTAGAATAAACATTTGTAACATTTTACAGCAATTATGAAGTAGGATTTCCTGGGGACCTTAAAAGGCACCGGTTAACAGGATTGACCCTTCTCTTTATTTTAATCAGCGTCATTCCTATGAAACAATCTTAGATATGCTGTTAATGTTTCACAATATTGCAATAAGTAGGCTAGCCTAGCCTATAGCATATATGCGCACGCTAAAAACGCAGTTGAAGGCAGGACTTTTCAGATGAAAAAACTAATATTCCACTACAGAACACCGAAATGCCACAAGGACAGAGTAACGTGGACCAGGATAGTTATTGTTTGGCTATCAATTTTTACATTTAACACTAAATACTTTTGCCTAAGTAGCATACTAATTTGCTAAATTCTTCGATAGCCAAACAAATGTCCTGGTGCACGTAACTCTGCCAGGCGATTGCATTTTGTACTTCTGTCGATCAATTTCATATTTCTTGTTAGTTAGCCTACTGCATCCAATCAGCGCTGAAGTGTAGTACCTACCCTTTCCGTTCAGTGTTAATGTAATGTGTTTTTAAGTTAATGTAATGTCGTTTTCCATTTGGGGGAGCGTGTTTTTGTATTGGGGGGAGGGGACAAGTCATCCGATTTGGGGAGAGTTGACTCGTATTCGGGGGGAGTGTTTTCATTTGGGAGATCAAGTACTCATATTAGGGGGGTGTGTGTTTTGCACTTCAGGGCCACCGAAGGTTTGCGCAGGTCGAGCAACCCGAGACCACCAATCTGGATGGGTCTACCCCATACATGGACATGGAGACTTTTACGTCACAGCTGGGACTCCCCATTAAGCAGGTGGTTGGCAGTCAGCACGTTGGGCTCGTTCTATGAAAGGCATGTGATAGTGAATAAGAACACAGGACACCAGCCGCCAAGTAGACACCGACGCTTCTTTTAAATTTCAATCTAATCGAGGATTTGATGGTCTTATTTCACTCGTCAGGAGTTACGATGAATGTAAGCAAATTCGGAATCACTTTGTTTAATGAGAGTAAAATATCGATGTAGGTTAACACGTGAATAGGCAGTGATTTTATGTGACTGTCATAGTTTGTGATACAATGTGATGATAATCAAGTTGTTTGCAGGTCTATTATCTTAATCATATCCTATATTAATCTAATGCCAGTCTCATTAGACTCAAAACAGCAGTTCAAAAGACTTACTATGGGTCTATGAATCTATTCTGAAAACTTGGCTTACAGCTATACAAAACTTGTGACTGTCCATTTATTTTACATGGAGGTCACTTTTATGTTATTTTTCATCTATCTCTTTGTGATCCTATTACAGGTGGCAACAGTCAATTTGCATGCTATGAACCTGCTAAGGAGAATGAACTGCCAGAGAATAGAGGGCCAGTTCTGTGACTGTGTGATCCGCCCATCCATCCAACTAGGTCCAGGTGGACTCTATCTGGCACACAAGAACATCCTGGCAGCCTCCAGTCCCATTCTGGCATCTCTTCTGCCAACTACAGGTGCTTTGCTGGACCTGCAGGTCCCCTGTTTTACAAAGGAAGTTCTGGAGTCTCTGCTGGATTACATTTACACTGGGGCTCTTCCTCCTTCACACCAGAACCTCTCCCTGCTGTCTGCTGCCACTTATCTGCAGATGGAGGAACTGCAGCTGTCTTTGAGAAGGAAACTGGATGCAGCACACCAGTCTGCCAAATGTGCTGAGCCTGAATGGATTGTTGATGGTAAAGTACAAGCCATAAAATAAAGCTATTATAATGCAAATGTACTAAATATGTATATATACAGTACACTTTCTTGGAATACACCATACATTATGAGAAGCTTTCTACACGGTCAGCTGACATTCACAAAACAGATCAGAAGTGCAGATATTTTGATTATGTGTGCCTTTTAAAGGAGTTGAGATTCTTTAGAAATACAGCCCCTGATTTCTACAACTATTCTTTCTTCCAGGTGACAAGCATCCACATTTGAAGATGAAATGTGTTTCTGGTCAGCAGCCTTGCAGGAATGAAGAAGTGCCTTCTTCTCATTGGTCCCTGTTTCCGCTGAGCTGTGAGGTGGTCCCAGTCATCTGTCACAGCCGCATGCAAGGGAAACCTCCATTACTGGCAGAAAAACCTCCTCAGGATTATCTTACAACTTCTCATGATAGGATAGAAAAGGGACAGCAGGCCAGCCGGCAACAACACCATCTCCACAGCTCTGATATGGAGAGGGATGGGGAGGATGACGCTGGGTTTCACAAGCAACAATCTAAACACAGTAAATTGTCATCAGCCAGAATGAGACAATTCGATGTGAGGGAGGTTACCATGGGTGCTCGAGAGGAACCAGCCTATTACAATAGGGGTCAAAGAGTATCTTTAGGTTCAATATGGTCACACAGCCCAGGCCAGGCAGAGCAAGCAAAGTCTGTTGTCTGTTCAGAGTTGGGCAGTGAGTATATACTCTCTCCTCAGTCTGAAACAAGAGGACAGAAGGGAAACTATATGCACAGCTCCTCTAAGATCCACCACTCCATGGATCACCTTGGCCATCCATTTTCACACTGCAAGTTCACAGTGTCACAGACATTAGACTTTGACACTCTCTCAATGTGTGACCAATCAGAGCCAAAGAGAGAAAAGGCCTCCAGACTCAGCCCTTCTACCTTTTTTGAAAAATGTTCTGGTACAGAGGATGTCATTGCTGACACCCAGGACCAACTGGGGCCAAAGTTTACAAGCAGAACCTGTTCACCGGTTGAGGAGACACAGTTTGTTTGGGTGGAGCCTGGAAGAACTCCTAAAATACACCCCTGGAGAAGGGAAAACCATAGATTAGAGGATATTACATCAGAAAAGCACAGCCATGACATCACCAGTGATGTACCCCCCCAGCAAGGCCAAGTTGGCTACCACTGCCAGCCTATGGACACCCAACTGCCAGCCACTTCCAGTGAATCCAATGATGAATATACTCCCTCCTCTAGTCCCAAACAAGGTCCCAGTCCCCTCAAACACCCTCTGGGGGGCAGAAGCAGACAGCCTAGCATCTCCCCATTGCTCCTGCTGGACATAGAAGCCAAACCGGGCCAAACAGACCTCTCTGGGGGGGCCCTGGCAGCCAGTGTGCCTAGTGGCGGTGTTGGCCAGTCCTACCAGTGCTCCCTATGTGAGCGGGCATTCAGCCAGAGGGGCTCCCTCAATAGACACTTGCGTTCCCACCTGGGTGTGAGGCCCTACTCTTGTCCCCATTGCCCCATGGCCTTCTCCAGACAGTACAGGGTCACAGAGCACATGCGAGTGCACCAGAGAGGCCTTGAGGTCCTACAGAAGACTGGGCCCACCGGATGAGATCTGGATCGCACTGGAACATTTATGGAACATAGATACAAAAGGATCCAGCCCCTTGTGGATCCTTATTTCTGACCAAGGCTGATTTGTTCATTAGAATAGAGCCTGTTGGTGTGTCGCTTTTGATTGATTGGATGTACACCAGGAACACCAAACATGCAATGTCAGAGAAAATGGTGTGTAAATGCAACCAAGTCTGATAGAAACAAAACATTTGGAAACTTTCTTCAGGTCAATATCCAATCGCACAAAAAACAAACAAATGTTTTCTTGTCTATACATTTTGTGGACTCATTCTGTTTTTGTCGGCCTATATATACTTAAAATGTGGGTGTACCGTATTTTGGGGAAAATACGCCAAATTTTCTATAATCCGCACCCCATATTCCAACAATATTCAGTTGGAATGTTCGAAATAGGCTATATGCGCATAGGCTGTATGCGACGTTACGCGGTGAGACCCGCATTTGAACGATCACATATGGGCGACGCTACTCCTTAAAGGGGTGATTGACTGGGGGTTTTGGGGTATTTCACACTGTTCCTTAAGACTCCGAATAGGGTATGTAACATTGGTTAAGCTGAAAATGCCCCGGGTGCCGTTCTATGCCCCCTTATACATCCAGTGAAATTTTCCCAGGAAAAAACGCTAGGTTTTCTCCTTTTATAGTATGCTCATGAATATATAGATGAGCTGATTTGTTGATTTACAACAAGTGAAGCTGCGGACAAAGACGCAACACGGCCACAGCACTCCCTGATACTATTTTAAAATAAATTCCTACATAAAAATAATGTATCATGACAGTTTGCATGATTTGGTCATTTATTATCACACTAGCATTTAATTATCACGGCAAACAATTACACTGCACTAAACTGTAAGTGTAAATGTAAAGTGAAAATAACAAAACCAGTCAGTATGATGACTTGAGCGAATATCATTCACGTCTTAAAACAGCGGCCACGCGAAAGGGAATGAGGAATGTTTCCTCTACTAAAAAATACAATGCGGTTCATGTGAAAAGAGGATCCAAAGACTGTAGAAAGACGTGTTCGGTTGAAACACGCCCCACAGTCACAGCCCAATAGCCTGACGTTGTCATACTCATAATTCTAGTCAGAATATGAGTCTGAAAAATCTCCGTTGGGCTGTGACTATGGGGCGTGTTTCAACTGAACTCGTTACAAATGCCTCTTTGCTCAATTGGATAGACCTACAACCAATCAGAGCAACGTAATATGTCCATCCATCCATCATCTACCGCTTGTCCGGGGATCGGGTCGCGGGGGCAGCGACCTAAGCAGGGAGGCCCAGACTTCCCTCTCCCCGGCCACTTCCACCAGCTCTTCCTGGGGGACCCCGAGGTGTTCCCAGGCCAGCCGAGAGACATAGTCCCTCCAGCGTGTCCTGGGTCTTCCCCGGGGCCTCTTCCCAGTGGGACGTGCCCGGAACACCTCACCAGGGAGGCGTCCAGGAGGCATCCTAATCAGATGCCCGAGCCACCTCAGCTGGCTCCTCTCGACACGGAGGAGCAGCGGTTCTACTCTGAGCCCCTCTCGGATGACCGAGCTTCTCACCCTATCTCTAAGGGAGAGCCCGGACACCCTGCGGAGAAAGCTCATTTCGGCCGCTTGTATTCGCGATCTCGTTCTTTCGGTCACTACCCATAGTTCGTGACCATAGGTGAGGTTAGGAACGTAGATCGACTGGTAAATAGCGTAATATGCAACATAACGTAATATGTTGTTTGTTGAAAACAAAATCAACCCAAGGGTTCTTTCGTGACGTTGTTGATTACGTTACTGTTGATCATTTGTCCATCATTGTATAGAGCCCGCCCTGGCTATTTCATTGGTCCGCCCAGATCCTGGTTTTATGTAGTTGTTCCCAATACGAGACCCTCCAGACCCAACTTCCCGACCACATTTATTTGTGGGCGGGGAGAAGTTGGGCTGGCAGCCAGGCTAACAGCCCAACGGAGAGTTTTCAGACTCATATTCTGACTAGAATTATGAGTATGACAACCTCAGGCTAAGTCATTGGCCTACTTGGAAAAATACCCACAACATTATTGTAGATGATTATAAAGAAATTACATAATACATTTCTTACGTTGAACTTCCGAAGTCCGTAAGAACACATTTCCGAAGACACTTAAACATTTTCTAAAAATTGTAATACAGATCACGAGAAGTAGTATAAAAGTCAGTCAGCAATTCTGGACTACTAAAAGTCTTCGAGCAATTTATAGGTGGTGGGCCGAGCCCGCGCATCTGCTTTAGTTTTTGAAATGACCCGTCCCCGTCGATGGAGGAGCTGGATTTTTGATATCATCGACGTCGTTTTTTTCTTAAAACATTTTTGTTTGTTGGCACATCCAATTCTTGCACATTTTTTCTGTAGCAAAGTTAGAAACGTTATTGTCTCAACTAACTACGTCTCACACCAACCAGAACTTGTGTATCGTCTTTTTAGCTAATTGAATGGTTCGTAACAGGATTAGCTAGCTGATAGTAAAAACAACCTAGGTGACCATGCGTCAAGTAGCTAGCCTAGTAAGCCTACAAGTCTTGGCACCACAATGGTAGCTCAGTGAGCTCAAGGTCCCTTCACCGGCTTTTTTGGCTGGTGAAGGGACCCTGAGCTGACTGGAGATGGGAGACTGAGCTGTGTCAAAATAATCAAACGAGCGATAGGTCTCGGTCTGCTCTAAAAGTTATTTCCTGACCTTAAACCTTCGTCATTGTCTTTCTTGCTCTGTCCTTAAACATCTAAAGATTGTGTTTTTTAATCTCTTCACTCTATAGCCTTTATTTTACAAACTCTACAAAGGCATTGTCTCCTCTCTTCAGCCTTAAAAGGTCACTGACAACAGCATCTGAAGCTAGTTTTCATGACATTATGTGACTTTATCCATCCAATGTCTGGTCAAATGGGTTGATACTACATTTGATTGTTGACATGATGTTTTGAATATCCTTTTCATCTTTTCATGATTCATGCAGTTCACTGCGTTGGAGTGATGTGGTGCATCTATGCACTACATCTTTGTTTTGGGAGAATCCATTCAGTCCAATTTTAGTTTGAGTCTCTGTTGGCTGTTTGCTCTATGACTTGATCACAGGCAGTGTTTGCAAAACCATACACCTGTTGTGTCTGAGCAACAAAATCCCCAGATTGTACCTGTGGGTATATGCAAAATGTGTGTTCTCTACACTGTTCATCTCCAGCCAGTAAGAAGAAAGGCATCTTGCATAGTTTACCCTATCATATGAAAAAAAGAACATGGGAGCAGACACTCGGACGACTATAGGGGCATGGTATTCCACATCAGATTATAGGTCTTCTTTGTCCTGCCCATCCTCTCCTCTGCCCTGCCCGTCCTGTCTGTGCTTTTAATAAGCATGCAATGTCTGTCAACTAATTTTCAATTAAAATGTGGTACACTTAGATTGTAACAGCAAAATTGATTTTGCGGTAGGTTATTTGTATACACTGACCCCACTGTACATCTTGCCATACAGAAATCCTTCTCCAGAGCTGTATTTTCACTCTTACGAGCTTTAGCTACATTTTTTGTGTTGGTGAAGTCACTGTAACACCCCTGTGAAATCCAGCATTACCTAGCACAGTGGTTCCCAACTTTGGTCCTCAGGGCACCCCTGTCCTGCATGTTTTAGATGTTTCCCTGCTTCCAACACACCTGATTCAAATGACTGGTCATAAGCAGGCTTCTGCAGAGCTGTCCATATGTATTGATAAGGTTACTGATGTGGTATACCTACTCTTGGCTAATTATAATTACGTATGTCATTAATTCATGACATTATTTATGTTTAGGCAACACACACAAAATAATACTGTACATTTATTTGAACAATATTCTGCAGTTTAGTGATAATGTCATTATCACTAAACTGTTAACTTTATCACTCTGATGTAGCCTGACGTTGTCATACTCATAATTCTAGTCAGAATATGAGTCTGAAAACTCTCCGTTGGGCTGTGACTATGGGGCGTGTTTCAACCGAACTCGTAAAACAAATGCCTCTACAGTCAATTGGATAGACCTACAACCAATCAGAGCAACGTAATATGTTGTTTGTTGAAAACGAACAAAGACCCAACTTCCCGACCAAATTTTTTTGTGGGCGGGGAGAAGTTAGGCTGGCAGCCAGGCTAACTCTGATGACTAATAGCTGCGCAATAATATAAAAAATATGCTCGTTTAAGTGGAATGTTGCAATGTTTCTTTACAGAATACCGGAATTAGCCATTTGTTTTACTTTTTTTCCATACATTTGAAGCCCAGTCGACCACTGACAACATACCAGCTCACTAAAATGCATGTGAATCATGGGCGTATCCAGCCCTATTTTGGGCTGCCCATGAAAACCCACTAGAGGACACAATTTAAAAGGATATTTTTACCAAAAAAATCTGGGGTAACATGCCCCCAGACCCCCCTAGTTTTGCTGGGTCACAGGAAAAATTATAGGTTTTATCTAGGGGCTTAGCCCCCCAAGTTGGAACCTAGATTCGCCCCTGACGTGAATGTTTACCTCCTACTTTACTCTCCTTGAATATCGGGGTATACGATTGGTGGATTTTATGAAGGTGTCATGTATATGAGCTCTTATTGGATGCAGACTATAGGTGTCCGGAAAACATGCCTATGTCGATAACGAAACAAAAGTTTGTTCCTTAAAAAATGTGCAAGAACAGGACATGCCAACACATTTTTTAAAGGTTGTAGAAAAGTTTTAAAGCGATACAGAAAAATCCAGCTCCTCCATCACCAGGGATCGTTCAAATGCACGATTTTGAGCTTCGGTCCACCACCTATTCGAGGTGTTCAAGCTGTGTAATATGGAATAGTTTGCTGGCGATGTCAGAGGGAAACAATAGTATGAACCTCTTGCTCCAAAGAAGAGCAGACCCAAACTTCCCAATTACTTCCAACATGTAGCTCTTACATCAGTGGTGATGAAGAGTTTTGAATGTGATACTTTTGTAACTACAAGAGACTATCCAGAACCTGGCAGATCAACTCCAGTTTGCCTACATGAAGTGTAGAAGTCTCGATGATGCTGCCCTTACTTTCCTGCATCATGCACTGCCACCTGGAAAAACTAAAAGCACGTGCTAGGCTTGTGTTTGTGGAATATCTCTTGTGCCTTTAACAATGTTACCACATCTGTTGGGAATACAACTACTCAACATCAGTAAATCCTTGATTCATACTGCAGATATTACATTACACACACACACACACAGGGTTCTGTCAAAATACTTGCAATGCAATGTATGTATTCTGTGATTCGTTTGATTATTTTATTCTGTGCTATATTATACATAAATATCAAATGTATCTGAGAAAATACAAGTTTAACTCTAATCTGTTATACTTTAATTTATTTAATATCATCACAAAAACATTTTCTTTCAGTGATGTGGGATGGTTGTGCTGCGGAGGATCCACCGCTTCCTTCTCTGCTGCTGGTGGTGAACCTCTATGGTGGATGGGCTGCATGAGGATGCTTCCTTTGGTGTGGATGGGCATGCTAGATGATGTTTTGTATTGGACATGACTCAAAACATTGACCACATCAGTGGATCAGATCATCTTTCATATACCTGTAAATATTGAACATGCCTGTGTGCATGCTACATTTTGGATGTGTCTTGACACCACAAAGTTCTGGAAAAGTGAAGTTATATTTTATTCTATTTGCTATGGCTTTTGCAGTTACTCAATCTCAACCCCAAATGTGTAATGTTACAGAGGCAAGACACAAGGTTGACTCTCAGGGCAGATTCAAGATATACATTGTTTATTTTGAATAATTGTCAAACAATGACAATCACCCCTCCATATCACTCCATCCCCTCCATTTCACTCCACCTAGACCTCCATACCAACTTCCATATAACTTCATCCTTCAATGAGAGACTACTGCAGGAAAATATGATCTTGTTCCGGTCCATGGTTATCCCATTCGTTACGTGGCGCTGTCAGATAAAACGAGGGTCCTTGAACTGCGGTCCTGAAACTGTGGTCCTGAAACTGCATCTCTCCGGGGTCTCTGGCTCTGCAGGTTCACCCTTCTCACGCGCCTTGTTTTGAGTGGGCCGGTCTGACAATATAATTCCCGGGCCATTTCTCCCCCCCCCAGTCCACCCTTGCTTAGATGTCATGTGCCCCTGGGCAAGTGCCCAGTTGCTCCAACGGTTAATCAGGCCTTGTACACAACAACCCCCCTCCGATATCATCGCCCGGTTCAGAAAGCGGCCCTATTGTAACTTCTGCCTTCTGGAAGACGCTACAGATATATGCAAGCTGGAACGACGCGTCTCAACAGCTTCTTCCCCTCTGCTATCAGACTCCTAAACCAAAGCTGACCTGGGGCCTCATGTATAAAGGATTGCGCAGCTTTCATACCAGAAGATTGCGTACGGCCAAAACTCGAAAAGTAGGCAACCTACGCACAGAAATATTAGCATGTATAAAACCGGTTGTACCAGGTCCTGCGCACCTTTCCTTTATAAATCACAATCAACGTGAGAATGACCGCACGTGAACGAGCCACTGACTCCGCCTTGCCTCCTCCCATAAATGAATATGCAGATGGACTATACATGCGCTCCTGAGGTCATTTATTTGTCTCAATTACGTATTTCTTCGAATAAACGCCGCACTCCAATAATCGCTGCACAAAAAAATGAACGTTATTTAACAAACGCTGCAACGTTTATTCGAAGAATTACGGTGAATGTGAGATTTAAGTTCTGACAACAGAGGTGGAGAAATTGAGGTGAAGAAGAAATGTTCCGATCTAAAACTTTAAATGAAGAAACGAGTGGTGGCGCATCGTAACAGAATGGCAGCTATAGGGTTAGCGTGACCTGAGGGATTTTGTTGTTCGTTTGACACCCTCAATATTAACAGAAGTTATTAAGTGGTGGCGGATTAAATAGCAGAGCGGAGCGGCGTGGAGCGTCGGCTTCCAATTCATTTTCAAGTAAATCTTTATACAACACAAAGTGTGCATGAAAACCAGCGTACACAAGTTTTTTGTGCGTACACAACGTTTATACTACATGAAGCCCCTGGACTTTTTTTTTTTTTTTTTCCTATCCCTATCCCCCCCTCCTTACCCTCCTTACTGGACTGAGCTACTTATGACAAAAGAATACCACCAACATTGTTGTGTGGCAATAAAGTTCTATCTTATCTATCTTATCTATCTAAACAGACTGAATGTGCACTGCAGCAGAACTGAATGTGTCAAAGCAGATTATACAGGAGTTGTGATACTCATTAGAATTTAGATGTAAATTTGTATAATATATAGTATATATATATATAGAATTTACATGTACATTTGTATAATATATATTATATATATATATATATATAATATATATTATACAAATGTACATGTAAATTCTCTATATATATAGAATAGCTTTTTGTGCGTACACAACGTTTAAATTTGTATAATATATAGTATATATATATATATATATATATATATATATATATATACTATATTTTATACAAATTTACATCTAAATTCTAATGTCCTAAAAAGTCCAGGGGCCTCATGTATAAACGTTGTGTACGCACAAAAAGCTTGTGTACGCTGGTTTTCATGCACACTTTGTGATATACATATATATACATATATATACTTAAACTTGTATGTATTTAATAAACATGTATTAGTAGTTGGTAAGCGATCTAAAAAAAGTTTATTAATGATTATATCCCCTACAGCAATTATATTTTGAGACTGCAGAACCTCTGATTGCTTTATTTGGTTTGCATTGACTTTTTGGTTTGTTAATATAGTGTGATTTTAATTAGTGTTGGTTGTCATTTTATTTTGTCTTTGTTTTTGTTGAAGTTAATGGGGATCAAAATTAAAATAAATAAAAATACTCTTCTTTCCAGGCAATGGTCGTGGCTTTATTTTTGAAGCCAGTGATTATCAAAGTCAATAAAGCGTTCAACTGTCATCTTGGGCATAATGCTATCACAGTTTATGTCTTTAACAACTGTAACTGTTACAATGATGCAAGAACACTTTGACATTCACCACTAGAGGGCACTGCAATATTGCTAATTCTGGTGAGGGGTTACCCAAATCCTCACAGACATGTGTAGCCCTGAATATTAAACATTTCATTTGATAATGAAATGACACAAACCTTAGCTTGTTGATGTCTGTTAGAAACATTTGAAGAAAAGTGGATTCTACATTTGGGTGTAAGCTAAGCAGCTTACAAGTTACGACCATCCAGCCTCAACACACTGCTCACTGGTTTGAGGTGCTTTGGGCTACAGATGAACATCACTGTTGTGGAGCAGGATAACAAAGTCACTCTGAGCGTTGACGTGTTACACATCACTACTGGTTAACACTCTTCCAACTTCTCCAGACATGACACAGGGATATAGTTAAACTAGGAAATATAATTTATTGCATAAAAATTATATTTTGTAACAGGTAAGAAGGCTAGACGTTTATTTACAAATGGTAGTTTACAGAGTGAAGCAAATCAGTTTTTGTCTCTGAATTCATTTTTTTTGTAAAAACAACATGAACAGCCTGAAATCAAAGGCATGTAGTCCGGTTCTGAGGCATGACTCAAGTGGGTCATGTCTGGTAGGATTCAGACCCAGAGGAAACATCAAACTTATTGTTATTGTTCTGTAATGATAACCAGTCTCTGTATCAAACAGGTTGGGAGAAGCGGGTAGTGCGATAGCATCCATTGTTCAAGGAGGTTCAATGATTGTGACCCAGAACTCTCTCTGTAGGGTCACAATGCTGAAGGACATAATATTCTTCATCATCACTGTAATCATCATCATCATCATCCTCAATATTAGCATTTCACTTCTCAGGCTGTGCTTTACTGAGCAGGGATTACAGTAATCATATGTCAGCCCAGACTTCGTATCCATTTGGAGCTCACACATTACACACAAGAGAGCTACTTAGAGAATTATCAGTTTCCATTACTTTGCACTTTGTTCAATCACCAGGTGTGACACATTATCAATTTAACCCTGTCTGCCTGCATCCTTGCATCTCACTGTTTCCAGGAAACAAAGAAGATTTGATAATTCACTGTCATTTTGTACTTGCATAGTACTTAAAAAGATGGCAGACATATCTCAATCAAGCACACACACACCGTTTTTAATTCATTCATACAGTGACGGATAGCTGGGGAGGAAAGATGAGATACTGCCATGTATTTGTTTTGGATTTGCAATCATGGAGTTGAACACTATTTTTTGCTTCAAGGGCCAAAAACCAGACATCAAAGATACAAAGAGAGTTAAAACAAATGTAGGCTGTCTGACAATAACTGAAATAACAATATTGACAATGCAAGTAGCTTGATGACCCTGACCACAAAGCAGGCAGCTATGTAAAAGGGAAACAATCAGTAAGACGCATTGAGGAACAGAATAAGCTAAATAAGAGTTACACAGACAGAGAGAAAGAGACACGTGGGGCATATAGGAAGAGAAAAGGGGTTGAAATACAGTTTAGAAAACTTGAGGTAAGGATTTATGCTCCATTGCTACCAGGTCAACACAAGGCAAGATTAATCTGCCGACAAGCCAAATCATTATTATCTGGCAGCACTGCTGACTGTCAACATGATAACAGAGGTTGTCTTACCACAGCCAATGTTATTTTACATATTATGTCTGATAAATCAAGTAAATACACACATTTGAAAATAATCATTTGTTTCTGCAGCCTTCCACTGTTCCACCTCTCCCAGGCTAGCTCCTCCAGCATCATCAAAAACCAAGCAACATTGTACCTCGGTAATCAAGAACAACTTTAAAAAACAGAGTTCATGTCTTGATCATAACAGCAATGACACAAATGACAGTGAAAAAGAACAGATCCACAAATATGGATAATAACTTAAAAGAGCGTTCCCTAAAGGAAACTTTTAAGGGTGGACAGAGGGCTCTCCTGCTGTGTATTCTGAATCGGAACAGATTAAAGGCCGAGCAGAAAGACAGGAGAGAAGGATTCAAGGAGAAGGAGAGATACAAGAAAGGAGAGAGACCTTCTGAGAAGCTAACTGTTCTAACAAGACTTTGAGGCATCCTGGGGTACATTATCAATAATCAGTCTTGATCACCTGCCACACCTATCCATAAACACCTCTGTCCTCATACAATCCATCATACTCCACCCCCAAATCCAACCAAATTAGAACTTCAAACTCAAAACCATTCCTGATATGATTTGTCGTCAGTCACACCATAATTATGAGGATAATATCTGTCAGAGTTGGCAAGAGGGCAGTCTGTGAGTCTGTCCCTGTGTATGTGTCTGCCAGTAGCCTGAGGGGTTGCAGACAGGTACACATCCTGTCGCTAGCTGCAAACACACCATGACAATGGGGACCTCAAATATGGGCTGGTCGCTAGGAAACAAAGCCCAATCCATGAGGTGAGAGGGTGTTTAATCATGCACTTTCACACTGGGCTTCGAGTATGTCTGCAGACAGAAGTGCGGGCGTGCCTGTACGTGCATGTGTGTGCTTTGATGTATGATTGCTTGGATTGTTGTGCGAGAATCCTCAAGCATTGTGTTTATGTACAAACAAGCCACATTTATTGGTTTTTCTTCTTCTGAAGAATGCAATTTGCACTGCACATACGACACTGGGATGGTTGTATGCCAATATTTTACACCTCATTGCAACTCCACCCGTCTTCACCTACACAAAATGTGCCACATTGCTCTGAAGACAGGCCTGGGTAGTGAGTGTCACAGGTAGCCCAGTGTGGTGAGGGTGTGGAGGAACTGATGGGAAAGCTTGGAGAGGAGATGAGGCAGAGGTAATAGAGAGGTGGATATGACAGAAATGCTCTCTAGGAGCTGTGTAGGGTCCTAGTTTCTTTGTGCATATATAGGCAAGTATTGGTATTTTCTTCATGATGGCAGATGTGCTCTCTTTGTTCTGTTTTCACTTGACCAATCAGCAATCCCCATCTGTTGTCATGACGACCAGCACCTCACTCTTGCCCATGTCTTCGAGTGCGGTCGCTAGAGAGACTAGGTCTGCGTCACCTTGGTGACAGGCCTCCCATAGGTCCAGCAGAACACCTGTGGGGCTGGGTTTTGTTGCAAAGTAGTTGAGATACCTGAGAGAGGCAGGGGAAAGGAATGAGGTGAAAGTTAGTGTCGAGATAAAGGAATATAACAATAAGGGCTCTCTGCCGGTACTTTATTTAGATACTTACATACAGATGATACAGACAAACAACACAGAGTACAAAACATTTTCACACACAAGCACCCCCCCCCCCCCCCCCCCCCCCCCAAAAAAAAGATAAAAACAAACAATCCATGTCTGAGGTTGGTTCTGACCTGTCGAACCCCAAGCTATGTGCCAGTAGTCTCCAGTCACATCCGCGGGCACTAGGGGCGTCGAGACTGGCACAAATCTTGTGGCGGATGGTGGCAGGCAGGCGAAAGGCATAGGGGCCCACCTGGGAGGAGGGCAGGCAAATGCCTCCCGAGGGCATGGGCGAGTGTGGTGGCAGGGTCTAAAAAGTGGGGAGGAGAAGGCAAGCTTTTGGAAACCAAGAGAGGTCTGGGACATACTGTTGATGCTCCTTTCCTTGTACATAAATTGGTGGTGGCTTCATTTTCACTTCCCCCCCCCCCCTTCCCCCTCTAATCCCAACCTCCCAAGTACCTCCTGGATGTCTGTGTTCAGCTGGAAGATCTGCCCTTCTCCCTCCACCTGCCGGACGCAAATCTTGCAGGCGAGCTGGGACACCGCCAGGCTGCCTCGCTCTAGACTGAAGGTGCAGTGGAGAGGCCTCTGGCTGCCACTCCAAATGTGGTAGAAGGGGATCTCCTAGAAAACCCCAAAACACAAGCCCAAATAGCTGGGGTCATAAATCAAGTGACGAAAGCCATTGACAAGTTAATTCATTTGTTTTAGGTTTGGGGTAATTTGTAATATGTCTGACTTGTCATGACTGGGATGTAAACTCGTTTACAGAGATGTTTTATTCATTTATGTTTTACAGAGAGAATTGGCGTGGCAATGATGTTGGGTTTCTGACCTGGTACTTTGCCAACAGCTTGCTCCTCCAGTGGGAGTGTGGGATGTCATGGATGGACAGCCGCAGGTTGTGGTAGCTGTCTTTGAACATGAGGTACTTGGGGTCCTCCAGCAGAACTCCACCTAGACTCTTCTCCAGTTCCAAAACCTCCTATGTAAAAAAAAGAGAGAGGGGGGATATAAGGGGCATGTGGGTCCAGATGTGAACAGAAACACAGGGAGAGGGATGACCAGCCGGAAATAGAAACATAAAACGAGTGAGGAAAATATGACACAAGAAAGGGAAGAGGGGGGGTTACCTTGAGTGCATGGGGGGTGTCCTGGATGCAGTAGATGCGCAGGCTGTAGTCCAGGGAGAGGCAGGGGGCTCTGGGGGCAAACAGGGCCAGCTGCAGACGCTTGCAGGCAGACTGGGGTGGGGCGGATTGGCCCACCAGGCCGTAGGTGCCAAGCTGCTCCAACAGCACGTGGCAGCTCTCCTCCTCCAGTTGCAGGTAGCAGGGCGATGACAGGGTCTCCTCCCCCACCGTAAGCACCTCCTTTAGGCAAGGGGCAGAAGCACAGCATCAACAGACAGCCCACTGCACACTTGACTAATATATGAAACAACTCACCAGATTTGATGAAGTAATGTTTTGGTTGTTTGTATTTAGCAGTGTTGAAAATCAGGATAGGAGAAAAGAGATCACATTGATATAGGATCCAGATCCCCCCCCCCCCCCTCCCCAACTACTCCTCACCTCCCAGGCCCCCTGATGTGTCTGGGTCTTGAGGGTGAGGATCCAGTCTGGGGTAGGGGTGTCCAGCTGGGCGCAGTGTGGCAGTGTGAGAACCACAGGCCGGCTCAGCAGCATCCCCGATGGTCCACAGCTCACTATGGGGCTGAGCACTGTTTGACTGCCCTCCGACGGGAGCCTACACACAAGGAGAACAACATGACAATGGCAATTTTTGGCTTCTCTATCAATTAGACTTAAAGGTAAGGATCCCAACTGAGATTGACATTTAGGTAATGCTAATTACCTCACAATCACACATACTGTAAGAAGAAAGAAAAAATAAATTCTACAGGAAGAATGTAACAGAACAGATACAGGGCCCTATCTTGCACCCAGCGCAATTGACTTAGTCAACGACGCAAGTGTCATTCCTAGTTTGCACTCGACGCAAAGCCGACTTTTCCCTCCACAGACGCACGTCGAAATGACTTTGCGCTCCCGTGGGCGGTTCAGCGAAAAAGGAGGCGTGTTCCGGCGCAAACGTTCCCTGGTGCTATTTTGCAGTTTCCGAAAAACAATTCCGCCACTGACCGGGAAAAACGTGGTTTAAAGTCAATGGCGTAATATTCAGATGCTATTTTAAGGGCGCAAGCTTGGTCCGTGCGCACTGCTGGCGAGGCCAGGGTCTTCTTTCTGCGAAGCTAAGTTACTTTGTTTTGATTTATGGCGTGTTACATTTCTTCAATGATTATAAAAAGATTTTCATAAGAAATTTCTATGTATGTGAACTTCATTTGTAACAACGGTGGCAATTTCCTCCCATGACTGTTTAACCGAAGCTAATTTGGTTAGGTTTCTTCTCCCATGCCCATCAGAATCAGAATTCGGTTTATTCGCCATGAAGCTTATGTTACACAAATACGCGATTTGCTGTGGTAGGAAGGTGCAAACAATAAACATATGCTGGTATAAATTAAGTACATTACTTAAACTAATTCTAAGAACTAAACATTTTTAAAATATAACAATTAAAAAAAATATATATATACATATAAAAATAAGAATAATAATTTGAATGAGTAGCATGAGTGGGCAATTCAGTGCAATGAGAAAACTGCTCTGCCTTTCTCATACAATGTCACTTCTCTATATTTTACGGCCCTGACGACAACGTCGATCTCCTCGGCTGTGAACCGCTGGCGTGCGCCTGGCAAATCCGTCGTTATAATAGCAATTCGCTATGGAACAAGCGCTGCTCTTAAAGGGAATGTGAGATGATGCTCTGATTGGTTTATTGCACGTTACGCCCAAACCACACCCATTAGTAATGTAGCTACTTCAGACCAACCCTTTTTAGATTTGCGCCAGGCGCAAAGTCATTTATCCCGCCGGCAAAATAACAACCAAGCTGAAGTCACGCCCACAAAGTTACTTGCGCTTTGCGTTTTGATACTTGCGTTTCAGATCGTCAAAGTAGGGGGGACAGTCTTTTTGCAGGCTGAATCACAGCTTTAAACTTGCTTGCACAGCAATTCTGAATTCAACTTAGGATTTGTTCTCTTTGGTTAGAAACCCACATAACTGTAACTTTTCCTGACGATCCATGAACTAAAACCTCAGAACAAAAGACCAGATACTTCTAAATGATAGTGATTTTGATGGTGAATGTAATTTTGTCCCCAACGTTATTCCTTCTGAGAAAGCTTGGAGAAAGGGAGTCTTCGATGCTGGCTTACGTTGTTTTCTCCCACTTGCTGATTATCAAGTACATCTCGTAAAACTTCCCCTGAGGAATGGTTCCTGGTGGAATTAGCAGACTCACACCTAAAGGTGTGTGTGTGAGAACGAGAGAGACAGAGGGAGAGAGAAAGAAATTAGCAGATTACACTGATTACTATGAACCACCATTAGAAGGCACCTCCATTTGCTGTTGCGTGTGTGTTCCAGTGTGTTACATTGTCTGTGTTTAACTGAACAGGCCTTCACATTACCTGTGTTGGGGATGGTGAGGCGTCCACCGAGATGACCAAGGGTGGCGCTGGTGCTGTGTCCAGGCTCTCTGGACAGTGTCTGCCCATGGTGCTCCCTGTCCCTGCCCACCGTGCCCACCATCTTCAGGCTCAGGATCTCCCCATCAGAGGAGCCCCCCGAGGGGGGAAGCTCCAGGGAGGACAGTGTGGAGGAGTTGTACACCTTAATCTTCAGGCTGGGCAGAGGATCCAGCAGGGGAGAGGTGGTCATGGGGATCTTGTGGGGGCTGTCATTGGCCCCCTGCTGCAGGGAGAAAAGGGGCCCACGGAAGGGTCCCGCGGTGGCAGTCAAGTCTGGGGGCGCTGAAGGGTGCAGGAGGTGGGGGTTGTCTGGAGGGGGAGACAGAAAGAGAGAGAGAGAGATGAAAGAGACAGATGAAAAAAGAAAGAGAGAAAGTGTGAGAGACCTATTTATATGTTGTCTGGTAACAAGATCATAAGAAACACAGTTGCTACAAAGGATTGGTGCCATCAATAAACTTAGGATGGTTAGGGTAATAGAATAGAGATAATAAAAAAACACATATAGTGACATATAGGGTACAGAACCCCCCACCACAAGGATGGACAAATTAAGAACACTACAGACAAAAGAGGAACGATCAGGCAAATCAGAGCATTGCAGAAGCCATTTAAAAGCAGAAACATGAGAGCTCCCTACCCTGTCTGGGAGGCTTGTAGTTGCCGGGATGGAAGGCCGCTGTGAGGGCAGAGGAAGAGTCTGTGATGTCACCGTGGAGGTGGCGGCACCTGCGTTGGTATGCCAGTATGCCCACACACAGCACCAGTACGCCGCACAGCAACAGCGCCCCCACCAGGCCAGCATACACCGCCACACCCATGCCAGGCTCCAAAGCTGGGGGAGGGCAAATAAGTAGGGTTAGGTTTTCCACAACGATATATATATACACACACACACACACAAATCTGGATGCAAATCTGACAGAGGACGGAGTGGCAGCTATATGTGTATAAACGTACAAATCCACACACACATTCCCAAGTACATAAATAATTAAAATCAGGGAATCACAAGAGGACAGGGTTGTTTGTGATGCACATAACAACTGTAGCCTTTAAAAAAAGATCTATTTAATTCTAACTTTGTTGTAAAATCAATGCTACATTCCCATTTCCTCTCCAAGTCCATTACCCCATGGGGCTCTACAAAACAGTGGTAATGATCACACATTAGTCTGACCTGCAGGGGAAGTTCTTCACAAAAAAACTGTGGCGAGGGGGGGTGGGTGAGGGGGCATTAACCTGACCTGCTGCCTACCCCAACTCCCTCCCCGCTCTCTTCTGCTGGTTGATTGTATCTGACTGGGTAGCAGACACACAACAACACACACTACTCAACTCCTCTACCTATCCCACTTCCTCATACTAGTGGAAAGATGAGCAATTGATGGAACATGAGCAAGGGGAGGGGAGGGGGCCACTCGGGTAGTTGGAAAAAGAGGACCAATACAGTAGAGGAAGAATGGAAGGATGTAGGCTGGACAGAGGAGAAAGGAATAAACACTGTTGTTTGAGAGAAGGACCCAGGAGGGCTAGAGAAATGAAAACAAGTTAGGAGACAGGAAGGATGGGAAAATACAGAGAGGCAAGAGCAAAAAAGTACATGGAGTACAAGGAAAACTTGGGGAGGGTGCTGAGAGCCAGAGGCGGCCTGGCCGAGAGGAGGAAAAGAGAGCTTGCACGCTCACGTGGCACAACGGAAGCGAATCCGACAGCCGTCCGCACTTATTACCAAAGAGGGAACAATGGAGAATTAGGTGCATTACTGGGGCCGGCTCGGCCCGCTCCCCTGTCACATTCAGCTAGTCACAACTAGCATCACCCCGACGGTAAACTCTAGAATATTGATAACGTGGTCCCGATTTTAAATCTGTTGAAATTGTAGAAAGTTAAAATAATTCACCTTTTTTATATATATATACCCAGTAGATCCTTGTATGTGAATAATAAGGAGCGTCGACTACACTGCAATATAAATAAAGCTTGCACAGTACAAGTCCCGACTACTCATTTAGGATGGATGGATTTGCGTTTGATTTCGGTTTTTCATGTGATGGCATTAATTATTCTCTTTCTAGTGTTTGTGTATCTTCAAACCACTGTTTATTTAGGTTAGCTGGCTTTCTGTGAAGGAGGAAACCAAATGGGAGCTGGTTGGCAGACGTATGTTAGTCTAATAAACGACACACAGCTCAGGATGTGACAGCAGTCCTAACCAGGATAGACAGGGACAGAGGTGTGTTTGAAATGACCTCCTTGTGAGACGACACAAAACAGGACACAGTCATGTGCCATGCTATGACTCCTCATCTGTGTCTACAGAAACACACACACACACTAACACACACATACTAACATATACAGACAACTATGCAGGAAGTGGATGAATAGTGGGCAGTGGGAGGGAAATTATGAAGTGGTGAACTTACGATGGCTTGCATGTTCAATAGAAACCTTTTTATCTGTTTGAACAGAAACAACAAGAGAAGGAAGAAAAGAAAGAACATAAAAATGTATGTAGAAATGCAAATGAATGTAATAGCAACATAAGGAAAATGCAAAAAAGGTGGTCACAAAGCCTATGAATACAGTATGCAATAAAAAGGAACCCACTGTACTGAAGTCCAAAATGAGCCAAGATAAAATAAGAAAAAAAAAGTTTACACCCTATTTAATGTAATTTCTGTTGAAGTAGGCCTATGGATTTTTGTACAAATACACACAGCCTGGCCTGTGCTAGTAAATTAATGAATGAGAGAAAGGTCAAGTTGATTGTGATTGTGAGTGTGATTACAGTGACGAATGAACAGTAAAGCAGTTAATCCAGCTACTTAGGCAGTAGTTTTCTTCTAGACTCCAAGCTGCTACAAGTGCTGTAGTGTCTCCACTGGACTCTCCACAGGGCCTCCAGCACAAAGGAACAACAGACAACACTCCTGTGCAGCTGCATCAGTGTGTGTGAGCTTTAGGCCTGTATTCCTCCCTGCTTTGTGAGAGAAGAGTGTGTACAGGACGTATTTTGTGTGCATCCACACACACTGTGAGTGTGTGTTTGTCTCAACAAGTAGAGGACTCCTGTGGACAGTGTGAGTGTGTGTGTGTCTGTGTTTGTCGAGTTTCCGTGCATGTATTGAGTGTTGGAGCACAAAGATGTGTGCGTCTCGGAGAGTCTAATACGCTGTCAGCTGGATTCCGCCCAGCTCATCACGGGTTGCACATTGGGTGTCAGGCTGGATCTGACTCACTCTCATATGCTCTCCCCTCTGTTAATTCCTGTACTTGCTCGTGTCATGCACACTTCCCAACTCTCTGGTCTCTTTACCACACCTTTGTTGAGCTCCTCTATCTGCACTCTTTTAATCTGGACACTTTTCTCTTCTCCTCTCTAGGAGGCTAATTTCTACCACCAAAAGCCTTTGTGTGTGCCAGTCTACTGACTACATGAGGGCTTTTTCAGACCCCCTTTCCCCTAGGAAGAGTATCTGGGGCTAATGCTGAACTGCAATCAGATTTCTGGCTTGTCATGCTGATATCTGATTGGATGCTAGTCTACTCTAATTTACCAATTGGCTGCTCTGTGTGAGGTCAGGTGACTCACTGCGTGTGCACAGGCCCTCGGTGCAGTTCTTGCTTTCCATCATGCTCCCACTGCAGTGGTGGCCCCCATTTCGAGGAGGAGGGGCCTGGCATTCGCGGCTGCGCCAGTGAGTACACTCCGTCCCACAGGCCGACCACTTAGCCCACTCCGTCCAGCCCCCGTCAACTGGATAGGAGGGGGCAGAGGGGCGGAGGTCACAGTGAAGATTTCATAAGTTCACGTAACAAATCCACCTCTGACTGGCTCCCTATGCATCAACAAGACCTTTGTCTTGGCTGAAGGGGGTCATATGTTAGTTCTGTGTGTGTGTGTGTGTGTGTTGATGTGTGTGTTGATTCTCACCTGGACAGAGGGTGGTGCAGGTTACTCTCTGAAAGGGTGGGCCCTCACAGAAGGTTCCTCCATTGAGTGGAGCAGGATTGGTGCAGCTGCGCGTTCGTCTTTGCCAGCCCCGCCCACAGCGTGTGTTACATTCTGACCATTCGGTCCAAGAGGACCAGCCTCCGCTGACTGACAGAGGATATAGCCAATTAGTGGAAAGAAAAACCGGAAACTCATCTCTGTAATACAGCCCCCCAAATGAAGCCCCCTGATGCTGAGCTTATGCATGTGTGTTACCGTAGACGATAAGGGTGGCCGTGCTGCTTCGTCGCTTGGCCACCACGTTGCGGGCTACGCATGTGTAGTTTGCAGTATCGGACAGGCGAGCCTGCTTGATGATGAGGTCATGGTCAATGGTCATCAGGAAGTTGGAATCCAGAGCCAGGTCGATAGTATCCTCATTCTTCAGCCAGTCCACCTGCGAGAGACATTACAGGAAAGACATACACACAAGCGAACACAAAACAGACAAAACAAAACACGTACACAAACACACAAACAAACCCACACAGGACAGTAAATAAACACAAAGAGTAATCCGTCAATTCATTCTGTGCTTGCAGTGCTCCTAAGTCCCTCTGACATTTGCAGAGCACTGGAGATATATTTGCTGAGGGAGATATGAATATCATGTCTGTCACTCACACACACTCATACACACACACACACACATGACAAGCTTATCGGGATCAGAGTAAAGAGGGGGAAGATGATGAGGACAAAGAGGAATGATGAAGCTGGGGTACCTCAGCAGGTGGCATGCCCTCTGGGGGGCGACACTGGAGTAGCACCTCCTGATCCAGCCGCACCTCCCTGCCCAGGGGCTCCTGCTCAAAGTTCTTCCGTAGGTCTGTGGGGGGTGAGGGGGGTGTAGAGAGCCGGGGGTTAGTGACAGTCTGACTGACACCCTCCCTGTCTCAGCCAGTCATCTGCTGTCACGCCCTGGGAGGGACGTGTGGGTGCAGCCAAGAATAGCCTCTGCCCAGTGTTTAGCTGCATTTCCTTATAAACATGCACTCTGTCAGTCACCATGCACAACACACACACACATGCCCATGGGAGAAACTTGTGTGGAGATGATGCACTGTGGAGAACACACATGCAAAAATAGACCTATGGAAAATAAATAAATAGTGATATGTGTGCATGCACACAAGCACACAGCCCTGGGAGAAAAGTTGAATTGGAAAAATCCTACTTTAGCATTAGGCTGCCTGAAGTGTCTGGAGGGAGGGAGCATTCTTAAGGAATAGTCCCCTGATACAACACAACAGACACGCACCCTCGAGAACAGATAAATCATTGAAAGTATTACCAATGGTACCCAGGTCTGACACCAAAAACTGCATGTGCATACATGAATTCAAGCACATGCATATACAAACACACACACAGTGGTGAGGTACTGACATGCGATGCGGACGTATGCACGGGTGCTCTTGGTTGTGCCAGCAGAGCTCCAGGCCACACACTGGCACCAGTAGTCCTCCAGGCCAAACAACTCCTCTACCTGGGTCCTGGACACTGAGATGTCCACCTCCCTCACAACTAGACCTGGGTTTCCGAGAGAGAGAGAGAGAGAGAGAAAGAGAGAGAAAGAGAGAGAAAGAGAGAGAAAGAGAGAGAGAGAGAGAGAGAGAGAGAGAGAGACAGACAGACAGACAGACAGACAGACAGACAGACAGAGAGAAAGAGAGAGAGAGAGAGAGAGAGAGAGAGAGAGAGAGAGAGAGAGAGAGAGAGAGAGAGAGAGAGAGACAGACAGACAAACAGACAGACAGATGGGGGGAGAGGGGAAGCAGAGAAAGAAGGCAATGGGAGAGGAAGAGATGAGGAAATAGAAAAACAAAGAGAGATGGGGAGAAAGAGAGAGAGAGAGAATGAGAATGTCAGAGAGAGATGAGAAGTGAATGTTTATGCATAGTCCTTTAATAATCATGTAAGAAACCATAATTATGCAAAATCCACTTGAATGTCTATCGTCTATGTGAGCTAATTGTCGTGGGGTGTTGGTTGTAAGGGAAGTTTGGAATGTTTGTGTTTCTTAGTGTAATGTGTGTTATTTATGACTGGCTTGGTCGTACCTGTGACTTGGTCCAGGCTCTCCCTGGTCACATGGTCATTCTGGTTGACCCACTCTCCGTTGCACTTGAAGTAGATCTGGGTGGCCGGAGCAGCTCGGCATCGTAGCTGGACCGGGCGGTTCTTCACTATGAAGGCATCCTCAGGCTCCAGCTGGAACTCTGGGAGCGGTTCTGCTGGAGCCGAGGGGAACGAGTCTGGGAGGACCTCACTGTAGTCACTGCTCTCTGAAACACAAATAACCACACGGTCAGGCACCTGAAAAGGAGTGTATGTCTAAGAGTGTATGCAATGTAGCAGCAGATGTGTGTGCCAGAGGGATGGTATGCGAGACATCACAAAGAAGAACACGCTTTTGTTGGGGTGGTGTGTGTGGTGTATGTGCGAGTGAGTAGAAAACGCATGCAAGTGTGTTTTGAGAAGACCTTTTGAGGTGTTGGCATTTTGCTTGTGTGTGGAGGGGGGGGGGGGGGGTCTGTTGACATTTGAGCTCCCCTCTGGTCTCAGGGGTCTGCTTCAGCCAGCCCCTACCATGGGTTAGGTCTTTCTAGAGTGTGTGCGTGTCTGGGGACACACACAGGGGGGCATGTCTCAGTGGGTGTCTGGGGACAAGGGGACCTGTGACAGGCTCAGTGATCACACATTAGGCCTGACATTTTCCTCCTATGATATTTTCCTCTTAGAAGCTCCACCGAGAGAAAGAGGGACACACAAGCTCATACTTTTCTCACAGATAGTCCTTAAAGCTGGACCCAGGACCCAGGACGCATCATATTTGACCATTAAACATATTTCGGTCAAAAACAAACTTTTAAGCATTTCACACATCTTGCAAGTACACACCAAAATAAACTCGAAACCCTATTCAGGTTGCAAGTCTTCATCAGTCACTGTCTGAAGCTTGACAGATGTATTGAGTATTGGTCTCTCACACAATATTAACTCTCAACACCTTCTCATGTCCTTCAGCCATCCCTCTCCACCTCATTGGGCCTCTGGTCGTTTGGTCAATTTGCTGCTGCCAGTAAACTTATCCAAGGTCAATAAATATAAGATGCAGGACAGGAGGGAGAGCAAAGAGATGGAGACCACATCCTCATGTCTGCTAATGCCAATATGGTATTAGACACACACACACAGAAACACACCAGCAGCACTATGCAAAGAGTCTGAAGATTGTGAGATTGTGATCAGGAGGCTCTTTGTTGTAAACAGTTCTTAGAGAACAGTCATTAATAACAGACAAGAACAGCTGCTCTCCAGGGGCAGATCACTGGGTGGCATGTGAACCAGCGCGGCGAAGGACAGGCCTAGCAGGGCCAGAAGCCAGAGAGGCACTCAGCTCTGGTCCTGGGGTAGGAGGAGAAGAGGAGATAACAGGACGATAGAAGGACAGGATGGAGGGAGAGGAGGACAATAACAAAATAAAGAAAAATGGAGGGGGCAGGAGGACAGAAGTAGAGGGCAGGGGCTTCAAGTCCAGAGGGCATCCAGTGGACCTGTCACTCTCAATTTATCTCAGCCTATCACACACACAACACACACAGGAACAAACACAGCAGTGTCCTCTCTCGTCCTGAGAAAGGACAGGCCAAACACACACACGCACAAACTCATATTATTTTAATATGACACATCTTTGAAAATGATAACATGTCAAACTTCAAGATGTAACCTTTCTATTGTGCATCAATCCCACTGTTGTTCCCTTTGAGTTTTTTGAGGGTCTCTTTCTGTTTACCTTTCTCTCCCTCCCCAACACTGTCCCTTCTCTAAGCTGTCGCCTTCAGTCTTTCAGGCTTTGAGTACTCTGTCAATAACCAATTGTGTTTCTCTTTCTGTCCTTGCCTTTGTCCAGCATTGATCACTTTGCTCAAACACACAGTGAAAAACACAGCCTGTCACTCTGTGAGCTGGAGCGTAGGCACAGAGAGATAAACATGGAGAAAGAGGGAAAGAGAGATAAAAGGAAAGAGAGAGAGAGAGGCGGAGAAGACACATTGTCGAAACAGCGGTGGAGACAGAATAGGAGGAGTACTTTGTGTTTGTGTTGATATTTGTGTGTGTGTGTATGCGTGTATCTTTGGTGTGCCAGCAAGGCAGACACAGTTTAATTAAAACGCCGCTGGGAACTGACAAAGCTTTCCTCCACTCTTGGGGATAACAGAACTAAGGGTTTACAATGTTTTAGAGCAGGCAGGCAGGCAGGCAGGCCAACAGACAGACAGGCAGGCAGACAAACATCCTTTGGGCCCCAGCAGCCAGCAATTTGTGTGGAATGGAAGAGCCTTGAAAGACAAGGGGCCATGTAAAGGCTCCGCAACTCTTTTATTACACTAATGACAGACAGCAGCTCACCATTCTTTTCTGTTAAACATAAACATACCATCACACACACAGAAGATGACAAAGCAAGCAAAGAAAAACACACATGCTAGATTGTACAACAGTAAAACAGGGTATTTGTGCAGGCTCACAGAATTATGGGTGTCGTCAAGTTAGCCAACCCGGAGTAAACACACAAACTCTCTCACACATACACCCACACACACACACATTGTAGTGACCTCATATTTGTCACTCTCTGTGTAATGGTGTTGGTCTCTAATGACCAGTGAGTAACAAGGTTAACAACAGTGTTGCTTCATCTGTAAATATTGTCTTTCGTAACAGTGCTCTGTCTCTCTGTCTCTCTCTCTTGATTTTTGTTCCCTAGTGCCTCAAGCCAAAGTGGAGTCTCGAGCATCTATACTTTTGTCCACATTACCTTACAGAGTTAGTCATTGTTAATCCCCCCTTGTGAAACAGCCCCCCGCTTCCAAACCCTCAACACACACACAAGCACAAGCATACACACAAACACACACAGAGAGACACACACACACAGTGAGAGAGAAGATAAAGATGCAGATGGTACAGACAGGATGTGTCCAGAGAGATCCCATGCCATCAGTTTGTTCTTGTCGAGTCTTGAGCAGTCTCAGAGGAGAAAACCAAACAAAGATATGAGTGTGTCTCTTCCTCCTCCTCCTCTCCTTCCAGTGGAGTGTCTAATGAGGCTGTGAGTTTCTGCTTCCTCTCACCAGCCTCCTATAGCCTGCCAGCTGGGCACGCTGCACTCCAGCTCCAGTCTACTTCAAATGCTATTTCATCAACTTAAACACACACACAATACACACACACCCAAGCTGGAGCTACGATAGATAACGCCAGAGATGGGGTCGTGACCCTCAGCTACTCATCACAGATGATTCACTAAGCTTTCTGAGACGGACGCACCGATAACAACAATGACACTTAATTCTGTTTAGCCAGGAATTATCATGAATTTTCATCCACCACAATCTCTCATTCCGGTATGTGAGCTGTGAGGCATGGACACTGTACACACACACACACATATACACACACACACACACACACACATGTATACACACACACATAAACACACACTGTGCTGTCGAGACAGAGATGGATAGAGGGAGAGTCTCTCCTTGCCTTCCTTAAAGGACAATTAAAGTACATGATTGATATTCAGTGACCTCATCCTCATCAGCTTCAACACAGCTACTAACATACCAGGAGTGAGGGGGAGAGAGGGAGAGAGATAGAGAATCGAGAGAAAGAATGAGAAAGATAGAAAGGGCGTGGGAAAGACAAGTAGAAAGAGAGATAGTGTCACGGCCACAGCCGTGCCCCCCTGGTTTCAGTTTTTTGCCCTGCCCTAGTGTTTCCCTGTCATTGTCTTCAACTTCTCGTTAGCATCATTGTGTCCACCTGTGTGTCGTTTGGTTCTGTATTTAGGTTCCTGTTTTGTGTCCAGTCTAAATCTTACTACCTGTGTCGTGTGAGTACCCTTTCTGTGTCCCAGGCTTTTCCAGTAATAAACCCTTTGTTTTTGACATGGCTGCGTACTCTCGTGCATTTGGGTCCTACCCCACCTCACACCCTGACAGATAGAAAGGAGGCAGGAGAAAGAGAGGGAGAGAAGGAGAGAGAAAGAAAGATAGTGAGGGGGAAAGAGGGAGAGAAAGAGCAAGAGAGGAGGAGAGCAAGATTAGTCAGAGATTTATGATTATAGAAGAACACCGGCATAAGAGGGTGCGAAGCTAAGAAATTGAGGGGAGCGATTTGGTAGTGAGGCAAAATAAGTGAGATGATAGTGAAGAAAGAAGCAGCTTGGCAAGATCAAAGTGTGTGTGGAGGTAGATCTGGGTATGCAAAGACATGTCTAGGGAAGGGGTCGCCAGGTTGGACTTCACAGCGTCCTCTCTCCTCTTCACACCAATAAAGGCAGACGGAGCGAGAGGAGTCGTGGTGCCGCTCATTCGTCTGACTGCACACACCCTGCTCGCTGCACCTGGCAATACGTTCCTCACACACACACACCGATCCCTGCACCTGGCCAGGTCACACTAATATATCACTCTTTGCATCCTCTTCAGCTCTGTCCATCTTTTCCATTTCTGTGCCTCTCTGCCTCTGCCTTCTCTTCCTTTGCCTCCCCAGTTTATCATTTCCTCAACACCTCATTGCTCGCCCCCCCCCCCACCCTCCCCCCCACACTCAGTTTAACAGGTTGGAAGTTATCACATCTGAGATAAAAGTCACACACAAAATCACACCTACATACTGTATACAATCACACACACAGCTACACACAATGTCACCTATGTGCTGTAAACAAAAACACACGCAGACACACACATTCACACGCAGACACACACATTCACACGCGGTACAGACCCGTTAAGGGTGGCTTGGGTGCTCGTCACAGCAGTGGAAATGTCACGCCTTTGATTGCCTTGAACATAACAAGGACGCCTGCGGTGGAACTATTTCGGTCAAGTGTGAGACCCCCCCTTTGTGTATGAGTCTGTTAGGGCATACGCAGTGCGAGAATCGGCGATTATGTTGATACTCAGAGTTTGTGTGTCTGTGTGCGTGTGCGCGGATGAGTAAGGTGGCAAGGTGGCAGGGGGGCAAGAGAGCAGATTGGGAGAGGAGAGGGCCAAGCAGGTGATGGAGATACAGAGTGACAGAAATGCTTCGCTCGTCCATCTAGTGTGTCTGGGTGACAGGAAGAGAGCCTAGGGATGCACACACACACACACTTAACCCCCCCCCACACACATACATACACTTGAAGAGTCACACGTACACAAGTTGGCAACCTTCACTAACCTGTGAGCAGGCAAATACACAAACACACACCTGTGAAATAGGGTGTTTTTAACAATTAGATTTAACACTCCTCTAAGGTAGGTTACTGAGTAACACCTTAATTAGTTGTGGCATGTCCATTCCTACTGGACACACTCTCTCCCCCAACTTTTGGTGATTTCACTTAATTAGCCACACACACACACACGCACACACACACAGCTAATCGTACTAGACAGCCTTAGATAGTGTTGGCATGTGTGCATAAGTCATAGTGACAGTTGGTGTTTTTGAAACTGATAAGTGGACGGACGTTCTCATAATATGGTGTACAAGGTTGATGCCATGTTCAGATAACCAAGCATGTATACAGTCATACCTGTAAACACTGTGCTTTTGCATCCAGTATAGGCTTGCATATGCAAATATTGTGAGGATATTTGCGTTTATGTGAGTATGTGTGGGTGAGTGTGACTATAAGTGTGGGCGTAGTAAATCCATTGTGTTCCTCATCAAGGGTGAATCTGCACTTCAAAACGTTGGAGGTAGGGGGCGCCACCCCCTACTAAGTCCTTTCATCACAACCCTTTAATACGTTTCCTAGTGATGTGGATGTGTGTCCCTGTGTTTGTGTGTGTGTGGTGTGCATGTATATGCGGACGCATGTGTGAGCCCATCCGACCACCCACTGCATGGGAACTTGGACACACAACTACCTCCATCAATCACTATCAGAGAAACAGAGAGGGAAGCAAGATGGAGAGCTTCACAATATTGGTGTTCCCAGCATAGATCAACCAGTCTAGTACAATGTCATCACATGGAGGTCAAGCTCAGACAAGGCACAATGTGACTGAACGTGATTTTGTGTGTGTAAGTGTGCGCATGTGTGAGCAAGCACGTTTTTTCATATGTGTCTTTGCATGGGCGTGTGGTTAGCTAGGGATGTTTGTGTAAGTGCCAGTATGGGTGTGTGTGTGTTTTACTGTCGGGCGCCACTACTTGTCTGCTCTGCCGCTGTGCAGCTGCTTGATGAGCCCAGTGTGGCTGGTTGCCATGACATGCAGTCACACTGAACCAGCTCCTCAAGAGGCCTGCAGTCCACACACGGATCACCATGGTGCACACAGCAACTAGACACCAGTTTCTCTCCCGTCTCCCCCGTTTTCCACATGCATCCACTGATCTTCTGTAATGTACTTTTCAAAGTGTGTGTGTGTGTGTGTGTGTGTGTGAAGGTGTTTATAGATGTGTGAGTGAGTGAGTGAGTGAGTGAGAGAGAGAGAGAGAGAGAGAGAGAGAGAGTAAATGAGTGAGAGAACAACAGGAAAAAAGAAAGAAAGAAAGAGTGTGAGAGACAGAGAGAGGAAGAGATAGAGAAAGAAAAAGAGAGAGAGATTGTGGTGCTAGTACAGTGGACTGAGTGTTTGGGAGCAGGGGCTGTTTAAATGGCAGTAATTACATGAGAAGATGAGCAGCATTCCTTCCTCAGGGCAGGCTGATTACAGGCCCCTCTCTCTCTCTTACTGGGCCCCTGTAATTAACCCCCCACCTCCCTTCCCCTTCTCCTGCACTCAGTTCTGCCCGGGCTGGGGCAACAGGGCTGTACTCTTCCACCCCTTCTCTCTCTCCTCCTCCCCTCCCCCACTTTGCCTCTTCTTCTTGGTGCCACTTTGCTTTCCTGTGTCTGATTATGGTTCTTTGACAAAGGACACACCAAGGACGGAACAAACACTTTGATAAAGTAACATATTTCATAAAGTAACATAGAAACCTGACAGGGGCCTTACACAAGCAACAACACACACACACAAAGATCACATTTCTACTGAACAGGCGAGTAAGAATACAAACACATAGCTGCAGTGGTCAATAAACAAACTGACCTGACCTGTGTATGTAGGAGTTAATCTTGTTGACAATCTATTAAGACTCTGGACCCCACCCAGAGACCAGCTCAATGACAGGCCCTGACAAGTAATTCACCCCCACTCCCTGCTCCCCTCATGCCCTTCCAACTGTTCTCACACAAACCAGTTTGTCCACACCAGCCACCAGCCAGACTATACCTGGAGACAGACAGATGAACAGATAGTGGAGAGACAGATAACCAGACAAACAGATTCCTAGTCCCAGTCCAAACCTTCCCCCTCTCCACAGACCCGGAGAGTTCCTCTCATGGTAGTAGGGTGCTAGTTTGTTTCCAGCTGTGGCAATTTACCATAACTAACATAGCCGACCATGAAACACACTGCATGACTTGATTTGTTTTTTGATTTGTGTTTTGTTTGACCGATATATGTGCCATGTTTAAAGGATAGTGAATGTGTGGGTGTCTAATTGGAGGGACAGTGTGTGAGTGCATCTTCATCTTATGTTGATTTGGCTGCTTTACTCTAACAACACATGTTATGTACACCATTATAATGACTACAGGAGTGTTGTACGATGGGCAGTGTGCATTTGGTTAGTTGATGGCAGTCGGTTACTGTAGGCATTGGGTGTGTGCATGTGTATGGGTGACAGCCTGTCTATGTGCTAGCACTATGCTTTTGTATTTTAACAGCAAATACTGTATATGTCTAAGACAAATGTCCTTCGGGACAATAAAGTAAATCTTATCTTATTATTGTTTGTAGCAAACGACAGTAGGTGTGTGGATGATTGCCAACATGATGATATTATGGGATGTTGTGCTTGGCATGTGACATTTAAGTGTGTGATGGAGTGTGTGTCAAGGAAACAGTGTTAACTAGAGCTCAATATATCATTCCCACTCTCTTGAGATGGGGGCTTATCTGAATCCGACTTCCTGCGACAACAACAGCCGGCGCCTTGTCAATGGTGCTAATGAAAAGAACCAGGAGACGGGGTGAGAGGAGGGCAAAGGGAGCCGAAGAAGCAGACACAGAGACGTGAGTCAGAGATGGAGAGGAAGGGGTTAAGAAACCTTCTCAGGTAACCAGGGTAATGCGAGAACATGTGATTGGGAGGGATGGAGGAAGGGAAGGAGACAGAATAGAGACAAGGTGTTGAGGAGGGAGGCGATCACAGTGTGACATATGCACAGGGAGCAGGTAACCATGGCAAGGGAAGGGTGGGGTGAGAAAGAAAGAGAGAGAGAGCGAAAGAGAGTGGACAAAAGTGGAAGGGAAGAGGTAGGGTTCATACTACCTGGTTACTGTTTCAATGCAACATGTGGTGAGGTATAAAGAAGGTGGAGATGTGTGTGTGTGTGTTGCACTGTTAGAGATGCAGGCTGGTATAATGTGTTGTGACAGGGCTGCTTTTTGTGACTAACTGCATTGGCAGCTGAGGGCTAATAAAAACATGGAGATGAACGGGATTGACAGGGGATCAACTGTCAAACTATGCACACACGCAAACACATACACACATACAGATACTGTTATTCTGATTGTTTGATCAGTATTCTGATCAGTAATCAAACTCGGGTGAAAGATGGGTGAAAACAAATCTATAAACCAGTGAGTTAACAGCGGACAAACAAAGACAGGCTGGCGTCACTCTGTTCCAGCATTGCGTCCCCTTGCATCAGGATGATCCCTAGGTAGAATCAGTCACATCTCACAACAAGCAATGTTGGAGAGCATGACCTGTGTGTGTGTGAGAGAGTGCGTCTGGGTGTATAGGATTGTTAAAGAGGGTTGGAGAGACTATGAAGTGTGTGTGAGAGTGATGGATCGTGAATAGATAAGGCAGAGATGAGAGGAAGAGATGGATGAAGGGCAGTGATGGGAAATAGTGTGGGAGCAGGAGTAGAAGGAAAGGTTAGGGATTGAGAGAGATTTGGACCTCATCTCTTCACCTCGTGGATTCTCTGGGTCCTGTAAGGGGAGGCAGTGCTTAGTACTGGTTAATTAGGGCTAATACTCACTTTATCCTTCCTGCCTCTCTTTCTCTCTCTTTCGTCCTCACCCAACCTCTCTCAGTATCTGTCTCACTTACTTACTTCACTCGCATCACTTTTTCCTCTCTCTCTCGTTCTCTTTCTCTCTCGCTTGTCACTTTTTCCTATCTCTCACTTTCTCTTGTCAATTATTTCTCTTTCTCTCTCCTTCTCTCTCTATTCTCTCTTCCTATATTTCAATTTCTCTCCATCTTACAAACAGGCAGCAGATCTCTCTTCGTGTCTCACCTCTGTCTGCGTCACTCCAACCAGGTCAGAAGAAGCAGATCGCTTTCTGTCTCCCTGCTTTGCAGGCAATGGACAACAAAAATTATAACTAGCCACCCAAGACACTGAAATAACCTCAAAGGTTGATGTGTTTCTGGTGCCAGTATGAATGGGTTTCCCCAAGTGGTGAGTCAGCATGTATACATCAATCATTTCTGAGCCCTTTATTTGGGCATGTCAGCAGGGGATGATGTCACAATTGTGTGGTCAGCAATCCGGGGGGTAAGCTATGTGTCCTACATCTGTGGAATGAGGAGGGAGTGGGGCATGGGGCATGTGGAGGGGGTGGGGCTTGGGACATTCGGAAGCCTGAAAAATCCTAGTTGGGAGGGGGAATGAAGAAAGGGTAATAAGGAACATTGTCTTGGGCAAGTGGAAAAAATAAAGGAGCTGGCAGGAGTCAGAACTGAACCAGGAGTGAGGGATGAACAGAGGGAAAAAGGGAAGGAAAGGAGGGTCACATGAACAGCGCCCAAGGCCACCTTGGACAGGGTTTGACTGTGAGTGACGAGTGTGTAAGACACAATGACAGTAATGAGGGGTGACTGCTTCGGTTTCCCTCGCTCTGTCTTTGCTCCTCTCTTCCTTCTCCCTCTGTCTTTCCTGACATCCAGCGCTCCCTCCCTCCATCACTGTCCTGTCAGCAGTCTATCCCTGCAGGACCCACTGTGCCCCCACCTTCCCAGGGGAGCATTTTGTCTGTAGCTTCTCCGGACAGCCGGGTATTAACATACTGTAGTGGATCCTAATGACCCTGTCCTACTCATATTTGGGAATGAACGAACTGATGAAAAGCTGGCCATTCCGTCAGTCAGACAGGCAGGAAGAGAGACAGGCTAGCCTGTAGAGGGGTACTGTAACTGGAACAGACATGTTTAGTTGTTTGTTGGACCGCACGGTGTGTGTGTGTGTGTGTCGGGGATGCGTTTGGACCAGAGCGCTCCAGGAGCCTAGTGGGCAGGGCAGAGGCATCTGTAGCTCAGCGTCTGGTTAAGAGGGTTGTGTATCCCATTAGGATGATGAAGAGGCCTTTCATCAGTGAGCTCCCTCAGGCCATTGCTCTGACAAGAGCTTTACCTCTACGAGCCTCTGTCCTACACACTCTACGGGAGACAGCACAGGGATTTCGCAGGCACAGGCACAAAGTGCGCACACACACAAGACAGGAGATAGCTATGGAAAGGCCAGGACATTTCCTTAACGCCTTTCAGTTTGCATCACACTCTGTTTTTTACAAGAGCAAATGGTTGTTACTGTATGGTCGGACGTGGGGTGGGTGAAGGGGTGAGAGAAAGACAAGGCTTCACTAATTCTGACACTCTATTCTTATCTATTTTTAACCGTTGCCTCATGAGGACTAACTAATAGTGGGACGGCCATGCAATGCTTGGTCCAGATGGGCTATCATTTTTGGAGAAGGAGTGAGAGAACAAGTGCAAAGCAATCTCAGAGAGAGAGAGAGAGAGAGAGAGAGAGAGAGAGAGAGAGAGAGAGAGAGAGAGAGAGAGAGAGAGAGAGAGAGAGAGAGAGAGAGAGAGAGAGAGAGAGAGAGAGAGAGAGAGAGAGAGAGAGAGAGAGAGAGAGAGAGAGAGAGAGAGAGAGAGAGAGAGAGAGAGAGAGAGAGAGAGAGAGAGAGAGAGAGAGAGAGAGAGAGAGAGAGAGAGAGAGAGAGAGAGAGAGAGAGAGAGAGAGCGCACACACAGGAACCACAGGAACAAAACTGACCTGGATTTAGAGGAATAATATTGATTAGTCCATCATGAAAGGGAAAAAGAAACCAAGAGTTCAAAACCAAATGAATAATCACACACACATACACGTAGAGATAGCACACACATCCTATGTGTGAGACAAACACACAGATAGGACTGGTGCAGCTGGTCTAGCAAGGCAGACGGTATACACTTATGGGTTAATCCACAGCAATGTCACTGTCATTGAGGCAATGAAGACAGGCAATATTCATATAGCCAGACTAGAGCCCTCAGAAACAAACATAATTATCGTAAGAACACAATCTAACTCTGAATATTTGGCCTTTGATTTCTGAGGCAATATATGATTATGTATAGGAAATGTTTTTTGTTTTTTTGCAGGCATTTACACTTGCATGCACACACACACACACACAAAGACATACACACACACACACACACACACAGACGCCCACCCGCAGCCTGGATTATACCATACGACCATAGCGACAGATTATCTTTCTGTAATCACTCAGTGAAATCAGAGCTAAAAGCAAAAACGCCCTCACAACATTCATGATAACACCCAAACCTTGAGACACACGTAAGACCACTGCTATTATGTGATCCTGGTTCATCCCTTTAGGAGATGATCAAGCACATCCCTAAATTGCAAGCCCAGTTGAAGGGTCCACAGTGGTACCAGCTGGAGAGCTTGGCTCAACTCAGACTGCCTGCACATTCCAGAGGTGAGGGCGAGAGAGTGTGAGTGTGTATGTTGGGCTCAGCTGAAGCAGTTGAATGGACCTGCTGTATGAGGAAATGAGGCTAAGAATGAGAGCGTTTGACACTCATGTAGCTGCGGTCAATTGGGTCATTTATGGAACACAATGGCAGGCAGCAAACAACACAGACTATTCGATCTTTTTTCCCACAATTCACAATCCATTCAGCATGACTGGCTTACGAGCTGCTCAGTCCACCTCCACAAAGAACTCACATTTGATGTGTGGAAAGGGGAAAGCAAGACATTCTTCTGGAGAGAGTGGACTGGAGACTTGAAAGTAGATGGATGTGGCCAAAGACATGGAGAATCTCAAAGAGTTAAACCCTAGTGTAAGAGAGGTAGATTGAGATGGGGATTTGAGGGGGGTAGTAAGGGGGCAAGTAAGGAGCCTTCAGACATACAGCTCTGGAAAGAAATTAAGAACGCTGCAAATTTGTCTTAAATTAACATCTATACATAAATGGCAGCCATTCAATTCATGTGTCTGTTCCAACACAGGCCCACCTCATTCTACTGTATGAAGTTGTGAACAGGTGAGCACCTGAACCAAATTGTATATAATAATTAAAAGTATAAAAAACATCGATGTGGTCATCGCTATCCTTTTACAATAGGACCAGTTGGACGACGACCCTCCACTGACTGGGATGACCGCCAACTTATTTGAATGTCATTCAACAACTGTAAGATGACATCCAGTGACTTGCAAAAAGAATGGCAAACAGCATCTGGGGTGAAGTGAACAAGGACGGTTCGAAACAGGTTCCTAGGGGCAGAGCTGAAGTCAAGCAAAGCTAGACCACTGTTGAATTTGGTGAAGGATCCGTGATGATCTGGGGCTGCTTCAGAAAGGCTGGAATTGGGAAGATTTGTCTTTGAGAAGGATGCATGAATAAAGCCACATAAAAGGTTGTCCTGAAAGAAAACGTGCTTCCTTCTGCTCTGACAACGTTCCCCATCTCTGGGGATTGGTTTGTCCAGCAGGACAATGTTCCTTCCCCTAAATCAAGGTGTGGATGGAGGACCACTAGATCAAGACCCTGTCATGGCCAGCCCAATCTCCAGGCCTGAACCTCATTGAAAACCTCTGGAATATGATCATGATGGATCACAAGCCATCAAACAAAGCCAAACAAAGCTTGAATTGTTGTGCCAAGAGTGGCATAAAGTCACCCAACATCAATGTGGAAGACTAGCGGAGAGCATGCAAAGACGCATGAAAGCTGTGACTGAAAATCCGGGTTACTCCACCAAATATTGACTTCCAAACTTTTCCAAAGTTAAAACATTTGTATTGTTGTTTAAAAATGAATATTAACTTATTTTGTTTGCATTATTTGAGGGCTGACAACAATGCATCTTTTTTTTGTCATTTTGAACAGCTGTAATTTTCTTCAAATAAATGCTCTAAATGTTCAATGTATTTAATTGGATTTTGTTGTCAGTAGTAAAACTGTAATTTGACCCAAACAGATCTCTCTAATTATGCCAGGAATCTGTGTGTTTGTGTGTTCAAATTAGAACTAGTTTAGTTTTCCACGATCAGAGAAAGAACCGGGCAATCTGCAAAGTTTATATCTTGCAGGTGTCCTCTTTATAATCCAACGGAGTGCAGTGCCACGATTGACGTTGTTTGGATAAGCATTTTGACATCAAATATGAAAAATAATGAAAAGATTATTTGCCGCCCGTTTGGCTTGCTCTCTTTGGGTCCCAGCCCCTTTACTCTGATTGGTCCTCTGGTCCGCAGCAAGTTGAAATTAAATGAAACAAAGCGTAGTTCAGAAAATAGAGAAACTCTGTTCCATTATTTAGAAGCGAATTTGCTTTTACAACCAATATTCAGCTGCTTTCAAAGGGGCTGGCTAACTAACAGAACGATAATATTAAGTGGATACATTTGTCAGTATAGATCAGTGAATTTTGTTCAAAAAATGAATGTGTTTACTGATGCAAAAACTGCCTAAGTACCCTACCACATTTGAACTAGCTAATAGAACGACAATGTAAAGTGATACTTTCAGTATAGATCCGTGCATTCTTTTACATAAATTAAGTATGTCAAAACTGCCAGCACATTGCAAATGTACAAGCGCTGTATGGTGAATTAGGCCTACAATTATGACAACTGGCTCAACCATTGTGCGTGTAATGACAATGACTTGTAATGTTTAGATGTTTGTGGAGGTAAGACAATTTAACAGAGAACCAATATAGAACATTTTGATTTACACAACATAAGCAATTTATAACGTAGGAACCGGCAAACAAATGAAGGCTACATACATGAATGTAGGCTACCACAGCATTGGTAATTTGACTAGAATAGATGTGGAGGTTGAACAAGTAGCGACTTAACAGATGACAGAGAATTTCAATTGTGATCTGAGAAATATAGGTACCAAAACCACTGAGAATAACTGTCATCAACAGCTGCATCATGGACACTACACTATCTATCCATAATTCTAGAAATCTGTGTCACCAACATCATCGCGGGCACTGTGCCCTATCTACAATTCCAGGAATATGTGTGCGTGTGCCACCAATTTTATCACGGGCACTATGCACTACTAGGAATCTGTATTTGTGTATTTCACTGACATCTTAATCACCGACTGTGCACTAGTACTTTTAAATAGTAAAACCAGAGAAACAACTAATTTGCAGTGGTCAAATTATTTTACAGAGCTGTATGTTCGCTACAAACTTCCACCTCTGCATTGCCCTACTGGAGAGAGAGAGATACATATTTAAATATTGCAGTGTATTCACAAGGCTTTACACAGATTTGGCCTGTAGAATACTCAAGTGGCTGTGTGCAAAGAATACACATGCTCATGAGGATTACATACTACATACACTCAATTTAAATCCACTTGGCATTTACACAAGAGTATATTTGTAAGATGTACATAAATCATTACAAGGCAACTGTGGCTGCCAGTTTTACATGTTCAGTATGTAGTCCATTGGAAATTCTGTCAGACTATCCATGCTTTATCCATGCCTTGAAGGCCTCAGTACCCTAACAAACTCAACACATACAAGGTGGAACTATTTGTAACAACACATTCATAAATAAGAAATAAACCACAAAAATAAATCACAAAAGACTGCTTTCTATGGGTTTCAACTCACATCATTTTTATACAATGATGTTGAAACAATGTTTCCTTTAAAGAAGATCAAGAGAAAAGAGAGGTTAAGATAAAGTAAAAAATGTAATCAGAGGATAAATTAGTTCAAACCAATACAGGAGAGGGTAATGACGGAAGAAAGGACAGAGAAAAGAGAGATGGAAAGAAAGCCATAACAGCAGCAGGAAAAGTAATTTGGAGAGAGCCAGATACAGAGTGCTCTGTTGAAATGTTTCATATTACAAGGTGTGGAGATCAATAAGGTCCATTTACTGGTAAAGCTTCATCTCATCACTTGTTGGCAGCTCTGGAGGGGTTGTGAGAGCTTGTGGGAGATGCAGTCCTTCTCTCCTCAGAGGACGGCAGAGTAATGAAATGTACACTACAGGCCCACCGGAGCCAGCACAAACAAGGGCTTGCACCCCTCCACCTCTCCACCCACCTAAATGAGCAATAACACTAAGCCTCACCTCGTCCCTGACTTTATCTCTCTGCATCCTCTCATGATGGGCTCGTTTGTTTGGCTAAGCTGCATATTAGTGAGGTCCGTTAGGAACGAGAGGTGTAACGGGGCATAAGGACCAATATATTTCTCTCCTTCTCCCCCTCTCTCTCTTCCATTGACTGTGTGCCGGAGGGTAACATTGCAAAACATTGTCCTCTGTACTGCTCCCTGATGTCTCTCCATAATTTATCTTAATTGAGAAAAAACAAAAAAGCCAAGAAGAAAGTGTTGAAAGGGTGTTCACTGGGGGAAGAGTATCATTTAAGGGAGAGTGATTTGAGCAAGTGTGTGTGTGCAGGGCCATGACAAAATATATGCCCGGGCCCCCACCCGCCATAATCAGTGTGCTGATTTTTACAGTTGATAGAAGTCAGTCAAAATAATGTTGCCTACCCAACTATTTATATTTTTGTCTTGTAGTCTGTATTTTTGTACTCTTTTGGTTTTAAATTTTGATTTGGTTCATATGTTATTTGATTGACAAATAATTCCACATATGAAAACCCACACAGTAATGGGCCCCCTCCAAGCCATGGGCCCCATGAATAATATCCACCTTTCCCTACATTAGCAACGGCCCTGTGTGTGTGATCATATGTGAGCTTGACTGTATAGGGTCAAGGACAGCGTCATCCATATCTGACCCATTACATGCACACAGTGCATACAATCATGCTCCGATCCTCAGATTATCTGTACACTCACTCACACACACACACACACACATGCATAGCCTGACGTTGTCAGACTCATAATTCTAGTCAGAATATGAGTCTGAGAACTCTCCGTTGGGCTTTGACTACGGGGCGTGTTTCAAACGAGCCTGGAAAACAAATGCCTCTTCGCTCAATTGGATAGACCTACAACCAATCAGAGCAACATAATATGTTATTTGTTCAAAACGAATTCAACTTAAGCGCTCTTTTGTGACGTGGGTGATTACGTTACTGTTGATCATCTGTCCATCATCGTATAAAGCCCGCCCTGGCAATTTCATAGGTACGCCCAGATTCTGGTTTTCTGTAGTTGTTTCCCAATACGAGACCCTCCAGACCCAACTTCCCGACCAAATTTTTTTGAGGGCGGGGAGAAGTTAGGCTGGCAGCCAGGCTAACACATGCAGGCAGTCGCATGCATAACACACACATATATAGTACATTACAAAATGATATCCCATGTCTATATGTATTTGCCCTACCGTCTTTGAGAGTCAATCTAGGACAGTGGTCAGCAGATTTAATCAATTCTCCAAACAAAGGAACTCCATGGAATAAAAAAAATCCAACAGGACAGTGGGCAATGGACATAGCAATAATAATAACACAAAATCTAATCTGAATTAGGGTCTAAAGAGATTAAGACAGTTTAATCCCCAGAATAAACAGAAAAGGGAGGGGAGGCTAGCTGACTGGAATGGATGGAGGCTAGGGAGAGGAGCTTTTCTGTCTCAGTGTGTGTGTATGTGTGCGTGTCAGCTGGAGGTCTGCTGTAAAGGTATATATATATGTATGTGTATGTCTGTGCATATTTGTGCAGTAACGTGTGTGTTGGGTGTAGCCTTATCATGTAAAAGTTATAAATCAGTGCCATTCCCCCTACCCAACCGCAGGACACATTCCCAGCTCAGAGCGGTTCGGTGGCAGAGTGGAGGCTGTGGCGTTCCTCTACAGAAACTTTCTCCCCAGCCTGTGTGGTCAGGAGATGTCAAGGGACAGGGGTCAGGGTGGACAAGGCCTGAGTGGAGCCAGGGGTCTGTGGTTGCCTTTGTGCCGAGCTGCCCATTGTTCTGCATCTGCATAGCCCAGAGAGCTGTGGCACTATTGAGGAGCAGAGGCTGAGAGCACTGTCAGACCTTGGCCTATTTTCTGACCACCACCATACGCTACCCCAGGACGCTCACTTCATCTCCTTTGACTGATCTTCTGGAATGGGAGCAGGTTTACACAGGCTAGATAGATACACTGGCATATTCACACATATGTCAGGACACAAAAGAGGGTGTGGTAAACACAATGTGGATTGGTATACTCCTCAAGTATGTACATAGGCTACCCGAACCAGAAAATAGCTCACTTTTTGTAGGTGTAGCTGGTTGAGCTGGTCAATCTTGTGAGTCAGAGGTCCTGGGATCGAGTACCAGTGAGGGGAAAGATCGGGAGGACTAATGAGCAACACAGCTCCCCCTGTTACACCTGCAACCTTTATAGAATAACCCCCATTCTATAAACAACATACACAAGTATATTATACAGTATGTAGCTAAATGTGGTGTGGAAATAAATGTGGTGTGGAAATATATGTGGTAATAAATGTGGTGTGTAAAAGTCACAAAAAAAAAAAGTGGCATTAGGAAATAAAAGTCCCATGAAATAAATAAATGTTGTCTTTACAAAAACGTCATTTTGAAATGAAAAAATGTATTTATTTATTTATTTATTGATTCGGTAAATGGATTCAGCTTTGTGATTATAAAATTCTATATTTATATATTTATTGCCATATGTTTTCTATTTCAGAATGTATTTCATAGCCATATTTATTTATGTATGTATTTATCTATTATTTACCTATGTATTTACTTATTTAGACTAACTCGGCGTTCCATACCTGCCACAGTAAATTCCTTGTTTTTATACCATGGTCTGGGTGAATACTCGATTCTGATTGGCTGCAGGGGTGTACATTATAGGGTGATAACGGACACCTACTGCGTCATTGCAGAAAAACTGTCTTCACCGTTCTAAATTATTCCGCTGGCTACACAGGAGCCTGTACAAAATATCTTAAATATGTAACCATAACAACAGTGACGTAGTCAAAGCCTCCATTTACAATAAGTGAAAGACTTTAACAAGCAAACTTGTATTTACAACAATGAGTGACTTCAATATTTATTTTAACCTATTTGAAAAATGTTTCTTTTCTGAATGTAGTGTGTCAGTGTCACGTAACCGCTCATCTCACATCCCATTCGCTATTCACCTCGCTAGTCAATCTACTTCAGACAGTCTGCGGCTAGTAGCAACTCTACACATGGCCGATTATTTTCTTCTTAAAAATCTTGATTTTATTTGGGGACAATAACATGGCTTGATAGCTGGCTAGTCTTGTTGTTAAACATACTGTCAAATTATAATCACTGATTGGAGAAAATGTCAACTATGATGCGATCATCTCACATCCATTTGCTATTCAACTCGCTCCACAGGTTGCGGCCATACTGTAGCCCTAGTACTAGTATATGGCCGATATTGTTCGTGAAAATCTTGATATTGATTTTGGGACAGTGACATGGCTGGTTAGCTAGCAAATCTTATTGTCAAACATACTGTAAAATTATATTTACTGTTTGTCAACCGTACACAATGTTATTGGCTTTGAATCCTGCTAGCATAACGTTAGCTTTTGGGCTAATAGCTCAGCCAAAGGAAAGCCGGTGTTGGTTCTAAGAGCTGAGCGGACTATAAATATCAGAGTTGGCTAACGTTAAAAAACGTTAGATTTCTATTGCAAAACGCCTTAAAACATAAATTAATGTCTCCGCTGCGCGTCGGACGGTTCACGCCTCCGCATCGTCCGTTATCAGATGATATTGGACACCTCGTCGGGCATTATCCCACGTGTGACATAGGCTACATGGCGAATAGCCTACACCGAATTCTGATTCTGATAAGCATGGGAGAAGAAACTCACCCAAATTAGCTTCGGTTAAACAGGCGTGGGAGGAAATTGCCACAGTTGTTACAAATCAAGTTGACATCCATAGACATTTCTCATTAAAATCGTTTTAATCATTGACATGAAAAAAATGCAACACAGCTAGCCATACAATAAATCAAACAATGGAAGTAGCTTCGCGGAAAGAAGACACTGGCACCGTCAGCAGTGCGCACGGACCAAGCTTGTGCCCTTAAGGCCGATTTATACTTCTCCGACTCCGTTACGGAGTGACGCACGCACGGAGTTGGACGGATTGGTTGAATTTTACTACTCCGACTGCTCTGCGTGCTGAAAGATATACACCGCCAGAACAGTAGACAGCGCTGCACTGCGATGCTAGCTTGATTATCGAAATGTCGGAGCAATTTAGAAATGAGCCGGTTCATCAATAAAATAAGCACATTTTCAGCAACTATACTGCCCATTTCTCATCACATTTTAATTCAGATGCTGATTTACATGTACTGTTTAGCTGAAATATGAATTGAAAAAACTTACAACAATCAAAGGATTCTGTTTTCTTGTTGGTCACGGCAACCCCGGTCAGTCCGTCATTTTACGGATACCCCTTGGCTGTGATTGGTCGTATTAAGAACTGCTCGAGTCAGGGTTGGAGGTTGCCATATTTCAGCTAAACAGGACATGTAAATCAGCATCTGAATTAAAATGTGACGAGAAATGGGCAGTGTAGTTGCTGAAAATGTGCTTATTTTACTGATGAAACGGCTCATTTGTAAATTTGCTCCGACTTTTCGATAACCTAGCTAGCATCTAACGTGCCATTGACTTTACACTACGTTTTTCCTGGTCAGTGGCGGAATTGTTTTTCTGAAACTGCAAAATAGCACCAGGGAACGTTTGCACCGGAACACGCCTCCTTTTTTTGCTGAACCACCCCCGGGAGCGCAAAGTCATTCCCTAATTTACCGACGTGCGTCTGTGGAGGGAAAAGTCCGCTTTGAGTCGAGTGCAAACTAGGAATGATACTTGCGTCATTGACAAAGTCAATGGCGCTAGGTGCAAGATAGGACCCTAAGTCAACTTTATCGGTAAGTCATAAAAATAGTTCCTCCTCAATCATCAGCGAATATCACTACCGGGTAATACGGAAACAATGGCTTGTTACAACTCTGTTGTTAAAGCCAAAGACTGCATACTGGCTGGGGTGCTGGAGAGATGCCATGCATACATTAACATCAGAGCTAATAAATAGACTGGGGACAGTGGTTATTAGGCATCCATAAGTACAAGGTAAAGACAGGGGTTCCCAGCCATATCAAAAGGCCTAAACACGTACCCTATATCCAGGCCAGTCCAGGGTACTTTAGGAAGGATTTTTGTTGGATAAGATCAGTGCCCTCGTGCTGAATGTCTTTGTGCGATTATACGCGAGAAAGAGGTCACTACTTCTCCATTCCTCACCTCACAGGGGGAGATGAAACATGTGAGACATGAGGGCCCTATCTTGCACCCAGCGCAACTGAATTTGTACACCGAAGCATGTATCGTTCCTATTTCGCACAGCAGACTTATCCCTTCACAGACGCACGTCGGTAAATTAGTTTCAGAAAACAAGTCCGCCACAGACCAGGAAAAACGTAGTCTAAAGTCAGTGGCGCATTATTTACAGTAGATAGTATTTTAAGTGAGGCCAAGGTCTTCTTCCTGCAAAGCGTTACATTGTTTTGATTCATTGTATGGCTGCGTTACATTTCTTGTCAATGATTAAAAAGATTTTTTGAGAAATCTCACGTATGTGAACTTGATTTGTAACAATTGTGGCAATTTCCTCCCACACCTGTTTAACCGAAGCTAATTTGGGTGGGTTTATTCTCCCATCCACCCCATACAATGTCACTTCTCTATCTATCGACGAGAACGTCCACTGGGCATTATAATAGCAATCAGCCATGGAACAAGCGCACCTGCTCTTAAAGGGAATGTGAGATGACGCTCTGATTGGTTAATTGCACGTCACGCCCAAACCACACCTATGAGTAATGTAGCTATTTCAGACCAACCCATTTTAGATTTGCGTGGGGCGCAAGAGTCATTTATCCCGCCGGTATAATAGCAACAGCGCCGGAGTTCCGCCAACAAAGTTACTTGCGTTTTGCGTTTGATACTTGCGTTTCAGATAGTTAAAATAGGACCCAGAGTCATGTAATCAAAACTGCTCAGCACATACAGATGGAGAGAGAGAGATGGTGAAGGAGGGGGAGCAAGAAGATAAGAGGGAGCTGTAGTAATAAAGTTTGTCTATTGACTACTTCCACGTCTTTGTTGTTTTAGTCTCTCTCTACCCATCCCTCTCTCGGTCTTCCACTTTCTCTCTCTCCCCCCCTCACCCCCTTTCAATCACTGAGTGTCTCCAGTCGATTCTGGGTTCATTATTCTGCGGTTGTGTGTGTCTGGCAGTGCCTCCTGGACAGATGTGTAAATTGTTGTGCTAATGCAAAGCCCACTACTGAGTGCTTTAAAGGGAGGGAGATTTACTCACTCTTTACCACTGTATAACTGTCACTCACTCGCTCATGCTCGCATGGGCACAAAGACAAGAGGGCCGTAAACGACATGATGTTCACATACACACTTGACGCCATGTGCACGCACCCACACACACACACACACACACACACACACACAGGCACTGACAAGGAGAAGCGTGGGTGGTGAACACAAACGCATATGTTCTATTTACTTCCGTCAGTCACACTCTACAAGCTAAATCGAACAAAGGGCTTCCTCCCCTCCACATAAAGGACCATTGAGCCGTGGGGCGTCCAGCCTACAATTTGGCACCTATGTACTCCTGTTCAACTCCCAGACACAAGGAGGTTGACGTTTTCATTACAGACTTTCTTTTTAATCCAAACTGTTTTTTTGGGGGGGTGTAGAGAAGCACTGAGCTACAAAAAAACAAAGAAGAAACATCTATTTACTTACAGTCTATTTAATCTATTTTATCACTGAAAGAATGGAGAATGGAGATGGTGGTCACACACACACACACACACACACACGGGCACACTTCCCTCTTTCACGGCTGCCTGAGTATATCCTGGCTCCATCTGAGTTGCATGCTGAGATGTACAGTATTTGTAGGTGACTTCTCCTTTAGCACTCTCTTGAGGAGGAAATGGGCCTCTAAGGACCTCCTTATGACCCATCTGTTCCCAGGCTGCTACTTTGTCTGTCTGTCCGTCTGTCCACACATCAGTCTATCCACAAGCCTGTCTGTCTGTCTGTTTTTCTACTAATCAATCTGTCTGTCAGTCAGTCAGTCAGTCTCTCCATAGATTGTTCTGTCACATACATGTCTGTGCAGGGCAACAGTGAGTTGATCTCTAGGGTGGTGAAGAGCGAGGGGCCAGGACAGCGTAATACTTTGAGGGTTGAAGCTACAGACATGGCATTTTGTGTGTGCGCACTGTAGTTGATGATCCTCTGTAACTGCACTTATCCATCCCATCCATCCAAAATATAAAACTACAATTCACTGTCAAGATTAATTCTGTCTCAGTTATAGTCCCAATGCAATCATTTTTGTGTGCCACACATATGCACACAATGTTTGCCAAGAGGAAACATGTTCACCTCAATGCGGTTTGACAGAGTTATGTCACAATTTTGAAAAAAAAAATGCAGCTACAGTTTAATATTAACATGACAAGCAGAAATGCTGTGCTCACACATCTCACCAATCTTTAAACATCGTTGTGGTTTTCACCAGTGTCTGACGCCCTCTCTCTACCCCCCTCTCCACCGGCACCACCACCACCGTCTGTGCTTGCTGGTGACAAGAGGATTGAAATGGGAGAGCAGGAGGGTATGTGCGGCAGGGCATCTATGGTGTCAGAGTGGAGACACACAGAGTTAATGAAGCCTCACCAGTCAGCATGTCTGTCCATCTGCTTTCATAATCCCCCGTAAACACCAGATTCCCAATGCTTCTAAATATACGTGCGCAAACACACACACGCGCACACACACCACCACCATAATGAAGGAGATCCCATTCTCGTGGGAAAAATAAGCAGTGGGCAGTAGTCTTATTTTTATAAAGGTGGTGGTGGGGGGGGGGGCTCATCTGACCTCCCCAACTAATCGGGGAGGAGTGGAAGAGTTGAGGGTGAGGTCTACTGTACAGCCCATCTGCTCAGTGGCAGGTAAGAGGCTTGGGAAGAAAACACACACACTCATAACCACATGCGCACATACCTATTATAAACCTCACACACACTGCCTGATACAAAACCATGAAAAGGCTCACATGATACATACACACACACAGGGCTCGTCCTGTGTTCTGTTTTAAAATGCACCAGGCCAGAGTTAGTCCAGGTGCACTCTTTTCCGAGGAGAGGTAGTGAGATTAAATGAGACTAAGGGGAGTGAGAGAGAGCAGGAGAAAGAGAGAGAGAGGCAGACTGCTTATTGAGACAGAGTATGACCCTGCCCTGACCTACACACAGGAGACACACTAATACACAAGCTTTCTGCTCCTCTGCTCACAACACTTGACACACATACACACACACACACACACACACACACACACACACGCATCTGTACATCCCTCCAAAGAGGCTGTTAGCCTCAGATTAAGACATGCAGTCAAGGCAAGAACAGAATCTTAACCCCGTTGGGAGACTTGCAGGCAAAGCCTCAGAAAGAGATGCCAGAAGTGAGTTGGAGGGAAGGGTGGAGGGATAGATGGGAGGGATGGATGGAGGGATGGATGAGACCAAATCTCATCCTTTTATTTCACACTCTGGAATGTTTATGACCCAAGAACTTTCATGGGAATTATTTCTCCTTGTGTACGTGTACATTTGTTTGTGTGGCTGTGTATTGGTGTGTGTGTGTGTGTGTGTTTATGGACAGAAGTCTGACCTCTCTAGTCCATGTGTGGGGCTGTAAAGGAGCATTACTGTGTCTTCTCTGACCTTTTCTGGAGTGGCAAATCACAGCTCTGACCTCTCCATGAGTGGCCAATCACATCTCTGATCTCTGCTGGAGTGCTCAAGCTCAGCTCCATTACTTAGATTTATGCATGCACTACTGAGCCAAACACTGCACAATCTGATTCTTTACAACACCCAAACACATAGATTCACATCACTAATAGTCCCCCCCGCACACTGACATTTGCACACCCACAATGTGTTAATCATATAGAAAATACAAAGAGACGTCAAGCTTTGTTTAAAACGGTTTAGTGTAGACGCCATATTATGAGGGTCAAGCTTCTTTTCTGCTTGTACGTTTACTTGTTTTGATTTTCTTTTAGATTTGGTAAAATATCACAATGGTGGGCCATTCCTGCTGCATTAAACCATTGTTGTTAATGGTGTTTAATTTATCCAAATATGGTTTTCCCTTCTCCCTATAATTCTGGCACTAACACAATAGGGATAGGGTTACAAGATGGGTTACAAGACGGTGGCTGCATGCAACGCAACCTGACGTAGCTTCTTATTCTCTATAATCTCCCACCCCAGACTCACACACTCACAAACTATGCCATGTGAAAATCATTTCTTGAATTAGCAACAATAAAATGGAGAGAGACTTCTCTTAGGGTCAATTAGATTCATAACATTGGGACATGAAAACTCCTGTTTAAAAGTCCTACTGCCTTAGCTAGCATTTAATTAAAAAGGGATGTGAACCAAAACTAACACATGTGTATCATCTCAGTCTCCCCCACCATTATAAAGACACACACAGATGTAATCGCCTCAATCCAGGCCTCTCCATGGAGGTCTTTCAGCCATTCCCCTACTTTTGACACACCAGCTGCTCTGTGTGTGTGCGCAAAACTAAGCCCCCTTCCCACTTCATCCTTGCTCAGGCCCCAAGCGGCCCCCAGAGCCAGCACATAGAGGTACAACAAAAGGCAACTACCTCCCCAAAAACACCCCCTTCACTTCAACCCCTTCCCCACTCCCGAGGGCAGATGGGGCCCTAATAAGCGATACACTCACAGAAATAGGATTCTCCACACTGACTTCTAAAGAGGAATTCCCCAACTCTGACGGAGGGCCGGCTAAGAATGGAGGATGTAGGGGGACGGGATGGAGAGAAAGGATGGAGGGAGAGAGGATGAAGGAGAGCAGGGTGATTTGAAAGGATGACAGGGTGGTATTTGTAAAATGGGGGGGGGGGTGTAACCAATGAGATGAGAAACAGATAGAAAAGGAGAGAGTGAGTTTGGAGAAATAATACATTTCGCTTTATGAAACTATGCTATGATTAAATTCTGAAAAAATAAACTGACACACAAATGTGTGTAGAAAAATCTCCACCAATCCTCTCAAGTGCATCCTCTTAAAGAATACTCAATCCCTGAAAACATACTTTTTCCCTTCAAAACATCACACGTATATTTATCAAGTTTATTTTCTGGAGGTATCAAACAAACACACTCAGAAACACCCCAACACAAGCACAAATGCGCAGATTGGCCAAGCTTTAATCTCTGTGCATGGACTGAACTGCCTTTTGAAGACAAAAAGCCTTTGCTAAGAAGATTCTACATGGCCTCAAAACCTCCTCTCTGTGACTAGGACACACAGGGAGCATGGACTGCCACATAGCCAATCACAAGTGGCGTGCCATGGCTTCTGATCTAACACCCTTGTTTAATAATAGTTAATGTATCAGAGAGAAAAGGTGGGGAGGTCATGCGTTTTTAGGTTTTGTATCACCCATTATGGAAGACCCTGAATACTCCCCTCCCCCACTCCATAATAAGTTATTTAATGACATTCTTCCACTCTCTGGTGGTCCTTTATCTAGCCTGGAACTGACCACCTGAATAACACTTCACCTCAGCATGAAAGAGATCATGCAGCTCATTTCCACAGGACTGGCCTTTTGATCTGAAATGTCAGTGCCCATGCCTTTGCATATAAAGGGGAGACTTTATTAATAGGATGCATGAGGACAGACAAGGCCAGGTAAGGTGGGTTTTAAAACAGGTTATGCCAACAAGACACAGGCACACATAAACACACACACCAATGCAGCCGTGTTTTATTCTGTAGTCTACGAAAATGTGTGGTCCCCCCTCACCCCACTCAAAGAGGCAGAAAAAGCCCTCTGGAGTTCTCTGCATTCAGATCCATCACAATGGACCCCCACCGAGGCATTCTTCCTACTTCCCTGTCTGCCCCACCCACCTACCCCTGGGGGGGGGGGGGGGGCAGGACAGAGGGGCAGGGACAACCCAACTCCCATCTGCCACTTCCCCAACTTTACCTCCCTTCCTTCACTTCTCCATCAACCCCCCTCCCCATCCCCTCCCCATCCCCTCCAACCCCAGCTGATTCCTCTCATCTAATCCTTGGTTCCACACCACTCTTTCCCTGCTATTCCCGTATTGACTACCCCTTCTTACTCTCCCTCTCACTGCTGTTTGGAGCAGATTTATGGGGAGGTCTAACATGTGCAATATTGGCAAAGCATTAAACATGTCTCGTCTTACTAATACTGAGAGCTCTTGCCACCCATAAGAGCCTTAATAAAACATATCCCCAGTGGACGCCTCTTTCCATCCCTCACTCTCCTCCTCCTGCTCCTCCTCACTTTCTCCTTCACTTTCTCCTCCACTGTTTCTTTTGCTCTCTTATGATTTTTGCTCTCCGTCTCCTCGTCCATCTCCTGTTCTATATTCCTCTCCCCGTGTATGTGTGTCGTTCCCAGGCCTGTGCCAGGTATTTAATGACGCTTGAATGCCACCGTTCTGGACTTTTCTCCCTTTGTCTTTTCTAATATAGGATATTTAAAAGCCAGGCCCTCAGATCCATCCATCTCAATATGCCACCCTCTTCCATCTCTCCGTCTCTCTCCCTCTACCCTCCTCTCCTATCCACCTCAGATGGATGGCATTGCCCTGTCTGACCTTCTCCTTTTTTGCCTCCTCCTTTTCCTTGTTCAGATTTAAACATGTCCTCCCCATAGCACTTCACTCTAATGGGAACAGTTTCTAAAATTGTACTGTTCTACATGTATGCTAAGGATCTAATAACATCCCACCTCTAACATACTCCTTCCTGCCCACACGCTGCCTTCATCATGCTGAACACCCTCCCCCCATACATACACACACACACACACACAAACCTCAATCCCACCTCCCTCCCTGACCCCCACCGTCAACCCTGTCAGATGCCTTGTCAGGAATCTGAGCATCATAAACACATTTAAAATATTAACAACAACCACTTTGCAGTGATGAATAATACAGCAGTGAGGCTGTTGGCTGGCCGGTGATCCCCCTCTGCCGCCCGCCGCCCGTTAAACTAATGCACTGATCTGGAGCTGGTGGTGGGAGGAGCCTACTGGGACAGGAGCACAGACGACAGCCTGAGGAGAGCTCTGTCTGTGTCTCTGTTTACACAACAACCGTAACAGCAAATGTTCTCATGATCTTACAGCATTACCTCTCCTATTGTGTCCTTACTATTTCTCTGAGTAAAAATAAGTCTTTGTGCGGGATAGACAACGGTGTTGTTCTTTACTCTCCCCCTTAGTTTAAAGATAAACAACCATCTGACATCCTGTTTTTTCACACTTTTAGATCGTCTGAGAGTGCTTGAGACCACTACTGTCTCCGAGTACTGTGTAAGAAAAGCACGTTTCCACAATTAACACAATGAGACAGCAAGTCTTGGATGAGTGTCGCCATTCAGGCACTACTATCTGGGGAGTGGCTGACATGTTCCGCTCCCTAACTCTTAACACTCTCCTTTACTGCCAGCCCCCTTCGCTCCTCCACCCCCTACTTGACCTCCTGTGCCTCACCCCCAATCCCTAGGTCTTCCCCTACACCATGTCCATCACCATCTAACTTCACCTATTCCCCTCTCCATTCCCTTTAATAAAGTATGCAAACTCCTGCCTTTTTTATTAACTCATGTCAACAGCACATACACATGCGTGTACACACACACTCAGATCCCCATCTAGGCCAGCGGAGTAGTTGCTCCACACGGGTGTTCCTGGCAGTGGAGTTAATTAATGTGTATGTCAACACAGACAGAAGAGCAGCACAGCGGAAATGTGAGCTCAGCACATCCACAATACAGACTGAGAAAGGAGAGGAACGGGGTGAGGAAGAATAAAGGAATGAACATGATGAGAGAGAAGATAAATGCAATCTGTCAGTACCATCATGCTCCATGCACTCCCTAAATAGGTCTATGCTTCCTCACCTCGTCTGTCTCTTCAGTCTTCTCTCCTTCCCTCTGTTTCTCTTCTCTCTTAGAAAAACTTTTTTATTGGGACACACAGAGGCCCTCATTGTGCCCTCTGCCCCTGCCCCTCCTCTCTACTCTACTCTGCTCCTCCACTCCCAAGGCTGAAATCCACTGCAGTCAATCAGCTGTTTATTTTAATATTTTTCATTTCTCATGCAAGGATTCTGAACAGACCTTGGTTTAATAAATATAAGCAGCTTTTCTCCTTTGTCCATCCAGTAACAACACAGGGAGATTTGGGGGTAGGGGGTGGGACAGGGCTGGACAGGACAGCGTTCAGGGACTTAGTGGACACTTTAACAACATTTTTCCTGACCTGGTCAGAAGGCGACCATGGTAACGTTACCATGGTATATAAGGCATCACCATAGTAACACATCACTTTTATCCTTTACCATTGTGCAGCTGAAGTTCAAGCCAGTTCAAGCCAGAAGTTCATGCAATATTTGTTATTTTTTTCTGCATAATCCACAATTCCACTAAACCTTCAGATTTCTGTAATGTTTTTGCATCTGATTTACAGAGATTTCGAGACAGACAGAGCAAGAGAAGAGATAGGTTGAAGGGAGGGGTCCTTGTCACTGGTCTATATTTGATCGCAAGACCAATAAATGCATTATGACTATGAGTACAGGAATCCTGAATCCTGAACTGTGTCATTATAAAAGGCTGACAGTATTTCAGCCTATGCATTCGCAGCTTTAATTAACATTAAGTGCCGTACATTTCTAACAGACGTAAAATTTCTTATAAATATTTCAAACCCAACCCTATGTGGCCCTAAAAGTTGGGGAGACAACGAATTTCTAAATGTTGACCAAATAAAAATTGGATTTAACCCCTTAAACCAATAGCGGACTATAGTTTGGAAAAACTATTTAAAAAAACTACATTCCGTGATTACCTATTTGAATGTAGTCACTAGGGATAAACAACACAAGTAGGCTGCTCAAAACACGAAACGGGAGTCTAAAACGGGTGTCACAAAATGTAGAATAACTTTAAAGCGCTCGCACAGCAGCGCTTATTCCCTAGGGTTCTCTGCGGCGTGTCTTGCTCTGCTTTCCTCGCTTTTACTTTTTTACGCTGCAGATCTTTTTATTCTCTTTTTAAGAGGCCAAGGCACTGAACAAAACTATAATTACTCCCCGCACACCGGGGGTTCGGCCGTTCCTTCTTGAACTGGACTGTGAACACAGTAACTTGTTTTGGAACAGTGGAGGGTCACAGTGTGTGGTGATCGAGAAATCCTGTATTTCTCTCTTCCTATGAATTGAAATCCGAATGCATGGATGTAGCCTATGCATGGATGTAAGATAGAAATCTGCTGCAAACTATTTTAAACCACAACGGTCTTGAAAAATTGTTACCAAGGCACAGGTTGGGCTGTTCGGCTGTTTTCTTGTTTAAACCATTGTAATACATTGTGTTTATAATGTGGCGCTCGTACTACATGACATAGTTTTACAAACTTACCAGAATCGGCCACGAGATATCCACTGAAGAGAAATAGAAATATTAGAGGACCACGACCCAGGTCGCGATGCATCTGAGCTGAGAGCATCTTTTTCAAGTTACGCTGCTGCGAATTGTCCCAGGTGCTCTCGATGCTGTTGATGTCGTCCCTCCAACTTAAATGTTTGTCTTTAAAAGTTCGAATAATTTCTCAGTAAGAGAAATTGGTCTAAAAACATGGAAAAGTCCAATAAAAGATCTGGTAGCCTACTAGCAAAAATGATTACCAAAACATAGAACACGAGATTAGTAGTATGGCCAAAAGACAAAACTAACACGTTAATTATACTTGATAAATTATTTCATAAATTACACAAAACAATGTGTAGCCTTGTTATAAGGTTTCCCTGATAAAACAAAAAACTAAATTGGTCAAAAAACCCACCAACTTCTGCGTTACTCCCGTTTGTATCACCCCGGTCAAATATAACCCATCAAAGCGGAGCCAGTCACGGGAAAGTTTGTGGTATCAATGCTTCATATTTTGGAAAATTAGTTGCAAATTAATTTTTAAAAAATCACGTAGACTGTGTAGACTGCTGTCTAAGCGACTGAAACTTCGCCTACGACCATAAGAAGTAGCCTTCCGAGGCGCTACTGCCTTCCAACACGGCAAACGGTTGCTCCAAGCTTCCCGTTCCCCGCGGTCTGTCCTCTCAGTTCCGAGATTGTGCAAGGTGTAAACATGAGCACGGGGATGAACACCGCGCTGTAATGCCTGCCTCCAGACTACCATTCCCCGCCTGGCCAATCATAGACCATCACCCCCTAGAACGAACGATGAAATCAGAAGGGAACGGAGAGAGGGAGGTGGGGTGGTGGAAAACTAGAAGGAGATTGTGGAAAGATGGAAAACCTGGAACAGAAAACAATGTAATGGATTTGCGTTATGAGAGATTGACACTCCCATGTGCCATCAAGTAGGGAGGTAACCCGCTATTCCACTGAAGATTCAGTTGAGCAGTTTGTCACCATTGGTACCTCCTGCAGAATTCCACTTGTAAAGGCTTCATTTGTAGTATACAATAGTATGCACTGATATCATTTATATTTCTGCTTTCATAATCCAATTTTGAAACTTGTATAAAAAATTTCAGCAAGATGGATTACCATGTTTGGAATTAAATAAGCCTATAGAACGGCATACTTTTGACCTCTAAAATAACCAACCCAGGTTGGAGGGTGAGTCGTTTGAAATCTTATGACTACCACTAATTGCCACAAGAGAGCACCATTTCATAGATGTGTTTGAGTTGATCGAAAAACTTCAGCAAACACAATTGCCAGACTTTTCAAACTGTTTCTAAGGAGAACTTCCCAGATGTTTATGTGGAACTGTTTATAGGTAATAATGTGTATTAATCTGATCTAAGGTAGAATCTTATTGAGAAAACAAAAATCATGCTGTACTTTAGATATGGCTGTCACTGATAACTAGTTGATGAGTCTGGATGGGTGTGTGCCACGATTGTGTTGATGGACAGTATGTATAAACTGTAAGATGTGTTTAATGTCTGTGTCAAACATTTATCTAGAGCATTCTGGGCTTGTGTACACAGAGCTAGGCCCTCCCTGAGCTGTAAAAATATCAGACAACAGAACAGCATTGCCTGGTTGAAATCCCACTTCAAAGGTCATAATCCGTTTGGACAAGTGATAACTCCCAGTTTCCAGCTTCACCATGACAATTATCTTGCCGCCTCCTGGAGCACACAATATGATGGGGATTATTAATTCCTTCTCAAATATTTTCATTATGAGGATGATGCCAACCTTCCCAAAGAAAAGTATTTTTTCTTTTTACATGCCTGTGCATGTTCACAGTGATCTGTGTATATGTGTATGCGTCTGAGTTTGTTTGTGGATGTGTGTGTGTGTGTGTATTTGTTTTTGGAACCCATAACTCTCTATATTTATTTCCTTTGAAGACTTGAATTGCTACAATCTGTTTACCACACTTTTAACATGCTGTCCCCCACTAACATTAACTTTGAAGCACATTATTGATGTTCAGGCTCCTCAGAACTATTTGTTTTGCACTTTCAATGTATGGGTTTCCTTGTCAACCTCCACAGAGACCTACACACATCTGTTAGAGCTTTCTGATGATGGTTCCACAGTTACCAGATCCGATCCAGAAAATAATTACCAGACTGATGACAATGTCGATGTGTCATAAGTTATAATTTTGTACTGTGGTATGCCAAGAACTAATGGGAGATATAAGTAATGGGTGCCCCGTAGAAGGAGAGTCTGGAAAGCAGGTAAAACATGAAGTCCTAATGGACCGCCTTGTATGTAGCTGACTGTAAAGGGGGTTTCTCAAACAATGAGAGAGCTAAGACTATCATTAAGCTGTACTGGCTGTGAGGGCTGTTTAGTGCTGAAGAACCTCCCATAGCTTTGTGTTGGAGATGTGACATAAAAAGAAGCATATTCACTATCTCTGTAAAACAAAGAGTGACTATAAATAGCAGCCATACTCTGGAAGTTGCAGAGGAGATAATTGATTATTATTTTCAGGAATGATTAAGTTGACCTATCCCCCAAACTAATTATTTCTTGCAGGCCAGATGAAAGTGTGTTTCATAGATTTCAATAACAGTGAACGGGTACCATCTTTAGGCTTTCAGTTGACTAGAAATAATATGCTATCTTCTGCAGGAGAAAGACTTGAAATATTTTGAATTTGAGAGGGTCACAGATCTTTCCAGATGCCAAGTGTTTATGTTGTGAGTACAGAAGAATACTTTGAACCTTCTGGCCTTTGGCATCTCTCCCAAAGCTTTCCTTTCAGAATCTAAATCAGAATCACAATCAGAATGGAGTTTAATCGCCAAGTAAGTGTACACAAACAAGGAATTTACTTTGGTGGGCAGGTGCATACAGTAAACATATAATAAACATCTAAGAATAAACACCACTGTCAATCAATACCACAGTGAGCACAGTATTCTTTCTGAAATGTACAATGTGTACAGTACACCAGTGTCAGTTTGGTCAATGAAACGTCTACATTTTTGTGATGATAACTATAACCACGACAAAAAGAAACCTAAAATTGCAGTATTTTTTAAAGTTTGGTGTGGAAGAACTTGACTTGCCTGCACAGATCCCTGACCTCAATACCATCAGACACCATAGGCATGAATTCAAATGCCACCTGCGAGCCTGGTCCAGTCAGCCAACATCAGTGCTTTACCTGACTAATGCTCTTTTGGCTCCATATGAACTTACCAGTTCTTCTATGGGGTTGAGGAATGGAGAGTAGGATGGGAGGAAAACTTACACCATCCTGCGATGGGCTGCAAACCAATGTGTTCTCTGATGTCTGGCAGAATGCTTAGAGTCCATACTATTTTTCTAAAGATATCACATTTTCCATCTAAGGAGATCGAAAATACAAACACCTGGGTATGTCTTCAGTTAAAATTAAACTCAGCTGTGGTAGGTAAAGGAATAAAATATTAATAAAATGCTTTTTCTAACATTGTCTTAACAGTTCTGAAAATAGTTTACATGTGCAAAATGGGCTGAGGATAGAGTTTTGGTGGTGATTCAGTTTGAGTACAAAATAATGTTGGTGTTTTTAGTTTGTTGTTCTGTGCATTTTATGTGAAAGCAATACAAAAATAAAAGATTAATTGTTCACATAGACTGGTGCTAACTGTGTGAAGAGTTTTGAAAATGTTATCACAGTTTGGACAAATGTGTGACCATTTGGAAAAAACTGTAATAGTTGTCTTCCATATCCTTATAAAAAGGGATTCCTTAAATGGGGGATGTGATGGAATCTGAAAGAAAGGTACTAATAGTTCTGGCTATAATTGTTTTGATGGACCAATTATATTAAAATCTGGTGAAAGGTAAAATTACTTTTGTAACATTACAAGGACTAAAAAGCATTTCAAATACTGTAATCAAAAGACAAAAACAAAATACAACAGTCTATACAATATTTCATTGTATACAACCAGTATATATTATTAATGATGATGCGTCTGCAAAGTTTCTGACTATTTTCTGAATAATTAATAGTTAACAAATTTTGCCACCATTTATGTGTTGTAACAAGTCATTGTGAAGCAAATGTGTGTCCTACAATGTCAGTGATTGAGGTTTGTGAAACGTGTACATGTGTGTCTGTCACTGTGTGTCAGGGTCACCTGTCCTCCATTGCTACAATCCCCTGGGTACTCCTGGGTCTTTGGGCCTCAGGCCTTTTAGCAGATTGCAAATGTCAGACTCAGGACAATTACACTGATTGTTGCCCTAGAAACTCTCCTCCCTCTGCTTCTGGGAGAAAAAAGCTAATAAAATTAAAAGTGCCAGAACAATAGTGGTAATGAACATATTTCTACTGCTTCAAGTATATTTGAGACTAGAGGTAATCAAATACTTACAAAACTAGTTTGCTATAGTATGCGGCACAATGCACACAAAAGGTCAATCAACCGCTGTACTGTTTTTTCTGATGACTTTCCTCGCAACTATAAACTCAAACAGCTCATGTAGTTGATCTGAATGAATGAGGAGCAGTGATTAGGGATCTACATATACATCCTAACGGGCCAAACGCAGCTCACTGCATGAGACTAACATCCAAATTACATTCACAATATTCTACTTATGCAATACAGATAATGGAGACTACTTGTTGTGTTGCTATGTTCACTCAAATATTAGTATTAGCACAAGGTATGTGAACCCCATGCGGACAAGCTAGTGAGGATTTATACAGTGTGTTATTACTGAGGTACAGTTTAGTTCTGCTACATTGTATGTGTTTCCATATATGTGTTTTTTTTCATTTGTTTGTTTATCTGTATGGGTGTGTATGTGGGTTTGTGTCTGTCTGTCTGTCTGTCTGTCTGTCTGTCTGTCTGTGTGTGTGCGTGTGTGTGTATCCCTGTGTGTATATCCACCTCAGTACACATAGATTGATGACAACTGGCATAGGAAATGCCACCGACTGGCGTTTTACACAAACAACCTCTGGTTCTGTGATGCAAGGAAAGGCCTTGGGAAGGAAACATGCCTTTTGCTGTCCTCTGTTACTCCCTCCATCCCTCGCTCTCTTCATCATCCCTCACTCCTGCTCACCTGTGCCACCTCGCTAATGATCGCTCAGCGTCTGTGAGTCTACCATGCATCATTTACCCTCTGCTCTGGAGAGAGACGGAGAATGAGAGAGAGCGAGGGGGGGAGGTTAGATAGTGAGTAAAAGATAGAAAGAAACAGAAAGATAATATGCACATGGGATGAAAGGTCCAAGTGGGAAAGAAAGAGGGAGAGAATAAAAAGCATGGACAAAGAAAGATTCTGCAAGAGAGGGATGCATGTGATGTAAATGTGCTGTAAAGGGAAAAGGTGAGAATAGGCTGGAGGGGACTAAGAACCAGTTTTATTAATCACAGGCTTGATCTTGTGGCAATGGCTGACAGCTGCAATATGTGAACAATACTCTGGACACACCACTACTGCTTCCCAACTACCTACCATACACACTCATACACACACACACGCACCCACACATTCTAACAACCACATAATCATCACCACTGCAACTTCAGTAATAATAAGATAGAAGAGAATCAATTTGCCTTGAAATAAAATTAATTAGCATTACAGAACTGTGTCCAGAACATATTTAAACACAACTTTATTCTATTTGGCTATTTGGGGAATAATTTTATCATCACAACCAATTGAACAACAAAACTAAACTTGCACATCCATGTGGATAACTATTGAATCACAAAATGTAGACGTCTTTACTTAATACACTACACACTACATAACTTTTAGTCAAAGTCAAAGTCATAAAGCAAGTTGCAAGTATATGAATACAAGGCACGGGGGCAAGAAAGCTTAATTTTGGCTGGAATGAATTCCATTCATTTAACATTCATTTTATTCATACGCTGTGAAGTGACACTGTTATTAAGTATCTGAGTAGGTAGCCAATCAGCAGCTAATGACAGGGCAGGTGTCTGTAGTTAGTGGACGGAGAGCCGAAAGGCTGGCCGATCCCACAGCACCCCCACACTTCGGTCAACTTATTAGCCTATAAAAAGACTAGGTGTAGGCATGCTCTGTTTTTCTAGGCAAGTAGTAACACCAGTACATCTAATCTCTAGAGGTGGTAGACAGCCTATGGATAGGGGTTGAGGTGCAGTTGCTGAAGGGTGAAGGGGGGAGGGGGGGCACAGTGCCTACAAAAAGCTGAATATTGATAATCAATGACTAGATTGCTTATACAAAACATCTTTGTGGGTTTGAGGGTTGACAAATGAGAATCGGAGGATGACCAGTCAATGGCAAAAACAACACACCCACGCCCACACACCCAGACATTCATCTTGTCGGTTTGTATTTTCATGCTTCTCTATGCTTGTCTCCCTTTTTGACCTTTACTCAAGCAGTTGCAGTGCTCTTTTTCAAGTGATGCAAATCCATGTTGTTATTCAAATCCAAACAAAGTACAGCCTGGCCCAGTTTATGGGTACAAAAGGATAGAGAATAAGAGAATATGTTATGATTTGTCTCTGAAATTGGACACTGGAAATGTATACAGACATTAAAACGGGAGTCATTTAAATTATGTGATGCTGCATTGTTCTTTATAACTCACATCTTCCGTTCATTGTGTTACAATTAAGGTTGCGCATGAAATGGATATCATAGACACACTGCATATGAGACAGAGACCTCTGTGAATCTCCTCCTTCACCTCCTTCAAACTATGAAACATGCTTTGACTTTTGCCTTCAAGGTAAACCTGTTTTCTGTCATATTGAAATTGCCTCATTGTTTAGACTGGAGCCAGTCCTTAACATAGAGATCAGGGGTGGGTGGTGGGTGGGGGGGTAGTTAATTATGTGAAGCAGAGATGAAGTGATCCTGGACAGAATCATCTGTCTTGCAGTGTGTCCCCCACTGGTGTGGCAGGGAAACACTGAGAGGTGTGAATGTGATGCCAAAGAAACACCTGCGGTTATGTCTCTGTCTCTCACTTTCTGATCTCTGGTCTCTTTTTTTCTCTCTGTCTGTAAGTCTGTCTCTGTCTCAACCTCTGTCTCTACTTCTGTCTTTCTTCTTTCTCAGTCTCAATATCTGCCTCTGATAATCTGATATCTGATAATCTGATAGTCTGTCAATCAACAAGTTATTTTCAAGGATCAAACGATATCACCCTGAAAATGTATATTTGACCTTTTAATTACAATCAAATCAAAACATACCTTTATCAGAAGCATCCAGACAGATAGTGAATCTATCATGTTAATGTATGGGCCTTGAGATGAGAAAGTCATGAACTTAAAACATTCCCCTTCCCACACAACTGCTATCAAGCTGCTCGTGTTCTTGTTCTCCAAAGGGGCTGCTTGGCAAGAAATAGAGCAGACAAAGGACCAATCAGAGAGCTAACACTCAGTGTGAGCACACTCCAAGCTCCTGGGCTTCTTCTCCCTCCAGAGACCACAACAGTCTTTCTTCCCGCCTCTCCCCTTCTCTGTTCCCTCCTGCCTTGATCTGTTTTATGTGCTGCAGGGTTTCATGTCCTGCAGAGCAGAGGTCAAGCATTGGGGAACTGTGTTGCAGCTCTGGATTAATGTTCCTCTGCAGACTGTTTCCAGGCTGGCAAACCAACCATCTACAACCTTGGGAAACTTTACAAACAAAAAAACTATGGTCCATTGAATTGGATTTGTTAAGAAAGCGTGACGCTGTGATGAACCTGTTATGTTTCATCAATAACAAGATGGACCTGTCAGTTTCAGGTATTTCTTGTTTGCTCAGTGTAATTCATTAAATTTCACTATGGGGGCTCACAAGCCCAACTCCCAAATGTTGCACACAACAATACACAACAGATCAACAAAAACACCACTACAGCACACAACACAGCAATCTATGTCCAGAATGTAAGAGCACAGTGGTACTGGCTTGGACGACAGACGGGTGAACAGAAGGAGAATATAAGAGAGGTGGAAGGAAAGGTAGAAAGAAAGGTAGGAGACAGATAGAGATGAGCAGGCTGAGACTACAGGAGAAATGTAAAAAGAAACAGAGCATGATATTCCAGTCCTGTATGGTACTTTAAGCAGCATTCCCCCAAAATATCTAAAAATAAACAAAAAGCAGGAAGAAGCACCTGGGTCGATTTAGACTCCCAAGTTACATAGAGAGGAGATGGGCGTGTGTGTCTGTTTGTGTGCAAAAGAGTTTGTGTGAGAAAGAGTTCATTTGTATTGATGCCGTTCTTTTGGGTGCCGAATTTGCAACTCTGATCCCTTGATTCTGATATACAACTAGTTAGAGTACTCTACACAAGTACAGCGAGAGAGAGAGAGAGAGAAAGAGAGAGAGAGAGAGAGAGAGAGAGAATAACTGACAGAGACCCATATCTAAATCATCTTTTTTTAAACCAGAAAGATATTCCCTAGTGAAACATTGAAAGTCATTATTAATTGTGTTCAGCTATCTCAATCTCATGATTCCACAAATACAATTAAATGGATTACATAAAGAGGCATAATCTGCGGTCCAATCCTTATTACCATGGTGATTAATCCAACCTGCTTACCAAGTTTTTATTAATAAAATTAGATGAGTGAAAAACATTCCCTCCAATACTGAGGTTCAAACCTTTTTCAAGAGAATATGGTTTACTTAGTTTCACCTTAAACAATAATGATTTAGAGAACACAGAATATGTATAATTCTAGGTGTGCATATGTGTTTGTTAGGTTGACACTGTAGCTGAAAAAAAGATGATTGGATGACTGAAGTTAGATTACACAATCACAAAAGGACCAGTCAGAGCTCATGCATATTTCATTGAAGCCCCAGAGTCATAATTACTTAATGAATGTGCAGCTCTGCTGAGATAGGCTGGCTCTAATCCCCCACAATCCCCTAGGGCTGGTCTGGGCCCACTACAGTAGGTGTCCTTTCGAATGATGCTTTGCAACAAAAATGAAAGGGACTTTCTGAGTGGAAAGGATCATAGTTCTGTTGGTATCTGTAACCATGGAACTACATCCATAATACACCTCTCTTCTCTGGTAATCTTTAGCATACAGTAAAAAGCCATGCTGTAGATGTCTTGTCCATTTACCCTGGAAACAATGGTCCAATTATTATACCCTAGGGGTTGTCAGACTAATCACAGTACATGTTTGCACAGAACAGTGCTGTAGATTTACATGTCATTGGCATCCATGTTAAGTTGGTAGAGAGGTTACCTCAGCAGAGGAAATGGCACACTGCACCTTATCTGTGTGTCACTGCTCTTGGGTCATGCAAAGGTGAAACAATTGTCTCTTCACTGTGTTCCAGTTGACCTGAAGATATTTAACAGGAGTTATGCATTATGACAACCTATTACAATTTACAGAGAAAGTTAAAGAGATACATACATAGTAAACCTTGGGGGGACAACACACATGTTAAATTAAAGATATCAACGTAAAATAGTTAAGAGTGTAAGATAACAACAGCATTAGCACATTATACTGTGTATGAGATGTTATCACATTAATCACAGTGGTTTGCCCTCAGAGGTGCTCCTAATGAACCCAGCATGACTCGGATATTTAGAGTAGCTACTTAATGCTTGATGAATGGATATGAACAAATGCAACAGCACTTATTTAATCACACCCTCTTGCCCTCTTGGTGCATGGCAAATAACATCTATTAAAAGAGTTAAAAGTTGACCCAAATATGGAGTCCCTCCCTCATTTGAAAAACAATTTCAGTCACGTATAAACTGTAATTATTAATTATCTATGGATTCAAATAATATCATTGAAGCACTTAACATTAACAATGTGTCCGCTGAGAGTAGGTGTAGCAGCAAGTGCTACAGTGTGTCAACACTGGCAGCATAGAGGGACCGTAGAGGCAGCGTTCTGACTACCTAGCCAGAGACAGGAGGGGGGGAGAGGACGATTGGGGAACGGAGTTAGAAAATACCCTTTAATATTTTTTTTAAATCTGTCCAATCAATGCTGCTGCTTGGGGCTAAATTTGTGTTACTAATTTGCCAATCAGGGTGGGTGATGAAGGGTGGGCAATAGTGGTTTGGGAGGAGAGGCAGGGGTCTGGCAGGCTGGCCCCTGAGGGCCCCCGGGGGATCTGAACTGTCTTTTCCCTTCATTAACTCCTGGTGTCCTCTCCCCTTGTCCACATGATCCCTCCAGCAGCTGGGGCTGCTGGGTAATTTAGTCTCCTGTCTCTAAGGTGACCCCACGCCGCAGGGCAAAGAGAACTGAGGACAGAACTCTTTCCTTCATTCTTTCACTTTTTTTCCCTCTCTTGTAACACCTATGCAACTATCCATTCTCTACCTCTCTGACGGACCCTGGGCAAAATTTGGCTGCTACTTTAATCTGTCAAAGCTGTCAAATTAGTCACGCTCTGAGCATTTCATGTTTTTCATGCCATCTAAGGTGTGTTTGCATAGATTCTGCAAAAAGTCCCTTGAAGTAGGCAGCAAAAATGTATGATATGTTGGGAGGACTTGTCTGGAGCAAGAGCGAAGGGCTGCTACTCCTTTGAACATGCCTTATCAGCGATTTAAATTTTTTCCAAAACCACAATTTGAATAAAGGTCATCGATCAGTCAACCAAGCTCATTTATTCATAGAGCTATGTGCCATGAAAATCGCAAGGGCTTCCATTGCATAAATGTTCAGATTGTTTGATACACACAAGGTTTACTGACTTACGCCATACTGTACAAAGTGAGACAATATGCATTCAATAAATGCTCTCAACATCCCAAGTTATTACTGAAAGAATATTTGAATGCATGAAAATGCTTTTCCGGTTGGGTATCGCTACGTCTCCTTCTCAGCCTCCGGAATTTAGGTTGTGTTAAAGGTTGTGTAGTCAAGTTGTGCGAAGCTAGCTATTTTAGCTAGCTATTCCAAACGATTCCAAACCATAATATCCGACCCCCTCCCTTCAAAGCCACTCCCACAAAACTATACTAACGCGTATTGAGAGCAGGGTCAGAGTGCGAGCTGGTAGGTAGGTAAACAGACAAATAGCCCTTCCAATCATTAGTCAGAGTAATGCTTAATGATTGGTTGTGTTTATTACAGTCTTGCGATGCCTACAGATGTCAGAATTATTTCATATTACCGTCAAACCTTTATATGTATTGGTTTCTATCAAAATGTGGTTTATTTAAGCAAATATGACAAAAAGGTGCTTCTCAACAACATTGCCACCCTGCCTTTAAATCTGTGCATTTAGCTGCATTTTGAACTGATTATGTTATGGACATTAGCCACTTTCTCAATTATGCAATTACTCCACGCACATCATGGAATAGATCTCATCAACTTCCGGATTCATTGCGTGAACAAGATATCAAAATCTTGTGAGCATTGCCTACCAGTGCCTTAGCTAGAACCCTAGAGCCTTAGCTGGTACTGTGGTGCCTTTGCTCTATTTCCCTCTTTCTTTCCTCCAAGTTTACAACTCATTGTAAGGATGTGATTTCTCTCCATAGCTGATTACACAGTTCAGTGTGATGACTATGGCTTTGTGTGCATACATGTGTTTGGCAATGGAGAAATCCAACCCCATATGCTTTGAGCCTATCCCCTTCACCACCTCCTACCTGGAAGAGAGGGGGTGTGTGGAAGAAAGTTCTTTGATGTCCTAGATCTCTCTCAATTTAAATTGTTGAATGTCTTGATTTATTGATGGACATAGTATGAACACAGCGGAGAGGGGGGAATGAGAGAGGACAAAGATGAGGAGAGAGGGGAGGGGAGACAGCGAAAGAGAAATAGGAAGGCTAAACTTTAAGGCTTATGGTTTAACACATCTGCATTACGTCAAGTAACAGTGTAATCATTGCCCGCAACAAATTAAGATCTTATATGTGAGCTATTAAACAGCCCATAAGTTCTTGATGGGAGACATTTATGATACGTTTGGGGGGTGCTGCTCCCAGCAGAGGAAACATCCCCCAGTCTCTCATTTTTTTCTGTACCATCCTGTCTTTGTTTCCTGATTTCTTACAGCTGAATGCAACTTTTGTCCACATATTATTAGCTTTACGTCGTCAAAGTATGGGGCTTTGCAGCAAACAGCATAAATGAAAAGTATAGACTTGCACCCTCATTCTCTCTGATTCTTTCTCACTCAAATACTGTGATTATGTTAATTTTCTTTTTTATATATATTGTGCTTCTAAGCTATTGAATGGTGTTTCTATAACATTTTTATCTGGACATTTCTGCACATGGACAATATGAATGATCATACAAGAACATAATTAGCTTTTTGGATCATTTAATCTTCATTTAGATATTTACTGCCTCAGTGGGCATTGAACATGGCATGGATGACAGGTGTGGTGTGTCCCACTGGGCAAATGAAGTGACAGATGAACAGGTTTGCACAGAGTGACAACTGTCAACTTCAATCTATATCTCTTCTCTCACACACAGACACAGCATCCCCATGCTTTATGCCTCCAGCAAACCAGCCTTTCTAATTGTTATCCTCTTATCACACTGGGGGAAACAGGACCACCTCCTAAGTCCCAGGGGGGGCCAGGCGCTCTCCCAGCTACATCAAGGACACCCCCCCCCCCCAAAAGTGCTGCCATTCCAGGCAAACCCCTTCAGGGAATACTTTAATGACTTCCCTTCTCTTCCCTTTCTGCATTTAGGTGGAGCTCCCATCTGAAAGGACAGGAGAGATTAGCATATCACAGCTCCAGATTAGCCCACACCGTTGTGTGCATGTACAGTTGGAGGGGGTGAGTAAGGATGAGAAAGTTCAGCAGAGGGAGTAAGAAAAGTTGAAGTGCAAGAAAAAGTGGAATCATGACTTTTTATCCGGTGTTTGCCAAATTGGCATCAAATTGGCATTCCTGAATTCCGAATCTACGGTTTTGCGCAATGTTTGCTGGAAAGCTAGATGCCAGGCATTTAAATTCAGAGGTCCACAAACTTGGATAAGTGGATTCAAAATGCCAGATGCAAGAAGATTAATTTAACATAATCATTTATGAAAATAAAGAAAATTGTGTCTCAACTTTGTCTGTGATTTAAAAAAAAGTCATTTTGTTCCTGAGGCATATGTATGCATATGTGTGTGTAAAAGTGTAGTTGTGTGTGACCCACCTGCTGGTCATCGGATTGGCCTTAGTCCAGCCCAGCCAAGCACCCAGTGACAGGCCCAACCCGGTGAGGCCTTACCCAGCCAGGGGCCACCAGAGCCTGCCTGACCGCCCATGACCTCTCCCTGCCGCAGCGCAAGAGAGCTCCTCACCCCCATGGATTTTTCATTTGTGGCTCTAGAGGAATCAATGCTCTGTTTCTGCCTACCCAGACAGAGGCTATGAATAAGCATTTTTTGAAGCGCTCCATATCTGTATATATGTGGCTGTGTATTTACCTATTTGTTGTTTTGCACAACCTGTATGCTGTGTCTGCTTCTAAACCTGAATTGTTAAGACTGTAAATCCCGATAAGAGGTTTACTTTATGTTTTGGGGAAACTGATTACATCAAAGTATTTAAGTAATATAATTATAACAATAGCTAAATTAATTAATAAACTGTGTAAATTAATTATTTCCTTAAAGAAATGGCTTAGATTACTTAAATAGTTTGACATAATCAGTTACCACAAAGTTATGAATATTGTTGGGTTTAGAACGTACAGGCTGAAAGCTGCTCTGCCCCGCCCCCACCTGCCATATGTTAAATACTTTTTAGCTATGAGACTGTTTCTGGAGGAAACTTTGCTTGCCTTTCTTTACAATGAGATTAAACTTTTTTCAAACTTCATGGTGTAACCTGTTCTTGTATTGTTTTTACCATTATTGTATTCTTTTGCCTCTTCTTTCTGGTGGCTTTTTCCGTGGCTGCAGAAATATCAGTCCAGTGTGCTGGCCCATCTGATAGGCGTCGGCCATGATTCTCTTCATCAGAACGTATAGGGCAGATTGGTCACAATGCAGATTTAGGTTGTGTCATGTAGCACCACCTATAGATGAATCTGGGCTATGATTCTGAATTCACTTCTTTGGGAATGAGAAACACACGTCAAGCAAAACCAAATGGTCCCTGCTGGTTGGTTTTCAGTCAGGTTAGCGAGCCAGATGAAGCTCACACATTTAGAAGAAAGCTGATATAACTTTACATTCAATTACCATAACTTTCAATCAAGAAATGTCAGTTCATGTCCATTTGTCATCACTGTGAGAGGAGTCCTGAATCTAACGACAAGCATGTGGATGCTAACCTGACTCGCCAGATGGTTTGTTACACATATCTATCTAGGAACCCTTACGAAAAAGAAGTATACTTCAAGTTTAATTTGTAAGTATACTTAAGTATAAAAAGTATACTATTATCATGGTACTTAAAGTATACTAGCAGTGTACTTATTTAAATACTATTTTTATACCAAGTAAACTGAATTGGCCCACTTTTTAGGTCATTTAGTACACTTTAAAGTACACTTATAGTGTATTTGAGTTTTTCTTTTGAATACTGTAAAGTAGCCTGTGTAGTGCACTCAGTGATGGGCAAGATATGTGTAGTGAGCTAAGCTACTAGCTACTCTACAATAACTTCAGCTTCACTACACAGAAGCTACCACTCATAAACATTTAGCAAGCTAAGTTAACAAAAATCTGTTAAAAGTAGCTTGATACATTAGTAGCTACTTTCAGTTAAACAAACTGCATGCCAAGTCAATGCAATTTTAGTGATCAACACAATTGTCAGTCAGATAAATGTTAAAATATGTTTAGATTTATTTATTGAACAATAGCCTAATCCACAATGCTAATACACAATTGCTGTTATCTAGTCAGACTGGCCGCACAGGCACTGTGTGAGTGGAGGTGAGACGATGACAGCCCTCGCTGTACTCAGCTCTCGTGTGATCGGTTGTAACGTGAACTGCAGAACGGGAAATGTTAGATGCTTTTTCAGTGTTTTGTCAACACAATAATCCAGCAACCTTATGTATGAACATCAGAAATGTCCAGGAGAAATTAGCTTTCGAGGACGCTTCTGCGCTACTTGATCCATAAAAAAGCTTAGCTACTGAAAATGTACTTGGTTTTGTAAATAGCGACGTTACCGCTAAGCTACTGAAAAATGTAGTAGGCGCCGCTACTGCCCAACACTGAGTGCACTTTCACTTCAAAGTATACTTTCGAATACTCTAGAGTAACCTGTGTAGTGCACTTTCAGTTCATGAAGTATACTTCCTAAAGTACTTCAAAGTATTGATAACTCTAAAGTAACCTGTGTAGTGCACTTTCAGTTCATGAAGCATACTTCCTTAAGTACTTCAAAGTATTGAATACTTTAGTAACCTGTGCACTTTCTGTTCATGAGGTATACTTCCTAAAGTACCTCAAAGTATACTATGCAATACTTAAAGGTGACATGACATGCTGTTTTTGGATGCTTTTACATAGGCCTTAGTTGTCCCCTAATACTGTATCTGAAGTCTCTTTCCCGAAATTCAGCCATGGTGCAGAATTATAGCCACTACAAGTAGTCCCACAATCAGCTTTCCTCAGAACGCGCTGTTTCTGTGTCTGTAGCTTTAAATGCTAATGAGGAGGAGAGAGGGGCGGCAACATGCGCTAATGTTTACAGGATGTATTGCAATGGCTCGTTGCCCCCGTTGCTGTAAAATGCCCCGAATTTAGCCATTCTCATCTGATCACCCTGGTTTGCAGAGGTGCACACTCAGTCATTTCAATGTGGAGAAAGGCGGATATCGCGAGCCATAACACCAACAGCAGAACGGTTATCCAAAAACCAAAAAAGTGTACAACACTGGCGTTACAGCGTTTGTATTCACACACACATTTGATGCCATTTATCTTTACGTTAGCAACAGTAACTCAGCTGTTAGCTGCAGAGCTAATGTTACAGCCACATTCTAAGGGTAGCAAGATAGGTAACCATATACAGTAAAGCAACAAAATGATATAGCGTTAGTTAACTTACTTGTCCAAGGTTTGTAGCTTGACCAAGGAGATTTAGTAATGATCCAGAATTTAATTTCAGCAAGGCCAGCTTTGAGTTGGCTCAAGTTGAGGAAATGTTTGGCGCAGACATACAACACTTTGGGAAGTTGTGTCGGCGCATTTCCAGCGAAAATACAATTAAGATATGGGTTGTGCAAAGGCTCGGATGAAGGAACAAAAAAAAAGATGTGTGCTTGCATTTGTATATCCAAGCACTGAGCAACTGTTATGCTTCGTTTGTTTGCTCGCCATGATATCTCTCCAGGAAAAACCGATTTCGCACTCGCCCTTGCACTGTGGTAGCTCAGTTTCTCATGGGCGGGCTAGATGATCTGGTCGGGCAAAGCAGAGAGAGGGGAGGTAACCTTCCCCCTATCTACGTCACTAGGGGGAGATTTTCAAACAGCGCAATTGAGCCTCCATTTTGTCAAAGGCGGAAAAGAACACGCAGGGCTTGGTTTACACTTATCGAACATTCTAGCCACTGGGGGACCGAAGGCAGGCTAGGGGAACTCATATTAATGTTAAATAACCTCATAAAATGAAGTTTTCATGTCATGTCACCTTTAATGTAAGTACTTCAAGAAGTAAACTTAATAAATGTCCATTTACTGTGATTTACTAATATATCAAAATCTTAAATGAGTCCCCTCAAACTCCGCCGATCTTGCATCACTTGATGTGAACGGGGGCCCTTGCTAAGTGACACAGCAGATTCTTAGCTGAAAGAAGCAATTTACTGTATATACACTGACAAGTACCACGCAACAAAACATTGCATTCTAAGCAGACCATAGACTTATATGGAAGCAGACACATTTTAAAAACGAAATTCATGAAGTTACATTTGTATTTCGAACAAACTGCAAACTTATCAGCAAATGTTAACACTATTTACCACTTTGCAGCCAATGAGCCACGTTATCTATTTTTTCATGTTATTTTGTTCTTCATTCAGTTTGACAGTATAACCTTCAAATGCATAATGAAACCCTTCTGTCTGCTTCTTTGTTAAGTAGCTTTTCGAATTGTTGTGCTGGTTTACCATTGTACCCATGAGTTAAATGACTGTTACATTTTATAAGAACAGCTGGATTCTTGCAATAGTAATGCTAAATTGCAGTGAATAGCTTCTTTCAGTAAAAAATCTACAGTGAAATGTTCCATAGGCCCCGTTTTCGCCACCTAACTCAAGATCTGAGGCGTTTGAGGGGCCCTTAAATATTTTAAAACATTAGTAAGTAATAGTAAAATAAAATTTAGACGTTTCGTTCCTGAAGTACTTATATTAAATGAAAGTGCACTTGAAAGTATTGCAAAGTATACTTTGAAGTACTTGAGGAAGTATATTTGATGAACTGAAAGTGCACTACGCAGGCTACTTTGCAGTATTCAAAAGTAAACCTTGAAATACACTACAAGTGTACTAAGTCTACAGTGTTTGTACTTTAAAGTGTACTAAATGACCTAAAAAGTGGGCCAATTCAGTTTACTTAGTACAAAAAAGTATATAAATTAGTACGCTGCTAGTATACTTTAAGTAACACGATAATAGTATACTTTTTATACTAAGAATACTTACAAAATAAACTTGAAGTATACCTCTTTTTTGTAAGGGACAAAATGGCTGACGGGAGAACTACGTCTCCCAGAATGCACCACGCAGACAGGTGCAAATGCTTCAGCCCTCTGATTGAAGCCGGAGCTCAGGTGTGGGAAAGAGAGAGTACAAAAGAGTGGACACCCACACACCAAGCAGAGGATAGCGTACCTGGCACAAACGGAGTTTGATGCCAGAGGATCTTGCGCATACCGTTGGTAGGATCCAAATGAGGAACAACTTTATGAGCCTGTGTTTTGCTTTAAAATAACTTATGTTTGCTTCTTGAAATACTTTTTTGTTGTTGTTGGCGAATAAACTGGTGTCTTTGTTTGAACGCACTTTTGCCTGCTCGGTTGTGACGCACTGCCCCACACCCCGCTTTGTGGTCCAGACGTTCATGATACCACAAAGTGCATAAGTGTTTGTAATGGATAAACATTTCTTTCTTCAAAATGAAGTTCAAAATAGTTTTGCAATTATTTGGTGCATTGTACTAAAAATAAAACATGACCTAAATTAAGGCGAGTATACATTATATCTATGTATACATTCAATCAAATTAAAACCATGTCCTGAAAGGTACCTAAAACTAAACTTAATAAAAAATGAGATTTTAACCTAAATTTAGAACTCCATCTACAAATTTAACTAAAAACCTCAAACTATTATAACCCTGAAAAACACTCAGACACATAGTGGTATCTGTGTACACATCCAGATACCCTCTGGCTCTGTTCTCATCTTGCAGGTCCAAGACAAGACAGGGAATAACTTCCCATTTCGAACAAGCTGGATAAACTGGGGAATGGAGCTAGACTACCTCTTTGAGAAAGTATGCGTTTGATCTGCTCTTGAAAGCCCAGCACGGGGTAGCTTCAGACCACTGGCATCAAACTACCTGGTCTCAGTAGAACGTAGGGATGGAGAGAGGGACAGGGGAAGCTGTAGGAGAGTTGGATTTTTTTCACAGCAGTGTCAGCACCCCACTGAGCCTCACTACAAGACAGACAGGATTGTTGGTCATCTGAAAAACATAATTATCAATATGGCTGCTCTCCAGCACAATTACTCTCTCTGAACCTACAATAACTGGGTGTTCCCTGGATTGTACAGCATTATTTGCTATTCACTGGTCCTGGGTGAAGGGAACAGTAGGTTGTTCACAGTGTTGGGGTAGTTACTCAAAAAAGTAATGGGGCAGGGGTCCGGGGATCTTTAGCTACAAGTCTTGAGTTCGCATGTTGCCGTTGAAGATGCTTTGACAGATTAGAGGTTGTGTTCGTGGCAGTGGAGAGGTGTTTTTGGCGTGGGCACAATATACATTGTACAGTTAAGTTTTTGTCCTGGAGAGCGGCCATATTGACGAGTGACGAGTGTTAGGCAAACACACGTACTGTAAAGGGAAGTTTGATTTGTTGTTTTTTTCTCCTCCCGATATGCAGATCGCTGTAATGCAACTAACACAAGTAACGCAATACATTTTTGTATTAGTAACTGTAATGCGATTACTGAAGTTATCAACAGTAATGCGTTACATTACTGCGTTACAGACAAATGTTATCTGATTACAGTAGAGTTACCCCCAACACTGGTTGTTCACACAGAGAGGACATGGAAAGACAACTTTTGCGGACTGTGTCACTATTAGGGCTGGGCGATATATAAACAAAATTTATATCTCAATATTGTCAAAATGTTTACAATATTCGATAAATATCTCGATATGTTTGCATTTGCATTTAAATAATAAAAAAACATGATTTTCTCCCCCCATTAGAAAACAACTATTTAGGTAGAACAGCTATTGTTACAAAGTACAAAATGTGTAGTGCAAATTTAAGCAGTTGCCATAACATGGTACTTGCAACTTGACAAAATGGACCTCACATGGAACAATTCATGCAGAGGTCCTTAATGTGACAGGACAAAAAAAGAGCAAAATAGAGTGCAATTTTCAGTTTGTGTACATGCTCTTTGTGAAACAAAGTTTTTCTTCTTTATATTCAATATTCATGATATTTTCAAATTTTACATTGTTGTCAAAATTATTGCAATATTATCACTAATATTTGATATCGCCCAGCCCTAGTCACTATGTTACAATGTGGTCTACATCTGCAGTTTAGTCCAGGTGAGGATGTAACCTGTTAATGTAACTGAAGAAAAAGCCAGGAACATTTTATTTCCAACGGGCATTATGCAGAAACAGTCAGAAGGGAATACGTGCATCAACCAAACCAACAACACAGGGAGGGCAGGAGGAAGGAGGGGTTTGTTGTGATAAAGCACCACCGATTGTATATCAAACTATTACAGCACTCACACACAATGTGGTGAATACCTTTATATGGTTAATATACGGGTTGCCTGAGGTAACACTTTAAACAAACGTTGTATTGTTCTTAAAAGTATCTGAAGTGATTGATCTCAAATTGCTGTATTACGAACAACATGACTGATATGATTGCTATCTTAGTGTAAACCTCACAAACATGCACACTCAACGACCATTAAGAACACATTTTATCTGACATTCTGCTAAGTGCGAACATCACCACTATGCAAGAGAATATTCCCTTTGTTACTGCGATACCGCCACACCACCCAAACCTTCACATTTGGTTTTGTCTAAACTCAATTTGTCAGGGTACCACTAATGTCTATACATATTTTCTAAGTCGGAATTCTGGGGCAGAGAGTTTTTCGAAACATACCATTAAAGATGGGAGTGTGTTAATGAGTCTTTTGTTCTGAAATAATGCACTGACTGAATAATTGTGCTTTTGAAATGTAAAGACTTTATGTGGTCCATGGTATCCTTTCAGAACAAATGTCAGAGTGTATTAGAGATATTGGTATAATTAGGACATTTTCTGGTAGCCATTGTGGTTTTGAATGACAGACTGCTGGGTTTACAGTGGCCTTGCCGAGACTGCTATTGTGATTTGAGAACGAAACGCCATTATAAGCTCTCTCACGTTGCCTTAAAATTCAATGAGAATTTACAACAACGATTGTGTTGACAGATGCTATGAATGCTGTCACTGAATTTAACTCAACTGAAATGCAGACTTGGATGCTGCTTGTAGCGATCTTATCATTATTTCCTTCCTCCTAAGCATCCTTTTCTTTGTCCTCTTCTTTTTTTGTATGTTCTCATCTTCCCCCCTTCTCCACTCCACCCTCTTGCTCTTCCTCTCACATGCCCACCTTGGAGCCCAGCAGCTTTAGTGTTTTTTTTTTTTTTTTGCAATTTCCTTCAGTCGAATGAGTCCCAGCATGCCCCTTCCCTCTACCTTTATTCCATTGATGCTGCCACACAAGGCCAGTGTCCAGTAGATTGCCCAATAGCAGTGCCTCAGAGTCAGGTGGGAGGTGTGTAGAGCTGACAGGAGGCTCATCTGCTGCCTCTTTCCTCCTCCAGTGCCTTGTATTATCCCCCCACTCACAAAAGCTAGGGGGCAATAAAACGCAGACTGGTGAGGGGAAAGGAGGAATCATTATGTGCAATTTATAAACCATTAACAGGCGTTAAAAGGAGAGCCTGCAATTTCATTCACCTGGCTATGAGGCAGAGAAGCCGGTCTGAGGGGGAGAGTCACTTTATTTGAGGAGTGTTTTTTGGCTGGTAAATGTGTATGTTTTCCTGTGTGTGTGATTAATAAGGTCCAAAGGTCACCTCCAAGCTCATTGAAGCTGAGACTGTACTGATGCCCATCTTGGCTGTGGGAGGGACAGGGAGACTCTAGAGACTAGTAGAATGTTCTGTTAATGTAATACAGCAATGCTGGCACCTCCTATCTGGGTGAATGCATGGATTCATTTATTAGATATACTGTTAATGGTCTGGATGGACTGTTCATGCCATAATAGTTGGTAATAACCATGTGTTTAGCAAATACAATGTCAGTATGATAAAACCTCTTGTCGCAGACAGAAGGTCATGCAGGGTCAATACGAGCGGCGAGCAGAGCATCCATGTGGAGCCATGGGCCTAGCTCTCTATATCACAACAACACCACAGTCAATACACTCCCAATTGAGCCCTCAGCCAGGACACTGCACAGATCAATAATCTTAAAAAGGTTACACATCAAACTATTAAACACTACATTGATCTGTACGCGATCTGTACAGCTGGTATAGGAATCTATACTTTATCCCAGACCATTTAGACAGAAGTAGGAAATATCTCTCTCACTGACACTATTCAGATTTTATTTATTAGTATCTGATACCTCTCCATATGCAGGTGTTGAAGAAGTATTTCTTTAGACCCTATGAAGCTAATGTCTCCCAGTGTGCACCACTATGGGCTATTTTAAGAACATCTCAACACACAGCTGGCAGAACACCATCTTGAACATATTCATCATCTTTCCAGTGGCTGTCAGTATTGAGAGCTGGGTAAAGAGCTAGGTATTTTGGAGACAGAGAGCGCTGTAAAGCAGCCAGATAGCAACTGTAGCCTCTGATGTCAGACCTGACAACCTTGTGGCATTCACACAACATTCATTGTCTGTTTGGGATGCCCCTCACTAGTCAGACTTTTAGGACAGACATGGCAAGTTTATGCAACAACAAAGCTGCCAAACATGAAATTGGAAAAATATCTAGAACAACATTTCACTCTATATGGATGAGAAATCAATTTTGTTTTTTAAGTTTGAAAGCTGATCACCACCTTTTTGACTTGTGTGAAGGAGAAAAATACTGAAATAGCAAGAGATATGGGAAGGACAGTCATGGAGACAGAATGGAGTGAGTGATGAGAAGGGCCAGGTGACGAGAGACAAAAAGAGAGAGAGAGAGAGAAAAAATGGGTTAGAAGCTGAAGAGATTCTGGAACTTTTTGAACAACAGAAGCAACGAGTAAGTGTCTCATGGCAGTAATGGATGCACAGTCAATAGGGTAAAGGAAAAGAGAATGGAGGGAGGCAGAGAGAAATCGAAAAAGGCAGAATGAGAGCAAAAGAAAGCTATGGAGAGAGAGAAAAGAACAAGGATGAAGAATGGGGTCATTTGAGATGTCTGGTGAAGAGATCTGTTATGACAGAGAGTGGGAGACAAACATCTTCTTTTACGGAGAAGTAAAGACACTCATCAATTTAAATTGGGAGAGGTCCAGGACCTCACACCCCTTCTCTTCCAGGTAGAATGTGGTGGTGGTGGGGGGGTGGGTGGCTCTTGTCCTTTGCTCCTATCTTCTCCTTCTCTCTCCTCTCCTCCATCCATCACTCAGGGGAAGCAGACATGCCTCCCAGAGCATCTTGGGTAATCTTGCGTAACCGGAAACGTGGCGATGGTGTGCGGATGGCAGCGGGACCCTTTGTTATTTACTGCTCACTTAGCCCCCTCTGCACCCCGACACACATACAATTTATGAGGACAATCCTCAGGCCTGCCGCGCTCCACTGGAGCACTTCTTGATTGATGGAAAGGGAGCCAGGAATGGAGGTATGAAGGGGAGAGAAGTGGGAATACTCATGTCGTTGTGTCTCCTATGGTTTGCATTATTTCAAAGTCAATGTCCTGACAGAGTTTTCATAGATACTCTTGTCGGATGAAGTAATCTATGATCTAATGAACGTAAGGCAAAATTGGGTTATTTTAGATGTATATTGATATGGACTGGGGGGCAGTTAAGCAAATGTGTTTTGAAGAACTATCAGAGTTTTGAAGGTCTCTTGCAGGCCTTTTGACCTTAGCTACTGATGCGAACTATGGTGCTTGCTTATATGTCTTGCAAAAGGAAATTGACGCCCAAAATGTCAGGAGAATGTCACTTCTTCCGCTGTCTGTATTTTGGGCTTTCAATTTGCAGGATTTTGCTTTTTGTTGATGCCTCTCCACTCCTCTCCTGTCCTCTCATAACAATCCATTAGAATAATTAGAGATAACACAGTCCTTTCTCATGAAGAGATAAATGAGTGGGATTAATGGGATTAACGCCGTTATGATCCCTTTATTCAGTGCTATAAATCAATAATCTAGTAATTATAATCTTCACTGGGGCCTCAAATCTGTTTGTTGTAGTAGCCTCTCTGAATTTTCTGAGCTCTCTCCTTTGTTCTCCAGCTCAGGACCATACACACAGGGAGCCATGAACCACAATTGCCCAGAAAAGGCTTCTGGGGTACATGCTAAGGCACTGGTAAAGTGTAACGCTATTAGTTAATGCTCAGAAAAAACATTTGGGATCTAGCACATAAGTAAGTAGGTAAGCATCCGGCATCCCCATGTGGGAAGAAGAATAACATTATTGATTAAGTGGCTGGTGCTTGACGGTACAAAAGGTGGTTGTGTGATAAGAAGTAGTAAGTAAAAGAATATCTTTGCAGAGGTTAAAACATCATAAATTCACATGGCTGAAATGAAAGTTTGCTGACATAGACATTAGAATGAATATGATTTATGGAGACTCTCAGCACAACCCATGAATTGCTATGTCTAAAACCCCATGTGAGGATTTAACAGTGTCTGTTAGTACATTTCAGTCCTGGGTCTCAAAAACACCTCAGACAGAGTTTGAAATGATAAAGGCAAGAACGTCTGGTACCTCAGAAATGTATTGTACACATTGTTTCCTGTATTGTGCTTGGGTTTGGTCTATGAGGGTTGATTGATTGTGCACAGTATACCACAGTCAGTTACAGTTGGGGGGTGGGGGGGGTTGGTTAATGTACTTACATGTGTTTATATCTTATATAATAACAACAAGCCTATCAAATGGGTCCTCATGTGATGATAAATTACAGCAGTTTTAACTTAAAATGTTATCAGTAGCCTATAATTTTAAGTACATCTTATCGCTTCAGTCTGCTCCTCATTTTCATGCAGCCAAATGTCTATATATCATACTATAATGGTAGGAATCTCTCTCTGTCTGTCTGTCTGTAACTCAATTATCTTGCAAACCAGGCATTGTGTGTAGTTGGAATTTGGCAGATGTACTGTACGTCATGTGCAGTAAATCAAGTTAATTTGCTTGGACACATACTCTGTCAGTTTGTAAAGCAAGGTATTGACAAGAGAAATGGGTTACTTGTTGTATGATGAAATTAAACAGAAGGTTGAGCAGGAATAGCAGACGCCTTCTGGGTAACACTTTACAATAAGGGTGCATGAATTATCATTCATTAATGCATTAACTAATGCATGAATCATCATCAGTTAATACATAACTCAGAAAGTACTTAATGATTCACTGATCATTAACACATAATTTGGTAATAGGGAGTCACATATGATTTACTATTAATTAAATCTGGAATCATGTATCAATCCCTATTGACATTAACACATTAACTGATAGGTGAGTTAACTACTTTAGTTAATCGTGCAAACTATGACTGTTAGTTAACTGTGTGAACCAAAACCCTGAGTTAACAGGGTAATGCATGTGTTAATTACTACAATGGCGGTATCCATGGATTGAGACGGTAATTAATCATTTGTTAATAGTAATCTGCCTCCTCAAGTAAAGTCACAACATGAGTTACATTCACTAATCATTAACTAATTATTCACTCAACAAATACTTACAGTTTTTTCAGAGAGACAACTTTTAAATAAACTCTATTATGAGTTGGAATCCTGCATTACAGTCAAAATAACTTTTTGACGAATGGATCACTACCATGCCGTTTGCAAAACGTTTTATTTCATTCGAACAACACATGCAAGGCCACCTTTCTAAGAAGAAGTCCACTAGAAATATTGACCAGATCTTCCGTAGAAAATGTCTGGCTGCAACAGATCCTGGATTCTGGACCGATTCATGACGGTGAACTTCTATCTTCGAATGTTGACTTTCCACTATCCCCTAAGCTCAGCATTATACATCAACTTGTAAAGGGTGAAAGCTAACAGAGAATAATGAAGCATTTGAATGGTAAAGGCAAACTACGTGGAGCTGACTGACCTCACTCATAGTACAAACTTAACAATGCTTTTTTACCCAGACTAGCTAGACCAGACAAGCTAAACCTAGACTAGCTAGCTAGTCAGCCAGCTGACAGGGTCGAACCTATCTATTTAGAGACGCTGAGGTGATTATCGAAATGATCTAAAACAGTATATACTAAAATGAATGTGGCTAGCAATTTCGCCAAGCAAAAAAACAAAAATAGGTTGCAGCAGTTTGTCTCTACTACAGTTTAAAAATCCGCGATGGGACTGAATTCGTAGGTTCGGCGACTTTTTATAGTACAAAATAGCTGTCAATCAAAAGGAGATGCAGTCTTTCGACACACCCTCCAATCATCACGCAGAAGCCCAGCGTCCAGGCCAGCCCACTCCTCTATTCACCTCCAGAGACGCTGAGCGTCCATGGCGGGACATAATCGCAGCATTTTATCCAATGAGTGTATAGTTTTGAAACACTGAAAAATCTCTTCAGAGAAGCTTCATGATGTCCATTGAAGCTGGGCTTCAACAGGGAAATGCACTGTGACGCTACGGGAATGTATGAGAAGGAAATTAGTTAGTCGACCTGCTACTATACGCAGCTGATTCTGAAGTAATTCGTCTTCGAGATGAACGTGTTCTAACACATTTAAAATTTTAACACTATAGTAAATATTTTACCATACCTTTTTTTGATATTTTTTGGGGAAGCTGAGCTTCCTTTTCAGTCTTAAAGAAATCGACACTGGTGGAAAGTTAACATAGGAGTTCACCGTCATGATTCGGTCCAGAATCCAGGATCTGTTGCAGCCAGGCATTTGGAAGATCTGATCGATACTTCGAGTGGACTTCTTCTTAGAAAGGTGGCCTTGCATGTGTTGTTCGAATGAAATAAAACGTTTTGCAAACGGCATGGTAGTCATCCATTCGTCAAAAAGTTATTTTGACTGTAATGCAGGATTCCAACTCATAATATAGTTTATTTAAAAGTTGTCTCTCTGAAAAAACAGTAAGTATTTGTTGAGTGAATAATTAGTTAATGATTAGTGAATGTAGGCTAACTCATGTTGTGACTTTACTTGAGGAGTCACATTACTATTAACAAATGATTAATTACCGTCTCAATCCATGGATACTGCCATTGTAATTAACACATGAATTACCCTGTTAACTCAGGGTTTTGGTTCACACAGTTAACTAACAGTCATAGTTTGCACGATTAACTAAAGTAGTTAACTCACCTATCAGTTAATGTGTTAATGTCAATAGGAATTGATACATGATTCCAGATTTAATTAATAGTAAATCATATGTGACTCCCTATTACCAAATGATGTGTTCATGATCAGTGCATCATTAAGTACTTTCTGAGTTATGTATTAACTGATGATGATTCATGCATTAGTTAATGCATTAATGAATGATAATTCATGCACCCTTATTGTAAAGTGTTACCGCCTTCTGTTTGTAAAAGCTAGAGGAAGCATTGTAGATGTGTTCGTGCGTACGCTTATACACTACTACCACACTTTCTTACCCCTTTCTCTACCCAGTTATCTTAGGAGAAACCCTAATTTAGCCTGCTTTCTTAGACAATATTGTGACATTTAAGGAAAATATCATCTGATCCAAATCTGAATATTAGGCCTACAGAAACAGATACAATAGGCTAGTTATCTGTTTACAAACATTATCCGTGCTAATCCGAATAAGTATTTCAATACACCCCTGTTGTGTGTGTGTGTCTGTATCTCGATTCACAGTTCTACATGTGAAATTGAGTGAGTGGTTGAGTGGTGAGTGGTTTGTGTTTACAATAAATAAATATACATTTGTAAACTCGTTCACCATCATGTTAAGCACATGTCTACACAATAGAGCCATGGATCTCGCAAGAAATAAATAGGCCACTACTCATAACCACATTGGCCTGCTCTGGAGTCATAGACTTCTTTAGAGTCGTCAATGGGCACTGCATTAGCGTACGACACCAACGGGTATCGCTCTAGTTTTATCAACTTGTGACTTTGACAGCATTGATTAAATGAGTGTCAGAGGGAGACTACATATCTACAGTATGGAGTGATGAGCCACTGTCTGATTTGGGCTTTTTTTTGTAGGCTTTTTAATTTTTTACAACAGAATAATGTGTTTTGCATAAAGTAGTAGCTGTGCAGAATGACGTAACCTCTCACGCTGCAAACATCACGAACATTTGCGCAATGGATGGCATTTTGCACATCAATAAACAAATGTGCATGACTGACTGATGGTCTTTATTTGAGTTGTGGTATTGGGAAACAATTACATTTTGTAATTTTGTGATCACCGATGAAGAGACCATTTGGAAGGAGCAGCCCAGTCCAATCTGCTGCTCTTTCTCCCAATACTTCCTCTTGACACGCCCATAACTTAACACTTACACATTACACTTAACTAACACTTAACTTATACATGAACACACCTTAGGTGGCATAATCTATCCCACAGTCAGTTCTGGTGTGATATGTCACTAAAAAGTCACTTAATATTGAATAGGAGGTAGGAGGAAGAGAAGAAAAGTAATGGGAAGTGAGCAAGAGATAAGAAAGAGGAGAATGTGGCCTAGGAGAAGAGGGTAGCACATCTAAGAGGAAGGAATGCAACTGAATGGTGAAGAGAAGCAGCTTATCTGTTGTTCCAAAGAAAACCATGCACAAAAGTGACATAGTATTGGGGTGTTGTGTGTTTGTATTGTGGGCAGTGTGCAGGGGTGTGTTTGTTAATGAAGCACTGGGAAGGGCTGTGCTCCCTCCGGTGTGCTGTGCAGCGCTGACTCTGCTCCCAGTGGAGGGAAGGGGAGTGGAGCAGAGAGTGGGTGGAGGAAGGGGAGCCATGGCAGGTTAATTTGAAACGTGTTGAGATCATCGGAGCGCAGAAAACCTCCCCTAACCCCATATGGCTGCTCCTCTCTGCAGCTCCAGCTCAGCCCAGTTCAGCCCAGATCTGCCGGCATGACTGAGGGGAGCGAGAGAGAGCGAGAGAGAGAGAGAGAGCGAGAGAGAGAGAGAGAGAGAGAGAGAGAAGGAGAGAGAGAGAGAGAGAGAGAGAGAGAGAGAGAGAGAAGGAGAGAGAGAAAAGGAAGGAGAGAGAGAGAACACACAATTATGTGCACAGGCCAGACAATAAAGCCTGCACTGACTTACTACAAAAACAACATTGCACTAGTCGTAGAATCTGCCTCTCCTGAAACAGAATAAAACAAAATTGCTTAGGACAATACAGGGGATATGTTTCATTCATGGTGCATATCTTACACTATAAAGATTGGAAACACTGAAGTTATTCATTACTTTGTTTTGAGCACACCAAACAGTTAGTTGGAAACAGAAAAACACAGCTTGTTTGACCAACCAGTCTTACAGCATGTAAATGAGATGGAAAGCCCAGAGTGCACAAATTCAGTTTTTTCCTGCAGAGCTTGGGATAGGGATAGTGGCACGGCCTGGAAAAAAACACACATGTCATCTGCATATTATTAGTACAGAAACTCTCTCTCTGAAGTGGGTGCACCTCCCTCCCTCTCGCGCTGCCTCCATCCTATGTTCTCTTCAAATCTCCATGGTGGAATACATCCAGCAATCAAAGCACATATTATGGCTTATGGGTTTTCCTTCCAATGTGGGTTAATGAATTCATGAGGCAGTCGGCCATGGTGAGCATCATATCACTAACACCCCGACAGACACACCTGCCAATCTTTTGCTCATCAGACGACTGGGTGGCACATCGATCAACACCCCAGAAGAGAAGACCTGCGGGGGCCAGGGGAGTTGTCCCAAAGATGCAGGGCCTCCCAGGGCAAGTCTATTCATCACCTAGCATCTGGAGCTAATGAAACACACTGAGGGTGGGATTAAGGCATGGACACTCACCACACTGGGCCCCCATTCTCAACACACTAATCACAATGTAAGTGCATTTGTATGTGTGTGTGTGTGTGTGCAGGTGGGTTCACAAAGGACTATGGCCTTTGTGAACAGCAAGCTGTGATTTTTGCTTCTGCACTTTTTTTTGTGCATGGTCCAGGAGATCTATGTGTGTGCCAACACTGGGCTTGGGTTGGACAGAACAAGTGATTGTTAACTCTGAGTGACGATTGGTAATTTTTTTTATCCTGTAATAAGTCAGATGGCATCAACAGAAAGCCTAGTCCCCCTTCCTGCCCTGGATAAGACTGCTTAGCAAATTGAATAATACAATACAGGCTTTTTTTTTCAAAAGTACTTTCTCTACCAACAATTACTCATTGTCGTCTGGCTGAAGCTATATTTAAATTTGTCAGATGAATTTGGGGAAAGAATTGCCACACCTCTAAACAACCACAACTGTTTTAGTGCAACGTTGCAAACAGATCTCACCCAGTGCACCATCTGGGGTGTCAGCACAGGAAGCAGACTTAACAAGTTTAACAGCCTACTGTTTATGAGAGGAGCAAAAAGGGATTAATACTGGGTTTTATTGCAGTACAAATGGAAATGAACGTAGGCTGAAGGTGGTTCTGTATATATTAATTAGATTCATTAAGATGGGAAGATTTGTTTCCCAAACCCCCTGTTGTTAATTACATCTTAGTCTACAGTACAGCCAGGACTCCTAAATACAGATGTCATCTCTCCGCAGCCACTGTTGGGGATTAAACGCTGTGCTTGTGTGTGTGTGTGTGTCTAAATGAGTGTGCATGAGAAACAGTGCCTGTGTATGCTTATCTTCTGCAGTGTCCATTACCGAGAACTGTCACACAGAACAATCTTTCCTTCACCATAGCTGTGTGCCCAAAAAACAGCAACAGCTACAATCCTGATAGCTGACATACTCAGTTGTGGGTAGGTGTGAGTGTCATCTACAGTTAAAGAATGCAGCACCTGCAAAAAATGCACAACCATGTACAGACAGTGGCAAATCTTTGTCCAGAACTGACCAGTTGTTTGACTTGCTGAGTAGGCAAGCTTTCTCTCTCCTTCTCTCTCCCTCTCTCTCTTTTTCTCTGTTCCCTCTGTCCCCTCCCCCTGCCTTGCTGCTGCTTCACTACTGCAAATGGGACAGCGACCAAGGGGTCTGCAGTACAAGCAGGAGATTAAAGGATTATCATTAATTAGATGTCAGGGACAGAAAGGGGCTTTGCCTGTCTTGGCCATGATACAATATCTTCTAATCTGCTGCACCACCGGATAAAAAAAAATCAGTCTATTGATGACAGAAAAAAACTGAAACGCAGGGAGGGGGTAAGGACAGATCGGCGAAACAAGAAAATGGGGGACAAGAAAAAATTGTGTGCCAAGAGGAGAAAAGGGAGGGATGAATGGGCTGGAAGAAAGGCAAAGGCCCCTGGTTGTCTTAAATGTATATTGAACTATTTCTATAGCAACAGCAGTAGTTGGCAAGAGGGGGATAATAGAAAGTATGAAGGGTTGAGAGAAAGCAGAAGGAAGCATCAATGAGGTAATAAGGGAGAAACAAAGGAAAGTGGAGTGGTGGGAAGTGGAGAGGGCAGAAAGAAAACCAACAGTGAGGGATGAGAAAGAGAGAGGGAAGAGGAGGGGAGGGTTATTCAGACTAAAAAAGGCAGCTCTTTCTGACACAACAGTTGACACAAACACATTACAGACCTTTCAGTGTACTTGAAAGACTGTAATTTTGTCTATCTGTAAGTGTGCCATCTCAAATGTTTGTTCCAAGTGCACAGTAAATGCCTGTCCATTTCAGGTGTGGTGTCCCATTCTGGTTGCTGCATGACTGACAGGTGATGGACTGGCAGGGACAAGAAATTGATGAGCCTCTGGGCAATGATGGAAGGCCTGATCCTTCCTGCAGCTCCACAAGCCTCTATCTGATAAACGTATTATACCAGACCTCCAATCGTTCTGACAGAGAGGGCCAGGCTGGGCTTCGGGCAGGGAGAGATCACTACAGTCCTTTATGGCACCCATACCTCTTCCTCACCTTCTCCCTGTGCGTTCTGCCAAGGCAAGGTGTTCATCTCACTGTGCCTGCTGTGGTTATTGGTCCAAAACAAACATACCTGCTGTATAACTTTAGTTTAGAAGGCATCTGGTTATGTTGAAGATTAGCTGTATAAGCTCAGGTTTATAGTGTGAATGTGTACATCACCATTAATGACTGATCAGAGGTGAACAAAGGAGATGTTCAAGTTGTGTGGTTTGTGTATGTAGTGAGGGGGAGATGGATAGATGCAAAGAGTCTGGGACATGATTTTCATGGGGCCATGCATGGTCCCATCTTTCTTTTGGAGGAGGGAAACTTAGGGCACCTTTACCAGCCTCTCTCGCCTGAAATTCTAATTACTTTGGGGACCTGGAGGATTCAAAGGATTTAGATAGGGGGTGGAAAGACTTTCCAATTTGCTAGAGCATTCGATGTTTGTCTCCATTTGTGGTCTGAGCCATGCCTTTAGAAGGCAAACAGGCTTGTGGCACACATTTGTATTTCCTGATAAAAGTGAAACATTATTAGAGCTGTCAGACCTGTGTTTATCTGCCGGGAGTGTGTGGAGGGGGAATAATCTTCCTGACTAACACATTGCAACTCCTCCTTATTGCACCCAACCAAGTGTACACACTGTTTACCGCCATTGCTACCACACCTCCCCACCCACCAGTCTGAGTTAGTTTCATCCCTTCCCATCATCATCCTCATCATCCTCATCATCCTAAAAGCTCACAATAGTAACATTTAAATTGACATTTATTCATTTAGCAGATGCTTTTATCCAAAGCAGGGCCGGCCCAAGCCTTTATGGGGCCTTAAGCAGAATTGATTTGGGGGCCCATAGGCGTCGCCAATAATTATGATTTTTCTTAATTGCCGTATTTATTTGATTAAACTTCAATTTATTACACATTGTTCATTTTTGGTGCGCCGTTTTGGTGTGTGACGTTAATCTAATCTGTGTCTGCGCTAGAATGCTAACGTGTTAGTTTACTACATTTAATGTTCGTACAGATAGTTTGAACAGTACAGTCTTCCAAATCACCAATAAGCAACAATCAAATGTCAATGTTAGTTAGACTCGCTAGCTCTATCTCATCTGCTTTTTGTTAATGCTGATTTGCAAGGAATGCAAGAACAGCTAGAAAGCGAAAACACCTAGACTACCTACTGTAGCCATGTAAACTGGTTTAGCTTGCTAACGCAGAAAAAGACCGTAGGTGGCGGGTGGGGGTGTAGATGTAGTCGGGTGCAGTCCGGTTCACCGCTCAGAAGGTCAGTACCAGGGTTTTGAATCTGATACGGGCCGTTATGGGTAGCCAGTGAAGGGAGATGAGGAGCGGGATAACATGGAAGCATCTAGGTAGGTAGTCCAGGCGGGCCGCTGCGTTCTGAATCCTCTGAAGAGGGCGGGTTGCGCATGCTGGGAGACCGGCGAGCAGAGAGTTGCAGTAGTCCAACTTGGAGAGGACAAGTGCTTGGTCTAGCAGCTGGGTGGAATGCTCAGACAGGTATCTCCTGATCTTCCGGATGTTGTAAAGGGGGGAACCTACAAGACCGGGAGACTGCAGCAATGTGTGCTGTGAAGGAGAGCTCGTCATCCAGGTTCCTGGCAGAGTAAGCCACCCACTGACCCATCTCTTGGCCCAGGGGATAAACTCCTTGTAAACATTTTAAGCCAGACCTTTAGATTCTATTTGATGATTGAGTCATAACTCATTCATTTTTACCATGTCAAGGGTTCGACATTTACATACAATGACAAAACTACGATGATTTTACAGATGGGGAATCGCTCTGCATAAATATCTGTATTCTACTCTGCAGTGTAGAAAGAATATTCCATAACCAATTGGGTAGGAACAATCCCATTCTAAACTATACTAATTTAGCAACACCATTATGTATTATAAATGTTTTAATTTTCTCAATATTTATTTGTTTTTCCATTTTTTTCTGTCACAAAATAAATACAATACAAATTATATATTTTTTTAAACTATTCAAAACAAAACATAGCAATTTTTATTTTATGTTAACCACCGCCTAAATGTTCTAAATCTGGGAACCTTTAACAACTCTGAAAGGGTTAAGGCAGTGAACTAGTAACCATGTAAAAGGTGCAGTCATGTGGGGGTGTTTCCTTTTGTTCTTTTCCTTTAGTTTGTGTATATTATACACAGCGTGCACTGCTTCACAGGAGGGTATGTTGTACGAACACATTCAGCTTAATTAGCATATCAGTTTAATTCTCATTCAACACATTCAGAATATGTAATTATAAGGTCTCAGTTGCTTTAGGATCTTAATTTGATAAGTCACACATTACCGGTTTGAAGATTTGACAGAAATTAAGATTTCCAATATGTCAGTGTGGTTTGGAAAGAATTGATGATATTGTTGTCTGATTCGATTATAATGAGAAGCTTGACTACAAAGTTTTCCTCAGTGCCCTCCCACAGAAGTGTAAATCCATGACCAATAAAATGAGAGAGAAAATGGATGGTAAACTTTTCCATCATCTCCATTCTTTCATCCTGTTTAAAAGGAGCATAATTTCTGTTTGCTGTGGCAAAAGCCAGTAAATCCACAGTGTTTTACAGCCTTGCAGCTCACCTGAGTGCTGACTGGGATTGGACACTGGAGAAGTGGAGGAGGGCTGAAAGTCACTGAAGTCAGCGTGTGTGAGTGTTTGGGGGGGCGATCCTTCAACGACAGAATCTGCTGTTAATGCTTGAAGACACGGGCCCTACAGATTCCTACTTTAATTGACTACTCAGTGGGCAAAACATAAAATAGCACAGTCTCTGGAGGGGGCGGGGGCAGATGTGTGTGTGTGTGTCCTGGGTGAGATACAGTGTATGTGAGTGTGACAGGTAGAATAGGACCTCTCAGAGGAGGGTGTGGAGAATCCAATCAATACTGCTCACCACAAGGTATGTGTGTGTGCAATGTGTGTGTGTGATGCCTACAATAATGATGTGCCATGACAGGGGAGACTGGGGCACATAAAGATCCAGAGACAGAGTCCTGTGTCACCAGCCCTTCTGTTGTCTACTGTGTCTTCCCTTTGTTCACTGTGTACCGTCTGCAATACCTTTGTCGCCAGCACTACCACAATGTAAGGCAATCCAGATCTGTTGGAAGCTATTAATGGGACATGATAATTAACCTACACATACTGTGGCAACCCCTGAGCACAGCCAGTGCTGGTCAGGACCATGGACAACACTCCAGATACAGTAAGCCTTGGGACATTTGATACATTACCAACATTATCAACATGTACCTGCGGCTCGTCAACTAATTGGGAGCCACTATATTGAAATGGAACTGTAATTGATTCCTGATAAAAACAGGAACAGTATACGGCTGATACCGGGTAAAAACAGGAACAGTACAAGGCTGATACCAGATAAAAACAGGAACAGTATAAGGCTGACACCAAATCAAAACAGGTACAGTGTGAGGCTGATTCCTGGTCAAAACAGGTACAGTATAAGGCTGATTCCTGGTCAAAACAGGTACAGTATAAGGCTGATTCCTGGTAAAAACAGAAACATTAAAAGGGTTAGCTGAGTGAGCTTCATCAGGACAGACAGTCCCTGAGGTCCTTACCATACAACATAAAAGCAACTCTGAGGGGCATGTTTTTAATTTCATAATGCAACCTGATCCCTGGAAGTTGATTGGTTCTGGACCAGCCAGCCAACCAGTTCTTTCAGCCATTCCGGATTCCCATCTATCCATTTCTATGCAGGCTGCCAGTAAGCAGTGCCAAAGTGCTGATAGCCCTCATTAGGAAGGTTGGATCCAGGAAAGCCTCTGAGTCAATGGTCGCCTGTCTAGAGAGTGACCACAGCTGTCAAGGATAGCTCTGGTGAAATTGAAGGTTAATCATTAACACAAGCCTCCATAGTTGAATGGCCTCAAAACTGTGGGACATATGTATTCTCTACTGCTTGTTAACACTAAATAGTATACAGCAATGAAAACAGGCATATAGATAGAGTATAGGGTGAATGCATGTGTATCCAAGCTTTATCACTTCCATACAAACATTGACAATTTGCTATTTCAGTGCATTTCACTAAATCATCCGAAACTCAAACAAGTCTTCCATTATCCAGTTGCTCCTAAGTTTATACTATCCCCAACACCCACAAAACTAACATTTATCCAGCCTTATGGCAGCACCTGGGGAGCCTTGGCTCAGAGCCTGTTGGGAAATGGAGTGAACACAGGTCACATCTCAACTTCCATATCTTCAGGCTAAACTACGCATCCTCATTTCCACAAGCCTTCCAAGTCTCTGTTCTCCTCTCCCTCTCTTGCTCCATTATGACTTTACATTTACCTTCTCTCTCACTCTTTCTCAGTTTCTATCCCTTTCCGACGCACACACAGGCAGGCCACATGTAAATACACACGTAAACATACACACACCCTAACACACATCTAATGCACACAGAAACATTCTCTCTCCTTTGGAAGTGTGTGAAGGCTGGGGGCCACTGCAGGTGTAGTGAGGGCCTATCTGTGCCAGACAGGGCAGAGGGATTACTCTCACACTTGATTAAACTTCCACTAGCGCCTGTTGGGAATACCAACAATTATCGGCTCCCTTCTCCAGGGGTGTGGGACAAGCAGAGGATGGAGCTGGAAGGGGGAGGTGTTACTGTGAAAAGGGGTAGGATAGTTAGTGGGTGGTGGTGGTGGTGGGGAAGGGGCTGATGTCCATCATAAGAACTGGTGTGCTAAACAGAGATAAACATTGCCTGCTGGGCAAAGAATGCATTACAAGACATCTGATGTTCCCAATTGCTGCTCTGAACCGACATAGCTTGAGGAGTAGCACGGCTGATTACTCTGTGTATCGTGTGCTTGGCTTAAGTATGCTACTGGTTATCTAATTTGTTTCATCCTCCTCTCTTGCCTCTGTCCCTTGCCTTTGTGGATGACGATGAGGCTGTTTTAGTTAAATGGTCCTATTCACTGGATGCACAAAGAAGGCCTCTTTGCTATTGTGGGGATTGTTGTAAATTGAAGGGCCCTTCTGAGGGCAGGGGAGAGAGAGAAAAACCTGTAATGAGAGCACTCAAACACCATATGCTGCTTACCCTAACTTGGCATTCAAGGTTGCTATTTATTTAACCTCTCTCTCTCTATTTTGCTTTCTCCTTCTCTCTCTCTCTCTTCTCTCTCTTTCTCTGTATTTCCCTCCACCCCTTGTTTGAATGTCATTGAGAGTCTTTGTCAAAGACAGGCTGAAGTGACTATGAAAGTCTGGAGTCCCTCTGGCCCTGCTTCCCATGATGTTATTGGTACCATCTGACCACCAGAGGCAGGCAGGACTAGGACAACCCAGACCATTAGCCCAAACCCAGGAGATCAGGTTGGACTGTAGATCCTGGCTAGTCGGCCTCTCATCTCTCCTCTCCTTCATGCTCCAGAGTCTACAAAGTTGACCATGAGCTATCAGGCCTCCGTTAGGGCCAGGTCCTCTGCTCAGGCTGCATGGATGAACAGCCCACCTTGGTCCCAGGTGGGGCAAAAGTGGAGCAGGGAGGTTAGAGGGCGCAGGTGACAAAATGGAACTGCTGACCAGAGGTTTCAAAATGGGGTTCAAATCCCATGAGGGTTCACACACTCAACTGTATGACCTTCACCTCGCTACCATGGAAACATCTGTACGTTGACTTCACTGGGACAAAAAAGACCATTCTGCCAATTAAAAGAAAAAAAATGCGTAAAAAGAGACCAAAGGCTGGAAATATATAAGGTAGTCTAGGGCATCTAGGACACTCTGTGTTACAGAAAATCATTTGAGGTAGCTCACAACTCATCAAATAAGCAGGTAGTGTACAGTAGCTGCATTTGAAAGCCGAAGTCACTGAACAGAAGTCTTCCATACTGCTTCTTTGGCCTGTTTTATTACACAAAAATTGTTGTTCACAATTGTTAACACAAATTTCTCAAAAAAATAACGGTTTTCTCAAAACTGCACACACAAAACAGAAAACCTCACACACAAAATGCTAAACCTGACACTCCCCTTTGCAAGATGACTCTTTACCATCAAATCTCTTACTTGTTCACAAAATGTAACTTGTGCTCTCATTTGGTACACACAGACATATTTGTGTGTTAACAATTGTGAAAAACTGTAAATAGTTAAGGAGGCATGATCCTTTCCCTTGACATTGAGAGAAAGAGAGAGAGAGGGACTGGGAGAGACACAGACAGACAAAGACAGAGAGACACCAAGAAATTGGGGAAGAGACAGAGAATGTTAGACAAAAAGGAATGATGGAGAGACTTCCAGAGAGGTACTGTATATATGGTTTCACAAGGATAGATGAGGAATTATGAAGGATAAAGTCACAGATGGAGTCAATATCTTCTCGTCTGCCATTCATCCAACTTCAATGTCATGTCATTGGCTGACCATACCGTACCAAGTCCCTTGCTCTATGTCAATGTGAACAACATCTGTTTACCACTGTGCAGCCCTGTCTGTGTCCACTGCCAAACACAACTAGATGGTATTTATTGGACTAATCAGGTAATTCTTAGACATGGGGCCCTATCTTGCACCCAGCGCAATTGACTTAGTCAACGACGCAAGTGTCATTCCTAGTTTGCACTCGACGCAAAGCCGACTTTTCCCTCCACAGACGCACGTCGAAATGACTTTGCGCTCCCGTGGGGGGTTCAGCGAAAAAGGAGGCGTGTTCCGGCGCAAACGTTCCCTGGTGCTATTTTGCAGTTTCCGAAAAACAATTCCGCCACTGACCGGGAAAAACGTGGTTTAAAGTCAATGGCGTAATATTCAGATGCTATTTTAAGGGCGCAAGCTTGGTCCGTGCGCACTGCTGGCGAGGCCAGGGTCTTCTTTCTGCGAAGCTAAGTTACTTTGTTTTGATTTATGGCGTGTTACATTTCTTCAATGATTATAAAAATATTTTCCTAAGAAATTTTTATGTATGTGAACTTCATTTGTAACAACGGTAGCAATTTCCTCCCATGACTGTTTAACCGAAGCTAATTTGGTTAGGTTTCTTCTCCCATGCCCATCAGAATCAGAATTCGGTTTATTCGCCATGAAGCTTATGTTACACAAATACGCGATTTGCTGTGGTAGGAAGGTGCAAACAATAAACATATGCTGGTATAAATTAAGTACATTACTTAAACTAATTCTAAGAACTAAACAATTTTAAAATATAACAATAAAAAAAAATATATATATATGTAAAAATAAGAATAATAATTTGAATGAGTAGCATGAGTGGGCAATTTAGTGCAATGAGAAAACTGCTCTGCCTTTCTCATACAATGTCACTTCTCTATCTTTTACGGCCCTGACGACAACGTCGATCTCCTCGGCTGTGAACCTCTGGCGTGCGCCTGGCAAATCCGCCGTTATAATAGCAATTCGCTATGGAACAAGCGCTGCTCTTAAAGGGAATGTGAGATGATGCTCTGATTGGTTTATTGCACGTTACGCCCAAACCACACCCATTAGTAATGTAGCTACTTCAGACCAACCCTTTTTAGATTTGCGCCAGGCGCAAAGTCATTTATCCCGCCGGCAAAATAACAACCAAGCTGAAGTCACGCCCACAAAGTTACTTGCGCTTTGCGTTTTGATACTTGCGTTTCAGATCGTCAAAATAGGGGGGATGAAGTCATATATTCCCTTGACAAAAGAGGAACATTAGCCATTTCCAAGCACAAGAAGATGATGTTAGGTGCAATTCAGTAGTAGAAACTGAATTGAAAGACAGCACTGGCATGCCGACAGTACATTAAAGACAAAACAAGGATCTAGTTTCTGTGTCATTGAGCCGGTAAGCAAATATAGAAATGATTCCAAACAAGCAAATGTTTTGCCATTAGGCATTTGCAAAAGCAATTCATTTGCATGTGTTTTGCATGCTAGATAAGCTGAAGTTCAACAATTCCAATTTCAGCACGTATTTCAACCAGACATTTGATATGTTTGATATTTTTGCAAAAGAGGGATACATCTGATGTATGTTGTGGCTCTTTTTTCCTCTTCAGTCACTGTCCTGTTATATTTTGGGCACTGTAGTATCATAGGCCAGAATAGTGTGATACAAATAAACAGTATAGTGTGATACTCCCCTGCATATTTTTTCTGCATATTCCTTCTCAGTCATAAGTGAATGTAGAGTCAAATCTAAAGAAATACAAGGAGCTTTGTCACACACCATCACCAACAGTAGTTTGCACATGATGCAGGCAAATGTCCATATGCAAAGACTCCCCAGTGAATTGTGCTTTGTTTGCTTGTGTACTTCGCTCCACCAATCTCTGAATGACCACTCCCCTCTTTCACATCCATTACATGTAAAAATTACTAGTGTACTTGCACACAAACAATTTATTTAAAAATTGAGAGGTAAAGTGAGGAGTGACCAGAAATACACAGAGAGAGAAGTAAGGAGGGAGGGAAAGAGTGAGGGTCATGTGTCAATGTTTTGTGTTTGCTCTGAACAAAGACCTGTGGGTATGGCTCTTCATTGCCTGCAAGGTGTCCTTGGGAACCAAGTCTTTTATTTCTCAATTAAAGTGACCCCCACCCTTGCCCACCGCAAACTGTCCACACCCTCTCTTCTGGGCCCCCTGCTCTGAGGATGGCCATTATCACCACAGCTCTCATAAGTCTAATTATTCCTACCCCCCCCAGTCCCTCACATCCCTGCTCATCCTGGACCTTGGCAAGCTACCTCCTCCGACCTGCCCACGAGATCAGGAGGCAGCAAGTGTTGTCATTACAGTTCTGAACGGTTGCACCACAGGACGTTGCGGTGATGGATTCCCCTGAGGATGGAGTGGCACAGAGAGGCTGCTGGTTAACCCTGAACCGCCTGTCAGCAGCACTTTGTCTGAACATGACTAGCTCTTTACAAGACCCTGCCCTGCCAGGCCCAGACACCCAGCCCAGGTTTCCCCTCACCATGTCACCAACCATATTGTGGAGGTATGGAAATGTGTATTTAAAACTAAAGCCTTGTCACAGGTTACTGACACAATCCAAAGTCAATTTAGGACATTCATCAATATTCTGTGCTGTTGTTAGTAATCTTGTGCATACATAAAATCAAGGAACAGGGGGGTATTCCAGGTATGCTGCCGAGTCAATGCATTACTATTTCAATGCAATAGCCAGTCCGTACATTGAACATTTAACCCCACTGTCCGTTAATATTACAGGAGAAAAAGTGGTGGACTTAATAAAATAGCATGTTCAATGTTATATTACATATGAAAACATACTACGAACAGGAAATGCATATGTTGCTTATAGGCTACGCTTGTGATTGTAGCCTCGACGTCACCATGGTTTTAATCATATTCGACATGATACAAAGTTTAAATATCAATTGGTGGCTATTTCAACTTGTAGTAGCAGTTTCCCTCAACAGAATGCTTTTTTATCAAAGGATGATGATGATGATTAAGATGACGAAGAGACATTAATGACTGCTGCCGCAGAAATGGATGCAGAGAATTACTATGTATGGTAGCTACTGGTAGTTTTCTCTTCATGTACTTTTATTTACACGCTTTTTTAAAATTTGTCAGTTACACTGACATTATGAGAATATTGAATATAAAAACGATTTGCACATTCTGACAACAGGGCATGCTGTATACAGTGAGATGTTCATTTAATGGCAGGTGAATTTTCATGTGGAACAGTGAAATGTAGCTAATGTAATCTCATGTTACAAGTAAATTAGTTGTACAAACTGCACCTCGTGAAGAAAGTGCCAAAAACTGACCAAGAGATGGTGTAGGCCTACTTAGGGTAGAAGAATAAAGGCTAATCTCGAAAAAGATTTACTGGAACACCAGTTACGAGAGGATGCATGGTCACAGGTGATGTTAATTGTAGGAACAATAACCTACATTAATATTAATTGTTGAATTTTCTGAATTTCTATTTTGACCAAGAGATGTTGTACATAGGGCAGAAGAATAAAGGCTGATCTTGTAAGGCTATCCACCTGCCCCCAGCTCTCTTATGGTAAAATATGGAGTTACTGGATGGAGTCTCAACTTGATGGCTCTCACATCTTTGTAACTTACTGTAGCATTGCTAAACATGTTGATAAGTAAGGGTCAAGATTCTGGTGTGATTGTAGTTGTTCTTGGGTATAAACGGAATTGTGAAGCATTGTTCTGTGGATTCTTGATCTCCTGAGACCTTCTCCTCAGCTCTGGCTTGTCCTAGGCCTACTCCTTCTTCCTCACCTCATGCTTTCTATCTCTGGTTTACAATAATCATGGTAGAGTAGGCATAAGAGTTAACTTAATTGATTGCATTCATTTGCAATATGATAAAATGATTATATTATTTAACCTTAATTTGACCATTCCTGCTCTGATTTGAACCAAAGAGTCAAATAACTGTAATTCCATTGGTTTTGGCATTATTTGGTTAATGTTAATACACTGTTCAGTTTCCCATCTTCCTTCAAACCATAGGGGAATTCGTTTAGGTTGTTTGGCCAATATATTGACCCCCAACAATGTTAAAATATATTTGCTGAAACAACAGTTAGGCTACAGGACGGTAGCCTACATCATGTAAATTGTAGGAATTATATGAATCATGTAAATTGTAGGAACGATAGCCGATAGAAATAAGCTACTCATTGTTAGATTTCTATTTGTAGGCAATAAAGAAGACCAAATACAATTTCAATTATTTGTCTTTATTTCAGTGGCAAAAGGCATTTGGTCAATTCTGAGTGCAAATCCACGGCGAGTAACACTATCGATGAAGACCCAAGAGCTGAGAATGTTGCTAAAATAAATTACAGATTGTGACAGGAAACGGTAACGTTAATTTAGGTATTCATCAGGGAATTAAAGTACATCGAACAGCATTCTTAAAATCGTCTCCCGGCGTATAACTAAGCAAATTAAATTTTGTTCGAGATCGCTCGGCTGAACCAGGAAATGATATGCCGTGTCAGCCAACGCTATTGGGCTCATAAAGTGGGAGGGGATCGGTAGAAACGCAGAGTTTGGCATGGAAAACCTGCTAGCGAGCAGGTTAGTTTCAAGGAGTAAGTTACCATGGAAACTTACCAAAAGGTTTCGTTACCTCTCTTTCTGGAACGTGGGACTCGGAGTATGCCTCTTTTCAGGGTTAAACAACTCAAAGTTTTCACTAAACCCACTACTTGAAATACCCCCCTGGTCTGTAAATAAACAATAATAACACAACAGACAGACAAACAGACAGACAAACAGACAGACAGACAGACAGACAGACAGACAGACAGACAGACAGACAGACAGACAGACAGACAGACAGACAGAGACACACTTTCACACAGACACACATTCACACATACAATCATGCATACATACATACATACATACATACATACATACATACATACATACATACATACATACATACATACATACATACATACATACATACATACATACATACATACATACATACATACATACATAAAAGAGAGAGAGAAAGAAAGATAGATAGAGATAGGCTGCATTTAAATATGCAGTTGATAATCTGGCATAGAGATCAGAAGTCCAAAGTTAAATAAGGAATTGTCCAATAATTATAAATTCATAGACATGGGAATAAACATGAACAAAGCTGCAAGTATTTGATAATAACATTAACAATTGTGTGGACAAATTAGCAAGACGAAAAGCATCTGTTGAATGCCTTGTTGATAACTCACGTTAACATTCTCCTCTACCCCTCCTACATAATGCACATTCATATGAATTAGGAGAATTTGAGTCATTATTGAAATTAAGGTAATTTTTTTACTGTAATAGTTTTCTGTCAGTGTGTGACTTGAATATGTATTCCCAGGAAGCCATGATACATCTTGGCTGTCCTACTGTAGCTCAGCCTACCAAGGTGGGTGGTGGGGGAGAAATGGTCTGTAGAAGAGCATAAATCAATGCATTATATATTTGCTTGAATGTTCCCTTTCAATGTGAGTGCTACATCTGCTTTAGTTCTGCTTCTTTCTCTCTCTCTCTGTCTCTCTGTCTCTGTCTCTCTCTCTCTCTCTCTCTCTCTCTCTCTCTCTCTCTCTCACACACACACACACACACACACACACACAGGCAGCATGCAAAGTGCAGCAACAGCAGGCCAGAGTAATGTAAACTAGACACCATAGTCTCAAAACTAAAAATATATGCTTGTGGTTTTTAATACATTTTAGAATCAATGCCCCGAGCCATTGTTTCACACTGGAGCACTTTATCACTGAAGTGGGAACTAGTCAGAGAAACAGGCAGAGAGCTATAAGTAGTTCATCTTATTCTATCTCTATGGAGCCAGCTCTTCTATTATCCCTCATTCCAGCATGCCACCCTCCGTCTCCTCTCTCCTTTGAAATATTCATTACTCATCCCTTCATCCTGCCGCTCTACGTGAAGGTCCCAAAGGAAAGATGGGTAAAGATCACTCCTCATGAACGCTGTTTTATTTCCCCAAAGGTGCTATTGCTGGGAAGTCATTGAATCGCCACATCCAATGGCCTCAGAGAATGGGGTGGAGGGGGTTGGGGGAAAAGGAAAGAGACAGAAAAAGAGAGAATTTATCAGCTCTGTCACTCAGGTGTCACACACTGGTTCCTCTCTGGGGAGTGTGTTAGTCGGTCGTCAGGTTAACCCTTTCAAAGTGACAGAAGATCTCACAGGATCCTCATCGACCCTCATTTAAAAGTACTTTTTTCCTTTCATTTTAGCACTCTTCCCTTCACTCAATCAAACTGATATCAGGAGGACATACCTCATCAAGGTGAGAAAAAGTCTGGTTCACAAGACAAGCGTCTTAGGCAAGCATTAAACATTTTTTTCAGATACGGGTGCATGAGTGTAACCCCTTTGATTTTCAAAGTCTGTGCTTTGCATTCCAAGATAAAGGGATTATTCCCATAATATCACCAAGAACAGTTTAAGCTTGGCAGGAGCCTTCTTGCTTAATTTTTTTCTTAGGGTTCTTCAATTATTCCTCATTGATAATTCAGTGCCAAACTGGTTCTGTGATGGTGAAACAATGAAACCCTCTCATACTTAGTATTAATGAGTAAAGTATTGATGAGATCTTGCAATCTCTGTTCCTTTTTGTGTCCTGGCAACAAAGTGTCAGCAAAAGCATTCAATGCTGTGAAAGTTAACTGTCAAATCCCTATCTGATATAATAATTTATTTCTGAACTTGTAGGCCTGTATTTTCACTGTATGAAGGCTCAAAAAACAGACACATTTTCTCTATGAAATTGAACATTCTATACAATAGTTCAAATGTTCCTTCACTTGAGAATTCACGAAATTGGCATTATTCAAATCCCGAGGTTCTATGTAGGAATTTCTCTTATTTTCCCTCCCCTAGTCCCCCTCTCTCTACCTGATGACTGGCTGGTTGAGTTAGTGTTGCTGCCTGATTTGGTCAAGTAGCTATCTGTCTGGTTGTGAGTTTGGTATTGTTGAGGAGCATAGCCAGCGTTCAGGGCTTTATGCTGTCCCAATGTTGACTGGTCCCATAGGATCCAAAGAGGAGCAATAATCAGTCATTACCAGGGCCTTTGCAGCTAGAGCCAGAGTAGTGTGTCCCTGGGTGGATCAATAGGCCAGGGTAATTAAAGAGCTGGGGAGAAGGAAGGGAGTGTAGGACTGCCGGTAAATTCAGTGCAGCGACGAGATCCCTGCAGCCAGAGTGACTACAGCACTGATACTGAGAACGCAAAGGAGGAAAGGGCACTAACCACACACACACGTTCAAATTCATAGGCACATTTCACACACACACACTTTGTCTCACTAACAAACACATTCTGACGCCAATGAAGATCTGCTTGCACTCATTTCTGGTTCGTCCTGTCACATGTCACTTAGTTTACTCCAAATGTTCATTGTCCTCTGGTGTAAACTGTCATTAATGATTGTAGATACTGTGATTAAGACGTATTTGTTGATTCTAACAGTGTGTTGACTTCTCAGTCAATAAAATAAAAATGCCGACGATCTTTCTGTCTGTCAGACCACCTGCTGGTACCACAGTGTCTTCATCACACTTTTTGGACAAGCAAATGCATTTTTTTAAAGTAAGTATGGATAAGGTAATAAGATAGTAAGAATGGAGTTGAACGTTTAATTACATATCTTATGTAATGAAAACCTTAAAAACGTATTTGTTCAGGGTCATTCACCAGTGTTTACCCAATATATTTCAATGTAGTCTTACCTCTGTCCCTCTCTCTCTGTCTTTCTCTAATTCCTCTCTGCACTAGTGAGGCATTCTGCAGTCCATCCATTTTCACAAATTCGAGTAATCTGGTGGAACTTTAATTCCAATTCGCTGAACAACATTCTCAATCTTGCAAAATCTTTAACTCTTGTGCATTTAAATTTATTCATTTAGCAGACGCTTCCAAGAGAGAGCTTTACAAAGTGCATAGGTCACTGATAATAACAACAAGATAGCCCCAAAGCATTGCGGGTAGCCAAAACAAGAAGCACACATTGTGAACAAACAAAAAATAAGTGCCAAAAGGAAGAACCATAAGAGCATGTAGTTAAGCAAGTTACAATTTCAACAACATGAATCTCTAAGTGCAACCTGTAGAAAAAGCAGCAGCAGTAAAAATTTAAATAAGATTAACTAAAATTGAATATTTTGCTGCAAATACAACCGTTTAAATCAGTTGCCACTAAGCAACAAGAGCAACAAGTCTCGAAGCAAGAGTCATTGTGATCCTTGAGGAAACTAGCATTGGGTTCAGCAAACCATTCCTAAGTACCGTTGTACTTCCGGAACTAGTGCGTCTTGAGCCTTCTCTTGAAGGTGGAGAAGAGCTTGTGTTGGGACTGGGCGGCCTTGAGCGGTGGGACCACCAGGTGGTTGACTGAAGAAGACCGTAGGTGGTGGGTGGGGGTGTAAGGCTGCAGGAGAGACTTGATGTAGTTGGGTGCAGTCTCGTTCACTGCTCGGAAGGTCAGTACCAGGGTCTTGAATCTGATGCGGGCCGTGATGGGTAGCCAGTGGAGGGAGATGAGGAGCGGAGTAACGTGGGAACGGAGGGCAGTCTCTGTGGAGTGGCCGGTCTTGAAGCCCGATTGGTTGGGGTCAAGCAGGTTGTTCTGAGAGAGAAAGTTAGACAGTTGGTTAGATACAGCACGTTCAATTGTTTTAGAGAAGAAGAGTAACAGTGATACCGGCAGTTCTGGAGGACATGGACGGCAGGGCTAAGGGAGGGTGTTTTTAGTAGAGGGGCAACTTTGGCCTGTTTGAAGGCAGAGGGGAAGGTGCCAGAGGTAAAAGAGGAGTTTAGGACATGGAGAAGAAAAGTTATGATGGAGGGGGAGATGGTTTGAAAGAGAGGGAAGGGGACAGGATCAAGGGGACAAGAAAAACAACATGCATAGAAAAACAACACACATTTCTGCTCACGATCTGTTGTTTATTACACAATAAATCTGTGTGAAGTTGTGGTGAACAGTGCCTGTGAGTCCACCCCAGAGAGTGGGCTACAGTAGCTGTCAAGTTACTTCAACTTCATTACAATGAGACTGTTGATGAATAATTAACTTACACATCTGTTGTCATATTGTTTTTCCCATTATAAATCATTAATTTATGGACTCCTGTGTCAGGGGTGAGAAAACATGCAATTTATCACATTAAGTTGTCAATCACTGTAGAGAAACATAGACACTGAAATAAAACAAAAGATTCAGTGAAGTGGGAGATGATACTCTGTAAGATATTGTAATTGTACCAATGAAACTTGCTGAGACCAAGCAAACAAGACCTTGTTAACACACCTTAATATACTTGAGCATTTGACAGTAGAAACACTGCCCACCCATAACTCAAATTGAAGGCTCTTTGTAGTGTAGCTGACTAAAATGGCGTTTCTGGGCCATGGACCCAAATGCAGCCAAGGAAGCAGAACTGAGTAAGCAAGTCTTGATTTGTTCAAGGCACAAGAGAGCTGGCAAGAGTTGTAATCCATAGGCAGAGTCAAGCAGGTACAGGGTGCAGGCATGCTCGCAGTCAGGGCAGGTAGAAGATCGAGACATGGGGAACTAAGAGACATAAAACTTAACAAGGTAATATTGGTAGGTCTAAGTAAAAGACAATGCAAACTTTCCAAGCCACAAACTGAAAACACAAGGAGTGTGTTTTCAATGCAGTGTGGAAGATGGGAGACAGCTAGAGATGGTGGCGACAAACAGACGACAGGTAAAACAGATGAGGGTGTAATGGTCAAATTCTGTAAGTCCCAGTGGGGCGCTCAGGGTTTGGAAATGCAAAACAGTTACTCTGTAAGAGTGGTGCTGTTGACTTGGGGCCACAGTTGACCTCAACCTGGCCTGGCCTGGCTTGGCCTGGGTTCTATATCCTCAGTACAAGTTCCTGCGCTCCACTTTCTGCTGTGTGAACCAAATAGGTGGGACTGAAGGTTCCATGTCTTATACCATGGAAGTGAAGCAGTAAGTTAAGGTGTAAACTACTGTAAATTGACAGAGTGATGATAGCCATAATCACGCCTGTGTCTCAATTCACATTCTCCGCAGCTCTGGCAAAAAATGTTTTGTTTAAATGTCAACAAACACACAACAACAGGATGTGGTTGTGATATAATCTCTGTAAATGGAATGGTAATATCTTGGTAGTGGAAGCCTGGAAGATTAAACATCTTGAAACATCAGTCCCTGTCGCAGATCATCCCTGACGTCTATAAGACTGAACCTGATCCTACAACTGGGAACCTCTCCAGCTGGGCTCTATCCTGCACCAAACCCAGGCTCCATTGATTATTGATTTATCCAGGCAATACACTTTCTATTTTTCTAGGAGGCAACCAGGAAAAGGGAGGCAGGACATCCCATTGATGTGTCTGATCACTCTCATCATTCCACAGCTTGACTATAACTGTGGTGGTGGTGGTATAGGGGGGTATCGATTGGACAGTTGCTCAGAGCTGGGGAGATGAGGCCCATTTTATTTGTATGGAGATGGAGCAAACGTTGTACACAACTACTAACAGCAAAGAAGAAGAGCACATCAAAGGTCAAAATCATTTGGGACACATTTCTTCAGCTTTGCAGGTCTTCTCCACTGAGTTTACAGTATTCATGGTGACTGACAGACAGTGAAGGAATGAGGAGGAGCGAAAGGTGCCAGATGATGAGAGAGTTAAATACAGACAGACAAGGGGGGCGAGAAAGAGAGAGAGAGAAGTTGAGCAGCAGAACAAAACTGAGAATCACAGATTGATTTGAGCTGTGTATTTAAAAGCACAGGGGGTTTTAGGCCCCACAGTGCTGCGAGGGTCAGTGGTCACTGAGATCTGTCGACGGGGGTGGTTTGTTAATGGCTTGAAGACAGCTTTACTCTGCTGTGTCTGCCTCAATCCCACAGGTGAGTAGAGGGAGGGGGGCACGATACATAAAATATCTCAAAGCTGTACCAATACATTGATGTGTACAGTATTTTACACAGAATAATATCTAGAAACATTTAAAACCACAACACACATAATCAGTACAAAGATGTGGATAGTTTGAGTTACATACAGTTCACATAGAGCAAATACTTTTCAATTAAATTCATGTACAGCACAGTTTATGCAGGTATGGTGTGATTAAGGCCAATTTAAACGTGTGTACGCGTTTGCGTAATGGCTGCCGCACATATCCTGCAGTTGTTTGGTGCATACTTTGTGCACCTTTCTCTAGGCCTTAAAGGCAGGGTTGGTAATGCTGAGATTCACATGTTGTTATATTTGCTGAAATAAACTTCACATCCTGATAGTAACCCATAAATCGAAAGGTTTGAGTTACATTTAATTAATTTGATATCTGTGGGAGTTGCAGGACTGTAATTAACACAACCAATCATTTTGTTTGGACCAAACATAATGATTGGACGGCATTCGGACCGAATGCAATGATTTGATGGGTTACTGGTTTGTCTACCTTCTTACCTCAGGGCAGTAGTCAGGCAGCATATTCATGTGTTTTGGAGGAGTGGCTATGAAGGAAGCGGGTTGAATCCTTTTGAACTCAAGCCAAAATTGCTAGCTTAGTAAAACTTACTTACCCTGCCTTTAAGTTTACGCATACGCAAGGTGCAATACCAACAGAAATCATGGGGTGGTCTAACAAAAGTCCTCTTACGTTCTGGGAGATAGAAACAGGAAACAGCGAAGAAGAACAACAACATTTTGGGGGGAGAATTTGGCACTGCTGCCACTGTTTCTGTCATACATTGCAAGTGCCTCTTCTTCTGTCACCATGTTTATTGTTGAAAAAAATCTGAATTAGTTGTCAATGTATTTACAGTCAGGTAGAAAATGGCATGGAGGCTGTTGCATTGATGAACAGGAGCAGCAGGTCAGCTCTCTCATTTAGTTCACATAAATGTAACAGCCCCTTGATATGGTAGTACTTGTCGACCTTTCTAGGAGGTTAAGCACTCCTAATGGGTGAAAATGAAAGTTCTGAATATTTGTTGTGGAAAAGAAAACTGTTGAACGTATGAACATAATGCCAGACCAAGTGGATTTAGTGACCACTATATAACTTTTACAATTGTTGTGTTTAAGTCAAAACATTGAGAAACTTTGTCTTCCACCCAACTACCCCATCAACCAAAAAAATCACTTTCTGTTTATTTGATTGATTTATAAAAATACTATGAATGATATCCTCTCCACTGAGCATTCACTTTCCTGGAAATGTTAGGATGGGCATAATGGCAGTTTGATGCACAGCCTAATCTGGGGAGAGGACAGGAACAGTGATTGAAATTCATTGCTTTCGTATGGATGTAATTTGAAATCTGATCAGATCCTTCATGCTGGGCTCCTCCCAGTTCTCGCAATTAAACAAAGGAGCACACTTGCTTGGGAGGACACATTTACACAGTCAAAGACATCTACGGAAACACACACTGAAGTGATGGTTTGATTAAATCAGGGGATGGAAATGAGAGACAGTCATATTTCTCCTGCCGAGGGAAGGCAAGCATACAGTCATTGGGTGTGCTTTGCCTTCGGCAAGGGCACAACCATGGTTATCTCACATATATATTATTGTGCATTCTCACTATTGCTTTTCAACTTCTCAGTTCTTCCGCCGTTTTTTGGCCTTTAACTAGTCCTGCATACTTTCACCGATTGCTACAATTTTGGTATCAAAACGTTCAGCAGGAGATGATGGCTATGACTTCTGGTATTTCTCACTTTTATACTTTTTAAAGAATTAAGGTTTTTGTGCAAATTAAACATTTAGCTCCTTCTAGATTGTTATGATTGAGCACTCTGCTGGCTGCTCTTTTTCTGATATTCAACTAAATTGTCAAACAAATTCCTCTGACGTTCATATAGTTTATCTTACAGAAACAAGTTATACCTTAAAATGTAGGAAAACTTGTCCTCTTTCAGCCAATGTAACTACTAAAGAGCTCACATTTACAGATTTTCAGCTTTGTGCCTTTAAGCGAGAGCAGCCTTTCAAATTCTCTCACTAACGTCAATGGAGAGGTGGGTAAAATTCGTCAGAGAATTTCGAAAATAGACGTGTTTTTAAACTGCCGGTAGAGTCGTATTTCTGACCGCACAGACATATAAAGGACATGTCTGGTTTCGGGAGAGTCTTGGGTCTCGGAAAATATCCTAATTTTTGGGATTGGACGTATAGTTTTGCGTCTAGGTTAACTTGTTTGAGGTGTGGAATCCAGCTAAATTCGTGATGCTCTGCCCTGCTCGTTAGCGAGCACAGCTGCTCCATTGCCGTGGCAACCAAACAGACACGCAGCATGAAAGCAGAATTGTGTGTTATGGAAACTGCACAAAGAGTTGTTTTATGACCGCACAGACACATAAAGGATATCAATGGTTTCGGCAGTCTTGGGTCTCGGAATATATCCTTATTTTTGGGATTGGACGTACAGTTTTGCGTCTAGATTAACTTGTTTGAGGTGTGGATGCTAGGTAAATGTTTGTTTTTCTCTTATAATCGAGCTAGCGCGATATGGCTCTCCATTCGACTTTTTCTTCAACTACAGTATCGACCAAATTGGCCAAACAAGGTATGTACATTGAGCGTAAAGTGTACATGATCTAGCTAGATCGTTTTTATTTTAGCAAGTTTCACAGAAATCTGCAAAAATCGAGGCTCAAGACAGTCATAGCTAACCGTCACGAACAGCCAAACCAGGGCTGGGGTAAGTGTTTGCTGCAGCTGGCGTTAATCCTACGAACAAACGCATCGTAACTGGAAAGTTTTTACTTTTAATTGACGATATTGAACACAGATGTAAAGTAACTTGTCTTTACTCTAAATATCTTCTCTGTTTTCAATTTGAAGTAGTAGATCTACATACCACTTTGACACACTTGCAAGAAATGATCCGGCGGTTAGAGAGAGTAACATGGTCTTGTTATTTATTAAAAAAACTCACCAGGGACAACGACAACATTGGCAACCCTGCACTATGGATTATTATTTTGATGTCATATTAAATTAAGTGTCTGAACAGGACTGGGTGTGCAGGCACGCATTATAAGTTTCTCCTCCATCTTGAACCTGAAACCTAGATTCTATTTAAAAATGTTGCCAGTTTGTGTTGTAGAAATGTTGGGCCTATGTACAATGTATGTGTTTAGGAAAAGTTTCCAGTTGGATAAGAAGCTTGATACAATGTATGTTGATTCGACTTCATTTGGTAGACATGCCACCTGTAGTTTTATAACACCTAACTAGGAGACATGAAGTCTAGGAGACAGGAAGTCTAATTCTTGTTTGAAGATGGTCACACAAAGGACAGTCGACCATTTGACTGGTCAACCCCTGTGGATCTACTGCTCTGGAGAGAGCCAGACAACAAAGAACTTTGGGACTCTTGGTGGAGATGTATTGTTTCAAGCTGTCACTAAGTTGAGTTAGCCAATCACAGAGTTTGCTATATTGATTGATTGATCTTACAGAATGCCATCGATCTAAAGTTTATATAAGGTTGAGCATGTGTGATAGTTGGCTATCACTCTTACGAACGATCTGTGTGAACGGCACCTCCTTCGTTAATGACTGATCACAAAGTACTTTGTTTAAAACATATGTATTGTATAGTCTAAATAAATTGTATTGTAACCATATCCCTTGACTATTCAGATCTACACAGTGCCACTGAAATTCTTCCATAACATTTGTTGCCAATGACCAACGGTTGCTACGTTTTTCCTGCAAGTTCTAGTCATTCCAGTGTTGTCCTTTTACCTTCAAATTCGTTCAACCCAGACTTGAGCAACTGGTTTTCTGCTCAATTTTCACATTTTCCTGCAGCTCATCTTTCTCAAATGTTCCCCTTTTTGTTTTGCATTTTTCTTCTTCTTTTCTTCCGTTTTCTGCCTTCATCTTGCACCAGGTCCTTTAAAAATACATTTCACAGCAGTATCTTCCAACTGCCAGTACTTGCATTTTTTCCCTCTTTTCTATACTTTTCTGCCTTCATCTTGCTGCAGGTCCTTTCTAACATACATTTCAGGCCTTTTGAAACTCCAGCAATTTTTTTGGTTGCTAAATGTTCACATTTTTATGCATTGTTTCTATTCTTTCAGATTTTTTTCACTTTTGTTTAGCATTTTTCTTCTCTTTTCTGTAGTTTTATGCCTTCGTCCGGCTCCAGCCCCTATTTAAAATACCTTTCGGTGGCTTTGAAGCTTCAGCTTATAACTTTCTGAAAATGTTCACAATTTTCAGCTTTTTTAGCATGGTCAGCTATCCCCATTCAGGTTTTCAGCATTCTCACTGCTGTTTCGCAGGAACAACCTTTTCTAGTTATTTATTTATTTTCCAACCCCTAAAACTTTGTCAATATTTGGACTACATAGACAACCTAGGTGTCAAAAGTTTAGTCTTGGTAGCGATTGAGTTGCTTGTATTTGGATTTACGTTTCGTTGCACGGTTTTGTAGAAATTAAGTTTTTGTGGCGAAAAGTGAAGCTAACGGTGGCTAACTTGCTAGCCACAGTCACTGACGCCGCTAACGTCACTAAAGTCACGAAAACTCGCGTGACTATCTCTAGCAGAACATTAGTTTAGCAGCTCGTTAACTTCTGGGAGATGGCTAGGCTAACTTCTTTACAGCAAGGGAGCTGCAGAAACGCCACAAGCAAAGAGGCCTGAGTGATAACTATTCGCTCATTTTACTTCGTGATATGACACACAATTGTGATGTGTAATGTACAATATAAGGTAATATTATTAAGAAAGTGCATCTACTTTCGGAAACAGTAGTCTACTATTTCACTGAAGCATTAGCATCATGACATTAGCCTCTGTTGAACGGGCAACACATACTAGTGGTCTATGATGCATCTGTTTTCAATCATTAAAATAAACATTCTTCACAAATACTTTTCGTTGCCGGATTTATTATGACATTAGATTACAAGTAAACAATTTGTTGGTGAAATTCTCAGTACCTCTGGTTTCAAACCAGTGTAGCTCACTGCAACGTTGTACTGTACTTAAGCCTAGTTTAGCTAACAAAAACATCTCCACAGCTGTTTACAGTTCGTAGGATGTCAAATGGCGGCACATGTTCGGCACCTCCCCTACTTCAATCAAAAGTCTTTCAATAGGTGAAACTATCTGACTAGTGACTACTAACCTGAACTCCATTGCCACAGCCTAAACTTTGTCAATCTGTTCATGAAAATAATTCATTTCAGCCTAGACCACAACGGAAATAACGTTAAATCGAATTCAACCAACGCAATCGCTACCAAGACAATCTAGTAGTAGTAGTAGCTTACAATTTACCGGGGCAGCTTCTCCACACAGCAGGGCTATATCGCATTTTGCCTTGTTACTGACAATGATCTCTACCACTGACATTTTTATGAATGAGTGATTTTCCACTAAATAAATGTCAAGCTTATTTATGTTTTTGGGGGCATATTTTCAGTTAGCAGATGGTACTATTTGAATCGCGATTCCATCTGAGATAGCTACTGCTAGTCACGTCGTTGTTAAAATAAGCTTCAAAGGGGTTCTTTATTAATGAATGAATGCAATATGAGTAGGCTAAATGCCTGAAAATATCACGAGAAGGGAAAAATGTACAATTACATTTAAGTCATAGAGATTAGGTCAATTTCTACACGGTCTGCCAAATGTTTTCGTTTTGATTCAACTATGAGGTTGCTGATTGCCTTTCCCTCTTGCAGGGGAAATGAGAAGATAACTATTTCATTCCACTCTTCACTCTTTGTATTTTGAGTTGCAGGGGCGAATCTACGTTCCCACTTTTGGGGGGGCTAAGCTCCTGGATAAAACCTATTATTTTTCCTGTGTCCCAGCAAAACTAGGGCACCCAGAAGACATTTTTGAAAATATCATTTTAAATAGTGTCCTCTAGTGGGTTTTAGGAAATGAGAAGAAATGAACACATTTAGATTTAAAATATGAAAGAAAAACTAAAAATGTATAACGTTTTTTATTTTTTATATAAAAAATTTGGGGGGGCTAATGAAAGTTTTGGGGGGGGGCTCAAGCCCGTAACTTAAATACTGACCCCTGCAACCAACGCAAGCAAGCACACCCTACAATTCCCCCAGAAATTGTACCCTCTAGTCAGTGGACCTCCAGAATATTCGCAGAGGTAAATAAACGTTTCTAACCAACCACAGAGTTGTTCTGTTCAGTTGTTTATATGTTGCCTTGGAGATGTAGTGCCGACACCAGTGCAAATCCCTCGACTTACGGTCTCGGTTAACAAACGTTTTAACAAATATCGGTTTACAAAAAAAGGCATTTGCACACCTGTCGAGGAGTAAACATTTGTTATTTATCCCATAACTTATCCTTTATTACTGTATTAGCTTCTAATTCCCACTTTTCCTTAATATTGTAAGATTTTCCAGCCATGTCTGTTATCAATCTTTTATAAAGATGAGAAATATGTTAACCAACAGAGAGGCGTTTTTCTGAAATTGCGATAAAATATTGTTCTATATCATTTGGGATTTTGCCAATTCTTTCTTTTTCCTTATTATTTGTGATGTAATTCCTAATTAGCAAATATCTATAAAAATCGCTTGAGGGAAGATCGAAGTTGTGTGAATGACTTTGTGTGTTTCTTCAAAGAGCTGATTAAAAATAAAGATGCCTTCAGCTGCCCATCTCCAAAACCATGGTCCCACATTGAAGGTGGAAATCTACATTACCCACTATGGGCATAGCTCGAAAAATTAATCCTTAAGTATTTTCTTTACTTGTGCCCATACGTTCATTGTATGTTTTATCCATTAATTTTCAATTTTCATTTTATTGACATGTTTTAAATCCATAAAGGGTAGGACAGACAATTGTGCAACCTTAACTTCTCCTTGCTTTATTTGAGTCCACTTTGCTTCCTCTTCTCCACTAATCCAAGTCCCAATTGCCGCTAGTTTAGCTTCCCAGTAATAAAATGTTATAGTTGGCAAAGCCAAACCTCTTTATTTTTAGCCAGATAAAGTGTTTTAAGTTTAATTCTGGGTCTTTCGTGTTGCCATATAAATTGAGAAATTAGTTTAACATATTAAAAGTGGAAATTGGAACTGTTATGGGCAACGACTGGAATAAAAATTGGAGACGTGGGAGCAGGTTCACCCTTACGGTCTCAACTCTTCCAAACAAAGATAAAGAAAGAACTTCCCAACAAACTAGATCACACTCCTTATTTGATTAATTAATTTAGTATAGTTTGCCTCAAAAATTAATGTAGTTCCAGAAGTGATAATAATCCCCAAGTACCTAAATCCTTGTTTAGACCAGTGAAATGGCACCATCTCATTTAGTTGTTTAGGCCATATTCCCGATATCATCATTGCTTCTGACTTACCCTGATTAATTTTATATCCAGAAATATCTCCGTAATCTTTTAGGCATTCCATTAGTTTAGGTATTGAGGTAAGGAGATGTTTTATAAAGAGCAGGATATCGTCAGCAAAAAGGGAAATTTTATGAGCTATACCCCCACCATCCTCAACCCCTTCAATCTGGACATCCTGTCTTATAGCCTCCGCTAGAGGCTCGATATTGAGAGCAAAGAAATGGGTGAGAGAGAATCACCCTGTCTCACGCCTCTATATCAAAAAAGTCAGAGCAATGTCGGTTAACTCTAATATTTGATTTGGGATTCTTGTACAGCAGTCACTAAAGCCCATCTCAATTAATGTTTGTTCTAAAAAGTTGAATAGTTTTTGAATGTAAATATGTATACGGATATTTAATTAGACAACCAGTCATTAAACCTAGCATTAGCTGGACAATGCAGCTAAATGGCAGTGAACTGGCGCGAAATCACGCAATGTAGTGGTTTTCATTCAGAATGTATTATTTACTGCCAAAGTGAAATTTTAATTTATTGCCTGTGCTTAATTTTCCCGGCCAACATTTGGGATCGAGCCAGGATATGTTTGCCCAGCTCATGTTTAGCTAGTTAGCATGGTGAATACACCAACATTGCAGCCGGTAAGCATTCATACTTGGCATTCACAACTTTATACAACCACCATTGCCATGGTGTTATTGAACTATTACCAATATTTTGGTTAGCTAACTAGTGGCCTAGCTGAATGTTAGCTAAGTGTTGTTATATAGCTTAACCAATGTTTTCATTAATAAACTCTACTAGTGTTAGTGTTAGCCACATCAACATAATTATCATCTTTTTCAGGATGAGCTACAGAACCAAATCAAGCTCAAAACCTGTTGTCTCTGCTGGCCAGACATACCAGCAGCCCAACCGCATCCCTGCTGGACACCCCCTCCCAATCTCTACCTGGCCCTTAGTGGTGGCCGTAGTGCGAGCCCGAGCCTGCATCTAGTACACCAGCCGCCACCTACTCGCCAACTAGTCCCAGCTGGTGGCCGTGGCCATCCATCAGTACTGGAGGAGATTGAGAGGTTATAATAGATTGAACAGCATTGTTTATCTTCATGTGTTGTCTCCATGTAGACTGTAGACAATTCTTGAAATTGTTTTAATCCTCAGATCCTTTCTATACTATGGAAAGCGGAGGAAGGGGGTGCCTGGAAGGAGGCCGCCACCATCAAATAAGATTCAACCAGTCAAATACATCAGGTTGCAGTTCTTACTGATGGCGGAGGTCATGGACAAGACTCCAAAAACAAAACAGAATACCCAACTTCTCGAGGCGGGCCTTGGGAGGAGGACCATTAGTATGCCGGAGGGAGTTGAATATGAACAGGTATTGTAAAATGTATCTTTTGTTATGTTGGAAATCATTGTTGTAGAATGTTGTGTGTAGGGATGTGATGGCTACCGGTATTAACTGTTAACGTGATGTGGGGACTTTGTGAAAATGTGATGGTTTGCCATCATGGTTAAAATATTTATTTTTGATTGAATGTGTTCAGATTGTCGGCCTTCTTGAAGACAAATATCCAAAACTAAAGCTGTTATCGGGGGGATGGCTGTTCTATAAAGCGGCAGGTAAAATGTAACGATATGTAGGCAAAGAAAGCCTGTGTTGGCTGGACTATGTCCAGCCGTGGTGTGTGTGCTCTTGGGAGACAAGCCAGACGCTGACGCTATGGACATGCGGAAGACTATTGCATCTGTATGTATAACAGTGATAACAAACAGTGTTTAGTTAGTTTATGGTACAGGTTAACTGTAAAAAAAAAAAAAAAAGATTCTGTCTGTTGGATCGGACCAATTATCTCACCCACTGACAGGGTCCATGACAATGAAATCAGTGTTATTCACGTCACATGATGGTCATAATGTTATAGCTGTGTATTCATCCTATGCATAAAGAACACATTTAAACTGCACATTGAGCGGTAATTAGGTGACTTGGTTGTTTGAAGCTGGAGGGCGCTTTAAAGGAGTTGGTGGAGAGCTGGGAAATAGGGAGACAGTTCCTCACAGAGGAGACCCGCCACTGACTGTTCCACCGCCTTCTACAGCATGCGGTACTCTACATATCCTGTCAGATTTCAACAGAGGCAGAGTTTATCTTTCTATCCCAAAAATATGTACAGATATTAAGATACAGTGCTGTCAATTTAATATCAAGTTCTTCACAAAAGTTAGTTTCTATTGTACTAGACTTAAGGATGGTCACCAGACCACACTAGCCTCTCACGTTGATATTTGTCTTGCCTTCGCTGTTATGATCATATTACTTATGTTTTACTGTTTTTTAGGTCCTTGGTAGAACTGCACAACAAACAGTACAATTAAGAAAAGGCATCAAACAAACTGGAGTGTGGCCTTTGCTATCCACCAAAAGAGCAACAGCCAGATTGATGTTTCCCCTCATGGCCGATGTGGCCATCAGCCCTGAGGTAAGGTTGTTGTGTGTCAGTAAGTCATTTATGTGTTGGTAATGTACTATATATAATGTACCAATATATACTTTGTTGGTGTTGAATCTGTAATGATTCTGAATATACATTTATTTAAAGCAGAAGTCACAATGGACTTGCACCTATTTAGTCTATTCAGTCCTCTTCCTCTTAACACCTTTTAGTGTAATCATGTGCAGATGTGTATAATGAAAGTGACTAACATTTGGAATGGTTCAACATGTTTAGTTTTTTTTTTACATCAGACAATCCTTGATTGCATTATCTGTTCCGTGGAGAAACCAATGGAGTATGAAGAGGATGAGCCCTACATCTGCCTATAATGCTTGATTAAAGGTGTAGCACATAAAGATACATTCTTTTTTAGTTGTGGGTTGTGAGGTTTTAAGCATTCAAAGTTGCACATCAACCAGGCAAAAGTAAAAGGCAGGAAGCTTCCTGTAATATTTATTGATTTTAGATTTCTTAATCAGCGTCACAAAAATCTTTGAGCCAGTCGTAGCCGATCGTGACGCTTCCGAGTGGTTCCAGGCGCTTCGCAGCCAGTGTGTCCTAGGCGTTAAACATATTGATCGCCCCTGGTGGCTGGCTGCAGTATTTGTCCAAAGTCCCGCCCCATCCATGTTAGGAGATAGGACATGGGCCAAAAAATAAAAAACAAACAAAGGTGGTTTTGGGCAAGTGTATTACATTTACATTACATTTAGTAATTTAGCAGACACTCTTATCAAGAGCGACTTACAGTTAAGTACAGGGACATTCCCCCCGAGGCAAGTAGGGTGAAGTGCCTTGCCCAAGGACACAACGTCATTTTGCACGGCCAGAAATGAACCGGCAAGGGAATCCCGATTCCCTAACCGCTCAGCCATCTGACCCCCCTATATGGGTGGGATCTCAATACCACGGCTCCACCACACATCATTACTGCGCAGCCTTTTGCTCCAAATGACATCGCCAGCGCAAGATGGCAGCACCCGTATCAAGGATATTTTGGCTTCATTTTTGTACTGTCGGAGGATGCAGAGACGCGTCGTCCATTCTTTTTACAGTCTATGATCAGAGGTATCAGATGCAGCAGGGGTTGGATTTAAGTGCATAATGATCCAGAGGGATCCAAGAATTGACTGTTGAAAAGGATGAAGCACCACCCTGAATATTCTCTTCTGCCCCTCAGACCCAAGCATAGTCAGGTAAATATAACCATAAGTGTGGCCCTTGGAACCAGGGGAAGGGTGAAGGTTAATGGAGGTACGGTTGAGAGAGAGAATATTTCTTTGATATGAACCTTCACTCTCAACTCGACCCGTCTTTAATATCCCAATCAGGCCCATCCCATATGGACAAAGTAATTGACTCTGTGATTTAACGGCAGCCTAGTCCACCTCCCATGTCTGCATGCGTCTCAGAGATAAAGCATAAAGGATTGCTGCCTTAATCTGTTCATGGCCGTCTTACCTCATGCTGTGGAAACCCACTGACCCGTCAGCATATTTGGATCACATTAATGTAAAAATCTCCCCATCTGCTTTAATTACCATGTTACCGAGGGCTGTCAAAAATTACATCTGTAATAAATGCTTTGTCCAATGGGAATTGTCACATCTGGTGTATGTGTGTACGTATGTGTGTAGTTGTGTATTTGTGTCTGTGTGGGTATGGATATTTAATGTGTTTGCATTTTGCACTTTGTTTGTCTATGAAGATACAGTATACATTTACAAGTGGGGAGAGACTCTTATGAGTTAGATTGTTGCTTATGTAACCTTATAGGGCGAGGATTTGGTCTAACTATTTTAACTAGAGAGGGTACAATTTCTGGGGAAATTGTAGGGTGTGCTTGCTTGTGTTGGTTGCAGGGGTCAGTATTTAAGTTACTGGCTTGAGCCCCCCCAAAAACTTTCATTAGCCCCCCCAAATGTTATATATATAAAAATAAAAAACTTTATAAAAAACATTTCATCTAAATGTGTTCATTTCTTCTAATTTCCTAAAACCCACTAGAGGACACTATTTAAAATGATATTTTCAAAAATGTCTTCTGGGGGCCCTAGTTTTGCTGGGACACAGGAAAAATAATAGGTTTTATCTAGGGCAGTAGTTCTCAAACTTTTTAGACCCCGTACCACCTCAGAAAATGTTTGACTCTCCAAGTACCACCATTATGACCACCGTTAATATACAGTAGCGTATACCTTATTGGGCTCCCGACAAACCTTTTTTCACTAGGATTACAGTAGCCCCTGACTCATTTTTTTGGAGCGCAAGCAGAACATTTTGGGGTACACCTTATATCGATCTGCAATGCAATTATTAATGTAGAGAGGGTACAATTTCTGGGGAAATTGTGGTGTGTGCTTGCGTCGGTTGCATATGGGTCAGTTTTTTTACTGACATTTTTACAACTGATATAGCTTACAGCGATGCACCACACAAACTTGAGTTTAAATACATTATTTAATGTGACATTACGTACTGTACATGCAAGTCTTAGCTAAATAATTTAAATGTACGATGCAGCGCTTTTCGAACAGTCCTCCTATACCACGACACGATACTTGCTGATTATAACAGCACAACAACGCAAATACAGGCAGGGATACAGTAGCTAACAACGCTAATGCTAAATAAGTATTTAGCTGCTCGGTTCCATGAGAAGGGCTCGTGAGACTGCTCACCAAAAGAACGAAGGGAAACCCACTAGTTTGGCAGATCACGTAAGACATGTTCGTAGGAACCTAGCGAAAAGTAGCCTAAACTTTCCTCGACTTTGAGCTAGGTTTATAGGTACCTAGTGAAAAATAGCTTAAACTTTCCAAGACTTTTAGCTTTTACGGTAAGCTACTAATGCTGAGGGCTCGCTGATATCGCTGTAGGCCCTACAAGGACGTCTTATCTATGCGGTGTTGCTACCGTGTGCCGACGTTGTGCACACCCAATACACTCCAAATTTGTAGGTCAAACATGCGTGAGTGCTTGTAAACAATGCTTGCACTGTCTCAAAATTGGTCGTAAAATGCAACCATTTGGTTGCAGTCTGAAGCCCTGCCCTATTGAGCTACACAGTTCGCGCAGCAACTATCGTGGATGTTTGCATGCGCCACTACCCAAGAACCGTCAGGTAGTAGCGCGAGCCAACATTTATTTTTGTTTCGAAACAAAAATATTATAGGGAAGGCAGAATTTTTTTAAATCACATTTCAATGATATCATAGTTAAGGTATTTAAATATTTCTCCGCGTACCACTAGAAGGGGGCACGCGTACTACCAGTGGTACGCGTACCACAGTTTGAGAACCACTGATCTAGGGTCTTAGCCCCCCCAAAAGTGGGAACGTAGATTCGCCCCTGCAACTCAAAATACAAAGAGTGAAGAGTGGAATGAAATAGTTATCTTCTCATTTCCCCTGCAAGAGGGAAAGGCAATCAGCAACCTCATAGTTGAATCAAAACGAAAACATTTGGCAGACCGTGTAGAAATTGACCTAATCTCTATGACTTAAATGTCATTGTACATTTTTCCCTTCTCGTGATATTTTCAGGCATTTAGCCTACTCATATTGCATTCATTCATTAATAAAGAACCCCTTTGAAGCTTATTTTAACAACGACGTGACTAGCAGTAGCTATCTCAGATGGAATCGCGATTCAAATAGTACCATCTGCTAACTGAAAATATGCCCCCAAAAACATAAATAAGCTTGACATTTATTTAGTGGAAAATCACTCATTCATAAAAATGTCAGTGGTAGCGATCATTGTCAGTAACAAGGCAAAATGCGATATAGCCCTGCTATGTGGAGAAGCTGCCCCGGTAAATTGTAAACTACTACTACTACTAGATTGTCTTGGTAGCGATTGCGTTGGTTGAATTCGATTTAACATTAATTCCGTTGTGGTCTAGGCTGAAATGAATTATTTTCATGAACAGATTGACAAAGTTTAGGCTGTGGCAATGGAGTTCAGGTTAGTAGTCACTAGTCAGATAGTTTCACCTATTGAAAGACTTTTGATTGAAGTAGGGGAGGTGCCGAACATGTGCCGCCATTTGACATCCTACGAACTGTAAACAGCTGTGGAGATGTTTTTGTTAGCTACTCTAGGCTACAGTACAGTACAACGTTGCAGTGAGCTACACTGGTTTGAAGCCACAGGTACTGAGAATTTCACCAACAAATTGTTTACTTGTAATCTAATGTCATAATAAATCCGGTAACGAAAAGTATTTGTGAGGAATGTTTATTTTAACAATTGAAAACAGATGCATCATAGACCGCTGTAGTATGTGTTGCCCGTTCAACAGAAGCTAATGTCATGATGCTAATGCTTCAGTGAAATAGTAGACTACTGTTTCCGAAAGTAGATGCACTTCCTTAATAATATTACCTTATATTATACATTACACATCACAATTGTGTGTCATATCACGAAGTAAAATGAGCAAATAGTTATCACTCAGGCCTCTTTGCTTGTGGCGTTTCTGCAGCTGCCTTGCTGTAAAGAAGTTAGCCTAGCTATCTCCCAGAAGTTAACGAGCTGCTAAACTAATGTTCTGCTAGAGATAGTCACGCGAGTTTTCGTGACTTTAGTGACGTTAGCGGCGTCAGTGACTGTGGCTAGCAAGTTAGCCACCGTTAGCTTCACTTTTCGCCACAAAAACTTAATTTCTACAAAACCGTGCAACGAACGGAAATCCAAATACAAGCAACTCAATCGCTACCAAGACGAAACTTTTGACACCTTGGTTGTCTATGTAGTCCAAATATTGACAACGTTTTAGGGGTGGGAAAATAAATAAACAAGAAAAGGCTGTTCCTGCGAAACAGCAGTGAGAATGCTGAAAACCTGAATGGGGATAGCTGACCATGCTAAAAAAGCTGAAAATACAGTGAACATATAGTAGAAAGTTATAAGCTGAATGTCTTGTTAACATTTTAAAGTTTGAATGGTGTCTCTAACTGAAAATATGCTGAATTAGTTAACTTTCAAAGAGGAGGATTGAAAGTATGCTGAAGTAGTTAAGTTTGAAAGAGGAGGAAGCTTTTTTAATGATTTGAAAGGATTTACCATTACTTTTAAATACCAAAACACATAGCACACAGCCCCTAAAGGAGCTGAAAGTTTTTTTTGAAATATTTTTATATTTTTATTGATGAAAATACAGAAATGAGAAAATACCCGCAAGCTGAAAGCTGAAATGAATTTCAAAAATGTGTGAGTCACACAAAAGAGGCAGTGTGGAAGCTGAACTGCATGATCTAACAAAGCTAAGAGCTAAAATAGCCTACAATGCGGGAGAAGCTGAAAGCTGAACTGTTAAACAGGAGAAGAAGTAGGCTAGCTAGTCGTAACAAGAATATTATCGTTTTAACAGCTGAAATTATAGCAATACCATTGATACATACTTGAGGAGTGAGTTTCACCACACACCGGCTGCACAAGTTTCGTCGTGAAGCATACATCAATTAATAAAAAAGAATCATGTAGACGTGTTTATTGAGTAATAGCATAACTAATTACACATGTAAACGGAGTAATTTTATTATTGGCATAAACTGACAATTGCTAGTAATCGGGTTTGATGAATGATGAACTTTATTGGTTCGTCGAGAATAACAGCAATTTGCCTAGCATCCATACCTCAAACAAGTTAACCTAGACGTAAAACTACACGTCCAATCCAAAAAATAAAGATATTGTCCGAGACAGCGGCGTAACAATGACTTGGCGGGCCCGAGTGCAGATCTCACCAACGGGCCCCTTACCGACCTATCGTCAGGCGAAATTTTTGAGTGTTGAGCTTAGCAATTATTCATAGCAACGGTCTGTTATCAAAAAATAATTGACCGCAGAACGTGAACATTCAAGTGAATGGGGCATTCTACAGCATTAATAACAGCCGTGTAATAAGTAATTATTAGCCTACCCTGGTGGCTGAGTTTCACACTCATTGCTGTTGCCGGGCTGGGGGTCAGACGTAGCGTCCTCTTCAACACGCTTCGCCATAAATCCAAATGAGGATAGACAGCTTTGCCACCCTTACATCTTGCTCTTTTCGTTCCTGCCGCTTTCTGAAGACACTTTTATGTTTAAAGGGCATGGCATGGGGTAGCCTAATTCGCCTCAAAACGCTAATGCAACACAACTGTAGTATCCCAACAACAACTGTCTGTGGTATTCCAACAACTGGATGGGAACAATCGTGTGTGGGTGGTCGGGAATCTTTGACAACAATATTACCCAGACATCCTTGCTATTTTTCGAGGGCAATATTACTTAATAAAAACGAAATTTGTTTCATTCAGCAAAAGGCAAATGAGGAAAAATGAATTATTTGCTGTTGTTAAGACTGACTGTTTTTAAAATGTTTATTGGGCAGGTGATAGCTCATAATTATGAATAACTGACACCATAATTGAGAAATGTTTGCGAATTGATGGGACTGGATCATGCCAGTTTAAAACTTGTGGTGATGGAGCGGAGCAAGGGGCCCGGTCAAGTTGCCTCAAGGGGCCCGGTCAGGTTGTCTCACTTTTACGATGAGATAGAGGACGGGCCCTCTTTCGCTACGGGCCCTAGTGCAGCTGCACTCCCTGCACTCCCTATAGTTACGCCACTGGTCCGAGACCCAAAGACTCTGCCGAAATCATTGATATCCTTTATGTGTCTGTGCGGTTACCCAATTCTGCTTTCATGGTGCGTGTCGGTTTGGTTGCCACTGCAATGGAGCAGCTGTACTCGCTAACGCGCTGGGCAGAGAGAATGACACATTTAGCTAGCATCCACACCTCAAACAAGTTAACCTAGACGCAAACCTATACGTCCAATCCAAAAAATGAAACCGGAGATGTCCATTATATGTCTCTGCGGTCAGAAATACGACTCTACCTGCAGTTTCCAAAGCGTTACCCAATTCTGATTTCATGGTGCTTGTTTGTTTGTTTGGTTGCCACGGTGATGGTGTAGCTATGATTGCTAACACGCTGAGGGCAGAGAATAACCAACATTTACCTAGCATCCACACCTCAAACAAGTTAACCTAGACGCAAAACTATACGTCCGATCCAAAAAATGAGGATATTTTCCGAGACCCAAGACTCTCCCGAAACCAAACATGTCCTTTATATGTTTGTGCGGTCAGAAATACGACTCTACCAGCAGTTTAAAAACACGTCTACTTTCAAAATTCTCTGACAAATTTTACCCACCTCTCCATTGAAGTTGGTGAGATAATTTGAAAGGCTGCTCTCGCTTCAAGGCTCAAAGTTTTCCTACATTTCAAGGTATAACTTGTTTCTGTAAGTTAAACTATATGAACGGCAGAGGAATTTGTTTGTCAATTTAGTTGAATATCAGAAAAAGAGCAGCCAGCAGAGTGTGCCACTGCTGGCTGCTCAACCATAAAAATCAAGGAGCTAAATTTTTTATTTGCACAAAAACCTTAATTTTTTTAAAGTATAAAAGTGAGAAATACCAGAAGTCATAGCCATCATCTCCTGAAGGAGCTGAACGTTTTGATACAAAAATTGTAGGAATCGGTGAAAGTATGCAGGACTAGTTAAAGGCCAAAAAACGGCGGAAGAATTGAGAAGTTGAAAAACAATAGTGAGAATGCAGCATTCTCACAATAATAATATATAGGAGAGATAACAATGGTTGTGCCTTTGCCGAAGGCACCCAACTAGAAAAGGCTGTTCCTGCGAAACAGCAGTGAGAATGCTGAAAACCTGAATGGGGATAGCTGACCAATGCTAAAAAAGCTGAAAATTGTGAAAAATTTCAGAAAGTTATAAGCTGAAGCTTCAAAGCGACCGAAAGGTATTTTAAATAGGGGCTGGAGGTGGACGAAGGCATGAAACTACAGAAAAGAGAAAAAAATGCAAAACAAAAAGTCACAAAATCAGAAAGAAGAGAAACAATGCATAAAAATGTGAAAATTTAGCAGAAAATTTGCTGGAGTTTTAAAAGGCCTGAAATGTATGTTAGAAAGGACCTGCAGCGAGATGAAGGCAGAACAATTACAGAAAAGAGAAGAAAAATGCAAAAGTACTGGCAGTTGGAAGGTACTGCTGTGAAAGGTATTTTTGAAAGGACCTGGAGCAAGATGAAGGCAGAAAAGAGAAGAAAAATGCAAAACAAAAGGGAAAAATTCAGAAAGATGAGCTGCAGGAAAATGTGAAAATGTAGCAGAAAAACAGTTGCTGAAGTCTGGGTTGAACAAATTTGAAGGTAAAAGGACAACACTGGAATGACAACACTGGAATGACCTCGGCTTTGCCGTATCAACCTCGCTATCGCTCGGTCAATACGTTCCAGCCTCAGTTTGATATTTCCCGGCATGACCTCAGTCTCGATTAGTAAGTAGTTATTATACATTTTTGAGAACGTCTTCTGGACCAATAGGAACAGTGTATTGGTCCAATTATTACACTAGTACATAAGAAACTCTGTTATAGGTGCCATAAGGGAATTAACAGTCAACAGTGGAAGGAATTTGACTGGAAAATTTAAATATGTTAAGAATCAAGTAAGAATCAATGCTGGGATGCTGTTGCGACGGTAGGAGAAACAAGTTGCCGAAATATAGCCTATGCCATGTGTATGTACCATGTCAGCTTTACATGTGAAAAATGAAAGCTCAGAGAAGGTGAAAGGCTTGGTGACCGGCGTGGAGAACTGCGCGTCTAGTGTGAACAGCATCGAGCCATTCGTAGCCGATTGTGTCGCTTCGCGGTGCTTCAGTGTCCCAGGCGTTAATGATGGGCAATCCAGCTTTTTTCAGTTATTTTATATTTTTGTTATAACTTAAATATTTTAAATCATACTCTACCTCAACCACAATGTATGACAAATTCATTGATTTGTAATATAAAAGAATGCTATGAAACATTTGCATTTAAAGTATAATTTTTCCATGTATTTTAAAAAGTAGAAAGTGCATGTAACATTACTGTTCGGTAATAATAGCACTCGGCTGCTCGCCTGGCTCTGCCCTCCTACGTACTTCCGCTCAATTTGGATTTTGCTTCTGTACTAGGTCTGGGAGTTTGACTTTGAAGTCGGTTTTCAGAAAAAAAAAAATTGTAGGTCCAATTAGCGAACAGGGGGAGTGGCTGACAACGATGACGTTAATATCGTGCACTAGTTTTAGTTCAGTAATGGCGGCGGAGAAAGATGCGAGCGAAGTTATTCTGCAGTTGTGACAATGCTGCCGAATATCCATAAGTTAAAGCCGGAGCAAGAACTTTCCTTGCTGAGTTTTGTAGGTGGCCATGATGTTGTAGCCCTCCTCCACACGGGGTTCGGGAAGTTTGATTTTCCAGCTACGGCAGCTAGCTCCGTTACAGTAGTGGTGAAGGAGTTGGCAAAGAAAAATGCTTGCGATTGGTTATGGCAGATCAGAGTGGCTCTGGGCAGATCCAATAGTTTTAAACTTCAACAGAGGACCCACCTTCAAGGAAGTTAACGCTTGTCAACGGGGGAATCCCAGACCCTTTGTACAAATGAAAAGTACGAGGGTCTGGTTAGGACCAGGCTACTCGGCTGCAGCAAGTGAGTGTGAATTGGAGAATTCACTCGGCCCTCCCTCACGTATCTTTGGTTTTGGCTATTGGTCAACTGCAAGTCGGATTGACAGAAACAAAAAGTGAGGCTGTCACTCTGAGACAACAGTCAGAACGAATGTGCTTGAGCGTTTAGGCCAAGTGTATTTTATTTAGTTTGTTTAGTTTTTTATTAGTTAATTATGTTAATGTAAATATATATTGATAATTAATATCTTATATACAATAATATGTAAATATACAGTATATATGAGCCGACCCTTTATATAAATTAACAAAAATGCTTCTTAGGTTAGCGGGGATTTGGTCCGTGTGCCTGTAAAGGCCGTTAAATGCTACTCCGTACTATACGATTACGGACACATGGGAAGGGCCTACGCATAGTTGGAACGCCCTGAAACGCCCTCCCTTTCCCGTGCACCATTTAAATTCCTGTCGATCCGTCGTGCCGTGCTGTACGTGACGGATACCCCTTGGCCGTGATTGGTCCGCTACGACATCATTTCCAAACGACATCATTTCCGACATCGACAGAAAGGCGTTTTCTCTAAGGTCGTCTTTTTGAAAGACGTCTGTGATGAGAAGTTCTTGGAGAGAAATTTTATTGTGAGCTAGTTTATGCTCTACTCTAGCGAATTCAGAAACGTGAGTTTGTTGTCTGTGCACTGACTGCCACAGTTTAGTGACCTAGAGTAGTACATTGTAGTTTTGACTGTAGCCTACATACAGTTTGTATGGAACTTTTTGTTTCCAATTATATCAGTCATTTTGTTTATCATTTTTTACATTGGATTATACACTTGGTGGAGAAATGAATTCACAAAACCAGAGCCTTGTCTATATCGCAGGGGTGTCAAACCCATTTTCACCGAGGGCCACATCAGCATGGTTGCCGTCAAAGGGCCAGTTGTAACTACGATGTTACGTCAGTAACAATGTCAAAACATGGTGTTTTTGTTGTAGCTTTTGTGAACATAGGGCATATTATGCTGCAATTTAAGTCCGCCTTTTAATTCTTGGACAATCAGCTGTTTTTCTTGGAGGATACATTTGCAAATTTTTCTCAGTGTTTGGTGACAAAATGCAAGCGCGCATAGCGCAAGAGCAAAACTAGTTTTGCCCTTCATCTGAACGCAGAATAGCTTTTTGAGCTTTATGTAAAATAAACATTGCCGTTTTCCAATAGCCTAGGTAAAACCTTGTCTAATGAAGGTGATGTCTTCATCATTGCTGGCTCCAAATTGTCGATAAGGGAAGCAGAAACATGCTAGCTTGGCTGAGTACTCTAACCAAGTTCGAGAGCTATACCAACTTGGGTTGAATGCCCGAGGACCTTGGCTGAAAATGCACATGGGGTACGTTCGCAGAACCGGCTGCATTGGAGTGCTGTCATTCAAACCATGCTCGCCTTCACCCAGTTAAACTTTGCGTTTAACACTGATGTGCATACACTGCTTTCTAGAGGCGGGATGTCGTCACTTTGCCGTAACACAATTGAAATGCATGGTGAGAGATGTCGTTTATGGTCAATGCACGCTGTAAAGCAGCGTAGACTTATTTCAATAGCCCATTAATCTTCCGCGGGCCACATAAATTGACGCGGCGGGCCTTAAGTTTGTCTTTAATATAATATTATGTGACTGCACCTGCTGCACTCATCGTCTGACTAGTGACAGCTGGTAAGAGTGTCACACGTGTGATGAGAGGTGGGAGATAAACAACAACGATTTCTAACTTACAAAGACGCAACAAAGCAACGTGTTTTCGACAAAAAACACTTCTCCACCTACTGTTCTGGCGGTGAATTGTTTTCAGCACCCCCAGCCTTCGGAGAACCATAAAGGCAACCGAAATGCTAATTAATCCGTCCTATCCGGCGGCCCGCCCATCCGTAACGGAGTCGGAGTACCATACTGGCACCTTAAGGCTTTGAGTGTGGGCCTGTGTCTGTAAATCTGTATGTTCTTGTCTCCCTTTGTGCATGCAGTCCTGGCCATGTCGATATTTGTGTGGGTGTGTGTGTGTGTGTGTGTATGTGTAAGAATGAAAGTGAGTGTGCATGTGTTATATGCACACATGAAATCTTTGGTTTCCTGTGGTCTCCGCCTCCTGTTTGTGGTGCTACTCACCTCATCATCAAGACAACGACGCCACAAAGTCACTCCCCCAGAAACCGAAGACCGATCTCTCTCTCACACACATACTTGCTGTCCTCCACTGTGGTAGATGCCGGGAAGTGCTAGACAATGGACATTTTCCGGTAAACAAAAAAGCCAGAAACGTCAGTCTGTCCTTGTGACCTCCTAGCAAATATTGATCAGAGAACACCTGGGGCGCACAGACACTCTGTTGAAGGAGCCTTTGCGCTATTATTATAATAAGGGCTTGAAATGTCAACACTGTTGGAATGCAGCAATACAGTTCAAAACTACAATGATGAGATATTGGCTTACACAAGAGGGCAGAGCCTATTTCTAAGGTAATTCATGAAACAGAAGTCAGCCAACGAGCAGAAAAAAAGCAATCTCATGTAAATTCAGTGAAGAGACCAGTAGGAGCCATAGAAAGCTAAAGCAGCTCTCTCTCTCTCTCTCTGCTCCACCTTGGTGCTGCACAGAAGACTCTGAACAAGGCAGATTTTCCCTAACTTCATTTAGAAAAATTATTGTTTTTCTTTGATTTATTAAAGGCAGGATCGGTAAATGTTGCAATCCAAGCAATTTTGGCTTTAGTTCAAAGGGATTCAAACCAAAATATCCTACTCCCTTCCTTCAAAGCCACTCCCCTATAACACATTAACTCGCTGCTTGACTACTGCCAGGAGGTAGACAGACAGACAAACGAGTAGCTTGCACAATCATTAAGTTCAGTCAGAACTAAATGATTTGTCATGTTTATAACAGTCACATTATGCCTACAGATATTGGATTTATAAAATGTTACTGTCAAACCTTAAGATGTATTGGTTGCTATCAGGATGTTAAGTATTTTTCAGCGAATATGACAAAAAGTGCTTCTCAACTTATCGACCCTGTCTTTAACATCTCCATATGACTAGTCTTATATCACTGTAACTCTCACTCTCTGTCTCTCACTCACAAAGTCATGGCTCCACTTTCTCTCCACATCTCCTTTTTGGAGATTCAACTGATTTGGCTAATCCCTGATCAATAGTCATGGGAGTACGTGTCAGCTAACAATACATGAGTGATTTTTAAGTTACAGCATTGTTTCCTGGCTTTTGTTTGGGCAAAATAACCATCTTGCTGTCAACCGGAGTTGGGAAGAGAAAAATGATCAAGCTGGCTCCTGCTTGGTGTGTATTTGTGTGTGTATGTGTGTGGGCAGGGGGGATCCAGCCAAGTAATTTGTTTCAGGGATGGAGTGAGGGAGTGATGTGTTTCCATGACCATGGAGTGTTAGGACATGGAGGCCGCTGCCACAGCATACATGATAGATGGAGAGGGTATGACCTTGGGAGGGGGCTCTCTCTCTCTTGCTCTCTCGTTCTTTCTCTCATTGACGTTCTTTTTGTCTTTCATTTTTTCTTCATCTTTGTTTCTCTCATTCTTTCACTCATTGTGGTTCTTTTTCTGTATCTTTATTTTTCTCTCGATCTCTCCTCTCTTTCTGACCCCCAGCCACCTACCTCCTGGCTGACCCATCTCTCTGTCCCTTGCTCACTTTCACTCTGTCTATCAGGTTGGTTTTCACTTTAATGAGCTTGGTAAAATGGTCAGATCTGCTCAGATCTGCTGTTGCTCTTCATCAAACCTAGTAGTGTAAACCATAGTGTAAGTTTCTGCCCTGGGGTATACATTTGTAAAATACTAAATCCAGCACCAAACCAGCCTTGCTGACCACTACTACAGCACAAACCTATTGTCATAAGATAACGTGGAGAAGGTCAATTTGACCTACCGCGAAAGCCACGCCCCAAAATGGCTTTGACCAATCCTACCTTAGCTACCCGTCACTTTTTGAAGAAGCTCCTTCAAGCTTTCGCTCGTTAAGGCTCAAAATGCCATACAGAACATAGCTACAAATCCGATACAACATCCGATACAACATCATCCCTCATTGCCCCTTTGGAAAAAAATAGAATGTATCTCTTGTGTTTAGATGACCTTTTCTTAAAACAACTATGCATAAAACAAGATTTCAATGAGATCACCAATTCCATATATATTGTTTTATATAGAACAACAAAAAGGAGGGGATGAGGGTAGACTGCCTCAACCCCTGACCGTACCCATGGGGATTATTCTGCCTCAGATAAAAGGGTACATCCCTATAAATCCAAGCGACTTGGTGCCCGCCGTTCTCGGGTAGGATACCGGCGGTCAACACTACTGATGGTGGCAGTGACATGGATGTAGGCAGATCACAGTCTCAGACACTGTGTCACAGTCTCTTTATACTCTTGTGTGGGCAGGGCTGAAACAGTAGCTTCCTGAGGTGAGCCCCTTGGCTGCTGGCTCAGGGAGTCATCACGGAACAGTTCTGGACCAGCAGCTCTTGGTTCCACAGGAGTTTCCTTTCCCAACAACAACTGGTTTGTATGTGTCCTTCAGATAAGATTGTCTGCAGTTTTGACTGCGTACGATACAGGACCAGTCTGTGCGATGACTGTGGTAGGAACCCATTTCAGTGGAGATAGTTCCGTGCCAGTACATGCTCTTCCGGATTGAAGGCTCTGTCCTTTGCTCTTTGAGCTCTTCTCTCGACTTGGATCTCCTGTTGAGGTCTCACAACTTCCTTTTCCTTTGGTGGTCTGAGAAGGTCAAAGTTGGTGCGTAACAGTCTTTTCAAAAGAAGAGATGCTGGTGACGCTTTCGTGGTTGCGTGTGGCGTGCTTCTGTAAGCTAACAGAAAGCTGTTCAGGCGTTGATGCTTGGCATGCTTCATGGTCTGTACAAACCTCTTGGCCAGCCTGTTGGTCGATAAGTGGTAAGGTGCAAATCTGATGTGCTGTACACCATTTACCTGGAGGAATGAAGCCAGTTCCTGCGACGTTAATTGTGGTCCATTGTCACTCACAAGGTGTTCTGGGGAACCAAAACAAACATTTCACCCAACTTTTCGATGGTCTTCTCAGCAGTAGTAGACCTCATAACCACAACTTCTAGCCACTTGCTATGGGCATCTACCTCTATCAGAAACATTCTCTCTTCGAATGGACCAGCGAAGTCGACATGTAGGCATTGCCATGCCTCCTCCGGCCAATCCCACGGATGCAAAGGAGCAGGTTCGTGTTGGTTTCGAACCCTCTGGCATGCGAGGCATGTCTTTGCCTTTTCCTCTATGTTTCCATCCAAACCAAGCCACCAGGGGCAGAGTTAGACTCTCAGTACACTGGGGGCGGAGCTTCTTCACGGGGCCCTCTGCTACCAAATCATTTTAAAGGGGTGATTGACTGGGGTTTTGGGGTATTTCACACTGTTCTTTAAGGTCTCTGAATAGGGTATGTAACATTGGTTGAGCTCTTATACATTCAGGAGAAATTTTCCTGGGAAAAAACGCTATTTATTTTCTTTTTAAGGTATGCTCATGAATATATATCAGCTGCGCGCTGATTGGTTGGTTTAAAACAAGTGAAGCTGCGGAGCAAAGACGCAACACGGCCACAGCACTCACTGAAACAAGGAAGGTGGAGACTTGAAACGTACAAATAAATATTTTTCTTTCCGTTTTCAACAGATTAACTAGATATAATTTCAAATTATTATGTTAGTTGTTTCCACTTCTGTTGTTGAAGCAAACAGGATCGCCTTAGGTGGGTAACGTTAGCATTACAGCTTAGCAAACAAACTATCGTGATTCAACTCAGCTTCAGTTAGCTCTGGCTATCTTGCTGAAAAATAGATTTGGACAAACATGCATCTTGAATTGTAGATTGATATGACAACACGGGTTATTTATTTGAATGAAACACAGTCAGGAACATGAAATAACATTCGCCCCATTGCCAATGAAGTAGGCTAAATCATCACACATTCTACCTTCTTCATTCTACCTTCTTCTCTAAACTAGTTTACATGCCTACAGTCTAGATGTTTTCGCTATCGAGCATTCCTTGCAAATCAGCGTTAATATAAAGCAAATGAGCTAGAGTCTGGGTACCATTGACTAGATGGGCATGGCTGATATCGTAGTCTGTCTATATCGTAGCGTAGAAGATCCCTGTGCAGTTTGACCCTTGACACATTTGCGCGAACCATTTCACCAAGGACGGGTTTGAAAACCTGGGACAATGTAAAGCAAGATTTGCTATGAAGCTGTTGCTGAAAAGAGGTGCATTCCGACCTTATGTTCATCACAACCGCAAGCTGTAGTATGATTTTGTTTGTAACAGTTATTAGCTAACGTATCCTGTATTTAGCACCTGCCTTTCTCCAGTTCTTTCAAATAGATCATCTGGACAGGCGGTAGCAATAGGGTAGACTGCTATTCGTTTTCTGGCTGTATCTTTCTAATGCCGACTACAGCTAGTCTAGCTAGAGTAATTTGTTAAGTAAGGTATGTTAATGTGTTTAGAAACAGCATTCTACCTATGGTAGATACAGGAGACGTTAGCATTGCTAACTGTTAGCGACAAAATCATGCGTTTGTGATGAGCATACGGTTGGAACAGCACCTCTTTTCAGCAACAGCGGCTTAGCAAATCCTTCTTTAAATTGTCCAAGGTTTTCATTCAAAACTGTCTTTGGTGAAATGATCCCTTCACAGGGATGTTCTCATAGACAAACGTCAGCCATGCCCGTCGAGTGTTTGGTTCCGTGGGAAGACTATTGTCACGTCTGTGTGTGTGTTCCCGTTTTGTTTGGCCTGCCCCCTCCAGGTGTTTTTTGTCTTGTCTGCTCGTTTGTGGGGTATTTAGTCCATTGGGTTATATTTGTCTTGTGCCAGTTCATCTTGTGTGTTTCTACCGAGCATTCCCGCGTACCCGTTACCTGTTCTGTTCCTGCCTTGTGCTCAGATTTCCCGTGCTTAGACCTCGATTGGACTGTCCATGACTACTCTACCTGATACCGGATTGTACCTTCGCCGCCTGCCTGTGCACCGATCACCTGCCTGTCCCCAACTACTCTGCTTAAATAAACTCTATTGTTGTTGGAAGTTACCTACTGTGTTTGAGTCTGCATTTAGGTCTACATCTGTGCATGAGCCGTGACAACTATGTCAGCATTCCATGTACAGCCTGGAACACTGCATTTACGACCGTGGTCCATTTTCAATATCCTTAGAAAAACGTTCTTCTTTCAATTCCCGTGGAAGTAGGCTACACAGAGCAGCGCGCAGATGAACTAGTGTCTGAGATCTACGCGACCCCCATTTATGTTCCTGTGCCAGAATACCGGTGGGCTGGTCTGTGGGTAAATGTTGGGGCGTGACAAAGAGCCAAAAAAGGTCACAGCGGGGTATTTTTTTTAAACCTATCATTTGACAGCAGCAGTTACAAATTCTGAGATTTGCATAGGAAAGAGGCGTCAATGGACTTTGAGGTTCACTGTATGTCTATTTTACACACCCAAATTTTTTCAACTATGACAAGGTAAATCCGGTTTTGCAATCAATCGCCCCTTTCAAATTAAAACCTGTAAAATATCTGATGAATGCATATGCTCTAATAGGCCCTATTTTAACAATCTGAAACACAAATATCAAAAAGCAAACTGCAAGTAACTTTGTGGGCGGGACTCCGGCTCTGTTGCTATTTTGCCGGCGGGATAAATGACTTTACGCCTGGCGCAAATCTAAAATGGGTAGGTCTTAAGTACAAGGGCGTAGGTTTGGTCTCAGCTTTGGTAGGGACACTGCCCCCCCCCCCCCCCCCCCCGCAACCAATAAATACAACAAATTATGGAGCCTACATCATCTGTACTGGACTTCTGAGCAAATATATGAAATAATGAACCATATTTGGGCATTCCAAATTTATAGCACCTTTTGACTACCTACAAGTATAAGTGTGAATGGCAACATTCATGGGTAACATTGTCTAAACATCCCTTAAAAACAGCAATTTAATGGAATCTTTACCAAAATGGACAATTCAACTTCTCACCTGAACCCCTGATGCTGACACATCACCAACCTGCTCTATCTACATCTGTAGCTTCAGGGTGCTGTTTTTCCTGCAGAGTAATTCATCAATGTAATACAAACACTAACCAACCATGCTTAGTTGACTGCCAACATTGGTGGAATTACAGGGATAGCCATATTACTATCCAAGGGATCATATAGACCTACTTATTACCAGTTAATATCGAATAATATGGAGTTGCTAGCCTGCTGGTACTAGGCTAAACTAGCACGGTCCCATTATGTGGGTAGGTTAGCTTTACCCTTCTGACTTCAACAAGACCAGCTGCTGCTAACACACTGGTCGAAAGATTGCAGAAGCTACGGATAGATTTAATACAAGCAAAAGTTACATGCTGCTCTACTACACTAACAACTTTCAAAACATGTTTCCATTTTAGAATGGGTGGCGATGTAAGGCTAGCAGTTAACAACGACCTTCTTGATAGCTAACGCTAGCTACTTACTCTCTGGGTGGGGAAAAAACTTCTTATATGCTGAGACCAAACAAAATACTAATATGAGGCTTTATTATTTCCTGGCGTATTCAATAGCTTACCGTGTCAGACTACTGCCCTCTTTCTGCAAGTCACAATTCACAAAGTTTCAGCCAATTAAATGACATCATATTGTCTTGCAGGCTCATTGGTTAACTTGGAAATGTATTTTTCACTTTTCGGGCGACGAACATAGTATTGATAATAATACGAATGAGTTTTGCCAATATATTGTGCAAAATATTGTTATCGAAAATTAACAAATATTGGTGGGGACAATTGTGTCTTTCCCAAACTTGGTCGTGATTAGTCCCCATTGGCCTTATGCAAACCTACGCCCTTGCCGAAGTATCTACATTACTAATGGGTGTGGTTTGGGCGTAACGTGCAATAAACCAATCAGAGCGTCATCTCACATTTCCTTTAACAGCAGCGCTTGTTCCATGGCGGATTGCTATTATAACGGTGGATTTGCCAGGCGCACACGCCAGGAGCGGTTCACAGCCGAGGAGACCGACGTTCTAGTCAGGGCCATAACAGATAGAGAAGTGACATTGTATGGGAAAGGCAGAGCAGTTTTCTCATTGCACTAGAGGGAAAAGTCCGCTTTGCGTCGAGTGCAAACTAGGAATGATACTTAGATCGTTGACAAAATCAATTGCGCTGGGTGCAAGATCGGGCCCAATATGTCACTTGTTGAGTCAAGTAAGCCTATATGTCAAATGAAATAAAAAGAAAAGGCTTTTTTTTGACCAAGTTTGTATTGACGAACAAAAACACTTACAATATTTGATGTCGTAGGTGTGCGCAGACAACAACAAAGCCCACCTTTGCATTCTGCCCACTGCAAGTGATGGAATCCCCCTGTATGGCCCGAAGAAACTCATCAGTGGACGGTGATCTGTCAGAAGAGTAAACTTCCTCCCGAACAGATAATAGTGAAACTTGCGAACGATGACTGAAAAAACCTTCATTTGCTTTTCTGCTTGGGCATTATGGCTATGTTTCATATCCCATATCAGCATTCTTTACACACACATATTTGGCCAAAGAAAAGCGTTATATTTATAGCGGCTCAGAGAGAGCGCATTTGCTCCGCATCCTCTGTGTTCTTAATTTGCCATCATTATTCCACAATTCATACTCATTCAATAGAAATGAAAGTATATACAGTCCATAACAAAAAGACAAAGTTGTTGTAAAATGAACATACCATGAATATCAAAGTCCATTGACACCTCTTTCCTATTCAAATCTCAAAAAGAAAAAAATTGGCTGTAAATCGCTAGCTTTTCAACAAAGCTACCGGTCCTACGTAGGACCGGTGATCGCCCTCTTATTGGCTCTGGTCTGTATCTTTGTCATGCCCCAGAATTTACATCCAGACCAGCCCAAGGTAGCGTCTATCAACGATACTAGTTTAGCTGCGCGCTGCTCTGTGTAAACTACTTATAAGGAATTACAAAGAAGAACGTTTTGAATTATAACAAGGATATTGAAAATGGACCACGCTCGTAAATGCTGTGTTCCAGGCTGTAGCCTACAGGGAAGGCTAACACTTACAGTCTTCTGAAGTAGCCAAACATTCAACAGGCATGGCTACTGTTGTCTTACGAGAAGATCTCGGCGAAGTTCAACACTCAATCATTCATTTTCTCTGAACTTTTCACCCAAGACAGTTTTGACAACCTTGGACAATTGCAAGCAGAATTTGCTAGGAAGCTGAACCTGGAAAGAGGTGCTGTTCCGACCGTATGCTCATTGCAACCGCCTATAAGGACAGTATGATGTTGTGCTAACAGTTATTAGCAATGCTAACGTTTCCTGTATAATATAGCATACCAGGTAGAATGCTAAATAAGTTTCTACACACATCAAATGACTATAGCTAGACTAGCTGTAGTCGGCATTAGAAGGGAAACTTCCGAAAAAATAGCCAGAATACAAACAGCAGTCTGGCTTATTGCTAACGCCTGTCTAGATAATCTATTTGAAAGAACTGGAGAAAGGCAGGTGCTTGATTCAGGATACGGTAGCATTCTAGTAATTGTTACTAGTAACATCTAGACTGTAGGCATGTAAACAAGTTTAGTTTGCTAACGCAGGAGCATAGGTAGAATGTGTGATAATTTAGCCTAGTTTATTGGCAATGGGGCTAACGTTGATTCATGTTCCTGACTGTGTTTCATTCAAATAAATAACCTGTGTAATGTAAATCTACAATTCAAGATGCATGTTTGTCCAGATCTTGGTCATGTTATTTTTCAGCAAGTTATTTAGAGCTATCTAGCTAACTGAAGCCGAGTAGAATCATATATGGTTTGGTTGCTAAGCTGTAGCCAAACGGTGCGTTCACACTGCAGCAGGGCGGGCAGGGCGGCTTCCCATTCATTTTCAATGAAACCAGGCGTTGACGCCCACGTAGGGCATTGTGGGAAGGCGAGCGGTGCGTTGCCACTCGCGTAGGGTATTGTGGGAAGGCGAGCGAGGCGGCGAAAGTTGGATTTTCTCAACTTTATGTAAATGAGGAGCGTGAAAATCGCTAGCGTTGGCCAATTGGGTTGGTTTCTTGTTTCTTGTAACGTAGCAACTGTTTGTCATGGTAAACATTTCTAGGTTTGACAAGTTCAAGATGGAAGAGCAACCCATCGTATGTGTGTCTACGCACTCAGTCTTGTTTTATACGCCTCTGTACGATTAAAGAGACATTAACAAAACATGTATAACTGGCACAGGGTTGCCGAGGTTGTCGATGTCCCTGGTGTGTTAAATTCAGTCTCGTCACTTTAGCTAGCTACAGTACGTAACTTAGCTTTCTTCTGTGCTAGCCGCATACTACTAGTCTAGCTACAGTAGTCTAGTTTACCCGGCACACAATTGACATTCAACGTTGAAATGCTGGTTGGCAGTCACTCGCTAGCCATACAGTAAATGTGTAGTGGCCATAACCGAGCGAATGTTACTGGAAAAAATGTTTGAATTTCTGTACAGTACTGTAGCCTATAGCCTAGTTGACACGATCATGCAACATCTCGTCAGCGTATCTGATTCCTTGCATCATGTCGTGTAAAAGCTGTATTTTGATCAAGACAGGAGCACCTATATATCAATAATGATCGCTATTGTAGATACATGAACCCAAGTCTGCGCACTTGTCCATGACACCGTTTTACACAAACTACAACAGTGACCTTACTAGAGAACTACAACTCTGTATTAACTTTTTTAACACGCCCCCGAGCGTGGAGCACTGTGGGAATGCCAGCGGTGCAGAGCGGTAAAAAAGTCTGCAGTGTGAACGCACCGTAACGTTCTACCCACCCAAGTCAATCCAGTTTGCTTCAACAACAGAAGTGGAAACAAGTAATGTTATCATTTCAAATTATATATAGTCAATCTGTTGAAAACAGTGTTAGGTAGACACAAAAGACTTATTTGCACGTTTTTATTTCAAGTCTCCAACTTCGGTGTTTCAGCGAGTGCTGCTGTTGGCCGTGTTGCGTTTCTGCTCCCCAGTTTCACTCGTTGAAAACCAACCAATCAGCGCGCAGCTCATCTAAATATTAATGAGCATACCATAAAAGGAGAAAAGCTAGTGTTTTTTCCCGGGAACATTTCAGAGGATCTGTCAGTGGGCATAGAACAGCACCCGGGCCATTTTCAACCCAACCAATGTTACATACCCTATTTGGAGACCTTAAGGAACAGTGTGAAGTACTCAAAAAAAACTGTCAATTGCCCCTTTAAAATAACTCAATTTTTCTCATCTGATTTTCTATGCCCTACCAGAGAAGAGAACACTTTGGATCACTGCTACTCTACTATCAGTAAAGCATACCATGCAGTTCCCCGAGCAGCACTGGGTCCCTCAGACCACGCCATGGTCCACCTGATTCCTGCATACAGGCAGAAGCTTAAGCGCTGTAAGCCTGCTGTGAGGACATCAAAACAACCTGCCAAAGACAATGATGGTGCACTTGTACTTAGCCATCACTGAGTCCATCCTCACTTCCTCCATTACCGTCTGGTACGCTGCTGCCACTGCAAGGGCAACAGCAGGCTGCAGCGTATCATTCGCACTGCTGAGAAGGTGATTGGCTGCAATCTGCCTTCCCTTGAGGACCTGCACACCTCGAGGTCCCTGAGGAGAGCGAGGAAGATTGTGGCCGACTTCTCCCACCCTGGCCACTCCCTGTTTCAGTCACTCCCCTCCGGCAGAAGGCTGCGGTCCATCAGGACCAGTACTTCACGCCACAAAAACAGTTTTTTCCGTTCTGCTGTTGGCCTCTTCAACAAGGCCAAGAGTCCACACTGTCTCTAAATGACTTCCTGCTAAAAACACATTACATCTACGCAATTCTTCCTTGTACATTTGTTTTCTTTTGTAATATTTGTATTTTCATATTGTAATTTAGCAACTTATATTTTATTTCTGGCAACTTATATTTGATTTTACTGTACATTTTAATTAATTCTAATTCCACTTAGTATAGATAGTCCACATTTTAATTTTAGGATCCTATATGTTTATTGTATGCACCTTCCTGCCAAAGTAAATTTCTTGTCTGTGCAAACTTTCATGGCGAATAAATCCCTTTCCGAGTTATCTTCTTTCCTGTCGTTTGAAGCAAATCTTTTAGCTCCGGGCATCGATCATCACTTCCAGTTTTGATTGAAAGTCCAGTTTTGAGAAATGTTAAGCTTATATATATGCAAGATTATGAAAATGCAAGATTCCATATAACATATAACCTTATTATCAGTCAGGGCAAAAAAAATTTAATGATAGGGTGTACTTTTTCTATTTTTAAGCGAGCAACAACCATACAATGGCATTTGTCTGTAATACATGAAGAAGAACAATAGAGGGTTTTCACCGACGTCACGTTCTGGGCAATAACCCGGATGCGCGGCTATTGGAGGTGTCAGGCCAAATAAAGTGTCCTAGGGCCAAATAGTGTCCTACCTGACGTCACAATGCCGTTCCGTAGCAAGGACGCGTCCGTCGCTATGCCGACCTTAAATTCCTGAGATATCTAATCGTGCTAGCAGGAAACTGTCATGGTTGCTATACTGGTTACTAGGTAGGAAGTTTTGTATTTAGGCTTATTTAAACCAGTTCATTCTACTCTACTATTTAAAGTTTTCACTCGTTCAACATTCCCGAGACAGCAATGCGCGCAGGTAGAATATTATACGTGTTGCCTTCCCGGTCTGTTAAAATTGACGCTAAATAAGTAATTTTGTTGACGAAAACAACTGGCTAGCTAGCACCAGCTATCGAACGAGTGAAAACTTTAAATAGTAGAGTAGAATGAACTGGTTTAAATAAGCCTAAATACAAAACTTCCTACCTAGTAACCAGTATAGCAACCATGACAGTTTCCTGCTTGCACGATTAGATATCTCAGGAATTTAAGGTCGGCATAGCGACATTGCTTCTGAACGGCATTGTGACGTCAGGTAGGACACTATTTGGCCCTAGGACACTATTTGGCCTGACAGAGGCACTCGGTGTAAACAACTGAACGGAGTACAACCAAAGAACGTATATTCTATACTCTTTGGTACAACTGTGTTTGTGTCTAAACGACCGAAATGGTCATCAAAACGCTTCCAAGATTCAAAGGCATATAGGGAAGGACTTGGACCACAAGAAAAGGGTCTATTTTATATATTTTGAGAAATTTGGATTTATTGGCGGTGCAGATCCCTACCAGTTAACCTAGCTCCCTTTCCTTGGATCCGTGACGACCCGGTGATTCTGCCTTCAGTTGGATATCCCGATATTGTTAACTACCTGGTTTTCTTGCCGAACACATACACATGCAGTAGTTTGATATGAATTATATTATGTTACTGTCAGCTTTACAGTAAAATAAGCACAGTAAAAACAATAAAAGCAGTTATTATTTTTACAATTTACTATTAACAATATTATCATTACAGTAAAACATTTGTTATGAGCCGCTGAAATAAACATTTCACAATACCTGACAAGAAATGTGCCGAACAAATACGGATGTTGTCAAGATTTTTCCCTTGTAGATCTTGGTTGAGCTTTGCCAACCACAAGCGCCTCCTTTACTCAGATAATTTCTGGTATTCCTCTCCCTGGTTTTTAATAGGGATGGGCGTGGTTAATCAAATATCCGGATATCCTAAAGTAAGTTAGTATTCGAATACTTTTTTCGAATACTTATGAGCGTAGTTTGATTTAAAAAAATGTTTTATTGAAAAACCGTCGCGTCGTGTTGTGAATTCTAATAGTTGTGACGTTAGAAAATGATGAAAACCATCAAAAAAGGTAGGCTACGCCTGTGTTCTGCTGCGAGACTCCTTTCATTTCATTTGGCGCTACAAGAAGCATAGTGTCCTGGCTAAGCAGTACCTCGCAGCAACCTCAGTTCCTGCAGTCTTTTCTACGCCGGCCTGCTCGTAAATCGACTCCGTACTCGCCTCTCCCCTGAGCATGTTTACATGTTAATTCTCCTGAATAAAAATGTGTATGGCTAATGCAGTTGTGGCTTATTTATTTTCTTACCAGTAGCCATGTAGAGCTAGCGTAATCGGCTGTTTATGTTTGCATTGTGTGGTGGCGCACCGTATCCTATAGGATTCCGTTTCCAAGTTAATATCCAAGTTAATATGCAATATTTCTCCGTGTGTCTTTCGTTTTTATGGTGGATAGCCTACCCAATGTGTTTAATTTAGTCCAATGTTCACATAATAATAGGCTAATCGCTTTACCGCCAAATTAAGAGCCTAAGTCTGAAGACGCAGCGTTTTTTCAAGTTCATTGTCTTTTCGTCTAGTAATAAATTGATCTTTCATTTGTTTTCTTTATTCAACCCTTATTTAATCTAATAGTTTAACAGTCCCAATTATTGCCAGAATGTGTGGTGGTTCATGTGTTTACTGTGTGCTTTGCGTCACGTCAGGCTAATTACATAACGGAACCACATTAACAAAATAGATTATCCGGATATTCGAAAATAATTTCGGATACTATTCGAATAGTGAAATCAGTTCAAATCTCCATCCCTAGTTTTTAATAACCTTTGGAAGTCGATACTATACCAAATGTCTTTCTCGATCTGTCCTCTTGGTACTATGGAGGACCAAACCTGCCATATTTAAAAATGAATGAATAAATAAATGTCCACATCCATGCATTTAGACATAAATAAATGAATACATGTACTAATTAATGCACAATTGTCAATCAATATTACCTTATAATTTACATGTATTTATGTATTTATTTGTGTATTCATTTATTTATTCATTCATGTATTCATTCATTTATTCATTCATGTGTTCATTCATTTATTCATTCATTTATTCATTCATTTATTCATTCATTCCTGTATTTCTTCTTCTCAATATGTTAATGAGATGTGTCAATCAAAATAGGTAGGCGGTATTTGACACACCATTGGCTAATCGTTTTCCACGCTTTGTATTCGATTATGTAGCCTTACATCCATCCTTGCTGTCATGGACAACATAGCCTACATGGACAGGCTGGCCGACCTTGTTGAAAACAAATATTTAATTCACCATATATGATATTTGGATAAACAAACATGTTATAAAGATTTTACTACGTTAGTTGTGGGCTATCACTTAACACCCAACTTCACTACGCTGACCGGCCAACCATGTGTTTACCCCGATAAAAACGTAAACATTTTAAAATAAAAAATCCTGATTGTTGATTGTCAAACCAACATATTTGTCCTGTGTGTAAGAGCGAGATAGACAATCTGGCATATAGCCCCCAATCAAGCAGAAGAGAAATTTGTGAAGATTGACGACACAAAGTTAATCATCGAAGATGAAAAGTAGCTTAGTCCTAAATGGAGTTGTATGCCCCATAGCACATATTTTACAAAGACTACGGCAACAAAAGCCAAACGTTGCCACGTTATGTTGGGAATGGGATGCCGTTGCGACGGTTATTGTTGGAGCAACAAGTTGCCTAAATAGCCTGTAGCCTATGCCATGTTTATGTACATGTCAGCTTTACATGTAGAAAAGAAAATCTCAGAGAAGGTGAAAGGCTTGGTGACCGGCGTGGAGAAATGCGCGTCTAGTGTGAACAGCATCGCGCCATTCATAGTATATTGTGGCGCTCCAGGGCGCTTCGCAGCCAGTGTGTCCCAGGCGTTAGCTAGATTGAATCTATGGCTCTGGATTGATTGCAATGTCTGAACATCAGTTTCCACGCCTACTGGCCTCCTCTCATTATCATATTGGGAACAATGAATGAATGAATGAATGAATGAATAAATAAATGAATAAATAAATCAATAAATCAATACATAAATGAATACAAAATAAATAAATACATAAATGTAAAATATATGTAACTATTGATTGACAATTGTGCATTAATTAATATATATATTCGTTTATTTCTGTCTAAATGCATGGATGTGGACATTTATTTATTCATTCATTCATTTGTAAATATGGCAGGTTTGGTCCTCCATATGGTACAACCTGAAACAAGACAATAATTCAGCATTTTCTTTGACGACGTTCGGGATATACTTCAGTGCCAGTGTTTTGTTGTAATGCGGAGTGCCTCCAAGATGGCGACTTCCGGTCCGATGACGCGTCGTGAAAACCCGCAGAACAAGCCCGTGTGCTCACACAGTGAGGCAGAGCTACTGGCTGCCCTCCCCTCCTGTTTTTTCACTGTGGCGTTATGTACGATCAGCAAAACTAATGTTATACAAATACGTAAAATACATGACCAAGACTACGAAATGTGAGGACATAATACAAATTTGTACAAACATTACATTGGTGACATACAGAGAGATCAAATTGCACATACTCAAATTGGTCAAAAATATTAGCAGCTCAGCCCAGTTTGTGTGGGATTGCGCAATCCGAGAGGATGTACAACTAGTTGCTGCCTTCTTCCGCTTCTTTCCCGGTATTTGGAAAGGAAAATACACAAATTCAGCGATATTGGCTATAAAAAATCACTGGAATCATCCAATAATTATATTGCTATCACAGATCAGTGGACAAATATTATTATTTTATATTATTCGTTTTTTTATTTCATGATGACACAGGGGAGGCACTGCCTGACCGCACGTCACTGCTTTCATGCTACTTAGCTCACTTTTAAAAACATCGTAATGTCTCTTCAAAGTGGAACTGAACTGCGATTAGACACAGTGATATTATAATAGTATATAGATTTAATGAATTAAAAAAGTATATAACATACAACTCTATGCCATATTCTATAAATAATCGACATTTCTTGTGTGTAAATTATGTACTTAAAAAGAACAGGACGCCGCCATGACGTACACATCTGACGTCACAAGAATGGTTGCTCTCAATTTCAACCGGTCAAACTGCATTAAAAATTGAAGAAAGTCGAACCATCATACCCATCCCTGTTCATCCTATGGCATATGCTTTCGAACCAATACGTTATTATGTTCCCGCAGGACAGTAGTTGTCCCATATGATGCAGAATGTGTTTTTGTCGGATGTAAAGATGTAAATATAGTTAACACTCACAAGTTGAACAACACCGAGTGGTGATGTACTCGTACAGTAGCTAGCTACTTGTCTTAACTGCAGACAATGCCAACCGACAGAATTGATCTGATCAAAGACCTGCATAACCTGGGTGTTTGGTGGTCCACCAAAATGATCGTTCATCGTTGAGCACAGGCTCTTCCCCATGCTGTGTGAGGAGAAAGACCTTGTATGTTAGCTTATCATCTGTGTAACCTATGCTCGGTCTGACTCTGACCCTGTGTTGTTTCTGTGCATCTGACAATAAGTTTTGAGCGCCCCTACACATAGCTGGTAGCCTAAGTTTCAGTTACTAGTAGCCCCACATGCTCACTGGTTGAGTTGATATTAACTTGTTCGCTGCTAGGTTAAACAAACTACAATGTAGGAAACGTTACGTAACGGAGCTAGCTTTGACTACTGTACAATCAGAAGTAAATTTAGGAGCTAGAGCTAGATAGCGTAGCTATGTCAAAAACGTCAGTGTGTGTATTAACGTTATCCAGGGGCAGCTGGCGGGATTTGGCGCTTTAGATATAAGCCATTTTCGTAAAACCGGTTGCTGCTTGATAGTGAATGCCTTATGTCTTGTAAAATGTGTTTGTACAACCAACCAGTAAGATCCTACTTAACACCTTGGTTTAGCTGGTTCGTTTAAAGCAATTTATACCTCTGTTCTCCCTGAAAATCTATCAATGTCTATCTTGATGACTGCTAGCAGACGGCAGTCACAGTACCTAACCATTCTCGTGACGTCACAGACATGACGATTCAAAGATGGCTGCGCCCATTAGTTAAATAGTAAAGTTTAAAACGTTTTTATTAACAAATGGAACATTTTGCTCTTTTAGTTGTCAGATAAAGTTTTGTGATTTTATTTTAATAATGATATGAGCCGTACTTCATAAATCAGTTCAGTTCCACTTTAAAATGGAGGGTAGAGCTGAGTCTCCATGGGTCATCATGTGTACTGACGGCCAGTCCAGTTTGATACTCTCCATCCCAGTAGAGAAGGGTAGTCACCTTTCACTACATAGAGTGGCAGTTTTGAAGTCTGTCCATTTAATTGAACTGTTACCTCAGTGATTCCTTTCATAGCAACAGATTATCCAGTGTGTCTTTAACACCACGTTGGCAAGCTAAAGTGGAAGGTGTTTCAATGTATTTTTGTATGCTTTGTCTGACACGGGGGATACAGTTGCCCCTATGTCAATCTCCATGCGCAAAGGCTGGGAGGGGGATAGACCCAATAGCCATGTGGACCTCCAGCAACCATCAATATGTGTAGTGTAACTTCCTCATCTGATGAGTCACTCACCTCTGTTCTTTCCTGATCCAGAGAGTGAACATGTCTCTTTTTAAAATGGTTGAAGGTCTCTTTCCTGTTCTCTGACTTTGACAATTTCCCTGTGCTCTTTTAGTTTCTGCATGCACGCTCAATGTGCCCCTTTTTACCACAGCTGCGGCAATCCATGTCCTTACACCAGCATGCGGAGGCCTGATGTTCCACTCTGCCACAGCAGAAGCAGTTGCCTTGCCCATTAGCCTGTCTCTGATTTTCAGTGGAAACACTATGCACTTTCCCTGATGAGCTCAAGTTGTGAGCCTCTTTTGTTGCCAACTCCATCAATACACTAACTTCAATAGCCTTTTTCAAAGTTAAGTTGGTTTCAATAGTCTCTTTTACGTAGCTTCACTACGTAGGCCACACACTAATCGGTCTTGAATAGTATAATTTAGCACATCATTAAATTCACAGTGCTCCGCTAATTGTCTCAGTACAGAAACAAACACTGTCACTGTTTCTCTTTCCTTCTAATTCCATCGGTGGAACATAAACCTCTCAACTATGACTAGGGGTTTTGGTGATGAATGTCCTGCCCATGTATCCACTATGTCTATAGGTCTTAGCACACGGCCTCCCTGACTGTAACAGGCTGCATAATAAATTGAAAGTCTTTGCCCCCATAACACTCAAAACCAGTTTATCATCAGGAATGCCATTTGCAAGAACAAAATAGTCAAATCTGTCCGTGTATGAGCGCCACTGCTCTACACCCTCATCGAACTGTCCAATGTTTCCGACAATTCCAGTTCCAATTCATTTTGAACGAATCCTTACAAGGACTCGGGAGTAACGAGTCCTCTCAAAGAGTGATTCGTTCATTTTCTCGTGGCCGCTCATCGGGACTGTTGCATAGGCTCGTCCAAATAAACAGAAATGATTCGTTCATTTCCCGACTCGGTCTTCGGGTACGAGTCTTTGGATCATTTTTCACGTGACCTGCATAGGCTCTGTACTTGTAGCTAGAGGAAACAAACTATCCGTTCATTTCCTGACTCGGTCTTTCTACGAGTGTTTGGATCATTTTTCACGTGACCTGCATAGGCTATGTACTGGTAGCTAGAGGAAACGAACGATTCGTTCATTTCCCGACTCGGTCTTCGGGTACGAGTCTTTGGATCATTTTTCACGTGACCTGCATAGGCTCTGTATTTAGAGGAAACAAACAATTCGTTCATTTTCCGACTCGGTCTTTCTACGAGTCTTTGGATCCTTTTTCACGTGACCCACATTGTATTTTTTAGTGGAGGAAACATTTTCCTCATTCCCTTTTGCTTGGCCACTGTTTTAGTGGGACGTGAATGATATTCGCTCAAGTCATCATACTGACTTTGTTATTTTCACTTTACATTTACACTTACAGTTTAGTGCAGTGTAATTGTTTGCGGTGATAATTAAATGCTAGTGTGATAATAAATGACCAAATCATACAACATACAAACTGTCATGATTCATTATTTTAATGCAGGAATTTCTTTTGAAATAGTATCTACTGGTGCACATGTCATAAACAAGTGCCAAAGGGGAGACCCATAAGAGCATGCAGTTATACAAGTTACAAATCAAAACAACACGAACCACAAAAAGTGCAAGACTGTACCTGTAGAAGAACAATCAACATAAAATATTTCACAGCGAGAACAAGAGTTAACTTCGTTATAACTAACCTACAAGAGCAACAAGTCACTCAATGAGAGTCATTGTGATCCTGGAGGAAACTTACATCAGGTCCAGCCAAGAATTCATAAGTGCCGTTGTACTCCCGGAACAAGTGTGTCTAGAGCCTTTTCTTGAAGGTGGGGAGACAGTCAGTGACCCTGATGGAGGTGGGGAGCTGGTTCCACCATTTGGGGCCCAGGCAGGAGAAGAGCTTGTGTTTGGACCGGGCGGTCTTGAGCAGTGGGACCACCAGGCAGTTGTCTGAAGAAGACCGTAGGTGACGGGTGGGGGTGTAAGATTGCAGGAGAGACTTGATGTAGTCGGTGCAGTCCCGTTCACTGCTCGAAAGGTCAGTACCAGGGTCTTGAATCTGATACAGGCATTGATGGGTAGCCAGTGGAGGGAGATGAGGAGCGGGGTAACATGGGAGCGTCTGGGTAGATTGTTGACCAGGCGGGCTGCTGCGTTCTGAATCCTCTGAAGAGGGCGGGTTGCACATGCTAGGAGAGCAGCGAGCAGCGAGTTGCAGTAGTCCAACTTGGAGAGGACCAGTGCTTGGACTAGCAGCTGGGTGGAATGCTCAGACAAGTATCTCTTGATTTTCCGGATGTTGTAGAGGGTGTATCTACACGACCGGGAGACTGCAGCAATGTGGGCCGTGAGGGAGAGCTCGTCATCCATGGTAACCCCAAGGTTCCTGGCAGAGGATGAAGGGTTCACCGTCGCAGATCCCAGGGTGATTGACAGATATTAGCAGTAGTTAATCATACTAGTAAGCGAAGATTAAAAATCCAGTTTTGCGAATTGTATCTCACATCTAACATAGCTATAGGTAAACCATGACAACAGATTACTAGCCAGCTACACTCCAACAGTACTACGTATTTAGCTCTACTAAATGGGTCTGTGCTGGAAACTTCACATGCTATGTATGCTACTTATACAGCAGTTTACAGTAGTACCCGCTATACAAAGGAGCAACGCTTGAAAGACTAACCATGATACTTTAATCTTTAGCAATCTGCCCTCTTTCCCAACACTAAATATGAGTTCCTCGATAATTTGTTATTAGATTTCTTGCTTCTTGATCTTCATCAACTGGATCTTTTAGCAATTTGCATTATTTTGGACATCAAATACATTGTTCTTCTTGGGGGAACATTGTCTTTAGAAATGTACTTACATGCGTCCACGCATTTGTGCGTTCATGCGTGTATGTTTATTTGAATGTGGTCTTAGCGCCAAGGTCCCTTGGTGCATTAGTGGAAAAAAGGGGTTGATCAATGAGAGGCTGTGTGTGACCATCTTTGGCATCTAGTTACAGAGTTCTGGAGACACAGAAAAATGAACACACACACAAATACTCACATAAATGTACATGCACAAACACACTTTCTGGCCCCAGAGGAATGATATCAATATCAGTTATTTCAACTGTGTTCTTTTTATAGAATCTTTTATGAAAACTTCAGAGAAGCAAAGTACAGGAAATTAATCAACATAATCCATACTGAGATGAATGATAAGCACTTACTAATGACATACAACAATTTATGCATCTTATAGCGAATTCATTTTCTTTGGACAAGGGTAGCAAAAGAGAACTTGCACAAAGGAAACCATGAAACCCTAACTTTTCCAAGTCTATCCCAAGTCTAATGAGCTAAATATAATGTTTATAATGTTATTATTTTTACAGTACACTCTTTGCTCCAGCTCTTTGCTCCAAATCTGCTATGGGGTGTCTCTGACAAAATAATTGAAAAAAATTGAAAGTGTGAGCAGTGCAATTTGCGAGTTTTCATTTTGTCTACAGAATGTGCTGTTAATTAACACTATTTCAAAAAAGCATGAAAAAACCTTTTCACCAATTTCAGCAAAAAGATTAAGACAAGGACAAAAGAGGTCTGACCTGCAGCATGTGAAATAGTTGACAAGACACTGGATAGTACACTGTGAGTAGTTTTCAGGTTAGCAAGCTTACACTTCAGGAATGACTTCAAAGAAGGCTTCAAACAACTTTACCAGCTATTAATTTTCCAGTTAAAGTCATCTCAACCACTGTCAGGGGGTAGCAAAAACAACACCACCATTAAGATTCTCTGTGAGAATAGCACAGGCCACACTGCTCAATATATTTAAAGCCACTTTATAAGACAGGGGTGAGAAACATACATTAATAATAAGGCTCTGCCATGTCCCCTGTTGGATTAAGCATGGCCACCTCCATGTAAAGCTCTTTGCCCTCTTATTGTGATCAGTTTGGGAGTGGGAAGCAGTGACCTTTCCTGGCTGTCCATAGACAGGTAGGCTGGCAGAACAGTAGTGTGAGAAGGAAATGACAGATCTGTCACTGACCTTTAAGAAGCTCTCATATTACATTAAGAGCCTTTGATCAGGGGGATTACGCACAGAGCTGTCTGGGGCCATATTGGAGAGTCCAGACTGGCAGCCACACTGTGTCAGAGCAATAAGGTAAGGAAGTGCATCAATATGAGGGTTTTTGTGTAGGCATACTGTGTGTGGGAGATTGTGAAAAGGTATGTTATTTTAGAAGGTTTTTTCTTCACAGTTTTTCAGATGTTATGATCAATACATTTTGACTTCTGTTATTTCTTGTTTTAGCTTTTTGGGATATTTAATGCAGTCCAGTCTACAAAATATATTAGGGTACAGTGACTGGTTGGGATGTGTTTCAATAGTATAAACATGTTTTTAGGTATGTTGGTAAAACGTCCAATAGACAGACCATTAGGATACAGTAGAAATGATGAAAAACACTTGCCTAAATCATGACACAAGAATAAAGCTGTCAAAAATACCAGTTTGAAGGCAATGTCTAGAGAACTCTTAATATGCAGGTGTGACCTGTAATTTATTTGGACAAGTGCATAGTGCCTGTGATGCAGTTGGTGCTTAAGATGTCAGTGAAACACACAAACACAGATTACTTAAACTATAGATAGTGCCGTGATAAAATTGGTGGTATGCACAGATGTCTGGAATTATATCTCGATCAGTAGCGAACCGTGACTCTTGAACCTTGGCCCTCTGACCCCAATTACTCGTCGGAAAAAAACACGATACAGCGCGCACACAGCATTGCTGCATTTCAACTGCTGGAGTTGAAAAGCCTCTCAAAATGTTGTTTTTCTGCACAAAATTAAGTTTTGGTGTTGGTCTTGTTTGCCGATTAACTCAAACTTCTCTTTGAAAGTTAACCTTGAAAACGGCGAATATAACAAATGTGAAACAATGTCCTCCTCACTAGCGGGAACGTTACTCTTCACGTTCCCCACAGCAGGCAGAACTTTCATCATAAAGTCAGCGATAACAAAGCCCACCTATTTAGAGGGAATATATGATTGGTCAATTTTACTGTCAATGGAAATGAGTCTTTCATTGAATTACTATTACAGTTTTTTACAATCAATTTGACAAAAATTTAAGAACCTTGATCCTAGATTCTTTTTCAAAACTCTGGATACAAAACTCGAAACAGTCATTACTTGTAACACAGACTTTCACATGTTCAAAGCATAGCATTGTATTTTCATATCTTTAAAGACACCTTGCGCATGCAGAATCATTAGTTCAAGTAACAAATGTATCATTAAATACCATAGGAACATTCACTTAGATCATCCACACACAAGATACCCATAGTTTCACTATGTAGTTGTTTGTACAATCATTAAATATTGTATTACAAAATATGTGATACATGTTTCATAAGATACTACATCACCATAAATGGACTAAGAGAGAATACTACAGACAGCAGAATCATTGAGCAAAATCAGAAATGTATCGATGAAATACAATCAAACTGGAGAGGGTACAATTTCTGGGGAAATTGTGGGGTGTGCTAGTGTCATTTGCAAAAGTCATATTTCGGTAATTTACGTAAGTATGCATATTTATAATTTATGAAGATTACATAGATTAAAAAATTTACATTTGCTGTTGCTGCATGTAATGGCAACTTTCCAATTTCTCCAATGCGTTTTTTCCTTGCCATTATACACAGGTAGTTTTAGAAGTGATCTTACGCAGAAACAATGTAGCAGATTTTCCAGTCCTTTTTGCAATGTAGTTTATTCTTTACTATGGAGTTGAGATTTATATACCAGGTTTCCCAATGTCGTTGGTGGTTTGTGCTGTGGTTTGTTCTCTGGTCTGGTCTCCTAACACTGGTCTGGTGAGAACTGTGTGCCTTCCTTCTACCTGTGCCTTCCTGTCACTTGTGCCCCCCTAAATACAGAACTCCAATGACTGCCACCCAGTGTCCAAAATATATACGGACAGTTCAATCTAACTATTATCTAACCAAAATAATATGAGATGCCAATAACACTAATGGCTCCTACACCCCGGCCCCTAATTGTTTTACGTATATAACAAAACAATGACATTTATCAGAAAAGGAGCTATGTATTTTAAACCAGCGGTCCACAACTTTTTTGCGCCATGGACCAGTTTCATGGAAGACAAATTTTCCCCCAATACGAGCCCCTCCAGACCCAACTTCCCAACCAAATGTTTTTGTGGGCGGTGCCAAGTTGGGCATTTAACTGTATGTTTTAATTGTTATAGTTTACTAGTTGGAGACAACGGGGGGCTGGTTGTTTTCATCCTTATTCGTATAAATATAACCTATTTTAGAGTTGTTCCCCTGGAACAGATTTCATGTTCCAACCAAGGGGGGCTGTCGCTGTCTTGGTGTGTGGGGCTGCATAAATACACTCTTAGCTTTGTTAAATTGCTGCACTAGTCCACACTTGACCGGTGGGGATCTCATTCTATTACGACTGAAACTGTTAGCTGCTCCTGGCATTCTCTAATCTCTGTTCTCCTCTCTGTCCCCCCCCACACATCCCTTGTGGTGTGGCGGGTCTGAGCTGTCAGGACCTGCCTGGTCGTCGGTCTACCAACGCTGGACCAGGTCGTCAACCGGAAACCAGCCTCCATGACGGCCAACAGCGAGTTTCCAGGTCCCATCCAACGTCTATAAAGCCGAACAATGGATTTTTGGTGTTTCAAAACCCATTGACACTGTATGACTATGTTTAGCTTGTGTTCTGCTCCTCTCTCTTGCCAACCGTCTCTGGAGGAGGGGATCCCTCTCTGAATTGCTCCTCCCAAGGTTTCTTCCATTTTTTTCTCCCGTTGGGAGTTTTTCCTTGTCTTCCTTGAGGGTTTAGGTTGGTTGAGGGGCAGTTCTATGGGCGTATGTGAAGCCCTCTGTGACATGCTTGCGTGTAAAAAGGGCTATACAAATAAATTTGATTTGATTTGATTTAACCTGTTTTCGGTCCTGAGGCGCCCACGGAACAGAAATGCTGTATCATATGTGTATCTCATATGATACATCGTTGGAAAGCTACGATTCTTGTGCTTCCATTGAAATAAACCAATTCAAGCTCAACTTGCAACAGTAAGTACCGTCAACGTCTTTGTCCGGTGACATTTCCTTCAACAATGCCAGAGAAAAAAGTTTTACTTACCTACCATTACTTCGGAATGTTCCAGGTATGCACACAACCCATCAAAACCTCATCTGCATAATTCCCAAAGGTCCAAAGTATCTAACCATGTCGAGTAGTTGTCCAAACAGTGACTTATATCCACACACTGCCACGATTTTGTTGCTTCATTCATCCATCGCCAGTTATTTTTATTTCAGTCTCTCACGCACTATCGCTCATAGGAGATGTGGGTCGAGTACAAACGCGGGGATAGTCTTAAAATGGCCGCTACACTCTGCCCTTTCGATTGACACCTTGTTTGACCCAATAAGAGCTTCCATGCCCCGGTGACAGCCCTCTAAAGCCAACTAGGTCTGTGCTTGACTTCAGAGTGTCAGTTTTCAAAAGAGTCCATTTACATGCATGTACTCCAAATGGTTCAAGAACAGCTGTCCATTTACTTTGGGTATGCCGTTAAGGCGTTTTTGGGCCCATTTAACAGGACACTTCTTTAGGGAATCTTCAATCCTCTTATCTTCTTCCCTGTTAGGGGCAGTCGTGCTGTTCCTAGGTTTCAGCTTCCTGGAGCAAACATCTCTTCGTTATTGGTCTTTACAGGATGTTGCTCTTAGTTTGTAGTCAGACTATGCGCACAAGACCTTGTGCGTCTGGTTTGGTCTCCAGTATTCTGCCCATTAACCAGGATTCTCGTGGTGCAGTGGAATCCACCACCAAAACAATGTCACCTGAAGCAAAACTTATTTTTACCTTTGACCATCGTTGTCGTTCTTGGATTAGAGGCAAGTATTCCTGTGTCCAGCGTTTCCAAAACTGGTCCGCCATGTATTGCTCTTGTCTCCATCTGCCCTTGACGTACAAGTCTTCATTTATTGGAGAGGTCAAGGTGGTAGTAAGAGTCAGGTGGCAGAGCGGTTAGGGAATTGGGCTAGTAATCGTGGGCTAGTTCGATTCCCGGCTGTGCCAAATTACATTGTGTCCTTGGGCTAGGCACTTCACCCTACTTGCCTAGGGGAGAATGTCCCTGTACTTATTGTAAGTCACTCTGGATAAGAGCGTCTGCTAAATGACTAAAATGTTCATGTAAAAATGTAGTATTGGCTTGAGTTTCAACAGAAGAAGATGGTTTGGTGGTTCCAGGGCCATTGGATCATCAGACATCTTGGTAATGGGTCGATCCTTTAAAATGGCTTCGACCTCAGAAATAGCAGTTTGCAATCCTTCATTATCTAGAACTTGTTGGACGAGAACAGAGTGCAGCACATTTTGGACCATGCGAATCAATCGTTCCCAAACGCCGCCTGTTGGGATCCTGTTGAGGGATTAAAGCACCACTTTATCCCTCGCTGAAGCATAGCATTCCTGATTTTTTCAGGCCTCTTGAGTACTTCTCTCAATTCTCTTTCTGTTCCAATGAAATTTGTGCCCTTGTCTGATCTTACGGTTGTGAAACCTGACCTTGTCAACAGATAAATCTTCGCAATGCATTAATGCAGGAGTCTGTATCAAGTATATGCAACTTCAAGATGTACTGCCCTGCTTGCCATGCAAGTGAAGATTACACCATATCTTTTTACAAGACTAAGTCCACTCTTGATCTCTATAGGACCGAAGTAGTCTACTCCTACATCCGTAAATAGAGGCTTGTCTGGCAAAATTCTCTCCAGTGGCAAGTCTGCCATTTTCTGTTCTCCAACCATTCCTCTCTGTCGTTGACACACTACACAGTCTGTAATGATCTTTCTTGCAGTGGAATTGGCTTTGATATTCCAGTATGTTCTACAGAGGCGAGAAAGCATGTTATTCATATCCAATTTGTTCATGGCTCTGTCGCAACAACTCCCCACCTCCATCAGAGACACTGACTGTCTCTCCCCCTTTAAAAGAAGGCTCAAGACGCACTTTAAGGTTTCCTCAAGGATCACAATGACTCTTGCTTAGAGGGCCCCCGCCCTGCATAGCAAAAGAACAGACTAGGCCTATATAAAAAATATATAAAAACAATGAAACAATTTGAGGGCGCTCATTGAGAGCACCAAGTTTCAACCTCAGGGTAAAAGAATTCCGTAATGTAGGCAATGTAACAGATCTTCATCCACTTGCATGGGCTAAATAGGCTAAAAATCCCTGAATCTGGCAACAATGGCTTTTGCGTATCTTACGTGCCTTTTGCGCCATTATGCCTATTGAAAACGCCATTCACAGAAACCGATTTAGACCAGCCAAAGAGGAAGCTATAATCAACATCTCCACAGACGAAACACTACCACAGCCGCAGGTAGCTAGCAGCAGCACGTCTTCACCAGCAACCAACAATAAATATACTTGCTTAGCATTCCTATTGGCAAGAATAAATGTTTTCCTTTCCTCCATTGATTGTGTGTTATTTCATAGTGGCGATGCTATCCTTAGTGCTGAACTATGAGAAGGCTAGCGCTGTCTTTGGTTTTGAACAATGTGTGGCGGCCTGCGGAAACTCTTCACATCGTTAACATTTGGGTATTTCTGGGTATTATACATATTTGGAAACTACAAACTCTCTTGAATATAAATCTGTTTTAAATCACTCAGATATCTTAATCACAAATGAAGTTACATCATTTTGAAATAAAGTTGAACAGTGTCAAAAAGTGACAAGGGAGAAAATTGCATTCAAAGATTCCACTCCGTTTCCACTCATTCTGTGGCGAATATGGAAAGGAAATCCTTTTAAGTTTAACAGCCTGACTTCATTGATCAGTTGTTTGGGCCTGCTGCAGCACTCAAAAGAGCAGGCAAACTGAGCATTTGATTTGAAATGGCTTGGAAATCTTGCTAGCTGACAAACTGTTGAAATTAACAGTTTTTCACAAGTAATTATATGCGTATTGTACATCACAATGAAGTTTAGGGTGTTAACTAGAGAAAACATCAAAAATCTAATTTTGACAGAAAACGATTTTCGATCTTTTATGGCAAGGGTTTTCATAGTGTAAGACAGTGAGCCTCCCTATTTTTTGGGGTGACTTCCTCACACAAGTCACACAGGCGGGTGAGGACTTTGCCCCGGGACAACCAGCGGACTTCAGCGTGCAGGAGCAGAGGTGATGAGAAGGGCACACCTGAACCTAAGACCTAGTCAAGGTTTTGATGTGAGGTGAAATCGGAACTTCACATTAATGCGAGCGCGCATGGCGAGCGAGCAAACTTTTTTGCATTAATTTCAGTGCAAAATAGTTTTTTTTAGCTTTATGTAGCCTAGCCTAATATGAACATTAAGTTGGACTCATATTACGGAAATTACAACCCAAATGTTTAACTGAAAGATTCAGGGCTTCCCACCCTTGCAGGAACCTAATATTTATGAAGTGACAGATCTTTCTTTTTTTACCTGGCTTTTTCAGTTCCTCCTGGCATCTTTTTCCCTTTTATTTTATTATTCTCTTATCAGCTTAATCTAGCTAACTCCCTCCACAACAATAAATGATGGTTTATTGTCTCCATGGCAAACACTTGGTAGACTACAGGCACTGTTTGAGAAAGAGAGCATGCATGACTGAAAACGGCACATTTTAATGCACGGTGTGATAATGTGCTTATTTAGATTAAAACCTAGTGTAGCCCATTAGCTTACTTATCAGTCACACAGTAACTTAACAAATTTAACACATATCCTTTCATTCGGTATGTGAAAAAAAACAAAGAGAAAGTAGGCGATTTTATAAGCGGCAGAGCGGCCCACTGTGAAGTCTCCCGATGGCCTGAAAACTATTAATAAACAAGCAATATTTTGGGGGGTGCTATCAGGGTGCTTTGGTCTTTCTTGGGGGTGCTGAAGCACCTGCTAGCCCCTCCCTAGCGCTGCCCGTTTCGCCGATGCTGTGGGGCTTACTCGACTTTGCAATAGGCCCACATAATGCAATGAGATATGATGCCTCAGTTAGGGTTTGCCTCTTTGAAGACCACACATTGTGGCTTTTGAACATCGGATGGCCCTATCCAAGAAGATCCCAACTTTATATTTACCTAGTCATATTTTCTGCGCTTTCTGCTGGGTTCAGACATTTTCTATCGGGAAAGTTGCTGTCACTGCTAGCTAAAGATGTTTTGTGTCAAGTATACTTCACATGCTGTCCGGACAGAGAGTGATTAAATGACATTAAAATATGTATATTCCATTCATCTACCAAATTATTATTTTCCAGGAAGCATATATATATTTTTCTCAAAAATAAATAAAAAAAAAAGTTTTTCCAGCCTCCCCTGAAACTCTTTGGCGCCCCCCAGGGGAGGCATGCCCCACACTTTGAAAACCCCTGCTTTAAACGTAAAGTACCGGTTGGCTACACACCTCATGCCGGGCTTATACAGATGTGTGTATTGGCACTTTGAAAGGTTTCAATTATTAGATCCACATATCAATGTATAATTATTCAATCCACTGCAACAATAGGACAAAGGAACACCAACAAAATGTGAATAGCCTACAAACAATAAGCATACTACTGTAGTATAACTGTAACAGGCTAGAGGGGGTTCTAGAGGCGATACTAGGTTTTAATACTGGTCATAGCACTCTCTATCTAACCACTCGTTCAGGTGCTTTCTCGAGTGTTTGCAACCAACTACCGCACACGTCGTTCCCGAACCACTTTTCTTCATGTTGTAAATGTTATATCCTCTTTGTCACTGCAATATCAGTGCTTTGTTGGCACAACGGAGCTAGCTAGTAAAACAAACCCAGCCCGCCAGAATGGAAGTGGATTGCATATAGGGGAGCAGTTCTGGAAGTTGAGCAGAAACGGCTTATGAACTTGTCTATACCAGTCCGTTTGAAACAGTCTGACAGCTTTTGGTCCCTTTTGCTGCAGCAGTGCATCTAAGGTTGGCGTAGGCCTCACTCTTGCTAGTAGGGCTGCAACCAGGACATTCCCCCGAGGGAAGTAGGGTGAAATGCCTTGCCCAAGGACACAACGGCATTGCAGGAAATCGATCCAGCAACCTTCTGATTACGAGCCCGACTCCCTCACTGCTCAGCCATCTGACTCCCTCAGAAGAATTGCGAGGATTAAGCTATTTTCAAAGATTAGTGATTTTCTATCATTTTATTTTAAACTTAATTGAAAAGGTAAAGGCTGTGGAAGTATACCAGACATTTTTTAAGATACTCTGGTGTCTGTTTGAGGTTTTATATTCATACAAATATTATAAAAGTCCACATTTTTCAAAATGGTGTGGGTAGTTTTCACCCGGTCCCTAACGCGACGCTGCAAAGTACCGTCTTCAGAATGTGAGACGAATGTCGAATATGAAACGAACTTCACCTCGGTCAATAAACACACCATTTCGACGTATTTAGTGTGGAATGCTGCACACCTTGGATAACTTAAGTCGTACTGATTTCTCCGCCATGTGTTTCAGAACAACGTTACTCAACAACGTCTCTCCGATGGTCTTTTCTCTACCTCCACTCTGCTCCACGCTCAACTAAACTTTTTTTTTTATACTCAAACATCTCCGCGACTTTAAGAGTGGTGTAATAATCGCGCGACACAACGAAACGATAACGAAATTCGTTGCCAACGCTTTTAATAATAGATTTTAATCGATTTCATAGATTCGTTGTTGCAGCCCTACTTGCTAATAACACATTTTTTACATTAAATCGAGCTTTGAGAAATTTCTCAGTTCGATGATATTGAATTGAATTTATGCCTTTCGAGAACCACATTTCTCTGAGGTGTAAAGTAGGTCAGAGTCTTAGCCTCCTCAAAAGTTACTTTCAGACCAGGCAGATCAGCAAAAATGTGTTACACGTGTAACAGACGTGATCTTGCAAGCTCCGTCATGGGTATACAGGTAGCCGTCCGCTCCCACCGGGAGTCGAACTCACCACCCCTGACTTCTCAAGCGCCTCCACTGCCAACTAGATCAACGAAAAGATAGCAATTTTCTGACGCGTGTGGCCTGTTACGTACTTGAGGAGTGAGTTTCACCACATACCGGCTACACACGCAGGGATGCAAACGGCGCGCTTTTAAGGCCGATTTATACTTCTGCGTTTTTACGCACACGGGGAACGCCCTTTCCTTCAAGAAACGCCCTCTGCGTGTCTTCGCAAAGCGCCTGCTGATTTTCCTGACTATCCGTCTGTCCGTGCGTCTTTGTACGGATACCCCTTGGCTATGATTGGTCCGTATTGCGTCAGGGGTGGGGGGCGGGGTTGCCGTGACCAACAAGAGAACAGAATCCTTTGACCGCCATTGTTGTACGTTTTTACAACTCTTTTTTGACCTAAACAGTACATGTAAATCAGCATCTGAATTAAAATGTGACGAGAAAAGGACAGTGTAGTTGCTGAAAATGTGCTTATTTTATTGATGAAATGGTTCATTTGTAAATTTGCTCCGACTTTTCGATAACCTAGCTAGCATCGCAGTGCAGCGTCATCTACTGTTCTGGCTGTGAATTGCTTTCAGCACGCAGAGCCGTCGGAGTAGTATAAATTCAACCAGTCCGTCCGACTCCGTCCGACTCCGTGCGTGCGTCTGTCCGTTAACTGAGACGCAGAAGTATAAATCGGCCTTAAGGCGCCTCCCGCTTTTTTAACGTCAATTTAGGTGACTTGTGAATCGTGCAGATCTGAAGAGTTTTTTAAGGGGGGGGGGGGGGTGTCTGATTATAATTGCACCAACAGTAATTCTGGATTGCCTCCACCAAACAATTAAATAGGAAATAAGCAATTCAGAAGTAGCCTATGCGCGCAAGCGTGAACTAGCCTACTTGTGTGTCTTCTTGCTGCGTATCTTTTACTGTCTATGGCGAGGTGACTCAATGGGCGGATCCGGACCTAGACGCAAAGCAAGCAGCGTGCGTTACGCTGAATGTCCGTGGGAGGGACATAATCGCAGCATTTATCCAATGACCATATAGTTTCGAAGCACAAAAAAAAACCTGTTTAAAGCAGCCCCATTCAATTACCCTGGACGCTGGGCTTCAACAGAGAAATGCACTGTGACGCTATGGGAAAGTATGAGAAGGAAATCGAGTCAGTCGACCTGCTACTATAATGTTTCTGATTCTGAACGAACTCGTTTTCGAGATGAACGTGTTCTAACACATTCAAAATGTTAACACAATTGTAAATATTTGACCATACACTTTTTTGACATTTTTGGGGAAGCCGAACTTCCCTTGCAGTCTTAAAGAGATCGCCTACTGTCATGGATTTTATTGGGAAGGTGACAATACACAGCTTGTGGCAAGTAGAACAAACTACCTCTCAAAAGTAAGACCCTACAGGTCTTGTCCTCCATTGATCCTATGGTGAGGGGCCATTCCCAGGCTGTTACTCAGCTAAAGGAGTTGGCTAGGATCATCAACATTTAGTGCCCTTAGAGGTGGCCAGGAAGAAGAGGAAGGAGTAAAACTAGAAGTGCTAGATAGTTTAATAAGAGTTTATGTATCGGAATAAAAAATGAAATTAATAAGTGTTGGCGTATTTTGATCTTCAGAATGTCATTTTACTCTATGTGCATATAGGGGTGGGCCAGCAATGTCAGGGGGTTGGTGGCAATGTAAGTATATTGATATTTGCTGTGGGGCGAGGGCTGAAATGACTTCTCTCTTTTTTGACCATGCATGTGTTTGCATCCCTGTGCACTGGTGTGCCTTTACAGTGTAGCAAGGTAGCTCTTCTCACCTCATCTGGATTGCGTACGGACCCACTGGCTATCTCAAAAATGTAATAAGACTCCATCCAAAGTGTATATTCCGTGTACAAGTCTGAAGCTCCCCTGTTCAACGGGGTTGGAGGTGATATTTATGCCATAGCATATCCGACTTGAACAACAGCAGGTGCTCTGCCATCCTCCATCTCGATCGCTAGCCTAGCTAATGCGTTCAATTAGCAGACTTTACTGTCGTTTTCTTTGAAAGTTGATTCTGTGTCGTTCTTCAGTGCATTTGGACGAATCTTGAGTCCTTTTAAACAATCCTCGTCGCCATAAATGTTGTATTGTCCAATAAAGAATCTGGTTGTCATTAACTTATTTTATTGTCAACTCGGTACATCTCCCATAAATGTGCTCTCTATCTATTCATACGCCGTCTAACTGTCCGGCTTCCGTAGTTCGCGTTTCCTTAACTATACTACAGAAGTATTATAAAGTTCGAAAAATCAAGGAAAAATACAGGAAGGTGACGCCTGGGTTCTGTGCACTGGGCAGCGGGACTCTGGGATACTGAGCTGATGCTGGCTTCTGAACGCTGGGAAGCGGTGGCTTCTGGGTGCTAGGCAGTGGGAAACTTGAACTGAAGGCAAGCGAACAGGAGTAGACAGTGTTAGCTGGGAGTCCGGTGGGGGAGCTGAAGAAGCCCAGGAAATAGTAGACAGTGATTGCTGTAGCTCACAAATTGAAGATTGAGGAGGGACACGGGAGACAAAGCTGCAGGAACCTGGAGCTGCTGCTTGGGCTGGTATCTTGGAAGCTGCGCCTGCTGAACAAAGGACTCGAAGAGAGACATCATCGGTGGGACCGGGGCTGAGAGAGACACACAGGCCCACACCATAGACATAGGTAGACCACAGGGAACACTAGAAGGCAAAGACACACAGGAAGTGGAGGAGGGGCTCTCCAGGGGAAGGCAATGTTATTGATCTTGTTTTGGTCACACAACCTTCAACTGCCCTTTTGCAACTTTCATAACCCCTTACACTCCCTCATGCTGTACCTTCTTAAATGTGTGTAATAAACAATATTGCTAACACTTTAAACCATGTAATTGCATGTACCTACAATGGTATTACAATATTGTAATAATTATACATAATAATACAAATTTAGATATAAATGTATTACAATGCTACAGTTGCATAGTAGTTAATGTGCAGATAACAACAGAAAACATGGAAGACTTTTAATTGGGGTAGCTGTGCTCTGAGGTAGGCAGGGGGCTGTCACTGTCAATCAGCACTCTTCCTTTACTCGCAGTTAGACGGTGGGATGTCACACTTTCATCTTCACCTCCTGTAGGCTGTTATGGATGTCATTTGAGACCCCCCCCACACCCCCCGCCCTCACCCCCAGCCACAACTCTGATTAGCAGACAGGCGTGGGCTTGTTCTGGAGACTCTGGGACTGTTGGAAAGCCATGACGGCATATGCAGACCAGGGTAAGACAACCAGAACCGTCAATCACCCAATGAATTTGTAACTTGTAGGGTTAATGAAACCCCATAAGAAAAAAGGTAACTAAGAAGCAAACAAAGAAAAGGTAACATTTAATATAACATTTTCTGAGGTACTTAGGAAAATTTAAGCTGGAAAGATTCAAAGAGAGCTGGCTTTTGGATTTTAGACTTCATCAAAGTTGAGGCAAGCTCAGACATTGAGGGGGGCTCTGTGCTGGATGTGTGTATGCTATTCAGCTGGGAAACCAATATCACAAGAGAAGAGAATAGACTGAACATAAATGTGCCAGAAAGAGGCTAACGTGTGGTGTTTTCGTGTCTCTAAAACCTTTGTGTCACCAGGCTGTCTGGCCATCACACTGTGTTGCCTTGGCCAGGGGATTTAAGACTTTTTTGTGACCTATTGACCCATTTTGGCTCTTGCCTGCGCAATCAAAGTCATCAGTAAATGTACATACCCCTCAAGCCCCACCTTCATCTCTCGCAGGAGTGCCCAGGGTACCTAGAGCTTTGCCTCATTCGCACCCGTCATGGCTACGTGTGGCTGGGCTGACAGCCTAATTTCTGCCCTCTCCTACACATGTAGAAATGCAGCGCAGGCAGAATCAATCATAGTAGCTTTATAATTAGCCACTTTCTCTGTGGTGTTGTTGAACAGAATATAAAAGAGACAATATTTTTGTGTATGGATGTATGTACTGTAGTTCCCATGCTCCGGAATGGGCCTGCCAGTGTTTATGTGCGTGTGTGTATGTGCTGTGTGTGTTAGTATGTGAGTAAGAAGGTTGTTTCAAGGGGTGCAGTGACAGGCCAGAAGGAGGTGTGAGGAGTTAGGGAGGGGTGGGGGGTATATCAACTAGTCTCTAGGCTCTGCAGGTCGGAATCATGCCTGTGGCTGTGGCCTGATTGCTTTTATATGAAATGATTGCGTTTTAAGTGCCTCTGGGGTCTACAGACTAAAACCAGTCCTTTGCCTCCCTCTCTGGCTCCGTCTTTTCTTGCTTCCACCAACCTCCTGCTAGCAATTCTGGGCTGCAGTGTGGAGGTGTGGGTGTAGGTGCTAGTAGCAGCCCTGAGGTGAAGGGGTGGGTGGTGTGTCAGGTGCAGAAGGTGAGAGCACAGCTGCTGTTTCTCTTTCCAGGTATTGTGTTCAAATGAAAGGGTGTAATGGTGCTTATGAAGTGAAAATAAAACAGGGAGTGTGCAATCCCAAAAGTAACAAAAGTCAATAAAAGGTTATCTTGTGAGGAATCGGACTGTAAAAATCTAACAAATATTGTAATGACTTACTTTACCTCAAATCTGACAATCCAATTTCATTTAATTACATACAGTTTTCTATGTACATTTCTTATGTTACACCCACCACATTTACTGTTTTAACCACACTACACTCAACTACACCCAACTGTAATAACATTAATACCCTAACTCAAGGTTGAACATATGGTCATTATCTGAGGTAGAAAACAAATGATCAATTAAGAATAATAGAATTGGCGTGGCCGAAGCAAAGTGCTGATTGTTAAAGTTTTACTCAAGTCACTGAATGAGGAAGTGACATCCAAACTAAAGACTTGCCTTAATGAGTGGACTGACAGATTGTATTTTTTATTTGAATTTTGAGAGCAAAAGAGCATAGTAGTACAAGAAAATGTTAAAGTGTAGACCGGGGGTGCCGTTCTGCTGCCACAATCCATTGACATTTGAAAATGAAATCTAAAAAACCTTGGCAATATGTAATGCATTTGACTGAGCTTTCATTTTAATTTTGAATTGCGGAATGCATTAATGCTTTGCATGACCAATTTGCACATTGAAATGCCAATTGCAAAATTCATTTCCATTTGAATAGAAAGTGCAAAAATGTCCATATTCAACAAGCTGTCACCCCTTTCTGTAGCCAATACCTTGTTTTATTACCAACTAACAGAGCAGCAAATAATATTCACAATTCTACAAGAAAGAAGTTTGCAAGTATGGGATAGCCATTTTGGGCAATCATGATAGAACACATCACAATTTCTAAATAAAACCTAACCCTTCAAAACTATTTAAATTATGTATTTGCAATAGATATAGATTGGAATATATATTGGAATGGCAGTCTGTTCCCTTTCGTGGATCATGAACTGGGCCACCTGGATATTTTCTCAAAATGTGTCTGATCTCACACGTAATGGTAGCCCATACTGGTGCACTGCTGCCAACACACTGTCAAAACTGCTGTGATTGTTTGTGGCAGCAAAGTACACTTTGTATGGAGTAAATAAGAAAATTGACTGCATGCCTGGAACATCTACGGTTTCATGGTCTAAGACCACTGCAACAGGCCTACTAAAATTTAGGTCTACCCGATTAACTTATGGTTTCCATGATTGTGCCAGAGACTGTTAAGGCCGATTTATACTTCTGCGTCTCCGTTAACGGACAGACGCACGCACGGAGTCGGACGGACTGGTTAAATTTATACTACTCCGACGGCTCTGCGTGCTGAAAGCAATTCACAGCCAGAACAGTAGATGACGCTGCACTGCGATGCTAGCTAGGTTATCGAAAAGTCGGAGCAAATTTACAAAATAACTATTTCATCAATAAAATAAGCACATTTTCAGCAACTACACTGTCCTTTTCTTGTCACATTTTAATTCAGATGCTGATTTACATGTACTTTTTAGCTGAAATAAGAGTTGTAAAAACGTACAACAATGGCGGACAAAGGATTTTGTTCTCTTGTTGGTCACGGCAACCCCGCCCCCCAACCCTGACGCAATACGGGCCAATCATAGCCAAGGGGTATCCGTAAAAAGACGCACGGACAGACGGATAGTCAGGAAAATCAAGAGGCGCACGCAGAGCTCTGTGAGGGCTCTGCGAAGACACGCAGAGGGCGTTTCTTGAAGGAGAGGGCGTTCCCCGTGTGCGTGTGCGTAAAAACACAGAAGTATAAATCGGCCTTTAGGGCCTGGCAAATTGTAGTGTTATCCTTTCTGTATGAGCTTGGACAGTCAGAATAGGGAAACTTTAGGATCAACTCTTCTCAGTGGATCCTCAACACAATATCTTATAAAATGACCAAATAGATGTAAGATATTTAAAGGGGTCATTGATTGCAGAAACAAATTTACATTGTCACAGCTGAACAACGACAGTTCAGTGGGTATAATGGACATACAGTGAACCTCAAAGTCCATTGACACCTCTTTCTTCTTTCTTTCTTGGGGTTACACTGTCACCTTAAGAGCAGTTCACGGTTAGCTCGTGAGGGTGGTGAAATCATGTTTCACGTCATAAAGTTAGCGCGGGTAAAACACTGGAAGAGCAAGCCTCCAATACCATGGTATAGTGACTGCGTGTGAGCTGAAACAGCGGAATAGCGCAAGCGATTAAACACACATTTCACACAACTATTCAATATTGCATTATCTGTGTATACTAATAAATTGTGTTAATTGGTATGTCCTTGCCTGCTCCAGAGGGGATATATTGTTGGTTGTGTTTCGGGTCCATGTGGGGTTTGGCGCGCAGACTGTACACCAGTAGAAAGTGAGTCTATATAAAGAAATGTCATGATCAATGGTTAATTGTCAGCAAAATATTTTAATTTACCAATGTTCTCTAATGTGTGGCTCAACCATTGTATTTTTTTTTATTTTCTTTCATTATTCAGAAGAGCCACTACTGTTTCTTATACTGTTGCCTATTTTGTATCTATTTTATACATGTAGCTAAGTTAGGAAATAAGTATTTTTTTTCTGAAAGCTCCTCAAAGGTTAAAGATTAACACTGTTCTTAATAAGTGCAGTGGTGGGATCCCTTAATTAGTTTTGAGGTTGTAGTTGGATAGAGACAGAGTATAAGCAACAGTAGTGGTGAAGAAGGGTCCAGTCCTGGCAGCATCAAGTGCGACAACTGCCGTGAGGTGTGCTGGAGTGGCTGCTTGTGAGTTGTGGCTGGTGTTCCAGGACCAGAGGGGTGTCTGCATCTTTGCCGTGGACCTTTGGAGGAGGGGACTGCCTGATTTCAGTCTTCTAGAGCTGTTGGACAGAGACATTGCGGACTGCACTATTCTCTTATAATAAAGATACAGTAAGAGACACTTCAGAATGTCAGAAGAGGATGCGGCTGGTCCTAGGGCAGGAACGAGCCATGATGGAGATGACCCATCGGCTTCTTTGTTCAAGGGTGGAGTTAACACTTTGGTACAACTGCAGTCACAGATTTTGGATCTAAGTAGCAAACATGATGCAGTAATGTCAAGTATTGCTAATCTGAGTAATGTTCAGCCTTGGTCTGGGGTTCTTTCCGGGGTTCTCTAATTTTCCAGGGTTCTCTAACAAGAGAAGTACTTCTGAACAGAAGGACCACAACTCCTGTGGACCTATTTCCCACTTTTCTGCTTCCAGCGGCAGATTTAGTGGGAATTCTAGCCAGTGCCGCGCTAGGCTTTGCTCATGCAGTGAAACGCCGTAGAAGGGGAAAGCGAGCGGGAGCGCTAGTTTGACTATGCAGACGTGGAATCCGAACAGTGCTTCCAAGTTTTTTCCTCTCCAACGTACATTCACTGTGCACTAAAATGGACGAACTTCAGCTGCTGATGGTGAAAAACAGAGAATTTCTTTCATCTTCAGTTTTGTGCTTCACAGAGACATGGCTGTGCAATTTGATCCCGGACACCGCCTTACATCTGGCAGGCTTTCAACTCGTGAGAGCTGATCGGGACACTGCACTCTCTGGCAAAACCAAAGGCGGTGGTATTTGTTTCTACATCAACAGTGGCTGGTGTGTAGATGTGACAGTGATTCTGCAACATTGTTCTCCGGATCTGGAATCATTTTTTATAATCTGTAAACCTTTTTACTCGCCACGAGAATTCGCGTCACTCATTTTGGTCGGAGTTTACATGGCGCCGGGTCCACGGGTTAAAGATGCTCAACACACGCTCGCCGACCAGATTCTGAGTGTGGAGCGAGCAAACCCGGATTCCCTTGTTATTGGACTCTGCGACTTTAACAAAGGTAATCTCAGCCACGAACTCTCTAAATACAGACAATTCATCAAATGCCCAACCAGAGAAGAGAACACTCTGGATCACTGCTACACTACAGTCAGTAGAGCCTACCACGCCGTCCCTCGCGCAGCACTGGGCCACTCTGACCATACCATGGTCCATCTGATTCCTGCATACAGGCAGAAAATAAAGCTCTGTAAACCTGTTGTGAGGACATCAAAACAGTGGACCAGTGAGGCTATGGAGGATCTGCGGGCGTGCTTGGACTGTACTGACCGGGATATGTTCACGTCTGCTACCAATAGTCTGGATGAACTCACTGAGGCTGTTACATCATACATTAGCTTCTGTGAGGACTGCTGTATACCAACACGCACCAGTTGGAGCTTCAAGAACGACAAGCCCTGGTTCTCAGCAGAGCTGAGAAGGTTGAGGTCAGAGAAGGAGAAAGCTTTTAGGAGTGGGGATAGAGACAGATTCAAGGAGTCGAGGAACAGGTTTAGCAAGGCGGTGAGAGTGGCTAAACGACTGTACTCTGAGAAACTGAAGCGTCAATTCTCTGCTAACGACTCTGCTTCTGTCTGGAGAGGGCTAAGGCAAATCACCAACTACAAGCCCAGAGCCCCCCACTCCAGCAACGACTACCGCCTGGCCAACGACCTGAACAAGTTCTACTGCAGATTTGAAAGACAATTGGACAGTCCTGAACTACCCCCCCCCCCCCACTGTGACGACTCTCTCCATTCAGGAGGGTGAAGTTAACAGACTGTTCAAGAGGCAGAACCCCCGCAAAGCAGCTGGGCCGGGCTCTGTCTCTCCTGCCACTCTCAAGCACTGCGCTGACCAGCTGTCTCCCGTGTTTACAAACATATTTAACACCTCCCTGGAGACATGCCATGTGCCAGCCTGTCTCAAGTCCTCCACCATCATCCGCTATACGAGAACATATAGCGTCCTACTGGAGTGAACTCCGAGAGCGCTGCATTGACTGCGAGTGATCAAGGCTGTAGTATATTATTGAGTTTAGCTAAAACGTAGTCTTTTGGGTAGAGCTAAACGGTCAGCAGTTAGATAACCAGTTCAAACTGGTCAAGGAGTAACTAGCCAGTGAGTCAGTTTCGGTTTCAGGGTACTCAGGGTATTCTTTTGTTTGACAGTAATTGGGGGCGTTGTATCTGCACATTAGCATATTTAAGGCGGTTAGCACTACAGAGGCAGCCTCGTCTGCCAGCCTCGGCCCACGAAGACTCAGTCGAACAAAGACAAAGGAGTCTACCTGCGGAGTCCACCGAGGAAGGCCGAAGAGGCGGATCACCTCTTCTGATAAGTATCAACCTATTCATAATTAGATCATATTCTACCTAGAATGTATTCATAGCTAGCATGTGTTTCCTTAGCATTCCTGTTCATTACACTACCCGTAGACGTAGATATGTCACAGAGTATATTCGGTCAACTTCTAACCTTCACTACCTATCCAGTTCTTCTCAACGTGACCTTTCTCTTTCTTTAGGGCTCTGGAACTGCCAGTCTGCTGTGAACAAGGCAGAGTGCATGTGCTTCTTTCCTCACATATTAACTACACATCCACACCACTCTCTGTTACTGCCAAATCATTTGAACATGATAATGTTATGCTAACTGATCCTATCAAAGCATGCTTAATTGTTCTTTATCGCCCACCAGGACCGCTAGCTGACTTTGTGGAGGAGCTGGACATGCTCCTCAGCGTCCTCCCAGATGATGGAACCCCCCTGATAGTCCTTGGGGACTTCAACATCCACCTCCAAGGAACGCAGGCTGTCGACTTCTTGTCTCTCCTGACCTCCTTCGACCTGACGCTGCTGAGCACACCGGCGACCCACAAGGCAGGCAAACAGCTAGATCTCGTCCTGACACGTAACTGTATCACTGACTTAACCTCTGTAACCCCACTACACATTTTTGATCACTACTTTATCCAATTCTCTGTCTCTCTCCCTCCAACCCGTCCCACCTCCCCTCCCCTCGTAACTTTCCGGCGCAACCTCCGCTCCCTATCCCCCTCCCATTTCTCCTCTATTGTAACATCTTCCCTCCCTTCTATTGACGAGTTCTCGTCCCACCCCACTAACACTTCCACTGACACCTTGTTAACCACTTTAACTGCATCACTTGACTCTCTCTGTCCCCTGTCAACCAGGCCTGCACAATCTTCTCCCTCCTGCCCGTGGCTTACGGATGTTATTCGTGAAGAACGGTCCACCCTTCGAGCAGCTGAGAGGAGATGGCGCAAGTCCAAAGACAGTCTGGACCTTGATAAGTATCACTCCCTCCTCAAATCCTTCTCTTCTCACATAACTAGTGCTAAAACCCTCTACTTTCTTAACAAAATTAATTCTGCTTCTAACCCCCACAAACTTTTCTCTACCTTCTCCACCCTTCTTAACCCACCTCCCCCATCCCCTCCCTCCACCCTGACAGCAGACGACTTCTCCTCCTTCTTTGAGAAAAAAGTCGCAGACATTAGCAGTCGGTTCCCCTAAACCCACCTTTCCTACCCCCTCACCCTCCATGACTGACCCAACTAAATGTCTAAACTCTTTCTGTCCCCTGTCCGAGGCAGCGCTCTCAGACCTCATTCTCTCTCATCGCCCCACCTCCTGTCCCCTT